>NW_020825194.1:25806991-27116822 GCF_003286155.1 Drosophila erecta
CCGAGGAGTACGATCCCCATCCCCAGTACAAGTTCGCCTACGATGTCCAGGACTCCCTCTCCGGGGACTCGAAGAGCCAGGTGGAGGAGCGTGATGGCGACGTGGTCCATGGCGAATACTCCCTGATCGATTCCGACGGCTTCAAGCGCATTGTTCAGTACACCTCCGACCCCGTCAACGGATTCAACGCCGTCGTCAACCGGGTGCCCCTGGAGCACGTGAAGACCGTGGTGAAGACCGTGGCACCTGTGGCCGTTGCTGCTGCTCCTATCCCAGTTGCCTACCACCAGCACCACTAAGGAACTCTCCTGCTGAATTGTGGAGTCTGTTTGTAATCAAATAAATTGTTGAATATTTGTAAGCTGAAGGAAATCAAAACGCATTTTACCTTGATTTACCTAAGGGGCATTAGCAGGCATACGCCATATGAAGTCGTATATACATTAATATAATATATATTGAGAAAATATTAAAAATCTAGCCCAAGAGTTACAAGAAGACATCTTAAGTGACCATCAAATTGAAGCAACCCATGTGCCACGTCAATGGATCCGCTTACTCCGCATTGCCTTGGTGCCTCTTAAGTCCCTATAATCAATTTTCTGACGGTAATAAGTCATTAAGGGCCCAAATTGATCAGGCGTTCGCGTCCGACCCATTTTACACCAATCAACGAAAATTGGGGTAGACATCCGATCGGAAAAAACGCATCGATCGGAACATTTCAATAAAACCATCTGCGTCGAAGGCTTATTGAATTTAATGCATGTAATGCGGCCGCTCTTGGAAACCTGTTAAGGTCACTTAGTTGCATCTTTGAAGCGGCCAGAAACCTTTCGCCAAGTCCCTCGCTTTTTGGGTCCGCTTGAGAATGATATACGCGACATCATGGGACACGAATTGTTTTCCTTATCTGGCCAGCCGCCTTTCCAGCCTGGACAAGTGCAAATATGCCAAGGTACCGACGACGGACGGCGAGGGTTAAGGTCAAAGTCAGTTGGCATGGCTGATTACCGTTGGAGCGAACGGACTTGGCTGCCCATTTCCATTCCCATGTTTAGCATGTAAGTACATGGGCCGGAGATCCACGCCACCAGTTCAGATTTAATGGCAGTGCGCATGCGCAACTCGCGGCGAGGCCCATAAAGTTAACCTGGCGAATTGCAATCATGCCCGTGTCGCATTGAAACCAGACCAGACTTAAGGCCCCGTTTACACCGGCTGCGTGAATGAGTAAACGGCTGTGGGGCTTCCCTCGTTAAATTTATATGCAATGGAACCACTTTATGGGCCTTACACTGGTCGCTCTAAGCGCTTCTGGCATTGCCTTTGCTCTTTGTCGCGCATTTTGTGCGTTCTTGGACGTGTTGGACTGCGGCTTCGCTGTCCACTTAGCGACATTACCTCATTGCCTCTTTATTGTGGCAGTAAGTGGTGTTTTGTCAGTAGCTGTCGCTTAACACGCGTTCTTTCTTCAGGGACGGCCTTGAAGGTAATCGTGGGAGAGTGAAAGTGAAAGTTTCGCTTGTAGCCGAATCCAGAAGTTAATTAAATGAGGATTGTATCTGATTGTAATGTAGTGAATGCTTCCCGGAGTGGCAGAGGGAATATACAATTGGGATGTTGGGAAACAAAAGCCCGTATTATTTTTATTATAACTTCTTACTATAAGAGTAAGGTACCGTCATTATAATGACAGAGTTATAGAACTCAAATTAAATGCAAAAAATTTCTATAAAAATGTCCAGTTAAAAAAGTAAAAGTAAAAAAGTAAAAAAAAAAAAGTAAAAGATTTCAAATGTCTAAGAGAAACAAAAAAAATATTTTCATTAAATCATTCCATAAAACAATTGGTAATGGTCTATATCCTTTATCATTCCTTTATCCTTTTCATTCATATGATAGCGTTATTGGCTCTAATATAATATAATATATGGCTCTAATATCGTTCGTGTCTGACATAATAAATGCTAGGAACAACAGAACTGCTATGCAGATAATTCAGATTATCTATATATTATTAACTCAGATTAGTAACGAAGCACACAAATTCCCAAAAATATAAGCAGGTGGATAGTCATTCAATTAGATCACATCCTTTATTTCAATAACAACTAACGGCAATTGTCGGGTCGTGGAGGCCTATTCAGCATTTCAATAGGCGTACGAGATAAGAGGCGAAGCGAACTGGGTCTTGACGATGGCGGGTCCAGCGGCGACCAGGGGAGCGGCCTTGACGACGGGCGCGGGGGCGGCGTAGGCGAGGGGAGCTGGGGCGGCGGCGTAGGCGGCGGCCAGGGGGGCGGCACGGACCACGGGGGCAGCGACGGCGGCACGGACAACTGGGGCTGGAGCGGCCACCACGGCGGCGGGAGCGGCGGCAACGGCGGCCACCAGGGGCTCACGGCGCACCACTGCGTTGAATCCGTTGATGGGATCGGCGGTGTAGTCCACAATGCGACGGTAGCCATCGGCGTCGTTCAGCGAGTACTGGCCCTGGACAATGTCGCCCTCGCGAGTCTCCACCTGGCTCTTCGAGTCCCCGGAGATGGCGTCCTTGACGTCGTAGCCGTAGGTGTACTGGGGATGGGGGTCGTACTCCTCCACCTGGGCCACGGCGGCCAGTGGCGCTGCGGCGGGAATGATGCCAGCGCTGGCCACGGCGATGCAGGCGGCGAAAAGAATGGTGAACTGCAATTGTTCAAGAGAGTGGCTATAATTAGTTTGAATATCAAAAACCGAGGCTTCTTTTAGAGTTTATGCGTCATTCGTGCATTAGTTGCAGCTCCGAAAATGTAATACAAGAGAAATCCATTTGATTGCACTGATCAGTAGATCTTCATCACTGATTCATCACTGTCTCCAACGCCACAGAACTTTGTCCTTACTTTGAATGCCATTGTTGGTTGTTTGGTTGCTCTAGATACCGAAATTGGTGGTGAACTGATTTGAACAGCGTCCAACTGGGGCTTTTATACCGCCTCGATGGCACTCTGCCCGGTTCGATGTCAGCGACGTGCACTTGCGTCACAGAGCCACGCCGCTCATACCAAGTGCGCGCCGCTGAAGACTAGAAGCGGCGCTTGCAGGGGAGTGCTGGGGGGGAGCGGGCCATGGTTTGGGGTAGGACAGCGGTGGGCGGCACGCTGCCAAGGCTGCGCGGTGACAAAGCCGCGGCGAGCATAATGCCTTCTTGATTGAATTGGACTCGAGCGGGCAGCGCAGCCGATTTAATATTGGCCTCAGAAGTCGCATACCCAAACGTGCACGTCCGCGCTTACGTCCCCTGCCCCAGAAGCCCCCGCCCCCCCCCACGATCCAGCAGCTATGATGATCGCTTTCGAAAAGTACTCGCTCGCTAATAGCCGCCATATCGTATGCAGCGCATGCGCAAATGCATAACAACGGTTTTTCAAATTGGCTGTGCACTTGCAGGCCGGGCGGGCACCCATGCCGATTTCCAATCCCAATCCCGATCCCCTGCCCAGCGCACTTTGAGTAGCCCCAACCCCCACCGACGACCTTAAACGTTTGTTGACGCTGGCTGTCGCTCCAGTTGGACGCTAATTGGATTTCGAGCTTAACTTTAGTGCGACACCTCACTTCCGAATGCCCACCCAAAAAAAACAGAAGTGACTGCGGATGTTTTGGCGGCATGCTCGCTGGGAGCTGAGCAGTGGAACGCCCATGACACGAGCTTTTATGTTCTTACGTGTTACGTTGGAATCGGTACTGATACTCCTTATAGGAAATCATGCTCGTTGTTTTGAGTGGAAAATATATCACATTTGGTTTCAAGAGATTTATTGGGGCTCTAGAACACATAGGAAATGGCCTGGGGGTGATGAGCGTGGTGCACGGTGGTCTTCAGCACAGGAACGTGGTGAGAAACGAAGGAGTGCGCTGGAGCGGAGTGGTGCACGACATGGGTCACTGGGGCATGGTGGATCACCGGAGCAAAGGAGCGGTGCACCACAGCCGATGCCTGGGAAAGCGGCTTCAGGGCGGGCAACTTCTTCAGAGGCTGGAGCTGAACTTTGGGAGCCACCCCCGCAACCAGCGCGTCACCAGACAGTGGTTCCCGACGCACCACTGCGTTGAATCCGCGGACGTCATCGGCGGTGTAGTCCACGGTTCGTCTGTAGCCATCGGCATCATTCACGCTGTACTGACCGCGGACCACATCGCCATCCCGAGACTCCGATTGCGACTTGACGTCTCCGGTCACTGGATCCTGAACATCATAGTTGAATGAGTACTGCGGATGCGAGTCATAGCTGTCCCCACTTCCGGTTGTCTTCGCGGGCAGTAGACCAGCTTGAGCCAGGCTGATGACGGCCACAAATGTCGCAATCTGTACGGGTCATACGCTTAGATTTATACCAGCATACATATAGAGCGCATGACATACCTTGGTCAACATGCTGATCGAACTTGTAGGTAGAATTCGGTTTGCTCCTGTCGGTAGTTGATTTTACACAACTTCACTGCGGTCCCTACATCGGCTTTTATACTGCGTCGGCTGCTTCCTTCCCGGCGACCCAATGCCACAGTGCCCTGCTTCTGCGTCTGGATCTTAACAAGGTCATCGCGGGACCTCCAGCCCAGTCTCTTTGTACACCGCCTAATTGGCGTTGAGATGCCCCAACAAGTTTATCCGGCCATCGACAGGTTTTCAGGCCGTTTTTTACATGCTGTCGGGATATGGGCGCTTTTCATAATTTCGCGCAGTCATTCCGAACCAAAATTTGTAGAATTTTTATGTTTTTTATTAACCTTCTTGCAATTTAAGGACAACTTGCAAATACAATAATAATCGCATTATTCGCAGATAAATAATTTTTGAAAATGAATTTCGAATTTCTGTAGACCTTCCTACCGATAAAATTGTATACAGATCAGCGAAGAAAACTCAAAATTTTAGGCACCACTCTAGAACATTTTGCCGATCGGACATGCTATTGTTGCTCAAATATCAAAAATGCTCAAAATGCAAATGTTTGCAATAATATATTGTGAATTTATACTCTATTGCTATAGTTTACTAGTTGTAGTTTTGGATTGAAATATAAAAACCAATACATATTGGGAAATTTCCATATATCCTACTTCCTCGAAAACAACACTTAAAATGCATTGATTTATATTTTAATAAAGTTAAGTTTAATGCTCAACCAAGTAGTTTGACAAAAATATTTGATTAATCTCAGTCAGCCCAAAAGTATGCAGAAATACATTTTTCTTGTTGAACAACAGGTGGTGCTACATTTTCTGATTTCTCTTTTCTATCATACGCCATCCCTTAGAAATAACTAAAAAAATACAAATCAAAATACAAAAGATACAAAAACGCTCTTTTAGTATACATTTTATAAATCACTCTTTATTTTACATATTATGGTATACATTAGTATATATGGTATATACTACATATATACTATGTACATTGTAAAAAAAAATGTTTAATTCAGACTACAATGTAGCTTAATGATTAATGAATAGTAATTAGGGAAATTCGTTAAGTTACCTTACAGACTAACATGATAGCGTCACAAATGTTTTCCCTTGCCTGTTTTCTTCGCAATGATTTTCTTCTATGCAATGATATTTGGCAATATTCGCCAAAGTGCCAGCCTGCCAATCAACAAATAAATCCTAAGCCTAAGCATCACTTCGATTTCCTTGTTCAGCTGCTTTTCACAAATATCGCACTTCGCCAGGGAAACGGGGGTAGAAAGTTGTTTTTGATAGACTATGCAGCGGTAGGGGCTGTTCCATGGAAGTCTGCTCCGATTGGTTCACTTCTGCTGCGAAGCGGATAAAGAGAGTGCGCAGACGGTTGTCTCGCTTTAACTTTATCCGATTCAAAAATGAAAGACTTACAGTGCCATAGGATTTTCTTAATGCCCGCTGGCTTTGTTATCAATTACAAGCCGGTTTTAGCATAATTTTGCATATTAAACAGTCAAGGTCAATCACAAGTCCTTTTGCTATGCCTATCGCGCCCAAATTACACCAAAGATTAAATTAAGTAAACATAATAAGTTTGTTGTTTACAATCCACAATACAATTATTATCCACTGAAGAAAACAAATCAGTCTTTGAAACTGGCAAAGTTTAAAAACCGCTTTCATTGATTTCATGTTTATTGTTATTTATTTTAAAAAGAGTTCCAGTCAACTATATTTGCTGCTCTGCAGTTTAAGGACTTTCTGGACGACTCTTTGTATAAAATTTGTAACTATGTCACAAGGAAGTATTTCCAAAAACTCATATACCATAGAATATAGAATAGAATACAATATAGAATAGAATACCAAAGAAAAGTCAAAATTTAAGTAATATAAAATTATTTTTGATGGAAAATGTGTGTTTTAGATGTTAGTACAGCCTGAAGGAGCTGTTGTTACACCCTTGCAGAGGTTTTTATTATTATAGTCAGTTGCAGTGTCCTTCCTTCCTCATAGAAGTTATACATACATATTTTACATTCCGTTAACGTTTTACGTAAACAAGTCCTTCACATTTCAACACTCACACTTATAACCATTGAAACTATCCATACGAAGAACAATTTTATGACTTTGATGAATATCATATGATTTATGTATTCCTTTTAAGTAACTAATTAGGTGTGAAAATAAATATATGCAGTACTATGGACTTATATTTTTCCGAAGTACAGATAATAGTTGTTCGAGCAAAGGTTACCCGTAGAGTAAAGTTGTATATTAGATTCGTTAAAAAGTATGTAACAGCTGGAAAGAAGCGTTTCCGACCATATAAAGTATATATATTCTTGATCAGGATCACTGGACGAGTCGATCTGGTCATGTCCGTCTGTCCGTCCGTATGAACGTCGAGATCGCCGGATATAAAAGCTAGACTTTCTGCAGATTGCAGATATATAGACGCAGCGCAAGTTTGTTGCCCCATTGGTGGCTGAAAAATGTGTTGAAATTGATTCATTTTTTTATTTGTGTTCCCAATTTCTATCGATATGCTAAACATATTTTCTATAAAGATTTCTCTCTTGTTTTGTGCTAGTTTTTGTTGAGTCCGTCGTTATGTTAAAGATATTGTTATATTTTAATGGGTATATGCTAGTTTGATTTGATTCAAGTTTTAAACCTTAAAAAAATGATATGCTTAAGAAACGAAAAATGAACTGAGTAAGTATTTAAACATAAACATGCAATTTTGGACTACAAAATTAAAGGAAACACTTTAATAAGGTTTGAGGCGACTCATGTCGCCGACTCGAAGCCACCGACTTATATTGAGAAAATTCCATACAAATTCTAAAAAATAAGGCGCCCACAATTACAGGTATCAATCAAGAAAATACTGATCGTATCCCCGCAAAGAGTTTTGGAATTAGCCGAAAAATGAACATGTGATGAATTCAGCAACTGATTGGGGCAGAAAGCTTAAAATCATATTCATAAACTTAATGAGTTCGCCGGGCCCGAATTCAAATTCAATTAAAGGGGCGGCGTTCGGGCGACCAGTTAGGACAACTTGGCCCGTATGCAACAGGCATCCGTCGCCGTCTCAGCAGAGCCTGATAAACTAAATTTGGTTAATTAATCATTACAGGAGCGAACAAAACGCCAGAGACAAAAGCTGCACAAAACCGAAAGCCCAGGAAAAAAACACGAAACGAAAAAATGGCACAAATATCGATTTACCAAAAATTACAAAGGAAACCCGAAAAGTACCGCCAAGTTTTGTTCTTGGAGCGGTGACAGTCGGCGCCGGGCAATCCATCAATTTGGTTGCAGTGCCAATTACGCCAGTTACTCGTCACGTCACGTCTCGAAAACCGGCGGACAGCGGACAGCGGCCAACGGACACCGAAAACCGGACAGATACGGGCTGCCGTGGGGCGACACCAGAGCTCCAGAGCTGTGTAACAACAATCGTATCGAACGAACGTAAATCGAACGGCGGCACTCCAAGTTATAGAGGTTTTGGAGCTGTAGCTGCGGCGCCCCCATCAACTTGGCGTCAGCTTGTGGTCAGTTTTCCACTATTCCGGTCGGCTGCAAAGGCTGACGCCTCTCGGGGCTGTTGGGAACGTCATCTAGCCCATATATCTTACTTCGGACGCTTTCATGGCGCTAAACAGACGTTGATGGCGCGACTTACAAATCCCTCGCAACGTATAAGGTGCATCGGGCACTTGGCTGGACATTTATATGCACTAATAGGTGGTGTGAAAATCGCTTTATGGTTAATCGATTGTGATATGATGATCTTTACAGATACACATGAATTTATAATAGGATTTGAGTGGAACTAATTGACTTAAAGCTCTATTAGATTATGATCAGAAATAATAAAAGCTTAGCATTGGAAAACTATTTGGTTTGCGGAGTGACTAGGCAGATAGCCTTTCTAAATGACACATTCTACATTCCAGAGTAAATTGTAACACTTTTTAACTTTTACGTTTATTGTTATGTGTTATGATATAGTCTTAGGAGTGCCGGTCTCTCGAAATAAGACAAGAAAATATATTTATTCGAAATTTGAATTCAAAGCAAGAGTGCTGGGCATATATTTTAAAATTTTCTAAAAAAAAAATGGGCGCGACAGTGTTGGGTGTCGCCAAAATTCGCTACAACCTTAACTTATGTCTCTAATGTCTTAACTTATGTTTTTAAAGTCCCCGAAATTAGAGCGTTCATAAAGAAAGACGGATATGGCCAGATCTACTCCTAACCAAGAACATAAGGTCTTTATAAGGTCGGAAACCCATCCTTCGACCTGTCACTTACTTTTCTACTGCTACTTTACTCTAGGAGTAACGGATATAAATTTATTTCCATCGCAAAAGCAACACATGAAGGCTCGACAATTTACGCAAAAAGTAATGTTTTTATTATAATTATTATCATTTTACAATAAAGTATTTAAAATTGCTTGTAAGACCTTTACACATAAATTAAATGTTATACCAAAATGTTTTTGATATACCGATAGAAAATAAGAAAATAGTAAAACAAAATAATATCAAAACATTTTTCAAAAGTGTATGTTTTTGGCGATTTGTGGGCGTTCGAGTGGGCGGGGCAACATCAGGACATACTTGCGCTGCAAATATGTCTCTGGAATATGTATACTTTATAAGGCCCGTTCCTTCTACCTCTTACATACTCTTCAACGAATCTAGTATACCCTTTGAGTCTACGAGTAAGGGGTATAAAATGGAGACCTTATACTGTAATACTACTTCTAGTATTTCCTATAACTTGTTTATTGCAGGAACATTTTGATGCAAGAATATGTACATATAGAAAGTAAGGGAACGGTGGTAGATATAGCTCGCACAAAACATAAGTATAAATACCTTTACTTCACTTTTTAAGGCAAGAATTTGTGGTTCGCATTTGCGATTGTTAAACAACTGTATGCTGTAACTCCCCAGTAATTGTCATAAATTATCCCAATCCTAACAAGGATACCCTAGCCTTACATGTATTTCGCGTTAGCCATGTGAGACAGTTTCAGGCTTGGGATCGGGATTGGGCCGTGTATTTTAGTATTTTAGTAGTGTACATAATACATACATATGTGTGTATTGAAAGACACTCGCACACATCCTGTTACTATTAATTGCTGCTGTCCGAAAATATAACAAATCACCTTGGAGCGTTGGGCAGGACCGCCCGAAAGGACGAAACGAATGGCCACTCCAGTCGACCCCCCTCCTAAATTCCCCGTGCGAGTGTAGAGACAAAAACTTGTGAAAATGTCAATCAAGTTGAACAAAAACGAAAAATTCCCAATCCGAAAGAGGAAGGAGCGAACCACGAAGTTTTCCAGACAGCCAAAGATGATGCATTGTGCGTGAAAGGTGCATGAAGATATCTGACGGTTGTATCTCTATCCCTGCCAAGTGACAGACCCATACACCGGATAACTCTTAGGGGGCGCCTACGAATTGCATCCCACTGAGTCAGAGTCAAGGTCCGGAGATAATGTCAGGAATCGGGGTCTGCCGGGGTCGGGGAAGTCGTTCGACGACGATTTAAATTCCACAGCGCGGCCATAGATGAGCTGTCATACGTGCAAATGACGATTGACAGCTGCCACAGTCAGCATCCGTTTGCAGCTCCTCCTGGTCGCAATCCCGGCCAGCTCCCAGGCCAAAAACCCATTCCTAGTGCCCGGTTCGCATTTCGAATCCCATAGCCAGCTCCTCTCCGTTACCTGTCCGTCAATTCATTTGGGAATTTCGAGGTGCTAAAACGTGCCAAAACCACAAAACAAATACACAACATTGGGTTTCCAGTTAAAACAAGACGTCGACATGAGCTGGTCAGGGGCGTAACTTTCAATACTATCAGCAGGCGGCAGGGGTGGATTACCTTGGACACGAACTGGGCCCAAAACATGTGCGAAAAGGTTTTCGGGGCGAAGAGATATCTACTATTTCTAATTAATAAATGCACATTTGCAAAGGATTTTAATTACACTTCTGAAACTATTCAGATATTTTTAGCACAGAGCACTCTATTTATAGCTGACATTAAATTCTAAAAACATCAATATAGATAACCATCTTTAGGATAACAATACAAGTTCCGAGAGTGCCTTTAGTAAAGCTCATATTCGAGCTAAGTTTTGAAATATTTTGAATTAAGTAGTGAATCCGCAGTATAACAATTTTCTAGAGATTTCTAGTACAACTGTTGTTTACTAAAAGCTGTCAAAGGAAAAGAAATAGTACGCCTAATTAATGGTAATTGACTGTTGGACTGATGATGTTGTTTTAAATTGTCAATTTAAAGTAAAACCTGAAGGAAGTTTCTTAAAAATGATTACATTTTTCAGGTGAACCGACAAGCTATATAAGTGTTTCGCAGTAATGAAGGACCATTTGGGGGAACAGCTTTCGGGTATATCAACTTCCGATCATCCCCAGCCAGTTCCACACCAGCCCATTGCGTAACTTCAAGTCCCTCGTAGAACTCCCATCTTGAGTAGCCGTCAATCCGCTCCTGCCATGGCGACAAGCAAAAAACGGGCAAACAGGGAACGAGAAAATCTAAATGGAAACGGCAACTGCCAAAAACCGGTAGTCGATATACGGGTACATATGTATATATGACTAACCCCCGAACCACTGATAAGGGCAGTCATCCGAGGAAGGCCTGGGAGAAAGCGAGACGGCAGTCGAAACACGTACGCATCAGCCACGAGCGGAAGCAGGATCGCAGGCTGCCTGCAGAGGGGCGTGGCCAAGACCAGCGGTTGTGCGCTCTGAAAGAAATCGGATTCGGGCCAGTAATCAGTCACGACTTGGTAAGCGCGCAGGCAGCACGTCGTCGTCATCGCCACCGGGAGTCGTGTTTTCGGTTCGATAGAGATAAAACCTCTGGCCGTCGCGTAATATTCTCTATTATTGGGAAGCAACTTGGGAAGCAACTGAAGTATTTCAAGAACTGTGTGGCAAGTGAAGAGTAGTCAGTGATACACCGGTCATATCGGAGTGGCGAGAAAGTGTGGTTCCGGCTGGACAATATGATGGACGTAAGCAGCATGTACGGCAACCACCCGCACCACCACCACCCACATGCCAATGCCTACGACGGCTACAGCAGCACCACCGCGGCGGCGGCCAACGCCAGCAGCTACTTTGCTCCGCAGCAGCACCAGCACCACCTGCAGCAGCAGCATCAGCAATTGCAGCAGCAGCACCAGCAGCACCTTACCTACAATGGCTACGAGAGCAGCTCCCCAGGCAATTACTATCCCCAGCAGCAGGCGCAGCTGACACCACCGCCCACCAGCAGCCACCAGGTGGTGCAGCAGCAGCAGCAGCAGCAACAGCAGCAGCAGCAGGCGCAGCAGCAACAGCTCTATCCGCATTCGCATCTCTTCAGCCCCAGTGCGGCGGAGTACGGTATCACGACGAGTGCGACCACGGGAAATCCGGGCACGCCGCTACACCCCACCAGCCACTCCCCGGCGGACTCCTACTACGAAAGCGACTCCGTGCACTCGTACTACGCCACCGCCGCAGTGGCCACAGTTGCTCCACCCAGCAACAGCTCACCGGTCACTGCCGCCAATGCAAATGCCACCGGCAACACACAGCAGCAGCAGCAACAGGCAGCGATCATCAGCTCCGAGAATGGGATGATGTACACCAACCTGGACTGCATGTACCCCACGGCCCAGGGTCAGGCCCCGGTGCACGGATATGCCGGTCAGATCGAGGAGAAGTACGCCGCCGTGCTGCACGCCAGCTACGCACCCGGACTGGTGCTGGAGGACCAGGATCCAATGCTGCAGCAGGCCACGCAGTCGCAGATGTGGCACCACCAGCAACACCTGGCCGGCAGCTATGCCCTGGACACCATGGACTCGCTGGGTATGCACGCCCACATGCACCACGGCCACATTCCCCACGGGCACCTGGCCAACTTGGCCAGCAGCTCGCACCAGCAGCAGCCACAAGTCCAGCAGCAGCAACAGCAGCCGCACCAGCAACCGCAACACCCGCAGAACCAATCCCCAGCGGCACAGCAGCAGCACCACCAGAACTCCGTGTCACCCAACGGTGGAATGAGTCGCCAGCAGCGCGGTGGAGTGATCTCCCCTGGCAGCTCCACCTCCTCATCCACCTCCGCCTCGAATGGAGCTCATCCTGCCAGCACCCAATCAAAGTCGCCAAATCATTCCAGCAGCATCCCCACCTACAAGTGGATGCAGCTTAAGAGGAATGTTCCCAAGCCCCAAGGTAAGTCGAGCTAGAAAGTAACTCAGAAAGGGTTTGGCATACTGTATTGGAATAATCGGACTATATTGGCTAATACTACTTTACTATATACTACTACTATTGAGATATTCAAATCAGATGATGTTATAAGGTCTACATTTAATAATCTCAATTTATTTCTAACACTGATCAAATTAAAATTGAAATCCCGCTAATTGTGATATTAACAAGAGATAACTCTATAGTCGCTAAATAGTTTTAACATTTTTCTGGCACATTTAACGAAATTAGGGTAAGAGATGATAAAATAAAGTTTGGGCGTGGCAGCTTAAGGCGGTTTGTGGGCGGTAGAGTGGGCGTGGCTTTATCAGGAAACAAACGCGCCGTTTTTGTCTCTGGAATCTCAATGTTTAATCTGTGCTTTCTGGCTATACGGACACACTTTATACGGACACACGGACAGACAGAAGGACATGGCCAGATCGACTCGGCTATTGATCCTGATCAAGTCCTGATCTACCTGTTACATACTTTTCAACGAATCTAGTATGCCCTTTTACTCTACGAGTAACGGGTATAAAAACGTAAATACGTGAACATTTCAAATGATGAGTTGTAGGGCTAGAGCGGAAGGATCCCCAAAATGTATCTGCCAATGTAAGGCCAATAGATAAAGACCCTCTAAATCAAACCCTCTAAAATGTTGTTCTTTGTAAATCGATACAAAACAGTTTTCCAAGAAATTCTGCGTTCTAAGCGTAACTAAGCTTGTCTCATTTGGCAAAGTATCTGGCAAATATGGAACCGCATTCCTTGTTAATTGCCATATTCTAGCTTTTTAACTCAAAAAGATCGCTCAATAGATCACATTTAGCATACGGAATATATTAAGTTTATCGGACATTAATTATGCAAAGAAACACACACTACTCAATACATACGAATGATGGTTTCTTTCAGAGAAAAGCATACGAAAGAAACCCAAGTAAATACCAAATAGCGTAAAACGATGACTTTCAAAACTGATTGACAGGCCAAGATACAAGAATCAGTCAACCAGTAAAACCAGAGAAAACGAATAAAAATGTGAAAGAAATGACGTCGAGCAAGCAGATTTAACAATATCACGAGTAAATTTATAAGTTCGGAAAACTTAGCCATCAACAATAGAATGATCACAAGTATGAACAATTAGCACTGCAGCAATATTAGCAAACATAAAGCGGCAAAATCTCAAGAAAGACGTCCAACCGGGGCATGTCACCTAAAAATATGCTTGTCTCTTCAAATGCCAAAGATTCCGCCCCCCTCCGCCCTCCTCTGCCCCCTCTCTACAGCCCCAGCTACGGAATCTCAATTCTCCCCGACCTCCACGCCCCTTTCCGCCTCTCACAACATCCGCCGTTCTCCTGGACTCTCCTTTGGAATATTTCTTGCATATTTCAGATAATTTTGTCAATGCCTGTGCAGTCAGTCAGGTTGTCACTTGTCACATTGGCGAGTGGAGTTTTGTATCTCGGAATTAGCCAGCTAAGAAAATGTGTTCGCTTTGATAAAAAAGATTCGAAAAGTCCATATTGTATGCGATAAATAAAACGTCGATTATCCAAAAGAAGCAGCTGCCACTGAAAAAACGAGTATTTTTATTGATACCCCGTGAATTGCATAAAATTCGAGCGTAAGCCTTTAATTGCTTTTCAAAGAGTTTGAGGTCAGCCGAATAAATAAATAGCAACTAACTGAATGGGGCAGACATGTTTATGGCTCACCCTGAAATTTGTAATATAATTGCTGCGAAAGGTTGGAGAACAAACTTGGGGTCGAGTTTTAAACAGACGAACATTTTGTACTCATTTTGGGTAAAATATAAATGCAGAACTAAACGAAAATTATATAATTTATGCTTTGGCCTGCTGAAAGGTTTTCCCAAAAACTGAAATATATATATTCTTGAAGGATTAGCTGCGCATTTGCTACCCACATTGCCATATTACAACCGTCCTCCCAAACCTGTTGACCAATTTCATTTGGCTTGTGGGCCTCCGGTAATGCACTTAACCTGTTCATGAATCGAGTTGCACAACTGACGCTGATCACTGATATCGGAGCATCGAGCCTCGGACCACTTACAGTTCAAACGTTAATCCCCGGCTACACCAATAATCATACAAATATTTGCTTATTAATGCTGAAAAGTGTCATTTACATGCATCGTTTTCAATTAAACGACGCCACAGAGGCCCGGGTCGAACGCAAGCGATCCGAGATCCCAGATCCGAGATCCCAGATCGGCGATCCAAAATCCCCACGCGCCGCACCCAAAACCGAACCTTACCGCTCGCGGCCCAAATACGATCCCAAAAGCCCCTCGGATGACGCGTGCAAGTGGAACCAGGCGCTAGGTTGGGGAGCTGGGAGCGCAGGGAGGTGTAGATTGCACAGAAAGAAAATTAATTGCTCGCAAAGATTAATTGTTGTTTCAAAAATATGGTATTATTCGCCCACACATTCATTCTACTAAACTGGAAAATATTAATTAACCAGCTGGCCATCTTAAGTTTTTTTGGTGAATCCACAGAAAGGTGTTTTATAACAAAACTAAATTAAATTTTAATTTGAAGACCCAAGTAGGGGTTCTTTAAGTTGGACTCGGAATACGGTTTTTCTCGATGTGTTCCAGGGGCGACCGCAAGTCAAACAAACAATTAAAGCGTGCATCCAACGGCTGGGAGATGCAGCTCGAATCCAGAATGAAACTGGCTGCAAGAGGCGGGAGCACAATTTGGGGGGCAGGGGCTGCTCCTCGGCATGCCGAACTGGAACTGGAAGTCAAGTTGGCTGTCAGAAAAAATGATTATTTAAATAAGAGTCTCTCGTTTGAGCCTCACTGCAACCGAACTGTCACTGAGCAATGATCTGCTGCCTCGTGGCTCCCCTGGAATCCCTGGGATGCTGGGGCTGCATCTTGGATTCTGGTTACTGGATGCTGGATGCTGGAAGACGCTGCTCGCTGTGAGCACATGCTTGGGTCCATCTGTCATGTCATCCATTTCCAGGCAGGGAAACAGCATAATCAGCAATCGCGGTTATAAATGGTAGCATTCGACATATTGGCATTCACGCACATACCGACTGGATGTCCGCTGACCGCTGACCAGTCCGCGATTCAAAGAGTTCTCTAATGTGTTAATCAGCATTTTTCAGTAACCAGACCGAGATCAGTTGAGGTTGGAGCAGGCAGAAAGAAGGAGCTTGCTCCCATTGCCATGAAGATTAATGGACATTTTTACAGGGATTTGTCGCTGACTAGGAATTGGTTTAAGATACACAAATACACACGTACAACTTTCCACTTTTTCAGTAACCAATATCAATCAATGCGCGAAATCTCGAAAATACTTTTGGCAAGATTATGATGACACCTAGATAAAACTAAAATTAGCTAAAGTTGAAAAAATAAACCACCAAGGAAACCAAAAACTTATCCATCATTCAAATGTCAGTGTTAAGGAATTTGGAACTCTTAGGAACTTAGGAGATTCGCGTATGCGAAAGAAATCTAAAAATACAATGTTAGTAAGTTGAAAGTGGATCCTCTTTAAAGCTAGAAAATATTTAGTATCTCTTCAAACATTTTAAGACAGTCCCTCAATATAAATACCCTCCCTCCATCATTGATTATCTCCTATCATTCGAATTTATATCCCTTATTAGCACCCAACTAAAGTTTTTACGACCTGGTGTGGTGATAATTCTGTTTGTTTTTATTAGCCTTTGGTGGGCCCTGTCGTAATTGAAAAGTTCCCATCGAGGCGGGTAGCCTTGTTGTGGCTGAACAGTTTAATTAATGCATGGCAACTGGAAGTTCGCTGCTTTTTCTGTTCCTGTTCGTGTTTTATTGTTTTTTAAACGATCTACCACTTTGTTCGTGAATTTCGCCCAACTCCCCAAGGGGCGGGTGGGAATTTCCACACGCAAGGCTACTGCCCAGAAAATATGAAATATGAAAGAGCTGACAAAAGTGAAGGAAACTCGAATTAACATAAATGTTGTAGGAAAAACGAAACAGCAGAGAACTTTTGGCCAAAAGGCTGCAAAGGTGTTAGTTTTCTGGGCCACCAGAAGTTCAGGGGTCAGGGGTCAGGGGAGTGGCCAAAGAGGGGCATTCGCTTGGGGTATTCAACATTTATTTGATGTGATGTTTTGATATTTCTTGACACCAACACGCGACGCGGACCGAAGAGCGACGAATGTGCCACAATGAAAACGAAATGAATTAATTACGTGCATTTCAAAACAGAAATTGGTAAGATATATAAACCAGCTAGTGGCGACCGAGAACCCCGAAACAAAGACCCCTGCCCAAAACGAAGCAGACTATTTAAATGAAATGATATTGTGGATAGAAAAGTGACCACCAGGAATGCGAGATAACATCAAACGCTTGCCCAAGCCCTGCCGAACCGAGCCGCACTGAACCTAACCGAACAGAACTGAGAGCTCGACCAGGAGCCCCGCCCGCCTGTCTGTCACCGACATCGTCATCGTCAGTGGCTGGGGCCTTGCTTTGGTCCGGGTCACAGAGACCAGTTGGCTAGGGATCGCAGCGTGAGCGAAGAGTGATCTAAAGCACTATCGAATACCCGTTACTCAAGTACAGGGTGTGCTAGGCAGTGGACGTCTTCTGGAACGAACTTGCGCTGCGTTTACGTCTCTAGAATCTAACGTCGCCTAATCTTGTTAGTCGTGATCTTCCGTGATCTTATACGGACAGACATACGGACAAACTGGCTTGTCCAGAATATATATTCTTAATAGGCTCGGAAACGTACTTCTTCCTGGTACAAACTTTTAACGAAATCTATGATTCCCTGCTACTCGACGATTTAATTATCAAATCGTCATCCATGGAATTTTAGACATGGTATAACCCACAAGTTGACTCCAAAGTAAGTTGACTCCAATATAAGAAATCAATTGAAGCGACTTTAGCTTTATCGAAAATATAGTATTTGTGGTCGGATCAGCAGCTTTGTTCAATGGAAAATTCTATCAACATAACGAGATTATTCGTTGGTATAATCATTTTTAGTTATACCACAGTATAATTTGCTAATTTTTTGCGAAGCTGTTAGCTGCATAACTTTATAGAACTATAGTACACTGTAGTTGTTTTATTAAAATTCATAACTTTTTTAAAGATCTTAATAACATTGCTTACAAAGGGCTCACAGTCTCGTTGAAAGTTTTAAGCCCTCTATCACGCTCCCATCGCTATCTCAGGCTTGCGTTTACCTCCTCCAACCTCAAGCAAAAACAAAAAAGTCCAATCCGGGACCAAAAAATGTATGGCATGTGTCGTGACAAATTTTGTTCACTGGCGCGCGCTGAGTTAACATTTTTGAAAGCGTATTATTAAATTTCTTTCCCCTCTCTATGTCTTTCGTTCCCCTTTCCCGCACACTCCTCATTCAGGGCGGGGGGGTCCAAGTCCGAGGGAAACCCCCGAACCCCAAGGAGCCTAGCCTTTTGCCCGATCAAAGAATCGATTTGTTAGGCGATAAGCCCAGTCAGTACTTACAATAATTACCACTTAAGTAGGACAGGAAAAGGTCAGTCTCGGATCCAAATCCCTATCCTAACCGGACTCCGTCCGCACTGCCGCTGTGACATTTACACACCTAAAATGTCAGTTTCCATAAGGTTTGACTCGATTCCAGGCGACTTTCTGGGCACAACATGGGAAGCGCATTAGTCCAGTCCGCGTGACAACGAATGGAGCTTGGAAGGGGAGAAACTGGAAGAGCTGCTCCCAAAAAAGGAAGACTGGGCACTCAATTACTGGGTGCTAGGGAGTAATAGCTCAAGTTATATATTTTACAAGACGCATTCGACTGCAACTTCTGTTGTGTGATTGAATGATTTTTTATTCAATACAAAATCATTAAACTTAAACATAAAACTTTGCTGGCTTGCAATTGTGTTTTAAAGACCAAAGACAACTTAAGGAAAGTCATAAAAGATTTCACAAAGTCCTCCATCAATTTGGCCGAACTTTAACATACCCTCAGTACTCAGTAAGGAAAACGTATAGAACGAAATGAAACTGACGTTTCGAAAATGTGTGGCAGACCGCCCACCCACCGCTGCATTAAAGGATATCACCCAAGGGTGCGCTTTCCGATGTCCTTGCTCGCGCTGTGTTATGTAATATTAAGCACAAATATACACACTGTGATGAGGAGTTGTTTGCCCAAGCGGACATTTGGTGCAAACAGTGCGCCAAATGCGGAGGATACGGATATCTTATCTGCTGTTTGCATTCGGTTGGCGTTGGCCCAAGGTTTTCTTTTTCTCCATATCCATGGCGCCCCGTATTCCGTTTCCTTCGGCGTCGCTGGCCGCCTTAATACTTTTCAAGTGTATAATTTAGTAAATTATATAAGTATCGCGTTACGTGCCCTGACACAAGCCCAAACACACTCAGCCCCTCCATGGCGATATCGACGATAAATGCGGATCAATATCGTTGGGTTGGCCGCCTTTTGTTTTCCCTCCTCTCCGCTTGCAAAATTGCACAATGTCATCGTAGTCTTCCGACTTTCCAGCGAACTTTCGTTCTGATAGGGTTATCAATGTATGGCTAATTGATTGTGATTTATTTGCGAACTTTCGGGGTTCAGCTCTGTTCTTACCTGCATAAACGCTATTTTTAAGTCAGTTTACTAAAAATATACTTGTATGTGAAGTGGTCTATGGGCGCAAGTGAAGTGGATTATCGCTTGCGGAAGTTGTGAAATAAGCCCAAGCTGTTACTAACAAAAAAAATATTGCCAAGGGCCTAATTGATAATTATGCTTAATATCTACATCGAAAAATATAAGTGTATCAATAGCAACACCTTATGAGATGGGGAAATTCCGCCCAAGTCCAAAAGCCCTTTCTTGGAGGAAACCCCATTCCACTCAAATGGATTTTCGTTGTAAGCGGCGTCGGTATACAAAATACTTTGCGACCTAATGAATCATTTGACGAGGCAAACAGTAGTCGGCCAACAATTTAAGCTGTTCCCAAACTGATTTGCGGCTAAAAAAGTGGCCAAAACAATGAGACAAATGGTTCGGGCAATGAAAACTTTTGCTCTGCGGTGCGCTTTGAATAGTTGGTCAAAAAGCTCGAGCATTTAGCAATTGATCTGCGAATCAAAGGGACCGCTCTGAGCCCCAGAGCTCTACAATTGTCTCGATTTCTCAGTGCGCCGGTGTGCGAAGGTGATTTCATTCCAATAATTCTTTCCGTACCCCGAACAGTAGATAAAATGGTAAACGAAAGCTGTCAATTTGAAGTCCCATTGTTGATTTCGATTATTGTTCCCAATTTTACTGCTCTCGCTGCGGACTGCGTTCGGCGATATCAGGGCACATAAGGGAAGGCGTCCACCACACCCAACTTCCGATCCCACCGATCTGACCCACCATACCGCAGATAACGACAATAGATATCGGGCGGCTTTAAAGTGGACATTCTAGTGGCCAGAAAGGTATTAGCCATTTACGCGTGAACTTCAACTTGGCTGCGACTTGATTTATTTCGTTCTCATTTCGGCCGGAACGAAGCCGGCTGATGGATGTATCCTATCTAGCTTTAGGCCCGGCCACCGGGGACAGAAGGGTGGTATCAGGGCATTAACTGTACGACCCCATTCGGGCTTAGTTTAGATTGAAAAGATTTTATTCAATGATTGAGAATTGATGGTGAGAATTATGTACTCGCTATGTCCGAATCGATTATTGTTTTACATGCCACGATCCATAATCAACTCATGGCACTCATAAGTACATTAAATTATCCAATTCGTCCCATGTTTAATAATAAATCTTAGCCTTTGCACTTGTGATCACACTCTCAAAATACGAAATACATAATCTAATAGTTAACTAAATTTTGCCACATCGACTTGCATCGCTACGTTGGAATGAAAAGGGTACTTTGGAGCACATGAGTCGTGATTTCATGCCCAAGTAATTCCTAAGCCTCGTAACACTTGCGTATGACAGTTGCAATCCAAGGACAAGCAAAAATAACACCAAAATTAAAATCTCAATTTTGTAGCAACAGCTAAGCAAAAAATACACAGGCGAGGAAAAATGATTTATTATATAGAAATTATCTCATGTAAACAAGTCAAGTCAGTTGCCAGTTTGGCTAATGCCACTTGTCTCTTCGCAGGCCCCAAAATCAACGCCCACCCCCTCGCACCAGTCGGTAAAATTTGTTAATTTGTCTAATGAAAATTTATACACACACTTTTTGTGGGGCCTCGGAAAATCCAAAGTAAACCCGAGGCCTATGAGCCAAGTCCCAGATATACGGGCAGAATTGAAGGCGACGGCCTGAAGTCTGAGGCTCGGCGTCTTGTCTGCACGAATTTCCACGGCAGGCACGAAGATTGATGATGACATTAGCATCATTGTCGAAAATATTTCTTTAAACCAGCCAAAGGACCAAAAGCAGCAACCTTTTCTTGCCAGCCACTTGAGAGGCAAAATGTTTTGAAATTTGTTTTGTTGACATTTTAATTTGCAAATACTTGGTGTGTGCGAATACGAGCATATCCATGGCCGCGTGTGCGAACGAATGGAGCATTAATTGAATTAAATCATCAAAAAGTGGTGGACGGAATAGGGGCACTGGGAGGGGCTCCTGGCCGGGAAGGGCCATGTCAAGTGGGGCCACTCAAAGTGTTGACTGTCAGCCTCAGCCACACGCACAGCCAACAGCCAACAGGCAACTGGAGTATATAGAAATACTCGTATGTACGAGTGTTCTATGTGTGCCAGCCCACAGTTATTTTTTTGGCATTTGGCAGCCATTTTTTTCGAGCACTTTTCTTCCTTCCTTTCTTAGACCCTATCAAACACCCTTATTTTGTTATTTCAACGGCTCTTCGGCAATGTCCGTATATACTATACTGATGTACTCATGTACGACGAATACAAAAAGGGAAACTATGAACATCCACACATCTGCACATGTGTTCGTGCATTTTCGTTTGGTGATCCGTCATCTTGTCAGAATGTATTATTCGAATTAAGATTTTACTTTTTTCGCTGCTGCCATTGAATTGAATTAACACAAGACCAAGAGAGCAGCTGTAACGCACACAAATGAAAGCAACCAAAAGCAACCCCCTCCATTTTCACCCACCCCCTGGAATCAGTAATTTCACTTACTCACTTCTATTTATGTGCACACCGAGCACTGTAGCCTAAACTTAAAAATAATTTTACACCAGCAATAATAGGCCCAAAAAAGGCTTTTAGCCGCAAACGTGGAGTTGGCACTGCTATCGGCTGGGGAATAAGAAAGCCGCTTCAGCCAATTATCGCCATAGAGGGAAAGATAATCCAACAAGTAATTGTCAAACTTAACTAAAGTTCTAAGGACTAAAATGAAAAGAAACATTAAATATATTCATCCTACAACATGTGATAGGAATATTTTGATTGTATATGATACTCCAATAGGTGCACAAAATATGGTATTCAAGAAAAGCCACTTTGCATCTTCCCAGCAATAATAAGTTTACTTCTTCTGCAGCAAAGATCATTCTCAACATTTCATATTATCCTAGACATACCACTGTCACCTGGATACAACAGGCCCAATTTGATTGTCTGCCTCAAACGCACTTTAGGTCCCCATGTTGGGCAATTTCTTATCGGCAAAAAGTATGGAGTACAAATAATGTCGACTATTTTGATTTTCGGGTCTATCAGATGGCTACCGGAATTCAGCGTAATCTATAGAATGGAAACACAAGTAGAATAAACAGAAACCAGTAGCCAAAACGTTGCTATTAAGATAACACAAATATGTGCATTCGAGTATCTGTGTAAATATTTAAATCGAGTTTTGTGTTGTTGTGTTCTTGTGTGCGACTGCGACATAATTTTCCGAAAGGTAAACACACGATTGAGATGTTCGATAAGAAATTGAAAACTTCTTCCGGGGAGACAGCAGAGACAGTTAACAAGATTAAGAAAATGTGTTCGGGCGCCAGTTGAGACATTTTCCAGTTCCCTACGGAGGGTTAATATCTGACTCAGACAACTCCCATTGGTTTCGTTGCGTGGATTTCTTTCGAAAACCTCGTACCCTTTGTCGAACAATTTCCATGTGTGTTAGACATCGTGACTAATAAGCCGCGGGACGTCTGCCTGCTATGCCCGTACAAAACTTTCAATTAAGCTGGAAAACTTTAGCTCACCTCTGTGGCAGGGCAGCGGGTTGTACATTTTTTGGGGAACGATGATCTGTAGATACAATTATGAGAATTCGGTTTTTGTGCATTTCACGATTCGTGTTTGAAACGTAGATACCACGATACGACTGCATCATCGCATGACATGTGGAAAAAGTCACGGGTTGACAGGCGGCCAATAAAACTGACAGAATGAATGGACATGGCTCGTGGATTTTCGACGGGATTATGTCAGTTTAGTCAAGTCAGAGTCCGCGTCCGTGTCCGATGCTCCTAACTTCGGACCTCGAAATGCCAATGAGTGTTGACTGTGCCTAATTAGCTGGGTCAACCCTCCCCCGAAAAGGGTTATTGGCTGAGATTGCCAACTCAATTAGTGCCGACTGACCTCTGGTCAGTCTGACCATCTGTCCCGTCCGAGGCCAAGAACACTGCCTCCGTTCATTGCAAAATATTATGGTCTATATTGGCCCTTTTGGTTCCATGCCAAGGGGCCATAAATTACCCGCAGGTGATCAATCACTTCGTCACCAAAGCCCCGATCGTCAGCATTTTTGGTCAGCTTTTCGTGCGCTTTTATGGCCCCAGATTAGAGTAGATTCTCGAAACCTTTTCCACATGACGTTGACGTGGATGTTGGTGTTGCTGTTGCTGTTGTGTTTAATCAACAATTAAAACAATTTACTTTTAATTGAAATATAATTTTCTATTTGCACTCGAGTTAAATATTATTATCAATTGAGCCGCTGCGGCGGCCAGACGGCGTTCCACGCACTTCGTCCGTCCGACGGGTTCGGTCCCAGGCCCACTTAATCGCCCCAAAACGGACCCCATGTAATGCCACCCGGCTCACAGACTGCCAGCGAGTGTGTGAATGTGGGCGAGTGGGGATCTCCGTAAAGTGGCAGTGGCGCCTGCATAATAGAAGCGATAATATCGTTATATCATATCAAAATGGCCGTTCTACAGCGGATGACTCACGGCCCAGGGAACTGTACTGGGCGTGGAATTCAAGGACAGAGAGTAGACTACTGCGACTGAAATGATGTGGGAAACACATAAAAGGTGACGAACAATTCATTATGTCGATAAAATAGTGAAAGCTGATCCTAATATAATCGAAATCCTAAAACCTAGTTGTTACTTATCTTTTCAAGCTATTTGTAAGATTTATTTGCAAACTAAGTGTTTTATCAAGTTTGCTTTGCATTGGGCTATCCCGGTATATATGTTGTTTTTATTATAGGTCTGTGGTTTCTCTAAGCCTTTTATTTAAATTATTCTGCATATGTAGCCTTCATTTTGGAGGACTTGGCTAGGACAATCCGGCTGGATTGTCTTTCACGGATTTTCCCCGTTCAACTTTTCACACGAGAACTGCGATGAACAGGAAGATATGCAAAAGTCAACAATCGCTTGGCTGCGTTAAACCTGCAATTGTAATTACCGCTAGTTGAGATGTTATCAAGTTACATTGACTCGGCGTGGCGCCCCCGCTGCTGCAGTTACCCCTCCTTGCTTCACCACTCCACCCGCCCTTCGGTAAATCCTGCTGCAGCAACACTGGTGTTTACATTGAATGTCAACAGTGTCACCTAAGCGCCATGGTGCCAGCCCAACGTACCACCCACCCCCTCAAGATGGCCTTCAGCAGGGAGGGAGGCTCTGCACGCCGCGGAGTTTCCCCACTTTCCACCGCTCCACTTACCCCTCTCCCCGCCGAGCCCACCACTCGGAGCACTGAAGTGGAAGCGATCCCCGATAATGCTCTCTAAAACTAATATTACAAAGTAGATATCGTTTGGCGCCGGACAAAAGCGACAGTGCCGCCAACTGGCCGCGACATGTTTGACAACCCGAGCGACACCAGCATCGAGCGAGGCAAGCGTGCCTCTAGCGGAGGCCGCACCGTACAGTGAAGCAGGAGATGTGAAGGGGTCACTTGGTGTCTTACGCTCTGAAGTAAAGTTATCGTCGCTATCTGCAGGATTTAAGGGACATCAATTATTCCAACCAAAAAAAGTCATCTCAAAAAGAAAAGTCTACTACTAAGTAGTAACATCTTTTAAGCAGAGTAAAAACCAAAAAATGTTAGTATTTTGTATTTTTGTCTCAGTGTAAGAGGAAAGCATCAAAGGAAAGGAACTTCTGAATCCCTACCATCCATCCATCCATATGGTAAACCTAGTGCCTAGAACAGGGGATGGCTTTCATGCCCCAAATCTCCTGATCCACGAATGACTTTCTAACTATTCCCACACCACTGTTCAGCGGTTGGCGGCGGCACATTGACAGCCTAACCGGAATGCAGTAACTCGCAACTGTCGCAGTCTGTGCTGCTGTTGCTGCTACCGTGAGAGGGAATGTGAACGTGGAGGCGATTACGATTGTGACTGTGACTGTGACTGCAGTGCAACTGCCGCGGGGTTTGCTCAGTTTGTTTGACTGTGAGCGGGAAATTCAAATGCAGCCCAAGACACTCGGCACGGTAATCCTGGGGCTTGTTTTCTCAGACATTCCTGTGTGCATTACGATAGGAGTAGACCCGCGTGCGAGTTTTGAGTTTCGAGTTTCCAGCCCGACTGCGCACTTATCGATCGATCCGCATCCGCACACAGTTCCATAATCCCCGAAAGGTGCGCGCGAGCTACTGTGCGGATACTGCGACTGGATGCCAATTTGGGTACCGGTAGCACTCGGAGGAGCAGTCATAAATTCATCACTCATGCGGCCCAGTAAAATTTATTTATTGCCCGTGGCTTCTGGTTTGATTTATAGCACTCGCAGCGGCCAATTGACTAAAAACTGTTAAACCAACTCGATAACTAAACGGGATCGTTCATTCCGCATTAATATGGCCACCAATCGGCACCTTTGATCGTCGTCATCATCTGACCATAAGGAACCCTTGAGGTTCTTGGCTGATGGTCGCATAATGCCCATTAATTGGTTTGTGCTCTAGGAAACTTTCTTAAGATTTATGATTGTGCTAAAAGGTTTTTTATGAGCTTTCAGGGCTAACGATTTATACACCTTTCCACACCACACTCCATAAATTAAACCACGTGAAAACGTAAACGTTTTATTTAAACTATTTTAGTTGCATAAAATCTATCCTTTATATTTTCCAAAACCCTCTTCTAGTGGGCACAAATTGAAGAAGTAGGAGAACAAAAAACGAAAAACATTTTTAAGAAACTGCAATTATTCGCTTTCCCAACGAACACGTCTTAAACAAATTTCCGGACTAACATAGGATCCCAGGTCCGAGGCAAACCTACAATTCTAATAATTCCTGACCCTCCCACGAAACGAAGTGAGAGCTAATATCAGCATCGCAGATCCAGAGATAGGTTACCGAATGCCCGCTGTCAGGATAATCCCAATATTTTCAAACAAACCTATTGAGCGCGTTAAATCCTTCTATGGAAAGGCAAACGGCCAAAAGGAATTATTTTCATCATCGTCGGCTTTAGCCACGGGGCGCATGTCAAATTATGAATAAAATGCAAAATCACGCAAACAAGCCAAAAGTCAAACGGAAAGGAGAGAGTTTTGGGCTAGAGGGTTTGGGGTAGATGAGCCGGCGAGGATCGGAACTCTCACAATGATTAGCTGCGACAGCTAAGGATCAGCGTTAGGGATTGGCCTCCTCACCTGAATCTCACTCCCTTTGCCATGGAACCACAACAAAGAAGAGGACAAAACTCAATATTACACGGAGGAAAAAAATATATACTAGTATTATGTTGAATATACACAAAAGAGAACAGCATAGTATTTGGACTTAGATTCCCTTATAGCTTCATTAACTAGTTCACAAAACTGAAGTTGGACAAGTGTATCTACGTGATTAGATAACCCCTTTTTTCAGTCGCTAGTTAATATCTTAAGGGATAGACAAGTTTACTTATTCTGCCGGTTTTCAAAACGGTAACTATTCCAATGATGGATCTTGCCCCTTAGCAATTTGGTTCCTAACTGAATATTTATCAGCATTTAATAGCTTTATGGTATACAAATTTCGCCCGGTGTGCCTGACAACCCTCCTCTCACATTTCCAGCACCGAAACTACCTGCCAGTGGAATCGCCAGCATACACGACTACCAGATGAATGGACAGCTGGACATGTGCCGCGGAGGAGGAGGCGGGGGCAGCGGCGTCGGGAGCGGTCCTGTGGTCGTTGGGGGCAACGGATCCCCCGGGATCGGTGGCGTCCTTGCCGTGCAGAACTCCCTGATAATGGCCAACAGTGCGACGGCGGGTAGTGCCCATCCCAATGGCATGGGCGTGGGTCTGGGCAGCGGATCCGGATCCGGACTGAGCAGCTGCAGCCTATCCAGCAACACCAACAACTCCGGCCGGACGAACTTCACCAATAAGCAGCTGACCGAGCTGGAAAAGGAGTTCCACTTCAATCGCTACTTGACGCGGGCGCGACGCATCGAAATCGCCAATACGTTGCAGCTAAATGAAACCCAGGTGAGAAAATTGATTAATTACTTCCACAATTTTTAATTTTGAAAACCTATTCAGTAGAATCAAAGACACTAGAATAATAAGATGCGTAACGCCATACGATTTTTTTGCACACGATTTTTTCGGGCTGAAAAACAGGACAGATTTTGATTCATACGTTTGATTCATACGTTGCCATTGTGCCAATGCGTTTCAAATACGTTTCGGGCATTTTATAGGCTTTATTTAAGACAATGTTTACTACCCACTTTAAAAACCTCACTATTTCACTCACTAATATAATTATGACAATAATAGTTTATTATTTAATTACTTACAGCTCGAGATTAATTTAGTAGCACTTTGTATACGAATAAACATAAAAATATATATCCCTTTCAATGTAGGGTAATCAATTTCTTTACAATAATTTTATATTGTATTTTAAATATTTTTTATGAATAAATATTTTAAAATTAATATAACATTTCAATATGAATAACATGTATGTAACAAGTATGAATAACATTTGCCCGGTTATTTGTTCAAGAGATGCCAATTTGATCTTGCAAGTAATCACACTTAAGAACACATACACTACACTCACTGCTCGACCGGTAAGAGAGATTACTTGAACTATTTTGCGACTCTAAATTAGAAGACATCCCTTACAGTCTTCACTAGAACTAGTTGGGAATTATAAGGCTACAAGAAAATATGTTTCCTAAACAAATATTAAAAGCGGCAATAACTATGGATTCCGACAGTAAGTTAAACATTCTTCAGGCTTTAATTAAGACAATTTTTACTAGTTTGTGCATCTAACACACACATACATACATACATACATACATACATACATACATACATACATACATACATACATACATACATACATACATACATACATACATACATACATACATACATACATACATACATACATACATACATACATACATACATACATACATACATACATACATACATACATACATACATACATACATACATACATACATACATACATACATACATACATACATACATACATACATACATACATACATACATACATACATACATACATACATACATACATACATACATACATACATACATACATACATACATACATACATACATACATACATACATACATACATACATACATACATACATACATACATACATACATACATACATACATACATACATACATACATGCATGCATGCATGCATACATATATACATACATACATACATACATACATACATACACCGGTGCATACACTACACAATTACTGCCGCCACCAAAAAAGTGGCTGCGTAGTGCAAAACCAATGTATGGCCGTTACGCATCTTATTATTCTAGTGTCTTTGGTAGAATCGTATATAAAACTTTTAGGGGTCTTAAAAAGTTTAGTTTCAGCGATGTTGTGAAAGTTTTTATTACTTAGTTCTAAGTAGCTTGAATTATAATGCATAATTTATTATTACACCCATTACTAGTAAAATATTATAACTATTAAAATAACTAGTAAAATAAAATAATATTGATAACTATGGAGCAGGTAGAAACCCTCTAACCCTCTTGATCGGAATCAATATACGAGTCGATCTGGCCATGTCCGAATGTTGAACTGTATTGTTCGCACTCCTACTAGCTGAGTAACGGGTATCTGATATTCGAGGAACTCGACTATAGCGTTCTTCTTTGTTTTTAACATGCTCTTAGAACACCGTACAAATTCATATACCTATAATAAATTGAGGCAAAAATGTAAATTGGTTCGACTTTTGATTAAAAATATCTATCTTGCAGGTGAAAATCTGGTTCCAGAACCGCCGCATGAAGCAGAAGAAGCGCGTGAAGGAGGGCCTCATTCCGGCGGACATCCTGACGCAGCACTCCACGTCCGTGATCAGCGAGAAGCCGCCGCAGCAGCAGCAAGCACAGCCGCCGGAACTGCAGATGAAGTCGCAGGGCAGCGATCTGGGCGGGAACGACCTGGCCACAGGAGCACCTTCAACACCCACAGCAGCCATGACACTAACAGCACCCACAACCCAACAAAGTTGAAGGGCTTTCTTCGTTGATGGTTGTAATTGTTATGCTATTGTTGTTGCTGCCGCCAAAATATTGACGCATTTCGTTGTGATAAAGTAATAGAAAGTGCACAGAAGATCAGAAAGAAATAATCTAGGTAAGGGTACGAGATAATTAAATAAATAATATGTCACACACATAGCAAATTGAAATCTGTAATCAAACGCTAGCAACTAGTGGAATCTAGGTGCCATATTCATCTAGGGGCTGTAAATACATACACTTACACTAACATTTCGCATTGCCGCAGCTGAAGTTTATTGGACTAGCTTAAACTGAACTCAGGGTTAAATTAAAAAGAAACTTACTTAAAAGCACGCAGAGCAATTGACAAAATATTGATACAAACAGAATCAAAACAGAAATCTAAACTATTTAAAACTTTCCAATAACTATTTATAGTAGAACCCCTAGTTATATTCCACCCGCCACCACCACAACTCGTCTGTAGTATTATTAGATAAGTTTTAGGATGCCCGAGTTATTCGTTTTGTGCTTAAAAGTAATCGGTAAATCAATCTTGATGTACGTCTGTATATTTAATCTAGTCCTAATTGTAATATAATTATAACTGTACACCACTTGTATGAAGAAACAATAAACGAAACCCGATTGCAAATTGTTAATGAACAATGTGGACAAGTTATTGCGAGTGTGGGCATTACAAACATATCTCTGATGAATTGTGGACGTATTTATTTTTGGTAATCTCCGATTTCCAAGTACACCGATAACAGAAGTAACATTCGACTGGGAATTTCTACTGGAAAGGGCAGCCGACAAACAGACCAAACCAAATACTGCCTATGATATCTTGATTAATTGCAGACCGAGACCCATGGTCGAAATACCATATGCAAATCTATCATTTTATGGACAGATATGGCTGGGGGATTAAGTTTTGTATATTTAAATGTATCCACATGTTTGTGAAAATGTGAGTTTTTGGGGATTTATTGATCATTTTGCAACAAGAAAATTATCCAGGAAATTCATCAAAGTCCTCTGACCAAAGTGGTTTTGCATGTGGTTGATAGATAGGGTTATAAGACCACATTTTAGATTGTAAGAAACCTGAAATCAAAACGAGACTCTATTCTATTGTTTTCGTTATGAATGATTCATGATGATAACTATATATATATTAAATAGCTGCAATTTTAAAAATGATAACGAATACTAGCTAATTGCTCTACAAATTATCAGATAAATATTACAGATCAATTATTATTAAAAAGTTATTTGTCTAATAACTAAAGCGAATTCAACCCTAACAACGAATATTAAAAGATATTTCGCTTTCGCGGCTTATTTTCAGACAAAATAAATACGCATTCCTTAAAAATGCAAGACATGTACTTAAGTAACTTAAACTTATTTTAAAAAGAGTTAGATTTATACATTTGCTATACAACCTACTTCCTAGAAACCTACATTTAATTGGTTAGCAGTACACATTGGGATTTTCGTAGGTAATTAAAAACATATATTTATGAAACCATATCGGTTTTTGTAAATTAGATATATAAAAACAGTAAGTTATTGGTGTAAACTCATGTTGTGAAAACATTCGTGGGCAATTGTACCACTGCCGCCGTATGGCAACATTACATTCGCATAACAAAAGCAAGCCGAAGAAAAAAGTCCGAAAAGGTTTGTGAAAAGGCTAAAACAAGAAACCCCGTTTTTTGGCGCTCTACCTACGGTCACATTATATTTTAGCAAACACGAAATTCTTTTAAACTTGACTTAAATTAGGCGATAAATGATGATGTGGATTGCCCAAAACACCCAGGTTCATTTGGTGACACTAAAGGATCCGCCAAAGACCATCCGATTCAGTTTCCTGGAGACCAAGTTCGGTCAGATAATGATGGGAGTAAGTGATCAAATAACCGGGGATTTGAAAGCTCAAGTCGCAATTACTGTGCTTCATTTCGTGGATAAGAACATTTTGAGCACCTACAATGAAGTCCGAAAGCGGTGGCCAAAATCCGAACTCTGGAAGGACGATGATGGGGTCAAGTTGGTTGCGGATAAACTGTTCGGAGGCGACAAGGAAAACTCGGATGCGGTTACCATTGCTATCTTTGGAACCGATTTCCAGCTGTCCGTATGGCGAGCTCTGGTGGATATGAAAATGGGGGAGACCTGCACCTACTCCCAACTGTGGCACGGAATGAGGTGGCAGTCCTCATTCCGTGCCACAGGATTGTGTCCCAAAATGGAGCTTCGAAGTACCACTGGGGCACAGCCCTCAAGCAGCAGCTCCTAGCCTATGAGAAGTCAGAGAACCATTAAAAAGTGTTACTTGTATCTTTATTGAAACTCAACTCCGCACAAAGGTCTTACTGTTGGGGTGGTAAGGAATTTGAAAATGCAGACAGGCTCGAGATTGTGCACTTCCTACTTATAACATGTACCTACAAAATAAGAGCGAATCGATCTATTCCCTATGTAGCAGCACGAAAATGGCCAAAATAGAGAGAATGGCCCACTGGAAAGATGGAAATTCGGGCTTAGTGGGGAGCACATTACAAAAGTCTTCCAACTTACCTTAACCTTGGGATATTCGTTCATGAAGATCGTGATGATGCCCACGTAAGGCAGGAAGCCCCTGGCCCGGCCCACAATGTCCTTTTTGGTCAACCACAGCTGGTTGGGTGCATACAGGCCTCGGTCGTCCACGTTGTTATTGTCGCCCTTGGTCAGGAACTTGACGGATCCATCCTCCCTGTGAAAGATTGGGATGAGTATAATATTAGCTTGGTTAATATGTACTTTCGCAAGGAGCCCACTTCTTAATGTTTGCTCTAATTACCATTTAAGTTTTAATCGAATTCAAAACAATTTAATGACGTGTCTGAACAGTTTGACCGCCACAGTTCATTGAATACAAATTTTATTTAAAATAAAAAAAAGTTGTATCAATTATTAAGGATAAAGTCTAAAATCCCTGTTTTTGCTATACTTTACGTTCCTTAACCCTATAGAAAAGACGTAAACTACATAAACTATTCGCTGTGCAAGTTGTTCAAATATTTAAAAATACCATCCCGCCCCATGAAACTCACTTTTCGTGCAGCTTAATGACGCGGTGCACTATGGGTATGTCCCTGCCCTCCACCTTGAAGACAACGATCTCGCCGACGCGTACCGGCTCCTCCTTGTAGTTAGTGAGGAAGAGGAGGTCGCCGCGGTGGAAAGCCGGCTCCATGCTGCCACTGAGCACCACCACGATCGGCGACTCGCTGCCGGTGACCACCATCAGGCCCTTCCAGATCATCAGCGCCGAGGAGACGATCATGGCGAAGCTCAGCACCTGGTACAGCGACTGTGGGAAGGGAAAAGGCAGGGATCAGGATGCTATATGGGTGCATTGCCTGGAGAAGTGGCGCCGCTCACCTGACGCTTGTTCATTCTGTTGAAGTCGCCCAGCATCTCGTCGATCTGCAACATGCTGGCTACGCCCATGGCTGCGGCTGTTTTATTGGGGTCCTTGTGGAGGATATTAACCTATATAAATGCAGTCAAAATGGTCCTCAACAAATGTTCTCGGCTTCGTCCACGAAGACAGAAAATTTCAGACACGTATGTTTGGGCAGAGATGCCAGACAGGGCGACGAGAACTCCGTGGAACTGTTGTTCGGCCACACTATTGTTTATAAAAATCTCCCGGCTTTTTTTTATGAAATTTGGATGTGTTGGCAGTGTTAAGCTTGTGACTTGCAGTTTGCATTAGTACAACCAAGTATAGTAACCAGAGAAATGTCTTTTAAATGTTACTCGGTACTTATATTTATCAAAAGTTATTAATATAAGTAAAAAATTAAAGAAGGATAAATCCTACACAAAAGCAACTTCATGACGCTTCATTAATTTTGTAAGCCTTTTTTTTTAACATAAATAAATAAATAAATATATGTTAAATAAAATATATTGATTGATGGAGTGGCTTATTAAATTAAACGTTTTCTTTTAGTATATTTTTAACACAACAGTATTAAAGTATTAAAGACTACCCCATACGCGACAGTGCTGCCGGACCAAGCAATCGATATCTTGGCGAGCTGTCACCACAATGTGACCGTAACGTTTTACGCACTTGGTGTGACCGCATGCGAAAACGTGAAGTGAGCGCCATCGGTTGCCTTTTCTCGCGAAATATATATCAACGAAACGAAGCAAGATGGGCGACAAGCTGCTGGACTCGACGCAGATTATCAATGGGCTGGCTGTGATGCTGTCCTTCTTCGTGGGCTACCGTTACGCCCTGAAGAGAGGCGATGCTAAGGACTCTTCCGCCGAGGGAGCGGCGGCCTCGTTCTCGGTGGAATCTTCGGTGTCCAGCGGTTCCGAGGCTTCAGTTGCCGATAAGGTGAGAATAAAAGCCCTTGGAAGTATTGAAAGCCTCCCAATGTCCTTTCCTTATTTCCACCTGGTATTTGAAACTTATGGTAAACCCAAATGCAACATTGAATGCACACTTGCGGTCACAATAATAGAAGTGCAATTTCTGGGCCTTATGATCTTGTTCGGTAGGACTTTTCAAAATGCCACTCCCTCTTTTAAGCTGTATGATTTTTCGAAATAAGTACATATATTTATAAGGCACAAGCACAGCAAAACCAAATTATAATAATTATAAAACCAAAGCTTGATTTTATAAAACAAAAACGTAAATCCGGATTTTCTTAACATTGCAGGGCTATGGAGGCTTTAACGACAACTTTAAGATGGTCTTGGTTGTGCGCAACGACCTCAAGATGGGCAAGGGCAAGATTGCCGCACAGTGTGGCCACGGAGCGGTGGGTGCTTACCAGCGGGCGGTGGTCAGGACGCCTCGATTACTGCGGGCGTGGGAGAACTGTGGTTGCGCCAAGATAGCCGTTCGCGTGGAGAGCGAGGCGGAGCTGATGACCATCAAGAAGGCAGCCGAGCGCCAGCAGCTGAACACATGCCTCATCCGCGACGCCGGTCGCACACAAATAGAGCCTAACTCCAAGACTGTGCTAGCCGTGGGGCCAGCGGCTGCCGCGGACATCGACCGTGTTACCGGCCACCTGAAGTTGCTGTAAGATCCGCACTACGGAAACTCCCACATGCCATTGGCATTGTAACTCACTCAAGTGCAACCCGACAATTCACAAAGCAATAGGGCGCATCGGTGGAGCCGGGAAAAAGCTAAGGATGGCGGCATGCCACCGGGTAGGAGGACGACTGTGACGTGCAAGTTAAGCTAAGATTTACGTTATTACGTTACTGTGAACCGAGCTATAAATTATTAAACGATTGACAGTCCGGCCTGGAACTGCAAAGCTCCGATACGTATGTTTTTTGTAGGGGTCAAGTGGGAAATCCGTAGCTGAAGTAAACTAAGGCCCTGAAGAGTATTACCTTGTGTACCATTCCAAAGCTATTGTATTTTTTAAACATCATTTTGTACCGTGTGTTTTGGTAAATCCTATTATAACATATACTTAAAAAAAGATACATCCGAATATCTACATATTTAAGGCCTTTTAGGTACCAGAAAAGATTTAATTTAGGTTCAGACAGTAGTTGGTTTTTTTGAAAAGTAATGATAACACTTGTTTTTCTAGGACTTATAGATATTGGAAATATATTTGAAAGAAAACCTATTTGAAGTGGCTTTGATAAATTGTAAATCTATAAAATTTTAAAACTGAAAACATTGGCAAAAAGATATAATATTTTTTTCAGAGAATATTTAGCAATCAATTTCAATCGGTACAGAAAATATTTTTACAGTGAAGCTCGATCTTATAATTAAACCTAATGTTTCATTCTTAGAACTGACAAATATACCTTATCACTAGAAAGTCCAAGCATAATCATTGTCGCCTTGCGGCGTCTGTTGCTGCTGCAGTTGCTCTGGTTGCAGTGGAGGCATCGCATGTTGCTGCAACTGCTCCATTCCCTGCACTTGTTGGAAGTCTAGCTGCGGTGGCTGCTGGTAGTCGAGAGTCGTGGGCTCGTTGGACGAATCCACCATGTAGATTTGCGACTGCGTTGACGGCTGTCCCATCTGCTGGTGCTGCAAGGCGTATTCCCCGTCGTCAAATACCTCCTTCTTGATGCGCACTCGGGAACCATCGTCTTCCTCATCACTCTCCGAAATGTCCAGATCATCATCGATACCCATTCCGTTGTTCATGGTATTGACAGGCATTTCCGGCGCCATTTGCATGGCCATTGAATCTTCCTCCTGAGGCGGTAGGCTCATTCCTATGGCTGAACCGGAGGCGGCACTTGAACTGGCTTCGGGGGGATTGTACAGGCCATTATCATCCTGCTCTTGGGAGAGGAAGTTGGTGAAAGCACCCTGCAAGCTGCTGGGCTCGCCAAGGTTCTGGCGAGGCTTGTGCATGGCTAGGAAATCTGAGGGATCGTAGTTGGGGTCCACATCCATGGATTCATCTGAAACGTTTTGAAAACTGTCATTAGAAAAAGCGTACTCAAAGTCCTAATCATATATGGGATTAAGGGAGGGCGGACATAGACATCGCGGGTACAACACAAACACGTAGTAAGGATAATAAAGACCTTGCTGCTGTTGAGCATAGTAGCCGCCCACGCCACTCAACTGCACCATTGCTTCGGCCACCTGCTGGCTGTCATCCTCGCCGATCGGCTCCTCTGCTTAGGTGATTTGGGTAAAATCAGAAACAGAAAAAAATCCAAACAAAGTCAGCGAATGAAAGTAGTTTCTAGATTAGTAGTACTCTTAAACAGGGAGAGCAAGAACCGTATTAAACATAAATTAATATTAATACTAAAAATTTTGAAACTTGATTACGAAATTAAATTAAGAATATATTATTAAGAATATCTAATACCCAACACCAAACTTTCAGTTTAGAAAATTCAATTATCTTAAATAATTAAAAAAGTTGTATAAAGTGAAAGTATAATCATTTAAAGAACAAATTAATTTATCGTATGCGGTTCTCGTATAAGAAAGAACTTAAGTTAAGTCTTCATATGGATGTACCCACCTGCCATCTGGTGAGCCTCCATGTCGATCTCTGTCTTGATGTTCTTGGGGTCAAACATGCTATCCATGCCATCGGCAGGTGCATTGATACGTTCGCCCTGATCCAAAATGCTAGCCGCATTGTTCTCGTCTTCGGAGACCTCCTGGAAGTCCTCCTCCTCGTCATCATCCTCGTCATCTGTGGAGCATTGCAGGTCTACAGGAAAACCAAATAAGTTTAATAACACATCTTAATTTTTGATCGGAGACTTGTGCATTACCAAATACTGAAATAAAATGCAAAGTAAATTTAAACTGTTCGAAAACGTAGAATTAAATTATAATCTACAATCATGCAAAATGTTAGTAACTAAGCTAAGGATCTAGAATTAGCGGTAGTTAGCCATTTAAGTTAGTAGATCCAAACCGAAAATGAGGTGCATGTAAAAAGCTGTGAGAGGGTCAATAAATTTTGGGTTTTGAGTTTAAAAAATAGATGCATGTGAGTAATTGTGAGGCGGTTCGCAGGCTTAGGTCCAATTAGTCGGCGATTAGAGGCTTACCTTCATCCAGGAAGTAAGCTTGCGTCTGACTCATGTTTGAGGCAAGGCTGTCCTTCCTCGGACGCCCCCGACCACGCTTAACCGGATTCTGGGATTTGACTAGAAAAAGGTAAAAGTTTTTGCAATTCGTTGGTGGCAACAGTAAAAAGTTGTACAGTCTTTTAAATTTCTTGGCGCTAATTAATGTGGAATCTCAGAAATAAACAAAAACACTTTCGTCTGACCTAAAATCTTGGTATATTTTGGAATATGTAAAGAAAAGTATTTCCATTTTTAGTTATAAAACAGCAGTTCATTTTCTAAGACTTACTGAGGCCCTACTAAACGTTTATAAGTTTATAATATATGTAAATGTTTATAATAAGTGTAACAAAAATGTAATAAAAAACCATTTTTGAAAAAGAACTGACTAAGAACTAACAATTCGAACAAAACCACTTGTAACAAAGAAAATTCACAAATATTTAAACGAAATTTAAATTACCGCAGGTTAAATCTATATATATAGTATTTATGGAAATACATATCGATAAGTTACACAAGTGTCTTTAACATGTGTAATACAACTTCTAAGTATCAAAAAATATAGCATTTTACAATTCCATAAGCTTACTAGACATATATTCATGTGCATGCATGGGGATCACGTCCAATACCTCAATATCTACATGAATGTCTATACAATGAATCTGATTTCATCCATTCACTTTTAGTTTCAGTTTTACTACGCTTAAATTGAAGTAAGTCTGGGATTAGTATAAGCATAAGGATCCTTTCGGATGCGTGTCAACCATAACCAAAGGTTCTGAATTCGAAATGTAGAAGAAAGGATGATCAATACCAATAGTTCTTTAGAAGTCCACGAAAGAGTAAATGTAGAAATGTGTATGTATGAAATTCTAGTTAATGTGCCACAGATCCTTGACCGATCAGGCGTAACCAAAGTTACTAAAGCCCAAGTCCACTTACCCTCCTCCACGGGGTCGCGCTGCTTGCGGGGCCTACCCCTTCCGCGCTTCACCTCACCAGGACCTGGAGGAGGTGGTTTTCGCACTGACGGTGCCGCATGCGACGAACCGGCCTCAGCTCCCATGCTGCGATGGATGGAGTTCGATGAGGAGGCATGCCCCCCTTGGCCCTCGACATCGATGTAATCTTCCCCGGGCGAACTCGCCCTACTGCCACGGTCAAAGTTGTACTCATCATTGCCCCAGGCTTCATCGAACTCTGGTGCATTCTCCCTAGCACGCTCCTGTGTTTTAGCTATGTTATTTTCTAACTGGCCGCAGTGCTCCGAAAACTAGTTTTGGGTAATATTTTAGTTAGAACAACGGTGTATGCATATACAGCCTAAAAGAGACCTACCTCAATTAACTGCGTTTTGGCATACTCTAGTATCTTCTTTGAGAACTTGGTGTAGCGGGAGTTACTGCCGTTGTACTGCTCACAGTTGGTGGCAATCAACTCAATATCAGCCAGATACTCGGCACGACTGTGATAGCGATGAGCTGTTTTAAAAATAATTAGTTGTATTCAAGAGCTAATGTCATTCTTTAGGATAACTAAAAGCTTACCTTCAATGTTTTTGCCGATAGTTTCGAGGTCTATGGGTCGCTTAATAACCGAGTAGTAGTCCTTAAGCTGTTTCTTGTTGACAGGCTTAAGGAAAGGCCAGCTTTCTGATAATTGCTTAATCTGCGTGTGCAGCTTGTCAAATATGAACGAGAGAGCAACTTGGTCATCGTCGTCCAGAAGCGGGTTTATTGCCTTTTCGAGGCGCATCAGTTTGTCTTCGCGCTCGGCGAGCAGCTCAAAGCAACTGCTGAACATGCGTTGGGCAGCCAAAGTATATGCACTCTGCGCTCCATTGTAGATCAGTGAGTTGTCCACAATCTGCTTCAGATCCTCCAAGAACATCTCGCGACTTGTGTAGCGCCTTTGGCGAATGTACTCCCTCATCGTTTGCAGATCCATGGGCTTGGTCACCACACGGTAGTAGTCCGGAACCTTTTTCGCGCTTACCGGGAACAGGAATGGGGATACATCCGGCATAGATCGCAGTTCATTGTGGATAATCTCCAGGATAGAGGACAGTACCACAACGGGGTCCGTGCGCCTGCGATTGGCCGTTTTATTGTGTCGCTGGAGATAGTCACAATGAAGATCGCCACCCACTCTACGTTTCTTCTTGCCCATCGCATCTCGGGGAACCTTCAAGGTGAGGCCAGAGCTAGACCCGCTGCGACGTTTACCATCATCACCACCATGACGCTTGAGAACCTTGCTACTCAGCGTTACTTTAGTGCCATCGACATTCACCAGATCATCGTCATCCATTGTCATCTCCTTTTCGCTCTGCTCGTCCAAGTCGTCAGCCAGAGATGGATTCGACTGGGACAGACTGCTTTGCATACCAGAATACAAGGGACAGGCTTTGTTTGTGCGCATGTGACCAACCTGCCCACAGGCGCCGCACTTCAGCTTTAGGTCTGGCTTAAGCTTAAACTTCTTGCGCGAAGGGCTGACTTCCTTGTAGCCGCTATCACGCTCCTTGTGCGAATGACCGCCCGAGCTCTTAGGATCACCCAAGGAAGTGGGCATGCCACCTGGCTGCATTTTCTGATTCTGAGCCAGCTGCGCCAAACGTTCCCGCTCCTGGTTGCGTTTGATGCGACGTAGCTGCTCCTGAATGCGTCTCTTTTCTCGTTTCATCTCCTCCTTCTGCTGTTCATCTAGCGTTGCGAACTGCTTGATGAACTGCTCGTCCTTAGTGGTGCGAATCTTGATGTAGGCGTCGATAACTGGTTGCCGCCTCACAGTCTCCACGCGGGTATATTCCTTTCCATCGTTTCCTCTAAATGTACGCGTAATGCGAAGAATCCTGCCCTGGTTGTTGGTTGCCAGCATTTGCTGTCCGGCCTCCTCCTTTCCTTTGGCTCCCTTGGCTCCTCCACTACTACTTGGCCCGCCATGTTCTTCGTCAAGCTGGCGAAGCAACTCCTGTCGCTCCAACTCTTCACGTTCCCTTGACAATTGCGTCGAGGTTTTCTTGTTTGACAGCATGTTCTCGAGATTCTTGCCAAGTTCTTCGAGATCAGATTCCTCGGAGGCCGAGGACTCTGCCTCATCAGTAGACAGCACTTCAGAGCTGGCCAGCACTCTGTTTTGCAGGTCGAATATGCGCTGACACTCTTCCTTATAACGCTCCTGATGCTCAGCAATGGAGAACCGGTTGCCACGAGAGAACTTATCCATTCCCTCTTCACCAGCCTTTGCTTTTTCAGTGGACAAGGTGCGCACCACATCAATGACCTCCCAGCGGGAAAGCTTTTTAATCTCCTCCTCGGGCACCTTGAACTGTCGCAATAGCTCTTTTGCACGCTGGAGTGGCAGCCGACGCAAATCTGCATCTGTTCCCGTAACCGACCGTTTTGGCTGAGACTCTTGCTCCTCCTTGGTTTGCTGTGAAAAGGAGTGGAAGAAAAAAAAATTGTATTTTATAATTAAAAGAACTAGTGAACAAGTTGTATTACCGTGGGTTTGTTAGGCACTCGAACATATGAAAATCCCTCTCCACATCCCGTTGGGTCGGCAGGACCACTCAACTGGAGTAAACACTTTCCCCGCATGGCCTGGATATAAGCGCGAGTCGTGTTCCACGGAGCCACCTTAACTTCGTCGTCGAGTTTCAGTTGCGCCTCCTCGTCGTCATCTTCTTGTGGTGCGAACAAAAACTTCTCTCCATACCCAGCATCCTAGAAATATAATTACATATATAAGTAAAAGTTAGGGTCACCAGAACAAAAGTAATTTTTAACAAAAACTAAGCTTATACAAGCAACAATATAAGCACCACTTATATACATCAAATGTATCTGATTAGTAAGATTTAACAAAAGACTACGCAATGTTTCCATACACATTACCTTTAAGCGTTGTTCTGCCGCAATCATGCTAAAGTATGCGCAACACTGCTCAGGTGAGACCATGGCTCGGATCTCCTCTTCGGAGGGAAGTCGAAACTCCGGCTTAATAACCCACCAATTTGAGTCCATGCCTGTTCGCTTGAAGTCGGCGCACTGCTTTAGGCGCTTGCGGATACTGCTCTCAGAATGAGCGGGAAAAGCCTGTTTTATATCGTCCATTCGAATACGGCGCGGATTGTCGCGACTTTTCCAGAACAAGCGGTAAATAAACACCTGACAAAACAAAAAATTCGTTAGCAAGTGAAAGACAGCGCAGATCTCAGCACTTACCTGCAGAAAGTCACGGGTGAAGTTGTTGGCCCTTTTGGAATTCGGACCCGGAACCTCGTACAGCGGACACTCCTGGCCCACCGTGTATATTGAATTCACCGATCGTATCCAGTAGTTGTTCCGCGTGCGAATGACGAGAAAATCGTTGTGAGCCATCTTATGTGGATAAATAGGCGCTCGGTACATGTTGTTCTCAATCGCCTGGATGCACTGGCCAGGATGTAGGATGCCCAGGAAGGGACTGGTGTGGGCAAAGGCCACTTCTCCATAAACATAATCTTGCGGCCCACTGTCCTTCTCCGCCTTACGCTTGTAGTAGTTCTTTATCTTGGAGCACATGCCCACCTGGTTCATCAGGGGCGGATGCTCTTCGCAGAATTCGGCCAGCACGATGTCTCCGTCCCTTCCGCTCAAATCCTCCGGGTTGCGCATAAAGAAGACGTCTCCGCCACCGGAGGCAATGCGCTCGACTTCGCGCTGCTTTGCCTTCTTTGCGATGGTCTTCAGCAGTGGGAAGACGGGATGGGGGATAGACTGGGCCATTGGTCCGTGGGAGTACTTCTTCAGGGGGGGACGATGGAAGGACCGGAGCTTCATCGGGCCCATGTGCGTAGGCACAAAGGGAGCTCGCAGCTCTACTACCGGAGTCGAGTGTTGAATTAGATTTCCGCCGCCCACCTTAAGTCGTAGAGTGGGTTCAGTCTTCGGCGTGTAGTACCTGTAAGGGAATCAAAATTTGCATTCTGCATTCATCAAAATTTTAAGGGACTTACGTGTCATTAGATATGTTGAAGGGGTCTCGGTCAGGACTTTTGGGTGGAGGCGGAGGTGTGTCTTCCGCAAGCACGTTAATCACACCCGCCTTGCCTAGTAGGATCTTAGACTTCTTTACATGAGGATGCGGTATCTTGATCTTAGGTGGAGGACCTGTACTCTTATTAATTTTGGAGGGATCTATGTCATCGGGAATGCCCAAAATTATATTTTCGTCGTTGGGATCCAAAGTGAGTACCTTCGGCTTGGGCACCTTGCTCATTTGCTGGGCATCCCAGATTACCTCGTCCTCCCACTTGTGATATATTAGTTCCTCATTTTCCACTGGAAAAAGGCTATACCAGGTGTCATCAGGTGCCTCCGCTGGTTTTGCTTGAGCACTAAAATCGATAGAAATATTAGTATGAAATACTAATGAATTATACTTTCAAAAAATACTTTTGCTGAGCTTTTTTGCTTGCTCCCGAGCCCTGCTTGGAGCTACCACTGCTGTTTCCAACGGGCATAGACGTTTTCCCCGGCTGACTGAAGGCGCCAGCCGTTCTCGATCCGCTGGAGGGCAACCATCCAGCTGCATTTGTCTTTGAGTTAAGCTTTTGTAGCACCTTGGCCTTGATGTCGTTGCCGTCCCAGACCACGTCGTCTTCCCAGTGCAGCTGGGAAACCATGAGAAAGGCATCATCCGCAATGCTTGGCTCCTCGTCATCATCCTCAGGACTCTTTACACGGCGTTCATCCTTGATCTGCGGCTGGGACGAGGATGTTGCTACCTTTGTCTTGAAGCCGTAGTTGAAACCCTCTCCGGAGTCTGGAACTTCTAACATATCATACCAGATCTGTGCAGGCCCGTATCGCCAGTCGGCCACCTTCGGCTTCTGATCGCTGTTCTCTCCGTTGTCTGGTCCTTCTGGACGCACATCCTCGCTGTTAAAGTCGCCCAGCAGTTTGTCCTCGTCGTCGGACATGCATTCCGCTGGCGTGGGCTCTGCAGCATAATGCAGACTGAAGCCCCGCTTTCGTGGCTCCTCAGTATCGCTGGGAGAGTCCGAACCACCAGTATTTGTCGTCTGAAGGGGTTTAGGAAAAGTTTTCTTGTGATTACCCGCATATACCTCACCCCGTTTAAGTGTACACTACCTTCTGATCCCTGGATTGATTTCGCTTCCGGCGGCGTTTGCGCACGTGTCGCCAGATCTGGGGCAGACTTGTGGGTTTACCCGGTCCGAAGAGGCGGGAGAAGCGTAGCACCTTTTGGGGACGAAAATCCGGAAAGAGCTCGCGCACATCGACATTCTGGTACTTGGATGGCAGTATGTCTGCCAGTGGTGTGTCCAGCTTCCTATCCGCATCTAAAAGGAATGATCATTAACAAAAAAGACCATGTTTTCAAATAAATTTTACCCTTTGCATCGGTAGATTTGGGATCGCCACTGGGACTGGTTGCATCACTTGACTTGGCTTGTTCGTCAGTGCCGCCGCCAGAACCCGAGCGCATTGGCGCACTTGGTGGAGGCATTAGTTCCTTGTCGTCCTTGGCTGCAACAAAATTTGAGAGTTATTGCTTTTTTCGTTAATAGCCGAGGATAGCAATAGATCTGAGCACCAACTGCACATGGCACAACTCATTTTATAAGTGTCACTTTGACAGAAAATGCATAGAACTCCCAAGCTATCCTCTCTTGACAATGTAAACTGGCATAAAATGCAGATTACGCTCTTACTTACTCAGCTTGGCCTCTACTTTAGAGGCGGGAATGGCGTCTTCTAAGTCATCATAAGAAGTTGTTTCTTCGGGCGGAGTGCGTGGGCAGTCCTCAGATAACTCGGTAATATCAGAATAGTCTATGGCATCGTCCTGAGCTTTTACGGCACCATCCTCCCTTTCCTCGTTTTTGACGCCCGCTTTCAGCGCATCAAAGGCACTCATTCCTCCGCTGGCACTGGCGTCGGACTTTTCCTCCTCCTCGTCCTCCGACAGAGGCTCCGCTTCCTTGCGGTCGATAACCTCGAGCAGCATAGAGTCCAGACCTAATCTGAAATAATACGCAATGAAAATTTAATTAAAAGTCTCTTATATCTTGTGAATTAAGAAATAGTTGAATGGGTATGGCGGCGTGTTTACATGATTATCCCAAACAAGCCATCTAAACATCCACTTGCACTTGGAAGAGAAGACTTCATATACTCACTTGGACAGTGATCCAATGTTTTCCCGGAGCTCCGCATCGAAACCGGTGCCCCCGCGCCCCTCTCCATCATCATCTTGCAGCAGTCTGCCCTCGGAGTCGATGTTGCCGAAAAGAATGCCGGTCAAGTCCAGTCCGTTGCCGATTGATCCCTCGTCGTCACTGTTGTCGGATTCCATCTCCATTTCCAAGGGCTTCCAATGTTTACGCGGCTAAAATAATTTCTACGACGGAGCGTAATTGCATTTATCACACGCGTTAGTGTGACCGTCGATGTACATCGCAAAGACACCTAATGGCTCCCCCGCAGGCAACAAGAAATCCGCGATTAGATTTGAACAGGGGTTGGGATCTTGGGAAGGTTATTTGTGTTTTGTACCAAAGGTTGCGGTCAAAATAATAATGGTTTGAGATACTTTTATTCTCTAATTTTTAACAGGGGATCTTTATTTTGATGATATAAGATGGCCATTTTTTTTAAACGATCACTATTCTTTATAAGTATTCATCTAAAAATATTTTATTCGACGTTATTTCCAATTGATGAAAATAAATCATACTTCGTTTAAAAACGCTGAAATTATAAAGGATGTTACGATTTTCAGAACACTTGGAATATTAACACAAAATTCTGTTTCTTGTCTGTAACGCTGGTATGGTTATTTGAATAGGCTATATTTCTATATTTTTGTTCCGATTTGCCGGAAATGTTTAACAAAAAATCATACATAGATTACAAACATTTAAATAAAATAAAAAAAACGCGTTCAGGACTTGCACTTATTCTTCTAAACTAATTTTTTCATAATAATATAAATTGAAATGTTACTCAGTTAGTGGGAGTGTTACGATTGCTGGCATATCGATTGATATGTAGCAAATCTAAAAAGAAAACATTTTTCGAAATGGCGGACTTCTTAGGACTTATGGGCGTAATCAAAATGTTTTTCGATCATTGAAAGTTGCCAAGATACTCTTACAAAATCTAAACATTTTTCAAAGTGTGGGCGTGACAGCGTAGGACGTCTCGTTTCTAGAATTTGCAAGATTTTTCTGAACTTACTGTCAATTATATTTCCCGAGATCACAGCGTTCAAACGTACGTGGCCAGATCGACCCCGCCAGTGATCCTGATCGAGAATATATATACTTTATAGCGTCTTCTACCTGTTACATGCCTTCCAACGAACCCAACATACCCTTTTACTCTTCCAGTAACAGGTGTTTACTAGCGGCAGCAACATCGCCATATCATCAAAAGTGAATACTGAGACGGTCGTGGGGACTGATAAGCAATTTTGATTAGGTGCAGATTAACATTACTCCAAGCTCAACGAGGAATTTAGTATTTTTTGCACAAGCGTCACGGGAGGACAGACAGCAGTGAAATATGACTAGAGAAACCGTAATTTTGGCTTACTCCGGTGGCCTGGACACTAGCTGCATCCTTAAGTGGTTGCTGGACAAGCATTTTGAGGTCGTTTGTGTCCTGGCCGATGTTGGCCAGAAGGAAGATTTCACCGCCGCCGAGAAGAAGGCCCTTAAAATTGGTGCAAAGAAGGTTGTACAACCAGAATTGTGACATACATATATGGCGATCGAAACATATATTTAAGAATTCTTTTATTTTCTAATTCCTAAAAAATAACTTAATCGTCCTTTCTACTCAGGTGATCTTGGCCGATGTTAAGCAGTCCTTCGTGGAGGACTATATCTGGCCGGCCGTACAAATGGGTCTGGTGTACGAGGAGCGCTATCTGCTGGGCACTTCGTTGGCCAGGCCCTGCATCAGCGTAGCCCTGATGGAGGTTGCTCGCGATTATGGGGCCAAGTACCTGGCCCACGGAGCCACCGGAAAGGGAAACGACCAGGTGCGCTTCGAATTGTGTGCCTACGCCCTCAATCCGGATCTGAAGGTACGTTCCAACTTTCTAGAGGTATTTGAACTAATGATAATTGGTAGGACCCGGCAGGGTGAGAATGCCTCTCTTATCATCCCCTTATCGCCCGTCAAGTCAACAGTTGCCCTGAGCCCATATCATTTTAGCTTTTTGTTTGGGGTTTGTACCGTATTAAATGATAAGGTTCCGGTTTGGGAACCGGTTCGTGGACATACTGCACCGCGGTTCCATTTCAAACCACGGCTTAAAGAAGTGGTTTTGCGGGATTCGCCCTTGTTATTGTTGCCCTGCCGGCAGTATATTTATTTTTACAGAAATGAACGTCAAAATCGATTTATATGAAACGATGAAATTTAACAAGGATGAAACTAGCGTGTTAATGGTCAAAATCCATTTTTTTCAGATCATCGCTCCCTGGAGGGATGTGGAATTCTGTACCCAGTTTCAAGGTCGACAGGACCTCATTGCCTATGCCCAACAACAAGGAATCGAGGTGAGCGCCAAGCCAGCCACTCCCTGGAGCACCGACGCCAACATCCTGCACATCAGCTACGAGTCCGGTATACTCGAAGATCCCAACACAGTGGCTCCGGAAAATCTCTACGAAATGACAGTCGATCCCCTGACCAAGGCTCCTCGGGAGCCGGTTCGCTTGGTCATTCAATTCGATAGGGGACTGCCCACCAGTGTGGAGGATTTCGCCAGCAGTCGAGTCTACACGAAACCCCTGGAGATGCTAGATTTCCTCAATAAGCTGGGCGGATCCTATGGCATCGGGCGGATTGACATCGTAGAAAATCGCTTTGTGGGACTGAAGTCCCGAGGGGTGTACGAGACGCCCGGAGGCACCATCCTCTTTGCTGCTCACCAGGACCTCGAAGTGTTTGCTTTGGACCGCGAAGTACTCCGCACCAAGCAGGTTCTGCGGGATCGCATGGCCGACTATGTGTACAATGGCTTCTGGTTCAGTCCCGAGGCCATTTATGCCCGTAAATGCATCGAGTTGGCCGAGCAGCGGGTCTCCGGAAAGGTCACCGTGGAACTGGCCCCCGGATATTGCCGTGCAGTCGCCAGAAAGGCGGCGGAGGATGTGGGAGCTCTTTACAACGAGCAGCTCGTATCTATGGACGTCCATGGTGGCTATGTGCCGCAGGATGCGGGTGGATTTATCGCCATCAATGCGGTCCGAATCAGGGAACATGTCCGAGCGTTCGGTGCCTACGAAGTGCCGAAGGGTAAAAACTGAACGACAAGTTCAAGAAAGATTGAAGTTAGAATAAATTAAAGTTTCATATTTTATTGGAAATTTACTTGGACTTGATGACACATATTGTGGGTTCTACTTGAAAGTAAATACCTTCATGCACATATCATATGATATGACCAATCTGAGCCGATAGAATACACATTCATCGTCCAGCCTACTGATATTTTACTTACGCAGATAATTTTCATTGGCAAGGAGGGATAGGTTCGGTTCTATTAATAAGACTGATTAGCTTGTTCGCCACATAGTAGACATTATTTTGCCAAATAGTATACACCAAGGAAAGAATCGACAACAATATGGCATATCGATTATGCAGTCTAATTTTGCCAAATAGTATACACCAAGGAAAGAAACGACAACAATATGGCATATCGGTTATCTAGTCGACTGCCACAGTCTCTGAAACTAAATATAGTTAGGAATAGCATTTTGGCGCATATGAAAACCATACTATGTTTGTTGTGGTTTTGGCTTTTCCTTTCTCCTTTTCCCCTTCTTCTTCTTCTTGGGAGGAACATTGTCCGTGTATAATCCTTTCACATTCCCAGGTGGAGTATATCTGACCACGAAAATCCCTTGTTGAGCACTAAGGAACGGTGATCATTTTGGACCGAATAAAAAGAGGCACTTAATAGGTACCTAATAGGAACTTACTTTATGTTAGCGTCGCCATAACCCAAGGAAACTGAAGACCTCCAGATCATGGCAGTGAAATCTTTAGCCCTGGGGTCTAAAAAATCGAATTTTCTTCCTTTATACAAGTCCTTGACACACCTTGATAGTGCTCCCCTCTCCATTTTGAATTTGCAGATGCTTTCTGTGTAATCCTTGTTGGTGGGATCCGAAGGGGTAAAATTCGTCAACTTGGACATTTTCTGCGAAATTAAACCGATTAATTAAAATTAGACGAGTTGACTTTAATCATACCCAAGCATAACTTTGGCATCCTTTGCTGAGCACGTTGTCCAAGGCCAAGTTTGGAACTCCATGACGATCTCTTCTCTTGTTTATTTCCCTAAGAACTATGCCGGCATTATCAAAGTTTATGGCAGAGCTTCGATCGAACTGAAATAGATGTTGGATGGTAAGATGTACAAGCACGACACTCTTGCCAATTACCTACCAAAACTACCAAAAAGACAAGTATTAAAATCCTTATTAAACGCATGGTTATTTGTGAAGAGACTCTTGGGAGTCTCTCTACTAAAATTTTGGCATCTAATATTTTAACAGTGTTGCGTTGTTCTGAAAGGTTTTTCTATGCTCGATTGTACAAGCTTCAACTAAAATCAGTTGCACCCAGTTCACCCAATCTGTGCACCTCAGCAAAGCCCAATCAAATTCGAATCAAGTGCAGTCCAGTTGAATAAAATATTTTACGTTGTATGTAGTACATGCACTTCAGATTGGCAAGTAGTTGTGTAATATCTATTGCAATCAATTCGATTGTTTGTTTAATAAATCTGCTGCTCAAGTGTGGCGGCGGGACACTTGTAAAGGCAGTCGAATACACAATTAATGAAATACTATCATATAAATAAATATACATACATCATTCCCAATATTTGCCGGAGCTGAGACAAAAGCAAACAGAGGAGCCAACACATCTGCTCCAGCATGGATTTCCCAATCGCATTAATCTTGGTTCCGGAGTGGCCGGGTCCGGCGAAAGATGAGCAAAACAAAAGATGCTTCTTGTGAGTGTGAATACACAATCGCACATGCATAAATGCAAAAACTAATATTATTACAACAAATAAATAGAGGAAGATCCGACAGCAGCAGAAACACCGGATTGGTTTGTATTTTAGGCTTCTTGGATATTTATATGTCCATCTGCATCTGTGCCGCCGTGTGTAGGCAAACATTGTCCTTCTATTGACATGAATTGATGAGCGAGCAGGACATTTCCCAGCCCAGGGAATCAGGGCTAACGACGGAGAACCGAGCGATGACAACTTTCGACAGATCCAGGAGCTCCCGAAGGACATCGTGCACCAATATTTGACTTGGTTTCGGTGTCACAACTCACTTCGGGATAAGGGCATATAAACTGCGTAAATACAAAGGAGCAGAGTTCAGATTTAGCGAGCGAACTCCAAGATAAATCCGCACATAAAGTTGAAAAATAACATTATTCGAATTGTTTTATGTTAGGTGCATAAATAATGGCTGCATCAAACTTTCACTATATGGTATTGATTCCCGATGCACATAAGAACCACTGCTTTTTGTGCTCGAAAACCACAATGCAGAATTCAACGGAACTCTGCCCCAAAACGCCTTTGTCTGGTGGTCAATCGCATCGCTGCAGCATGGCAACAAATTCGAGCCTCTAAACCGCGCCTGTGAGCCAACTTAACTGAACTCGGCCTCGTGCAGCACATCCATCCACATCCATCCATAGCCATCCATCGGTGCATCCAGGAATCTATCCATCCATCAGTGGCAGATACAATGTTGCTTTTGTGGGTTGCGATGGTTGCTGGTGGCATACGATCAGAATCAGACAGCGTTGACGGTTCAACTTTGTGCTAAACTGGGCGAATGGCAAAAAGGGCTTTAGCGCAAATGTGGGCGAATGCAGCGCCAACCCCCCATAAATGCTGAAAAAGTTAAGCTCTCGGTTTTTGCGGGATTATTTGCGAGCGTTCAAAGGATGTCGTTAGTCCTTTGCGATTTGCAGGCGCAACTTTTGCGAGACCCTGCTTTCTCTTTGGTTTTTGCGGGTCCTGTGTGTGTGTTGTCGTTATTGCCGTGCTGCTTATTGAAGTTGATAAATTGAATCAAAGGTTAACTTTGTGAAAAGTGTGAAGTATGATTAACAACACAGCGGAAAGCGGAAAGCGGCTTAAAACGCGCATTTAAATGGCTGCTAATTTGGCCGAGTTGCACGACGAGAGATTTCCAGCTGGGCAAATTCATTTGCTCAAACTGTAAGCAAGCCCAGAATGATAAAATAGAAGTCCCTGTAATTGCAAAGAGAAACACGCTCCGGCTCTTTTTCTGGACCTGTCTCTAAGCTGTCGGAGCTGGCAACAACAGCAAGAAATTTATGGCCAACTTTAACTGGAAGCGGGAGCTGGGAGGCGAGGTATCCTGGCACGCCCAATACACTTCAGCAAACATAAATTTATTTATGAGCATGTGTCCCACCCCGCTCCTCTCGGGAGCGCATACATTTCCTCACCCGCCTCATCGGCAGGGGGAAGGGTCCTTCCGCCAAAGCTCACAAATTGTTTGGGGGTGAATTTTAATTGCTCCTCATTGTTTTGATAGCACCCCATACAGCTCCCTACTCCCCTGCCCGCTTCACCCTTCAATGGTGCAACTATGGGGATTAGAAAGTCCTGACCAAGTCACTTGGGCATATCGTTCGTTCTGGAACTTGTAACAAAAATGGAAATGATAGAAAAGGGTAATTTTAAGCCTGGTGTTTTGCACTATTTTTTTGTATGGTGTTATTATTACGCGTGCTTTTAAGTTCATTATTCTTGGCCAATGGTTCATTGATTTGCATATTACTTAACCCTGTTATAAAGTCCCTGCTGCCTCATTGTATTCAAGAATTCGTCTTGGTGTCCTCTTCGCAATCCAAGCGAAAGTCCTGACCTCTTTCGAGCGCTTTGATTTTAATTATCACGCAGTTGCACTCACCCAGCTGTGCTGTCTCCATGACTCTTGGCTTCTGACTCACGACATCCGACATCCGACATCGTACTTCCGATTTCCGGCGCCCTGCTCCGGACCTATCGTCCTGCTCCTTCGCGGCGCCAAAACTATGGGCAAAAGGAATTTTAATATTGAAATTTGTTTGCGCGGGCTTTGTAGTTGCAGGCCCGGCCGTTGAATGCATTCTCATTTTGTAATTAAGTGCAGACAGAAGTTGAAATCAGGTCACTCATACGCCCCATTGGCCGACGGTTTGACGCGGCGTTGTCCGTGAGAAAACTTAATTTTTCAAATGAATTTTTGCGTCCCAGCAGCGGCGCAATGGCTTTTCAAATTATTACGGTTGGGAGAGGAGGAGCAGCCTCTTCTGTTTGTGTTTTCCATTTCCAAGGCAGCGGCAGCAGCTGCAGGTAATGTTGAGGGGCCAAGATCTGGGGACGAGCGAAACTAATTAATTTCTGAACATCCCAGGTGGACCTAGGAATTCATACGTTTTTTCGCTGCTGCGGGATGATTTTGTTTTTCAGCTCCCTTTCACGTAAATATGCAAATCGCAGAGCGAAACTTTTTCTGTGCAATTGAAATTGAGTTTTAAAGTTTCGAAATCCATTTTAATGCATTTCGCTCCACTCTTTTCCGCGCATGCAGCTCGCAAAGGAAAAGCGGGCAAAAGCCGGGAGCACAAGGTAACTACAATTTTCCAGATACAATTTTACAACAGAATGTTGCCCTGCCAACGCGGCACGTGGAACGTGGCCAGATTATGCTGTATTATCACCTGTAAATCCTTATTGGCAATCAAAACTTTGCCAACAGCGCTGGCCCTGACCAACTCCCCCCTCCCCCTGCACCCATCACCAGCTTTCTCTATTTTTCGTTAGTATTTGTATTTGTATTTGTTACTTTCAATGGATTCTGTGAAATCTGCGAAATCTGTGCATGCAGGCAAACTTTTAATTTTATTGGAAAACTTGTTGAGTGTTTTCGGCACGGCATATTTTTATATCCTTCACGAAAAAATGTGCAAGGGTCTTCAAAATCATAATAGTTGTTTTAATGATAGTCAGTGCTTCAGTTTCCCTATCTTGTAAACCGTTTAATTGCGTAATTAAATCGAGTCTTCACCATTTGAAATTAGAATTCGTATTTCCCTGCTTTCAAAATTTACTTATTACTCAATTATCCCAAACTTTTAGAAGACTTCTAGCAACCTAAGTTATTAGTCAAATCCGAGGCACATTTCAAACTTTTATTCCAAATTATTTTCGACAAAAACCTTCTGCAATGAAAATAAGAGTCCCCGCTTAGAAACGAAGCATATATTTTTTCACACAGCCATCCCAGCCACAAAAGTTTGAATCCGCCACTCTGCTCTGCAATTGATGTCCCAAAGCAATTACCGGCGCATTGTGCCGCTGACAGTGTGGATTTGAGTGGCGGTTAAGTGCCGCTCCGAATTATTTTGGCAAGGCCTCAGCCGAACATCGCGGTACTGTTTTGAAGGCTGCCAAGCCCCAGTTCGATGTGCGGAAAATTGCACCTTGGCCCACACCTTCGCTACCAGCTAATCAAGCGGGCGGTGGAAGGATGCAGGACGAGAGTGACAGGATGGCAACCGCATCACACGGCACCGCAGCATATTTCCGTCACCGATTGCCTGCCGATTGCAACGACGGCTTGCTAGTCGCCTGGATGCATTGCCATTAAACTGCAAATCCGCAGTCGAGCAATTCTCGCATGTAATGCTGATGTCGACATTTTACTGCTGCTGCCATTGCTGCCACTGCTGCTGCAACTGGCACTGCTGCTGCTGCTGCTGATGATGCGGGCTCGTGTTTTGCCACAACAGCGCGCCACTGCCAGTGCAGCGACACCTTCTGTGGCAACAAGGAAGCCGGAGCAGACATTTCACCCCATGCCAGGCCATTTGCGTCCCCATTTTTGCTCCCTCATCCCCTGAAAACTGCAGCTCTTAAGCATTGCTGCTGTTGCTGTTGTTGCTGTTGCTGTTGCTGCTGATGCTGATGCTGCTACTGCGATCGGCAGCTGCTGCTGTTGTGGATTTTTGCATCGCCCTGCCAAGGGGGAACTAGGAACACAGGGCACAGGACGCCGGACGCAGGACGAAGGGCAACTGCAGCAGCAGCACAGCCATAAAATCCTTTGCAATCAGTTGCATGCAACAAACACTTTGGTTCATGTTCCCACAGCGCCTCCTGCGTCTTATGTGCAGTGGACAAAATTACACATTAGGTTTGCAACACTCAATTGATACTTCAAATAAATGTGAGCAAATATGCAATAATTAATTAGATACATAACGTTTACGAAGTACTTAATAGTATTTAAGAAATGTATTTTCTGTTTATATATTTTTAATCATCATTTAATTCCATGTAGTTTCCCCACGCTTGTCGGGTCAACTTTTATTTACAGTGCATCCCAGGCACGGCGTACAGGAGCTTCGCCAATACGAGGGAATCGAACCCAGATCAACACACAAACTTGGACCCTAGAAGAGGCCCCATTTACGTTTGTCTATTTGGGATTTCTTATCGTTGTTGCTGGGGAAGACACAAACGTATACGCAGAAATACAAAACAATTTCCTAATGCTAAGGATTGGCTTTTGTGCAATTTACAGTTCTCGGCTACTTAAAAATAATTTGAAATCTGAAGTGTTGCTTTTCCGATAACTCCGAAATGCGAAATGAATGTCCGCACATGAGACCACGTGATACTTAAAGCTATTGCCCTGTTGAAATGGAAATAATTTGCTTCTGCTAATGTTTAACTTGGGACTTCAGCTACTTACATTACACTTTAAAGTCTCATTTGCTGTTAAAGGTGAGTTGAAGATTCAAGGCAATTGGCATGGATTCCTCTTATATTCATTAACACTCTTAATTAACATATTAGGAATCGCCATAGCTTATCGGCTGATTCCAGGAGTATTCTTCTTTCTTAATGTATCGTTTAATCTATTGTTTCGACAATAACAATGCTCTACTTAATTATTCGGTTCAGACATTCCAAGCTAACAAATATAGTATGCAAGTCCTGTTAGATACAAAAGTGGCTTTAAAAGCAAGGACAAAAATGTAATCTAATCATTTTTATTGAAATCCTTTTTGAATACTGACATTTAAAGGAGGGATTTTCAACTGGCCCACGGCTACTATTGAAAGTTGAGTCGAGCTGCCATTGAAGAGATTAAATTCACATTCCATTTCATTCCCTACGTGGGTTTGCCTGCGTAACGCAGTTGAAAACTAAACTCCGGGCTAACAACTGTCGGGTGTCCTGGTGTCCTAGTGTCCTGGTGTCCTAGTGTCCTGGCGACGTGTGTAGCTGTCGCACGAAACTATCGAACGGAAAACAGAAAGCCATCAGCCTGATTTGTACCCCAAGTGGAATGGTGTGTACGACAAACATTCGGATATGGTATAAAAATCGGCTGAACATCAAAAAACTAGTGAAACACCAAAGCGGGCAAACTTTTTGAATATTTAGCAGAAATGTCAGCGCACAAGAGCGAAGTGGAACGACTGACCGAGTCCGAATTTGGATCACAAAAAATGAATGCTGTGCATTGTGGAGCACTGAAAGTGCCGCAGGGCACAGGGTTGCATTTTATCCCTGCTGAGGTCTGCGGGAAAATGTGGAAATATTTTTGGCACTGTCACAACATCCGGCATGCCACATGCACTTCACCATCGCCTGCCAACTGAAGTCGGTTAGTGGCCTAAGCTCTTGGAGTTCCGGGAGTAAGGTAGGGAGTCCCAGGAGTCCGCAAAGCATACTTTAAGATACCACAATTGCGAGAGCGCTGGAGAAATGAATTGTTTGCGGGCAATTATTATTTGAGAAGCATTTTAATGATTCCAGCCACTTATGGGCGTAATTAGAGCATCTTTGGCAGCAAGCGCCCCACACCGCAGTAGCGCTCCGATTCAGTTGCAGTGGCAATTATAATTTCAATTTTACGATTTTTCAAGTACGAGTTTTCCGCAGCCAAAGTTTTCCCTCCTTTCAGCCCCCAGCTCTCCCAATTGTCTGGCTTTTGTTTGTGCCAGTTGTGTGCTCCGAAGTGCTTAGTCTTAATTCCGGGCTAAAGACAAAGAAAACGAAACAGTGAGCAGCTGGCTGGGGTTGAAGTCGTAGTAACAGCTACACTCGTGCCTGTCGGAAAATATGTTGCATGCCCGCAGGTGCGCGCACTAAGTATGTGTCCTTAAAATAAAAACATAATGTAAAATTAAGATGTTTGCGAATAACTGGGTAGAAAATACAAGACAAAATATTTTCTGATACAAATACAAGTAGAATGGCTAGTGCAGAAACCACTGTACATGTGCAGTTCCAAGTCCAATTCAGTGCAGCACAGTCGTTTGTGGAAGTTGGTCATACTTAATTGGAGCTTGTGTTGCTCCAAATGAGTTTTTCCCCTCCAGTGCCACGTGAGAGATTATGGGGCATATTGGTGCAATACACAACAGCACAACAATGGAGCCGCTCTCTCTTAAGGGTTCGCCGCTCTATCATTAGCACAAAGACCAGGATAATCAAACGACTTCACGTGCCTGAAATGGAATCCGTTTCCGACTTCCTTGCTCGCCCAAAAACCGATTTGATTTGATTTCTCCGTGCCGCCCTGTCAAACGTGTTGGGACCCCTCACCATCGCCCCGCCCCGAAAAAGCCATTGGAAAACATTTACATTTGCTCCGACTCGTGCTCGTTAACAAAGGATACATATGTATCTCTTAGATATTTGGCTTTTGTGCTCCGTGCGCGCAGTGTGCTCGGAGTTTTTCTTATTCCCTGATGCTTGACTGGATTTAAATGCCGAATTGTCAATGCAGCACACAGCATCCCGACGCAAGGACATGTGCTCACCTGTATCTGTAGCTGTATCTCCCGAGTGCGAGTGCGAGTGCGAGGGTGTAATCACTTGTACTTAATATGCAGATGATGACAATGTGACAATCAAACCGATTCCAGGTCGCCTGGCATTCCAGGGCCTCAGCCCTGCGTCGCCTGATGTTATGCGAATCGAATTATTATTATCATTGTTATCGTTATCGTAAAAGCAAAGGCAGAATGCGCATTTTCCTCTTCTTTCGAAGGCAGATTCGCAGATTTGCCCGGGGCATAAACGCATTAGAGCTCGCCTTGTCGGCACTTTGAATTCTAAAAAGGCAATTTGTTTGCATTATGATTCCTATCTTGCTGTTCGAATTGTTTGTTTTTATTTCGCATTTCTGACGAAAGTAAAACATAAAGCTAATTCAGAGATTTTAGACGACAAAGAAGGTGTTATATGTCAGTCCAAATAGAGGTATTAAAAGAAGTGACTTTAATATTCTACACCTGATTCCCGAACATTATACGTAAAGTACATAACGATGCACTCACCTGAAAGTCGTTAATCGATTGAATGTCTGCAGAAATCTGTCTGTATTTGTGCCGCTTAAAAAAGCATAAATTGCTGCCTTAATAGCGCTGCTTAATCATATTTGAATCGGAGGCCAATCTGCTTGTAAAAATGTTGCCCTTTTTTGGTTGCGCCCACGCTCGCATTGCGGTCATTTCATTTGGAAAATGCACATTTTCATCTGGCATGTGTTAATGCACTGGGCGGCGAACGGAATGCATCTGAGTTTGCGGTATAACTTCATAAAAATGCCAACCGTTTGCACCGCAAGATTTACTGTAGTCGGCAAAAAGTGCGAAGGAAAAAAAAACGAACCGTTGCCAGTCAAAAGTTTGGCTGCGATAAATGGACTGACGAACGCGAAAGGATAACAGCAGGATATATCGTTCAGGAATACAAATGTGGGGAGCATGTTTGTTTTTGCCCAATTTGTTGCTGCCCTTTTGCGTTTTTGCTCTGTGGCATTGTTTTTCGGTGGAAGCACATTCCAGCCACAAAAGCAAAGGAAAAAAGGGCCAGGGATCGGTGGCCCTCGGAATTTTAACTGAAATGCAACAGGAGGCCGCGTGTTAACGCTGAAAAAGGACAACAAGCCAAAGACCCTTTTGCAGCAAAGTGGCGAAGTCGTGACGAACTCTGAACTCCAGTTAAAAAAAGGAAAACGAAGAAGGAGTGGGGCAGCTCCCAGCTGGATGTCGCGGTCACTTTTCATGCTTTCTACTGAGCCTTTTCAGATCCCTTTTTCATTATCCCAGACCGGGCTCGTGCTGAATTTTCTGGGGCGGGCCAGCAACAAATGTCTGGGGTGAAAGTCACGCGCTGAATTTAATGCCCAGCCAATGCCCCGAAAACGAGGCGTGTCAATGACTCTGGGTCACCAAATTGTTGTTCCAGGCAATCCGATTTCTGGCATCTCTCTGATTGCCCCACACAACTTGATGGCCAACTTTAGTTCTGCGCTCTCGATTTCGAGGTTGCACATACGCCCCGTCGCACGCACGGCAATTGATAGATGGATAGAAATCTGAAAGGCAACCGCAGTACAGTGTCTCGTGTTGGAAATGTTCTTAAGCAATTCGCCCAAGTGGCGCAGAATCGCCACAAAATTTCAGCTGACAGGAAATGTTTCTGCGGAGAACAGGGCCTTTGGATATCACATCCGATATGTTTGGTAAATTCTTTTTATTTCAGTTTAGTTATTTTTATTCTGCCTACTTCCGCTTAGCCTTTCATACATATATGTAAGAAGTTTAATGCCATCAACAATTAAAAACCAAAGTACTTATGTTATAGGAGCAAATTTTACTTTTACTCCTTACTCCATTTGGTTCGGTACTCGTAGAGTAAAAGATTCGTTGTAAAGTATGTAACAGGCAGAAGGAAACGTTCCCGACTATATAAAGTATATATATTCTTGATCAGGATCAATACCAGGTCGATCTGGCCATGTCCGTCTGTCTGTCCGTATGAACGCCTCGATATCAGGAACTACAAACGCTAGAATGTTGAGATTATGCATACAGCTTCCAGGGACATAGACGCAGCGCAAGTTTATTTCCAAATGTTGACGCCCACTCTAACGCCCACTTGCTGCACAAAACTCTCACGCCCATACTTTTAAAAAATTTTTAAGATTTTTTTAAATTTTTTCCCTAATTTTTACCGATATTTGAGAAAATTTTGAAGTTTCTCGTTGGAAATTCCACTAGCTGAGTGAGGGGTATGTGATAGTCGGGGAACTCGACTATAGTATTCTATCTTTTTTTTTTTCATTTTATAATTTTTTCCCCAATTTCTACCGATATTGCAGAAAATTTTGATTTTTCTCGTTTGCACTTCCACTATGTGCTGAGTAACGGGTATCTGGTAGTCGGGAAACTGGACAATAGCATTCTATCTTGTTTCCTTTATTTACCCTTCAAAGTGCGAACATTTTGTAATATACGTAGGAAATTCTTTCCCTTCCATCTCCAACCGCCATACATACTCGAATAATTTTGGGGGAACTTAATTAGAATATTGCTGGGTCTGTGAGTTTTTTGTTTGGCCTCCGGAGCCCGCATATGTTGCGCAAATTTAATTGCTCTACAAAGCCGCAAAATAGACAAACAAAAGTACCCGCACCGCCCACACACAATCGAAATCCATTTGGAAGGAGTTGAACATGAACACAAGACACAGATTTCGGGACAAAAACACAACAGTGGAGCCCGCAGCGGCAGTCGCAGTCTGCGGAGGCAATTTCAACTTTTCCCAGTGTGTACTTAATGGAAAATGACTTTATTGTAAGCCGGCTTGCAGGCCTCTAAGCGCCAATTTTCAACACTTGCGCTATTTTATGAAAGCTATCCCAAGCAGGCTGAGAATGTATCAAATTATGCGCAATACGAAGAATTTCCCACAAAGAACGCTGTCTTTCCTTTAATATTCACCTTCTTGCGGAAACATAGACTCAATGTTGTGGCAGTACGCCACCAATGATCGGTCCTTGTCATCCGGGAATATTTTACCCAAAAACTCGAGCAGGCCAGGCTGATTCTTGACAATTTCTGCATACTCTTCAAACGCTATCACTCCATCCTTGTCGGTGTCGAATTTTCCGAACAAGAACTCGCACATGTCCTGCTCGGAAACGGTGCTGAAATGCAAGCACAATTTTCAGTATACCTTCAGTAAACTCACCGCGCGCAGTTCATTGACCTCCTCGTCGTCATCGCCAGTGAAGAATTTTTCAATGGCCACGCCGACCACCTCGCGATTGAGCACAACTGTACCACCACTTGTATAAACCTATGGTACGTAGGGAAATTTAGTAATGGAGTAGCCACGATTTCGGGGGAACCACCTCGAATGCGAACTTTATTCGCTCCTGCAGATTTCCGGTGAAGAACACGCAGAACAGCCGCATCCAGGCTTCTGGAGAGACTGATCGGCCGTCCTGCGTGATATTCATCGAAATGCGGTCGATGATGGTGACGTCGAAGATCCCAAAGCTGACGAGGAATAGATTGTACAGCTGACTGGTGGACATCATGCGGGATCTGTTGTTGAGGGCGTATTTGTAGAACACGATCAGCAAGCTGACCACTTCGCTGGTGGAAAACTCCGTGGAGGCAGCGAAGCTCTTGATCAGAGTACTGTACATGGTGAGGAACTTGTTGTTGGCCATGTCATCCAGGGTAAGGTCGATGCGATTCATTGTGTTCTTATGGAAATTATAAACAAGTAATTATTATTTAAAATGTTTTGAAGAGAGTGCTGTGTAATGGGGCGTGTGTTTCGGGTTTGTGATGAAAATGCTTAACTTATGAGGCTCTGGCCTGCTTAAAAGGGTGAGGGTTATGCAAGACAAATTGCAAATAGATTGGGTAAGTCGCAGCCGCAGCCCAAGGATTCGCAGGGAATGTAACGAGCGCAATTTAAAAGCAATAAAACAACGCCGCGACATAAAAAATACATCAGCCACGCTACATGGACTACATCTGTCCCCCATTTCGAATAAATATTTGAAACAAACCCGCCTGAAACGCACAAAGGCTGAGGCAAAAGCTGAAAGCTGTGCGCATGAGAAACGCGAATATAATAATCCAAACAAAAGCGCCGAGATGGGTGTAAAGCCTTCCATGTGGAAATTCGGCGGAAATGGCTGTGTAGCCATTTTGTTCGGGGTAACAAATGTTCGGAATCTCCTTCCCTTTGTTGTGTAATTGTATGCCCCCTCGAAACACACACACTCACACGTGCCACGCCCACCAAAATACCAAAAAAATGAGGGGGCGGCTGAGCCGCTCGACACGGCATAATAACAATAAAATCAGAGGGAAGGGGAAGGGGAAGGAGAAAGGGCGGCAAGGCTTCACGCTCCTTAATGTCTCCACAGTTGACATCGCCAAGTGTTGGCGGATTTACAGCCGAGTTGGGATGGATTTTGGTATAGAGTTTTGATTGATATATTTTCGTACGGTGTTTGGAAGAGACTTTCGGCATAAATTTGTTAAGTAAGACAAATGGCGCGGAAGCGAAACTGGAACCAATCGCTTTAAGAGGGCCTTCTTTTATATTTTCAAATTCAAGAAAAGCAGGCGACGAAAACATACTTCAACTGTTCCAAATCATTGGAACGCCTCGATCGATCAGCAAACATTTACATATTTCCAGTAGTAAATCCATGTCATCAAGGCTTAACCTGAACCATGGAAAACCTAGACTCCACTATCGATAGCACCGAGAACAGTCGCTTCTCGGCCCTGTACGGCGGATTGATCAAGGACATCGCTGCAACCTCGAAGATGTCCACTTTGGACATCACCTGTTTGCTCTGCGTTTACTACAAGTTCGTCAGGTTCAACGGGCCTGGAGCCAAGCAGATGAAGAAGAATCAGTTCTACCAGATCTACTTGGTGCTCTTCAACGTGGCCAATGTGCAGGTGATTGAACGGTCCCTGCTGGCGATCACGAAGGATACCAAGTTTGTTAGTCCGCGGGCCTGGATTGATCTCTTTGAGCTGTATACCACTGAGGACCTTGATCGCCGTATGAAGTTTGCCTTCGAAGTGGGTACTAGCTTGTTGAACACTTTTGGAAGGCTAATTGGGTTCTTTCTTAGGTTTATGACACCAAGAACACCGGAGTTATCGATCGCGAGCAGGTGGGCGTGGCATGCGAGAAATTCTTCCACGAAGGCGATGACGAGGATGAACTAATTGAGCTTAGAGCGGTAAGCATACTTATCAATTTATAATCATTTAATACAACTTAATCCTCACAGGACATGACTGAATTTATCATGAAGAAGTTTGATGTGGACAAGGATGGAGTCATTTCGTTTGAGGACTACTCCTCAGTTGTTTCCCAACAGCCCGTTTTGGTTGAGTTCTTGGGCTGGCTCTTTCCTTCGAACGAAGAAAAGGATCTTATGGCCCATGTTATCAACATGGACTCCATGCTTAATTATTGTAACCCTGACTCAAAATAAGCTTGCCATTCGACCTGATTACCCCATTGTGAATAATCGAATGGCTGTCAAAGAATAAGGACTAAAACGATGCCCCAAAGTAGTTTCCCAAATTTTTGTATGATTACAAATTAATCATTAGTCATTTTTATATCCGTGCTACTTAAAATTTTCACCGACAGTTTGAAAATAAAGCAAATGTTTCGCGTAAGGTGTCTTAGATATGCTTCCAATTGTTGCTCTTTTAATTAAGTATATAAAAGGCGTTACAGTGGGTTGAAGCTTTCCAATATCTCGATGTTCCTACTCTGCAAGTGGTCCTGATCTAAGCTCTATATACACTTTAAAGGATCGAAGGCATCCTCTACCATCTTCATTGTAATGTACCAGTAAAGGACGCGCATTAGCCGTGATTGGATATGCATCCATATTTCCATAAATGAACTCCGAAAAAATGAGTCGCAGGAACCCTTTGAATTTGTACGAAATATTTTTCAGACATTGTCATTCAAAATCAATCACAAAAACCCACAACACAAAAATAACAAAAAAAAAAACGGAAAAAGAAAACACACACAAATAAAAAGTTTAAAAGTAGTAAAAGTAATAAAAAACAACTAGCAGTTATGGAAAACCTAGACGCCACCATAGATAGCATGGAGAACAGTCGGTTTGCGGCCCTCTACGGAAGTTTGATCAAGGAGTTAACGCTAACTTCGGAGTTGTCCCAGACGGACATCACCTGCTTGCTCGTCGTTTATTACAAGTTCTCCAAGGCCAATGGACCCCAGTGCAAGCAGATGACCAAGAAGCAGTTCTACCAGATCTTCCTGGTGCTCTTCAACGTGGCCAGTGTCCAGGTGATTGAGCGGACTCTGCTCGCAATCACAAAGGATACGAAGTATGTCAGTCCCAGGGCCTGGATTCACCTCTTCGATCTCTACACAACCAAGGACATTCATGTGCGCATGCGATTTGCCTTCGAGGTAGGTCCTTTTATGTTATTTGCATTGGAAATACAATAATAGGCATTTTCCACAGGTCTATGATACCAAAGGCACTGGTGTTATTGATCGTGAGCAAGTCGGCACGGCATGTGAGAAATTTTTTTACGGTGAAGACGAAGATGAACTTAACGAGCTTAAGGCAGTAAGTAAACATATTTAGGCATTAAATCTAAGAGGTAATTTAAGCTGATGGTTGGTAACGAATAACTATCGTATCTGCTAGGACATGACCGAGTTTATCATGAAGAAGTTTGATCTGGACAAGGATGGGGTCATTTCCTACGAGGACTACTCCACCGTCGTGGAACAGCAGCCTATTTTAGTGGAATTCTTGGGTTGGCTATTTCCATCAAAGGAGGACAAGGATCTCATGGCCCATTGCATTAACCTGCAACTTAAGCTGAATTAAATATTATGTTGGTGCTCTTGAAAAGGTTGTTTTTGAATAGTTAGTTGTACTTATAATTCTTTTGTTTTCGAATGCTGGAAACTCACCCTGACCTGAAACTCACCTTCATCGCGATTTGAGAAAGGATTTGATTTGATACCAATCTTAAATATTGCTTCTCACCAGCAGCATCTGATTTAAAGCGATAACTCCTGCCGTGGCTTATAGTGGCCTAAGCTCACCTTCACTGCGGGCATTTGTGGTCGGCAGGGGTCCTCGACCCAGTTGAAGGCATCCCATAATTATATGATTCACCACAAGAGCCGCACATTCCACAGTGGATGGGATTCCAGGAGCTGACGGAAGTGGAAGTCGGTTAAGTAGCTCATTAACTTCAATACGTTTGATTACATTACGTACGGTTTTGTGCGGTGTTCAGGCCAAACAATTTGAGAATTGTGTGTAATGTGCTCTGGCTTTTCCTCCCGCCCTCTTCATCAGATAATTGGCCCGATTCAATTGGCATTTGCAACTATTTGGGACACGGCTAAGCCACTGAATGCTCACGTATTTGCCATGATTTGGCATTTATGCAGTGGCATTATGTGATTCGAATTGATTTACATTAATTGCTGCCAGCGGGCGGCTTAGTTTCTCGCCAAATCCCAAAAATCTGCACTCGAAACCACAGTTAGGTCACAGCAACTTCAGTTTCATTGAAACTACAAAAACGGGTTGTCTTGATCGACTCGCCTGGCTGCAGTTGACAACTTCCAGTTGACTTCCAGTCGGGAAACCCCATATCAACGGTCTAAGCCAGCATGTGGCCTCAGGACGGGAGTTGGCCAGAACTCCTGGTCCCCCAGTTAGCCTTTTGTTGGACAGCCCGCCGTTCGCCGTCGGCCAACATGTTTGAGTCTCGGTGGCATCAACATTAATTATCCCTGATAGTAATCATGCAATTTGTACGTGAGCCTGAGCCTGAGCCTCAACCGAGCTAGCGCTCCTAAGGCCATCGGCATCCATGCTGCGGTCTTTATTGTGGCATTAACAGCAGCATCCGCATGGCCTGCAGCCCCGGCAGCATCATTACGCTCATTATTGTCGTCAAAGGCGTGCAGGGCGTTCCGCTGGAGGCCATGAGATCCGTGGAACCGGTGAGCCGGAGAGGGGGAGGTGGAGGCGGAGACCAGCAGAGCTGGAGGAGCGGCCTAGAGTCGGTCTAGAGATCCGGGGACAATGCGCGTTTGATGAATTGCATTAGGACATGTATGTAATTATAATCAATTAACCTGGGTGGGCAAATGGTGCCCTGCTATTTAGAGCTTTTGAGACTGGATACCTTGGCTTTAAAGGTGCACTTAATATTCCTAAAGAACGTTTGATTATTTTTCTCTTGTGTTTCATTGAATAAAATTCGAATAAAACAACACTGCCAATGATGAATATAATTAACCTTAATCATCTTGGTCCTACTCGCACAGAAACAAACGTTTAAATATTGCTCAACCCTGAGGATTATCCTCCAGAATACAGCCAAGAAACCCCAATTTCCAAATTGTATCTCGGAAATCTAACCGCAGTCCATTGGCAATCTTTGGTGAAGGCGACAAGTGACTTTTGGGCTATCAATGACCAAGCCGAGTTGGCAAAGCAAACAAACCATTTAGCTCAGTGGACAATGCAAACTTTAGGGCCAAACGGGGCGGAAAAGTCGACCCGCTGCAATTTTCGATTAAAATTCCAGTTTGCAATTCAATTAAACACTAATTAAAAGACATTTTTCCGCCAAGCGTTCCCTTTGACAACTTGCCTCACTCACTAGCCACTGCCATTGCCACTTGCTCCACTCTTCCCCAGAGAAATGTTCATTTTGTCTCTGGATTTGCCCCGGGGATCTGGGGGCTGTCAAAGCGGCAGCGGAAGTTGGGCCACCCACTCGGGATAAGGCGACTCGACAAATGCGCACAAACTGTGATAAATGAAGGCGAATCGAGGGGCCACTAGGTGCAGGAAGATGAAGGACGTGGACGGGGTCCTGGCATAATGAATGCCATGGAGGAGCCGGCAAGATAAAACACAAGGAAAACGAACCGAAGGAAAGGGACACAGACAGGAGGCCAAGGAATCAAAGCCAAGTATTTTTTGCTGCATTTCTGCACCGGCTTTTGGCTTTGACTTTCTGTGTGACAGTGTAAGCGACTGAGTTAATTTCTGGCCATCTCAAAGGTTCACGGAATTTTAGTTCGTTAAAGTAAATTTCATCTCCACATCTTTTTTGCCCGTTCCTTCGTCCTCATTCCGGCTGACAACTACTTTGTGGCAAATTGAGAAGGGAAACACAAACAAACCCGGTTAAAAGGCAATAGCGTTTGTCGATTGTATCTCAAGCAGTGGTTAAAAAATGTGTATTTTTCTACTTCAGGTCTTTTTTTTTTTTAAACTTAGCTGAGTAACATGTCTACTTCAAGAGGCTACTGAAAAGGAAAGCCGTCTTTAAAGAGCTAAAAATCATGCTTAACATAGCAGAAATATCAGTCATGATTGTCATGATATTTTATCCTTCAAAAGAAATTTAAAACTGGAATTTAATCCAGTTTCACCGATCCTTTAACCAGTTTTTAATAAATTTACATTAAATCCATACTCTTTCTTATTTCCCTTTTCAATCCCAATCCGATTCGATAATAATTAAAGCACTCAATATGCTAATTATCAATTTCATTGACTAACAAGCACGTCGTAGAATTAATTACCAGAGCTCAGAACTTTGGCTAATTACCCGCTATTTAGTGGCGAATTTCGCAATGCGATACAAAAGTGTGTGGCAACTTAGGGAGACTAAGTAGAGCTCGCATCTGAGCGCAGCTCAAAGTCAGGAGCCGTCAAAGGCGGAGCGCTTTCCATTATCCGCTTGGCTGTGCTCGTCAAAGCTCGGAGCGGATGAACTGAAAGATGCATCCTGGCAGGAGGAGCGGCTCGAGGGGGATTCGGGGACCGGCGCCTTGTCCTGCCCAGAAATATTGGATAGCAATTTGTCGGAAACTGCTTAATTGCATCGCAGCTCAGTTTTGCAACCCTTTGCCATTTTCCCGGTTTTTTTGTGCTTTTCGTTGCAAACTTTTTTGCTCTCGACATCGAACCAGCTAAACGCCTGTATATATCTTTTCATTGACGGCTTAGCTGCATATCATTATGATAAAATTTCAAATTATTGGCAATTTTTTGTGTTCCCGACTTGGCCAGTATTTTTTGTGGTCCTGCCGCAACCTTCAGCCCTTCGAAAGTTTTATTTTCTTTGGCTGCCCTTGTAATTGCTATTTTTACGCGGTGCCTCTCAGCGCACTGAGTCCGGCTAATGCCGTAATCCGATTTGGGATTGGAAATTCATAGAATTTTCATAAAAAAGAAAACAAACAAAGGGAAAATGAAAACAAAAAGAAAAGGAAAACATGTTCGTACACACCAATAATAATTGCTTCGACGTGGCAACGGCAACGCAGACATAAAAAACTCCGAGTATGAACGTGATCCTCGATGGGGAAAAATGCGGAAGTGGGTTCTCATAAATTTTGAACTAATTACAATTTCACTGTCCGGCGCATTTCCATGCACTCACATACAAAGCGCAATCAATGCAAAAACAATAGCAATTGCAAATACAATGTAAATACGAAAAAAAACTGGGAAAGAAACTACTTTCCAAAAACGAAATGTAAGAGCACGAGCTGGTCAGGTAAGATTTTTAAATGTACTTAAAGTTTCTTTAAATATTGACCCCATTTTTATAAAAGTATTTCCGGATGATAGCAGCCTATTAACTTTTTCCGGTTTTTATATTAATTGCAATGTGTCTCCAAACAAAATTATATTGATAGGCAGCTCCTTTCAGCACTCTTCCTTTCTGGTAACTTTGAAAAGAAGTTGTAGCCCCCATTTCAAAAATCGAATCCCTTAACCATCATTCGAGGGTATATCAAACACGGGGCATCACGGAAAGATTACACTTCTTGGGGAGCGTCCTTAATGGCTGGGACTTCGCCCATGAACCCACACATTTCGATAGGGAAAGGAAGTCCCGGAGCTTTGTGTGTGCGTTTGGGCTTTTGGCTTTATGCTGTTAAACCCATTTGGTGTGCCGAATGCCGTCTGCTCGACCACAGTGGAAACTCATTAATTTATTCTTCGTTTCGTTTGTTGAACTTAAAATAACAGCGTTAATCCGCTTAGCGATGCCATTCAACTAAAAACAACGCCGAGAACAACAGCTGGTGAAGCCTTTTCGTCTGACTCAATCACTTGGTACACTTAAAAAAAGCGCAAGACTCTTCTAGTTTAATTGAAGTGTTAGCTTGACTTCTATATTTAACTTATTTATTGCTTATCTACCTTGGTTTTTTTTAGTGTCTTGTTTTATAGTTGTGCTGCCATCTCTTTCGCTGACTATATTCCCATCTCTTTTGCCAGCGGTGGTTCGGCATTCAGTGGACTGCGGTTTCCACTGGCAATGGCGATGGTGATGGTGATGGCTATGACGATGACAGTGACAATGTCGCGCCGCCTACAAACAAAATGAATTAAGGAAACCGCAATGACATAGTTACAGTGGCAAACTCTGACGCACTCACACCAAGGTCTTATCCAGTGTGTGTGTGAGCCAGCTCTCGAGTTTTAAGCTGACTTCAAGTTGTTGGCGAACTGCGGGACAAGAAGTCAAGTAATGACCCGAAAGCCAATGGAGGAAGCACTTGGCAGTGGATTCAACTCTAAAATGCAAGTAAAACTTTAATCCCCCGAAAATAAATTTCCGGAAATTCGTTACCTTCCTTAATATCAATACGGTGTTTCTCGAGGGGAAACCATTGAGCTCCGGGATCCATGTTTGGGTTTTGTATTTATGCAAAGCTATAAACAAATCTGGTAGAACACGCAGAAGCAGCTCTATATATAAATACATATAAATATATATATCCTGGCATCCCCTTTGTTTTGGGTCTGGCGAACAACTCAATGCGCATAATTTCATTTTTTCCACATTTTCATGGGGGTCTTAAAGACCAAACTCCTAGGTCTCCTAAGACAATCGAAATTCGATAATATTCGTGTGGGAGAAAAGAAAACAACAGAAAGGAAGCGATGGAGCTGTAACCAAAGAAAGTGCCGCAGGACACACAAGCGGGTCAGCAAAAGGAACAAGTCGGGTGCCAGAGCGAAAGCCCATCAAAATAAACTACAGCTTAGCTTTGAAATTCGATGACAGAAAGGGAAAATGTGGAGCCTGCAGGATACGAAAAAAGAGTATAAAAAACAATGAAAATGCCCCGAATGCATGCTAAATAGAGAATTTACGTAAATGGATTTCTAGGCATTTTCGCATTTTAGCCTGGGAATTGAATATAAACTTGGTCCGCCTCGCTCTCCCTCTCTGTCTCTCTCTGTCTCTCTTTCTGTCTCTTTCTCTCTGTCTCTGAGTCTGTGTCCTTTTCTGTCCATCGCAGAACAAACCGACATGTGAGTGCAAGTGTGTGGGTGTGCGGTGCGTGTGCGTGTGCGTGTGGTGTACCAACATTAATAGGCCAAGTTTAGGCAAAGATTTCGTTTTATTATGTGCAAATTTATGAAAGCCTTTGGGCCAGGACCCTAGCATTTTAATCGTTTCTCCTTGCTGAAGGCCCTGGCATTTATGTACTTGTATACCCTGCCGGCGGCACTCTGCTCTGCGATCCGGCCACTTTGCCAGCCAGTGGGTTGTGGTGAAGGAATAATTGGATATCCTTGTTACTTATTTACAGTCCTTCTCGGCACTGCACTGCAACTACCCACTCTGACAGCTCCGACTCGGACTCGGACTTGGACTCTTGGATTTGGTCTCGGACTTGCCGCTCCGAGGACTGCGACTGACGTTGACGTTTGTTAGCTTTTCAAAATGCTTTAAGTAAGTTTAATGGCTTCCCTAAGCTGTCCCGAAAGTGCTGCAAAGTATCCATGGCTATGGTGCGGGTTAGGCCCTAAATGTTTCACTAGATGGGGGTGTTACACTTCCTACTAGGCAACCATTATATACACTATGCATACATACTCTACTCATGGAAATTATTTTGTGATTGGCTGGGTGCTTTACAGTTTCTGTTTTTGTTTGAAATTTTACTTAAATTATTTGTATTGTATTTTACTACCACTTCTTGGCCTTACGTTGTGCAAAAAATTATATAAAATTTAAATATCGTGGCTATCAAGAATTTGTTCCATTCGTAAGGTATAAAATATATTATGATATTGCTAATCCTTTATTATTTAAAAACTTAATTATCCTCAATTTTTAAAAGAAATTCTCTTTCTGGTGAGTTCTATACTTTGTAGTACCCTTTCAACTTTCCCCACCACCTTTCCCAATAGCAAACATATGTTGACTTTATTTATTATCCTGTGCCATCCACTGGGTCAATGATACGTGCCTCGAGCGTGTGTCTTCCAATGCACTGTAAAATTCAGTTGATTGCTTCCCATGTGTGCATCCTTCTTTCGTCGTGCCATCCACACCCGCTGCAGAAATCCGGCAGGATGACAAACAAAGACGGCAATTTCAGATATTTTTTCACCGATTCACTGTGCTTCCGTGTTTAGCAGTTCTCGGTTTCTGCTGTTGCTCCACTTGCTCCCTGCTGCTCCTCCACCCACTCCCACACCCACACTATTCCGATGCGCTTTTCCAGCCCGCAGGATGTTGGCTGGGGACGAAACCGGGTCGTTCAGCGGGGGCGACAATCTCAAATGGGAATTAGCGCGGTCTGTAATAAGGATCGCCGAGGCAATCGCCGGGTGCACAATCATTGGTCTGTGTAAACCTGCACTTAGCGTGGTCATCGGTCCGCATGCACTGGAAGTCCTGCGAGTCCTGAATCCTGCGGATACGCCACTGTGCATCCCAGCTGGGCGCAAATGGTGGCACGCTTTGTGCGGCTTTCGCCTCTCCGGCTAATTCCCAAATGGATGTTTGGTGTAAGTCGACCCGTTCCGCCCCTTACATTTCACAGGGTACTCGAGACGCTAAGAGACTCACTATGCTAGCGGAAAGATTTAAAAAAGCAATGCATTATTTAAGGTGGCTTATCAAATAAAGGATACTAATACTAATTACTTCAACGACCCAATGTATTCGTCTAACAATGTATTTAGTTTCTGAGTATATAAATTTTCCAATAAATGGAAAACAGTTTTTACTAAGGTCGAATACTTTTCATTTAATTTAAATGTAACTTTCTGTTGTTCTGAAAGCACTGGGCATCCCACAGTTGGATCACATCCCTTCGCCCTTCTTAGGTGTCTCCACCAGGGCATCCCTGTCGCCAGTCGCCATTGTTCGCAGCTTTGGCCGCATCCTCTTTATGTTTTGCTTAATTTCTCTCTCGCTTGCTTTTGTTTTTGTGGCGGCTCTGGGTCCAGTCTTAGATCCAGCGTAATTACGCTGCTTGTTATTGTTGACAAAGTCATCCCCATCACCGTCACAATTCCCATCGCCATCGCCATCACCATCGTCATCACCATCGCCATCGCCATCGCCATCGAGTTCCTCCTTCACAGATTTGGAGACCCAACTCGAGTCGCACATTGTTGCTTATTTCTGCTTAAAACTTAATGACACTTTTAGTTAATTATCGCGGTGGATTTGCAAAATTAAGCGATTTGGGCATAATTACAAGGGATTATGTGGCCAGCTATTTTTTCAGTCCTTCTTTTAAGCCCATGACCGCAGTGGTTGAAGGACCTGGAATAGCAGATTTTCTTTTTGATGGCGTATACACGAATTCTGCCTTTCGGTTGAACACAATTTGCCATTTATTTAAAATGTTTGTTTTGAAGGTAGCTTGGATCTAAACCTTGGGCCTTTAACGTTTTCTTGTTTTTTCTTTTATCTTGGCCACGAGTGCAGCGAGGCCAACTTGAGCAAATAATTTGTGCGTTAAGCTTAACGCAAACCCACACAAAAAAGCAAAAACGTGAAACCGCAGGGGAAACTTTTTAGACAACAATTTCGCAAACTTTTCACAAGTGCTGCAAGTCGTAGCAAAGCCAGAGGAGAAGAAGGATGTTGGCAAAAATGCCGAATGTCGATGTGGATGTGGATGTGGATGTGGCTGCAGATGCGGATGAGAATGAGAATGCGGCAACTTGTATTTGCCCACTTAGACAACGAACGAGTTAAAATTTATAGGTATTTCGGCCAAAATCTCGCCGAGTATAAACCACTTAGGCTGGGGCCCCGAAAGTGGGCGTGGCCAGCCACTTTTCGAGCATTCTCTTACCTCGAAGCAGGCAGCACTTTTGACTGCCGCTGCACTCGCAGCGCATAAATCAGCCATGAAGAGCAGCCAAGTGCCAGGACCCCAGCTCACGCGTGTGTGGTTGTGTGAGTGTCCACGTTCGTGTTACCAAAAGGCAGGTGGCACCGCCGAAATGGTTCTTAAGACTGCCGAGATATTCCTAAATACAGGTGGGTACAGTTGTACCACCTACACACTCACTGTTTTTATTTGGTCCTATCAACTATATTTTCCTAAAAATGTTATCGCGTTTTAAGATAATATATTAAAGTAATGGTTAACTTTATCTGTTAGCGTGGTATAACCCACATATCAAAATTAAATCAAGATTTCCGCGATATAGGAATATTTATTAAAAATATTTATTCTTATTTATATTTATTGATTTATTTATTTAGTTTTGTTAAGCAAAATATAATATAATATTTTTACGAAGAAGCAGCTACCTGTACAGCCTCTTTGAGACCGTCTTAATTTTTTTTTTGAGTAAAACTTTGCATGCATTTCATTGCCTCACTTCATTGGCTTTTAAGCGGGAATATTGAAGGAAAACTATAAATATACCGAATAACAATAAATTGCGAAAATCAACAAACAAACAACTGCAACTTACAAAGGTCCTGGAACCAGGAGAGTCCTTACCCGTAGGCTCCAGGCAAAACATAAAGAAGATTTCATTTATTTTCTGTGGTCATCCAGCTGGAGTGGTCTGGCTCCCCGTTTCGAGTGCTCGAGTGGCGGGAAAAAATCAGCATAGAACTGCATCGAAAAGGGTGGCCAAAGTGGGGTAACAGGTGGGATGGCTGGTGGTGGTGCTGGGGACCTGTAAGTGGATCCGGATCCAACATGAGTTGCATTTGCATACAAAGAGCTTTTACTGTTCTTCTGCCGTTGTCATTTCTTTATTGCCCTCCTGCCCCACTGAAAGGATAGCACACACACACACACACACATACGGCGACACGCAAATGCATGCATGTCCAGCCGCTTATGCATACAACTTTGTCATGTATGTGTGGGATGACAGGCTATTTAATAGTTACCTGTTCTTTGGCCAAACCGCTCCTCGTCTTCCGCAATGAAGTTTATGAAAGTTCCAAAGAATAGCTTTGAAATGTGCTTGGGAGGAATTTCTGAATGCGGTCTGACTCTGTGGATGCGAGTGTGTTACGCAAACAAAGCATAAAGCACTTTTAGTTGATAGCATCGACGAATGTTGCATTTTCGTAGCATACTTTTTTGGGCTACTCGAGTGTGTGGATTACAAGTAAAACAAAATCTGTAATAAACGTTGGATTCTTGTATTTGGAACGAAGATGTGTAGCAAGAATTCTACTGCCTTTGGGTGACGTTGATTAGGGCGGTGTTTAATTACTCAATTAAATGAATTTAATTAATGAATTTTCAACCGATATCTTGTTGTTCCGTAGCACTGTGCGCAGGCTGCTAAGGACGATGAAGGCCATAATCCCAGTGGCTGACAGGCGAAGTATGTGTCGTTGGGATATGAATATGGAACATGGACATACGTATATGTTCTGGCATATTTGCGTGGAGTATCTGACCCCATACCTGAATATACCTAACAATCTGTTTCCGCCGAAAAGTCCTTGTGATTTCTTCTTTTACTTTCTTCAAGCTGTTTCCCAATTAGATTATTTAGTATTGTCAGATGATGCAGTGTCGCAAATATTTAAATGCTCAGGACAGCATGGGTGACTACCTGAAGTGTAATTAAACTGGTGTATTTCGGGTATTACTAACCAGAAAATGGGTGACCATAATCATGTCGACTAAGCATATTAATTTCAGTTGGTCGACTTAATGCGAAGCATTAAGATCCGCGCCGGATCCCTAGTCGATTGTTCGATCCTATCTATGACCGGAAATTAAGCTGGCCTTGCAATTTTCTTTTCCCTGGTTCGACTTTATCCCGGGAAGTTGACCACTTGAGAGGATTTTTCGGAGGACAACATCGTTAACAGCTGCGACAGATTCCTTTGAGCCCCTGTCTTGAGCCCAATGGACATCCGGCGATGGCTTAATAATTTAATTTTTCACCACCCGCTTTTTCTTTTTCGGTGCACCCAACTTGGCCAGGAATTCATCGGCGTCCATTGGCAGCAGCTATATACTATTTATACAGGCGGGCTGCTGCCCGTGGATAGAGCCGGTTCCGACTGGTCCTGGCTCTGACCGAGAGCATTGAGACCCAGCCAAGCAGAAACTTGGCAAACAAAACCGGATGCGTGGGCAAAGGATCTGGGGGACGTCTTCAAGTTTAAGTTGCCCGGAAATTGTCTGTTGTAGCGATATCCTGCAGCGTTTTTATATTCGCGTTATGAAGTTGTGTCCGTCCGGGAATTTCTGTGCGTGTGTTTGAGTTTGGATGGATTAATGGCAGCAACGTCTGCCGCACGCGCTGACCCCAATGGAAGCTCCCCAGTCCTGAATCAGAGGTCCTGAATGCGCCTCCTGCTCCCGCCACTTCCTCACCTTTAGCTCCATGGTCATCATAATTTTCTCCACTTTTTTCCAACTCTGCTGGTGTCTTTTAGCTTTGTCCGTTTGTTTGTTTGTTTCGTTTTTCCCTCTTTTTGCCGTGTGCGTGTCTTGCGAAAGTTTTAATTAATTTTCATATTTTGCGCAGAGGAAGTGTCCGAGTGGCATGCGGCAAAATGCCCTGGGGCGTTTTCCGAAAGCGAAATTTCCCTTTTGGGCAGCGAGAACTGGACAGGTTCATCTGAGCCTTGAGCTATTTCAGTTTGTTAGTTTTGCCATAAATTCCGTAAATGGAATGCTAAAGACAAGTGGGCTAATAGAACCCTTACAATTGGACGCTTTTTAAGGACATTGCTAACAGATAATAATGAACTACTTAATTAAAACATGTCATAATATAAAACTGTTTTAATATTTAGATATGGCATGTACCTGTGAGAAACGCTGCAGTTACTTTGTATCTAAAACTGGCTCTTGAATGGGGAAGCAATCATTAAAGAGCTAAAAGTATTCCTTAAGTGGAGAAACTGCTAACGTGCGGTTACTTATTTTTATGCGACTCCGACTCTGCTCGGAATTTGGTCCGCAGCTTCCCCAGAACGTGCTCATCCTCTCAAGAGCTGCTGAAATTGCTGCCAACAATGGTGAAATCTAGCAGAGCAGAGCAAAACGGATGTTCATTTGGCATTTGGCTCCCACACACACTTTCCGGATGCCAACGGCCAAGGAATGTTTCCGGAATTATTTATCGAAGCAAATGCAGCCGAGGTGCACATTAAATGGCAAAATTTATAAGCACAACGCACTGACTCCGAAATCTCGTTGCGTTTGCCTGCTGCGTTACTGTTGTCGTCGAGGTGCACTTTATGACGACTCCTTCGCATTTGGGACTTGGCTGAGTCGTCGTGAAAGGGCCCATCTAGGTTAGCCGTTCGGTTGGCTGGACAGCTTTATCTGCGGCGAAAGTGGCTGATATTTAAGGGTGGAGAGCTGCACAGTGGGCATACACTTGAAGGTTTGGAGTAGGCTACTTAGTTTCGATTTCTTAGGCATTTCACTTTTAGGTGTGTGACTTAGAATACTTGTAGAACATTGTTTATAAGGCTTGATCGATATATTTTATATTTTTATTTATTAGCCAACATGTTCTTATAAGAACCGTACGTTGCAGTGTCGAGTTCAGTTTAGAAATGCAACAATTATTAATTTCTAGCAATCAATTTTCTGACCATGAGCTTCAATTTCATCTGATTCTGAACTCGGAATGGGTGTTTGTGGCTTGAGTTCGTTTCCCCCGGGACCTCAGCGCCATTTCCATTTTTCATCCCTCACACTTGTCTTGCTGCGATGATCGCAGCGCTTTTGCCATCATCAGACGGCCATCCCCGTCCTTATCGCCATCCCATTCGCATCCCAAAGTCGCTGTCCTGGCCATTGTCGTTCATCCTGCGTCCTTATCGTTCAGACTCTTGCAAGCCGCCGCTGACTCTAAATAATCCTTTCCATGCGACACAAAAAATAAAGGAACACACAGAGACCAGTGGCAGTCGCCGCAGATGAGACGAGTCCGCCGGCGGAGGGGCATTGCGAGGGGGGCTGTAAAATCCAAGTTAGTGCGCATAAATCAAGCCTTTAAAACGTGCCTCGCAACCGAAATGTCCGCCAAGGAAGGATGCAGTCGCCCGCCACCCCCGGGTCCAAACCCACCACCCACCCCACCCGCCTCCACCACCCACTCCCCAGCTGCTGCACTCTTCCGCAGCCACAACGTCGTCGCAGCCATCGACGTTGGCCCAGAAGTTGTGGTGGTTCAGTTTTCCGTATGCAATTTTATGCAACTGTGGCACATCCGCCTCTTTTTCCATGGAATAGCCGTCCTGCCGTCCTGCCGTCCTGCCATCCCGCACCCGCATGCGATACCCACCCAGGCTGCGGTCGCATGTCTGAAATTGTTTACAACTGCATAAAATTTATAATCTTGAAGAATTTATATATTTATTTATTCCGAGCCGTTCATTACTGGGCAGGAGGAGCAGGGAAACCGAATCGGGAGCATTCCACATATGGAAGGCATATATGGTTGGTATTCTTTCTGCAAGCCAGAAATTAGGACGCACCAATCCTGTTAATTGGATATGTTTCAGCGCCAGAAACCATAAAGCCTAAATAAATAGGGCTTGCTCACTGCGATGTGATTTTATTTCTTGATTTGCCTTAATTATTATTGAAGCGTTTGCAATATTCAGTCAAGGCGCCGTCCTCTCAGGGCTTAAATTTTAATTAAATTTCGATTGCGCATTGCCGGGGGAATTGCAAACAGTGCAGAGACAGAACACTTTGCTCTGATGAATTACAAAAATAATTACAAACATCAATGCAAAGCAAACAAATTCCCACAAAGTCGCACACCACGCAACATCAACACATCTTAGGTGTAAATCCAATAGTAATTGAATTTCTTTCAAAAGGTTCAAATGAAATTGACAACTTCCATTGGCACTCGAAAGTCAGTTATTCGAATTCAATTAACAAAAATTGTGTTAGCTTATTGTGTGTGTCCAAATATAACCACATATCAAATGGCAAGACATCAATGGGCCACTTCACTTTTTCGAGACAACAAGCCAACTGCTGTAAGCTGTGAAAATGTGACATAGCATTGAAGTCCCAGATGTAAAGTTTTGGCCCCCATTTTCTTCTTCGCCGATTGCAGTGGAGAATATTTTCAGCCCGTTGGATCATTTCCATGACGAAACCGAAAGTGAAGACAAATGAAACTCGTGCGAAGGAATACATTAAAGTGAGAGTTCCTTTGACCGTGTCAGCAGTGAAAGCCCGCTACTTGCGCTATAAATATTCATGCAGTGAACTTATATATCTGGATCCATAACTTTTCGTAGCCGTATGGGACGCTGGAGAAGTGTGTTTAAGAAATGTAGGTGAAATTCGAATTCGCTGGGAGTTTAAGGGAGTGGTTTGCATATCAATGCAGAAATCAAAACGGTATGCTAGATTATTGGATGTAGGAGGTGGATAGAAGCGCTTGCGATCATAAATAGTACCTATATTCGTGATCAGAGAACTATTATAGCCAGAACCTTAAGATTGGGCATGCGGCTCTAGATTTCCATAAATTTTCAAAAATCTTGCAGTCAGTAATTGGCCCCGCCATTCATTAACTTGAATATAATTTTTAAAACCCTTGACTCGATGCGCCTCCCGCATCCTTTTGTTGCATCCATTTGCACCTGGCTGACTTTTTACTTTGTCCAATTTATCGACCCGCGATTCCATTCGTGGATGGCCAAACATTTGCATCTGTCATTACTCCGGCTGGGTCAAGCGGGCGGGACTGGGTTGTGCTCCGAATCGGTTTTATGGAATCATAAAAGTAATTAATTGATATATGCGTGATGGCGTAATTGCCGGCCAGTGGGAGTGCGAGGGCAAAGTGCGGAGATAAAGAGCACCGGGAATACCGACAAAAATATGCAATGGGATGCGTAATGAAAGCATTGCAATTTTTCAGCTTTTTGCCGCCACTTTACCCCATAATCCCCAAAGAGGCCAAGGCCACTCGAACCGCATTCGAGTCCGGCTCCGGATCCGGACTCGGATCCGCGTTCGTGGTCCGGGGCCCGTTACGGATATTACGTAATGAAAGTTAACAATTACGCCCCCGTGCGTGGGCTTCAATTAAATTTTTGAGTTGTGGCCGTTTTTATTGTAGCTGATAATAGCATTGTAATGACACTCGGACACCAGCACCAGTCCTGCGTCTCCAGGTCGACACATGGGGTTAAGCGGGCCTCGCCGTTGATGCTGCAGCCCAGCATTTTAATTATCCCATTGTGTGGCATGTGAATACGGATGGCCATATTGAATCGCATGTGGCGTGAAATTGCCGAGAAATCGGGCAAACAAAAATCTCAGCGTTCAAAATGTTCCGCGTTAATAGCTGTGTGATCGATTTGGAGCACCGCCTCCCACCCACTCATGTATGGGCTCAATTTAAATTAGCGCCAGAGGGCATTCGGCTCACATCTGAGCCACCGCAACCACCAGATGAGGATTGGCTGGCAGCCATCGGTGACGCATTTCCGCTGGACATGAGGCTGTTATCAACAATTAATTAAGTAAAGGCCCGATCATTAGGCCGCGATTTGTGGGGCGTTTCCGCTTCCGCAAAGAGCTGATCCCAACACCCACGTTCCCCGAGTGGTCTGCAATTCACCCAAAAGGCAGGATTTGGCCGGAGTTCGGGCGGAAAGCTTATGAAGCTGAACTCCGCCAATTTACACTCAGCACAACATTCCAAGCGTGTTTGTAATAGCATTTTAGAACATGTTTCTTATGTCGTAATATAGTAACTACTTAGAATTAGACATTTCTTAGATTTCAGGATACATAAAACTTGGAAGATTCTATATCGTGGCAGTAATCAAAAATAAAAAATACCGTAAAATATTTCTTGTTTAATAAGGGTTATAGTATTATTGAAAAATACGTAACAAATAGAAAGAATCATTTTCGACCCTATAAAGTATATAATATATGTATATTCTTGCTCGTTTGTCCGTCCGTTTGTCTGTCCGTAAGAACGCAGTGATCTCGGATATTAAGAAAGCTTGAGATTAGAAACTACGCAAGCAGATTCCTTTAATTGTGCAAGATTGTTTGCCACGACCACACTATTAAATTTATTTATTTTTCCTTTCATTTTAATCTTTGTTCTTTGCCAAGCTTTATCGATATGCCAAAACAACCACAAAAACGGTCCCACCAACGATTTTGAAAACTTTCTGCATTATTTATTGTTATTTTTTTGCCAGATTTTTTAAAGCTTCTGAGTGTAATCTAATATTAATTAGCAGACGCTAATATTTATCTTGAAATCTGTATGCTTATGTGAACAACATTTTTAAACGCTCAACAAAATGTTTTATCCGCATTATTATCAGCACTTTGTTAAGCACAGAAAAATAATCATTTATTCCGCGTGTACCAGAATGGTGGCAATCAGCACCCCCACATGCACATCGCCTCCGGCTGGGCATTGTTGCCTCCTGATGGTGGGGGCATTTGGTGTGTTTGCTGCTCCTGCTCCTCCGGCTGCTTCGTTTCTTGGTGCCCGTGCCATATCATCGTTATTGTTGTTACTGCCGACTGTGATTTGTTGGCATCGTTACTGTTGTCGCTCTCAGCAAACTGGGCATAAATCGTGCACACCTACATTATGTTGCGATAAATCTGTAATGACCAGAACAGACCAGCAGACCAACCGACCAACCAACCAACCAACCAACCAACCAACCAACCGAACAACCAACCATCCAGCAAACCGACCATATAGCCATCCAAACAACTGGACGCTCTGTGGGTCATATGAGTGTGCGCCCAAGTTAATTTGCGTGTGTTTAAATGTGCGTAATTATTGTTTATCTACCATGCCATACAATTCAACCGCAGTCGGGGTTTTTATATCAATTGCAATCTATTGAAATATTTCAAATGAACATGAGTACAAGCCAATTATGAGGCGAGTATCAGTGTGTTTGGGTGGGGGTGAGTGCTTGGCTGGGAAGATAAATAATGTTATTTTATCGGAAGTTGTGTTGCACAATCAGGGGAGTTGAACTAAGTCAGAGTTCAACCAATTTGTTCTTGAAACGAGTGAATACTGTTGCTTTTAATGTCCATGAATCTCTACGATATTCATCGATTAGAGATCAGAAACCAAGGCCCAGTGGACGAAGTCTTTACCTTATCAAAGGCAAACTTTCGTTCTCAAGCAACTTGAATGCAAAATACGCCTGCAATAAAATGAGTATGACATGCAACAAATTTACAGAAATACTCTGCTTAAATCATTTGTTGGCTCCTATGCCTTGAGTGCCATGTGAAATTTTCACCTTTCTGAGGGGAATGGCATTCGCCGCCAGCCTCGCAGTCAGTTTGAAGCAATTAAGTTAATTTATCTTGGCTGTCGGCCCAGAGATTTCAACTTTCAACTTTTTCATCATGTTTCTGTTAGCAGGCGAACGTTGATTACGCTGCACATTAATTTAACCATTTCACTCTGTCATTTTATTACGCGAACCGCTGGCAGCGGCACCAAGTACTTCCCCCTATCAATTGCAACTTTAATAAACTCTTTGCACAAATTATATTTACGAGGGTCACAAAGTGCGGAAAAATTGACGGAGAGTGGTGCGGCTTCTGAAAATGGGGTAGGCAGCATATTTTGCCAATGTGCCCAAGAAGATACGCGGCCATGTCTGTCACTGCTCAAGTGCACTGGAAAAGTTTCTGACCGAAAAGTTGTATTCGTAAGATATTCAATTACGTGAGCGGGTAACACCTTGAAAACAATTGCTACATTTCGATTGTTTTACTATCTATTCAATGAGAACTGGTAATTTTAGCACGTTATCAAATTAAAATGAGCCTTAGCTCAAACAATTCTGATACTGTTTTCTTGCTGTGTAAATATGGGGCCCATTAAGCTCCAGTTTGAACTTAAAACTTTGCGGCATTGCTACTTGTGGCAGCCGCAGCAGCAGCAACATCCGCAACTGCAGCAGCAACTCCAACGACGACAGCAACTGCAACTCGCGCCCAGCGAAAGGCGACGTAATTTTTAATAGTTTCGCAATTAAATCGTAAAATTTAACAACTTTGCGCACTTCTTAACGAAATTGCGCAGCCAGCGAAACTGACACTGATGCATTTCCGGTTAGCCAGCAGGACCAAGGGGGTAAGCAGGACGTGAAGGGGGTAAGCGGCGTAGGGAGTAGCAAACTGCATTGCGCTTAATGAGAAAATTTCGCCCGAAAAGTTTTCCCCCACGCGCTTTTCATGCTGTTTGCGTTGATGCGTTGTTTGCTTGTTTGTTTGTTGCTGCCGCTGCTCAACTTCCAACTTCCAACTTTCGCTTTCATATCTTTATTTTCGAATTACTTTGCTGCTACGCTTACGTATTTTTAAACAAGCACCATTAATTATTTCTGAGACTGTTCATGAATCAAGTGGAAACTTCACATTGAAGTCCAGGAAAATGTGACATTCTTATTTTAATAACTAATTTGATATAAATAGTTAGTTCATACTTTTTAGAGGATACATTTATTTATCACTGATAGTATTCCCCGCATATTTTCGCCGCAGTAAGCATAGTAACACTTATCAGAATTAAAACTTATTAGAACTAGAAACTAAATAAAAAGGTCCCCACATCAAGCCTAAGAAAATGAGCCAAGTCAGCAAGCTAAGCCACGTTAGCCGCATCAGCCAAACCAATCAGTCGGAGGGAAGTGATGAGGATCAGCATCGCCGGGCGAATCTTCCGGTTTATCCAAAGCCGCTGCCCGATCGAGATGTGAGCTACAGACCTGATGAAAATGACTTCACGATGGTGGAGAAGGCAGCCTTGCGGAATGCCTGGCGCTTAATTGAGCCTTTTCAGCGCCGATTTGGCAAGGATAATTTCTACAGGTATCCTAAACTGCTTAGAGTGAGATGTACCTACTAGCTCACATCTCATTTAGCTTCCTCACGAGGCACGAGGATCTCATAAACTTTTTCAGGAAAGATGGAAAGATTAATCTGAGTAAGCTGCACGGGCATTCCATGGCAATGATGAAGCTGATGTCAAAGCTGGTCCAAACGCTGGACTGCAACCTAGCCTTCCGCTTGGCCTTGGATGAGAATCTTCCCGCGCATCTGAAGAATGGCATCGATCCCGATTACATGAGGGTGAGTCCTGATACTTTTCGGTAAAATCACAATGTGATGGCTTGGAATTATAAGGTTTACAATTCCATTTCAATGTTTCTTTTTCTCCTTGAACTACTTAAGATGCTGGCCACCGCCCTGAAAAGATATATCCTTGCGTCTTCCGTGATCGAAAATCATAACTCCTGTTCACTAACCAATGCTCTGGCCCATTTGGTGGAGATCGTCGGGCAGTACGCCGTTGTGGATGTGGCCAGAAAAAGAGCCATGTCCACTGCCCTCCGGACGACTGTTGACGAGGCTGGCAATCGCATTGTCAAGGTTGCTTTGGGCACTTAAAGTGAACAAAAATAATTCAAATACACTGCACTACAGACAACATTGCTTGAAGTAAAAAGAAAATTAAATTGTGAATCCGAATTTATGAGCATACTGTTGTACTTCTCAAAACAATTGACATTGCATATAAATGCGAGAATTTTGTTTTCAAAAGTTTTACCTATAGGGGTTACTTGCGATCAAGCTGTTTCGTGTGGTCAAGAAATCTGTGTTGCAATCATCAATTACAAAGCCAAAATTAAAAATGTAGATTTAAATTTTTAAACCAATTCTTGCTTACCATTCACTTCCAAGACTCGGATTGCTTGCATCGCTGGACAAAGGAAACTAAGGTTTGCCATGCATCACAGAGGGACCGAAGCGAATTGGCAACTAATCTAAGGCCTCCGCACTCACATGCATATAAATCCAGCAACCACAGACAGATTTCGCCACAGTTGCAGGCGGTGACCGGGCAGGCACCTCAAATTAAATTAAGCCATAATTTATTTCCCATGGAGACGGGCGAGGAGACACCAGCCCACAGAGCTCAAAATTCAAATGCCCAACAAAAATATGGCACTGAAAGCTGCTGCTTCTGCAGCGGTTAAAACACACACACACTTGGGGAAAAGAGGAGCCAGCTGAGAGGAGGATTTATTGGAATTCCATCAATGGCGAGGCAGGAACTCCCTGTTCCCAATTCGCATGGCAGGCATCCCACTGTGACCCGCACGAACTCCAACTGCAGGACATGCTTAGGACATCAGTGATGCGAAGTGGAAGTGGACGAAGGGAAAGCAAACGCTAGTCTATCCAAGGACACGTAATGAAGAAGTCCTGTGCGAATATCATTTGATTATCCTCGTACAAGTTAACTTCATCAAAGGTAGTCTTGATTGAAGCAAAGATATCGCACCTCCAGCTGCTTTAAAATGCATTAAAAATCGACTGTGTGCCAAATATTGCACTGATTAAATGCACAAATTGTTATTGAGCTGTATGATTATGTCTATGATTTAACTGCTTTACGCAGTTCGACTTTAACCATCAATAGCCAGGCGTTCTTGACGTCAGCTCCGACTAGAAGTGCAAGCCAGTTTCCGTCCGCAGGAGGGGACTCGGCCAGGCGGGAACTTTGTGACCCGCAGGAGGCACGGGATTGGCACGACGAGGGACTTTGGCACGGATGGCTCATCATAAATACAAAGCAGGCCGGCGCTTTGTCAGGCAGCCTTCGACACTTTTATTGGCCCGGTCTGCCGGGGTGGACTGCTGGCCCGCTGGCCTGCTGGCCTGCTCTGCAGGAGGATCGCCCAGGAGCAGGAGCCGGGGAAGGGGTGGCCGTCATCGATATGCCAGCAGCATCCTGCACTGCTCCTGCCGCTGCTCCTTGCTATTCGCCCCGAATCCTCCGCTGCGCCTGTTCTTTGTGCCAGGCAAATGAAATTGAAAATTTTTATGATGCCAACACCGGGGTAGCAAATAGAATGCTGAAAATTTAAGCAGCTGCATAAAGTTGGTTAATCCGCCAGCTGATTAAGACGAGATTGAGGAGCGCCCGGGTCGGACACCTCTTGACATTAATGGCCAAGTCAAAGCCAAAGTCTGTATAATTTTTATGACCCCCGATGGGCTACACGTGCTGCTCGAGAATGTTTATGGTGCCCACTGTGGAAACTGGTAGCAGTGGAAAGTGCAGCTCGAATATTTTCTAGGGCGGAACTCTTGAGCTAAACGAGTTAGCATTTCGGGGCAAAGGGCGTTCGGAAAAGTAGCTGGCAAGTAACAAGCTTAACCGCAAAAGTTTTAAATAAACTTTTGTTGCTGTTGTTCCCGGCAAAAATATATTTGCAGAATGCGTCCGCGCGAGCGGCATAACTATAACTTCCGATTCCGTTGGCTGGCTTTGGATGGGCATGTAAATGGGTGTGTGGATGGGCCGTGGGACCCGCTGCCTTGTAATACAGTTAAATATAAATTCAAAAAATATATACGAGTGAGCGGGGGAGTTTGGCGAAAGCAACTTTGTTTGCCACTATTTTCCTTGTCGGTTTTTACTTTTTACTTTTTACTTTCTGCTCCTTCGCCTTGCCCATCTTTTTCTGCTCTCCTCGCCCGGTTTTTTCCCGGGCCTTCGTTGCTTATGCAATTTGCATGAGGCGGCAAACACCCACGAACAACTAACAAGTCTGCTGGGCAACAACAGCAACATCGGGCGCAAAACCTACAATGGGAGACGCAGGCAAACTTCCGCCTGATGAATAAGTGTCTCTCGCCCCCGCCCCTTTACCAGTGGGCGTGGCCGTGTTTGCTCCATGTTTAGTTTGTTTAACTGTACGCAGCGCCCAACAATAATGAAAACAGCTTCCTAATTGAGAAAATAAAAATCAACAGCAGGGATAACTGCCCGAGCGACGACAGTGGGCAGAACTCTGGCTTAAATTAAACTCGAAGCTGCAATTGTAAATTTCTGTCTTAATAAAAATTGTGGGGATAGTTTGCCTGTCATTAACAACTACACTGTTCAAATCGGACCATTTATTACAAAAGTATGAGCAATTATGTGCCGCCGCCTGAAGACCATCGCCTTCGTAGCACTTCTTTTAGAACGAGAATGGGTATCTGATAGTTGACTCACTCGACTACTGCGACTGTACTTCTTTTGGTGCCAATTCGGGCGTTTATTACTGAATGCTTGCGCTGGGTTGCTTTTGAACTTTTTTCTGTATTTCTGTACAATACAATAATTTCAGATTTAAATTTATATACTTTAGAGATAAACGTATCTTTCTATTGCAGTTGTTATAAAGTTGACTTGAAGAGGTATCGCTAAAAAGGAAAAACTGGTACACACCAGCTTATCCCGGCTTGTCCGTCTCATTTAACCCATTGTACCAATGTGGGAAAACGGCAGCTTCAGGATTAAAAGGATCTGCAGCTCGAGTTGCAACTGCAGCGCGGCGAAGCCGCATTCTGGCATAAATTTAACGCCGCACAAGTCGGACTTCCGGTCAGAGCGACTGCCATGTTGTTATGCATGCAGTCTGCGCCTGCAAAAATGCAGTTTACCCGAAAGAATGAAACAGGAGCTGGTCCAGCCCAACGGCTACAAAAGGACCGAGCACCATGCACCACAGGACCATGGCGGCTCCAAATGAAGTTATAGCAACGCTGATAGCCAAACGAGGGGCGCGGACTCATATTAATTTCTGCTATCTCGGCGACGCTTTACATGCGTACTGCAAATGCTGCTGTGCGCGCAGTTCTGGCAATAAATTTGATTTGTTTAGCAATTTGTTGCATATCGCATTGCGCATACGCCCCGTACATCCATCTCGCCGTCGCTGTCGTCATCGCTCTAGCCTTCAGTTGCTTTAACGATGAATAACGCTCTATCGTGGAGTTCCCCCTTGTTTTTGTTCTGCCAGCCAGTCTATTTGTTGTTCGGTGTTTCCATGTTCCGGCTACATGCGACATTTTATCCACTTCCATTGACAATAATTTATATTGAAATGTCACTGCAACAACTGCAGCCTCTCAGTCTGAATAGAGGGTGTGATTGCATTAGTTGCTAGTACGGCATTTAATTTTTGGGCGCAGTTATTACTCGTCGCGAAAAGTTGATTAACTTTTGCCGGCAGTGTTATTTTATTAAAAAGAGCATATTGTAAATGGTCTAGATGGACCATAGACACTAGAATAATAAAATGTCAATTTGATCTTGCAAGTAATCACACTTAAGAACACATACACATACACTGCACTCACTGCTCGACCGGTAAGAGAGATTACTTGAACTACTTTGCGACTCTAAATTAGAAGACATGCCCTACAGTCTTCACTAGAACTAGTTGGGAATTATAGGGCTACAAGAAAAAATGTTTCCTAAACAAATATTAAAAGCGGCAATAACTATGCTCCAACAGTAAGTTAAACATTCCTCAGGCTTTATTTAAGACAATTTTTACTACTCACTTTAAAGACCTCACTATTTCACTCACTAATATAATTATGACAAAATAATAGATTATTATTTAATTACTTACAGCTCGAGATTAATTTAGTAGCACTTTGTATATGAATAAACATAAAAATATATATCCCTTTCAGTGTAGGGTAATCAATTTCTTAACAAGAATTTTATATTGTATTTTAAATATTTTTTATGAATAAATATTTTAAAATAAATATAACATTTCAAACACTTGTATGAATAGCATTTGCCTGGATATTTGTTCAAGAGGAATGCCAATGTGATCTTGCAAGTAATCACACCTTAGAACACATACACTACACTCACTGCTCGACCGGTAAGAGAGATTACTTGAAATATTTTGTGACTAACAGTGGCTGCATAGTGCAAAACCAATGTATGGCCGTTACGCATCTTATTATTCTAGTGTCTTTGGATGGACCATAGATGTGAGCCTGCACTTCCCCGATTGGTGACAGTAACAGTAACAGTGACAGTGGCAGTAAACTAGCCCGTGCACTTGAAGTATCCCTCAGCACGCTATCGATGAAAGTTGGTGGCATCTTTGCGTGCACTTTATAATTAATAACAATTTAGCATGCACTTAATTTTAATTATTACTCAATTAGGTCAGCGCCATTATAATTTAAGCACCCGGCACACTGCAGATAATTAAGCGAGGGCGAAATGAAATAATTTCCAGCCCCGCAAATGAAGTCCTGCCAACGAGACACAACGTCCCGCGACTTGGCTTCGTCCTTTTCCGGAGCGGCGCCTCCGCGTTTCCGTTCTGTCTGGGGGCTAGGTCATTAGGGATGGTTTGTGTGTAAATTTGATTTCACAACATTTTCTCAGTGCGTTGCTCAAACTTTCGGCCTTTACGATGCACATAAATTTTACGACCAAGTTCAAGTTGTAAATAGTTGATAAACTCAGCGATCCGTCGGAACCAAGCCCCAATGAAGTGGCAATGGGGAACATCTTATAAGTGCCCGAAATGAAGGACCTATGGAAGACAGTTATTAAGCCCTCAAAAACAAGCACATTAACGGTATGCATAAAAATACCATATTTACCATATTATCTTCTTAAAGAAGTGAACAAATTTCAAACTGTCAAATCCGAATTTAGAATTTGTTTTCATTACTTTTAATACTCAACGAAACGTCAGAGATATATCTGGGGAGCATGCATCCCCAGACGCTGTGATCTATAATTCCATTAATTTTTGTGAAAGGTGTTCCAATTGAAACCGACCAGAGATGGAAGCAATTTGAATGTCATTAGGTGGGCCCACGCAGGGAGCAGTCAGCCAGAAAGCGAGGCTAAGTAAGAACCAAACAAAACGACATTCGACTCCATATCTGATTGAATAATAATGAGTGCTTAAGGATTTAATGCGCTCCCGGCAGCTGCTGGGCCCCAGACATCGGCTTCCACTTGGGAACAGACATGTAGGGAACAGAGCCTGAAATAAAATTGCGCTCTAGTGGGTTGCACCGAAGCAGAGATACCCACTATGTGGTAGCTACCACCCAACAGATACAATAGTCACAGCCTTTGAGTTAGTAGTAAAATACTTTGATATTTTATATAACTTTAGAAATATTTTCAAAACAATCCAAAACTTCTTTAGAATAGAGTGCTGCAGTAGTGAAAGGGTATAAACAGACAAACGCGGGAGCCTATCTGAATCTTTCTCGCCACTTTGTTGACACCGGCATAGTCAATGGGGAATTCAGTTCGGCTGATGCTGATTGCCAAACAGATAAAAATAAATACGAAAAGAAAAAGGCCAGAACAACCCGCACTTAGTGAAAAAAACTGAATATCCCTATCGGACGAATTCAAATTAACCCAACATACTCACACGCCCACCAGTGCTGTGAAGTTCCAAATCGGATTTCTATAGATAAGTAAAATGGAAATATATGAATTATAATACAATTTAAGAAAAGTTGTATTTCGATTTACTTCGCGGTATTGAGGCGGTGCTTTTGTAATGTGGATATCGTCGTGTTCAAACATTAAATATCGTGTGATGTTTTTACATCTTCGTGGTGAACTACAATTGTATGCAGCTACTAGATAAACTCGTTTTACAGAACTAACACTGGCAAAAATAGTGCTTTTACAGACACACTTAACTTTCGCAATTTACTTCCAAAACCCGAAATTTATTATTAGGTACGAAATGAATTGATTGTTGAATTGGTGAACTATAAATTTACAACCAGTGCGGTACAATATATGGATATAAAAGATATGGACCTTAATTTGTGAAGTGCTGGCATACCCAAAGCATAGTAAAAATACTGATAAGGGTGTTAACTTGAATCATATTATAACGGCCTTCTTGACCATCGCTATCATCTTTCCTGTAATGGAATACAATTTAAAAAAACTACCGATGTAATTATTTTGCTTACCCTTTGACCGGAGGGACAACATTTTCTTTGAACTGCCCGTTCACATTGACTGGTGGATAATATCTTGCTACCACCCAGTAGTAACCTCTTGCGTCCGTGGCTTGACCGAAACCCATTTTCTTCGCGTTTTTCCAAACGAGGGCGGTGAAATGGCCGGTGTGCATGCTAAATTGTCCCTTTTCAAAGTCGTAAGACTTGATTTCGTTGTACCAGTCTTGAACACATTGCAGAGGTTTTTCTGACCGCATGCACAAGTTTTCACCATATTTTTGACCGGCATTACTTGAATGCTCTAACTTTTCCTTAGCAGCTAGCTCCTGTTCGCGGGTATTGAAAGCGATAAGACCTTACATTGTAATTAGCCATCGACTTACCTTAGCATATTCCTCGCATCCCTTTGAGAGATCGCTGTCCAAGGTGAGAGGCGGACTTCTATGCTTCTCCCTCAGCCGATTGTGTTCTTGTAGGTGGTCTTCCTGAAGACCAGCTTTGACCAGCACTGGCTGGAATACAGCGAGTATTAGTATCAGATTAAATTTGATATTATCGAATTTTTAATTATACCAAACACAGAGCCACTACTATCAGTATGTTCACCAAACCCATATTTTTTTGTGAATAGTTTCGCACGAATGCCTTGACACTGTTTTCTCGGCTTGATTGATTCAAAGATCTCCAGTCTCTGGTAACGTGATTTTAAAATTACTTAAAGACTAATTATGACATGGAGTATCCTTTAAATAATACTACTTTTACTACTTATGCCATGCACCTCTCAAACATTTTGTTTCATGTGTACTCTTTCCACGAATCCTCTAATACACGAAAGTTGACTTTTAATCTAGACAGAATGCGTGGAAAGGTTAGTATCACTCTGGTTTAGTTGTGCACCTTTTTGGTTAAATTCTTAAGATTATTTAATCGATATTAGCCAAATTCCCAGAGTTTGTACTCAAATGGAGACTTTTTCTATCCATCAGGCGTGCCTATCAGCTCGTATGAAATAAAAGCATGCATTTTGTATGCTTTCACCGTGGAATCGTGATATCTCATAGCATTAACCTAGTATAATGCAAAAAAATAGGGATATCATGTTTGGCATAGCATAGTAACCAAACACGTTGTTGAACTTTCTCTTTCGCACTCCCACTATCTGAGTAATGGGTATCTGATAGTCGAGGAACTCGACCATAGCATGCCCTCTTGTTTCCCTTTAAAACGTCTAGTTGCCTCTGAACTGATGCTTCCGCGGCAATTGGCTTATTGTGTTGACAGCTGGCCGGAGGTATTATGCTTTTTGCATTAGGGTACTGACAGATGACCCCAAAAAGACACTGAACAAAAAAGAACAGCGCACAACATTTGTTATGAAAATGGTATATGTTAAGTATGGTGCACGTTTTTAAACTTCTATGCAGTTTTGTTTCTGAACACCACTGTCGAATTCATCTGCATTCGAACGAGCGGACGGACTTATTGGCGGTGCAGTGTGCAATTATTTTGAGCGCTTAACCGCCACCAGGCCAAGGGGTAATGCGATGAGTTGTGATCGTCAGCGGCAACGGACCAGCTCCAATATAGCCACGCCCCTGCCAGATATTAAATTTTCGCTGTTGGTCCTGTTGCTCCACGGAGCTGTGGCAATAAAGGTTTGGCTTTGCCAACCATGTGCGAGGGCACTTTGAGAAGGGACGAGTTGTGGCTGATGCTCCCACACATGTGGCTGATGCTTTGGGCCATCATTGTTGACAACAATATCAGTGGCTTTCGAAACAGCGGCAGCCGCAGGAGCAAAAAAGCAGCTGGAACACGGGCTAGTGGAACTTACTTTGTCCTCTGCGTGGTTTTGGTTTCTGGTTTTTGGCTGTAAAATGTCAATTTGGGCCCGTGACGAAGATTTATTGTGCTCGTGCTTGATAGGCGCGCTTAAATATCCCATTCAGCACACATATTTCCACTATCAATTTCGATGGCACCAGCATGAGCGTAATCTGGCTCGTCATTGGTGATGGCACCTCTGCAGTTGGCCAAACTTAAGAATGTAAATGCACAGCGGGAAATCTAAGTTTTCAGCCCTATATAATACAATGTTTCTGGTATTACGGATGACTTTGATGACCAATAACTTTAATTGGAGTAAAACAAGCAGCTTCGATTCAGCGCTTAACAGATTGTGAGAAGTGCTTTATATTCCCCCCTTTTATTGCACTTTTATACTAGTTTTGCATACTTTTAGACCAAACCAATCTAAAATTCCCAGGAATTATACGTTGCTGGTAACAAAGGCAGAGCAATCGCAAAAAAGCCAACGAGTTGACTCGCTGCCAAGAGAACCATTTAAATGAAAATGGCAAACTCATGCCACATAATGGTTAAACGACATCAGAAGAGCAAAACGCAAAACATTTCTTTCTTTCTGAAATTCCAGGCACTCCAGGACAGGCACACACTCAAATTGGAAGGGAAACCTGCATAATAAGTGCAATTCATCCATCCGAGCTGCCTCCTGACACCGGCACCAAGTTGTCCCACTCCTGCCTGGCCGATGCCTCAATGGCGTAGCCCAGGGAGCATTGGCATAAGTAAACTAATTTCTTTTAATCCAAACACAGCAAGTCCGGCCCACCGGCTCGGCTGGACAATGATGCCCAAATGCCGGGGTGCGAAACTTTTATGTCGCCCCTTGCATGAGGTCCACCTGCCAGGTGGTCTGGCCCTCCTCCGTGCTCCGTGCTCCGGGCTCCAGCTTCCGTCTGCCCACTGCCCAGTCCACTTTCCCACCGGTGGCAGCCCTGACCGACATTCGATGAATTGACCAACGCAGCTTGTTATTTTTCGTGTGCAACAGCGCGTTTTATTCGCTCCTGGAGGTTATCTGCCCCACACCCCGTGGCATTATCCAGATTCAAATCGGAGATGCCACAGTTCTAACCAGAAACCGTATAAAAGGCAAAACAGCTAATTATGCGTGAAAAGCCGCATTATGATACACATTTAAAATATCAATAAAGTGCATAAAATTGCAAAAAAAATGAGATACTATGTTGTCAAAGCTGCGCAATTCCAACATTTTCAATCAAATTATGAAATTTCGAATAATTGCTCTTAAATATACATAAGCATAAACATTTGTTTCTGTTAACTGCAAACATCATTATTAAAATAATAAACTGATAGCTAGAGATGGACAAAGATTCATAGGTGAGAAGGATCCATTTTAAAGGGGCATGGTTTTTCTACACAATTGTCTTATTTCTCCTGATAATCACTTGTAATGGCTGCAATATCATACCATTCTGTACCCATTGAGATCTGCCATAGGTCCTTTTTGGCATCACTAAGCAGTGGAGGCTTCCAAAGCCGTGAACAGTTCGCCTTGCCTTTTTTTGTCTGGTCAAAAGTTTTGCTCTGTTTTCGCCAGATTCCGCATTCGGGTAGTTGGACAGCTGACGTCTGTTTTTCACCTGCCAGGACCGGACCGCCCCACTCTGGCCCAGAATCGGATTCGGGATCCTCTATTTGTTTGCGTATGGGAAATCGCCGGTGTCTGTCCATCTGTCTGTGTCAGTGTTTGTGTGCTCGTGAGTTCTGTGAGCAGGTGTGCGTGAGTTTACGCTGACAATTGTGATTTTAGCAAGGGGTTTTAATTAGATTTTACTTCATTTTCCGCTGTCATTCAAGGCAAAGGAACGCGTCTGCCTTTCACGGTATCTATCCAATAATGTGAGCTTACATATTTTTTTTACTACATTTTTCTCATCATTTTGAAGCCAACTTCAACGTCAAGAATCTTGTTTCAATGACAACTGTATTCCGTCTTTATGTTTTGTAATTCAAGTTCACATTAAGCTTGTTTGCTGCTCGGATTAGGAATTCCATTAAAACGAATTGTGCGGATTTCGCAGTGCGTCTTCGTTTGTGCGAAGTGAGTAGCTATCACTGTAAAAATTTGTATATTTATTTGTTCAAAAAAACGAGTTCTAAATTTTTGTAAAAGTTAATTTTAACCCCTTTAGTAAAAATGGTGTTACCTTATTTTATAATCTATTTCGGCACTTACTAAAATGATGACTAACATCACAGTCTGTGTTTTTTCCCTCAGTGCAAGTTTGGTTAGCATAAGTAACTTGAATGGTTCAGCTGAGATTGAGTGCAGTTGCTAATGTCGTTTAGTGTGAACTGTACATTGCCTGCAAACTGGCTCCTTACAAATTAGTGGCAGTCTTGGAAAGTGAATAAATACAAATAAGATTCACCGCACCAACTTACAGGTCGATATATGCGTTCTCTTATCTAAGTCTTCATAGAAATTTGTGTTAGATCACATCGAAATACTACAATTGCTCATTGTGGACCCAGTTCGTTTCCGTTCTGACGTTCTCTGTTAATTGGATATTGGTTAGTTTCAATGGATCGAGAAGAATTCATTTCCAATAGTGCAATCGCTGGACCAAAATTGCCATTTTTATCATGCAAGGCAGCAGGAATAGGTAAAACGGAAAACACTAAACAGAATGACAGGAAAGTGGCACAGTCAAGGACCTTAACGTTGGCACTCATACATGCTGGCCCAAAAAAAGTGTTCCATTGCGAGAAGCAGTGGGACTTGCAATCCCAAGATTACTATGCCAGTGAGGAAGTGCTGGAGGAATCACACGAGAAAAGCCATCTGGAACTGGATGATATTTACGACGAGGTGTTTCGCTTAAAGCGGCGCATAAGTCGACTGAATTACCAACTTGATACCAATATACCAGAATGCCCAAACATCGATCTCTGCCAGGCCGATCATATATTTTTGATGAATCCTCAACAAATGCACCCCGATATTCTTCCGATAAAGATTGCGAACCATAAACTAGAGCAGCAGCTGACTCAGATGCAATCCGTCGCAAAATCATCCAATCTGGCCAAACAAATGGCACGGGATGACTACTGCAGAAGCCTGAAGTTAGGGGATCAGTTGGAGATTGGCATTCACAAACTAGACTCCTTTAAGCTCAAGTTCGAAAAGCATCAAGGACTATGTCGTCAACGGTTTAGGTTCTTGAACCAAGATAAGTTTGGTGGCAGGGACTTCGAAGAATATGTAGTTAAAAGTAATGAAATGATAAGAACTCACCTCAAAAAGCAGATAATTAAGGAGGAATACATACCTTTTCGGAAACAAGCCGTTAGGGTGACAATTTCTTTGAAAAAGTGCGCTGAAGATTTGCAGGATCATCTGTCAAACGTGATAACTAACAAGAAACGTGAAATCTTCCAGAACCTAAAAAATTCCTCTGTATCCATTCGTTCAGACCTTTAATAACTTGATGTTTTTGCAATCTTCATTTTGGTTCACTTCAAGTCGGCAACATTGAACCTACTTAGTTCATCCACAATAAACCCACAAAGCCCTCTTTAAATTGTTCAATTTGTCAGGATCCACGGCCGGCTTTCCATATGCGAGTTCCATGATTATGTTGGTCATCGGAGGAGTCGGGTCCACGTGGCGGCAGCTGCCACAAATGGTGGTACTCAAATGAGCATTTGACTAGGAAGGGCATGTATTTTCTTACAAGCAATGTGTTCCGGCATCCTGCAGGCCAACAAAGTCAACTTATATACAGAATGTTCTAATTTATATATATATATATTTTGTACGCTATATATGTAAGAAATGGTAAATGTAACGTTTTTGTGAAATTTACAGTAAATATTATTTCTATCAATACCTTTTTGCATTCGGTTTACTTATCAAAGAGTATCCCAATTTTGACGGTCAGCGAACGTCGCTTTCTTTATGTCGCTTTCGGTTTTGGTGTTTGTATTTTTGGGTCCGACAACAAAATGTATTTAGCATAAAAATTTACGATAATGAGGACCAGAACAGCAGAGACACTGCGAGCATCGCCACCCAGTGAAAAAACAGGCAAGCAGACAGCGCATCAAATTTCGCATAGGCAAATAGACAAATAACTGAGGTTAACCCCCGGGAGGTGAGTGCTGCGGGGGCGGTGGGGGTGTAGTGTGGCACCAACATTTGTGGCCAGTTCCGAGCGCTGTGTGGTGCCACAGGTTCCACGCAGTCAAGTGTCATTGCTCGGCTAATGTGCAAAGTTAAATTAATATTTACCACGAGGCGTTGTTTAGTGTTTAGCCTTGATTCTTAGGTGGCATTGCGAGAATTGACGAATTTCAGTGCGGTCTAACCAGCATCAAAGTCAACAGCACTGATTTTTGGCTGAGTTTCCACGCCGCCATGTTGGTGCCCGCTTGTTTTCCATCAGATGGGCAAAGTTTTCGCAGTCATTTATTTAAACTTTTCGTTTGACGCGGCTGGTATATACACAGGTTGGGACAGAAAGCGAATTTGATAACGTGCTAATCGCATTTGGACTGCTGGCTGAACGGCAATCGTAAACCTGACTTTCCCGTAAATATGGAATGCTGCAAGTGCATCACTGACACTTGGCTGCTTTGTGCTCGAAATAAGTTTCCTTTGCGGGAATTATGCTGCATACTTCACAGCGAGAGCCGGTGCAAAAATGAAATGAAAATAAATGCAAAGTTATCCGAGCACTTCGGGCTGGCATTTACATTCTGCATTGGCATTGCCATTTTATTTCGCCAGTCGCATTGAAGTCCATGAATGCAAGGTGTGTGCCAACTAATGCGTGGCTTCCGCAGAGGTGCCTTCGGAGGCAGGGGCGCACACAGGGTTTTGTAGGGGGGCTGAGGAGCACCGCACTTTCTTCTTTATGTAACTTTTTACGCAACTTAACCAACAACCTTGCGTCTTTTCTGGCTGCATACCAAGTTTAGTAGTGATAAATTCGTTGCTTGGTTATATTAATGCCCATTAAAGCCCTTAACCGTTTTCGTATTTTTCGGTTTCAAAATATGTGTTTTTAACATGTTTATAGCGATACCCTCGAAAAGAATCCATCTACGCCCCTGCGTGTGTGAGAAATCGCAGTGCAGATGGCTTACGCGACTGTCTCCTCCTTCCGTCTTTTGCGTCTATAAATTATTCATTCCGTTTGAGATGTTTGATGTGCCTCTAAGAAGCATGATGTCCTCACACAAACCCACTCGCACATCGCCCATCGGTTTGTTGCAGTTCTTGCACTCTTTTGGAGTCTCTCCCGCTGCATCATTCCAGTTCCCCAGCTTTTTTACCCAGATTTCATTGAATTCATTCATTTTTTAGCTGCCTTCGCCGCACATCCTGGCTTGTTATTGTTGGTGTTTGCCACAGCTTTGCATAAATAAGATAAACACAAGGATGATCTCGGTGGGCGGTAGGATGCAGTGTTCCTCTTTTCCCAAGATGGATATCCAGGATTCTGGTATTCTGGAGGAAGAGTCCACCGCCGTCTCTAGTCGGTGCTGTGATTTATTTTGCACTCAATGTTTGCCAAAGTAAAATTGATTGAAGCGTTTGTTGGCGCTTCAATTGATTTTCAGTACAGTACGTATACGTATGTTGCAGCACCCCCCGATTCTCATTCCCCTTTCCCCCCGATAAGTCCTTTTTTGCACCTTATTCTCTGCTCGTGGCCAGCGAAGCATTTCAAGTGCCCAGGTACTTGAGTCCCGGCTTGTTTACAGTGGTTAAATTAACTTTGGTCAATTTGGTTTTTGCCGAGTGGTCGGACATTGCATTGAGATGGAGTCTCTTGGGCCTTACATACTCCAATCCTATTTGTAACCATGCTTTATAGGAACAATGCTCTCACCTTAGAGGGAAATTCCTTCAAGGTTCTTTGAAAGGGGCTCGGATCTGGCGTTTCCTCTCTAATAAACTAAATTTAGGCCTTTAGGGATTTAAGCTATGAAATATATATTTTATATATTTCGAGTATTGGAAGAGTTCAATGGGCTAAACGAAAGCCCAAAGTGTTGTTTAACCACCAGCCAATTAATTGTTGCCCTGTGTTTGGTTAATAGTCGAATAACCGGTTGCCCCTCAAAAATGTCAGAGGCAAGATTTGCAACCATTCATCAAATGGCGTCCTGTGATTTTATTAACCGACGCTGATGGTGATTGAGGCACATCTGAGCCATCAACACCTGCAGCCGGCAGTCGATCATCAGGGGGCCATCCCTTATTCCCGGCCACTTAACACCCACCATTTCCGCATCCCACTACCAATTCCCAGCAATCACCACCAACTGCAGTCGCATAAATCTTGGGCTGTCAAGTGCAAACAGAAGGGGAGAAGCCATCAAAGATGGAGCTTACAAATTAGTGACAGCAAAACAAAAAAGAAACAATAAAAACAAAAAAGTGCGCTGAAGAAGACAATGGAGATATTAAAAAGGAGATATATAATGGCAATAATAATTATGCAGAATATACCAAATATACGAAGTATAAAAATAAACACGCAACGCAAATGTATGCCACTCATTTTTATGAATGGGCATTTATCATAATTAAAAATTCTGCCAACACCGGCAAAGGTTCTCCCACCAAACCCACACCCACGCCCACGCCCACACCCACGCCCACTTCGGAGGCCGACGTTTCTGACCTAAGACACGCCAAGCGCCACACATATAGCCCGAAATCGAGGAGTATCGGGAGCGTGCGTCAGAGCAGCCGACTGCCAGGAGGACAGCTTTTTGGGTCTTCCCCGCCAGGCGGAACAGCTGTTGCTGTTTGTTTGGGACACATCCACGGGATAAGTAAGGCACTGGAAGAGCCAGTGGGGCAACTGGCCGGTTGGTGAATGCCCCACTGCGCATGTCCGCCATGTCCACCGGCAGTCGCACCCAAAGGCCTCTCCTCCGAAGAGAGTTCGAGTCTCTTAGACCGCCGAGCTGGCTTTCCGAGCTGGCTGGCTCGGCTTTGGCCGCGAGTTGGTTGAGCTTTTGCGGGGTTGTCGTGACTGCTGAACTCACCCGTCGCCACTTCGAATGCCGTTGTCGTGGGCTTCAGTTGTGCCTGCCGCTCAGTGTGTGCCGCTGCTGCCAGTGAGAGTGACCCAAAACTGTGACTGTGACTCCAGCCGTGACTGTCGTGCGTCGGTGGTGCGTCTCGGTGGCGTATGCTTGATTTGTGTGGCGCCCAGGCGTATGCTTGATTTGTAACACGCGATCCGGGCGACGTTCCCGTTCCCGTTCTCGTTCTCGCAGTGCATCCTCGAGGATACCAACAGAAGTAGCAACAAAACATAATTGAATTGTGCGCCTCCTTTGGAGTTAATCCACAGATATTCTCACACGCACTCGCTGGTGTGTAGTGCGGTGGCTGTGTGGTAGTGATGTTCCGCCTGTGTGTGTGTAATGCGTATGTAATCCGGGCAAATCTGTCACGTGTTTTGGATATCTTTTTCTGAGGCCGCCAGACCGGGCATTTATTGAAAAGCTGCACAAAGGTGAGCCAATTCCAAATCCCCGCTGCATACACGTATGCAAAGGGTACCCTTTCACGCTGAAAACTAAAATAATTAGGCAGCTTACGGGCCATGCGGATGATCGGCCAATATTTTAGCCCTCGCAGAATATAAATAAACAAGCACGGATTGGGGAACCTTTAAATGAGGGCTATTTAACACAAGTAGTTAAATATTTATACATAATACGATAAATTGAGAAATCAGTTTGATTTAATACAATGCATTTCGTTTGAATGGATTGCCTTCTTAATTGACGATAGATTTCAAAGCCAAATTAAGAAGGGTGAAAATGGAACTTATCTTCAAGTAGGTTAAAGAAATTGTACAGAATAATAAGTTGCATGAATTAATGGGGTATCTTAATAAATTGTAATCTAAGCCTTTCGGTAAATAAAGCCCAAATGCAAAAGGATTACCAAACGCTGAGTTCCGATACTAACAAGCTCTTTCGAAAGGCTTAGACTGTAAGGCTCACTAAATAAAAGTGAAAGGATAACATTCACATCACATTAGCCAAAGATTTATGATTATTTTTGCGTGTATTGAGACTTCGGCCATGAATTAAATGCCTAATGGTCACCCCAGTGGTTTTCCGAGCCTCTTCGCATTAGCAACATTTAACCTTCATGCCCCGTAAGTTGCCCAAATTAAATGACAGAATTTGATTAGACCCATACACGCAACCGGCCTTGGGTGCCTTCTCATCCGGCTAAGTGTATAATAAATGAGGGGTCCTCGGGGCTGTGGTATCCCCAGGTATCCCCAGGTGGAAAAGTTTGGCAACTCCCCCGCTCAATTGTTTATTTAACAGCAATGAAAAAATCATTACGCATTTCATATCCGAACTTCAAAAGGTGAAATTCCCATGAAAAATTATATAAATAAGTTGAAAAGTTTTTAATGCATATCAAATAAAAGAAACATGAGTAGCACGCTCGGAATGCGACTAAAAAACAAATGCTGATTTAAAATGCAAAGTGAAATGACAGCCAGGAGAACAAAGAGTATGCAGGACCTGCTGTGCCGTACGCAATTTGTCCACGTATTACTCGTAATTTTCAACATTTTTTGCATTCTCTTACACCGCTGCTGGTTGCCCTTGTCCTTGCCCTACTCTCGACCAAGTTAATGTCATTTGCATTCGCCCATATACCCACTTTCCATCCGCACATATATTTTTCAACTTTTCGCTGGCCATATTTTCTGGTTTGCCGCTCGCCGAGCTGGTCTCGCTTCAAGTTCATTGTGCATTAATAATTTAGTTGTCGTTTCGCCTCCAATGCGAATTCGAGTCGACACCCAGGAAAACTTGTTGGTCGTCTGCCTTTTCCCTGTGCCCTTTTGGACCGCTGTAATTTGATTTTGTTTCCCTGTTTTCGGTTGTACTCCGCTGGTCAGCAGCCTCGATGGGAATTGTGGCCCCCTATCAGGTCGGTATCATTTGCATGACTGCCTTTTAAATTCGGCCCACTCGTCCAGTGTCTGCGGGACTTGAAATTAGGTTGTCTGATTAAACAAACTTGGCCATCTGTTAATAAAGATTCTTTGTGAGTCGCAAATAGGTTTAACAATCTGCTCGGGCAGCACAACAGGGTCACATTGTTGGCTCCACCTAAATTGCACAGAACCTATTATTGGTATAGATACTTTACATTTCACAAGCTCTACGACTACTGACGTTACTTAAAGGTTTATCTAAATTTTACTTCCGACTAATGTAACATTTAAAATATGCTTATCAAATTCCCACCCAAGTTTTGAGCTGCTCGACTTTTTACCGAGATCTTATAGTCCCGAATTTTTTTCACGAGTTTCAGGCTCTGAATTATGACAACACTGAAACCCATTAAGGTTCCATGAACTTTTTAGCTACAACACTTCATTTGCACTGCACTTCAAAGGATGGAAAAAAGGGACACGAAATTTGTTGCTATGCAAAATGATATTAAATCGCTTTTTTCATTATTTCTCCGGTAAAATCGCGTTCTTCATCTCGTCAGACAGTTGCCTCAGCCAGTCCAGTGGAATCGCAGTCGGTAGAACAAGCCCAAAATCCAAGCCCACAACCTCAAGGCTCGTTTGCCGGCGTTCCATTTTCAGTGGCGCGTTGCGTTTTGTCCTTTTCAAGGATTTGGACTGGAACTGCAAGAGGCAGGCACAAAGAAAAGTTCGCCGAGGAGCGGGGAAATTCTCGCGGAGGCAGATAGAGCAAGTTGAAAATTCAGAATAATGAGGAAACTAACGAGCCAAGACTTTCTCATTGTTTACTGGCGCAAAAATTGCGCGATTATTAATTTTCTATGCTATTTTGTAGCTCTTTTTACTGCCTCTCACTCTGCGCCACTTCATCCTTTCTGTTCTCCGTGCCACTGGCACAGCAGAGTTTTCTGTATTTTCCTGGTTTTTAATATTTTGTAATTTTCGCCCCCTTTTCTTCGCTCTTTTTGGCGCGTGCAACTAATGGAAAAGGGCGAAGTGTTGGCCCAAAAGAGTTCAGTCAAGAGCCGAGCCAAGTTTTCCGCGGAGTTCATTGCTTTCCCCACATGTTGTGTATACGCCACTTTAACTGACACATTTTCACCTTGTTCTGCCCCACCCGCCTTTCGAAGGTTTGTTTTTCTTCGCCGCTCGCCATGTTTGTTATTTTATTCAACGCTTCTGCTGGGAAAACGCTGCCCGCATTGAATGCTAATGAAAAGGCTGGAATTAAAGTTCCCATCTCTTGCCAAGTTTGCCAAAACAGGGCAGTAAAGGTAGAGAGTAGAGAGTAGTTTGATTAGGACGCAGGTCTTTGAGCTGTTTCTAGAAATATGAAAAGTTTCAGCAAACTTGGGATAATTTCTTGGTCGTTTTACTCACCTGTCCTAGTTAACCTGCCCAATATACCAAAATGAAACCTGGTTGCCTGGTGTTATTTGGCATTTATAATTATAGTTTATATCTTAAATGAAATGCTTGGTATTCAGCTGTTTTAAAATGGGTAAAGTGAACGGCCATTTTATTATTTCTGTTACAATGAAAGCAAGAAGGGCAAATAAAAAAGCATTTCTGCTCGTACTAACACAGATTTATTTATTTTTGTTCGTTTTAGGTAAGCACTTGCGTGGGAGAAAATCGTCGGAAAACACTCGGCAGTCGGGTTTCTAAAGGCTCGTCCCTCAATGACATGTGGGCAAATAAATTTTTAATTTAAAATAAACTGTGTGTATTAAATTACGAGTGTCCCTAACGGAAGGGCGGCCTGATGAGCTCGACGGGCAATATCCGCTACGAAGGACACACACAAAATATGGAAACAGGCATCAAATCCAATTAGTTAATATGAATATTTGATGAAATCACTTCCGTTCCAAATGCTGCAAAAAAGGCCGACCACCCAGTGTCCCCAATGCTTTTCATCATCATCGCCATGACGATAATGATTCGAAAGTTTTTCACAACGCCCGTGTTGGGTAACAACTTTTCCGAATTTAAAACTTTAACGCATTCCCCAATGCAAGTCATCGAGTTGGGCGCTCGTCACATTTCGTTTGAAATATTCGTCTTTTTCGAGCTTTTGTGTTTTGTACCCACAATAACCACAATTTGCAACTTTTTGCGGCACTCTGTCAGTGCGAAAAATGTCAAAATGTTTGCGGGCCTGAAATTTATTTAAATATTTCATTTGTCACACATTTAGTGCTGGGTGGGCGAGTTGGCATATGTGGCATTGATTAATATTAAAATGTAAGGGTTATGTCTAATTACACGATACCTCAGTCTTTCGAGTGCAACATTTTCTTGATCGTATTTATTCTGCCCTTATGAAATCTAAAAGAAAGGTTATCCAGGGCTTGTGCCGAATTGAATTTTTAATTTTGCATCGGTACTTCGTTTGTTTCGTTATATTGTGTTTCTTTTCCCATGTATTTTTTGCCATGTTTGCTTGTTTAACTTTTCGAGCGGCTTCTTGTTGGCTGTTTGTTTGGGCCACACATGTATGCAGCCATTTTGGCATACAATTTTAACGAGGTGCGGTTGTTGCTTCCATATATCCTGCAAAACGGAATCGTGGCCTCTCTGCTTTGTTGCGAAAATGTCACGCATTGTTTAATATTAATTTCATTTTCAGTACGCTCCGACACCGCGCCGCCGAATATTCGTTTTCAAGTTGTTGCCTTTGTTTTAATTTGCGGGCCAGATCCCGTCCGGAATCCAAACAAAATTTATTTCAATATATGTGGGTTTTGACGTTATTTATTTTTTTGTATTTCTGTTTACAAGTCAAGATTGAAACCCGGGACTCGCTTGTAAATTTTGTTGAAAATACTCTTTCAATATCCATATTGCGAAAAGGAATGTTTTAAATTATTTAAAACATGTTTAGATTAGGTGTGAATTCAGGTGGCCACATTTTTCTCTGACGGCGATAAATATGCGTCATTTAATTTTGAACTTTAATTACCCATCCTCATTAGGCCGTCGTCGCACTAAAATTCTCTGAGGCATAAAAAGTTGCAACTTATTTAACTGTCGAACCAAACTGAAAATTAGTTGAGCGCATCAAGTGACAGAAAAAACTATTTTAATTAAATACATGAAGGCAAGAAGTGCTGCCAAATGGGCTACGCTAAAATGCCAACATTACCAAGAGCCTGGACAACAAAAAGCAGAAAAATAAGCCAACGCTGTGGCAAAAGCGAGCCAATTGGGAAGTGGCTGCTCAAAAAACCGAGCCAAGTGAAAGGAATGTCAGCTCACACACACCGAGTGTATGAATGTGGGCCACAAAGAATAATGCACACTCGCCACGAAAAAAGAAAGTACAAGAATTTGCAATTTTTTACCATTTGTTAGAGCCACAGGCAGACAATAAATCACCATTAAATAAATTATGTACTCCGCTCGACGAAAATTTTAAATGTTTCTCGCTGTCCATTGTATCTGCGCAGCATAAAATAGCTAAAAGTTGTGGAAAACCCACCACACGTTAGGGCGGGAAAATTAATCGTTCAAGTGTTCCAAATAAGTTGTTGCACAGTGGACGAATTGTAATTCGCGGAAAATATTTCAAAAGCAACTAATACTGTGAAGTAACCATGAAGAATGCCAATTCGTGTGCGCATAAATCGCTTTTCACATATTCTATATTTTATTTAGCTGGCACCGTTCTAAAAAGACAAAAAATTGACAAGTATTTAATTTGCTGAATTTCGAATTGCCGGCGTTTAAAAATCATCTGTCTTACTTTTTACGAGTGCAAATTAATCCAAAAATAAATTGCACTCACTTTTTTGGCTCGTTTAATAGCAGAGTTACCAGATTTGATAATCAAATGGTTAAGACCATATATAAGAATGAATTGAGGGTATTCACGGAATTGGAATTCACGCTGTCCTTAATCGCTGGTGTAATCTATTGAATTAAAAGGTAATATAATTTAGATGACCGTATCTGTAATTATAGCGCATTATTGGAGCTGGACAGAACAGGAAGTGTAGTTCACTGTGGCGCAAAGCAGGCCACACAGAGTTCATTAGCTCCTTGGAAGTCGCACCTTTCCGCTCCACTGTGCAACAGGATGCAACGTCAGCCATTATCATTATTAGAACGACGTTTATCAGCGGCACACCACCCCCTTCCACCTGCGTCATTGACACGTTTTGTGCGTGCGGCAGCCACCCACCACCACCACCACCACCACCACCCACCTCCTGCCACCAACCAACCACCAGAGCCTGATTTTCCACCCAGACAAGGTGTAAACATTTATGAGGCTTTGCTTGTTCTTGCCGTTGTTACACATTTTTATTTCCATTTCTTTTTGCCAACGCTGCAAGCGACACAAATTTATTTCGCAGCATTTACCCACTCGGCTTGGCTGTGGATGCCGTAGGAGCAGGAAATAGGGAAGATGGGATGCTGGATGCTGGCAACTGGGATCCTGGGATGCTGATGCTGAGTTCGCCACATGCCACGTTTAGCGCCCGCAAATTTGAGCTCCTCTCGTTGGGTTTAGCTCGCCACATTCTTCAGCGACCACAAATTTTCTTGTAGTTATTTTTCTTCGCCTGAGGGATGGTCCCTCCCCTATTTGCTCTCCTACCTTTTTGTTTTACGTGGAACAGGGAAGGATGTGCTGCTTTCGGTGCTTGGGAGCCGCACTTCCCAGGAGCGAAGTCTGTCTATCTGGATTGGTTTTCTAAGCCTGTAGAGTTATGTGTTGTTTTCAGCCTCACACGTTTGCACACTTTAGTTTTTAGAATGTGGAGAATTATTTCGACTATGTTACGCAACAGAGCAGGAAATATTTTTTGTTTATTTCCAATAACACAGTGGGTTTTTATTGTTTTTTTAATATTACAGTGGGTATTCCTATGTCGGAACTAATCGTATCGAGAGCTCCTGGGGGACTTGTGGACGTGCCATGTTTTATTTTTACAACTTCCTTTCGGGCTTCGAGCAAAAAAGTGCGATGAAGAGGATGATGGGGAAAAAGTGCCGAAAAACAACAAGGGCAGCAGCAACAGGGACACTTTTGGGGCCGGGAGATAGGAACTGGGAATCAGCTTTGACTGCTAAAGTGTTCCAATTTTTCATGTCCACAGCAATGCATATGTATGTAAATGTGTCTGCTTGCCCGCCTATATCTGCTTCTTCTTCGGAATATCCTGCGTGTGTTTTCCTTCCTTTTTCCCGACGCCCTGTCCTTGTCCCGCTACCCACCACCCACCACCCACTTCCCTTGCCTTCCACCGCCACTGTTTGTTTGAGTGCGTCGTCTTCCGCCTTTCCGTTTCCTTCTGATGGCGCAAATTACGCCGCATAATTTTCACATTACGTCAGCGCATTTGGATGTGTGTATGTGCGTTGCTATCCTGCGTGTATTTTCACTTTTTGCAGCTCGGGAATGCGACTTTTTGTTGCCTTCTGACGCTGGTTAATGTGGCGATATGGAAATCAATATTCCTAATGGCTGTCAGGCGATACGGCCAACAACAAGATCCCCAGGATACCCAGGATTCCTCAAAGGGGGCTGGCAGTCACTCGACATTCGACATGCATAAATACGTCGGCTCCGTAAATATTTAATCAGCCCCAACGTATCTCAAATTAATTAAATCGATTTTCAACGCATGTTAAAGAGGCGCGCTGGTTTTAAAACAAAATTTGTGAAAAGAACGCTTTTTACATCACATTTAATGTTTAAAGCAGTGCAAAAAGGAAATTATGTTTTTTGGGAATTATTAGGGCAAAAACTCTCTGTTGCAGAACTTTCTTTCCTATTAAATAGCATAATCCAGCATTCAGGAAATTATTATTTCCATTAATCACATAATACGCCAATGTCCCAAATCCTTTTAAAACGGGTGCGTACCTTGTGATTTTTTCTCATGTGTGCGTCCCGCTGACATATTTGCCAGGACTTCCATTCCCCACTTCACCGCCGAGTGGCTTAGAGTCCTGCACGACCTGATTGGGTCGAAACTTAGACCAGCATGGCATAAAAGTCAAAGCCGAAAAGTAGAGTGCACACAACACTAAACAACACGAAAACGAAAACGAAAAACGTCACAACAGAACAGAACTGAGGACGAAAATGTTGGCGACTGAAAACGGCTAAAAACTCGCGGTAATTTGAACCTTTTTCCGTTTGGGTGATTTCTGCCACTGCAGGCCAGCAGAGAAATCAAATATCAAAGCGAAACTTTTCCTCTACGCCTGCTGCGGGGGAAGGAGGGGCGGGCGAGACTTTCGAGAGGGGGCATTCAACGCACGAGTAATCCTCCGTAGCAACAGGTTGCCAGGTTTTTATTTTGACAACTGAATGGGGCGAAACAGCAACAACAGCCAAAACAACGACAAGTGGGGACAAGGGGCAGGATTAGGGTGGGGCGAAGGCGGGCACGAGGATGGGGCAACCTGCAGTTGATTTGAAAATCAAACTTGCATGAAACAATGCCAAACAATCGGGCCAAAAAGGAGCAAAGGAGCAGAGGAGCAGAGGAGCAGAAGTGGAAGGCGGGCGGACAATAGAAAAGTTTAAAGTCGTTAAAATAAAAGGATTTGAGCAGTTTAAACACAGCCCCGCAAAATGTTCGATTGAAATAAGCTACTTTCGCAGTCATTTGGCTGTGCTGATTTGGGAATTGACTTTCAGTTAGGGCTGGGCAGCCCACGTCCTGCCACACAGGATGTAATCTTTCAACTTAACCGAGATTTCCACTTTGCCCTCGCTGGGTTTTCCAGTTTTTCTTTGTTATGTTTTGTACTTGGGTTCGCGCTTGGATTTTTTCCCTTTTGTGGCTCTCACCTTTGCAATTACCAATGGACGAGGTTCGAATGGAATTGAACTGAACGGTTGAACTGAACGGTTTCCAGGCCAACCGCATGCCGAAATTTATTGCTTGTGGATTTATTTTTCAAGAGATATCCGCATTCGATCCTGGTCAGTCAGTCTGTTATTGTTTTGGCGAAGTCAAAGCGAGAAAACCATTGCGATATATGAGCAGGAAAAACAGCGAGCCTCTTAGAAACTCATTAAATCTCTGATTGCAGCAATTCCGTTGAAGTTGCCGCTGCTCACAAAGATCATGATATAAAAACACCACTCGGAACTCGACCATAATAATACATTTAAACTGTGCACATCACAAGTTGCCCAGGCTAAGCTTCCACTCAACGGAATACATTTCCACTCCTAAACATTTCCACATTATCCGGCAAAAGCCTGCAACGAAATTAAATACGTTACCAAAATAAAATGCCAAATAAAAGCGTGAAAAATGGAACTCCGACCCACTCCAACCTTCGAGTAAAAGCCCTAAATGGGGCTTCAACGCCCTGAGATGTGCTGGACGTAAAGGCGGAGGTGGAGTCACTTATTTGCATTTCCAGCCCAACCGGAGCAGCGAGCCAAGCCAACATGAAGAAAATGAAATCGGCACTCTGGCGAAAAATTCATAAAAATAAAGGATTTCCTAATTGCCAATTTGCATGCAGCCGCTTCTAATTTTTGCCCATTCGCTGGATGAATGAACTTCATTTCGCGCTGGGGGCTTTCCATATTTGCTTTTTTCCGCTGCTTTTCGATATGCCCTTACATGGGGTAGTGTAAAACTGGAAACTGAGGTGTATTAATAAAAATGTGGGCATCATGAAAATTGTATGCCATTTTCCCCAAATATGTTGCATCAATTTCATATAACACTAGCTGTTTATCTTCTTTAGTTAGCACTTTTTTCACGTTAAGATGGCCCCACGTATTTCATATTTAGCATGCCTATATTACACAATTCGTTTGAATGGCTCCATCAGGGTATCGGACGGGGGTCCAAGTAAAGCCCCATATTTTCGCACTTGTTTGTTTATGAATTTGTTTATTTAGTGAGCGGGCCCTGCTTGCCGACATGCTATACTGAACCACGGCGGGTCGGAGTCCTGGTAGCCAGCAGAATTCAGCTGGATTCCACGCAAATCTTATTTGCCCACAACCGCCGGACCCACCCAGGACTCCCGACTCTGGTGGGCAGAAATTCCACGGTTTTGTTTTCGCTGCCGGCGCAGCATATTTCGCTCCGCTGCCATGCCATGCCTCTTGGCATGCGCTGGTTTTTTAAATTTGCCCAATTCCAGGCATGATATGTGTGCGGCTTGGGGAAGGGCGAAAAATTGGAGCCTTATTTGCCTTTCAACTTGCCCGGGATCTGCGTCGTTGCCCGTGTTATTTATGCAAATGTCAAATATTTTGATATTCCACTGCCATGTGAATGAAAGCAAACGGAAGTACATTATAAAGTTGCCCGGCCCCCGCTGGCCAAAGTCACTCCCGTATTATTTGGCCAACCAACAAGCCGAAATGTGCCACTAATATGACCGCCCAGTTGCCCCTCCTTACCACCACTCCCCGCACTTTCCTCCCTGAGCAGCGAGCAAGTGGAGTAATTATGGCATTTTCCGAATTCCGCCCGCCATCCAACCACCCACTCACCTGGCGGCCTCAACATTTTGTTGCCAACACGAACCGCCTTTGTTGCCGCTGCTCTGCGCTTGTGGAGAGCGGGGGAGTCGGGGTAATCGGGGAAGGCAATGGGGCAAAGTTAATTTTTGAAATTATTGGCACGTTGGGTGAATTACTTCGCAGAAAGAATTTTTAATATCGCCATACAAAGTCACTCATAATTTCCATTGATCATGCTCGGGGAAAAGGCCTGCTGAGTTTCCCCGGAAAAGTATAGACCAAAACTCTTAGGACGGCCAGACGTTTTGAAGCAATGACATTGATAATTGAGTTGCCCAGCCGGAAAGTCAATTAGTCAGGGCCCCCAGATCAATGACTAGTAATTTAAATTGGCTGCCAAAAGAAGTTGGAGTACGTTCCCCGCTGGGAGACTCAGTACTGGACGAGTGCCTCGCGGGCCAACTTCGCCCAGATGGTGCCAACGGGATGCACAACCACTTTGCGCTTTCCCCTAAAGGTCAACGACTCGTAGTGGTAGCCGTCGATGATCTTAGCGGAGTTGAAGTTGCAAATGAAGGGCAGGCTGATTTCGTTTAGATTTACGTAGTAGCAATTAATCGTAAAGATCAGCGGAGTGAATCGGGCCACCAGTTCGTAGGCGGCGGCTAACTTTTCGTTCCAAATGCTCACGGAGGTAAAAGTAAGGGGTTCCTTGGCCTGCAGCTCAACTACCTCCTTCATGGTTCGAAAGGTGTGCAAGGTTATGACACCGGTGGGTCCATCGGCCAAGTAGCGATGGGTCAGGTCGTAAACCAGCACGGGACTAGCATTCTCTGGAACAGTCTTGGGATTTCCCACTATTGTTTTCGCCTGTAAGTGGCTTAGTCTCTCCAGTGTCTTTATATAAACCGGATGCCCAGAGATATCCGCGCTCAACGGTTCCATGCGATCCTTAACTCGATCCACAAACTCCTCCAGAATCGATTCCTGCAGGAATAGAGTGGCCACCGCATTGCAGGCAAAGGGATCGTGAAGGGACTCGACGAGATAGTGCATGGCGCAATTGATGTCTCCATCTTCGCAGAGAATCATCAGCCGCGGCGAGTTCCAACGGTATTTTACTTGCACTTCCGGTTCCGGTTCATCTTCACTCATTGAACTCGATCGGGAATGGTATGAAAGCCTGGGCACCTTCTTCGGCTTCTCGGGAGCACTATCCTTGTACTTGGACTCCGACTCAATTTCCGAGATCAACGGTACACTGACATCCCGGGGTTTCTTGCAAACCAGATTGCAGATAAATCCATAATCAATTAGTGGAGTCGGCAGCAGAGGATACTTATAAATATATTGAACTGCTTCCTCAAGGCTGATACTGTTTAAAAAAGAGTATATTAAAGTACTAAGATCTGCAGTACTTACTATCGATACCTACGTCGTGTGCCTGCTGTGAATGAAAACGGAAATATGGGTATTAGCAATAACAATAAACACTATTGCAATTTTGGTGGTACTTACTTGTACATCACTAAACTCCTAAATATCAGAAACTATATGATTTAAATATTTACAGGAAACTTAACCCGTTTTGAAAAGCCTATTAAGTTCGATCCCTTAAAAAAAAAAAGCAACAGAGAACGCTATAGTCGAGCTACTCGACTATTAGATACTCCTGAATATAAGAAACTGTATAGATTTAAATGTTTAGAGGAAACTTAACCCGTTTTGAAAAGCTTATTAAGTTCGATCCCCTCAAAAAAAAAAAAGCAACAGAGAACGCTATAGTCGAGCTCCTCGACTATTAGATACTCCTAAATATTAGAAACGTTGTAGATTTAAATATTTACTGGAAACTTAACCCGTTTTGAAAAGCCTATTAAGTTCGATCCCTTAAAAAAAAAAACAACAGAGAACGCTATAGTCGAGCTCCTCGAGTATTAGATACTTCTAAATATCAGAAACGATATAGATTTAAATATTTAGAGGAAACTTAACCCGTTTCGAAAAGCCTGTTAAGTTCGATCACTTTAAAAAAAAAAGCAAGAGAGAACGCTATAGTCGAGCTCCTCGACTATTAGATACTCCTGAATATAAGAAACTATATAGATTTAAATGTTTAGAGGAAACCTAACCCGTTTTGAAAAGCCTATTAAGTTCGATCCCTTAAAAAAAACCAGCTGAGAACGCTATAGTCGAGCTCCTCGACTATTAGATACCCGTTGCTCAGCTAGTGGAAGTGCGAATGAAAATTGTTAACATGTTCTGTAAAAACGGTAGAAATTGCAAAAAAAAAAAATATAAAATAAAATGCAACGGAATGTTCAAAAGTGTGGGAGCAACAGTTTTGGGCGGTTTGTGCGCCCTAACCCTAAAGTCCTTATAAAAGTGAGCCCCGAACCGTACTTCCTAATCAACTGGAAACGCGTGTCCATCATGGTATCTTAGTTTCAGATACCTCAAGCCTCGTTATATCGCAGTGATTTATCAAATCACACTCATCCACACACAGTTCACACTTGACTTGTGCAGTTGACCGCCCATCGAAGGCTGCCCCCAAAGACCTTATTGTGGGCAGAGGGATTTACAGTTGATTTAACCGTTTAAGCATGGCTAATGCATAATAATCGTTTGGCCGCAAACTTTTCAACCACTTCAACGTGGCATGTGTGGGGGAGTCCAGTGTGTATGTAGGGCGATTTCACGGCTTGCTCTGCCCCTTGCCAGGACTCTTGTCCAACCTATTTGAGATAGAAATCATGTGCAGTCATTAGATTTCTTTTCGATTGACGTGACATGATAATGAAAGATTTTCCTTCGCTCTTTCCTTTGTTTCCCTTCGCTTTCTTCGCCCGCCCCTTCTTTCCGATTGCTTTTTCTTGGGGGCGCAACTTTTGCGGCGCCCAATGTGGCATTTGTGCGAAAAGTGGGTGTGCAAAGTGGCGACGTGGCCATCGGAAGGTGGCAGGTGGCTGCCACTTTGTTTGCTGATTTGTTTATGGCTGACCATAATGACCGATGAAGTGGCAGCTGGCCGAATCAAGTGGTTGTTTAAGCGAGTTTCGTCGCCGAAATTAACACAAATTGGAATTAAAGTGGGCACGAAAACCGTTCTCGCACTTTTAGATGCACTTAGCCGAAAATCGTCGACTGTAAACTGTATGTTGACTGTTGTTGCTTGGGCCTAAAATTTACAAGACTAATAAAAAAATTGAAAATATCAGGTTTTTTCAAAAGCGTGGGCGTGGCATTCCTGGCAACATTTGGAAGCAAACTTAAAATTCTATGTAATCTGCCTGCTTAATCTAAATTTTCTAGCTTTTATAGTTCCCTGTACATGATTTTCAACGAATCTACACTACGAGTAACGGGTATAAAAAGGAACATATTTTTTATAACGAATAAGAACATTTTATGACTGAAAACAACGATACAGTGATTTCTTTCTTATTATTATAATTTCATTTTCCTACTGTTCACATGAGTGTTATGATAAAGTGCTCCGATGCGGATTTATAATACACCTTCAATAAAAAAAGACTTTTGGAAGGTTTCATCAAAGACACACACACACATACATACATACATACATACATACATACATACATACATACATACATACATACATACATACATACATACATACATACATACATACATACATACATACATACATACATACATACATACATACATACATACATACATACATACATACATACATACATACATACATGCATACATACATACATACATACATACATACATACATACATACATACATACATACATACACCGGTACATACACTACACATACACTACACTCACTGCTCGACCGGTAAGAGACCGGTAGTTAGAAGACATGCCTTACAGTCTTCACTAGAACTAGTTGGGAATTATAGGGCTACAAGAAAATATGTTCCCTAAACAAATAAATCTATATTATTTGAACTCTGGCAATCGAGTATTTAAAGTGTGTTCCTACATGAGAAAAACTACTCGATAGAATCGGACGCACAGACGGACATGGCTAAATGGACTTGGGTGTTGATACTGATTACGAAGTGACTCGCAAAAGACTTAATTGGATAATTAATTAATTGGTCCTCCGCAAGAGTATAAAATTGAGTATCCGTTTTTACAATAGTAAATATATATTCTAAAATTGCGTTTTTTCGCACGCCGCCAGAAAAAATGCACGCAAAGCTCTCCCCGAGCGCTTCGCCACTACGTGAATTGCTTTCCACAGTGAGTTTTGTTTTCCTGACAAGCACACTGCATAATCCGAAAATGGGTTTTGTTTCCAAATCGACTGACAGCTCGGACCACTTGGTGGTGACAGGTGAGACAATGGCGGAAAGTGTCGCCTGCAGCCCGATAACTTCGAGAGCTGTTCACCTGGTGGGCATTGTTCATTAAGGGACTATTTAAATAAAACGCCTGTTTACTGCAGCGAGATGGGCGAGTTATGTGTGAGGTGGTTGTAATTAAAATGTATAAAATGTATAACTGGAATCAAAAGAATCGTCAAAGAAAGCCGCACACACAAAAAGAAAGAAATTAAATGTACCACGTCTGGCGTATTATAAGGGCATTTCCATTTCCTATGGACACATTGAGTCCTTGACAGGGGGAAATGGCAGCGAGTGAGCTCTTGACTCGCAGGACGGCTTGCCACGCCCCCTGCCATAGCCATCGCCGCCCACGTGCCACTCCTTTTGCATGTCCTCGTCGCCGCCGCCGTCGTCGTCGTCGTCGTCGTCTTCGCATTTCGTCTGGTTCTTGAGCGGCGGCGCTTTGTTTTGGCTTAATTAATACGCGTTTACATGTTGCCGACTTACGCACGCTTCGCATGTTCCAGAGACTCACTCACTCACTCACACAGTCGCATTCAAAGTTGGGGCGCCTCCAGGACATTCCCGCCCCCTTTTGCGCACTGCGGTTGACACGCAAATGCAATTTGTGTGCTGAAGGTAATTTCTGTCTCCAGGTCTCGCGGTCTCCTCCACAATACAAATGACTGGAATAAATATTTAAATAGCAGTCCTTGTTTGGCCTTCTTTCTCGCAGCTCCTGCTTGCCTCTTATGAAACTTTAATTAATGCGTTAGCAGCACACAAATTTTAGTAAAGCACGTACTTGCGGCCTAGCTGATCATTAATTAGGTGGGCTAATTGCAAACAGGCAGCAGATTCGCTTTCGTTCTGCCTGGAATGTCATTTAAATTTCCATTTAAAATCTACCACAGCCCCCGCGGGTATTAACATATGCTGCGGGGCAAAGTTGCGATAAAATCAAAATTTTAATTTAATTAAACGCGAATTGAATTTGTTGTAATCAATTAGCTCGGTGTTCACTGAGCACCGAATACGTTTCACGGACAGGAGCAAAGATTCTGGGAAGAGATACCGGCAGCACAATTGTAACTTCAAAATGGGATGAGGCGGAAATGTGCCTAATTTCCAAGTGAGTGACGGCAAGATATCATCTGGGCGATAATGCCGTATTTAGCCATGGGGCTGCATTAATTAGCGCCAGTGATTTTAGTGCAAATCCCATTGACATTGTACTTTTAATGATTTTAATTGTGCCATTGTTTGCACTCGAATGGCCCGCGGTGTTATTTCTTGTAATTATGTAACAACAAATTGAGTCCTGCATAAGCATTATCGAGAATTCTTGTGTATGGAGTGGCATCATTTTAATTACAATGTAAAATATAATGACTTCGCGCTATTTTCACATTGTTTGCTTTCACATTAACGAAGCAAATTAATGACAGCCCAGCCCAGATGTCAATTCACTCGGTCAGGCGGGAATTTTCGGTGAATATTCAGAAATGACGCCCAATAAATTGGCTACGAATTGATGAGTTTTTCCACGGATATATTTTTGATTTAAAGCAAGCGTTTCGATGGCAATCACACGAGCTACTTGAACGAGGATGAGGATTTTGCTGTCTCTTATAATTAAACAATGCAAACGCAGAGCAACTGCAAATTCTAATGCTTGAAGGCATATACTCGTATTTTTGGCCGGAAGTTAAAACCAATATCAGCAATATTTCATGAATGCAAATTAATGGCTTAAATGCTGAGGAATAAAGGGGAGAGCTGAGGGGTAGCTGAGCAATGCAAATATTTGTCCTGGATTTATGCAAATTTTTTCCCTGTGTACTCACATGGAAATCCGGCGACTGAAGTTGGGAAAGTTGTATCATGCACGCAGGAATAATTCGCAATGTGGGAGTGAGTGTGGCTCACGCGGGCGTATGCGTAATACAATAATAATTATATGCAAAGCAAATTGAAATGCCAAGTACAAATTTTTCACCTCCCACCACGCTGCTGCTATCTCCTTAAAGGTAAATAAGGATAAAGGAATCACGGTACGGAAACTCCGACTCATGACGTGAGTAAGAAGATTTTATCCGCGCTTGCTGTTGACTTTCCGCAGGGCTTCAATATTGCGTGTCTGCCGGGATTCCAGATACAAGATTAACTCGGAAAGTATGTGCGTGCTCCGGTGGGTAACCCAAGCCAAACGAAGTGAAACGAAATAATCGAGACATGCAATCTGGGGAAATGCATCATTAACGACTAATTAGTGGCCGCCCCACATGTTCTCCAAACGAAATGAGCTGCGCAGCGAAATCAATGCCGAGCAAGTGTGTCCGAAAGCTGCCATGCCTGCTGCCAGCTCAGACTTTTCAATCCCGTCAGCCATTCGAAATTAGCAACAGTTTTCCGCTTCCATTCGCCTGGCCTAGCATTCTCCGGACCAAGCCCCACATTCAATCCCCACCAAGCGAATGCCATTGGGGCTCTTAATGCACTGCATGTGGATCTTAAGTGCAGCTCAGGGCCTTGGAAGTGCTTACGACTTCGCAGGCCACTGCCTTGGCTGGCGTACGCGGCGTATGCGCAATAAAACGCATCTCAATAGATTATTACGCGGCCATAACTTCCAGCCGCACATCGATTTTAGGGCGTATTGTCTTTGGGCCCTGAGCTGGTGCACTTCGGTCGAATGTGGACGGTAAACACAACATTCTGCCGCCACACTTACTGCACGGTGGAATATTTACCCAAGTCAATAGGCTTTTAGTGGAGACAATAAATTGTATACCTCCAATTTGATATTTCTCTGCGAATTGTGGAATATTTACCAATCAAATGAGGAATATAGTTTCGAAATTGAATAAGTTGAGAAAGCTCAACAATCTTTTTGGCATATTTAAAATATACAAAAATCGAAACAAATTTCATGCATATTTAATCTTTCTAGCTTTTATCTGTTCCTGACGGACAGACGAACATGATTATGATCTATGAGTAATGGGTATAAAATATAATACTTCCCTTTAAATGGTTGCAAGGTACTGTGCATTTGGGGGTTTTTGACATATAATCTCATCTTTTATATCTCAGAAATATATTTGATTCGTAATATGATACATTAGGTGTTCATAAAATAAACCTAAACTATGCAGCACCCGGAAACTCCCAAGTTCAATGTTCCTCGAGATTCCCTGCACTTTCTGACGCACCCGTCCAGTGTACTTGAGAAAACTTGGAATGCGCGCTGTGCGCGACTCACTGCGGCTACCCGGTTCGTTTATTATGCCATTCACAGTTTAATAATGATAATAACGTCGGGATATTAAAGTTTTCCTGCCAGCCAGCCTGAATGTCGAACGTATCCGTCCCCGGGGACTCCCCCCTTCGCGGCCTGCGACCGGGCTTTTCCAGTCTCGCCCTGTGCGGCATTAAAACTATAATCAGTTTATGCAATAAAGTAAATTGTGTACGTAATGCGTGCTGATGGTATGTCTTTTATTTATTTATTTTCTTGTGCGCTACTTTTTATGATTACGGCTTAAACTTGCTTAGCGCATTTAACGCCCTTTTCCTTCTTCCCATCGGGTGCCGAATGGTGGGGCCCGTCAGCTGTGCCCTCTCACCATAAACGCGTTCAATATTAATAAAAGTTTGGCCAAAGTTAATTAAATCTGCTTTTTAATGTGCAGCCATGCATGAGCAGCTAACGCGGGAACGCAATAAATTGACCGTGCGGACCATAATGTCCATACATCCGTATCTATGCTCGCCGGGAAACTTTCTTCGGGGTTGAGTTGAGGTCGAGGTGTTGAATGAGATTTGGGGCTTGGGGCTTGGGGTTAGAGTGAGTCATAAAGTTGGCTTTTCTCGACGCTTTTAGACGGTCTTAGATCTGAAATATTTCGAATTTGCGGGAGTTCGCATCTGATACAATTCGTACGTTCATTAAGGTGAAACCTTAAAATATTGCCAAGTCCTTTATGGTTTCGCTTCCTCGCAAATATACACTTACTGCCACTCGAGTTTGATTAAGCCGACTTTCCGCATAATTGAAATAACTAGTTTGCCTAATCCTAATTGAGATTTCCTGAGCCCAGTTCAGTGTCGCTTTTTTGGTCGCAGGTAATGCCGTCTTTGTGGGCAAATGAGTTGGTATTGTGCGGTAATTGGCAATTTTAATGCTTCACCTGACACAAATTTGCGTTTGATGTTGTACAACTTGGGGAATCGCCTAACATGAATGTCTCTGCGACACTTCAGCCCCCGCCCGCCACCTATTCATTTCTGGTCCTTAATAAAGCACACAAAATGGCATTAGAGTGGCACAAAGTCGCCATTATGAGTTCTTTTGTGGCATTTAGCCGCCTTTGTGTGGCGCGTCAATATTTAATAGCGCCCCGAGCCTCGTTTCCAAGCCATTCTCCATTCTCCATTCTCCATACTCCCCATTGTTCCCCAGGCAGGCGGAGCAAGTTTTATATTAAATGATGGGACGCTTTCATGTCGCGCAGAAATGAGACATTTTTTGGTCTCGCGGCCCTCGCCAATTAAAGTTCAACCGAGCCGTGAGCTCCCAGGCTTTCCACCATTTCATTCCATCTCAGCCTAGTCGCTTTTCAAGTTTTCAGGAGCACTTAGTCGCGAGAAGCCGCGGCAAATTGCGAACAATCGAAGCAATCAAGCGAAATCATCGCCAACGGAACGCGTGCTCGGGATTTCAGGGTGGATTAAGGTATTAGAGTCTCGGCGGGGCGTGGCAGTTCCGACAAGCCAGCCCCATTCAACTTGCCAATTCGATTAGGCCGGGGACTTACTGGAAACTTGGCTTTAATTAAAATGGGACAGAACTATGCCGGGGACGCCTCAGGACTTGTGCGTCAACTGGCGGCGAAGGAAACGTTGTCAAGCCCAAGTCGAGGCGGCAGGGGATAGGGTATCCGAATTCTTCGGTAAACAAATTTAATAACATAATTTAAAGGCTCTGTTTCTAGCGCGCTGGCATGTTGGGGCTGAAACAAATGCTACATTTTGTCATTGTGTGCGGTTTTAAGTGAATTACAAGCTGAAATGGCCGCAACGAATTCACAGAATGCCGCCAACAACAATGAAAATAACACATAGGATAACACAAACAGGATGACAGTGGCTTTTGGGCTGGGAAAGAGGAAAAGTGGGCGGTGGGCACCCAGGCGGCGGTGGAGGCCAGCAGCCAAAAGGAGGACAAAGCCAGTCGAGCGACAAAATTATGTAAAAAGTCAGGCAACAAAACATCAGAGCAGCCTGGCCAAAGGAAAAACGGATGGTGTCCGGGAAAGCGGGCGGGAAAGGCGGCCGGGCACAAAACCCCACGAATTGTCTAAGCGGAGACAAAGTGAAAGCCAGGGGGAGAGGGAAGCAGCACATGACCTCTGGAGGCCACAAGGAGGCAAAGTTGAAGGCGGCCCAGACAAGGGAAACCGAAAACTGCAAATGAACATACGACAACAAAACAAGTCGAAGCCCAAGACGCTTACACCGCAAGAAATTGAGGATGCAACCCATTCTGCCACTGTCACTTCCGTCGGACTCCTGAGGCTTCTCTGCTCGAGAAGGTGGCTCCGCCTTGGCAAGAAATTAATTTCAATTGCTTTGAATAATACATGTTCTTACCCGGAATTGCTTCGTATTATTTTTCGATAACAATTCCCGCTGCTCGTAGACTAAAAGGGTATACTAGATTCGTTGCAAGGTATGTAACATGCAGAAGAATTGTTACCGATTACATAAACCATATGTACAAATTATTGGCCATGTCCGACTAAATTTCTACCGATTTGCAAAAAAAACTTTTTGCCACGGCCCCACTTTTAAAACTATTTTTTAATTTTTTTTAAATTTCGCGTTTGCACTTCCACTGGCTGAGTGGTATCTGATAGTCGGGTACTAAAACGACTAATATCCAACGTGAAGGTAAAAATAAAGTACACATTTCATACTAACAAATAAGGGCCACATAACAAAAGATAAGTAATATGTTATTATTATTATATAATAAAAATATATATTGAAAATTTAGTTTATCTAAAGAAAATACGATTTTTAAGAAACCCTCAAAGACGCAAACACGAAATAATTGAATCCGCCCAAAAATGATCCATTTTAAAACCATGCTGGAGATTAGGCAAATAAGGAAACCATCTGAACAATCAACCAGTTATTCCGGCTCTGATAAACCGAGACAAATTCATTAAGAACCTGTTTGTGCAAGCGCTCCGAAAATTGAGCTAAACGATGCGAAAGGACGCCAAGTGTCGTGTAAGTTGGCATTAAATTATGAATTCCCGGGAATCTGCCAGTCATCCCCATTCAACCTTCACTTCACCAGGACAGGCGAAAAGGTGCAGCTGAGTGAAATGCCTAAGTCCTCGCTGCTGTCGCCTGTCTGTTCCAAGGAAATTGTTAACAGGCAAAACGAATGACTAAACAGCAGACAAGGATCCCACACAAATGCGCCCCCGAGCTCATAGATAACCGGGTGCCAGGACCTTGTGCTCCCATCGCATATCCCCTTTCGTGGGTAGCTCACTTCAATTTTCAGGCGCCCCAGCGACGTAATTCATTATGTATGCCTAATGTTAACAATTTAGCAGCTATTGGTTTATCTTAATGAAGCCGTCTGCCCCCAGGAGCGACCTAAATACACACGGACTTCCCTGCACAGCCACTTTTTGGGAGTCGGCAGTTCGTAGTTGGTTGTCTTTAACTTTTATTGCAATCTCCCCGGTTAATCCGGGCTATATACATTCCATCGGCGGAAGAGATTTATCCACCCCTGGAGCACCCTTAACACTCGCCATAAAATATTGTCACACTTAACCGCGAAACGGTTGAACTTTGCGCCTTATCCCTTTGTCTTCTGCATTTTTCAACTCGCCTTAAATATTAAAGAGGGCTCATTGCGGTGCCAGTTGAGACTGCCATACCCAACTTGCCACGCCCCCTTTCTATGCGGCGACTCCCTGGCGGCCCAAAATGACGACCGCCGAAAGTGTTGACACTCGTGGGAAAATGTTTTAATAATTTGTGTAAAGAGTTGACAGCTGGGACGCAGGAAAAAGAGTCGCCAGGCGCACGTGGGAAAAGCAAAACTTTTATTTCTACAACAAAGTGCCCCAAACTTGTTGGGCAAGGGTTGATAGCGAAGGGTTGGGGGCAGTGACGAGGGCTAAAAGGCAATGACAACGCGCTCGGTTGCGTCATAAAATATTCAAAAATATATGTGTGACTAGGCACACACAATGGCCAAACCTACTTTCAAACCATGAAGATATATCTGTGCAAATATGCATGCGCAAATAGAAACGCACTAATTTACGTACACTAAATTGACGCAAATTTCGATTGGGGTTTGTTTTAGCCCCTGGCTGGGCAATTGATTTGATTTATTCTCTTAACGAAACTTGATCGAAGCAGCATTACCCAAGCATTTGCAATGCAAATTGGGAAGCTTGTATAATAAAAATATACCAAAGATACCAAATTAATATAAATTTATTATAAATCTAAGAGCTATAATATAAGCAAAGATAATTGTAGGTGTCTATTTATAATATATGTGTTCTTAAGTTCTTTTTCCGCTGGCCTAATCCACGTAAAAGTATTTTATTCTTAGATTAGCCGCGTATCTAGTATACAGACATACGTCATTGGGAAAGGTAGCGCATAATAAATGTTTCACCGCTCTCACCTTTAATACAAATCCAGCCCTCAGATTCCTTCGGAGAATCATGTCCTCCACCGGAGGTCAAGGACAAACGTAGTGATTTAGACGGACCGCAATTCCCTCCCCGAAAGTGCCTGCGTGTGTTGTGATTTACCTTGCCGCCCCAATTTGGTTGACGAACCATTTACATGATTGAATTTTTGCTGCCCATGTGGATATTGCCTTGAAGTGCGTTTCTGGGTTGATTTGCATGTAAATATCCTGTTGCTCCCACATGTGGCAATTAGGGACCCCAGGGGCCCTCCGGATAGATAGTCGTAGTTTTCTCGTAATCACGGAGGGTGGAGTAACCCAACTCTGGTAATTGCAATATCTTGGGAATTGACAGATTATAGGTGCGTTAAAGCCTTCAACTTAAGTTTGACATGATATTGGATCTTACTCGCAATGTTGGGCACACATTCCAGGTGGCGGAGGCAAAGTTCCAAGGACACAAGGCAAACGTATAAGTAAACAGACTGCGAACTGAGACGGTCTGCTGTTTAGGAATTTATTAGCAAACAAAAGATTTATTAATGCGAAAATTTGCTGCATCAGCACACATTGACGTCGGTATTGGCTTAACGAGCTATTGGAATTGCCACTGCCATTGTGCTGCAGTTGACTGGATCCCTATTTGCGCTGCCAGGGTAAACAGGCAAATAAAGCTTAGTTGCATCTGGGCAAACCTGGCCAGAACGCCAGTGCGCTGAGCAGGCTAAGCACACAAATGAGCAAAGTAATGTGCAGGCGGCTGTAAATTCTGCCGGCTAAAAACGCATTTAGTTTAATGCAGCCGCCAAGAACAAATGCACTTGCATTGATTAGTTTACGCAGTGTGCCCGGAATGCAACCTGTTTTACCATTTGGGGCGGCGAGCAGGGGCTTGAATTTGGGCGCTAAGGAGATTAGCTATCACCCACACATCGCTAAGTGACTTTTGATGGTGTGCGTTAATTGCATTTGGGCCCTAGTGTCCACGATGTGGCCAAAAGCTGGGAGACTCTATAATTCGATGGCCAGTCGGCCCACGCGGCGTATGTGCGATCACTTTAATTTTTACCACGTTGGCGGTAGTAACTCCCGGATCCGACTGCTTGCTTAAGTTTGCCTCAGATTGGCATATGAATAAATGAGGCAGATACTTCTTCAGCTTACGCAGAAGTTTACATCTCGCAACTTTCTTGCCACCTGCGATGATTAAGTGCAGTCGATTTATTAACAGATCAAAGTTTATGGCAGTCCTGGTGGTGTGTGTGAAAACTGATTTATGGGTACCCATCTAAGCTGCCACGAGCCAGGACCTCTGGAACTGCTTGGCAAAAATGGTGGAGCATTCTCGAACTTTTCGCTTTCCCATAGTTATAATTTTGTTTATTCCCTGCGATCGTTTAGCTTATTTGGGGAGTGTCCAAAGTTTCAATTGAAGATTAAGCCAGAAACTGGCTTTGCCACTTTTCCTGATTAACTTTCCAGTGACAAGATGCCAAACTCTTGGCTGACGTAATCGTTGTTGCCCCGAAACAGGAAGTTTTTCGGAAAGGCATCCAGTCAATTGCTGTTTAAAGCGGAATAAAGTGCTTCCAAAAACAACTTTGAGCTCTGATGTAGAACAACCACTGCAGCAGCGAAAATAACGATGCCGGCAACTGGCCGCCCTCAAAAAATGTATATAAACCTGTGATTTTTATAGTCGACTTTATTTTCTGCCTTCCGTGCTCCGAACTAGCTTTTCTTTTGGGAAAGGGATCTCAAGGCGTTGGAGAAGGCAGCATTTGCTTTTATAGACTTTTCGCTGCCCGTCGTAATAGTTTCCGTTTCCCGCCGCGCCGGTTGTATGTGCTTGAGTGACCCTTCAGATACTATTTTGGCTGCAAAACAAAGCAAAAATGACTTTCAGTGGTCGAAAATGCTGGTTGTGTGTGTAAAAAGCACATAAAAAGTCCCTTTAGCTCTGCCACAGCGCATAGGAGAAACTCCTAGGTTCTGCGCCTTGTTGGAATACTTCTCTGCCTTTAATCAATACTTAAGTTATGGCAGCACGAAAAGAAAGATATCCATCGAAGATTTATTACAAATGAAGCTGAAATGAGTAAGTTTTATGAACCGTACTAGGCACAACAAAAGTTAAGATATTTATCAAACATGGAATAACAATCGAGTCTAACTGCGAAAGAAAACTGCGTACAAATAAAAGTAAACAGCTCAATGCTTTGTTATAACAAAAAACCATTTTAAGACCATCTAATAGCTAATTTGCCCAACAAGGAAATCACTCTATTTACAAATGGCAGCTGTGCATTACTCTTTCATTGATTCCTAGTGAAGTATAAATATCCTGCACCAGTTACCACTTGAACAATGAGTAGAGGCAACATTAAAGGCCATCATCTTGGGCTCCTGGCTGCAGACTAACCACGTCTTCCTCTGACAATGGCCAACAAAATTTGTAGTTTTCGAAGAGGAGCGTCAAGCAACCGAGCGAGCACTCATTAAGAATGTGGGAAAGTGTTTGCCAGCCTAAGCTTTTAAAAGCAACGTCAGAGCGGAGAAGTGGAGCTCAACTCAGACGCGTTGACAGGACGACAGGACTCGTATGTGGAGTTGGGGCAACTATTTTGACTAGACTACATCAGTGGTCTGTGCTGTGACGCACAGGAGTGTGGGGCTGTGGGGCTGTGCGCAGAGTGTGTTTTTATAGATGTAGGGATAAACATCTCGGCAAATGAAAGGGATAAGCAGGCTGCTGGGGGCCACAGACATTAAATCGGCAGTGGGGGCGAGGTTATGCCCCACAAGCCCATTCTTAGCTACGCACACACGCTAGGCAATAACATAAAAATTTGCTGCTCTAAGTCTGCCAGCAACCAGGAGGAGGCACGCTTTAATGGCAACTGGGCCCAATCACCTCTTGTTTCAGCGCCCACCCGGCGTATACGTAATCTGTTGTGTAATGTCTTTAGTTGTGACAAGTTTGTGGGGGTAGAGCTCGGGGTTGCTCGGTAAAACTGAATCTGAGAGAGTGCGAAAAAAGTGCCGGCTGGAGAGAAGGGCTGGAAGAGAGAGCAGAAGCTGAAGTTTTGAAACAACATTTAGATAAATTTCCCCCGGGACTCTGAAATGGATGGAGTAGCGCAAAGAATGATGTAGTAGTCTGCAGTTGGCTGTGGCGAATTTGCTTTTTATACCTAGTTAGTCGCTGAGGAGACTTTGAAAGCCGCTTCAACTTAAATTGGTTGGCGCCAATTGCAATAACTGGAAACTTGAATCGATCAATGGGCTAATGAGATGACAAACTGCCAGCCAAATAAACTTTCAAATGCCATTTAATTTCAATTACCACACAGGGCGTGCCTCCTACACTTTAACTCGAGGGCAGATGTGGAGTATTGGACTCCATTCGCGCGGAATAAGTAAGTGCTGCTCAATTTGGCCTCTCAACTATGTACTTCGTGGTTTCGTCATTAAGCCATTAAAGGGTTCACTCCTCCGCAGGGGGCGGCGTTTTAATTGCGTTTCGTTTTCCCAACACCAGCGGAGAGGGAAGCCCTCGACCGAAATTGAGCAACATTTGCGGGCAAGTTTTCCCACTCGCAAAGTTTAACCAAAACGTCAAGTCATTAATATTCACACGCCGGCTGAAGCAAAAGAGTTGCCTTTCGGCACAAGCCATTCTCGATTCAGACGAATAATATTTAATTAGAGAATTGTTTAGACTAACTTTTTAATTACGGCGCCCGCAGCGAGGGCCGCCCGCATAAATCTTGCAGCCGAGGGCCTGCCCGAAAAAATAACATGACCCTGGAAAGCCTTTAAAGTCGGCAGCCGAGATGAAAAGCCCCTATTTTCCGCCAGTTTTCCCACACCCCTGAGTGGCCGTCAGTTGCATAAATTTCACTTGCGCCGACAACGTTAAAGTCAACATTCTGCTACCAGTGGCCTACATTCGGCGGGGGGCAAAATGGGGCTCGGAGTGTACTTTCAGCATTACTGCCTCCGCCTTTCACTTTCGGTGACATTTTGCAGCGTTGCATACATCACATGTGCCACTGCGAGTGAGTGTGCGTGCTTATGCAGATGAGTTGCCAGTAACGTGTGGAAAATTATGAAGATAAATTTGTGTTTGTCTTTTTTTGCCTCTTGCCTTTTGCATTTTGCGAGCGCCCCAAAGAGCGTCAGTCGTGTGCCACTTTGGCGGCGCCAGCTGTTGCCGACACGGAAAATTCTATGAAAAATTACCCAAGTAAATCCCAGTGAAGTATAGGCGATAGTTTTCAGCTGAATGGAGTGCTTAAGGCGACCTGAGGGAGGCACAATGGACTTGAAATGAGTTTTACTTACTATAAAGGGAGTCCAAGAAAAGTCCTGAAAGCCACTAATCTCATCTGGGAATCATCGAAAGATAAAACATGCAATCCAGTAGTACAGTTTTCCTGTTCCAATGGTGACTGCCAGCTAATTTAAATGAATTCCCTGCTAGTTGAGGAGCTTTGTAACAGGGGGAGCACTAAATTAATTGACAACTGTTCGAGATGCTCGAGAGGAGCAATTGGGCGCATTGAATACAAATTGCGTGGCCATGTGGCCCGAGGCCAATTCCCGGCAAACTAAGCCGGCAAATGGCGAAACTTGAGATAATTAATTGAGCGCTAAACTAAACACGAGTTCCGAACCGAGCCGGCCAAAAGCAATTATCCACAATAACAATACTCGCCACACACACACACACACACACACACACGGCCGCGCCTGTGTGTGTGGGCCCTCTGGCCCTGCAAACACACATCCTGCACAAAGGACCTACAGTAAATCACTTGGCATTTAGCAGTCTAAAATAAATCGATTCTCTATTAACGGAACATTAAAAACCCCGATTGCCTTTTGTTTCATTTCAGATAAATGCGCTAAACAAACAAAATCCGAAAACGACCAAAATCCAATCTGAATCAAAAGGGCAGTGGGATTTAGCCCAGAGCCAGGACAGATGTTGCTGTTCCCTTATGAACGGCAAAATAGTGAACATGGCCCGCAGCCAATGGTTACTGATGGTCCGAGTAGAGGAAATCACTGTTGAAGCACCGAAGTAGCGAGACGCAAAGAAATATTAAGCAAATTATGAACAGCAGCGCGATTGTGGGGCAATAAAATTGGCCATAAAAACACAGTTCACACCGCGCGGCGAACAATAAAAGCGGAAAACTAATATTTGACTAACTGCCAGCGGCGTCGTTCGAAAGTAAAATTGCGAACATTTGCAGAAAGTCGCTGGCTAGCACTACCCAAGGAAAAATCCGCACGTTTGCACTCGTTGCGTATACGCAGTGTTGGCAGTTTTGCATTTTTCCGGGAGGTGTTAAATGCGCTCGCTAGTCCCAGCTGGAGCGGCAGCTCCACCGACCACAGTCCCCCGCGGATCCGCCGCTGGAAAGTGCCAGTGAAAGCCAGTGAAAGTACCAGGCTGCGCACTATTTCCGCGTAACTGAACATTATCGCGCTCGCTCCCTCGCGGGAGGGGATGCGCTCCTGGACAAGTCGCAGTCGCTCCGAAATGCAATCACTCGAAACGAGAACGCGGCCCCTGCAGGGCGCTCAGCTCACCCAGCTGCTCAGCCAGCTGCTCCTCGGTGGCATCCTCTGCCTCACAATCGGTAAGTGTGCCTCAAATTCTGTCCCCAGATCCGCGCGATGTATTGCGGCGTCCAAACTAATCAGGGCATAAGCAATTATGTTTCAATGGCCCAATATCCTTGACAATTTCCTTGGCTTCCTGCGCAATGTCAAAAACAAGGCTGTTGGCCGAGGCGTACACTGGAAAACACGCTCGCGCTTTCATAGTATAATGTAGCTTGGCTTTCTGTGCGATACATCACAGCACAAAGCTGGTGGCGAATTGAAAACTTCCATAAAAGTATCCAGATACTTTGTTGCTCAGTGCAGCCACGAGTGGCTGCTTGACATTTGCTTTTCAGCCGGAGGCGGCTCGATTGCAGTTGCATGCATTAAAAATGAGTGAGTGGATGGATGGCTGAAACAGATGTTCCCCCGCCTCCCCAGATGTTCCCTGCTCCTCACCTTCCAGCGGGCGCACCTCGTGCAATTTTTCGAATTTACAATCGCCGGCGCTGTTGCTATCATCGTTGTTTTCTGGCTCTCCAGCTGCCAGCGCCAACAATTATGATATTCGTTGGTCTGGCTGGGTGTGTGTGCGTGTTAATTGCTCTGAAGGAGCAGTAAAAAATGGAAAAAACGGAATAAACGGAATAAATGGAATAAAGGGGGTAATTTCAATGAACTGCATAAAGTGGTTTTGTTAACACGCCGACTACAGGGCATTCAGTCCACTCGCACCCCATCAACCTTTAATTTGTTTCAATTGTCGGCCCTTTTTTGCCACTCAATGTCAAAACAATTCAACTCACTTATCTGGGTTTTAGCTCAAAAATAAAAAGAGCTCCTATTAAGTTGCAGCGCCAGTTCATCAACGCTTACAGTTCCCAGTTTTGAACGCGTTGTGACAGGAACTGTGATTGCCTGGCGTTGGCAATCATTGATTGACCATGCAGCATATTTTTTTTATGAAAGACAATCGTGGGAGTGGCGAAAAAAACAACAAACGATTTATTTTGGAATTTTCATATAAATTGGATTCGCCCCTGATTGGTTTTTACGGCAAAAGAGTATTTGAAGCTGAATTTATTATCTAACTGAGTCAATTCGGTGCAGCAACAGTTAGAGCGTTTGAAATCAATTAGCAAAAGCTGCTGATTGGCCTTATTGGTTGCGTTTAAAATTTATTGGATTTATTTCATCCACAGGGTTTTTTGTTATTTCTGTGCGAAAGCGGAAAGCGAGAAGCGAACGCCAGAACGTCCGCAGATTGGCTTTATATTCATAAATAAACCTTTTGATTTAGAGTGCTCTTTGTTTTTGTGCAATCTTAGTAGCTTTTTCTAGTCTGAGTTCGAAATGCAGCAGACAAAAAACTTATTTCGACTATATTTTCATTGTTTAGCACGGGTTATTTGTGTACCACGCAAACACATTTCATCATTTCCATTTTATTCCGCATATGCACATGTAATCAATTAATAAAAACGTGCTATGATTATAAGCTGGAAATATTTTTTTTGCTATTCCGCGGAGCCGGAAAAGCTTGCAATTGAATTTTCGCATGATTTCGCCTCATTGCTGTCATAAGAAGCTATTAGCGTACTTACTGCCGTCGCCCAAGGCCTCAAAACACACAAATGGGCCATAGACCGCGAATGCCCGGAAGCCGTGGAAAACGAGCAGTGGGAAAGTGTGGAAAAGGCCAGCTGAAAAGCATAATTCACTGGTGCTGCAAAATGTTGAATTGTAAATGATCAGGCAACGGTGCAGGTGTAGAAAAAATGGTACAAAATAAACGGGATGGGATGGGGGTAAGCTAGTGAAGCCATTAAGGTTTCTGCGAAATTCCATGTACAACTTGGCCAACTAACTAATATTTGAATTTCCTCGTCCGCACACATACACATCTGCATCTGCAGTCGCCTGCAGGTATGCTAAAATATTTTCAGCATTCTTTAACTTTATTGAATTTCCCGTTCTGTGGATGGGATGGGATCCCAGTTGCTGCTCGCCCAACCATCCCACTCACTGCCCAACTTTGAGTGTAAGATTGATTTATTTTTCATTTGCTGTGCTTTGCTTTCTGCTGGCCCACATTTTTCATAACTTTTTCTGTGATTCCCGCTCGCCGGCAGTAAATTTATTTAAGTTATAAATTGTGTTGGAAATTTGTAAGCATTTAAAAATGATTTGCAGCTGTCGGCTCCCTCGATTTGTCTTAAAGCGAAATACATCCACTGCCGCAATTTAAGCACTATCACTTGATATTGGCATAATGTGCAGCTGGATCCGTGCATACATAAATTGTGGCAATAAAAATAAAATCAGCAGTGCTGCGCCTTTGGTTTCGTTTTCGGTTTAGTTTGTCGCTCCTTTGAGGAAACTTTTCACTTTCCTCTATGCCTTCCTTGCAGCTGAAAATGGAACTGGAGACGAGGACATTATTTCTTGCTTTCATTTCCGTCTGTTTTGTCTGCTTGGCTTTATTGCAGTTCTCGCAACTCGGTTTCATTCCACTTTTTTCCTGGCCCAGCAAATAAATATCACAAAAATTCGCTTCCAGTTCCGTCGCGCATTTCATGAATTCCCCCGCATAGAAAAGACTTTTCCCTCGATTTTCTTTTGCGTTCCTTTTTTCTTGCTGCTTGCTGCTTGCTGCTGCCACTTTGGCAGCTTTTTGTTTCTGGTTTATCCGCGGAGTATTTTCCCACGACTGCTGCGAAACAAAACAATGAAATGAAAAATTATGGCCAACGCCCCGCTTTTTCCCCCACTGCCGTCATCCGGTGTGTAAATGTGTTTCTGCCATCAATTTTTATTGCAAGCTGAGTGTATCAATAAATTAAACATAAAATTTTCAGCCGGCGGAGGCGGGCAGTGCAGCAGCTACGCCCACCGTTCTACTCCGATTTAAGCTGAGCATCTTGTTGAGCCATTGAATTGAATTTGTGGCCATAAAATGCATTCGGATTTGGCCAATTGGCATTGAAGTTGTTTCGCAAATTGCCTTCTGACTGCATACAGCCTCCCATCCTCCCGTTTGGCTTTGCCTTGAGCGTTTTGATGGATGGCCTGGCAATTTATACATAATATGTCTGGTAAGCAAGCCAAATCATTGGCCAGTGCCTTGCTCTACCAAAAATAGCCAGCCACTAATTGGCGGCTTGAAGGACTCGGGCCTTTGAGATTTCCAAGCTTCCAGCTTAGCATCCTCGTAGAAGCATTAATCTCCCGCCTCGCATTCTCCTTGGCAGCAAAAAAACAAAGCGCAAAATCAATATATTCTAAATCAATATTAATGGACCCCAGTTCACGCACACACTCCCACCTCAGAAACGGGGATAAAAAAGTGTTGACAGCTGCTTTTATTCACCTGTCAGGCACACAAGCCGCGCTAAACCGTTGATAAGCAGCCGTCCAACAGCGTGTCATACGTACATGTGGTCCAATCCGCCCCTTGGGTGGAGCATCCAGGTCCAGCTATCCTGCCTTGTCCCTCCGTGAAGAGTGGGCAATAAAAATCCATCAGCATCATTTATCAATAGGGGTGATTTTCTTGCTTTTCCGCCCAGCCCGGTGGGTCCCAAGAAATATGGAAATATCAAGTATTCATGTAGGAGAGGTACAGGAAAATGTGTCATCTGTCGAAGGAAACTTTGTCGGGCCCAATTCTAGACTCCGGGACCTGGTTGTCACGGAGCATAAATGTCAGAAAGTTCAGAGTTGATAAATGGCATTGAGTGCCATTCGCCAATGTATTAATTTGAGCCAAGACAAGGGATCTGCCAAAAAAGGTCACCAGCAAGAACAAACAGATAACACCTACGCGGAAACCATATAGCATTTTACCATAAAAATCTATTAGCACAAATAAGATTTTTGTTTGGTAACTATCATTGGTTTTGGAGCTTAACTCCAAAAATAACATTGTAATAGAAAGGATCCGTGTTTCAAAGCATATCAATTATCAATTTCTAACGTTTTCACTTGCTTAATAAGAAGCTTAGCAACTTAAGTGATTAATCATAGACGGTAGGTAGTTATTAAAATGTTTATCCAGCCTGAGGAACAGTGTATTTGATTTTCAAATTACTGTATAACTTTATCCCTTTCTGATCGGAAAGGTTGCAATTGTTGGTTGCAATTTAACTTCACTTTTATTATTATGTATTATTGACTTGGTAGGGTATAATATTTCTGTACCTTCATAAACTAAATTAAACCTTTTCCTGGCACCTGCCAGCCATCTCCTTCCCAAATAGCTATGCAACATTTTAATTAGTTTTTATCTTAAATTAAATTTGATTTTCAGATTAACTGTATAACTCTAACTTTAGCCTTTTCTGATCGGAATAAATAATTGTTACTAACAATTTTACTTTACTCTTATTATTATGTATTATTGAATTGGTAAGATATAATGTTTCTGTACATAAACTAAATGAAACCTTTTCCTGGCAGCCATCTCCATCCCAAATTGGTATGCAACATTTTAATTAGTTTTTATCCCATCCCTATGCCGTTGCTGTCATCTGATTGATCTTTAGCATAAAGTGCAAATGTAATTCAATTTCGATTTCCCAACGTGCAGCTGCAGCTGACAGTTCAATTCCCGATACTTTTCCGCTTTTTTATTTGTGTTCGGGACGCTAGTGTCTCTGAAAGTTATTTGCTGGCGCTTGGCTCTTGTTTGCTGACTGCTCACTGGAAGCGCGCCTTTTGCAAGGCAAATGAGCGCCGCGCCAAATGCCACGCCCCGAATCGGCCACGCCCCTCCACCCCTTTGCCCCTTCAAAAAGCGAAACAGAACGGGCAGGCTCTCAAACAATATCTGATAAGCTGCATCATACATTTGCATACTTCCGGCAATTTGTTTTTGTGCGAGCCAAACAAATCGAGACAAATGCAATAAGCGCAGAGCAACAACAGCGGCTATAGAAAATGCGATAGAAAAAATGGCAACTGCCCAGATTGTTGCATCAACGAAGAGACTATACCCTTTCTCGTTGAAATGTTACAGCTATTGGTGCCCACAAATTACACAAAAACCCTTGAAGCTTATGTATAATACAGCACTGAAAATTATAGTTGTGGACATTTGACACTTTGGACATTTGATGCTCTATTACCCGATGTAGGGTATTCCAGGCACACACGACTCAGAAAAAGATAAGCCCGGGTTCACTGGCGCACACTGTTCGATTCGGTTTCGGGTTCATATTCAGAGGCGGAGACGCAGGACTGTCGCGTAGTGCATACAAATTACGCCCCAAAACAGTGCCACGCCCCTGGAAACTCCCCCAATAACTCCGCCGAGAACACGTCCGTGGAAAACAGTGCGCCCCTCCCCAGGAATCGGTTTATTTAGGTGCCTCGTCTGTGACTCGCAGCAAGTTGTTTGCCATTTGCTGCGAGCTGAATGCGTCCTTGCCAGCCAAAAATATTGTTAGCCATAAATTTTTGGCAACACAGCGCAACAGAGGAGCGCACAAAGCGCTGCAAAAATGTGCATCCAACATCGAGCAGGAAGCGCTGCATTTGTAGTCGCAAATTCCGGGGCATTTGTTTAGAAACTTTGTCCGCAGTCCGCGACTAAAACACGCCATGTAATGTCAACTTGATTCGGGTCCAAACAAGAGCTTCCACTTGAGCAAGTTTGCAGCTCAGCGGAGCGAACCCAGTGCCAGATAGATGTGTCGAGGATCCGCTTTTGTAAATATGCGAATTTGTGTACATAAATTGGGCACATCGTTCAGGGGATCAGGGCAACAGGGCTAACTTCCATCACAGTGCAGCCCGAGTTGTTAGAAAATTCACACCGACACACACAAACACTGCTGTCAAAAAATCAAATAGGGCGAAAATCAAATAAAAACAAGCTCTTTGCAGTAAAGGCTGCTTTCGCAGCACCTTAATCAAAAAAAAATATACTAATAAATGAATAATTCACTGAGGACTATTTGAAACCAACAGCAAGATGAGTTTGACAGAGATGATGCGCGGCAAATCGATGCCAGTGGAAAAGAAGAACGACATTAAGCTGGCCCAACATGGTGAGCTGTTAAGAAATCTAGACCAGGCCGAACCAAAACTATAATTCCCAATTGTAAGATATAAGTGAAAGGATTATTTTAACAATTATGAATAGTTTGTTTAATCAAAATTTCAAAGAAATGCGTTCAAAAAGTTTTAAAGTCGAAGGCGCTCTGCTCAGATAAATTCTTTCTTATAGGAAAACCTTGTATGTTAAAATTAAAAAATGTATTTAAGTCCTTGAAATTTAAAACATAGATTAAGAACACATTCTTTACCCTTGGACACGAAATACCCAAGTACGTTTGCTTACCATAAATACAACTATACTCCCGAATTCTTCTGAGCGCGAATTTTAAGTTTTAATGGTGTATTCACATCTCCTGCGACCAGAATTTGCAACCGTGCGAATAGTGCAAATCGGATGTGTGCTGAATGTCCTGGCCGAGGCCATCGAGCGGGTTAAGATCTCGCTAATCATGCCTAAGCTGCTGGAGCATCCCGCGCACATGGCTAAGATTCTGAATGGAACCAAGTATGAAAGGGCAGTTCACCTGGTGGAGTCGTTTGTTCGTCGAAGGGAGTTCATTCTGCGGGAGAAACGGCCGCCCCTAATGGACCACGGCATTATCCAGATCATCGATTTCTTCCAGCGGAACAGCAGAATCTACCTGCTCTTTCCCAGCTACTACAACCGCATGAGCGACAACGAAAGGAAGCTGCTGAAGGCCTTCGAGATGCTCTACGACCTGGCCAAGGACCGCTTGTACAGGACGTCCACCGACGCCATCGCCCAAGAGCGCCAGCTGCATGCCATGTACAAGCAGAACGAGGTGGTCAAGGAGCAGGTCGAGGAGCTGCGCAAGAAGATCCTGGACCAGAAGGCGGCTATCAGGAAGCGCTTGGCCGATAAGGAGGCCTACCTGCAGAACTACGAGGACCTGCTCATGAGGAAGAAGAGGGAGAAGAACGAGCGTATCCAGAAGGAAATGTGAGTGACGCTCGCCCAGAAAGCAGATGTTCCTCTTAACTCCCTTTATCATTTTGCACCCTTAGCGATCGGTGCACTCGCTTGGTGAAGGCCAATAAAAAAAGTAGTTTAGAGCGACAAGCTGATTTGGAAGAACAGCTGCAGAAAACGCGCAACAATTACACTTTGACCACAAACACGTACTTGAAACAGGAAAAGCTCTTTCGAGAGGAAAAGTAAGTAAAACCCGATGTTTACACCGACTATGAACGACATTAACGACCGCCAAAAATCCTCAGAAACAAGCTAATCATACAACTGCAAGCCATCATCAAGAAGTACGACCACAGCATTGGCGAGAAGATGATCGAGAACATGGGGCTCGCCGACGAGCACAAGAAGGCCAAGAAGGCTCTCGACGAATATATGATTGGGTTCCACAAGGTGGAGCGGGTCTACAAGCAGATCGTCGTGAAGCGTGAGGAGGAGGAGGCCAGGCACCGCCAGCATCGCGTCCTTCTATTCGCCATGAACCGCGCGGCCATCAAGATCCAGAAGTACTGGAGAAAGTGGAAGAGGCACATGCGCAGGAAGAACAAGCGAGGCAAGATGTGAATCCATTTTGCGTGATGACCAAATTATTAGTGGCCTATTGTTGGTATTAAAGAGTGAATAAAATTACAGAATTGCTTTTTGGAGACTTCATGAGAGTACATTTTGTCAATAAGACCTCAAAGGTAGCACAGAAGGCCAAAAGATCTCGGCTTTCTTGATAACATAACCATAATTACCAGCTTAGATGTTAATTGTGCACTTGCAATCAAGAGTGTCGAGAACTGAAAAACCTGCTAAAATTCCGACAATGTAAAATATTCATCGCGTCACCAACCGCTCTCGCCCCAGCTGCATTGGCCTATTAGAGGAAAACTAATTTCGCTTTTAATCTGCCGGCTGGCAAGCCACAAAGACACCTCGAACTGGCCCCATCTCTTCCACTATCTGCCCTCCATGGCGTGTCATTTGCATTTAAAATGTGTGGGAGAGGTTTCCATTTTCGACCTTTTTGGGCGCTGAAAATGTACTGAAGGGGGATTTTTATCACAATGTGCACCCGGAATGAGCAGATATTTTGTAATGCCGTGTGGCTAAGTGCAGTCAAGTCAGTGCTCAAACTGCCAGGGAATTTTGTAGCTCATGGAGGGCCAGCCCGATTGGTTTCGACCATCGAAATATGCACCGTATATGCAAATTACGCGCACTGCTCGTGCCCTGTCATGAATTGTCACCCATTTTCCAACTGAGATGCTTCGACACGCGCAGTGTGGGCGGTGAAAGGCCTGGCGGTAAGGGGAAGGGTTGGCCAAGAGCGGGAGTGCTCCTAACCAGGAGGTAGATAAACCGCAAAACAGCCAAAGGCCCGACCGGCTGCAGTGGCAAGAGCACTCACTCGCCCCGTTGGCGGCAACACTCATCCGCCCCGTTGGCTGCGCCATGACTTTACGCCCGAGAGCAGTCGACATGAATATATCTGCTGCTCATATCGGCTTCCTTCCGCCCCCAAAAACCACACCATGCCACAAATGGTTTCGAATTGCTAATTTTATCAGCACGTGCACACATGTGTTACAACATTTTCTGCGCTAGGAGGACATCCCTTCTGCGGCCGAGGACATTCGTTATCGGCGATCTACGTTTGGCATTTTATTGCCGACCATTCCAGTTCAGCCCATAAAGATTGATAATTATGTCGGGCTAATATTGTCAGCCGTAAAAATTGATATCATCGGATGGGCGGTGGAAAATATTTAATGGTCAACCTTCGGACCGATGGTGCAGTCCACATAAAACGCTCATATTAATGATGCGGGGGAAAGTAAAAGACAGAGCGAGAGAGAGAGAGTGAGAGAGGGAGAGGGAGGTAGTGATAGAAAATACAGGAGGTACAAAATCCAATGAATATAAACAACAACAATTGAAATCATGGCAGGCAGCTGAAATCCTATCACAGGACTCATCCTTACAACCCGACAAAGACCGCAGCAGAATTGCTATCCTGTTATTCCCTATCTACATCCAACTGTCCGTGTTCGTGTCCCTGTGTGTGTTTGTGCTTTGTCCTGACGATTTAATCGCCGTAATGGAAATATCTTTTTTTATTAGAGATTCATTTCGTGCACACAGGAATCCGCTTTTAGAGTATTTGCCATTTCAATTGTTATATTTATTGTCCCACTGTTCCTGCCGATGGTTGCAGTAGCAACAAAATCTGCATTTTCCTTGAATACTCTAGCTTGCGATATTTAAAATAAACTTCAGGGATTCAAAAGTATTTAATGGCTTAAATATGTGTAAATTCAAACTAAGAGAATATCAAATCAACAAAGGTTAAGGGTAGATTACCCACCCATAGTACCTATAAATAAATATTTTACCCACCTAATTTTTGTTTCAAGGTGTAAACTCTATCAGATTAGGGTCACTTAAGCCCGACCATTTATGCTGCTTTGCTATGATTCATTGTACTGTCAGCGGGTTGACATTGTGCAGATATGTGTAGATTGTGGACCCGATGCATTCGTATAGGATTCCATTTGGGTTTGCGCTTTGTCATTCCACTAAATCTCATTGATACTGTAGCTGGTTCAATATTCATTAAATTAAGTGCTGTCGTTCATTCGATTGTGTCGAGCGCTAACGTTGAATGATGGGTAGCCGATATGCCTGCTCCCAGCCCTGTTTGGGTTGCTTTGAATACTTGGCATTCAAATGTTTTTGGCGGAATGCACACACAAGTATGCCAGCCATCCCCTTGACTCGAATGCCTTAACCCATACTGAGCCATGTGCCCTGTCATGGTCGTTGCATTCCATGAAATCCATGGAGCCAACTCACTTCCTCACCAGCCCGCAACAAACAAACCCACTTTGGACCCTGGCTTTGGATATGGGTAACCCGGCTCGGGGTTTCTTTTATTCGCTGCCAAACAATTGAGAGGGAAATGTAATGTGTACTCGCTGCTGGGAAAGTGAGACAAAACCGGGCAAACGGAAAGTATGCAGCGAATGAGCTCCCAGCGGGGGACAGGGCTTTCTTTTACACGGAAAACATTTAGAAAGTTTTCGAACGTTAAGAGTGCCCCAGAAATTAATAAGCATTTTTTACCCTTTATACATAGAAAACGAATCATTGTTCCGAAGTGCCCAAGAGTTCTAAAAAGGGCCTACGCTCCTCAATAGCACAATGCATAGAGCTCTTCGGCCAGTGTATTCTTGAAGGTGGATGTAATGGATGCAGGAAGCAGGAAGCCACCAGACGGCGTTCCATTTTCTAAGGCTTTCGGCTTTTCTGGAAAAGAAAGCAAACAACTTTAGCTCCAAACATCACAATATCGGGCTAGTGCCTGGAGCTGGGAGTGGGGACAAAAGGCCCGAGGCTCGAGGGCCCCAACCGATTCATGAGTGCCGGAAATGCTTTATGAGTCCGGCGATGTTTCCTCCCCGCCATAAAACGCGAGCCGGCCAAATTGAAATCTCACTTTGCGCCGCTAACTTTTCATCTTGTGTTTTTTGGCCGGCCAAAAATATATAGAAGTATATACGTACTTATGCACAGTCGAATGCATAAAAAGTGGCACCAGCTCCTCCATTCAGCAGGATGCTTGCCAAAAAGCGGAGGAGGAAGGGGAAACGAGCTGCTGAAAGAAGTTTCGCAGCCAAAAAGGCGTCGCTCGGTGAATGCAGGCAACGTCTCTAACTGCTCATAATTTATGCTAACGGCAATTTAAACTTCAGCTGTTATTTATTAAAGCCACGTGAAGTCCTTCCACCTCGTCCCCCGCCCCCGCTTGTGGTCGGTCATTGTAAGCCGCGCTTTCAATGCCCCGCAAAGCAAAATCCTAACGCACAGTGGGGCGAGTTTGGCTACTCAGAGACATATTGAATTGAAGCTATATACTCGACGTTGTAGTAATTATAAAACTGGCCAGTAAAATCTAGTAGTCCCCTTCTCTAAGCTGCCAAAACAGCTGGTATTCTATCCTTCTTAGCTATTCTCCTTTCGAGAGAGAAGAAACTCATTGGGGTAATTCGTTCATTAAAGTGACTCCATGATCGTAATCGTAATCGAGTTCGTTTAACTGAACGCCAGTGAGCTGCACACAAATAAATGTTATTTTTGGGCCAAATTTTCTGCACTTCCGGCTCACTGTTGTTGGCTGCCAAAAAGTGACCTAAATTCGCAGGGAATGGCAGTGTCTGGGTTTGTTGGCCCGGCCCAAACGCTCCCCCTCCGCTCAGTGCCACAAATTGTTGCCAGTCTCCAGGACGAGAGTGCAGTTGAATGTGCTGCCAGGCCGAGGAGGATCTGCGGGCTCCCAGGGACAAATGGAGAGGATTGTCGCCCCTGCAGTCGAGTTAAGTGTTTTATATTTTCGTTTAGCAGCTGAAAGTTGCATCCTTGGCTCGTATCTGGCCTGCATCCTGCATCCATCCACCCAGCCATCCATCCATCCACTAACTGCTGCCGGCTGCGTTCGTTGTTTTTATGCAAAAGTTAAAAAGCACAGCCGCACAAACAAACACCCGGGCAGGCTAGGATACACTCTCAAATACTGACTCACTTTTACCTGGCCCACTGCAGTTTAAAGCACTTCGAGCCCAGATTCGAGAGTTTTATTGGTAAATTGGACAGATTGGGGCAAAGTTATATTAATGTCAACGCCTGTTAAGGCAGGGTATTCAAATTTATATATCAAAGCGCAGAGTTCATACTGCCTGGTTAGTTTTGTGGCCAGAAAGCCAATGAAATTTTATGGGGCAATAAAGTAGATGCCATAAAATATTTAGACGTTTTCCAGTTTGAAATTGATTTTAAAAAACATCAAATTTAATCACGCTACTACTCCTTATTTTTTGTTATATTTTGTTGTATGAAATACTTGGATTGTGTTGAAAGATGTCTCATTACGTAGAAAGTGAGTTACAATTTATCACTCCCTTGGCGGCAACTCAATTTAAAATTTAATTCGGCAGCACTTTCGCTCCACCTTAGCCAAACAAACGACTGTGACACAGAAAAAACAATTACGTTTATTCCTCATGCAAAACGTGTTTAGGATGCGCCACATTTTCCACATGCATCTTACTTGCCCCATCCTCGGCCGCGTCCTGCTGGCAACATCATTAGAGGACTCACAAAAAAGGAGCAAACGGGGAGCGAAATATATGTATATAAAAAGTGTGCGGGCAAATGAAATTTAACCTGCTATCAACAAATTGCGCTACTTTGCAGGTTAACTGCAGTGGAACAGACGGAGCAACTGCGTCCGCTAGACAACAACACCAAGCAGAAACAACAAGTTGAAACGCACTCAACTGTGGGATACCTAGTTCCTAATTTATGTGTTAATATATGCTAAGAACTACAAATCGAAACGAAATGCCTATTTCGTGAAGTGGAACTGCATAGAAATGGGAAGCGTTGGCCGAGCTAGAGATAATAACGATATCATATCAAACCAAGATTCAAAATACAAGTAAATCTGGATTATGCGTTCTGCCCAGGCGTGCATACCCTTCATTCCAAACGTACCCCGTGCAGAGGAACAACAAGCGGCAGGAACTTCACTTGATGTGCATGACTTGCAACAAAGCGAGAGTCCCTGGGAAGTGCAGTTGATTGCTGACTCTGGGTTTGGTTTATATATGTGTGCGAGTGGGGTTGCGGGTGGGGTCGTCATCTATGGATCTCTGGGCTCTGTATCGCGATGAGCAGGGGAGAAGCTGTTAAAAGCACTGAGGTTACGACGTGTCGGAATTTTTATGCGTTTTAAAGTATTTCCATGGGCCGGGCGGTGGGGGAAAGTGGAGCCCGTAAAACGGTATTAAGCGTGGAAAACTAAGTTATGCGACAGAGCAGAGAGTTACGTAGAGCGCCATAACAACTTAGCACGTACAGCCAGTAGTCCTGACCGTACGTGTGTTAGAGAGTATCTGTGTGCAGAGTGTGTGGCAGAGTGTGTGTGAGGAGGGGGGTGGTAATGATGTGGGTGGCTGGAATGACACGTTGCGGAAGTTGTGGCTTAGTTGCGGGCGAGTGGAGGGCCAGCCGGCAGTTTATGTCTGCGAGCTTAGCTCAAAAATACGCCAACTTGTTTGCTCAAAAGGCATAAAACATAAAAAATACTCCCACGCACACACACAGTGCCGTGAAGTCCTTTATGCTGCCATTACCACATCATAAAATCCCTCTTTTTGTGTCCAACTAATGATGGATGAACCATAGCCACAGGTATAGAGCGCAGTAAAGATATCAAGCTGTTTCATGACCCACATGCTCCACTCTTTTCCCTGAATTTATACCAACTTCGTGGTATGTGCTCCTGTAATGACTTCATTCGAACAAAGTCCGCACACGAGCGTTACATTAATTATTACCCACAGAATACGCGAACACTCCGTTTCCATATTTTACGCCGGATTTTGTCTGACAAATTGAAAATGTTTTTTCCCCGCGAATTAGCACAGAATTCTGCATTTGCTGCAAATGTAATAATTAATATACTAATTGTGAGATAAATCGATATCTATCTACATTTTCGTATTTTTCATTTATTCATTTATTGTTCATACATCTGTGATTCGATCGCCTAGGCTGCAATCACGATGCTAATAAAAATATATAATAATATTAATGTAATGGCATATGTGTAGTGAAGCTTAGATATTTCATGAACGTACACTTAATTACATGACAAATAAATAAATTATTCAAAGCAAATAAATGGGTATGGAAAGATAATATGAATTTAGCTTTAAACAGTATTTTAGTTTTTTGTCGAGTTCCTCCGAGTGAATAATCAAAGCTAATAATAATTAGGCATTTTTTCCCAGTGATCTAAAACAAATAAATAAAAAAAAAGGTAATGCACTTATTAGCCATGCCAAAAATATCTGATAAGAGCACAAATCAATCAGCTAACGCTTGAAATATCAAACGCATTTTCGGACCCATTTAATTGGGTCTTTGGTGAGAAAATATTTGTTCTGATTTCGAGTCTATCGGTAAAATTTAATTAGAAAGATGAAAAACTGCCATGGTTGTTATTCTATTCTATTTCATAAAACATCTCGTGTTGCTGGTGAGTTAGCAAACTGGAAATGTCAAACCGATAAATGCAACTGAAACGTCCGGAAAAGCATTTTCCACCAGCCGACGCCGCTACATTTGCGGTCATTCCTGACAGTTTGCAAAGCAAATAATAATATAAAAACGAATTTCCCTGCCCCTTGCCCTCCGACCGCGCTGCATAATTGATAGATGGGAAAGTGGGAAAATAGAACAACGGAAAGCGGGCGGTCCAAAATGTGTGTTTTTGATAGTCACTCCGACACGATACCACAGACTATTAGGGTCTATTAAACGACATCTAATGCCTGTCAGCTTTTCCAGCACCTACATTTGTTCAGTAAATATAATGCAGGATACGTGGGTTGAGCCTGCGGTTTTTCATTTTAACACAAATATTTATTTATGCATTAAAATCAGGACAACTGGCTAAATATTATTGCTGCAAGCAGTCCAAATATCGGCTGTCATGTTTATATGATGCATAATTAACAAGAGAGAACGCTACATCGAGTTTCCCGACTATCAGCTACTCGAAGAGCGAATATTGATACACACACACGTACCTAAAAAAATAATAAAATTAAATAAATCTAAGCATTAAATAAATTAAATATATATAAGCATTTTTTAAATGTGTGGTCGTGACAGTTTAGGTCGGTTTGTGGGCGTGTCAATATTTAGAGATACACTTTCGTCTATGTCCAGATACATGTCCAGATCCACTCGACTAGTGATCCTGATCAATTATATATATTTGTACGCTTCCTTCTACCTGTTATATGCTTCTCAGGGAAGCTAGTATATCCTAGTATAACAGTTGGCAAAAGGTTGATAATGACATGTAAACTTTTCCCGGCTTTAATCAAATGCCGTACAAAATTGGCTTGATTTTGATAATGGTATTGCTGGCGATTTTGTATAAACCACTATCTGCATCTAACGCAGCTCAAGGCCTCGAAGTGGATTTAATGCAACTCATTGAGCCCTGGGTCACAGAAGAGCAAATATTTACCTGCACACAGGATGAACCTCTGCTGTCACCTGGCCTCATCCCATTTCTTGGCTGCACCTCATCCCTCAAAAAATGCTGCACCAACCAGACCAGTAACAAATTTGCCAAAGGCAGTCCTTTTTGGCCTCTTCCTCTGAGGGAAAATTTCTTTTGGTTTATTGAGCAGGCGGAGGGCTGCTGCTGCTGCTCCATTCCACCCAATGGGCAAGGCCAAATTGGATTTGCCACGTTACATGACGTCGACACTCACAAAGTACACAAACAGCAGCAGGGGAACTGTGGCCCAGGGATAAGATCGGAAAGGACAACCAGGATATGCAAATCTCAAGGTTGAGCCTGCAGTTAGGGCTCAATTTTGGGGCATCGTAAAATTGCAATTTATGAAATATCGTAAAGTCGTCGGCCTCGTCGATTCCCAGACCAATTAACAGTCCACACAAAGCGACTGCCATAATTGCTGCCTTCCGGCCTTTGAAAACTCATTTCCTGTCGCAGGGACGAGATCCTCGATGGGCCTGAGACCAGGGTCACTTCATCCCACGAGTGCGAGCATTGGATTCTCCTCAAGCACTCCAATTTGCCCTTTGTGTGTCCCTGTGTGTTTTTCTAGTATTAATTACCCCTAATTAAGTTCACATTGCCCTGGAAAACTACAGAAAAAGGAAACCCATGGCCGGCGGGCCTGGAAACCTATCGAGTGAAATGATTAAACAACTGCCGCAGCAGAATATCACAAGTTATTTTTACTCGTAGCCCAGGACTGCAGGCCATGTCCTGAGAAATGTGTTGTAAAATGTTTAATTAAAGTATGCAAAGTTGTGGCAGCTGGCGCCACCTGTGTGTAAATAACTTCCGGGAAGGACAAATTTTTGAAAAGTCTGTACTCGAATTTCTTTTACTCTTTGAATAAAGCAACAAGCAATTTTGGAATTTTTAAGCCATTGAACTTATTAGCTGTTACTGTTCTAGTCGCAGCAAAAGAAATTTGATGGCAGGATGTTCTGTAACAATTTGTAAAATGTGATAAGACAAAGCAGAAGTGAGTAATAACAAGAAGCCAAGAACACTGGAATCCCGCTAATAATTTTAAGCTTTCAGTAAGTTTTGATATTACCATTAGAAACGTCCTTTGGAATAATTACTTTTCCCCGGCAAGTTTACATTCAGAGTTCGTAGCCATGTAGTTGACTCAGCTTGGCATGTAATGTAATTTCTTTTGTAAGTGTGCTCGTGTCACATAGGTTGAAACTGATTTTAATTAATTTTCGGAAGAGGCCAAAAACTTTACACAGCACTAACTGGCATAAGTTGGGGATGACCAACTTTTACCTGGGCCCGCTGTCTAATCTGTGTCTTCATTAACATGGCCCCGGGAGCAGATGGTTCCACTTCCTCCACATTCTCATATCCCCACTCCTCGGGGGCCCGAAAACTTTGCTCTGCCGTTGACTTTTCGTGTGTATGATTGCCTTAGATGGTAATAGCAGGTGGGTCCGACGGTTCTCCAACGAGCTCGACGACTGGCTTCTGCTTCTGCCTCCGAATCCGAATTCGAATTCGCTTCCGTGGATCACTTGCACTTTGAGCCGCCGCAAGGGGAGCAGCAGGGGCTGCAGCACGGACTGCAGCACGGAGTGCAGCAAGGTGTGCAACAGGGAGTGCAGCAGGGGGTGCAGCAGGGCGTGCAACACGGCACGCAGCAGGGTGTGCAACACTTGCAGCAAGGCGTGCAGCAAGGGGTGCAACAGGGGGTGCAGCAAGGACTGCAGCAGGGGCTGCAGCAGGGTCCGCAGCAGGGGCTGCAACAGGGTCCGCAGCACGGACTGCAGCAGGACCCGCAGCAGTCATTGCAGCACGGTGGACAGCAAGGGCTGCAGCAGGGGGAGCAGCAAGGTCCGCAGCAGGATCCACAGCAGGGGCTGCACATCTTCGATTCGTGCTGTGAGTGGGAGTACCTATTAAGTGGGAGATGGCCAAGTGCGCGACAGGTGTCCACTCACCTTGAACCCGTCAGAGATCTCGAGCCCGGGGCTTGAATTTGATTTGTGTGTGTCCGTGTGACTATTTACCTACAAAATGAGTTTCTGCTGACATTTCCGTTTGAGTTTTAAGGCGAAATGTCAAACTACTTAAAAATAACTAGGGTTAATTAGAGGTAGAAGATCATTTTTATTTCGCAGATGTCTTAAAAACTTTTTTGGAATAAACTTTGTGCTTAGATGTGACTGTTTGTTTTTAATTCAGTACACTTAGTTTTTATTTACGCACTCCTTAAAAAACATATTTAAGTCGTCTTCTCACTAAGCAAATATTCGCAAAAACGCTAATTAATTATTCCCAAAAAGTCATTCAAGTTTTAATTGAATGTATTCGGTTAAATTATGAGGCATACCGCCCAGCTTAAATTAAATCATGAATAACTAAATCAGCGTACAAAGTTAACATATGTCTAACGGAATTGTGTTTGTTATAAATTAAAATATGCAAAAAAAGAGTCAAAACAAGGGAGAATTGCCCGACTATCAGATACCCGATACTCAGCTAGTGGAGGTGCGAACGAGAAATGTCAACATTTTCTGGAATATCGTAGAATTTGAAAAAAAAAAAAAAAAAAATACTTTTTTAAAAGTTCGGGCTTGACAGTTGTTTCGGTTTGTGGGCGTTAGAGTGGGCGTGACCAAAAGTTCTTAGGCAATCTATAGAAATTTAGAAGATATATAATAAAATATCACAATTTTTTTCAAAGGTGTGGGCGTGACAGTTTTGTACGATTTGTGGCGTTGAAGTGGGCGTGCCAAAAAGTTTTTTTCCAATTTTTGTGGGCGTGGCAACATTTGGAAACGAACTATGTCTCTGGAAGCTGCATTCCTAATCTCAACATTATAGCTTTTGTAGTTCCCGAGATCGAGGCGTTCATACGGACAAACGGACGGACAGGCGGACATGGCCAGTTCGCCTCGACTATTGATCCTGATCAAGAATATATATACTTTATATGGTCGGAAACGCTTCCTTCTGCCTGTTACATACTTTCCAACGAATCAGTATACCCTTTTACTTTACGAGTAACGGGTATAATTACAGCTTAACCACATTTTCCCAAGACAATCACTTTATTGGGCCGACTAAAAGTCGTTTGTCATAGACTTTCTTTTAACTATTTTATCTGGTTCAGTTATGTTACTCATACGCCGCGAATAAAATATGAACTTAATAGATTCTGTGAATAGAGACGAGCTCGACAAAGAGACGATTCAATTCGCCGTCGTCCTTGTTTTCACTTTTGTTGTCAGTTTCCCTGATTGGGATTCCCGCCTCCTCCAGCCACACACGTTAATCAACAGCTTCGTGCCGAAATGCAAACTAAGCGAATTTCTGGCATCTGTTTTATTTGGTTAAAGCTGAGCTAAACATTTGGGCGGCAACCGGGAGGCGGCAGCCTTGAGCAGGTTGCTTTGACAAATCACCACCCCGAAATCCATCGCCACATCCACACCCACATCCGCAGTGGAGGAGCTCCTCCAGCTGGCGACGCTGACAATTGAACGGCTTTGATCTTTTCAGCGCGTTTCTCTCCAATTTTTGCGTGTCGATTGCGCTGATTGTGAGTGAGTGTGTGTGAGTGTGCGCGAGTGTGTGCGAGTGTGGGTTGCCAGCGGGCATGTCCTTCTGGCCGGGTCCTACAACTTGCCCGGGAGTGTCGAGCCGTCAGTTGGGCGCTGTATTTGTCAGAGGGCGACAACGAGCCTGGCAGCGGCATTGAATGCATGAAACCTTTTGTCAATTACGCCTGCGTCCTCCACCGCCCAATTTCCCCAGCTCCCCGACTATTTCCCTTTTTCCGGCTGTTGCCGTGGCCCCGCCCCCTTGTCAGTGGCGTAGATCGGGGGCTCGGGGAGTTCAAGGAGCAATGGAGCAGTGGAGCAGATGTGCCATCCTGAGGGGCAAAAATAGGCATAGATGAAATGATTGCTGTTTTCAGCTATGCATACTCGTGCGGCAGCAACTCACTGCCACTGCCACTGCCACTGTCATTGCCACCTTTCTGGCCATCAAGGGCTCGCGCCAATTAAATTGACGTGCAAGTTGTCAAACTCGAAATGATTTTACGCTACATTCGTCGTTTTAATTGGAGCACAAATTCTGCCATGGGTATGTCGGGTTGGTACCTATTTGGACGATTTACACATGCACACCACACGCTCTTGTCATTCAATTTGCAGTGCTGATACATTGGCACCCGTTCCATTATGCGTCAATCAACTTCTAGATGCTTTACTTTTCATATTCTGCTTCAAAAAATTTAGGTAGTCGGTCTGAACATTTGTCATAAATTTTTATTTCTTTTATACACCTAGTAAATGATTGTATTTTTTAAATATTGTATTGATTGTACATTTTTATTTTATTATATACCTAGTAAATGATTGTAGTTCTCTCCACATATCTATTTACTTACAGTGAGAATTTGGTCATATCATATATTTATTTGAATTTATTAGAATATATTTGAATTTATTAGAATATATTTATTCAAGTGCTATTTTTAATCGACTGTCCCTCGAGCCTGCTGCATATGTATCACATTTAAGAACTGGTTTGTGGAAACGATCCAACTCCACATTTTGCGAGGAATATGAAGCTGCCAGCGACAGGCGCAATTATGTCAAAGTCAAAACTCGAAAGCCGTCTTCTTTCCAGCAAGCTCCCGCCAAAAATTAATGTGATACCGAAAATATTGTTCAGTCATCGGGCAGAAATAAAGGCCCAGAGGGATGAAATCAATTGCTTTGGTTGGCAGCAGGGGCGATTCGGGGTTCTGGCTCGGTTCGGATGGTTCGGATGGTTCAGCCGAAATTGCCAGTTAATTGGCAATTCAGCAAATAGCATGCGTTTTAGCGGACCTTCCGCATTCTGCCAACTCATCGACATGGCTGCGTCCCTTGGACGTTGGACGTTGGACAATTTTGGGCCCACTGGGGCGAGAGCATGGGGTCGCCCGCCGGCCCACCGGCCCACCAAACAACAATCAATTTTAATGAACGGCATTCATTAAAAAACTTTGCTGCGGTGTGAAAATCATGATGGTGACGTTGTCTCCCGCCAGCCACTTAAAGGCCATTGATTCATTTGAAACCGAAAACTGGCATTTGCCAAACAGACAAGTACGAGTGTGTATCTGAAGCTCGGCTGGGAAAGGAAGCCGCAGGACGCGCCATCAGATGCAGAGGTGGTCACCACCCACTTGAACGGCCAGTGTGGTTAGACCTCCTGCTTCGCCTGCTCCTGACTTGGCGGTTTCGTGTGAATCTGGCCTAAACACCATACACTCATTTGCTACAGTTCAGTTAAATGATGTTAACTTGTCCCTGCTGGTTTCACATTTGCTTTTTGTGTGCCAAGGCGGTGGGAAGGGATTATTTAGTTAGGGAAACTGAGGAGTTATTTACTTTATTAAGCAGAGAAACACTTAAATTCAAGCAATGTTCATCGCGCGTTTAAACGTATTTCCCGCCGTTCATGTTGACATGTACACATGCATGCAAATTAAAGCAGGATGTTTGCCTCCAGCTTTAATACCCAATCAACTAACACAGACCACCCAAAATGTCCTCCTCCCGAACACAAACACCCGAACCAGTAGCGCCATGTACGTGACATGTGCCTTGCTGAAATCGAAGCCCAAAATTGTCATTTCGATTAACAAGAAATCCACTTTCCTCTTACTTTTTCTCCCGCTTCTCTGGGCCGCCCCCAAATCAATTTCAGCATCGCACTCACAGACGTCGGCGGAGGCGGCAGGCGGGAGGGCATCTGGACCCGGAGCAGGAACATCAGAGGGAGCAGGAACCTCGTCCTCATCGTCATCGGCAGCCTCCACGGCCATCAGCTCCGATGAGAGCGGCGACCCATCATCGGCGACCGCGTTCTCCAGCTTGGCTCAAGTGTCCTCGCTGCTGCCGGAGGCATCCGCATTGTCGGCGACATCGGGACTCGTGGAGCCCTATCTGGATGGCTATGCCACTTCCAATGTGACCACTCAGATCGGGACACACGCGTATCTGCCCTGTCGGGTGAGTGCTGCTCCAGCTAAGTCATTTCATCTCCATTTGCCCAGCTAAACGAGCTAAATCTGCAGAAAAATAAATTCATAATGCCTGCGATATTTCCATTACAGTCGTCATTGCCTACACCCACCTAAAACTTAATTCTATGTTTTATACTGCAAAATTCATACAGCTTACAATACAGTAATTCAGTGCTTAAACTTGAATAAAACCAAGATAACATTTTTTAGGAACCGTTTATACTATTCGTAATGATGCAGTTAATATCGACAAAATTCTAAGCTATTAGTTTTGTGCAAACACTTTTTGTATCTCATAAACGACAGAAATAGGGCACAGAACGCGGTCATAAATATCTGCAAGTGTTTGAAAGTCCGGGCTAACCACCAAAGCTTTGTTATTCCGGTTCCACACACTTTGTTCGCCGTAGGGGACTCCACCTGTACATTCGCACACAAAGTTGCGTGCTGTTTTGCGGAGGTGCGTGCGTGTTTTTATTTGTAATTATTACTACTATTGTTGTTGTGACTGCCCTCATCACCGTGACCTGCCTGAGGTCCGCATAGAAAGCCCATTAAATTTTATTGCGCAAATATTTGTGGGATGCCCGGAACACTTTGGAGCAGTCTGAGTATTTAACGCAAGGCTCAAAAACAAATGCCAAACAAACGTGGCCAAGGAGCTCTCAGGCGATTTCTCACACGCTTTTCCATTGTTTGCGCAGGTGTTTAGAGGTCAACGGAAAGATCGGGGGAAAAGCCAGGGTCAGGGGGAAAAGCCAGCGCCAGAGGCACGCAGTCGGGCAAATTGTTTGCTTACAAGTTGTAAATATTTTATTTAGCATAAGCGAAAAGTGAAAATTAAATTTCAGCAAATTAGTTTTATGGCATCGCAATGGGTGCCAAGTTTTCGCAGTCTAGGTCAGCCACGTTACGTGACCAATTTGCCAATGGGCAGGTGTTGCTAATTATTCAGTATTTATTTAATTTGGGCGTTGGGACAGGTGTGATCGTGTTTCAAAGTAGCTCAGACATTTGTTTGAAGATTAGGCGAAATACAAACACAAATGTGTTGATTGCCGGCAGAGACAACATTATTGTTATCAAATGCCCTCTGGGATTAAAGATTAAACAAGGAAAATATATTACTTTTCGTTACAAAAGCAGACAGATTAAATTCAAGCTGAATTCATCCAATTTGCCAAGCTGTCTTAGAGGCTTTTGCAACTCATTCGAAGCCAAAGTTATTCCGAGAATACAGCAATTTCGGAGCTCAAATTCCTGGTAAAATACAAAGCATTGGAAAACTCGCATTAATCGCGGCTGAAATATTTAATACGCGATGTGCTGGGGAGGGAGTCCGTGCGCTCGGTGTTCTGTAATTTTCCAGCCGAGCAATGTTAATTTCTTGTTGTCATGGTCAATTAAGTGCTCCTCCGCCGAGCTCAGCAACCCACAGCCTAGACTGCCATAACACCTCCACCAGCCCAGCCATCATTTCCCGATCCAGGAATGAAAAGTATAAGGCTCGCATCTCAATTTTCGTCAATTACTCGTCGTTGGCTTTACACTTTATGCCCGTCCAGGATGACACGCCCAGTTTGCTCGGCGCTCCTTTCGCCGGTCTCCATTCTCCGGGAGCCTTTCATTCCATTCTCTGTTCAAATGCTGCATTAAGTGCCACAGTTGAGTGAGTCCTCTTAGCCAGGAGGGACACAGGAGGAGCAGCAGCAGGAGCAGGAGACGAGGTTGTGGACGAGCACAGGAGCCAGACAAAGATTGCTCTTCGGTCCGCTTCTTTTCAAATTGGCCTCACTTGTCCGGACATTCGATGACATCAGGTGGAGTAGAACATCCTTTTGGGCTAAATGGCTTATTTGAAATATTCCAAGCAGCAGCTTATTTGTAATTGTCGGAGCTTAACTTTTGTCCGCCCAAGAATGCGCACTCGAATCGAGTGGAGTTGCAGTTGGACTGATTCTCGATGTCGTTGCCATCAAAAGTAATCTCGGCATCGGAATTTTACCCAAACTAAATTAGTAATCCGCCTGTGCAGCAGGCTGAGGCCAATTAAGTGCAACGCATGCAACGAGCTCCTAATGAGCTCGTCCTTGCAACGGAATTACAGGGCGTTGACAGCTTCTACACAGTTTAGGGAGACCCGTAGATCCACTTGCAGAGGACTACAACTAACCAGAGTGCCCGACCAAACCAGGACCAAAGTGTCGAATGGACAAAATCGTTTTAGTGCTCTGCGTGCGCCTATAAATGCATTTTAGATTTACTAACTACGACACATTTCGATAATATCTGAAACATGCCGTTCCCGATGCAGATGCCCCTACTTGCGAGCCTCGGCGGCTCCTGCGCTTGTCCATCGTCCATCTGTCGGCCGGGTTTCATGTTCATTTCGGTATTTAATTACATTTCAATGTAGTTTCTGTGGGCAGCCACGCAGGCCACTGGACCCCACTTACCAACTTCTGGCCCATCTGCATTCGGTTGCAGTAATTTACTTGCCTCTGTGTGCGCCGGCACTTTGACATTTCTCTTCCACTTGTTGAGCAATTCCCGTGTGGACGTCCTAGTCACAGGAGGTTGTCCTTATCGCTAATGGAGCGCACTGTCTACACCGTAGATGGGGTGTTTAATCTCGGTTGGGGTGCCCAGTTAAGCTGCTCCAGCTTCCAACGGCGAAAACCAATATTGGCAAGTGACACTTTCGTAGTAATAGGGCAAAATTCAGGCCACAAAAATTGACTTTGGCCATAAACAAATAATCTTGAACAACAAACAAGTATAATACTTTATAACGTATTGAAAGAAAATAATTGTAGATTTGCTCATTTGCTTCTAAAAATAGCAGTTCAATTATATATTCCTTAAACTATTAAATGCTATAAAAATCCGAAATATAAAAAGATGTTATGCGTGTTTCGCTTGCTGTATTAAATCATTATGTCATATACTGTGGTTTCCATCAGTTTTACATTGCCCCTTTTTATTTAAATCACAAGCAGCTAGAGTAAATATTTGATCAACCTCAATCCCATTTATAAACCAATTTGCTTGTCTTATTCCCGCAGGTCAAACAGCTGGGCAACAAATCTGTGTCCTGGATTCGTCTGCGAGATGGACACATCTTGACCGTTGACAGGTAATTAACAAACTCATTGCCAGACATTTGAAATCGAGGCTGGACGGCTATCTGCTGACAATTACAAATCAATTTTCTCTTTAATATCCCTGGAAATTCTCAAGTGCCTGGAGGACACAGCAAAGCCAGTGGCATAAACGATATAATTCACAGATGAGCACAAATATTTGTGTAATTAGTGAATTTAACAGGCTCGATTTCAAATGCCTTTCTTGTATCTGGCGCTCGTTCAGATGTAGTTATACAATTTCAGCGGTAATTTACTGATTGCTCTGTTTGAGACATTCCGGACATTTGCATTAAAATAATGAACGACAGTAATGCTATGTGCCAATTAAAATATCATGAGTGGCGAAAATGACCCTGATGACCCGGATGATTACCCTTTGGGCTAAAATATGAAACAATCACATTGTGCTGCCTCTTACTATTTTCTACTTTTCGGTAAGCCAATTCACTGGCTAACTTCTGACTCTTGAAATTATACACTCCCAACTTGTTCGTTACGTTTGCTTATATCAACATCCATTCCCAGAACTCCGTGGAGACTGCCCAATTTGATTCCTCCGATATTTTCGAAAATTCGATTGAGACAAACCCTTTTCAACAAAATGAATTAAGAGTATAAACTTTGAAGCTGCCGAAGAGCCCCTTCAATTTCAATCTGCGTGTCCTCGAAGAGGGCGAGTTGCAGGTGTGTCATCAATGATGCGAGTTGTGGATGCTGGATGTGGATATGTCCTTTTCCTGTTTTTCCTGTATGACAGGCCAAGCGGAAACGCAAGTGTGCAATTTCATTGAATTTTTTCACCTCCTTCCCCTCAAATGCAGAAAAACTTTACTTCAAACTGTCTCTGAGTCTGCTTGTTGTTGGTTCGTCCGTCTTTTATTTCACACTTGGAAAACAAAAACTGCATACGTCCTCAAATACGAATAAAATAAATGCTTAAATCAATTAGAACATGATACGAACGACAACAATTAAGTATAAGTGTATTACGTTACAGTTCAAATATAAAATGCAATCAATAATTTTAATGTACTTTACTCCCACATTTGAAAGTATATATTAAAGATGAAATATTACTATTTAGTTATATAACCAATATAACTATTGGTTTGTATAATAATTTGTAATCAGGTTAATAAATAACTTTACAAGTAGTAGGTACATGAAGACCCCAAACTATTTCTCTGTGCATCTTCACATCCTTCTCTGTTTTAGCCACGTTTGCCATTCGGGAAGGATTGTGATGCAGGGTGGCAGGGCAAACATTTCCAGCTTATTACTTTGATAGAAAAGTAAAACCAATGAACCTTTCACATTAGATAAGACAGCCAGCCTGTTTGTCCTTCTGGCGGAGTAGCTCCCATATGGGAGTCTCTGTGCGAATGTGTGTGTGAGTATCTGTGTTGGCCAGGATGAATGGCTGAATGGCTGGGCAGAAATGAATGACTGGCTGGAGACAAACATGGCTGGGCGGCGAGCATTGAAATTTAGCTGAGATAGTGTCCTTACTGATTGCTTCCTGCAGTGCCCACCAGAAGAAGATCCCGTGCCCCTGTGCCACTCCCCTCTTCTGCCGACCGCCTCTTGCGGGCCAAGTCGGTCTTCCTGCACTTGCTGCCAGTTGATTGTGTGCATCGAGTTCTTTCCTGCTCCAATGTCTTCTGTCACATTTATCTAGAAAGTTTTCTTTTTGCCCGCTCAAAGAAACCCCAACTGTTTGTCCTTCGCCAGCAGTTCCCCGGCATATCAAACATAATGGGAATAGATTTCAAAAACTTTTAGCCAGCGACACTGCTAGTGTGCTGTATAATGGCGCAAATGATGTGTTTACACTATCATATAAATGTCACGTGCAATGGTGTCTTTTGTTTGGGCACTTTTTTGCTGGACACATGCTTTCCTCAATTTATGGCCTCCTCTTACCCGTTCGCACGAAGGATTACTTGGCCGAAAGGGCGGCTACAGGAGCCTTAATGCCCGGGCGGCGGTCGAGGTAATTACCCAGCCAGGTGTTTCTCGGCTACTTTGTTATCTCTTATCTGAACACACACACACACACACCGCAGCGGCGATGTGCGTCATATGGCAGGAGCTGCATGTGCAGCAGGAGATGAGCTTCCTCTTAATGGGATTCTCCGAGTGGCAACCGCAACAAGCAGCAGCAAAAGCCCTGATGCGATAAGCGAAGCGAAGGAAATGAAACTCTCCGGCGGGGGGAAATCTTGGCAGATACGTCTGAGGTTAAAGCCAAGGACTCCACACCCACAATCCGGCGAAACGTCGTCCTATCATATTCACAAGCAGTCCCTGCGGAAATTGCGCACCCTTGTGGAAGCCGATTCCCTTCAAAATATTCCACGGAGGTCTTATTAACATCTTATTTATTTCAAAAATAAATAAGAAGTATTTAGCCTGCACTTACAAAGCGATAATATATTAAATATTTTTACCGCATTTAGAAGATTTGTTTAGTTTACGGTTTTTATCCCGATTCCATTCAAGTGGACCTAAAATTCCTTGGGACAAGCGTTTGATTAGCCCACTTGGGGAGCACCTCTTGCGTGCACCAAGCCAAGCGGAATATTCAAGTGGCCTATATGCCTGGAAAGGCAGGAGGAGCGCCATACAGCTTCCCCCACAACAATAAACTGCAAATGGTAACTCATGCCGGGTCGGGTCACTCCGTAGTACTTGAAAAACGAGCAGAGAGACCGTGGAAAGCCACAAAATACGGGCAGAAGGAGTGGCAGCAAAATAGGGGACAACAAAATGCAGGAGCCCAGGAGGAGTCAAGAGCTGAGAAACTTTAAAATGAAATGAAAATTATAAAGTAACTACAAAATCTTGATAAGAAATACAGCGCGGGGCGCACAGTTTAGGTGGGGAGGACCAACAGGACACCGAGGAAATGGCAAAAGTCATAAAATGTCGAGTTTTACGAGTGCAAAACGCAAGGGTCTAATCTGGGTTTACCATCAAAACTTGTTAGTGGGGAGGTGCTGGGTACTGGGTACTGGGTACTGGGGGGAGGCTCCAAGCTTTGGGGCACATAATAAGCAATGTCAACGCATGTGTGCAGGGGGCGTGGCCATTTGCTGCATTTTAGCCAAATGACGGAAACATTTTTGCACTTTAGGCAAAGTGCAGGGGGCAATTGGGGAGCCTAGAGTCCCGAAGGGGACACAACTAGGAAGAAGGAACGAAAATATTGCAACAATGTCATTAAACGCAACTTATTTCACCACCGACTTCGGCCGCTCCCCGCACAAAAACATTTGCATGCTGCCTGCCCCAAACACGCAACTTTGTTGTCAACTCTTTCCCCCAACACTCGCCGTCTCTTTCGCTAGTTTCCGCTTAAATGCCGCAACTAAATAACTTTAAGTGTCTTTTGAGTGGCCATTAGTAGCGGACTTAGCGGGGACTCCGCTAAGTGGGTATGCCGCTTTTGTTCGTTTGCTTAGAATTTATGCTGTGTGGCATGGATGCTTAAAGTCAGTCCAATGGACTCAGGTTGCCGGCTTCCTGGGCTTTTCAAACAAACAATAATGGTGTGGCTCAGTTCTCCAGGCTGAGCTTGTGCGATGTTTCCTCCCTGACCTTTGAGTTGCCATTCTTAAAACTACGTCATACTTAAATATGATTTTCATTGCAGCTTTAGTAATTAGTTGTGATATATATTAATTAAGACTCCCGCACAAAATTACTTGCCAACATTTACTTAACTTCTGTGTAAGGAAATAAGTTTTGAACCAATTCTGAAGTTACTGTTCAGAGCTGAGTATGTTGGCTAAGATACTCTCGAATTCCGTTGGCAAACAAGCAGTGCCAATACTGCCACAATTGAAGCGTGTGCAACAAGTGTGGCTGGAAATACTTTGCAATTTACCTGTGAACACTGAAACTAAATTAAAAGTTATAACTTGCGACTAATTCCAATTTTGCATACCGCTTTCAGGGCCGTCTTCATAGCCGACCAGCGATTCCTGGCCATCAAGCAGCCGGACAAGTACTGGACCCTGCAAATCAAGTACGTCCAGGCCCGGGATGCCGGCTCCTACGAGTGCCAGGTCTCCACGGAGCCCAAAGTCAGCGCCCGTGTCCAGCTGCAAGTTGTGGGTAAGTCAAGTCCAAGTCCAAGACCGTGAACATGAACACTAAATGCCAGGGCTTATGAATATGAGTTCGCTGCGGCTGAGTTAAGCGCATTATTTGCGGGTGGCAAGGGCAAAGGTCAAGCGGCAGCAAATGCGAAAACTTTTCAGCCTGCCTACAAAAGGCTGAGCCACACATGGGCTGAGATCTTTGCATGTTTCATGCGGCAACTGCATTTCAAATTACTCACTAAATTGCATTCAAATTGCGGCTGCTGACCATTGGCCATTGAAATGCTCGAAAAACGAGTGCAAAAACGTAAAGCAGAGCACACAGACGGAACATTTCTTTGGTCAGTCAAGTTTTTTAACGAGAAAACTTTTACGTGCAGGGCTCTGGTTTCGTTTTGGTTTCCCAGACACACAAACACACACACACACACACACACACCCGAGCACCGAGTAAAAAGTTAATTAAATTTCATGTTTGCATACCGGAAGAAACAGCATCAGCAGGCCAAATGAACAATGTAAATGTCAGTCGAGGGCATCGGAGGATGTTCTGGGCCCTGTAATTGATATGAAATTTCCCGGCTGCGGCTCTGGCTCACATTATTTATCTGGCCGGCACAATAACAACCGCATTGCTTGGGGCTATGACGCGGAAATCAGTGCGAATATTTTTGGGCCACGGCTATTCGGTCTCGGATTCGGATTCGAATTCGGTTTCATATCCGGATTTTATCTATGACACGGATGCATTCATTTGAAACGATGCCTGCTGCAACTCGGGGGTTTGCTTTACGAGAAACAACGTCCTTCGGCCAGAATTACACCATCATTTCAAATTCTTTGACAATTTAAGGTCATTTTAGCCCAGCTCAGATGGCAACGAAAAGAAGAGCGCCAGGCAGTGAAAGTAAAAAGTCAATTTGCATTTGAAGCCAACAAATTGAATTTTCTTTTATCCAACTAACACTTTGGTTTTATGGAGATCCAGCCCGAGGAGCTTGCTGCCGGCAAAAAAGGACACATCATGCGGAATCGAGGGATGAGCAGGGAGAAATGAGGGCAAGGGCAATAGACTGGATAATGGTGTTGCCAAAAAGTGATTTTCGCATTTCCGGCTCAGCTAATTTGTATGCTAAACACTTGCGCATGTATGCCAAACCTCATGTGTGCGTGTCCACTGGGAATAATCAGATTCAATTCGTGAAACTGAAATAAAATAGAAAACATTGAAATGTAGCATGTTAAATTAGGTCTGCTTGATAACCATAATATGTATTCAGGGTATACCCCACTTGAATTACAAATTCCAACAATGCAGTTCGTTTTGCAATTCTAATATTTTGGTTATACTTTTAACAGGGCATTTTAAAAATATATTTTTGAGTAATTCTAAAAGGCATTTGCTTGCTTTCTTAGTTGAACTACGAAAATGCTCAAGATCGAATTTTGTTAGTGTTAGCTTAAGAAATTGGGAGTGGGCGCAGGGCGTGGCAGCCAACAGGTATCCATCTGGAGCCAGAAATATTCGCCTATCTGAATTTCGTATGCGCGGCCACATTTGCGTTAATCTAACGACAAGTTTAAGCATAAAGGATTTCTATTCATGCCCGGCAGGGATTCTACGATCAATCTTTTCCCTCCACCGACTCGCCGTCTCTTTCTGAATAACCATTATTTGCAGTCGTTTGGCCATCCATGGCCATTTCCATTTCCAGTTCCCCGGCGAGGTCCAATCGGCCTTTGTTTGTTTGAAGTTGAATTTGGGTGTGCGTGGTCCTTCCGGTTCCTTTGCTCCTTTCCTCCCAATTCGGCTGGCCATAACCATTATCGGCAGCACCTATTCCTCACCACCCTGGAGCACCCCCTTGCAGTTTTTGCTGCCAGTTTTTTGCAACCGCTCTCCCAGTCTGCTTTTGGTGTCGCCCTGCTTGGCTGATTTTGCGCCTTTGCCATGTAATTTGTATTTATTGCATCGTTTTGTCTGCGCAAACCCCCTTTGCATGTTGTCGCTTTTTGCACCACCCACTCCCCACCCACTGCCACCGCCCAAAAGCATCCCAGGCCACCCAAAATCACCCGCCTTGACCCACCACCATCCGTTGGCGCTGAATGGATTCGATTCGAGTCTTTGGCAATGGATTTTATGTTGAGGCTTTGGCCTTTGCCTGCCCGCTGCTTGATTTCTGGGCCATATTCGGATGCAGAGCGAAGCTGGGGTAATAGGCTCGTAGTTTTCGGTCAATTTGTTATGTTAACAGCGGAGGGGACTGGGAAGGGATCCTTATTTGCTTTGTTGCCGGTTAAAATGTCAGCTTCTTTGGTTTTGGCTCATTTACTCGAGTTTCTAGGTCACCGAAATGGGCAGCACAATGGAGCCAAATCGCTGTTAATGCCCCGAAAAACATCAAGTCTGCTTAGCTGCAAACTTATGTAATAATCTTTTAAACTTTTCCCGGGCAACTCTACTGATTTATTCTTATGATCCGCATCCACGGGAGAGCTTTTCGCGGCTGACAAGGAGAAAAAAACCATTCGCACCCACAGTGACTCGCACACATGAATGCCAAATGAATGAATGAATATATTTTTTTCTGCATCATTGAACGACAAACTAGATTTGGTTTTATGAGACTCGCTTTCTGTTCAGCTCAGATCATCTCATCTCCAGGGTCGATGATTCCCCGTCTCATTTCGAATTCATTCTCGGATGGCTTGGTCTTATTTAATTTGCTGCTAATCTTGTATGGCCAAAGCCAATTTTGGGGTTTTCGTTTGGTTTTATTATTTTTTTTGGGATCGCACTTTATCTCGCCATCAAAAGTGACAATTTCCCTGTGATGTTTGCGCACCGCCTCTCGACTAATTTGCCTAAAAGCATTTCGCCATAAACTCAATTAATTTAAGTTGCTGCAATTCACTTGACACTCTTAACCAATTCCCCTCCCTTCGCACTTCTGCTCTCTTTGTGCTTGGAGAATTTCCCGAAATGTGGTCAAAGTTTTCTGGTTTCTGTGTCTGTTTCTGCGGCTCTCATTTAGCTTATTTTCTTTTTAAATTACTTCTAAAGACTAAGCATAATAGTTCCGAGTCGATGTTGTCATTGAAATTAAATTAAAAATGTGTCTTATGGTCACGTCTAAATCGAAGTTTTCACTGGGTTCATTTAGGGTTCAGAAAGCGAAGTTGCAGCTTATTTGGTAATTGGTATTCAAAGAAAGAAAAACAGGAGAGAAGGCTGTAGACGAGTTCCTCGACTATCACATACCTTTAACTCTGCCAATGCAATAAATAACTTTAAATAACGTTATAGTCGAGATCCTCGACCATGAGATACTCATTAATCAGCTACTAGAAGTCCCAACGAGAAATTTCAACATTTTTTGAAATATTGGGAAAAAATTAAATTAACTTGAAATATTAGAAGACATGCCTTACAGTCTTCACCAGAACTAGTTGGGAATTATAGGGCTACAAGAAAATATGTTTCCTTAACAAATATTAAAAGCGGAAATAACTATGTGTTCCAACAATAAGTTAAACATTCTTCAAGAACACATACACTACACATACACTCACTGCTCGACCGGTTAGAGAGATTACTTGAAATATTTTGTGACTGTAAATTAGAAGACATGCCTTACAGTCTTCACTAGAACTAGTTGGGAATTATAGGGCTGCGACTTATTCTAGTGTCTTTGGTTCCACGTTGTTGTACTTGGGAAAATGAATGTTAAACTGCTGCTTTTACATCAGGCCCCCTATCCTCGACTTAATTAGAGCCATAAGAGTGTCACAATTTTCTGACTGGAAAATTATTCCCTCCCCGGGCGGTGGATATCCCCAGATAAAAGTTGCGTCGGCGATAAAGTGGAACGGTTGCTAATAACATTGCACTTGCTGCTGCTTCAGCTGCCGCAGTACGTAGTATACCTCTAGTAAATTTTTGGCATATTTTTTGCTGCTTCGTCGCGAATCTCCATCTCCAGTCAAGCTGCTGGAAAACTAACATTCAACAACATGACGATTTTGACAAGCTGACACAGTTTGGTGTCAAACCAAAACTTGGCGCGTGCTCCCCGACTACAGTACGTACTGGCACTACACAGCCATGTAGAAGCCCACACACAGATACTCTGGGGCATAGTCGGGCATTTTGTGTAAATTCTCGGCGCACTCATTTTGCACATTTTTGTGTAACAGCAGTGAAAACTCGGCGTATACGTGATTTTGTCAAATTTCAAAGCTCACGTCGCTCCACGCTGCCCCAGCAAATGAAGACGCACAGTTTTCCCGCTTTTCCGCAGTAGTGGGGGAAGGAGGGGGGAAGGTCGTGTGAAAATGTATGCGCCAACATTTCCAACTTGTTCGGCTGTGTGCGCTCCCTATTCACCGCCTTTTTTGCTGCTTTTCTTCCATTTTTGTTTGACAGAACTCTTAGTTTGTTATGCATGTGCATGTCTGTTGGCCAAAAAATCACCCCGGTGCCCAAAACGGCAGCAGTCTGGGGATGGGTGTAGTTCAAGCTGGAATCAGTAAGTGAAAAATTGAAAAGTGGATTTTCTTCGGAGGCGGAGTGTCGTCCTGCCACAGCCAGATTTACGTGTGCGACGTGACTCGTAGCTGTTAATTCAATAGATTAGCGAAATGACACAATTTCGAAGCGCCGAATTTGCCACTTCCACTTATGCGCACTGCTCTTCTACTCTCTTCCCATGCCGCAGTTCCCCGCACGGAGATCCTGGGAGAGCCGGACCGCTACGTGAAGGCGGGCAGCAACGTGGTCCTCCGCTGCATTGTGCGCGGCGCCTTGGAGCCGCCCACGTTCATCATGTGGTACCACGGCGCCGAGCAGCTGGCGGCCGACTCCCGCCGCCACCGCACGCAACTGGATCCGAACCTGCCGGAGGCCTCCGGCGAAGGTCAGAGCACGGTAAGTGCCAATTTTACTTAAATGGACATCATTTTTGTAGCTATTACTCAATTTGAAAAGCACAAACCAAGAAAGAGAAAAGATAAACTAACCAATTACTTTGCGTAATAAAGCCATTAGAATGTATTATAGATACCATAATAGTATCTTTAGAATTATTCAGTTGCCCAGCAATTTCATTGATTTAAACTATTTAATGTTTTATCACCTTTATGTTTATAAATTAAATAGTTTTATTTAATTGTTTTATCATACTGCAATTAAGACAAATTCGCTCTGTAGCTTAAAGCATCTTCCACTTGGCCGGAACCAAAAGACAACTGCTCCCTTGTTATTTTTTTAATTTAGTTACACTCAACTTCGAATGGATTCTTGGCTGCCGCTGGCAAGCGAGAAATATTATAATTTTGTTTCGCAAAGTTTCAGTTGTGTCGCATTTCTCCTAATTGCCTGGCCATAACTTTCTTCCCTGTGCCGCGGGGCAAAAAGTCAGTTCCGGCACATGCTCGATATTTGGAATACGTGTGCCCATGTCCGAGTAAAAACCGACTGTGTTTATCTTTTTCTTTTCCGAACTTTTCCTTGGCTTCCGAGCACCGTAACTGAGTGGGCCTGTGTTTTTCTCTCCTGCAGATTGGCTCATTAATCATCGAGTCGGCCAAGAAGCGCGATACTGGCAATTACACATGTAGCCCGTCGAATAGCCCCAGTGCGACCGTAACGCTGAACATAATAAATGGTGAGTTGCAGTCCGGGCATTTGCTCGCAAAAACTTCCCTTACAAATTAAATATAGAAATTAAAGTCGTACTGCACATAGAAGTTCATTTGATGCAACTTGAAATGTCGCTATTTATCAAGTTAAATACTTGTGAGTAATGGTATTGATGACATAATGAGGCTAATACAACATTTTATTATTATTGAATGGACAACAAATTATAAAGGAAACTAATTTTACGATTGTATAAATAATACTTTATCCAAAGATACCGACCGTTCATATATAAAATCATATCTAACCCAATGCCCTTGAAGTTACAAATGATTGTTGCCTCTGCATTTTCCCAGGCGAATCGTCGGCTTCGGCGGTCACCTCCTCGGCAGCCACCACCCGGGCCTACGCCCTCAGCATCCTGGCGCTCCTGCTCAGCGTCATCCTCATCGGAGTGGGCCACCACACATGACATGTCACTGCCAGCAAGCCAAACTGAATGGCCGAAGCAATAGCAGCTACTAGACAGTGAGAAGATGGGAAGCCCAACACTCTGCCAACGTAAAAGTAAAAACCAAATAGCAAAAGCGAGAAGAACAGAGAGATAAAACGTAATAACCGAGTGCATGTTGTAAGCTAGTTGATTTTATCCACTAACTAATAGCCAATACATACACGTATAGAGGATGAGTCCGTATCCCAGAAAAAGACAGGCATTTTCGAGAACCCCGAGTCCCAGCTAAGCGTAAGTTCTACCGGCTCTAAGCAAACTAGTCAGTAAGCCCCTAGTCCTAACCGAATTTGTTACGTAGTTTTGTTTTGGTTTTTGGTTTTTCGGTTCGGTTCGCTTCGGTTCGGTTCGGTTCGGTTTGGTTCCGATGCGGGAGTGGCGTATGCGGGGCCTATGTTTTGTGGAAAATACCGAGTAAGTTTGCATAAATGAATAACAGTAAATATTTATGCAGTCCGATGTGAAATTGCATCGATATCCTGAACCCATTCGGACCGCATGGGCGAGCGGGGCAGGAAGAGGGATCGGGTTCTGGGAAATTCCTGCCATCAAACGAATGCGTTTTTGGAAAAATGCAACTCGAATGCATTTGCATGGCAATTTGAGTCTGGAACAACATTTGCAGTCTCCTTCCTATGTGGCGACATGCTGAACTTTTCAATTAGCCATATCTCCCGCACTCCTCGCACAGTTTTCCTCCTCCTCCTCCTCATTCTCTCTTTCTCTATTTCTCTCTCACTCACTCACGGATGCCGGACAATTTTGAATATTTATTATTTTTAGCAAATACTAGACTCTGACCTCGTTTCTGGTCAGAGGAAATGAAACTTCTTTCGCCAATAAATTTGAAAAATGGCATAGGCCGTCCCAGGGATCGTAGAAGTTCTGAATGATTTGCAAGGAGTTTATTCAGCATTATCTTTGGCAAACATAACACCCACATACTCGGACTCCTGATGTATCTGGCACATCGCAAACATTTGCATAGCCAATTTATGGAACTCTATTTTATGTGCTCTTATCTCACGAACAAGCTCGAAACATGCGGGAAAAACCAAAATTCATAAAGTAAATATTGCGTAAGAACAAAAAATTATAGCAAATACACTCATTGATCGGAATGGACGAAATGGACGTCCGGCAAGCAAAAACAATTTAATTGATAACGAAAGTAAATTTATTGAATTCAGCGGACTGAATCGCGAACTGTATATAACTCCATTGCGAAATCGTTCAGCAAAATGTAAATTAATTGAATATACAAATAATATAAATGGCAGAATCCAACCAGAGACGTATTCCAAACACTAATGAATTGCATTTAAACGATACAAATAAATACATAAAATAAATAAACAAATAGCAGCAGGCAGGAGACAGGAGACAAAGGCGCAAGGCGGCCAAAGAAATAAATAAAACGAATCAAACGGACAAAATGTAAACATCGTGTGCATTGCCAACCCGCAGGCCCGGCTCGTATTTATTTATCCACTTAACGTCCTTTTTAATTACACACACTCCCCCGATCCACGGCAAATCCCATAAAAATCGCCCGAAATTAATTAAAGTTGTCTCTGCTCCTCAATTTGTATGTACGTGGAAAGTGAGGCTGCAGCGTCAACTTAATTGCAATTAGGTGCAGACCCACTTCCACTCCCACTCCCACTCCCATTCAAACAATGCCCTCAAAGCGGCATTAATTATGTGTGCGATTGTCCCAAGGCGTCGGCTGTCACACCCTGCGTATACTTGATGCTCCCGCCTTTGAGCGCTCAACAAATTGATCCCGGGCCAAGTTAACCGCAAGCAGCTGTGAGCCAACACAAACACGCTCCGCAGACGGGCGAGAAAAAGCCGCGGAAATAAATTTCTGCGGTCAATATTACAGCGGGCGGGCAGGTGGGGGTAATTTAACAGGGATTCTTTTCACGGGTGTGGACAATTAACACATTCCGGCTTGCATGCATCAAATGCTCGCGGTCTGCGGCTAACCACCTTTGAGCCACCCACCCATTTTCACACCCACCCCGAGTAGCGCCCAACCCTGACACTTATATTCAGCCTTTTATTTTCCGGCCAAAAGGCCAGCAACAGCCTATTGGACACCCCATAAAACCGAATGTTAAACAATGAAAGTTTGTAAGACCTAAGCGGCGTATATGACCATAGCAAGTACTATACAAATCGAAATCAAAATACATTTCTAAGCTCTTAAGTGTTTTCCATCAGCTCGATTAACGTGTAGCCTCCATTCGTGTAATTATCAACACCCGACTAATTGTAAATAAATCGCATTACACGCAAAAGTCCCAAATTCGCAGAGGTGTGGACGTTACTTTTTAAAGACAGACACTGGAACACACGTGTACTCATGATATAGCAAAGTTTATTGTTAAGTACCGACTAATAACAAAAATACTTACACATATACATATGTAAACGAAACTAAGAACTATGTGAACTTTAACTGACAAATTTATTGCATTACATACAATAAAATAATACAATTGAATAACTTAAAGAAGTCTTTCCATTGAGGTGAAACTAAAACAGGCTTTTCTTTATTATTATTATTCTAATGGTAAGTACAAGGATTGGTAAGATTAGATTGAAATAAATACAGCAAAACTGCAAAATATATAACATTTCTTAATGCAAACCACATTTTTAAGCATTCATTTAGTTGACAGAATATTAAAACTTATATATATTGGCTTGGCTTAGTTTTCCTTGTTTTAAAGACACAGAACATCATTAGTTTTTTTCGCATAAATCTTAAAAATAAAACAGTTTTAAAATTCAATGAAGGGACTTTTTTGATTTTCTTTTTATCTTTACAACATTTTTATATGATTGATGTAAAATAAGCATATGGCTTCTATTATTAAAAACCCATATCTGATAACATTCTAAAACAAAACCTAAATACGTGTTACATTTTAATTCACAAAATTTGGCATGCACTTTGAAAATTATTAGGATATCAGTTATATATTACTTATTATATTCAGTTTTTGGTTGTCAGCTGAACTATACCAATATATATGGGTATCCAAACTATTAGGTTGGAATTTGGTTCGCCGCCAAAAGAAAGGACCGACTGTTTTCGATAATGATGTGGCGGAAGTGGTCGTTGATGGCGAATCCGCGAATAACGTTATGGAGCACCATGCCCATCAACTCGCCTGTGTTGTCGTCGGTCATAGTCTGGGGAACGAGGTGGATCACGGCGTATGCCATTACGATGCACGACTGCCTGTCCATGACAATGGCGGCCACCAGGCGACCGATGCCTTGCTGTCCGCTTGGGGAAATTCCCTCTTCAGTTGTGAAACCCTTGGCCAAGGAGAGACCCCTGGCAACAAAACTCACCGTAGCGTCGTTGACATGGGCGGGGGGGTCCATATAGGCGGCTGCCGAACGCAGCAGGATGCAGGACACCTCCTCCATGTCGGACCAGAAGACGTCTGGTGAGGATTTGCCGTGATGAGGACAATGGTCAGTATGCAAGCTGGGGATCGATGGCGGCGAGTATGCCTGGAAGACGAAGTCCTGGTTGAGATAACGTATAAAGTCTGTCACCTCGGTCACTTCTCCAGGAGAATGGCTAAGAGTCTCAGACGCGATCACTTTGTAGCTGGCATCGCAACTCTTCAAGTCATCGCCTTGCCCAGCAAAGAATCCCGAATATGCGATATCTTCGGGCACATTGACCGTGAGTTCTTCTGGATCAAAGAGAAGGGGTTCCTCCAATAGATCTGCCACGTTTATTGTGGAAGTGACGATTTCTTCCATTTCTTCCATCGAATCGCGGTCTACGACCTCGTCTAAATTCTCTTCTGGAGCCATTTCCTCCTCGCTCTCCCAGACCACGTGCATTGTAGGAGTGTCCATTACTTCCATCAAAACTGCGTAGTGTTCGACGTCGGCTAAATCGTCTTCTGGAGTCACTTCCTCATCGTTCTTCCAGACCTCATCATAGATTAGGAAATACTCCTCATCGAAATTCCCTTCATCGTTGTAAATAAGTAGTAATTCATCTTCATCATTCGAAAGGAAGACATGATCGTAAAAAATTTCATTATCCATCGTAGTGTTGCCAATTATCGTATTTATTATCTTATTGTCCAGAAAAACTTTCTTAAGAAACGTGCAGTTGCCAGGGATGGAGAGTTAAATACGCATCTATCGATAACATATTTTGTTATGGGCGAATGGCGATTGTTTGGAGCAATTGGGGATTGCATGCATATAAATTCTCATTATATAACATTAGTTAACAAATACTTGACAAATTGAATGTCTGTTGAATGAAAAGTAAAATAAATAAAATTAGTGTCTTTTTTGTACACTATTGCACGTTTTCCTTGAAAATTTAACATCGACTATTATCACTTACAGTATTGTAAAAAACATATCCCAAAAATTTTGTTTTCATTTTCTATTATTTCTGTCCTTTTATGAAAATGTTTAAAATATTTTCCATAACAAAGAACAGTTGAAATTGCACGAACAAGTAGAATCGCGGCCAAATTGAAGCCCAAAGAACTAGTTTATTACATAGTTTTCTTGGCATCTTTATTAAAGAAGACGACAACTCTGGTATGCTTGATTTCAAAAGCTGATGAATTGATGAAGCCAATTTGCTGGCCAAATATGCGATTTAGCAATCATCAGTTAACGTAATTACCTAACAATTATCTCTGTGGGTTTAAGGACGATATAATTAAGCTTGGTGTTGGATGGCCAATAATGAAATGTTAAAATATTTGTGTCGAAATGGGAATAAAACCAGTTTGGGTGTATTCACAACGGATTAAAGAGGGCGCAAAGGTATCAAATTAAACAATCCGAACGGGTTGGACAATGGCCATCGGGTCAAGGTCGACTCGTTGTCTACTGCCAGGCTAAGCAACAAGGACAAACGTAACTGAAAGGATTGAAGGCTTAATCCGGCCATTTTCCATTAGGACAGTCGACGTCCTGCAATTGTAGTCGGCCTCTTTGTGTCTGGCAAATAAATTAAAGCGGGAAACATCGAGAGATTCCCTATAATAGTAGCCCAGGATATTAATAAAACGGATAAAGTCCGCAATCGATGGGCATGTTTATTAGTATAAGTAAAAGAACAAAAATATGTGTTTGGCTTTTCTTGAACTGTACTTTGCTGTTTTTATACCCATTACTCGAAGAGTAAAAAGGGAAGGAAGCGTTTCCGAGCATATAAAGTATATATAATATATTCTTGATCAGGATCAATAGCGGACTCGATGTCCAAGCATGTCCGTCTGTCCGTCCGTATGAACATCGAGATCTCACGAACTATAACAGCAAGAATGTTGAGATTAAGCAGGAAGATTCCAGATTTTAAGAAGTTTTGAGATTTCTCTAACGGCCACAAGCCGCCCATAACCCTCCCGCCCACACTTTTTTTTTTATTTTTTTAATTTTATTATTTTATTTACCAATTTCTATCGATATGCCAAAAAGAATGTTGCATTTTCTCGTTCGCTCTCCCAGATGTAACTAGATGTGTAACGGTTATCTGATAGTCGATGAAGTCGAAGATAACGATTTCTCTTGTTTCAACTTATTTGTTTCGTATTTCAATTACTGAATATTTTATTGTGAAGTATCAATTTCTGTGGAAAGTTGAGATGCCTTAAGTATACCGCGTTCCTTAAACCTTTTTTTGTGATTTTCTTGTGATTATCCTTTGTCTCGAAACATAATGATATAGCTATCAAAATAATTTATGTTTCTCATCGCATAATATTTTCATTAGAAATATTAGTTGCTTAAACTATTAATGTTTGAAAATTGCCTTAAAAAAAACTGTCATTCTTTGCCATTTAACACAGTAACACAGTCTCGGCTTACCATTTTGAATCCTACAATTTGAGCTTCTCCACACTGGCTTTGAACGGCGCCCAAAAAGAATCCTCACAACCAATGCCTGGACAGGATTTGTCTCAACTTTCGAACGCAGCTTTCAAATGCAAATTTAATGCAGCAGCCAACGCTGCGAAGCCGCATAATTCTCGAAAGGGGAACTAATGAGGGCTCATTCAACGAGGGGAGTGGCAGGCGAAGGAAATGCTGGGAGGCTGACCAGGCTCAGATTTGGTTTCATCTGGAGCTTTTGCTTTTGCTTTTGCTTGGCTCGTAACAGGGTCAAACTGTAAGTAGGAAATGCAAAGGGCATTCACATTTTGATTTCATTATTGCCATTTTCTGGGCTGCATACTCAGACTGACTTCCGAGTGCAACGTCACTGCCTCAAGGATAAGTTTCACCTGCTTTTCCTCTAATAAGTGAGCACCTGAATGCGACCTAGTAGGCTGGTGTGTGTGCGTGTGCCCATTGTGGGTGCTCTCCTCACAAGGTAAGCCATTGAAAGCAGCCAGGATCATGGAGCAAAGGGTGGTGGCTAATGCCAAAGAGCCTTTCCTTCGAGCAGCCGCACACACGGACACAACAAAGACGCCTTTCAATTTGAGGCGGAAAAGTTTTTGGGGCTTTCGGAATCAAAGCCAGGCCCAGCGGTTGGAATGCGATTTGTGAGGCAAAGGAACATGTTTAAGCGCGATTTTATTACCGAAAAGGATGCATTCGGATCGAGATGTATTTCCTTCGGCACCGCAGCACTGTTGGTCATTTGCCAACATTTTGCAAGTTACTTTCGGTGCACTTAAGGTGGTTATCATGAGATATTTAAGAGGAAAATATTTGTAGGCATTTTTCATACTCTATAACATTTCCAGATTTCAGAAAGTACGTTTGCGTTATTAGTATTAATAACGTTAATAACGTTTGCGTTAATAGTATAAGTATTACACGCTCTATTTTAAAAGAAACATCTTTTCCAAGGGGAATGCTATTAAGATTTAATTTCCACTCTGTTAAATTAAACCCTGTTCAGTAACTTCTTTATAACAATTTTGAAATATATTTACGCAGATTTAATAGGAAAAAACTTGCGCTGTGTATATGTCTCTGGAATCTGCCTGTTTAATCTTAACTTCCTCGCTTTTATAGTTCCTGAGATCTTGATCTTGACGGTCGGACGGCATTTTATTATTTTAATGCAAATAAACTATAGAATAATGACGCGGAAAAGAAAAAAATTTATAGATAAATAAATAAATATACAAGTCTTAGGAGCAAAGATAGCCACCTATGATATTGTTTTGTCTTCCATTTATGTCAACCAAATTAGAGCACTTAAATTAGAACGTTTGTGTTAAAACTCTTTAAAAAAGCCTTTACCGTTTTAAAAGGAATGGCCACCATAAATCATTGGGCCAAACTTTAGCCGAAACATTACCAACTGCTGCAAACATATTTCCCGAAATTATGCAGAAAGAAAAGGTCGTTTCCGGTGGCTCAAAAGGCAGAGAAATGGAAAAGTGGAAAAACGGAAGCATGCAGGACATGAGTAAACAAGGACCGGCCAAGGCCGCTGGCCCAAAATTTATAAATTTCCGCTGAAAATGAAGTTTCAGAAGTTCTGCATCAATGGGTTAATTTTAAAGCAAAAGGACCCTTGAGTCAGACCAAGTCGAGCCCAAAAAGGAAGCCGAAAATGGTGACACCGGACATGAAATAATTTCAATTTTTGGTCATTTCCCCAGCCGAAAAATAAAGGAGCAGTTCCACCGAGAAATGAGTGAATTTAAATGTTTAATAAACTTTCGCCAACTACGCACACAAATGGATGAAATCCTCCCCACAGCTTTCCACCACCCCTTTTACGCTTTTCTCTCCCCATTTCCCACCAAGCCGCAAACTGCGAAAATGGCCAAGAGAGAGTGTGGCAAAAGGGGCAGCCCAGGCGTCGCCGTCATTGCTTTACACTTTTCTTCTAGCACTTTTCATTCATTTAATTTTCCCGGTCACCTTTTTTTTGTATGTAGCCGCTTTTCCCCTTAGCAGATGGCACTTGGGTATTTAACGTTCGCTAATGCCTCCAGCCGCTGCCGCTGCCGCTGATGCCACTGCCACCGCCTCCGTTGCGGTGCAAATGGGGCGTGGCATCGTCCTGGCCAGGCCAAAACCAAGGCGACAGTTGGCGGCCGTTTCCTAATTACAAATCACTGGCGGTTCCCACAGCGACGCCGAGGGAAAATGCTGCGAAAAATAAGAAAAAGGAATTACATTCTTTGCAGCAGCAGCAAGTTCCTCTGTTTTGTTGCTGCTTTCTTTTCGGACTTTCTGGGTCAACAATTATGCAAAATACTGTTATTTTAGGAGCAGACCGTCGCATTTATCTGTCCCTTTTCTGGTTGGGACTTGCGGCCTTAAACAAAGCGCTACCTAAAAAAAAGCAGAGTTTCAGGGTGGAAAATGTGGCGCATCCGTTTTATAATTAGTTAGCGACCCCCTGCAGAAAACGGGGGAAATGGCTAGAGGGAATCTGGGAGGGCGAAACAGCTTTTAAGCGCGAATTAAAGATTTAATTGCTCGAAATTTGGCTAAGTACGTTGAGCGATTATTGGTGTTACTTCTCGGCCCTTTCCCCATTGCCCATTTCAGTTTGAGTGATGTAATGGTTTTCGTATTTAAACTCCTAAAATTAGCCAAATGTTCATCTATGACCCAAAAGGGTCAAGAAGTTACCAAGAATATTTGCACAACCACAAAAGAAATTAAGGGAATTCGAATGTTTTCTTTTTACAAGAATACAACGACTTCTATGTATATTTCTTGTTTGTTTCCTTTATCGTTGCAAGCTGCACAAGTCAGTCGCTTTCCATGATAGTAAAGTGCACCTGAGCAAAAGCCATTACACTAGCTATATTACGTCAGTCCTTCTAAAAATACAAAAATAAATTATTTAATGGCATTTAGGCTAATATTTTTTGCAAGAATTTCAAAATTGCACTTCCACTAACTAGGAAAGGGTATCTGATAGTCGAGGAACTGGTTTAAGTATTCTCTCTTGTTATATTCTTATAACATGCAAAAATAAGTTACCGAAAATAATTAGGGACATCTAGTTTACTTCAAAAATATTATATATTTGTCTTAGAAAGAAAATGTAGAACTCATTACGGACACAGTTATGTACATACCTTTAAACCGAAGGGTTTCCATGAATGTTTTTCTATCTGTACCCAATCACATGATCCCTCCAATCATGGAGTCCTTATCCTTGTGGCTCCTTGTGGCTTATGTGGCAGAGTCTCTGTGCCCAGCGATAGTTTAATAGTTTCGTATTTTTCACACGTTCCACTTCGATGTGCCTCCGCTCGCATCGAAGGCGGTTGGGATGACGTCTTCGCCCTCTGGGCAAAAGTGGAAGTGACATCATTAACTTTTCCTGCCGATGCCGACCACCGACACAGACCATGGGCATGTCTCTCCACGCCTCCTGCTTTACGTCTCGAAAGTTAGCAACTGACCCAAACACCAGTGGGCCTCATCTGTGCATCCCACAGATTGTTGCCCCGCCGCTCGGCGCTCAAGTTGTTTTGTTTTTGTTTGAATTTTCCAGGCGGTGTGCAGTCTGCAGGTCCTGGATTCAAGGAGGTGGCCCGCCTGCTTGGTCCTTATTGATTTGTATATTGAAACTTCATTACAAGTTGAGTGCAGTTCGCTCGTAGTTTATTTCCAACTTTTTTCGTTGGCCAGCTAAAGTTGTTCGGTTTATTTACTCGAGTTTTGTTCTGATTTTTAATGGGGTCATGGGTTTATTTTACTTATAGCCATTTGTTGCATTGGCCGAGCAACTTGTACCCGAAATTAACGAAAATTCGCTTAGGATTCAGTTCGATTAAAGCTTCGTGGCTGGCAAAATGAGCGCAATCCTGGTCTGGCCTATATACCCAGCCAAGAATAGTTGATTTTGAACTTGTACGCCGCGGAACAACCGCCGACTGTATTGTGGACCTGACACACTTGTCGAGGGCGAAGTAATGGATGACACGACTTAAGCACGGGGCCACAATAATGATGAATGCGCTCAAAAAGGCCAGCGAGCGGCTCGACTCGACCTCATCTCAAAGTCAACCCCAAGCCCCATACCCACCAGCCTCAATCTAGCTTGCAGTAACTGGGGACAGTGGGCTGAAACCCATGAAAGCCAGAAAAACATTCACTCCATATGCCATCTGTCTGGCAGTAATATCTAATATATAGCTTATATTACAGTAAAATTTATTTGAAAAGTCTTACATCTTCAGCTTGTCAAATATAGTAGAACATATTGTCAAACGACAACCAAACTAAAATTCAAAAATTTCTTTATATGGCTTATAAATGTATATCAAAGCACCTCTTAAAGGTGCCCGTTTCTGCGTTGCCTAGCAAATATTCACATTCACATTAAAGTTCCCCTTTAACACCACTTTATTTGAGACGTTTTATGCCATCTGATCCCACATAAGCCCACATTAGCAGCAGCCCATTCGCAGTCTGAGTCGCAGCCCCGGCAATTCCAATTGTTGTAATGCACTCAAGGGGTCGACGTTGTCGCTGCATGATTACACGAGCCGCTGCTAGCAGCCACGCCCCTCCTCGGCCAGCGCCTTCGACCCTGGGTCACCACCCACCAGCTGGAACACCACTGGCTGATGCCACACATGACCATGTGCGACTCCCGTGCTGCTGGTCCTGTTGCTGCTCAGTTCGCCTGGCATTCTGCTACTTATTTTTGTTTTGTCCCCAGGCGCTGCATTCCATGGTGGCGTGGGATGGGCGGCGGGGCTTAGACGACGCCTAATCTTACATCGCTGCATATCGAGGTTAAAACTTGACAATAGTTCAACTCGACTCGGCTGCCGCTCACCCGTGTCTCCGTTGTCCTTAGACGTTTTTAGCCAGGCCCTGTTCAGGGGTTACGTATACGCAGCGTTAACTTGTCAGCTGCTGTGCAGTGTGCTCTCCTTACTAGGGTGGTTCGGTTCCTTACTAGGGTGGACCACTAGGATTCTTTTGGAAGCCTTGAACCGGTGCAACAAAGCTTGAAATCAATCAATTTACATTTTTATATTAAGAATAGAACGGGAGGCAAAGTTTTCGCAAGTTGATACTTATAGTTCTAGGCATTACTACCAGTTTATTTTGATCAAGTGACTGTAGATATTTCTAGATCTATTTGTAGATATTCAATTCCCTCATAAAATACTCGCTTTCCCTTTTCCAATTTCTGAACTTTTTGTTATGTCCTCAAACATAGAATCACCCTCCTGCACACCCCTCGGTTATCCTAATCCGCATCCCTGTTGCTTGCTCAGCTCGTGACCCAAATTATTTCCACAAGCACAAGCGACGGAGATGGAGACTCCCTCGATTTTCGGGGTGTCTTTGCAATTGCAAGTGTCTTCAAGTTGCACACAGATTTTCGAGGTTAATGCGTGCGAAACTTTGAAATTAGTAAATTTCCGTTCTGGCATTCGTTTGCCAAGTTTTTCGCAGCAGCACCCAAGCCAACCCAAGCAATCTCTATGTCTTTGCCAATCCCATCCGCCTTGAATGCAACTAATTTATTTGTACTTTGTGTTACACTGCGTATACGTGATGTTGTTGCCTCCTCTGCCCGCAACAACAAAGAAAGCACAAGTATCAGCACACAGCAGACCAAAGACGACAACAACACTTGTTTAAATTAAACTTTTTGACCCAAATTTATGTTTCGAGTTGATATGCATTCTCTTGTCCCCTGACTTCTGCTGCGGTAATATTCTAAAAAGCAAAACATACGTGACAGTATTCAGTAATTTCGCAGCACAAAACCAAATGAGTTACTTTTGAGTTCTGAGAAACTTGAAAACAAAAGGGGTAGAAGTCGTTGGCCATGTTTGTTTAAGTTTAATGAGATAAAAAGGAGCCTGCTCTGTAACCAAACTAAACTTTCTTGAACTAAGATCAATATAAATTTCGTTCGACTCCTAATTCACGACCAATTTATTGATGAAAGCCAATGGTTATCAAAGTCGAAATTGCCTCATTTGAGTCGTCTTCATTGGGTTGACTTTTTCGCCCTGATTTCATTATGATTTCCATTAAGCATGCTCCACTCCAGCACACTTAAGAGAATTTCTATCTGTTCGCTTAATTAGCGGACAGCGGCGCCGGGGAAATGAGAAAGTGGAGGGGCTCCGTCGCAAATTGTTAAAAATAAGTTAGTCAAAGGGCCCAAGGCCATAGAAAACAAGAACAAAGAACATGTAAAAACGAAAGCATAAAAATTGGATAAAGAGGGAGAGGCAAAAAATTCAAATGGAAATGACGCGAAAACAGGGCACGACGCAAACAGTACATATATACAGGACTATGTATGCACGACTATGTACATATGTACGGTAGTGGACACTATGCATTGGCCGGCGGGACACGCCCCTCCACTCCAGCCGCCTACTTTTCGCGCTCTGGCGCGTGCCTGCGCCGCGTGCTAATTATGATGAAAGATTTCTGCATCTTTTAGCGTTAATCCATTTGGAAAATTAGAAATGAAAATTTAATGGAATTTTCACCAACTTCCACTGCGTTTCCATACGATTTTTTCTTGCTCCGATGATTGCGAAGAGGTCAAACACGAAGTGAAGGTTGAAGCATATAACCAATACAATGCCGATGCTACAGGGATGATATGAGGATAATTGAGATTGCTCCCATTAGTGAAACAAATTAGTAATGCAAATGAGGAAATACAGCGAGTTAAGAGTTTTTTCACATAAAATCAATTCTTTCCAAAAAATAACGTACACCTAATATTTTAGGTCCTGATCATGTTAAACGTCACTACAAAGAGTAATATAAAGAACATATCGTTTCTAATTAGGTTTATATGTACCTATTTTTTCAGTTCCTATAGGAAAAACTTGATAAGTATGAACTGAAATCATAAAATGGATACTAAATGGATAACAAAATATCGATTTGGCGGTAACAAAAACTACATTGACAATGGCCAGGTCTTACTTTATAGTTTTATTTGCTCGTTTATTGACGCCGGAAATAGTTTATAAGCTCATCAGTCATTCGGTTTATGCAGTAAATTCTCGAAAAATTAACATTTATTTCTACAACAGTGGCAATTAACGCTTCCCCTCTATTTACGCGACCAGCCAAGTTTTTCCAACGTCTACTATTCCTTTCCACTTCATAACACGTTTTTAATTACCCATTCTCGCAGAAAGGACATTCCGAGGGTGGTAATAGAAAGGAGATGGTGTTGTGGGATGACAACTATACTCGCCGTGCTGTACAACGCGACTTGAAAACAATTAAAAACATCGTAATTGTCGCATTAATGTTTTTCTGATCACATTTTCGCTCTGGCTCTGGCTCTTCGCTCTGAAACCGGCCAAGGGCAGAGCAATAAAGGACACAGCAAGGACTCGGCACGCACACTAATACGAGCGCAATAAAATTACACAAAATTCGAATTAAAGTCAACTAGCTGAAGTGCCTTCACCGAAATGTATTTAACTGTCAAAAATCATGCACACTGCCCGACGACAGCCCGAATCTGCCTCATTCAAAAATGGAAAAAAGTTTTCGGTTCGGAGAAGCGGCTGGTATTCAATTTGAACGTGTTCCCGTGGCCATAAAACATGGCCGGGGTCTGTAGTTAATGGCCCATCCGATGGTCTAGCTGGACTAGCTTTGAATCATTAAACGCACTTGCGGCATCGACGAGGAGGCGTTTGGCGAGCTATTCCTCCAATATTCAGTGACCAACAGTCGCCGGTCTAATGGATTTAAAGATTCTGCATTGGAACACGAAAAAAGCGGCGTTTTTTTAGTTTACACGGATTTATGGCACATTTTTAAACCTAATGGGTTTTATATATATATTTTTAAGGTAACTGATGTCTAACCTAACTGCTTTGTAAAGTCTGAAATTAAACCTAAAGTCACAACAATTTTCAGACTTTCAGTGATGAACGTTTTTTCTCCTTTTTTGTTCAACATCAACAGTTGATGTATATTGGAACCAATTTCAATACATTTCATACTCGCTCTTTTTATTTAATTGCAATCATTTTAAATACAGAGGCATTGAAAAGATTAAGACGAATTCTTCGGTACAGCAATAATAGTAAAATCACAGGTAAAATTATTGTCCAAAGTGCATCAAAATTGGCTTAAATCGAAGGTCATTTGACCTTAAATGGGTTCCATTGAACTTTTGACCTACAAATCGGGCACTCATTGCCTAAAAGTTTTTTCTTTGAGGCAGAGTAACCTAATTTTTACAAATCGGGCCTCATTGCCTAAAAGTTTTTTCTTTGAGGCAGAGTAACCTAATTTTTAGTCAAATGATGACATAAAATATATTTCTTAGGCGATAAAACCGAAATATTTTTTTCTTGGTGTAGGGATATCTTTTTTCTGGGTGTAGGTCGTCCCGCGAATTCTTTGTTACAGTAGTAATAGTAAAATCATAGGTAATCATTGAGCATCAAAATTGGGTTAAATCGAAGGACATTTGACCCTAAATTGGTTCCATTGAACTTTTGACCTACAAATCGGGCCTAAAAGTTTTTATCTTTGAGGCAGAATAACCTAATTTTTAGTCAAATGGTGACATAAAACCGAAATATTTTTTCTTGGTGTAGGAATATCTTTTTTCTGGGCGTAGGTCGTCCCGCACACAGTTAATATATTTCATTCTTAATGAGAATTGTTTCACTTTTCCCATTCCCTCTGTGGGTGCCTATGTGTGCCGCATTAAATGTAATTACCACAACATTTTTCATAGCTCAGTCAAGAAGAGAAGGACAGCAACCACGCAATGAGGAATCCTTGCTGGAAGGACCCATGCCGATGGCGAAAATCTCTTTAAGGGACTCGGCGTCGTTCGATTGGCAAGACAGCCCATTATGGCACAACCAGCTCCCCTTTGACCTTTCCCTTACATGCACGTATGTCAAAGGGAATTCTGCTTCTTGTGTATTTCTCATTAAAATTAAGCAACCATTATGGAGGAAACGTGCCCATCCGTTTGCTGGACCTGGTAAATAATTTATATCATGTAAACTCCGTTCGGTTCCCCATTTTGTTGAATTCCGTTCTGCCTGCTGCGCTTTATTTATTTAGTATTTTAACAGCTTCATTAACTACAATTACATTGTCTTGGCCAGCTCTTGGTGTTTTTTCCATGTTCTCCTTTCTTATTCGGTCTCATTAACTGGTTTCTGCTGGTTTACCCCTTGTACTGGGATTTAAAAATAATTTAACGCGGCGAAATTGCTGTCTGATAATGCAAATGAAAATTATGAGCCATTACTGCAGTCGGTTACGATGCTTTTGCAAGTGAATGTGGAAATGTTTTGACTTCTGATAATCCCAGGAGATTACTTATGAGATTGAGTTGAACAAGATCGTAAAACATTTGTCAGATACGGCCGTCAGCCAATTTAAATTCCACAAATATTTTCACATCGAGCGGCGGAGCAACACAAACCATTTCGCTTTTGTTTGAATTGGAAATCCAAGGGCAGAGCTTCAATTGGGCGCCTACATCAAAAGTGACGTGTCTGCACTGAATGCCATTTCGGTCGAATTTTTATAAATCATTTGCCGTTTCCATGGCCTCTTTTTATGGGCAGAGCTCGTCGGCAGGCACAACCACAAAATACATTCATCAAATCCGCAGAGTCATTCATCATGGGCAATATATTTGACATTGTCAGTGATGGATAAATACTACGCACAGCGACTGCGAACGCCAAGGGATGGGTATGTGGATGAGATAGCGCTGGCAGCAGGACAACCGAAGGCAGGAGGTCCGGAGAACAGACAGGATAAGAAACACCGGAAGCACATGCTCGTCTGCATGCTGAGCTCCGAATTTTGCACGTTTCGATGCATGAAAATTGCCTTTAAATGAATTCGTTTTGGCCAGCTAAACAGCAGGTGTTTCGACTGCAATCCAATTCCGCTTGTAGGACTGATCTCTGGGCTGCCATCACAAATACTTTATTTCATACATGGCAAGTTGATTTATTAGTTTTACGCCCTGTTGTATACATAAAAGCAATGCACGGAATTACAGAGCTTGAAGTACAAGATGGAATTTGTAAAGTGTACAATTTATTTTACGTCTCTAAATTATTGTCCTTTATTAGGTGGCATTCGTCCTCCCACTGAACTCGATCTAAATGATTGCTGAAACTGGTTTCAACCAAGTGATTCGATTTTTAATATTGCAAATTGCCAATGTAGTGTGCCAATATACAGTGTTTATTATTTTACTTGAACACACAGATTAGAAATTATATGAATACAAGGTTCCAAAAATACGAGGCTGTGAAATCGCCAAGCTCGCGCAATATCTTAAAGCCGGAAAAACCGAGAGTTGGGGGATAATCAAAGTTAGTTGAACTGCATATTTTTTCCTAAGATGTCAACCGGCCGCAAAAAGTTTCCCATTTTCTTGTGTGTATTTGCGCAGCGAGAATGCTGGAAATATATTCGAAACGCAGGCCTGGAACTCAACGTCCTCTAAAAATTTCCCTGATTTCGTTCCATCTCCCCTTCCCAGGTTACCCCGCCCCAAAACCCTGAGAAATCATCGCTACTTGCTGCTCAACTTTTCTTTCACTGGTTTTTTGTCCGCTTTGCGTTTTCCGACGCGCTGCCACATTAATTTTACTTCTTATAAATCTCGCTAGATGGTCCAAAGGCCCTTCTAGATGGTGTGACATTAAAGATGTCGGGGCCTTAAAGTCGCGAGCTGCTGGGCCATAATTTATTTCCTTATCTCTTGAACTTGGGCCAACAGAATTTTGTTTGCCCGACTTCCAATTAGCGTCAATACTCTAATCGCTTTCGATTAATTTCAGTTTGATGCATGCCATTTTCCGCGCATTTTCCAAAATATGTAGATATTTTTCGCCATTAGCTGACAAATATTTACTGAACTGTAATTCATGCAACACTCCATGTATCTGTATACCCAATATATATACATATTATATATATTCGCTGCTCGGCTCTGACCACGTTTTGAACCTGGCTATTTTGGGTTGCATGTTTACACTGGCATGTGTATATAAATTCATATTGTCTAGTTAGCAAAAAATGAAGCATGCTTTTAAGAGTCGTTTAATTCTTGTTTGCTTCTGTAGCTGGGTGGAGTATTTTGTGTGGTTATTTCGCATGAAATCTTTTCAGAAAATCTAACGTGCTAACGGAACCGAAAATTTTACAAATTTTGAGGCCCACACTCGAATAACTGAAAATATTTCAAGCTACAAAAGTTACAATTTGATGTATTTTTTCAGCTACAGCATAAATTACTTAAATAATATAAGCTCTGTATTAGAAGTGTAACCACGAGCCGGCGTACAGCCCAAAAATAAATATTTAACATTCGCCTCTTAAAATAAACAAAGAAATCTAATTTAAACGCATTTACATGCAGTTGTTTTTGGATTTTTTCGCTCGTTGATCGAACCAATTTAACGATATCAAGCAACTTGGTCAAAGCTGAAAATAAAACATATTCCATAGCTTAATATATAAATGTATATCTGGTGTACACAATTGACAATTGTCACGCGGTAGAGTGAAGCTATTAAAAGTGGCCAATAAAAACTACATAATGCCGTTAGACAGTGGAAAAATATTGAGCAATAAAAGTCGCGCAAAGTCTAATGAAAACAAACAAAACTATAAATAAATTCGCGAACATAAAACTTCCGATTGGCAAAGCATTTAATAGAACAAATAAACATTTAAGTTTTATTTATACGCCAAGTACCACTTCCTCCCAACTTAATCATGTAAAAGCCAGGCACTGTGAGCGTTGGCCATGAAGTTGAAGTATATTATGTAACTGGGGTCGCTGCCAAGTAAAATGCACCAGAAACAGTTCTGGAAACCGCCACGAATTTGAGACCAAGACTGATAAGTTAAAGTCACTCAGCTCAGCCGGAAAAACTCACAAAGCATTTCCGAAAGCAACTGATGCCACATCTGCTTTTCATTCCACTGCAGTATTGCATTTCTTTCTTGTTATTCTTTTCGATTGACTTGTGGTTGGTGGATTGTATGGTTACAGATACAAATTGTTCTGGATACACATAGCTGCATATACAAATACACATATATGGGTCAGTCGGCCAAGGAACGGCGATTGTTTGCCAAGTCGAGTTGACAAAATGATTCTGCAGTGTGTATATGTGCGCTCTCTTGATTTTATGTGGTAAAACGAAAATTCAGTGCAAAGGACATGAAATTTATTGTGGTGTCAGCTTAATACCTGCAATCATAAACCTGAAACTCACACACGCGTATATAAAATAGCTTTGGCTATTCTCGTAATTATTGGCTGCCCGTAACTCAATTAGGTGACGTTGTTTCAATACTTTTAATAAAAACTAACTTGCTCAACAACAAGACATGTCGTAAAATGTACGGAAAAATGTTGCAAATTGAAAAATAAGCTTTACAACTTTACACCATAGTTTTATAAATCCATTTACCATTAACTGTGATACAGGGTCAATTGTGTTTAGCTATTGTTATACGATTCGTCAAGAGGTTTCCCAATGCGAGCAGACCCAAATCAAATGACTACTACTTCCCTGCCCAAAACATATCAAGTCAGGATGCCTCAACTATTAGGCTTAAACGGTTGTTTGTGGTCTCGGCGACCGTAATTATAAGTTAAGCCGCTATTAATTATGGCGCCCAATCGGGGCAGCAGGGGCATCCCTTCACTCTCGGCTCATATACACGCATAAGCCAAGGATACAAGGATACAAACACAGACATGAACAACCGGCTGCTGGCATCGGCTAATCGCTTCGACAGGCAAAAGTCGCATTCGGGGCGCAACCCAAACGAACCCGCAATTAATTTGCGAGTTCGGCATCAAATTTGCATGGATGTATGGGCTCTACCACGTGTGTGTGACCCGGTGATGTTGGTGTGCGTATGGAGAGCTTTCGCGGTAATTAGCAATAAATTTGGTTTTTGAAAAGGAATTGATTGAGCCACCAAGCTCCATTCCCGGCATATTGCGATAAATGCTGATGCATCACTGGCTATCATGTCACTCCATCCGAAAAATGTGTGCAGCCTTTGCAGCACTGAGCACTGAATTTAAGTTATTTCCTTTACTTTTCGTTCTAGCGAATCTCTGTGGTTATATTTAGAAAAAATCTTAGCTTTCCACAGGTGCAGGATATGCATCTTTTACAATGTGGGAATGCACTCCGTAATCATATAAACTGTTAAGCAAGCAAAACGATAAGAAGATATTTCATTAATAACCCAATAACCAAAGTATATCTGGCCATATATTTTAAAATATATTAGCTTATATATTTGTGTAGCCTCGAAGTCAGTATTGGCTTAAAACAAGCACTGCTTAAGTTCTTAATTAAATTAATACATATTAGACTTGTTTGCATCCAAAAAAATCTTAAGAATAGAGAAGTGCATTCGAATTTCATTGTGAGCTCTGGCATTTTCCCTAAAAAGATACCTCTGCTGTGCTACACTTTATGATTAGATGTTTTATGTAGTTTATTAATAAACCTACTTCCTGGAAACATCATTGTCTATTTGGTGCTGCGGGGCACCTGTCCTCACCAGACTTCGCCCGGATTCCGCCCTCTCCTCCAGCCCTGATCACCGCCTCCGCCAGCTGGGTGAACCAATTCCGAACGTAATCAAGCATATGGAGCCGAAACTCTCCGTCCTGGAGAACGGGATTGGAGAAGGCAAGAGGGAAGAGGGAAGAGGAAGGGGGGAAGTCGCGCATAAATCAATTTGAAATGAAACGTACACTTCGTGTACTTTGTCGCTACTTGTAGGCAGTCCCAGCCCTCGAACCCCGCACCAGATAGCCGGGAATCCGCGGATCGGCAACAATGTATCCGCGCAGCTCTACATAAATTTACCGTGGAAATCTGCATAAAATCAGCGCTAACAAGCAGCCGCCTCCGCAGCGCAAGCAGCCGACATCTTTTCCAGCTACACAGGGCTTTCCGTCTGACTGGGCCGGATGGGAATCGGTGTGGTGGGAGGACTGTGCCGTACAACGTCTCAATATTGCAATCTTGTCAAGGCCGTGAAATTGACTGAATGAAACTTACAAAACTGTCGACCGAGCCCAGCATTTGACGGAGTGCCAAGTTTGCCAGAGGAATTAACCATGTGTGGAGCATTGCAGTGTGCACTGAGAGAAATGTTCATATTCAAATATTTAGCAGGCATAGTATGATTTAACCATCTAAATATTTCGAAATTCCATTAAAGCCTGTTATGGCACAAACTAAAGTTTAAACGTTTTATTACTAGCACTTTCTTTTTAGTTGAGAAATAGTAGTGACTTTGTGTAGTTTCGTAATTTTAGTATATTTTAAAATCTAAAACGCCATTGGCATGACCAACGTGGGTGCAATTTCCAAGCGGAAAACCATTGCAACCGTAAGCAAATGGAAAGCGATATAAATTACGGTTTCATGGGCGGACCTTATCTGAATAGGGCCTTGGAATTGGGTGAAAACGTCGTTGTTTGCCCTGAGTCTGGTGCCTCTGACAGCAATCACTAATTGCCAATGCGGTGAGGAGGCCCGAGTTCCGAGTTCCGAGTTCCGGGGGCAGAATGGGTGACAACTTGTTTACAGACCATTGGATTCGGGGAGGATGCTGCCATTGGGAACTGGCCATCCGAGGCTCTTAACACTGCGGCTTGTTGACACGGAAACTGACTTAAGGTTAGCTGCTGCTGCCGTAATCCGAATGTAACACAAACTCCGCTGGCAAGTTTACGACAATTTGCAAAGTCATAAACTTGGCCCAGAGAGCAGAACACTCGACCAGAAGTCCATGGATACGGACTCTAAGTGGGACTGCCCCGGTGTCCCTGCGGCTGCAGGGCAAACAAACATATGGCGACTGGCAGCTGGTCCTCCTGAAGGATGTGGACTTTATGCTTATGCAAATTACCGCTCCTGCCGGAGAGTGCGAAATATGATCCGCACATAAACTTGGAAACGCAGCACTCCCAAGTAATTCCGATGGAAATAAATAGTTGAGCGGGCTAATAAAACAAAGGCGGCAATACATCAGAATTCCATTTGCCCAGCGAGACATGCAAAGCGAGTAGTACGGAGGCACTTGCAAATATGCATAATCCCAGTGTGCATGCCAAGATTTGCGTCCTCCGGATCGCGAATCTCGAAGTGTGAGTGCTCGAAAACAAGTTTGTCATTACCAGGACGGCCCCAGACAGAGATGAAGTTCTCCGTGTTTGCCCTGCCACTTCTTTACTTTATTCAGCTTGCTTTTTATTTCGTTAAGCCAAGGCTACATTTGCATTTGACAATTGCGCCCGTGTTGTAAAATTTGCTATGTACAAGCGCACAATGGGCCACAGGACTAAAAATTGCAGTTACAATTACAGTTACTTACAAATGTAAGGCAACAAGGCAGGAAAAGGTTCAAATTTAACGACACCACTTCATAAACAAATACTTTCGATGGTAATGTACTTTGAAAAACCGAAAAGCAGACAACTTTTGTTTTTTGTTAAGTATGTTCGGCTTCCAACTTCGATTTAACAATTAAAAATCTGTTAAGGCTAAAGGTAAATGTTAAAGAGCGGAATATCCACTGATTTGAAGACCATAGTAAGCGGATCCCCGGTAAAATGGCGAGTCCTGACACACTTACACAGGGAGGAAGTGGGCAGAGTGGATTGTGGGCGTGGACAGAGATGAATAGGGACTGAGCGGAAACTGGAATCGAGACACCGACTGGCAGATGCTAATCCAGTTGCGCTTTTGTGTCATTCGCATTGTCACATTTGCTGGGCCCTCGTTGATAATGGCCCCGGGCTTTATTGTTCCTCTGCAGCCAGACGAAGGACGCTCCGCCGGGAAACCCCCCAGTGTCCTCAGTACCATCAGTACCATCAGTACCGTCAGTAGCGCCACTGCGCCCACGTCCCTGTCACATTACACACACCACTTGGCAGAACTCATCTCATTAAGCTCTGCATGTGCACATGCTGAAGTTGTTCTTCAATTTGCGTTTGCTTTCAATCTACAAGCCAACTGACAAGCCAGCACAAAGCATTTTTAATATTCCGTTTCTACAGCCTTCAGCTGTGTTTTTAGTTTTGGAATTTGATGTTTTTACAAGCCCAAGTCTCTTATTTTCATCCACTAATGCGGATTACAGAGCGTTGGAGTTAGCAGACCTTTGGATTCGAAGAAAAGTTCTTTATTAAAAAGTTTACGTGCATGTAAGCTGTAAGTAAATGGCGCTTAAACACTTAAAATTGCAGCTAATTTATTTTGTGCGCACTAAAGATTTAGTTCCCTAACATTTTTGGCTAATGACTTAAGATTTATTTCGAATTCCAATACGTATAGTGTGGGTTTAACATCGAGAGCTTCAAATATATAATAAACGAATTACGGTAAGGCATATGTTTTCTTCCCGTGTTCAATCACAATTTTCGCCTTGAAATTGATGGAGCCAGGAGGTAATTTATTTATTTTGTTCCATATCAATCGCAACGAATGCGAAAATCTCCAGTGTGCAATTTCCATTTTACCAGAAGAAGAGCAGCAAATGAAACAATCTTCGGGACATAAAAAACTATCTGACCATATATCTGGGGTTATATGCGAACACACATGGCATCAGCAATTACACGGCATCCAGGCCTTTTTACGATATCTTACTTATTTGCCGAAGCGGGTCAACGCTGCGGCTACTCAATCAATATTGGCTTTTCCCCCGCACACAGCATCGCATTACGTATACGTATGCTACGTATGCGAGCGTCTATGTATTATGGGCCTTCTGTTTGCTGGCCAAACATCAGACCCATCGGAGCCCGCCCGGGCAAGAACAACATCGAATGGAAGTGAAATGAACAAATATTCCGACTCGGACAAATAAATTAAATTAAAATGTATACAAACATAAATTATTTAGAGATAATGTACTGAGGTCAGTCGACCGGCTAACAATAACCAGCAGTCAGCAAGGAGCAGACGCAGACGTAGCCACCGCAATAAATGCAATAAAACCAAATTCAATTGGCGGCCATAACGAAATAGAAGAAGACAAAGTGGAAGGAAAAGCGTAAGGAGTGGGTGGCTGAAGTGGGCGGTGGTTAGTGGACAAGGCCAGCAAACAAAGACAAATAAGCGAGCGGCGGAATGAGTCCCAAAAGTGAATTCCAAATAAATCACCGGGAATGAGAGCCAAAGTTGCCTAGTAGCCCGTTGGAGGTTGGAGTTTGGAGGTTGGAAGTTGGCCTGTTTCGCCATTTGTTTTTCAGCTGTTGTACATTTCACTTTGTGTGTTTTCTGGTTTAGTGACTTTGACCTGGTAGCAGAAATTGAATTGTTGAATTTATTGAATTGTCTCGCCGAGAAAAATGGTTATTAACTGTGAGTACTTCCGTGCAACTTGCTGACTTTCTCTAAGTTTAAGCCTTCGAGATTCCCTGGTACAAATATCGTGTTCCTTCGTCATTTATTTGAATTTGTTTATCGTGTTGCTCCTGCACATTTCATTGTGTGCAGTTGCCGATTATGTGCGTCCGAACAAAACATTGAAATATTTAAGTAAATTTTACACCCTGCCGAGCTTTCCTTTCCAGCTCTTCAATATAAGGGTTTTATGCCATTTATTCCATTTTTGGAAAATATTTGTGCGATGCATCTGCTTGAAAATGTTCCATTTTTCCCATTTTACAGCAAAAAGTGAGGTAAGTAGCTGGCATAAGCTCCTTTTTGCGATTGTTGCAGCAGAAACTTATTTAAATGCAAAACACCGAGACACAGAGCACTGCCATCGAGTGCGAGTCCCTTTCGTATTTTCGTATCCTTCTTTTGCAACTAAATCTCGAAATTTTTGCATTACATTTGCCTGTATTCAATTTGAATGTCAAAGTGTGCGCTCAGACACATTTTGCTGGGAATTGTTCTTGTAAGTCCAGGCTTATCATGCGCCCCTAAAAGTTTTTGCTTTAAAAATAAAACACTGAGCACGCATTGATTTTATTCGGCATTCTTCTATTATTTTATGTAATGGCATGTACACCGGTTCCTGAATAACTGTAACTAAGCCCTGAGTTCATTTAAGTTTGACCAAGAGGCATTAAAACTGCATTGAACTTCAAATCGATACAAGCATGTATAAAATAATACAGCACAACGTGTTCTCACGGTTAACTTTTCATGAAATTTTTGATTTTCTTTTGCCGTCTATGTTATGTTTTTCTATCAGCCAACATAATTATTAATCGATGCATTTCGGTGAGTTTTGCATCAGTGAACTCTTATTTATTTATTACTCGGAACATATTCAGCGGGACAACTGTCTGCCGGAGGTTTTTCCTGATGTAACTCCGTCTTTCTTGACGTCCTAGCAGTCGTCCTTGAAGGACGTGGAGTGGGCAGTTCAAGTAAAGACGAAGTGCTCACCAAGTTCATAAAATATTCAGCTGCACTTTAGCCAACAAACTGCCGCTAAGAAGTTGCCTGCAATAATGTTATTTTCCCGGACGGAGTCCGTAGTCCGTAGTCCGGGTCCGGGTCCGGGTCTGGGGTCCGGAGTCCAGATGCCTGCTCCGGGCGGAAGTGGCGGTGGGTGGCTCGCGGAAGTGGTGCCAAATGGCAGATTAAAACGGTGTTAAGTTGCGGCTGACGGAGATTTCACTTGCGGCAGTCAGGTGCTTAAGATTACGCAAAGCGAATAAATAAGCGGAGCCCGCAGGGGATAAGCGACCGCCTACCTTATCCAGTACCCGCAGGACCTGGTACGCATTCCAACTCCTTTTGGTCGAGTTAAGTTATGTGTCCTTGTGCAATGAGGTAAATGCCTGGCAAGGTCCTGGCACTTGGCCCTCACCACTTGGCACTAATTGCGCTGAAAAAGCGAAACGATTCCGGGCGGCTTTGTTCGAACATTTAAATGAAAACTCCAAACATGTGACACCCCATTCATGTATGCAGCTCTGAGTCCCGAACGGAAGGGGCACATCGGATTGTGAATGGGCCTACGCTAGTTCCATGGCACTGGAAGAAACCCGGCTCTTTGACATAAATACAGAAGTTACTAAGTAATTAAATCGATGATTGAATATTTTTAATTAATTCTGTAAACACTTGCACATGTGGTTTTTTAAATGCCTTTTTTCCCCGGCAGGTGTGACCATTCTGTCTACTTTGGAGCCCATTTCTAGTGTAAACATTTGTGTTTCTGTGTACAAGGAACAAGGGCGAAGGTGTCGCCTGAGCCACGTCACTTGCAGGATAATGTTTGATGCTGAAGGACACGAGGGCCTGAATGCTAAAACGTCGTTGGCATTCGGTTGTGTAAACATTTTAATTTCTGTTACTGCTAACAAATGTGCAGCCAGGTCCTGAGAACTGGAGCCAAAGAACCGCAGCACGAGAGGCAAAGCAGCAGCAGCAACGTCACCTTCCTGTGGTCCACACTACAAGTTCCGTATCCGCCATGTGGACCATGGTCGACCGAAATGCCTTTGTCCCCTCACGCCCCCTCACTCGCCCCTCCGCAGGACATGCCCAAGACAAGTGCTGATGTTGGCCATACAATGCTCTGAATTTGCAGCTTCAATTTCAATGGGAAAACGGATGTCGGCGTTGTGATAAATTGCGGGGCTGGATGGCAACCAAAAACCAGAACTCGCCAAGGGAATAATCAGGTGCGATCTGATTTGATTTGGTTATTGCTGTTTCGGCCCTCACACTCACGACTCACGTTGCCATCGCCAGGAGGCCGGGAAAGGACTGCGGGGGTCCTTGGGCAGTGTATGAAATCTGAGGCCTTTGTACATTTTTGCTGCAGTCTCAAAATGCCGTTTATGCTGCATGCCTGGACCCACTCGCTCACACTCGCTCGCACTCGCTTGCAGGCGGGGAATATGTTTTTGTTCATTTTATGGCCTTTCTGCTGCCATAAACACCACCAACCAACACCTCATCCCAATCCCCCTGCACTCCCCGCGTCGTCACTCTTTTCGTGCACGGCTAAAGTGCAAAAAAGAGAAGACATTTGAAAACCGCATTTGGTTTCAACAACGCACAAGCACAGCCACGGTATCTAATGTTTAGATGTGTTTGCATATAATATTTATAAAACAGAGGAGGGGCGATGGCTCTAAGCTTTTTGCAAAAATATCAGATATGCATTTCAAGGATACAATTACAAAAGCAAGCCCCACAAAGCCCCACAGCAGCAGAACCGAAAACAGAAGCACAACCAGAACCAGAACCAGTAGCAGTAGCAGAACTTTTGCAGTTACTCATCCTCATTGTACAATTAATGTTGAAATTTGAATTTTAGCAACCGAAGGAGGAACGGAAGAGGCGCCAGTGGTTGCCATTCGCCTTCATTTGGCTGACAGTTTATTATTTTTAATGAGGCGTATTATAATCAAAATGCCACAGCCGCACTCATACATTTCAGAGCTGAAAGAGAAACCGTTTGTTAGTTGCCGCTGATTTTGACAGCGAAATTAAAAGCAATGACAACGGCCATTAAAATATTTATGTTAAACTGAATTGCGCGAAATATAAAAACTCAGCTTCTCGGAAAAAAAGCCTGAAGGTCGCTTCAATGCAAATTGCGGTATCTTTCCAAAGGGTGAAAAATGCTCTTGATGCGTAACTGCTAAAATTTATGTGAAAGAAATTCTTTGCTCCACCAACAAAAATATTTACCCAGAAAGTTTCGCACCATAAATTAATACTCAATGTGGCGTTAGGTAAGTGCAATGACATTTATTATAATTTAGCAGGCAGCAAAGAACAAACAAAATGGGCATAAGCGAACAATTCCATTCGAAGTTTGGGTACTCTTCTAAAAAATTTCAAGAAATATTGCCTAAAATGGAAATCTCACGCAGCAAATGTGCAGAAAATAAAGTCACTTTGGAGATATTTTTTAAGGGACTAACCAACTAATTTCAAAACATAAATTTGGTCAAATTTTATATTAAACCTAAGCCAGCTTCTATATTTCTGCTTCTACATTTATGAAAGCAAACTGCACGAGGACAAACACTGCCAAATATATTCATGAATCTTGGTAAATTTTTAAGTATTTTTGTAAGGAGCCTTGAACTTTTCCTCCTCAGTTTGGACGCAGACCTCTCCATGTCGGGGTACCGAGAATCCAGTAAACATGGGCCCGCATACAAGCCATTTGATCTTGAGCAAACAATTCGAGCGGGTCAACAAGGAGTACACGACGATTCCAGGCGGCCTGTGACCCCAAGGCAATCCGGCCGAGAACAGTGTGCGGCTATTATCCTTTGACCAGTGGCCCTAACCATAAATTGGCCACATACCCCAGTCCAGCGGGCTTACTACGCCTGACCGCCGATATGAATGTTGGCCAGAAGGACTCTCCGGCCAGTGTGTGTGTAGTCCCATCAATATATCACTCGAACAGCGTCAAGGAAGCAGCTTCGACATGCACAAACGCCAAAAAGGAAAAATAATAATTTGCCATCCATTAGAACATTTATAAACAAAGGATATTGGCAGGAGCAGGAGCAGGAGCAGCAGCGGGCGCAGAGGGTGACAAGGTATTAGGGCACACGTTATGGGGCTCATTGAATGTGTCGCCAAAGATTTAATGGAGCACGAGAATGATGGCAGCCAAGGTGAAATTGCTCGGACCACGTCCACTGACCAAACACAATAAATCATAAAAGGGAGTCTGCCATTGGGTTTATTGATATTGCATGTCGCTGTTTCTGTATTATGATTATACACTCGCGGCAACGACTTTTTCTTGTATAATTTCTTGAATTAAGATGGAATTTAGTTCGGCAATCGGAGGAAAAAAGTATCAAAGGGGTATGTTTTTGCCTAAATATGTCTTTAGGTATTTTTTTTTAAAAGCCTGTGCTTATTACTTCGGCTATTAATATATTTATTCGCGGCAGGCACGAGGGCATTAATATTAATCAAGTTTACGCTCAATCCCAACTGTCCAATCATATGTGCGTAGAGCGGTAGCTACGAGAACTGATGATCATCGGCTGGATGGTTGGATGGGAAAAGTTTTCCGCCGCCTTATTGACTTTCAGCTGTGGCCCTATCAATACATTTTCTTGTGCACAAAAGTTTCACAACTTACTGGCTTCGGACAGATCGGACAGCTTGTCCTGCTGCCAACTAAATTATGATAATTTGTTTTTTTATACACCCACTGCATTGGCCATAACTCACAACTCATAACTAGCGGGCGAGGCGAAGGTTCTTCCAGCTTAGCTAGATTACGTATACGCAGTGTGGACAGTGGACATAAAACGTGACGCTCCACATACCGAGTCGCATCATTTACAGCATTTAGTCAAATGAAAAACGAGTGCAACAAATCACCAGAAGGAAACAGGCGCACTTTCTGGCCACCAGTTAGCAGCTGACAAATTGCCCCTCGGCCTGAAGGGGGAGGGGCTCAAATTGTTTATTTGGTTTTCATGTCGCGCATGTTAAATGCAAATTATTCAGAGGCACTCTCAGCCTGCGCCGCCACCTCCAAAGCCGCACGATTGCACATCAAATTATTTTCGCATTAAAATTGGTATATTATAATAAATTATTGCTATTGGCATATTTCTAATTTTTAGAACCCAGCCGTAAAATTACTACACATTTATCAATGTTAGATGGGATAGGAAATTTTGATAGGAAAGCTAAGAAAGTTAAAAAATACTCATTGTTTTTTTATACCCTTTATACCTTTATTTTTTTTTTTTATACCTTTTTTTTATATATTTTTAAGACAACGCGAGGCATTTTTACAGTGCCTGCCTATGGCTTAGCACACGAATTCTGCGCATTGACCCACGACTTCCACGAAGTCCCCACCTTACGTGTAATTCCTGGCATTTGCTGTATGTACGTTGCCTCGTTTTTATTTTACAAATACGCTTCACGCGATTATGCAAATTCAGTGAACAACAAAGGATCAAGCGGAACGAGGAGCCCGGCTTGTTAGGCATTCGAAAGGTCACTTAACTTAACTTAACGCTTGACGTGAACCGCGACTCGTATGAATAAATTTGCAATTTGAATTGAGCTCTGAGTTTCGAATTTGGGCTGGCAAAGAGGTGACTGCGCGCCGCTCAATCATCGCTTATAGGGCTTAATTTAATAGAATCCCGCATAACAATGAAAATAATAATAAAGTGTCATTTGGCTGGCTCCCAAGTCCCTGGCGGGTTATATATGCCAGCTGGGAATGTGTGCATTATGTGCATTTGATATATTTCTTAATAAAAATATCACGCAAGTCCGACGCTGTCACCCGAGCACCCGCACACAGGCAGCCAGTCTCCTGGAATCCGGCTGCAGACATCCTGCTGGATGGCCTGGGTTGCGGAGCTCATGTGTCGCTTTGGAAATGAAAAATGATCAAAGTGAGTGTTTGGCTCAAAGCGGAAAAAGTGCTGCACCAGCAGATGCTGCCCTGCTGCCTTCATATGGGAAAGGGACCTCGCCGCATCGCCTGGGACATCATCAGTGGGTAGTGGCAATTTTTAGCAGCTCCCCTGAGCCAGGACATCTGTGGATGTCCATTGGGCGGGATGTCCACTCAGTTAATGCGGGCAAACAAAGCAGCGCCAGCTGGATCGGGCGACATCAGTTGGGGGCGTGTCACATCTGCTAAACCAAAGTAATCAGCAGATGCAGTGCAACAAAATGAGTCGTAAAGCCAAAGGTATCTTTTCCAGAAAATTCAAAAGAAACCTAGCTTTTGCCAAGTTGGAAATTAATAAAATATATATAAATGGGTCATTCATTTTTTAACTGTTAGCTCTTGCCTCATTTTTAAACACAAATATTTTTATTTATAATTTATGGACCCCATTTTAATTTTCTTCAGTGCGCAGTTAATGCAGCTGAGCAAGAAAGTCATGCTTATCCAGCAAGTAATTATTTACCATGCATTGATTCTATACTGCAGCTGCTAAATTTCGCTCGACAAATTGTTAATACGGCGGCGGCTAAAACAATGAAACGTTATTGTAAAAGGCGATGGCGGGCTTGGTGGTTCTGGCAAAAATGAGAGAGAATTTATGGTAATAAAAGCAGTAGACATTCCCTCCACAGCAACAGCAACAAACAAGCGTCGTAAAAACTCTAATTTGAAAAGTCGGAATGATTGAGAAATATGTGCAGACACAGCTCATTGAAGGCGCCAAGCCACACCACATCAAAGCCGAAACTAAACAAGAGCCGTAAAATAAGTTGGGCGTATAAATCATGGGCAGTGCTGAAACACCTTTCAGTCTCAGTCGGTTGGTACCTGGAATCATAGCTTCTCTTACAGCCCGGTGAGACTGAGGTTTCGTCCCAAGCTTCAAATCAATTACAAATTGCACACAATATAAAAAGTGGCATTTAAGCGAATATTTGTTACTCAAACTAACTGCAAAGAGCTAACAGTTGCTAACAAAATTGGTAAAAGTCGATATTTGATGACAGTCGATTTCCTCGGGCAGCTGCAGAACGTGCCAGGAAGAAATTTATAAATTTTGTTGGACTATCATTACAAATTATTAAATTAAAATAGTAAATTTAAAAAAAAATCAATTAAACGGTTTGTGGGCGTTAGTTGGGGGTGGCAATCTTCTGAAATAAACTTGCAATATGTGCGCTTCATCATAGTATTTTAGATTTTATGGACTAACGGACAAAAGGACATGGACAGATCGAATTGGCTAGTGGTAGGGATATATGGCATATGTTACAACATTTTCAACGAACCTAGTGTAACCTTAAAATCTACAAATAATGGAGATAAATGCTATAAATATTATTTTTCTAATTTGGAGCACCAGAATTAAGCCAGTCTGTCCTATGTCTCGATATGATACTCCATTGACGTGAGTCATTCCGAAGCCTCGGTGGCGCAGTTGGCAGCGCGTAAGTCTCATAATCTTAAGGTCGTGAGTTCGAGCCTCACCTGGGGCAAGTAATTTTTTTCTTTTTTGTCATTTACAATATTATCTTATAGGGGCATAAAGACTTATTTTGGGGCATATGGCTTTCCATTGGAAATTAAACCAACTCGTGTATAATTACAAGTTGATTTCTCATGTACTTCGGAGATGACCATAGGGAGTGGGCTGCATCTGGCAGCAGTTAATGGCCAAGACAAACACAATGCAATAAAATAAAACTCGCGGCAATCTGGCAAGAACTTGGCGGCCAATCAATTAGGCGAAGAAGCAATAAGCTCTGTTATTTCTAAAATGAATTCAAGTGCCGCACAATTGATTGGCAGCTGGCCAGTGATGAAGACCAGTGTCCTTCGGACATACAATATACTGTCTCTCGCCCACGGCTGGGTAATATTTTCTGGCGCACTGCGGTGGCCTCTGACCTGGCTTTTTATTTCCTTTTTTTCCACACTCCCATCACCTTCACGGCTTGCACTGCAACCGCAATTTGCACCGGTACACGGAGAAAATTTAATTTGTTTCCTGCATATATCCTAGAGGCGTTTTGTGTGTCATGCATTTTTACACCTTAATTTGCGGCTAATTTGCATATTGTATATATCGCTTGTTGCGCAATTTCAGCTGCAGTTGCAGCCAACGTTTCCTGCCAGCCACCAGTTGTGTCCTTTCATCCTCGTTCCTCTCCGGCGTTAAAGTCACCGGATCCACGCGGCGAGTGCAACTTTAGAGCGGGTAACAAGCGTGAAATTAAATTTTGCTGGAAAAGTTCTGACGCGGGAACTCAAATGTAGGAATATAGCCGATAACAAGTCAGTTATCCCAAAATAATTAAAGCTTAAGATGCATAATTAAGCGATAAGTGCCACAGAAATTACCTAACAATATGCTGCAACTTTCCCATCTTAGACATTTTTATTCATTCAGACCACAAAGAGGCCACAAATAATTTTCTATTTTATATTTCTGATTTGCATTCTCTCCGAATTCAGCAACAATTATAACATAACTTTGTAGAATTTACATGACTTCTTTTCGAGACCAACATTTAAATGCTACAATTTAATTGTTTTTAACAAAATATGTACAACAAAAATCGAGGTTGACTTTGACTTGCTTTGGTTAAATGAATAACTTTTTAAAATGGGTTTTGTACTTAGTCTCTAGAAACAAAATGCTGCTCCGCTTTTGTTAAGCAATCTAACCTTACTTAACCATATACAAACACCTAAAGTGGATTATGAAGATTTATAAATGTACACTCCTCTGTGGAATTCAGTATAATTCACTTAGCTGCAGTCGCACATATTTTTTAAGGCTACGAATTTATAACAATTCCGTAATCAAATCGAATAAAGTCAGCCGAGGCAAACAGTAGTTTAAATTCAACCCCAAATAATAAAATTGAAACTATAATATAAACTTCAAATGTCACTGAGTTATGATTCTTAAAATTCAATACTTATCAGCAAATAATTTTTAAATAATTGGAAAACCACTTTCAAAGCAATATTCAACTGCCATTGGCACTTGCCTTATTTATCGACTGTGACAGGCATTTGTTTTGATTTTGGCTAATTGTTTGTAAGCTATTTATCCTATTTATCCAATTTCATTTTGATTGCTTCTGAAAGCTGAGTGAACTACACTGAGTTTTGTTCCTGGACGGCAGCTGATTATACCTCCACCCAATCTAGAGGCATCCATTGCCCCAGCAGCCGCACCACGGGATCTTGCCGCCCGTGTGCGAGCTGACCGAGATCTTCCGGCGATTGGATCGCATGCTGAAGCTGGTGGAGGACTCGCGCGAGGAGGCGAAGCTGTTGGAGTTGCGATCGGACAGCGAGGTGACCGTCTCGTGGTTGCTGTCCTGGTGGGAATGGTGGCTGTGGTGCGGGTTGCTGCTGATCACCATGCCGCTGTGCGGGTGGTGGTGGCTGTGGCTGTGATGGTGGTGACCACCTCCTCCGCCTCCGCCTGCGCTGGCGGCGCTGTTCCGGTGGACGGTGTGAACGGTGCCCTCGGAGTGCCGCCTGGAGCACTTGGTGCGACTAACAGTGGCCGTCATGGGAACCGGATCACTGCTCTCCTTGCGATGGTGGTGATGGTGGGTGGTGCTGGGCGGTGCCGATGCAGTAGCGCCTACTTCGGGGTGTCCGCCGCCCACCGGTGTTCCCGGTGGAGCTGCCATCGAGTTGCTGTTGGTGCGACGACGCGAGGAATACGGCGAGTTGGGGGTGCTGTGGCTCATCTTGAAAGCCTTGATGGTCGGGTGAGTGAGCACCGTGCTCAGGTCCACACAACTGGCAGTAGCCATGGGCACGGTAGTCACGGGCGTGGCCACCTCGTCCTGCTGGCCGCCCTGTCCGGATCCACAAACGATGGACACGCGGCGAGCCTTCCGCCGCGCCAGCTCATCCAACTGAAAGGGTTTCGAGAGTTTAGTTCAGTAAATAGTCTTAAAGTCATAAAGTGCCATAAAAATGATAGGAGTGTGATATATACATATTGCATATGGTTTTGTGTAAAGCATTCTATAAGGCAATATACTCTAAAGCAATAATAGTATCTGTTAATACAAATAATTAAAGTATGAGCAATATATTAAATACGGTATATCGGAATACGGTAATCGGATAAGATTTCTTTTAATAAAGTTAAAATGGTGTTTGCTCCGCATGGAACGAAAATATTGCGTTAATATTCATCATTGAAGGCATAATTTTTGTATAGTATATTATCATATTACTATCACATTTTACTCACATTTGCAGCAGCTGCCTGGTCACCTGCCACGCCCGCCTCCCCATCCGATGCAGTGGGTTCCACGTCCAGGGACCTGGTTAACTGCGACGGGGATGAGCGGAAGATGGCTCTCTTGGCAGCCGCCGAGGCGAGGGTCTTGTACAGGTGACTCTTGTTGGGCGGCAGACCGATTACGCCAGAGGCGGAAGTGGTTGGAGGCGGGGGCGGTGGTTCCGTGGGCATGGTTGGCCTGCGGGCGGGTGGTAGTGGGGGCGGCGGTTTCAGCGGCACATTCGGCTTGGCTGCGATGGGAGGCCGATGGCCATTCGGCGATTGAGGAGGCACCCCGGCACCACCCGCCGCCTGGTTCAGCTGCTCGAATCCCAGGTAGGTGCACTTGTCGGGAAACGGTGCCATGGGGTCCGGAATGTGCGGTGCAGGGCTGTCGGTGTGCTCCCTCTCCAAGGATCGGGTGCGTCGCACTAATTTACTGCTCCCACTGTTTCCCGATTCGCTGGACGTGGTCACCGCCGATGTGTTTGTTCCCATTTCCGTTCTCTGGGTGTCCGTGGTGGCGGGTGAAATGGTGGGATTTGTGCCGTCATACTGCAGATACAGGTTCATTTCGGAGCGATAGGGTTTCTTCGCACTTTCATTGTCCTTGTTATTATTGTGGCTTAGGTTGTCCCTAGACTTGCTCTTCTCGAGCTGAATGGCCAGTATATCCTCCGAAATCGTCTCGATGTCGTTCAGAATTGACTCCAAGTTCACCGAATCCGTCTGCGGATAAATTGGAGCAATTAGTTTTTGTATGCATATGAGTCTCTGCATTTAGGCAAAATCATTGAAAACATTTTTTTACTCAAATATGCCAAGGCAAGGGGAGAGGGTTATGATTTCCCAATTTCGAAGCTAATATAATATGGTAATATATATTATCCTATGTTCCACAACTACAAATCGGTTCTTATCCCAAATTCTAAGGCCAATGTTTACAAGGAGCTTAATTAAACACAAACGGTGATCGATTTAATCTTAAACAAAATGGGAGACTACGAATAGTGTATTTTACACCGTTCTAGTTCGAATGTTCCATCATTAGATATGTTCTTAGGAATAAAAGCTCATGGGGTAGGAGGAAAATTGATTTACTCTAAGCCAGATTCAGCCAATTTATTACCAGTTTTAAAGGTGCTGGATGAATGCTACACTAAACCAATATATAATAAATACATAACACTGAATAATAACACTCAATAAACCAACAAATCCAAACTTCCTCAATAAATGGTGATCTTTGAATAATATTTACAAATAAAATTAAAAAATAAATAAACTGGATAAACGATAAACAAGAGTGGAATGTTGATTAGTGAATCTTGACAAAGAAACGGGATTGAGCTCTTAAGTCACCCGAAAGTAATAAAACTAAACACAGATTCTAAGCCGGACAGTGATGAGCAGGCCGGAGATGGCTATGACAGGAGGATGATCGTCTGATGGCCAGAGGATCCCTCACCTGACTGACGTTCTCCGCGGACTTGGCCGCCCTCTTGGCCTCGCCAACGACCTTCGCCAATCTTTGGGGCGAAGGCCACCTAGTGGTGGTGGCCTTGGTGGATTGGGTGGTGATGGTCATCACCGGCTGTGTGACAGACCTGGCAGAGATGCACGTATTCTGACCGGGCTTTTGTGCTGTAGCGTAGATGGGTTCGGCGGATCTGGCCGCCAGAAGCGGAGAGCACCTGGCGGCAGCGGCAGCCGCCAGAGCAGCGGTGTATATGTCCAGGACACTGGACCCCGGATGCGGACCCACTTCCCCCAAGCCCACGGCAGCGGCCACGTCCACCACCGCCCGATGCAGGGAGCAGTGGCTGGGCTGTGGGCGTTGGCGTTCGCGTTCGCGTTCGCGTTGGCGGCTGCGCTGGTGGCTGTGGGCGTGGCAATGCGAGTGAGTCGACCGTCGGTGACGAGGACTTACTTGTGGGGACACTTGGCGTTGATAGGGCGAGGCCAGGGCGTTATTCACGAAGATATCCGGCGGATCTCGCAAGGGCGGCGGCGGTGATCCCGGCGGCAGATCGTCCGGCTCGAGATCCTGTCCCTGATTGGCCAGCTTGGTGTTGAGCTTCAAACGCGGCTTGATCGGCGCAAAGAAGTGCTTCGGACTGTTGAGCGCATGCTGCGCGGCATTCGTGGTGATGGCCACCGTCTCGATGTCGCCACCATCCGGCAGAGGTGGCTGTGGCTGTGGCGGGGCGTTCAGGGCGATCTTCGGCATCGTCTGCAGGGTGGACGTGGGCACAAATGTGGTCATCGTGCTCACGGGTGGTGGTGGCGAGCGGGACGGCGACGACTGCTCGTTGTACTTGCGCTGCGTGAAGGGCGACTGCAGGTTGTAGTCCCAGCCGTTCGTGTGCCGCATCGTCTTGCCGGTGGTGGTGCTCGAACTGGTTCCCAACTCCGGGGAGGGCGTTTGTGCTGCAAGTATTTCAGTTAGATTCAGTAGTTCAGCTTTCATTATGGATTGCCTGTGTAAATACATTTATTTAAGACGCCTTCGTATTCATGTTTGATACTACTACTCTTTTTCTTAATAATCCAACTTAATTGGTTGGAAATCTATTTATCTAATCTATCTATTGTGGCAGAATTTAAAAGGAGATTCGTGGAAATATTATGGGCTTACTCACCCGCATTTCGTGCGCCCATATGCTGCGAAAGGATGTTCTCAAAGTAGGACAATGGTGGCACCATCGCCTGCAGGTCGTTCAGCTGATTGGCCACCAGTTCGATGGGCGTCAGCGGGGTGAGCGGTCCCATCAAGCTGGGCAGCGTGCTTTGCGATCCGTGGGCGTCTGGTGGGGGGAATATCGTCAGGTGCTCCTGCTGCTGGACGAGCATAAGCTCCGGGTTGCTCAGGGTCTCCTCGGAGACCACCGAGAGGTGATCGAAGTGCATGGGCTGCGGCTCCTTGCTCTGGGTGGCACCGTTGCCATCCTCGTTTTTGGATTGGGATGGGTGGCTGGGCACCTCCGGCGGAAGTGGCGGCTTTGGCGGGGCACAGGATCCACCCTCTTTGCAGCACTCGTCGCTGCAGTGGCCGTCGTCTGCCCCGCGACACGTATCACATGAGTCAGAGTCCTGAGCAGAAAGGGAATCATATTTGAAAAAGGATTACGATTGTTAGAGTTTTAAAGGAAATTGCAACCAATGCTGATGGCACTTACATCACTGTTTACATCACAACCTCCGCTCCCACGCCCACCGCCTCCGCCGCTGCAGCGGTAGGCGTGGCATGTGCCGCCACTGCCCCCGCTGCCCCTGCAACCACCAAACTCGTGCTCGTTGAGCTTCGCCTTGAAGCGCTTGTTTAGCCGGTCGCACTCGTCCCGCAAAGTCCAGATTTCCCGACGCAGTTGCTCATTCTCCCGCCGCAAGCGCTTGATGTCCGATTGCCCTGGAAAATGGAGGAAGTATAAGTTTTACTTATTGAGGAATGCAGAATGGGCAGGAAACACTCAATAGAATTTGCCGAAGTCTAAGGAACAGCACGTGGACATCACGCAGAGCTGTCAGACCATTAGACACCTCAAATCGCATTGTTTACATTCGCTTATCTTCTGTTTTGGCAATGAAAACATTTTTAATGAATATTCCGACACACATACACGAGGAGGTGGGCAGATATTTATGTACGAGTAGGTGCGTGTATAGATATTTCTTTGGCTATATTATGTAGGATTATTTTGGTTTCCTAGCCACCATCTAATGTCTTTTTAATTGGCTGTTATCAGGTTGTTTTTGGGCCATTTATTTTACGATTATTTGATTTCCTGTGTGCTGCGGTATTTCAAATTGTATGGCCAGCTTTCTGAACAGCTTTCTGAACAGCTTTTGATCAGCTATTATCGTATTTGGCCTACCTCGTTCCACTTCTGCATTAATGTTAATGGTGCGCAGCCTGAGCTCCTCATTTTCGTATATCATGCCCCGCGAAGACTTTCTGTCCAATCTGAAAGGATTAAAATGAATTTAGTAAATATGCTTAAGATGCCTTTGGGTGGTTTAACTAAGGATTATCATTGCCTTCGAGTGCTTATTGGTTGCCACGGCGAACGGCAGCCAATCAACATTCCAAACGCTTTCCCAACTTGGCTTAACAAAAGTATCTAAATCCCCAAAAATGTGGGTCGTTCTTCAACGAATGCTGTAAGTCAACTGAACCAGATAGGTCCAGCATTGGTACCAATTGTTGGACGTTCTCTTCGACTATTTGGCCGCGGCCTTTCAACACTCGCCACGCATAAATAAATAATAATAAAAAGCGGCGTTGTAGAAAAAATAAATATAAATATATCACCGATTTGGAGCGCTTCAAAGTGCTGCTAGAGAAAAAACACCAGGGAAGAGGAAAATAAGCACAGCGAGCTATAAATTACATCTATGAAGCATAAATAAATTATTATATCCAATCAACGGCTGTTGACTTACGTAAATTCGTAAGGGAATTTTTTACCCGAATTTGTTGAGAAAATAAATATGCACGGAAATCTTCAAAAAGAGTATTCCAAAGTTTCCCTGAACTATTTAACGCACTTCCTACCCTCTGCAAATCAAATTAGGCATTTAAAAGATGTATTCAAATCCCAAATGATCCATAAAAATGGGATTCTGTGCAGATTTTCCATAACTTACGTTTTTTATACCAAGCGATATGACACTGCTGTCTGCGCTGAGAACTTTTGACAAACTGCCGATCGCTTCAGAGACCTCAGCTCTTAGAGCCATCTTGCATAAAAAATATTTATGAACAAAAATGCTTACATATATTTCAACGTACATATCTCGTCTGGGCGACTGTCTCCCAAACAAATTGTGGAATGCGTAGATCTGAAAACATCGCCGCGTATTTATAAGGCGTCAGAATTTTTGACTTCAAATATTTAGCCGCCGTTCTCAACTCAGACAGGTGTCATTTTTTCCGCCTAATTGAAAATGAGTATTCATTTTAAATACTTTTTCGAACACTGAATAGTATTCAGTGCTCTTTCGAAGATCTTCAAACTGTCCACCAATGTGTAGCAGGCCTTTAGGCGCTAATATACATCTTTAGTCAGCCCAAATGTATGTTCATTTTACATTCAGGTGTACATATGTGGTGACATATTTTTAAAACACGCCTATTTAAAACCACATTTTTACGGTATATTTGCACGTACAATCTTTAGGTTTATTTTAATTGCGACACGAGTTGACGACAAAAATATTGAATATACGTTTAAGCACTTCAAATTCAACAAGTTTCCGGTAACTACAAAACCAAAATAGATCCATTCCCACGACCTTCTAGCCTTTTCAAAATGCCAAAAAGAGTAACGCCCATGCTTTTGAAAAAAGGTTTTGCTAAGAAGACATGGTTAAGTTTTTTCGTTGGCACTAAATACCTATTCATTTAACATTTAGCAAAACACCAACAAATTGTAGCATACCCTCTACAAGTGTTATTTTTTAAATTACGATTTTAAGGTGATTAAGATTTTAAATATAATATTTATAATATTATATAATCAATCAATTTCCCTTGTACATCGTCTAGCTGACTAACAGGTATCTGATAGTCGAAAGACTAGACTATAGCGTTCACTCTTGTTGTATTTTTTAAGTCATTTTCTTAGTAATTATTTTTTAAACGGACGTAAATGTTATTCAATTATTTACTTAATTTATTTCATAACTTTAATCCCTTGCGCCGTTTTCTTAAATATTGTATTGAGGGAAAGTATAAAATAAATAAGTCCCACTTTCTTAACTAGCCATAGCCATAATCCATTTAACGGTGTATGCCTCACTTCCGATTTGTTATTAAATTTGATTATATACCAAAATTAATTAAATTGCATTTTAAATTGAAGCATACATTCCGTTTTTATAGAATTAATTAAATTTATAAGAACAAATAGCTGTTACCAAAAGTATATTAGGTGCAAAACCTGATATCATGTGTATAAATTTCGGCACACTCATTTTCCTATTATTCCAGTATCTTTAAAATTTGATTAAGTCGACCTGATATTTTTTGTCATTTTATATTTTCTATGTTATCTTTTTAAACTGGTAAACTGCAAATTGGTTCAGTTCCTGGAAATTTCGGTTCAACGATTTTTGTTTTGCTGTTTCCCCAGCCCTAGTTTCTGTATTCTATTTTTTAGAACTTTCCCTAGAGAAACCGCTTTTTACCGTCTTGTTAGCCCCTAAATATACCAAACAATAAAATCGATAAACTGATGATCGATAGCAAAGCAAACAATGGCAGTTTTATTGAAGTCTACTATACACGGCACTAAGGAAAATACACAGATTGCAGATAGATTTGCATGAGTAAACATTTTTGGGAACTTTGTATACAACTTTGTAGTGTAAAATCATGTTGGACAATGTACACGAACCGATGATAAACAAACTGGAATTATTTTTAGCTCGGCTGGCCATAGCGAATATTGTTTATTTTACGACCACGAAAATTAGAAAAATGTTAATGACTTTTAATAAATTCGAGGGCCAGATGTCCGTGCCCGAATTCAAAGTGCATTTGGCGAGGCATCGCGAAAGGGAAATCCAAATGGAAGGGAAATTTGAACTGGAAAGCGAGGCAGCGTTTCGCTTACTTGGCCGACTTTTCCGAGCGTTTGTTGCTCTTGCTCTTGCTCCTTTCATATTGTGTTCTCGTTGTCTTAGCGCCTTTCATTTATTAAATAGATCTAACCACACTCGCCACTAGGTAAGCACACTATTCGGGGTATTCCCAAGTTTACGCAATCATCGACGAAAATCTCACTGGCGCACCATTTTCAGCGACTTCACATCAATTTCAGTAATTAATTATGGGTTCTGTTAACAATCAGCCGCGTGACAATATGAGAAATGGCCGAAAAGAAGACAATTTCACAGTAGCAAAACCGCACGAGTCGACTGTAAACCGAAAACTGACAGTTAGGAGAGATCAGTTTTGGCCAAAAAACAAGGCGACTAGAACAACAAACGCCGACGACTGGCATTGAACGCTGCCGCCAAGAGCAACAAGCTTTGTCTGCATCAGTTTTTATACAAATTAAAAGAAAAATTAAAAATGAAAACGAAAACGAAAAGCGAGCACAGCAAAAAAGTTTCATAAAGCAAATTCGGCGAGTAAATCGAAGGAACAACAAATCATCGTTCTCAATGAAATGTACGCATGCTGTGTCGAGAATCGTTTATATGATTAACAAAAGCCCCGTGAATAAAGAGCGCAGAAAGCTGGGGGCACCAAATGCCAAGGACAACGAACTTTAGATGCTCTTTAGCCTCACTGATTTTCAACAACTAAATCTAGTTCATGGTGCGCCACATTTTTGTATCGAAAAATTAATTTAAACAAAGTCTAGCACCTAATTTAGCATTTTTATGGCGCAATCATAATATGCTTAAATCAATTTTATAGTTAACTAATTTAAGCCTTTTTATTGAAAGTAATTATAAATAAAAACAATGCATTTTTTAATGGTAATGTCATACTTTACTAAAGCTTAAATAACTAAAAGGATTTCTAGTTATTATTGTGAAAAAGTAACCACAATTATTGACGAATTTCGCAAGTGCACTTGACATCTATTCTTTTATGAAAAAAATATTAAAATTGCAATTCACGTAAACTAACCGTAAAAGTAATACAAATATTTAAGGCTTTTTCATAAGTAGAGTCTAAACTAAAAAATAAAAATAATACGTATTGCTTGCATAATCAATTATCCATCTAATTATGCCAATATTATTTATATATTTTTTTGCAGCTCACTGACTATATTTACTCGCAAATTTATTTGTTGAATGAAATTTCCGTTGCAGCCATTTTTTTGTGGGGACAAGCATCGGTATTAACAACATAGGATATAAATGGAAATTAATCAAGCCCTTAATCGCATTCCGTGCCGTATTTGGTTTGGGTTTTGCGGATTGGCAATGTTGTAACCGAGAGTAGAAGAAATTAATTTATTTCTTTGGTAAGCAGCAGATGATAGAGTAAATTAACAATAACCGCATTTTCAATTAAATAAACAGCTATTTTATTGGGATACGTATGGAATGAATTAACGGCCCCTCCCCCAATTGAAATATGTCGCGACATTGACCACCCAAATAAAACCATCTCTGGCACCCACACATTGGAGGATCCCATTAAATCTTTGAAATCTATAGATACGACTATGTGTGCTGCTCTACGCACAAGATTTTAAAAATAAGTCCCACTCTCTGCTTTTTATTCATTATGTAAAGTTCATATGCTGGCCACCACTGTCAATAAATAATATTTCGGTGTATGAAAAATATGTGTGAATCCGCTTATTTATCAGCCAATTAGAAAATTAGCAAAGGTTAACTTTGCGCAGCAGAGGCATAAATATCATTTATGAAGCCCGCAGCTCTGTCTAACTCGTGCCAATTTGTTTTAAGGCTAATCGCCGCTGTCATTTACCGCCGCGGTACCTATTGTTTATTTTGACATAAATTTGACGGCGACAGTTTAATCTTGGACTTTTAAATTCTGCGATTTGTTTGCCTAACCAATAGTTTGCGTAAGCTAAGAAAGTACCTCAACGGTCGGGAATGCGACTAAAATTTATGGACCCCAAGATACAACGATTTCTAATGGTGGCCATGCATTAGATATTATTATGCTTGTGCTCAAGTCAGATAAGTTAATAGAGCTAGCAATCATTTGCATTCAGGTTTTCACCGTAGAGGACGTTCCCCAACTTCTGTGAAATGGAATGTAGATAAGCAATACAGCTTTCTCGAGGAACAAATAATTTCCTATAAAATACCGTACTAAAAGCATATCCTCTTAAATGAGCTTTCACTGATCATTTAAGCTTCAATGCATACTACCCCTTCATAAAAGCCTTTGCGCACAGCTTTTTCTCTTATATTGCGATCGCTTTTGAAAGAGACACGCCGCCCCTTGGGGTTTGGGACATAAACTTAATTCTAGAGCTTACGGCTAGTAAGAAAGGAAAATGTAGTAAAGTTTACCTGCTGTTTAGCTTATAGTGTGCATGACGTCTTCGTTCTCGGAGCATAGTCGTGCATTAGTTTTCCCGCATGTGAAAGAAAAACCAACAAACAAAGAACAAAATACACATAAAGTAAAACAAAAACATGTACACAAAACCGAAACAACACAGAAAGTAAAAGGGGCGGAGGTAAAAGAATGAAACAAAGTGGAAAAGACAAATCGTAATAATGAATATGGAAAATTATTTTCTCGCTTATTGGATTTTGTTGTTGTGTGGTGTGTATTCACTCATTTGCTTTTGCGTTTTTATTTTGGATCTGCTTGACTTTGCGGGTTGGCTTTGTTTACAAATAGCTGAGAGCGTGTTTATTTAGGCAAGAGCCGTGTGTAAGCGCACTGAAAATCTGACTGGTATGGTGCAAACACATTGGAAAAGTGATGCATCAGGCAAGTAATTCGTAATTGTAATTGACCCCCATCAATCCGACAGGGAAACATATCTAAGTAGGTATTTTATTAGAACTCCATTCCATTGGAAATTCTTTATTAGGCATAAGAGGGAAGAACGCACAAAAAGACGCTCATTTTGTGCAAAATAGTTGGTAGATTTATAATATTTAGATTGGGCCCCGATATTGTTGCTAAAACTCTATATAAGTTAGCAGCAAGCATTTAATTTTAATTTGCAACAAACAGAATTAGATGGTTTCCCCCCATTCGTGAAAATACACTTATGTTACGGCTTTTGTCACTTTGAATACGCTTTGTGGCACCTTTAATATCTTGGGTTCGTCGCGATGTCGTGTGGAATACTGATTCCCGTTTTAATATCTAGATGTTCAATGACATTCCGTTCTTTACGGCTTTGCGGCGACGATGTCTGGACGGTTACACAATGTACCAGCCCCAGGATGTATGCTACACACGCACCGAACCCAACCTCCTTGGGAAGCAGCCACAAAGGGCCAGACAAAAACTGTAGCGGAGCACACATTTTTATTGAAAAGGGGTGAAGCACTATCTGGCATGGCAATTGATTTATCGATTAAGTTGTCAAGTACACATTGTTATCCTTCATTAATATTTACATGTGTTACAATTCAGCCTCGCTTCTTGACGGCCTCCCCCGTCTTCATCCCCCCACCCTCTGGGGGGTTTTCAGTTCTCTACGGCACCATTGAAAGGACTTTCTTTGTCCATTGCATAACTGGCACACAGGACCCCATGTAAGGGACTATATACATCTTTTTAACTAATTTATGGCTGGGGTCGTAAATTTATCAAGGTGAAAGGTTCACGAAAGATTCCCGAAAGATACTGCAGGCACGTTTTAATTCCATTCACAAGATGGCAATTGAAAGAAAACAAACTCGCAAGTTATGATTGAATCTGAGAAGTCCGCAAATGTTACATCTTTCGCTTTTAGCCAAAATATACATTTTGTATAAACAGAGGAGGAGTGAGTTGATCTCGCTATACACTTACTCAGTATCGTAGTAAGAACTCATCAATATTTGTGCGAGCTCTTGTGAACGCTATTTTGGGAGTAAATTTATGAACACACAATTCACAATTTACCAGGCGCACGGTAAAATCCTAATTTGATATATGCAAACTCATTTTGGCCACTTGAGCAAATTTGAGATTTTATAGGTGCACTTTTGAACACATTCGTATATCTGTAAGAGTTGCCCGAGTAGTGCATATATACGCGTTCGTGGAGGTGACAAAGAGATACGCACGGCTGTGGATACAAGATACTTTCTTCTTTCCAACGGATTCAGATTCAATTCAGATACGATGTGGCCGGCGAGGCACGCGACTGGGAACTGCAACCACTTGGCTCCACCATTGAATTTTGTGTATTCTGCCTTTTCGTGTTAAATATTTTGCGTAGCCTCAGTTTATTTGTTGTTCTTCCTATGTATGCGTGCGGTGGGGGCAGGGGCGGCTAACGGGAAAGGGGGGCGGTGCATCCGAGCGGGCCAGCATACGGCATGCCAATAAACTGCCAGAATGTGCGTGAGCTGCTAAACCGTCTGCGACAGTGGGTCTCGTAAATATATTCACAGGCAGTGGAATGGATTGCTCTTCCCAAGTTTTATATGCCAATGTTGGATTGATTGTGCTTGCAAAAATGCCTTAAGCCTCAATAAGATTTTAGTAGGTGAAATTCGAATTTAATTTAATGTCGGCCGATCTGTTGAAAGATTTATATACTAACAGCCTAATTAGAATGCACCAGTTCGCCGTCATATTTGATACCTCTATTAGTAACAGCGTTTTAAAGAATTCAAGTAAAAATCAACATTACAATTCAAAAATAGATACCGTTACTTTTTTTTATAATCGTGTATATAAAAAGATAATGATATTTATAACCCATATAGAGTCTAGAACTATAATTATTTGCATTATTTCCAGCATCAACAAGGCGTGTTTATCTGCATCTAATGAAATTGATTTATGCGAGCCGTTTCATAGGTCGCAAAAAAATTTTAACTATAAGCTAGAATGGAATTAATTTGAAAATCTTCCCGGCAGCGTATAATAGATCAGCACTGTGGCGGCTAGACAACTCCAAAAAGAATGGAAAAATGTAAGGAAATAGGGGAACTCGCCGATATACAGAGAGAGAAAAGAAATGGTGCGTGAGCCTGGGGCGAGTAAACAAAATGCACAGCAAACGCGCTGACAAATAAGCAAAATGAACAAGTTTCTGTCTATTTCTGCCGCCGCCTGTTGCAGTTTATGGATCTATTATGGGGCAGTGTGCTTCCCGTGGATACAAAAGTACGCATGTGTGTGGGTCACTTTTTTGCCGGACAAACGGACGCACAGACGATCTACCGACCCACTAGGAACGATTTCATAAACACACATAATGCCGACTGCAAGTTGTGTTAAAGTTTATAAAGGCCAATGTATGAATTTTCTAACTCGCTGAGTGCGAAAAGGGGCAAAACAGATTTATTTTCATGGGCCATTGTGTTTTAACTTTGTGGGTCCTTCCGCGGACCTAAGAGGCTTATGTGAATCCAATAAATAAACATATTTTAATGACCAGTTGGAGCCTTCAAATACTAAGCCAGACAGCCAGCCAAATCCTTAGACTTATAATGATATATTTTGGGGCAGAAACTCAACTCCTGCACTACAACACATTTTGTAACATCAAAATATCAAAACCAAAAGAGATTAAAGCCTATGTCAGTACAATTAAATGAGTTCCTCTGTCATAAGAAGGAATGTGGTAACTTTATTAAAATGTTCTTCTATTGGTATATATCACAAAAGCAATTTGTTTCTAATAAATCCGACCAGCTAATGTGCATTTCTCAGACTCTTGTGCTGACAAAAATGCTGCTTCGTCGATTTACTGGGTCATCCGCAGTCGTTCCAAAAAGGTGAGAGAGGCGGGTCTATTTATACCAACATGCCACAAGTTTTAATGTTGGACGTGGCAAGGAGCCGCTGCGATACGAAATTAAATGAAAGCAGCAGGAATTTGTAAACAATAAATTACAAATCAAATTACCATATGTGCTGAGACTTACAGCGACCAACACTTTTCGATTTGTTTGCTGCGAATTATTTCCAAAATAAAATCAATGCGTCAAGCAATTCGAATTGGTTCCACACGATTCGGTTGCGCTAATTGAAGGCTTTCGGAAAACTGGCTAAGCACTGGGCGGAAAACTCGAGGCGATGCTGCGATTCCTGGCGGATGATCGATGAACGATCAAGGTAACGGAAGCGAGACGGCTTTAATTGCCGACACAAGTTTGCTTGGGAATCGATTCATTGGATATAATTTTAAAGACACCCACAAACAAGTTCAATGAGCTACATACGCGTAGAGCCGAAACGGAATGATGTACAAACGATTCTTCTATTTGGCTTTCATTCATTGCTAATTGCTCGGACTAAATGATGAATATGTTTTTAATAATTGAATCTGAATTACGAGCAGCCCGCGGATAAACACACGGTCGGGGGCTTCAGCTGGAATAATTTGCTGGCCAATTAAAATTGAATACAATCCATTTTGCCCGCCACTCTGCTCGAACCTCATTTTTGCGAAAGACGAATTTGGCTGGAACCCCGCTGATGGATGGGGGTTGAGTAAATCGGGTAATTGGGTAAAATCGTTTTCAAGTATATTTTACGGCCTAATTGGAATTTATTTTCCGATAGTGCGCTTCTCGATTGACCCATAAATACGTTCGTATTTTTCTTGCGGCGTTTTGCTCCCTGCAGGTCTTTTTAGCAATAGCTGCACAATAAACTGTTTGGCACATAAAAAAAAACAACAAAACTGAAAAAATAAAACAAAATAATTCCATTTTTCGATTACTGCTGAATTTCATATTTTCCCAAACGAATTATGTTCATTACATTATTCGTACAATTAGGTAAAAAAAGTTAGGCTTTTATAAGCGAACGCAATTATCAGTGGAAAAGCATAAAGTCATTCTCAATGACCATAAAAAACTGATTAAATAAAAGTAGCATTGATTAATTTTTTGAAAATCAAGTACTCTCGGTTTATGCTGACTAAAATAACTGAATGATCCTATTGTTTGATTATGATTATTTGTTTTGTTTAATTAAGCTGCATTTTGCCTCATAAATTGCGCTTCCCCTTTGGATAAACATGTATTATCACTAAGGCTTGCGTTTGATCCACTATCAGTGCACCATATTTTAATTTGGGGACTCTCAACTAGCGTTCGAAAACTTAGGGGTAACCAGTCTCCAACTGGCACTCCTTGGGGATGTGGATTACATGGATAGTTTGCGCTTGCCTCTCGCTCTAAGCCAAATAAACACGCTCGGGTGGCTCACGGCAGCAAATTAAAGCTCGTGGGCGGTGGGGTGTACATACTGCGGCGCTGTGGTGTGGTGTGTGGCGTGTGGCACGGTGGTCGGAATATAGTACATAGGTGCAACCTACTTGCTTTGGTGGGCGATGAGCTCGACTGCGTTGATTTCCGCTGATTGCCGTCGCTGTTGTCGCCGTTGCTGCCGCTGGCGCGTCCGCTAATTAAATTGTCATCCAAAGAAATTCCGTCGAGCCAATGCATGACATTATTTCCCTTTGTTGTCTACACGCACACACGGCTAACACTCGGAAAACACCTCAGCAGCGGCGGGTGGATAAATCACATTTCAGCAGCAGCTTGACCAATTGATAATTTCATCCCAGAACGCTGACACTTCATTTTCGTTTGTCCCCTGATTCCGCTGTATCTTTCACATATTTCCTTTTACACACTCGGGGCATTGGCAGTTGACATTTGTTGTTTGCTTCCACAACCGCACTCACACACACTCGGCTAATAATTCAACAAGTATTGAGTGGTCGTTTAGGCCTGTTCCTTCGCCACCTTCTTTCTCGATTCGATTTTCCGCTACCCGTTCGCGCCTTTTACTTTGGCTTTCACTTGCAATTGGCTTTCAACAGCACGCATACGCCCCGTGTGACATAATTAGCACATTGCACTTTAACACTTGTCACCTGCGCGGATGCCAAGCGAAGGCATTTTCGTAGAACTAACATGTTTGCCGCAGTGCTGGAACACAAAATAAAGGAAAAATTTGTATCGTTAGGGTGCACAATCATTAACTTTGAATCATAGAGATGAGCGCAGAATTGAAAAGGTAATTGTTATTACCCCGACTCGATAATATTATAGTGTTTATCGACGAGAAACAGATTTCCTTATTTATGTCCGATAAACTGTGGTATTCTATTGCGATGCGTTTCATAGTACGCACTTAAAACTCTTACTAACTAACACAGCAATTAAATTATATTCAGTTGGGGAAGGTTCGCTGACTCGGTTTTGAAACTTTACGCATTTACTGACGCAATTTGACTTGACTTTCAAACTAACCAACTGGGGCTACTAGAAAAATGATCCCTTTAGGATCTCAAATTCGAGGCGATTATTTCGATAATTCCAATCGATTGCCTTTCGCGCCTGCGACTTGTTGTTGGCCCTCCGGCTAGCCGGCTGCTTCTGGCTGAGAATCGGACGCTGACCGGACTGGGCAGAGATATAGAGATATAGACGGAGAGACAGAGACAGGGACAGCGACAGAGACAGAGAGGGCCACGTCGGCGGAGACAGCGTCAGCGACTGTGGCGCATTTCCAATCGTTTCGCACATTATTGTTTCCATTGTGTTCGATATTTGTGTGTTCTTGTACTTTTGCTGCCCGGGCACACACACAAATAAGTTTGCCTCAATTTATCGTACCTTCGCCTGTTTATTTTATACAAGTCCGGGCATTCTAGTGTTACGATAGGAACTCAAATAGTGGGCCGCTTCTGGCCAATTTCCTATTAGACATGTAGGCAGATACGATATGTGTGCGTGTTTACCGCCGACCACGTATTAAATGTGAGCTCATTTGGGGCGGTCTGGAGATAAAAACTACCTGGCTGCCCTTCGGGGGCTTTCTGCGATTTCTACATTAGCATTGGGCAAATGGAAATCGAGTGAAATTCGGGGAAAATCTGAATTGAACAGCTACACGTTGCACTGGCCGTGGCCCCAAGAATTATGCCAAATAAATATTTCCGAATTTCGGAACCGAGCCCACTCTATAAATCATTCATTAGGCACTGAAAGTGTCTCGCTTTTGAAATATTATGTCAAAATGTGTCAAACAAGAATTTAAGCATTTTGAAAACATTCGGCTGCATTTTAATGGCGTGGGTGGACTGAAAAAATGAAATTGTTTTATCGCTCAGTTAATTTGAGAAATTCAAAACGATTTCCGATAGTCTTTAATGTCTTATTGCTTGAGTTGTTCCAATGCCGAATGTTTGTTTACCCAGTAGCATGTGTAATTTATTTAAAACATCTGACTAAACAATCGAACCGGTCAATACACAAAGAGTTTCAGTTCAAAAGAAGAGGTCGGCGATCGGCTTTCTTGAGCATTTCCAATGCTAAAACTTGTTATTTTTCTGCAGATTATTGATCAAATAAAAATATTTTAAAAACGTTGTTTCCCAAGCTAGAGACTCATTTATTTTTCTATACATATTCCTTGCGATCTAAACCAGTGTGCAAATGATGGCACCTTGTCAACAGTTCAATATGTCTTGCTTCTCTCCTTGTATTTACTTTGAAATACTGTGTTTTTTGGTAACCTAAAACCAAATGTTTACGAACACGGAATGTGCAGCGAAAGCACATTAATTGTTTCCTTCGAGAGTTTTGTTTCAAATTGATTTTTCAGTTAAATTGGAAAATTCCCATTTTCGACGCATATAAACGCTCCAAACGGATTTATTAAAAGAGACGTCACGCCTGCACTGCATTCGCCGATGCCTGCGTCAATCAGCGGTCTGCACTTTCACATATTTTCAATGATAAACACGATATTTGTTTTGGCAGCCCCTGCTTATTTACATTTCAATCACAAAACAATTTCACTTCCGCACCACCACTGATCGCGCCACGCGGCGTATGAGTAATATATGCCCCGGGGATGGAAACCAAGCACAAACAACGTCCGCTGGCGTTGAAAGACCGACTTATTCTGCAGTCGCATCGAACCCATAGCTCCGAACAGCTGTCTTCCAGGCGGCCAGACAGCCCGCCCCCACGCCCCGCCCCCATTTTCACCCCCCGCCCCTCCACGACGGACTTGTGTGCGTGCGTAGGCCGTAAGTACTGCCAGACAAGGCATACGTGTGTATTGGTGGCCCCATCCAACGATTCTTATGCTATGGAAAATTAAAAGAATCAAAGACAACGGCAAAGAGGAAAATTAAGTATTTAGTTGTGGTATCGTATCCAGCCTAGACATGCATACTGGCTTGCTTTCTGAGCCCAAGGTGCCGGGAAAATTCCGGGGCGACAGGCGGGCTGTCTATAAGACATGTTTAGGGTTGCACAGGAAGAGTGAAATGCAACTAGGGATCGTTCTGCATTGGACTTTATAACTTTATTGTGGGTAATAATTCCCAATTTAATGAAATATTCCAGTTAGCAAAGATGTGGATTCTAGTTTTCAGCTCTAATTACCATTTCTTTTTACAACATTTTTTAAAGCAAGAACTTATATATGCTGTTTGTTTTGTATCAAGCGAGCATTTGTACCAATTAAACAACCCTACGAGCTGCAGACTGGTTCACCCTATTTGTAAGCGTCTCAGCCTCTGGTTCCATGTGCGTTTTCACGTTCAACTGTGTGTGTGTTCTTATGTCGAAGCTGAATGGAAAAGAGTAAAAATAAAATGTGTAAGAGCCGAGATAAAATGCATTGTTTCAGGAAGGCGAGAGAGGCAAGAAAAAATGGAAAAGGAAAAATACTTTTACACAAAATGTGTAAGAATTATTGGGGGTGATGGTGCATGGAAGGCAAGGAAATTGCCTATATGGTTGTCAGCCCCTTTCAGAACCCACTTAACTATATAAAAAAGATCCCAACATTTTCGACGGCTATTTGACGACGCAATCTAATTATCTAATAAAATGCATTTCTTAGTAAATAACACGAAAACTAAATATGATGATGAACATGTGCATCCTGTGAACTGTAGGCAACCCTGGTCTTTGTGATTGCCTGTTTCCTTGGCCTCCTTGGAATTGCGGCAATTAACACATCAATGTACGGCGATATCGATGGTTGGATGGAGAGGTGCGCCCCCTTTCAGCCCAGCCATGCCCACTTCCATTCCCACGCCCACGCCCACATCCACCAACCGCCCACCGCCCACCGCCCAGGTTACGGAATCGTCTCGGGAGAGGGAAATAAATTATTCTATTTGAAAGCTTTTAAAGCGTCCACACTCGGCTAAGGCTGCTATGCCAGCATTAAAATGCATTTATTTGAATTTCTTGTTGATATCGAAGAGCAAACAGAACCGCCGCCCACTTGCAGTATTTATTGTGTTTCCAGTTGGGCAGAAGCACAACCTAACCTTTGACGCAGCCAGCCTCCAGGAGGCGGAGGAGCACCCCAGCTGCTCCCACAATTCGAGCCCTTCCACGTGCGGACTTTTTTGGTACATAACTTGATAATTTATTGTGTTACGTATACGCAGCGTGGGCGGGCAATCGAATTGAAATGAATTCGGACGAATTCGGCGGCAGGGGGAAATGTTTCATAAACATTGCCAAAGGACGCAAACCTCCCCGGAAAAAGTGCAATTGTTTCGCTTTGTTTCGAACTTCGATTGCCGGGTAATTTAATCCTTGTTGGCGGGGATTAGTTGTTTGTGCCACCTCAAACTGGCCGAAACTGTAATAAAAATTATTTATTGAAAGGCAACAAGTGCACTTATCGAGCGACCTTTTGGTCCAAAGCAAGGGCCGCGAGTTGCGACTGAGATATCGAGGGGGAAAAGCGCAAGGGGTGCAATTAGTGTAAGCATAATGGAGTTCATAACTGTGCAGATATTTCAAACTCAAAATATCCTCATAGACAATAACTTTAATAGCAATTACCGTTAATTGTTATGGCCATTTAAATTTAACGCATCATTAACAGCGCCGAAGAAAATAAACAACAGAAACAGAATCGAAACGAAACGAAGCGAAATCGCGCGAAGAGCTTTAGCGTGTGCAAAGCGAGCTTTGGGACAAAAGCTGCAGCTCGCGAACATGAGGCGAAGAGAAAGCAGGCGAGAGAGAGTGCTCTTCCGCGTTGGTGAAATTCGCTTTCGTTGGCTCTTCGACTGTCGTTGCCTACTTTTGGGCGTCAGTTTTTATGACCGTTGACCCACGACCAATTGCCAGCTGAGCGTGATGACAAATTTAATTACCAACACCCGAATATAATAAAAGGATCCCCTGACAACGGCCACAGGAAAAAACGCGAAGCGCTGCTGCTGCTGCTGCTGCTGAGCGAATGCGATAATCCGAGTTCAATGAGACGCACCAAATTTATGGGGATTACTAGGCGTGCGACAGGCCTTTCCAATTCGCCAAGGTCAAGGCTTAAATGTGAAGAGACTCAATTTGCAATTTAACCCGATATCCGGCCGATATCTGCCCGGGATTAAGCTTGAAGGCCCCTTCAGCGGCATATGTTGCTCGTTAGGACACTTGCCAGTTGGAGCTGACAAGTGTCCTGAATAATTTATGACTCGCCCAGCTAAGAGTGCAACATCTGCTGCTGCTACCTTGGTGTCCACCGACTCTGCGTTAATTTTAATTTGCTGGGGACTCGAAACTCCTCAAGACCAATTCCCCGCTGGTTGGGAGACGGAGGCGCCAAGGGCCCCACTTGTCGTCCATCCCCTCATCGGCCATTACGCTCAATTGGAAATTTGCGAGCAGCGTTTACTTTATATTCCATTATTATTGCTTGGGGTGGCATCTGATGCAGACTTTGTTTGTTTGGGGTGCGCATTTGCGCGTGCATCATCCGCACCCTTTTCACTTTAGCAATTGCTTCTGCTGCGGGTGATACTTGCACCAACAAGTGGCAATTGAATCTGGCAATCAAAATCGCAGGATACTGTTATTGAGTGTTAAGCAGGGGGCTAAATGGTGCAAAGTCCTTCTTTGGGTTACCATTCTTCGGGTTAAAGGCTGGGCCAATTGGTTTTGAGTCTGCAATTATTTTGCATACGTTTGAAGTACATTTTCGTCATTAAACAAAAGTATTTGAGTTTATGAGCCATTAATTATTCTCGTTGAAAGATGTGCAAACACATTTCCCGCATTTCGAATGACATTTGATTGCCTTATCTGTCGAGCGACTTTAGGGTTTGATTCGATAGTTAAAGTAATATATTAAAATAGTATTCAGTTCAAAAGTGAATCAATGGGTCAGGCGAGCATTGTTCCGCAATTCCACAGTTTTAATTAAGACCACGATAACATTATCTGAAGTCCTGAGTAGTCCAAATAAGTAAGCAACATTTGAATTTTTTATACTTGTAAGACGGCTGATGATCCCTGACAGCGGCTGTATAAACATATTTAGCCCATCCCACAGAGCGAAACAAAGCTTACAACTTAAGAGGTTTGCTTTGTGGACAGGGATCCTTGACAACGACAACGAGTCATCCTCAAAGCGTTGCCATGAAGTGCGGACTTGGCATGAATTTCTGCTCGCTTCGTCGTTTCATTACCTTTTTTCCAACTTTGTTTTCATTTCATTAAGGTGGCAACAAAGTCGGAGAATGCTACTAATTGCAATCAAGGTGCCTTCAACTTGTTGCTGCAACAACCTCTTGAATCCAGTGCCACATGAGCTTTTCTCAGCTTTTCCACTTTCTCCGGGGCTGATTGAGGAGTTCACTGGCTAAATTAATGGATCATTGAGTGCCGTGCCGCAAAACCACCTAAAACCTTTAAGTCATAGCTATGCGCTTGACGTTTTTAATATCTTTCACGCAGTTGGCAGCCATAAAAACCTTTTAATTTTAATTAGAAGCAAACACATTTAAGCCCGCAGAACACAAACAGAAACGGAAAATGCCAGCGCATGTTTGCTCGCCCAAAAAATGAGGTAAACAAACAGAAAAAAAATAAAATAAAAATAAAATACATTTTCCGTTTATATTTGTATATATTTTATAGCTTTGAGCCGAACAAACAGAGCAACAAAATCAACAAGCAGGCGACGAAGCTTCAAAAGCCAAAGGCCCCTTTTATTACCTTTGTCAAATGCACAAATAGCCCAAAATCCAAAGCCACTGCCGGGTCAACTCACCCAGTCCACACTCCTCCGGTTTGCTCGCATTGGCACAGCTAAGCAATTCCGGCGACAAACACAACAAACGGCTCAGGCAAATTCACACATTCTGTGGACCTCGGACCAGCAAAAAGTGAGCTGGCCATGGCCGAAAAGGGTTGAAACTCAAATGTAGCGCAGCGCCAAATATCCGAGCATCTGAAGGTACACAATAAAATATTATATCGTAATAAAACCCCATCGCCCAGCCCAAAGATACGGAAGAGAAATGGCTGGCAGGTGTTGAGCGGCGCAGGACTCCCATAGTGGATAGCAGATAGCACGATTGAGCGATACTTTCGCATAATATGTGTTCCTTGGGCCAGAAGCATTCCTTGGCGCAGCCCGACAGGCGGCGCAATATGTATTTAAGATTTATTGGAGATTTATGCCCGGCTTTTGCTTCGGTTAGCAGCTGCTGCCTCATCTTCTGTGGCTCCAGCTCTATTTTCATTCATTGCTAACAAGCAATTTAGCCTCGCAGCGGGAAAATCCGGTCAGATGCGGATGTAGTCGTCTCAAATCCATAAGCCAGCCGATAAGCCCTTTAACGGCAGACATTTCACGAGAACACCTACTAGCAGCACCAGTAATTATTTGAATAAAGACTAAACTGGGGCCTATCACAACTGATAAAACTGTGAAGAATACACATAAAAATGCTCTTAAATGCGAACATTCATTTAAAAATAGTTAATGTATTTATTTCCCTATTACTGCCCGCTTAAATCAACTAAATTGAAAAAAATACGTTGATTATTTAACCTTTTTTGACAGCTTTCAATATCTAATTTAATTACTTATCCTAATAAGTTCGGGTCTAATAAACTAAACCCTTTCATTGGAATTTGAAATACTGAATTATTTGAATAAAGACTAAACTGGGGCCTATCACAACTGATAAAACTGTGAAGAATACAGATAAAAATGCTCTTAAATGCGAACATTCATTTAAAAATAGTTTATGTATTTATTTCCCTATTACTGCCGGCTTAAATCAACTAAATTGAAAAAAATACGTTGATTAAAGTCTTTATAGCGTCAAATCCAGTTATTGGCGAAAAAACAAGTATTCAACCTGTTTTGACAGCTTTCAATATCTAATTTAATTGACTATGCTAAGCTTATAAATGCGGGTCTAATGTCTAATAAACTAAAACCCTTTCAATGGAATTGCTTTACTGAAAAAAATCCTCAGAAATTTGTCACTAAAATCGAGCTTTTCCTTCAATGTTTAGTTTTGTAAATTATGTTGGCTTATCTGCATGTTCCATCCATGGAACAAATAGCACGGGGAATAAGTTGTCCTCCGAAACGTTACATGAATTTCCACCTCCACGATTGTTGGCCCAAAAAGTTGTCACTTCACGTCAGCACATTATTAATTCTCCGCTTCCGTTCCGCGATGCGAACAAAAAGTTTAGCTGCATGTTTTTAATTAAATTTCACTTATTATTAGTATTATTTTCGGTCAGCCTTTGCACTCGTCATCGTTGTTTAACGCTAGTGTTTTATTTTGCTCTGCAGAATATATACGAATGTGACGTGTTTCGCCCGTACATATTGCTTTTGTTCGAAAATAAAATGGACAACAAGAATGAAAACAAGCAAAAGTTTCAACTAATTCTGCTGAGTTGGCCCAAACAAACGAAAACGAGTCGACTGAACGGCAAAACATTTTGTTGAGGGAAGCCAAAACTGAAAACGAAATTTATATCCGGATGTGTTTTTGAATTGGTTTATTTATTTTTTTAAAAATTTAGGTAATTAGTCATTAAAATAGAGCATATAAAATAGAATAAAATCCATACAAAATATTTTCCATTTTTCGCTTGTTCACAAATCACACACAAAAAATGCCTCTAGAGAAACAGAGACCGCCTAGCCTAGTCGCCGAAGAGTTTCTTGCCCAGATCCATCATCCTGTGATTGCGGCAGACCCGCAGAGCATCGGCCTTCTTGAGCACGGCCTGGACGTCGCCGTTCACGTCCACCAGTTGGGACAGGAAGTCCTCGTACGCGGATTTTACGTTAGCCGGCAGGGTGCCGATCTTGACCTTCTTGAGGGTCTTCACTATGCCCTCTGCCCAGCCGGACTCCAGGGCGAACTCGGAGAGCCATGGCACCAGAGGCAGCACGCCGCACATGGTCTGCATTCCCAGGAACCAGAGCTCCGACAGGTCCGACCAGTAGCCCTTGTAGGCAATGGACACCACGAGGGCGGTGGGATCGTTACTCTCATCTATGTTGTAGGCATCCCACAGGAAGCGTATGGTGGCCTGGATGTAGCGACAGATGGAGAAGTCGTTCTGCTTGACCTTCTTGGACTGCTGCTTAAGCAGCAGAAGCCCCAGCACAGCCAGGTTTCCATGGATGACCAGGTTATCGGGCGTATCCTTCAGCTCGGGCAGATTCTCCACCACGAACTTCAGCAGATTGGCGAAAGTAGGTCCATCCTCAGCCTTCTTTGGCTCCAACACGGTGAAGTTCATCAAAATGTTGCAGAGAGACACTATGGCACTTCTGGCCACCTTCATCTCCGCCTGCTGCTCTGGAGTCGGCACCGGATCAGGCTCATTCATCCGCTTCAAGCGCTCAGCACGCGGGATTGGCGGCCTCTTCCAGTGGGCAATGCTGAAGTAGAACTCCAAAGATTCCAGCAGCACCTCGTCCTCCTTATGGGTGAAGAGCACCCTCCTGGCCTCCTCCTCCACTGCAAAGTGGCACAGAGCCGGCAGCATGATCCTCAGAACATCGATGGGTGGTTCGCCTTCCCTAGCTCCTGCTCTCCAGGTCTTTAGCTCCTGGAAACTCTCATTGGCGACCTTGAGCATGAAGGGCAGAAGTTTGTAGATGGCCGGTCTCATGGCCGTTGTTTCCTGGGCTAACCAGGCTGACAGAACTTTTACGATGGCAAACACAAACTTCTTATCCCTCGGATTAGTGCTTTCCCTGATCTTGTCCTGGCTGACACGGGTCAAAACCGCCAGAACCTGGTTGAAGGCGCCCTTGAGGGCCGTGTAAGTGGTCTGCTTCTCCTTGGGCTCGAGGTCCAACTGATCCGTAGCCATGTACTCAATGCAATGCTCCAGAATGCAGAAGCAGCAGGTGAGTAACTCCGCCTGCTTGAAGGTGGTTTCCAATTTTTTCTCATCCATTTGCATGCGCACCTCGATGGCTCCCAGTTGGAGGAGCTGCAGGAAGAAGGTCTTCTGCTCGTCCATGAAGGCCCATTGAATGCCCAGCACCTGCAAGGTGGTGGCTATCAGATGCAGTGCAGGATCCCTTTGCTTGGGGCCAATCTTGGCCTTCAGAATATCTCCACAGCCCTTGAACAAGCTCTCCGGCCATATCTGACCCTCTAGAGAATTGATCACAATCTCGCGACGGCAGGTGATGAGGATGTCAGCCAGGATACGGCAGAGCTCGTACTTCCGCTCCGTGTCGTCGGTTTCCATGTCCAATGCAATCCTCTGGATCAGAGCGTGGAAGGCAGTGGGATCCTCCGGCCACGACACCACGCCAAACTGCTTCACGAGCAGTACAATCAGGTGCAAGGCCTCATCGGTCTGGAAGCTCTGGGCGGAGTATATCTGGGACATCTTCGGGATGGCGCCGGTGGCCAGAAGGGCCTGCTGACCTGGCTCGTGGCTGGCGATGCTCTTGAGGCAGCTGTACGCCTCGCTGACCACAATTAGGTTATCCTCGTAGTCCTCGTCATCGGCCTGCTCAACGATTTCCAGGAGCGTGGGTATGGCGTCGATGATGTCCTTATGGGTGGCCAACTCCTCCTCCTGGCAAAAGCAGGTGAGGATCGAGAGAGCTACACTCTTGTAAACTAAGGGCGGGCAGTCGTTGGGCAGATCCTTGGACACCAGCAGCTTCTTCAGGAAGGGAAACCCTATGGCCTCGAAGAGCAGCTTCTTGCCCGCTGCATTGCAGTCCTTGCCCTTGACCAGCTTGGTGACCATAAAGAGGGCGGCGAATTTCTCAGTGTCGCTCTTCGTGCCCTTCAACAGGCTGGCGCACTTGCGCACGGGCTCCGGCACGTCCGTCATCCTGGTTTCCCACTCTCTTCCGGGTGTGTATCTCACGGATCGCCTATGAACGGTCTGTATATTTATCCGCTGCTGGGATATATGTGTGCGACGTGGCCTTCTATTAATATCTCCTCACACTTTCACTTGGCTACAGGGAAAGCTAGTTGGTGCTGCTCCCGCCGGATACGTTTTCCGCTGGCTTGTATGGCTTCTGGTCCTGTGTCTTCGCTCGTCGACGCACTCTCGCTCACTGATCGCCGCCAGCGGAAAACTCGCTAGTGGCTTTCCCAATTTTCCAAAAGCTGTGCAGCTGTTGCCGTTCAAACGGGAAAACCTACACACAATTTATTTATACACGGATTCCACACCCTACTCGAGCAGGGAACTGAAGATGGGTCATGGATGGGCAAATACCAAGAGATCTAGTGATCTAACTAGAAGTTTGTTTGTACTAATAAATTGTTCTACTAAATAACTATGTCTGTATCTGGTTGAATTTGTTGCAATTTTCTTTTCCAAATACTATTGGGGTGATCAAGTAAGTTTGAAAAGATTTGGTATTGCGTGATCGTAGTGTTCGTAGAACATTTGAGGGCATCCAGTCGTTCGCAAAGGCTTTTTATGACTTCAGCCTATAGAATTTGAAAATCACTTGAAATCAAACGAATGACCACCAATGCATTGCTCTTTGCTCTCGGCTTTTCCCAACGCTCTTCCATTCCCGCTCATTTTCCTCCCGCATGGCGCTCTTGCGAGCACCGTTGTTTATATTTAGAAAATGATTTTCCTTTTTTCCGACTTCTTCGTGTTTACGTTTTAGTCAACTGTGAATGTTCGCTGCCGGCTGCATTTCTTCCAGAATATTTTGAATAAGTATTTGCATTCTCCGCAGCACATAAGCGGCTATGTGGCCACAAATATCCATTGAAATGTATATATTTTATATATGTATTTGGAATAAATATAGGTGTGTCGGCATCAATGTCCAGACATTTAAATAAACCACTTCGGCGGCGTGCTTCAGCAAAAAAAAATACACATATTTTCATACACATAATTTATACATTAACTTAGTTATATAGACACATTGTTTTACGCGAATGTGGATCGAATATTTGCATATTTAATTTAAGTGCAATGCTTTCTGCTTTTCACTCTGGGGTCAATGAATTTAATTGCACATTGCACTTTGTTTAAAATTTAATTTATTTGTATGACATTAATTTAAAAATATAGTTATTTTAAAATGTACACATGCTGATTTATTGTATGTATGTATACTCCTACCAAGTGACACACATTTATGTGTGTTATTTTCATGAAATCGAGCATCAACGTTAATCGAATACCAATTATAGGTATAATTAGTCATATACAATCGAAAAATGTATCCATTATTATGAATTATTATATATCTACACGTTGTTCTGCAAAAAAACAGCTGTTTTATATATTTTACAATGACAACGTCGCCGAAAAAGACATCATGAGTCTATTTATTCTCGCGGCATTTAATTCCCCTAGCAAAATTTTAGATATTTATTTGCTAATGAGCCATAGCATCTGACAAAATGACGGAATTCTGCTCAACAGCGAGAGAAATCTCTCGGCATTTTCCGCTCGCTCATGAACATATAGCCATTAAATCTTTAGCACGGAAAAGTCGGTTATTCGGGCGCCATCGGTTATAATGCAAATGAAAAACTTTATCCATTCTGGAATATTTACTATCACACAAAATGCAAATTTGTCTGGGCCAGGGAAGCCCTGCTTGATTTTAGTTGCCAGAAGAACGTATATGTGCATATACGTGTATACATATATGCTATCCACATATGAAACCGGATGCACCAACACTCGACCCGCATTGGATCCAAATCGGATCCCATATCGCTGCTGTTTGCTTTTGCTATTATTATATTGGCGGTCCTCCCAGCGACATGGCCCAAGTGGTCGTTGAATGCGGTCGGTTGCCCGTTTTTGGGCAAACGCGGCTTAATTGCGTTGCTAGCAATTTCAATAATTGGGTTATAACGAAATTGATTAATTTTTACATTTCACTAATTACGTGCCGGCCAAATCCTCCGCCATTGGTATTATATTAATTATAACCGCAAATATGCTGGCCCTTTGCTCTGGTTTCACTGCCCAACTGCCAAACTGCCCAACTGCCCATCTGCACTCATCCACACTCCGTTGCCTACTTTAAGGCGGCGCTGAAAAGTCAGTTTAAATGGGGAAACAGGCCAGTGAACTGCTGTGAAAGATGTCCCACAAACTGGCAGCCACTGCTGCCTTATCTGGCTCGGTTCATAACCAGGAAGGGGCAGCATCAACATCAATAATTGAAATAAATCGCTTGACAAACGATGCTTGGAACTGGGAATCAGAGCTCACACAAGGTGGACCAAAAACAGAAAGGAAACCAGGACAAAACGAATACACCCTTATCACTAATCACGGAACCAAGTCAAACCCGGGCAGAAAAGGAAAAATGCACCGCCAGTCGATGAGGTTGCTAACTAATCCATATCACCTCTTTTGCACTACATTTCTGGACTTCTGCAGTCTATAATATTTTTAAAATGCACTTAGTTTATTTTTCTTTTTCCTTTGGTATGGTATTTAAGTCAGAACACCACTCATGATTAAGCTAAAAGGCAAGTAACAGCAGCCAAGTGTTTTGTTTTGCATTACCATAAACAATTGAATCAATTAAAAAGTGCATAGCCCAGTTCCGCTGCATCTAATTTATAGTCCCCATCGTTATAATTAAAAAGAATGACAAATTAAAAGAGGACAAGGAATTTAATTCTTAGGATCAACTTTAAAACAACAGATACCATTATAATCCTGGTCCTAGTCCTCCAAATCCGCTTCCTTCCTTACAAGCCGCCTTTTGTGCAAATCGAAGGCGCCGAGCATCGATTTTCGGACCGCAATCTGGCGTTTGCAGAGCTGTTTCCAAATGTTTTGACAAATGATTTTGTTTATATTTTCCATTTCATCGAAGCCTCCGCTGGCGACACTTCTGTGGCGCCACCTCCCCATCCCATTTATCAGCACACCCCACCTAAAAATCCCATAGATAACAATGCCGAAGTTTCGACTTTTAGCCTGCCTAGAGATCATCAACATTGATTTCAACTTTTCGATGGGAATGATGGTCATCATCAGTGTTGCTCCACCCAGGCAAAGTTTATTTGTGGGCGTGGCACTGGTCCAATTTGCAGCCACGAGGCCACAAAAATAAATTGTCTGTCATTACGAGCTTTAAGTTGGTCAACGAATCATTTTCCTTTCAATGAGCTTGAGTTCAGACGGAGACCCATTTGAGTTCACCGAAGTGCTGGCTGTCGGAAATTAATCTTTATAACGTCGTACCCAATTTACACGGGCAAACAGCACTCATGATATTCCTAACAATCCAGCAATTTGAGTAAATACAAAATAATATTCTTGTGCCGACTTATTAAAACAAATATTTAACCAATTTATAATTAACGGATTTGAATTCAAAAGCTGAAAAAAAGCTATTCTGTTAGCCTAAGTTAATGCCTTAGTACAAGAAATCCCTTTCCTGATGAAATTCTCTAAGCTAAGCTAGGATGGCATTTTATAGGCCTTATTTATGACAATTTTTACTGCTTTATAAAACTTTATAACATTTCAAAGACTTGTATGAATAACATTTGCCCGGTTATTTGTTCAAGTGGGATGCCAATTTGATCTTGCAAGTAATCACTCTTAAGAACACATACAATACACTCACTGCTCGACCGGTAAGAGAGATTACTTGAACTATTTTGCGACTCTAAATTAGAAGACATGCCTTACAGTCCTCACTAGAACTACGGCTACAAGAAAACATGTTTCCTAAACAAATATTAAAAGCGGCAATAACTATGTGTTCCGACAGTAAGTTAAACATTCTTCAGGCTTTAATTAACACAATTTTTACTACTTTGGGCAAGTAACACATAAACTGCATACATATGTACATACGTATGTACATACATACATACATACATACATACATACATACATACTTACATACATACATACATACATACATACATACATACATACATACATACATACATACATACATACATACATACATACATACATACATACATACATACATACATACATACATACATACACACATACATACATACATACATACATACATACATACATACATACATACATACATACATACATACATACATACATACATACATACATACATACATACATACATACATACATACATACATACATACATACATACATACATACATACATACATACATACATACATACACCGGTACATACACTACACATACACTACACTCACTGCTCGACCGGTGAGAGACCGGTAATTAGAAGACATTCCTTACAGTCTTCACTAGAACTAGTTGGGAATTATAGGGCTACAAGAAAATATGTATGGCCGCTACGCATCTTATTATTCTAGTGTCTTTGGTAAAACGGTGGAATACGTTGCCGGAAATCTGGCTCGGTCGCCAAGAAAATTTAACACACTTTCGCAGAAATCCACAGCTGTGCCCAAGCACATGAAAGTGAACCACTTCGCCAGGAAGGAGTCTGCACCACCCAAGGATGAGTTCAAAATAATCAGTCATACACGTGCACATCGTTGTTCCTCCTGTTCGCAGATTCGATTTCCCCACTTTCGGACCTTTTTTGACAGAGAGCGTGTCCTGATTGTTTGCGGAGGCTGGCACGTGTCAATTTATATTTAAATTTAAATGCAAAAACCGAATCACAATTCCAGCGTGCTGAATAGAATTAAATTTCAAAAGCCAACCGAAAACAATCATATTTTCTGAAAACCATCTGACGGCTGTTAACGGTTTTGGTTTACACAATATTAATGGCTGATTAATGGGAGCGAAAGGCAGCTGCGGAAGGAGCGTAGTTTCCTGAAGGATTCAGCACGTAAACCGATTCACTTGGAACTTCTTTGAACAGATTGACGGCCGTGCACCTGAAAAAACACACTTTGTACGACCAAAATATGAAATTTATAATACACATAATAGTTAACAATAGCTGCGTATAGTGGAGAATACTTGTAAATCAACAAAAAATTATTCTCTTCTGTAGATTGGCTAAAAAATACAACGTCGATTTCTAAGAATAATTGGCTAACAAATGTGTTCCAGTTGATAGTAACTTTCCTGGGAAATTTATTTTTGAGCAAACCAATTTTGAGTGTGATGTGGTGGGTCGTCATCCGGGTGAACTTTTGTAATTGCGGCCCCATTGTTCACTTGAGTTGTATTGTAAGCAACAAGGGAAGTGGTAAAAGTGAGTGAGTGGGGGTCCATGAGAAATTGGGGGTCCTGGAGTCGTCAACAAATTATGCAAATCCCTTTTGAATGGCTTATCCTTCATGAATTTATATCGAAACGGAGGGCCAATGACGACGCGGCTTTAAGGCCCCGGTCACTGGAACAATAAAAGCTCATTTGTAGCCATTATCATTTCACTAACAAATAACAAATCATCGAGCCAGCCGGCCGTTATCCTTGGGGGCAAGGTGGCATTTTTCGGCGGGAAACCCGAAACGTGCGCACCTCAACGGCAGCAGCAACAATAACAACGGACGGCACGCTGAGGCTGCAGAAACGGCTGCCAATAAATTCGGTTAATAAACCAAAAGTTGTTAATTTAAATGATTTATATCTGAAGAGGAGCAAGCGAGAGGGAGGAAGGAGCCGCAACGGAAGTGATGAAGCCGGAGGGACCGAAATCTCGCCCAGACGCCGGGGCAACGCGCCTGTTATTGCTGAGCCTCAAAAATTCTCGTAATTTGGCATAACCTTTTAGGCAGCGCCACAGGACCAAAGAACCCTATTCGCCGCTGCTTGTTTGCTGAGATGCACTGAGAGAAACATTCCCAAGTTTCTCCAGGGAGCCACTCATAAACAGTGTGGTTTTAGGAATTTCGAAATTATAAAGAAAAGTGGCAATAAATGTGTGAAAATTAGGAATCAAAGCATTTCTATTTTTGGTAAATTATTAAAGGAATATTAAGACATCAACATTTTTCCGTGTAACCGTGTTCCTCCTCGGCCGACCGCTCCTGTGCAAGTTCTGCGTGGTCGGGCAATAGGTCAAAGTCGGTGTGCCACTGGATGGCTGGTATGCTGGGAGCATGGAGATTGGAGGAGATTGGAGGAGACTGGAGGTGGGCTGTCGGTTGCCGTCAGCTTAAACCAATTTACGTGGCCGATGTCTTCATCGCAGGCCGCATCCGTGGGTTGTGTCCGGGTCCGCATCCGAGTCCGTATCCGTGAGTCGTGCGCCGAGTGTCGTGTGTCATGAATTATTGCGCCTCCCGCAAGCGGCACAACTGTGCGTATGCGTAATTTGGCTAAGCGGACTGGACATGGCCTACTGTGGCACCGTGCCACGCCCCATGTCTATGTGCCCCGCCCAGTTCGGGTATACATTATACATAGATACGCGTACATGTATTATAGATATTTGGGAATCAAGCGTTCCTGGGTCGAAAGCGGGTATAATTTATACAGCCATAAACGTAAATATGTATAAATTTATGCCTTTTTGTTTGCAGTCGAAATTATTTCATTTGTTTGTGTTTATTACGGCCAAATCTCGTCCAATGTCGGCCAATGTTTGAAGGAAACATCGTTCGCTCATTCGTTTTTCACAGCGTTTACTTTTAATGGTTCGACGGTTTTTTCGTGGGGATTTTCCACATCTTAACTTTGGCGAGGCCTACAAATATTTGATGCTCCAGAGCGCCAGTTGTTTCGGGTTTTATTGATTGGCGGTGGCATGCCTGGTTTATGGAGCATCCTTCCTGCCATCCCGACCCCTTTTCCAGTTCCTCCCCCTCCGTTGATTGCTGCCCTTGTTTTTGCGTGGCTGTCAAGCGTGTATGTTGCGCAACATTAAAGGGGATTTCGCGGCATTCAAATGGGTTTCTCCTTTCAAAGGCTAGTATTTGTCAAGGGTGCGATTAGTACTTAAACAGTTTAAATGCACTTGGATTATTTGATCAGCGAATGGTGAAAGGTTCAATTAAAATTTATTAATTTTTTCGAAAATCCACAACGCGATGTAAGCAGTTTTAATACTCTTGCAGAGGGTATTCTGATTTCAGTAAGAAGTTTTCAACTTAATAATATGCCAAACATTTGCGAGAATATAAAATATATATTTTTTACAGTCAAGCCGATATAGGAAAACTTTTAGTAGAGAAACTTAATTTTTAATCTTTGTTCTTATTCTGTGTATGATACCCTTACTGTAGGGTATACAAGCTTCCGCTTGCAGATGCTAGTTTCCCCCTTTGGCCCATAAATTGCTCTTATTTGGTAGGCATCAGTCTTTATTAAAGCATATATTTACTGCAAGGGTATATGGATTCTGCTTGTCGAAGCTAGTTTCCCATCTTGTTTTGAAAAGAAAGTAACTATTAAGTAAGGTAGTTTCAGTTTGTGCTAATTAGCAATTAACAGGACCCCTGTTACACAGTTCCTTGTTTTAAAACGAACCCCAAGTTCTTTGTTTGCTTCAAATGGAAGTATATATGGCCATTAATAAGCAAACTGAAATTGAAATTGATTTCAGAATCCTTCGGAACTTGGAAAACAATGAAAACAAGGTTTCATAAATTAATTAGAGCTGATGGGCACATCGAACATATTTCATTGCATAATTCGGCAACGGAATAAAAGGCTGACGCCTTCTCACTCCCAGCCTCTTTCTTTGGCGGATGCCTCGACTATGAGCAACTAATTTCCTCGGATGAGGCAACCGCAAATGGAAGAGCATCCTGTTGCACATGCATTAACCATGGCATCACGACATTATGCAAACTTACACGCACATTCAGTACTGCACCACATACGGGTATGTATGTACATACATGAATATCCAGGCACAAGGAGCTCATCAAGTCTTCCGGTTTGTCGAGGATGTTCACATTGTTTATGCTCCGGAATAAATGAATATAAAGCATTTAGTTTACAGCTGCCATTTGACAAGCACTGCCCCAGTTTTGAACGAGTGCGTTGAGTGGGGCTGAAAATGGGTGTTCATGGTTTGCATCTTCTTTAAATAAAATACATGAATTATGCAGAATATTCGATGGGAACGGGCGAAAGTGACTGTTAAATACGACGAGTGGCTGGCTCTCCACTTTCGCCTTAGTCACTTGACATTGACACAAAAACTGAAAATCCAAAAGGAGTACTATTCAAAAACACACTGACATTTCGTACTTTTTCAGAACGCATTTCATACCTCTTTGAATTATTCGGAATCAGGCGTAATTGAATTGAACGCAATAGTTTGTCATGTTTCGATAATCTTTTGCTATTACCTTGAGGTCATGCCGTTGAAGCCTTGGCGTGACGCACAAAGTTCTTCGACTTTTAGATTCCTAAGATTTTCCGATGCCAACGCGGAATTTGCAATTCAGCTCGTAAACTTGCTGATTTGTGTGCCACAAAAAAGGTGGCGGGACTTGCGTGATGAGTCAAGTGCCGACTTTCCCACTCGATTTCCACAAATGCAAAGTCAGGGCCAGGTCAAGGACGGAGGTGAGCTCCTGAAAAGGGTTTTTCGGGTGGTGCGGGGGAAATAAATTTGCAATTGATAGCGTGGACTGGCTCGTAATCAGTTTAAAAGGGCCGAATCTCAATTTGGCAATTGAGTTTGGCTGGCTGCGGCTGTGGCTCGACGTTCACACCCATAATCCAATCGTTTGAAGCGCTTTTATGGATTCGACATGTCAAATCGCGTGCAAATTTGTTAGAATTGGTTTTCCCAAGCTTCCACATTCCCCATTCCCGCCACTAAGAAAAATATCATAGCAGCTTGGAAAGAAAGAAAATATAATATATAACATGAAAAGAAATAAAATATATAACAGAAAAATGTTGGATATCTTTAAAAAATGGATCTGTAATGGATATGATATGGATATGGACTTACATGTCATGACACTTATGACTGATCCTATTTATGACTATGTACCCAGCTTTGCTGGCAGTGTATCAACTCCCGTAATCAAATACAAAGCCCCAGGAGCCGAACGGCTTTACCCTGTCCATAAGAACTTTTTTGTTTGCACAAAAGTGGTAAAATACACGGGGGGTTAAAAAAAAGGAGACAGCGGCCAATGAAAAAAAGCGTATTCAAGTCATGTAATTTCGGAACTTTCTTTGATAGTGTACATTTGTTGGTGCTCCGCCTGCGCTAGGTGCCAATTTGCTTTTTTCCAATTTCATTTTATTTACTCGCGGCGTTATGAAGCGACCCATATTTATTGCATAATTTTCAGCATAGCCATCCCACGCACACATGATACGAACATTGGTTGTGCAAATAAATACTACCCGTACAACTAGATTGGCAGTTTTTCTCGTTACATTGCAAAACTAAGTGGTTTTCGGGTTACATGTTCAAAATTGACGCTTTTCTAGAGCAACATGTTTTAAGCCTGTATACACAATAGCTAAATAATCCTGATCGCACACGTGTGACATGCTATTTCTAAAAAAATAACCTTTATTTACGTATGAAGTTCATTCTTACAACTATGAATACGCTACGTTAGCGGGAGAACTAGTACTACATATTGTGTGGGATTAAGCTGGAAATTAGACAGTATACTCTACAGAATTTTATTGCGTCAGTGAGCTTGAATTCGGATCTCGTGCCCGTCCTCTTCCTCGGCCACCATTTCCACCTTCATGCTCTCGGCCAGCATTACGGCGTTCTGGTGCAGTTTGGTCTCCTCGTGCTGGCGCATGTGATGCAGCAGACGGAAATCCTTGTGACAATAATCGCACCGGTACAGCTTGATGTCCGTGTGGATGAGCTCGTGCTTGGTCAAGGAGTGAGCGTAGGCGAACGCTTTGTCGCACACCTTGCACACGTAGGGCTTGATGCCGCGGTGAACACTGTTCGGAAAAATAAAATTAGTTATGTCTGTTCTGAATTTGGAATATATCTTAGAGTGCGAAACCAAATAACAATTTTAGTTAAAATACTATAAAGATAGGGTTCTTCGTGAAAATTTAATTTCTACCCACTTTTCATGAGACTTCAGAACACTTTCGTAGAAGAATTGCCGACTGCAAAAGCTGCACTTATAAGGTTTGCTGCCCGTGTGCGAGTACATGTGCTTCCTCAGCTGCTCGCGCACCTGGAACTTGGCATCGCACAGTCTGTGTAGGTAAGATTGGGTTATCTACTCAACTTCAAATTGACCGTCTGAACTTACTCGCAGGCATATTGGCAGATGGCGTCATGCCGTCTGCGATGTTCCATCATCCGGCCGCGCTTTTCGTAAAAGTTTCCGCAGACGTCGCAGATATAGCCGCCCTTCTCAGTGCCGTCCGATGTGGTCATTGAGTTTAAGCCACGGCGGACTCGACCGCGCCGTGCCTTCAGGCTTGCCTTAGCCGCCTCCTGGAGCGCCAACTGCTGCGATGGTGTCTCTTCATACTGCTTCTCAGACTCCAGGACGATCTCGGTCTGATCGGAGTTCATGTCGATGGTGTAGTTGTCCTCCAAGTACTCAATGGTGTCGGCAATGCACTCCTGCTGATCGCTGGCTTCCACCTCCAAGTACTCTTCCTGTCCCTTTTCTTCCTGGTGTTCCTCTTCCCCGGTGGCGGTCTCCTCCAGGATGTACATCTCCTCGTCGCACTGCTGTTGTGAGCCGTCCTCCTCCTTGATCACTATCACATCTGATTCATCCAGCAAGCCCAGTTCCCGACAGTATTCCTCGATCTCCATCTGCTTGCGAAGCGCCTTCTCACGAAACTGGTAGGCCATGTTGAGTTCTACCTTGCAGGACTTGCAGATGCCATCGGGGATGTGTTCTCTGTCGTTCAGCTACAGGATGGGTGGTCAGTTCGCATTGCCAGCTCGGGGGATTCACTTACATTGCTGTACGAGACTCCCAAAAGTTGAATCAACATCTCGTTTGGCGTCTCCTCGCCTTCCTCGCGGATCTCGTCCAGGCGCTGCAGTCGCGCACTGGGCTCCAGGCAGACCCGGCACGTCTGTGGGGTAAGTTCGACGCGCATTCTGGAATCCTGCTCGCAATTTAATTAAAAGAACCGCTCGTACAGTATTTTAGTGTTAAAATTTGTGTTGCTAAAGTGTTGTGTAAAGCGACTGAAAAAGAAACGAAAAGACATCGCCATTTTTTTTACCAGGGCTGTGGAACATCAGCGGGCACACACAGTGGTTCATTTCGCTGGTTCCGGAACGCGGAGTAAAAAGGTTAGCTATTTAAGTTAAATATCTGAAATACTTGTTTGTGGGTTACGGCACTTTTCGAAGCATAATAAATGTATCGGAAAATATCACTTCTTTTAACCCTGCTTATCTATTATTTTTATAACTATTAAATTCTATATTTTCGAAATGTTTTGAAAATCAAAAGGCAAAAAAAGGAAAATTGTTCGTTCGCAAAAATAAAAGCAACATAAAAAAAACACAGAAACTAAATATTTATAATTGAAGGATTCAGAAATCTAGAGAGAGCAAAGAATTGGTCATACAAATACCAAGGTTTTACCTTAAATATTATTTATTACTATTTTTTATTATTATTTATTATAAATATAAAAAGACAAATATAATAACTATAAATTATATCAGAGTTATCTTGATTTTAGCTATAAATCAGTACATTAGTTCCGTTCCTTTGACTAGTGGCGATAACGATAACAGTCAGTTCACCAAAAACTAACGTTTCATGTTTATCATAAGCAAGCTAATATTTCGTAAAGTGAGTAAGGAAAATACACATAAATTATTAATATTTCACCTATTTATTTATGCGAAATCGCGAATACAACACCGTGTTTACATTCGAAAGCTCTGGCAAAAAAAGCATATTTTTCAATGCGGCAATCTGGCAACGCCACATATTTTTCGAGACGCAGAACGCAAGATATTTTCTTATCTCTCGTTAAAAAATGGATTATTTCGGTTCAATCAGTGCGTATCTGGGAAATTCGCATGCTCGTTAGCATAAAGAACGCCACGCACTTTCACGTCCCACGCCCCGCGCACTCCCGCCTGACGGGAAAATGGGAAAGCAACTTTATCTGGCATCCGTATCTTCGCTCGTCGCAGCCGTCAAAATGTTCGTCGCGCCAGTTATCGACTCGGCAATCTCCATCTCCTAAGGCACACACACACTCAATAGAACGCAGTCCAGCACTCACACAGGCAGACACCTACGTAACCTGCCAGCGGAAGTGCCCTTAATCTTGGCCAGAAACCACAGCAAAAAGACAACAGCGAAGGAGCGCAGCGGAAGGAAACGGAGGCGCCGCTAGCACTAGCACCTAACATGTCCGAGAAGCATGGCCAGCTGGGTGCGCAGTGGACGAAATCAGCGGCGCCAGCAGCAACAACAGCACCAGTTTCCAAGTCCATTCCCATACCTCAACCGATCCCTGTGGCACTCCCCCTCCAGAAACCCAACGCCAATCCCTATGGAAACTGCAGCCTACAGCCCGCGAATATAGTCTATAGCGGAACCAGATTTCAAGGACCTGCTATCCATGCGAAGGCCTCTCCTTTGACCATTACACCCGTGGGCCCTGGCGGCGGAGCACCTGCCTCTGCCCAAATCTCGCCCACGAGTCACACCCATGTACCTGTACCTGTAGCCACGCCCAGCGGCTTTGTGCCGCCTCCGTTTTCCAATGTCCAAAGTGCAGGCTCCACTTCCGTGCTTACTCCCAATCCCTTTGCCACTGCAGCTGGAAATGATGCTGCCGGACTGGCGTTTGCCAATGCCTTCAACTTTAGCACAGCCCATCAACTGGGTCTGGGCAAGATCATGCACGCCATGGGTGGAGCAACAGCAGGAGTGCCAGCGGCGTCAGTAACGGTCACCACAACTCCAGCAACAGCTGCTCCTTCGGCCCCACCAATAGCTGGCTCACGACATCTGAGCGAGGGCGTGCCAGCGGCCAGTGGAGTGATAAACTCCACCATTGCTGAAAACGTAATGAATGCTTTGAGCAACTCCAACTCAGGGGGATCAATGCCTAGTGAGGAGAAGATGAGACGGGTGCTGCAGGTGATTGAGGCCAGCTTGGAGTAAGTATTGTCTGAAGAATGTTATGTTTATCCATGCTAATTTGTGTGCGTCTTCCTAATCAGCGACAATGCTAAGCTGCAGATTTCACAGATCCTTGAGCGTGTCTCGGGACTAAAGCCCATTGAAAAGCTATTCCTCTATCTTCGTTTGCCTGGGGAGTGCGCAGACACCGATCCGTTAAGGCAGCCACAAAATCCGCTGGGAACGCGCTCGGAGATTAACCATACCATAAATTGGGTGCGTTCCCATCTGGAGCACGATGCACAGGTGTCCATACCAAAGCAGGATGTGTACAATGATTACATGTGAGTTCTTATTCTTATTCGGTGCATCTGTTACACATAGTGTTCCAAAAATTACTGAAGCGAAGAATTACTGAAGCAACAGTGCAAAGTATTTCATTTATCTTCTTTTCGCTTGGTTGAAGAGTCGAAATATACGAAAATAAGACCGATGTCGATTTTTACGACTAAACGAAAGGAAAAAAGTCATTGGCCGCTTATTTTTATGCTGCAAATCAGTGGAGTAATCATAGTGTTACTAGACTATTTATTTTTAAAGCAGTTTTTAGTTCATAGACCAACAAAAAGTAATAATTTGGTTATTTATCCTTCATCTATAGAGCTTATTGCGAACGCCTCAGCATCAAACCTCTGTCCACAGCAGACTTCGGCAAGGTGATGAAGCAGGTCTTTCCGGGCGTTCGTCCTCGGAGATTAGGGACGCGTGGAAACTCCCGCTACTGCTATGCGGCGATGCGAAAAACCACCAAGCTGACTCCCCCGCAACTGCCGCAACTGTGCAAGTCGGAGCAGATCTTAGCGGGTGATTCCAATCCTGACGCCAGTCAGCTAACTAGTGCCTCCAGTTTGGGTGGCCTTCCAACGACAGGAGGGGACTCTGAGTGCTGGGATGTGGTGCGCAGCTGGGCAGAAAAGTTGCTGAACACTAAGCTAGAGAGCGTGGCGGATCTAAGCTCCCGCATCAAAAACAACAATGCAACAGTTTCTACAAAAAAATACACTCCCCGGGAGCCCAAGGAGAAGCGAGTCTTAGCAGTAAGTTACAAAATATTCCCTAATAAGAGATTACTAATCCAATGTTTCTTAACAGGACATTGGCCCTTTGAAAAAGCGACGCAAAAAGAAACGCAAGGGTTCCACATCCTCGGAATCGAGTTTCAATCAATTAGTAACTGGCCAGGACGCGGGTAGCAGCCAGGAGGCCAGCGACGAACAGATCATGAAGATCAAGCAGGAGATTATCGACTCACCCATTCATCACCAGCAGCATCCAATAGCTTACCTACAGCAGGTAACGCCCATGAACCTAGCCACAGATCAGCGAGGCAGTAGCGCTGTCCGCAACCTCACGCCCAAAATCCTGGAGATGGGCTCGCCGGCCGTAGTACTCACCCAGCAAGAGGTATCCCCTACGGGCATTGTCATAAAGGACGAGGTGGAGGACTACACCTCTAATATATTCTGCAAGAAGGTTTTGAAGGCGCAGCAGACAAAGGGATTCTGGGCGAATTCTCCAAGCAGTGGAACAACAAGCGGTGTTGGTTTATTGGTTCCACCTACGATCACCACAACCTCGGCCACACCGCCACCGCCAAGCTCTGGGAATTCACCAGTACCGGGACCCGGACTTTCCATGGGCCCACCCTCACAGATGATGAGCACCAGTTCTGTGAGCCCGTCTAGCAGTGTGGACACCACACCTAAGGTGGCCTCCCGAAACCAAATGATGATTCTGAGAGCCAAGCGTTTGATGGCAGCCGAAAATGCCGCTTTGGCAGCGGCCGAAGACTCAGGACTGCCAGAGAATCTGGGACTGCCGAGAGAGCGAGTTATTAGCATCTGTAACATGGACAAGCACGAGCTGGATGACTACTTTCTACATGGCGAGGACGAGGAGAACTCCGAGGAGCCCGACAACGAGCTGCTCCAATATTTTCAGATGGGAGACGCTGAGGAAAAACAACTGAATTCCTTGGATGCTGCCGAACAGAACAAGAATCCACAAGAGCCGCCGACGATGGGCTCTGCACCGGAGGCGATGCCCGCCCCCGGACGCGGAGCAGCAGTCGTCGCCGCTGCAGCAGCGATGCTGGCGCCGGTGCCGGCACCTTCGATGTTGCCCGCACAGGCAGGAGTGGGTTCTGCTTCAGCGTCTCTGGCCCTAATGTCAAAAAAGCATCAACAGCAGCACCAGCATCAGAACCTGCAGTTGCAGCGTTCCAAGCAGCTGCCGCTTATCAGCAACAACAAGAGAAAGATCAGCCTCAGCAACGCCTCCAGTAATGGTAGCAACAAGAACTGCATTTTCGTACCCATTTCACCAAACACCAATGGATCAGTGACTACGCCCACAGCCACAGGATCGTCGAATCCCAGTCAAAATTGCTTCGCTAGTCCCGGCTTGACCAGGATGAAGCCCAGACCCAACTTGTTGAGCAAGCAGCAATCACTTGACTGTGACAACCGGGATCCCATGATAGGGGCTCATCGCAAGGGTCGAGGCTATGTGTACAGCTACCCTACGAGCACGTCTGCCTCCGCTCCACCGAGTCCATCGATTCATCCACAATGGATGTGTAAGAACTGGTCGCTAGGAGTCGGCAATACATCCAGCTTTGCAGAAAGCAGCCACAGTGCGGATCCGCTGGTGAATCAGAACTCAATGGATATGGAGACGAGTCTGGCGCTCACGGGAGAAAATGAATTAGATACGTCGGAGATGCAGCGCTCACAATCGGTGCCATTGTCACAATTGCAACGAAGAAGCAGCCAACAGTCACCAAGTCTGAACTTCTACTCGGAGAACAGCAACAGTCAGCAATCTGCGCCTCTGAAAGAAACAGGATTACTGTACGAGGAAGTGGAAGTGGACTCGCTTCTTTCAGCGAATTTTGCCAGAAAGTTTAATAGCATCACCCAGCAAACAGCCACGACCTGCAGTTCCTCGGCCGGCTCATCTTCCGGCTATAGTAGTGGCGGCTCTGCGGGAATCGTTTCGAGATCAGTTCCCTCAACTCCGCTGCCACATCAACAGCAAAGCAGCCACCCATCGTTGAATGGAGGAGGCGGTGCAACATCCAGCGGAGGAGGTGTTATGGGAATCGGAAATGGAGGCAACTGCGGCGTCGAAAACGGGTTCTTCACTATATCTGACTCCTTTAACTGGGAAGGATCTACGGCCAATAATAGTCAGTTGGGTTACGCGCACGCATACAGCACCCGCAATTCACTAGACATATCCAAGTCTATGCCAACGACGCCCATTGCAACTCAACGTTTCCGATATAGTCCGGCGGAGGTGCATCGCGATTTCCTCATAAATGGCAACACCATCGATAGCCTGCCTTCATCTGCCTTTGCAGCAGGAGGTGTTCCGGCGGATCATACGCTGGCACTGAGCACGGACACCCTCATCGACGACAGTGCCCCGAGCAGTGCCGATGTGGTTGATGCCATGATCGGTGTCACAGGCATACTCGACGATTTTTAGAATTTGCATGAAGAGAAAGCCCAGGGGGAAATCGAGATATCAGAGCGACAGGAGCCGGATGCGGCGGAGGAGAACGAGGTTCAGTCAGCTGCGAAGGAGGATGCCACTGTGGTGGCCTGTCTGCTCCAGCATGTGGACCAATTGTAAACCCCACTAGCATCCGCCTACTGCCATACTGATGTCTCGTTGATTAGTTTGTGTGTTATCAAATAGTTGTCTTTCATTGTTCCTGTTCCGAGTATATGGAATTTCTGTTTTGCCTGGTATGAACCGAAACTCGATATAATTCAGAAACTGGTTCATAAGCCTCTGCGTTCCCACACACGAGCTTTCTCTTCATGCCACTCGCTAGCTAAGAAAACCCCAACAAAATCCTATCTTCCCCCTGTTTAACCTAATCAACAGCTTAACTGTGCCTCATATTGGTTTCAAAAGTGTCCAACATCATTAGAGGTGTGAGCTTGAGCCGACTTCTTTAATCTAACGTTACCCTCAGGCCTTGTTGTATGTATGCAATTGGCATATTGTTATAATTACTAAACAATAACATTAACACACAGATGACGATGGAGGGGCAGCCAGTCCGTTGCCCTTGCTGTATGTAGTGCATAGTTTTATTGTTGAACAACATTACAAATGAAACGAACTTAAAGTCTGAATGAAGGAAACGTGTGCAGCGGTTTTAAAAACGAAACAAATTTACAAAATGTAACTGTAAACGAATGTACATCTAGAACTATTGAACCAAGCCTCGGCGCTCGACGAGTTTGTCTTCCTGCGATCCTCGGTTGTACATATATAAGTATATATATATATCTATATATTTCTAGAGGGATTTCCACGTGGATTTTAAAGTGGGTCGCAGGGAACCAATCTCAGTTCAAAATTGTCAAATTTAAATGTGTGTTTGTATGGTGTTGTATGGTATCGATGATAACGAGCTTCGTCAATTGTTCATGGACTTGCTGGGCTCCTAGGCGTAGTCCTTTGACTTTTTTTATCCGACACCGATCTACATATTCTATTTGTTACTCTATATCTTTATCTGTCTATCTTGAAAGCGTTTAATTCTTCGATTAGTTGTAAGTGTTTGTTTGTTATAACTGTTTACCATATTTGTTTAAATCGCGTGGGTCGGTCCGATCTGCGCGTAGTACTTTAGTTGTCCTGTAAATGAATTTCGCACATCTGTAATTCGAGTCTTCTAATGCCTGTAATGTGCCCAGTTTACTAAAGTCTTTATTTTCGTTTTAGCGCTTTGAACAAAGTTTAGCCCTAAATCGTATTATTCATAATTCACATTGCAAATGAATGTTAATTTGTTTGTAAAACAAAGTAAAAATTACCGCGAACCTATTTTCGTTTTAAAACATGATTCCGCTTCTGTGACCAGGTGTTTTTTTAATGTAAAGCAAGAGAAAATAAATCATAAATGTGCCTCAGGCTTTATTGTAAAACAATTATATACCACAACAAAAATAGATACAACCATACAAAAATGCATAAAAAACAAAAAGTTAGCTACGTATACACACTTAAATAGATTATTAGAAACGTTATACGAGTATAATTAAATATACACTTATTTACACAAGGCAAGGATAGGGAATCAAATGAATTCGTTAGAACCTCAGATTAAACCATAAATGCATATTTATAGTCAACAGGAATATAACACAATAACCAGAAAAGCACCCAGTCTAAAATAAACATTGTCAGCTGAATTCTAAACTAAAAGCAAAACTTTTAACGATTATTTATTTTTAAGCAGCGCCACCTACCCGCATACCGCTTTGAACAACAACCAACAATATACGAGTAACAATAGCAATAGCCCTAAGTTAAATAATAAAACATATTGTCACCGGGAACACTTTAGAGGAGATATATGCAATTATACAGAAACAATGCATTCAAGTTAAACGAACCAAAACTACTTTTTATAAGATATTTGAATGACATAAAATACAGATAACAGAAACGAAAACGCAGAGTATTTATTGGTTTGGAAATATTTGCTTCTCGTTGAAAGGATATGGATTCTTGTTCTTGTTTCCTGACACTCGCATAGAACACCTATATCCTAAGCTTGAAATTATTTAGGAATTGAAAAAATACCACAACGACTTGCACAAGGAGTAAAGGAAAATGTTTGTTGTTTAAAAGTAAAGTTACACAAATTATAATACTTGGCAAACTTTTTCTGCGATTGGCAACGAATAATCGTATAATATTTGAGGTACTTAGAATATCTTTTAAAGTGATTTTAAGGATTGAGGTGGCAACCAATACGTCAGTTGTAGCCCTTTCTCGTAAAGAAAACGTACTTATCAGTATTATCTTATGATCTTACTTATCAGCTATAAGGAAGCGTTTGCAACACTTCTGATCAGGACCAATGTCTTTGGTATAAAGTACATTGAATATTTATTGAACGGATTTTCACAAATGAGCTGGCAACCGATGCGTCTTTTTAACAAGATGCCAAGATTATCGGTTTTTAACCCTTCTAATCAGGACCACAGCCGAGTCGATCTGGCCATTCCGTCCGGCTGTCTGTCCGACCCACATATCAAACACTAGGATATTTGTTAATTATATGTTAATATTTTTTATTAAACGTTTAGTTTTAAAATAATAATATGCAATTAATATTGTTAAATATACATAATAATACCTTTAATTGTAATATGCGTGTGTGCTCACTTAATGGTTCCTCTGTTTCTTCTCCATCCAAACATTTTACTGTTACGTTCTTCCTTTGCCGTTTTATACATTTTACATGTAAATTTAACTATTTAAGAATATATTATTTTATATGCATTTTACATGTTATTTGCTTTCAATAGCGGCAAATAATATTCCATTTCCAACAACTTTTATTCTGTACGCCAAAGTCTTTGCCGATTTAGCTTGGGATCAGTATAATAATTTACGTATAAAAATCATTTTGCGCCTTGATTTCTTACTTGTTTCTTCACTGTATGTAGGTATTATTTTATTTACTCTTTTATTATTTATATATTACACTACGCTAATAGCACATTTGAAATTCCCTTTATTCGCTATAAGTACTGTTAGTCATATAAGTTTTATAGTTCTTTATGTTTTGCTAAATATTTGTGGTTTCTGCTGGTTTATTAAATGCTTGTAAATCATTTATTTCTTTGTTTACGACTTAATTGGTTTCCTGATATTTTTAGCTCCCACTCTGCTACTCGTATATAATATATATGTATATATTTTGTATATGCCTGCTATAATATAATATAATTTATAAAATTGTTGTTTATCTCGCTGAGGTGGAAAATTCTTTAATTTATAAGGTTACTTGTTGTTCTGCTTTTTGCTGCTGTTGCGGTTGCGAATGCATGTTGCATGTTGGTTGTATACGTTACTAATTCCACTACTTCAGTTTAGTTTTATTGTTTTGCGATTAATATTTAAAGTATTTGTATATCCTCTGCTTGCGATTCGAACACCCCAATACACCGAATACGTATATTTCTATACACGATCGAAATATAAAAAAATTAAAAAGGTAATAAAAAACGCCTAAAAACTTCCTAAAGATAACTTTTAATTGCTTGTGCCAGACCTGGATATACTTTATGTATCGTAAACGTGCTGCTCAAAAATTTAAATACATTGCTGTCTCTTAGCGCAAAGTAAATATTTGCTACAATGACTTTTTATTATCCTTATGTACATTTGATTAATGGAAGCAACATCCTTTCAATCCATCTCGTCGTCTCAAAAACTGGAAAGGGTTTGGAATTTAAGGGTTGGTCCCAATTCAATCTCGCGAAACTCGAACAGCATATTTAAATTAATTTTTTAAACCAGAACCAAGAGATAAAAAATAAGGAACAAAACTAAATCGGTGTAATTAGTTTACAATTTTATTTTGAAATAATAAAGACAAAACACTCAACTTATGGACAAACGTAATTAAACGTAATAGTTCAAATTAAATACATAATCATAATAATTGGTAATCGGTACAAAGAAATCAGTAACATTGTTCATCAGCAGTTGCGTTTTTTCCGGTTCAACCTTATAAGAATTATGAAAAACGTCTCTAGCCTAATTAGAATTATTAATGAAATAAAAACACACTGATGAAAGGAGAGCTGGTGGAGAGCCATAATCAAATAAAACAAGGCAATTGGAGAGCTGGGCCTTACAATAAGTTAGCTAGTCATACACAATTCATTTAGTTAAAAAACATCATCAAATACATTACAATTCCCAGGATCCTTCGAGACCCATTTACAAATAATCTGTCTAAAAGCATAAAAGCATTGCATACTTTTCTGGATTTCTCTCCTTTCCATTCAGCAAATTGAACTAAATTAGTTTACTAAATTAATTACTCGTTGTGGTGGTTGAGTTGTTGTTAATGTTCATGTTGTTACTGGCGGCCAGCAGCTCGCCCGTTTGACTCCGACTATCCATTGACCAGTCCCAGTCCTTTCCCTTAGGCCGAAATTTGGAGGATTTGTGGTGGTGCTGCTGCTGATGGTTTAGGCCCGTGTGGTGCGGGGACGACTTTTCCTTGGGTGACTTTCCGGATTTCCCCACAAGCGGTCCAGCTGCTCCTCCCACAGTATTGGGAGCATCCAAGTTAAGTGGCCCATTGCCCGCTGCATCTGCTGCCGTCGGCGGCGCACTGGAGTTTGAGTAGGCCAGCAACTCATCACAGTCGTACTCCCAATTTCTTTCGCAGAATTTCTTTTTGTAGTGCTTTTCCGAACTGGTCTTGGACTTGCGCTGGTACTTCAGAGGTATGCCACCTAAGTCCCCGGACACGGTGGGTCCACTGGCCAGAGGTGGAGTGGCCACACAGGCTGCACTGGGACTGGGAGTTCTGGGCAATCCAACGTCAGAGAGTGGCGGCGACTCGATGGCACTGGGATCCACCGGCGACACGGTTTTCAGGGAGCTACTAGTGTGCAGCGAGGAGGATGCAGAGGATTTGATGCTGCTGTCGCTCATGTGATCGGAAAGATGGTGCTGCTGCTGTTGATGCTGCAACTGCAACTGTTGCTGTTGCTGATGTGGGTGGCTGCCTCCACTGCCGCCAATGTTGTTGTGCTGGGCATGATGGTTGTAGAGACTGTTGCTGCTGCTGCCACCGCTTCCTATGGGCAGCTCCAGCTGCGAGGAGCTGGACGAGGTGGACAAAAAGGTGCGCACCGCATCCGAGTTGCTGCTGCTGTGCGTAATGCCCGAGTCCGGCGACGTGTTGCAGCTAATCGAGGCCGGCACCGTATCGCCATCGATGCTTCTCCGGGTCTTATCTAATTCAGTGCTGGCGAAGGCAACCAGGCGATCGAAACCGGAGCTGACTCGATGCTGCCAGTGGGTCTCGTCATCAGCGGCGATAACATCATCTGTGAATAATGACCATAAACAATAATTAGTTTTATCTCGTTGACGCGACCAATACTTGTGCGATTTTTTTTTATTTGACTTGGGTGATAAGGTGAGTTTTGGTGGATTTTTGGAGGTCAATTGGGTAGGGTGATAACGATACACTAGCGATACTTGTGTTGTCCTAAGCTTTTTTCATATTTAATTATCTTTTTGGTATAGTTGCATTGCGCTTTGCGTGCAGGAGGGTATGTACTAGTGTTCTTTTGTTTTAATGGGTGTTTTGATGTGTTTGGTGTGGTAAATGTTGAAACAGAGGAATTACATAATGAAATTAAAATATATAAATCATAAGTAAATCATAATTAAAAGAAAGAAACCAATTAGGCGCAACAGAACTTACCTCATGCTCGTTAAAATTTCATAAATTTTGTTCGGGATTTTTAATTATAATTTTGTTTTTGGCATATAAAGTCTGTACTTTTAGTAGGTAAATTATTAAACGCAAAAATTAAAAGTTTGTCTTTTGTAGGTTTCTGATTTGAAATCTTTGTTTTGCATCAGGTTCTTTGTACTCTGCTTATTATTTATGGTTATTACAAGATTGTATCTTTCGCCCAACAACAAACATGTTTTCGGTTTTGCTTTTTGTTTAGTTCGTTTGAGGAATTTTGAGGTATGCAAGTCAATCAATCAATCAATCAATTCAATTCAATGCAAGTCAATTCAATGCAATCGATCATTGGTTATTGGGGTACTGTAGGGCAACTACTACTACTATCGGCCAGAACATATCCGTTCAGATTCTGATTACTATGGGCAGCTGATAGTTTCGTTGGGCCAGACAAAGTCGTGCGAAGGCGACGTCTGGGATCGTAATTAGTTATAGTACGTTGAGTTGCCAAATCGTTAACTGTATGGAGTAGAGCATAATAGAAGGGATAATAAAGAAGGCTGGATAAGATGGGGCATAATTTGTTTGATTTGTTTGGTTCTTAGCATTACCAATTTGCATTTGCAGATTTGTTCAAATTTTAGTATAATTGAAAATTAATTATGCATTATAATAACATTCCGGGAGTTGCTTTTTTGGGTTAATTTTGAAATAAGTGTTTGCTTATGGGGGTGTGTGTGTTGTATATTTATGTATGGTTTTTACAAGGAGCCTTTTCAGCTTTACACGTGTTTTTGTGTTTGCTGGTGTCTCTGAGTGGCTATTATATGCAGTGGGTATAGATGATTGATTTGGCATGACGCTTAGAATAAATGTGGAGCTAGATTTATCTCAGCATGTTGGATGTTGTTGGCTTTTATTTTATTACTATAATGTTTGTTGAGGCATGTAACATGTACGTAAAACCCAATTATGAACTTTGGAAAATGTAACCAAATTTCACTTGCGATAAACTTAAAATTTGTTCATGTATAATTGGTCAAATTCTTTGATGGTCGCCGTCAGATTTCACCCTTTAAAGCTTACAAATTTCAATATTGATGGCATAAAAAATACAAAAGCATTAATAAATATCATAGTAAAATGAAACAAAAGCAAGTCTTAGTAGAAAAAACAAAATAAAACAAGAAACAATTACATGAGTTCTACAAGTGTTAAGGACAAAAACCAAACTACAAGGAATAAACAATGAACTGAGATTTGAAAAATGATAATTTTTTGTGAATGCTGTATTTACAAAAGTCTAAGGCGGTATAAATGTATAATTATGTTCAGATGTGTGGTTATGTAATAGTGTTTTAAAAGCAAGTCATAGCACGTCGGAGCTGGAATCAGATCCTGAGTTAAGGTTGGAACTGGATGATGAGGATCCGATATAGGAACCTCCATCCTCGCCCAACACTTCAACCTCTTCCGGCTCAGATTCCGAGTCCGATTCCTGCTCTTTTCGCTTCGTGGTTAGATCTTCTGCCACCGTTTGGGTGGCTAGTCGTTGGTGTTTGTGCTGGTGAAGAATATGTGGCTCTAGCGGGTATACTACGTGTGCTGGTGGTGGTGCTTGTTCTGGTGCATATTTTGGTACAGATACCGTGGTCGAGTTTTTGGCTTGGTCTACGTATAGCTTACCATCGTCGGCGGCATTGCCATTGCGTTGTCCGCCCAGAGTGGGCATGGTGCTGTGACCGTGACCAAGACCATGTCCAAGATGCGCTACACGCAGTTGCTGTTGGGTCAGCTGCAGATGCTGCTGCTGCTGTTGCTGCGACTGATGGTGATGCAGCATTTGCTGCTGCTGCTGTGGGTGGTGCGACAGCTGCAAAGGCTTCTCGTCGCCCAACAGGGAATTGATCTCGGGACTCATCAGCAAAGGTGGATCCACGAGCAGCTTTCCATTGTTGTTATTGCTTCGACGACCACAGGACGATGAAGATGACGAGGGCGTCGGCGAAGGCGTGGTCGCATCATGAGCTGGAGGCGGAGGTAGCACTTGACCGTTGGCGTACAGGTGGGCATGATGCTGCTGCTGCGTCGTTGGCGGCTCGTAGTGGGCCAATTTCGAGGGACGTGGCGGTTGCTGATGCGAGGCCAGCGGTGAGCTGCGTTTTATTCCCACTGAAACACAATTAAGGTATTTAGAAACTGTCCAAACTTTGCAAATGTTTGCAAAACTTTTATTGAAAAACCAAAGGAAACAAGCCTTGTTACCAGCTTCGACAAAAAGGCTTGAAATACATTTTTAGGAAATTTTTCTGCTATCCACTAAATGCTTACGTTCTACTTTGTGCGGTGTCCCATTGATGCTTGCACCATGGTGGTGGTAGCTGTGGGCTGGAGGAGCCTGGTGGGCATAGGGCGTGGTCAGTTCCATGCCCGGCGGCGGTATTCCCGCTGAAGACGAAGCAGCGGCTGCTGCGCGTCGTTGACGCTCCTCGGTCTCCTCCTTGTACTTTCTGGCACGCACATGATCCTGCAGCGATGCTGCTAGGCCTACAGATATACAAAAGGTGTTTGGTAAACCAGTTCGATGGCGAAACATTGCATACAACAGGTTAAGGCATGGTATTTAAAATTTAATGGAGCATACATTTTTAGAAATAGCAAAAATAGAAACATGCATAAATTGATTCGCTTAGGCCAGAAGTCCTCGAAAAAAAAAGAGCGCTACTCCTTAAGCCAAATTCAATTTACCTTCCAATGGAGGATTGGCACCATTAAGACGCGGTCCCCGCAAAGATGACGCTCCTGCTGATCCTAACCCCTTCGACTGCTTTTGCTGCTGCTCCTCGTGAAAATAGGCCTCAATGCTGCCCTTAAACTCCGCTCGGGGCAGAGCTACCGGCTGATAATCCCGTCCAGAACGAGCAGAAGAAGAGTGGGTTGCGGGTGGGGCAGTTCCTGCGTTGGCTCGACCGCCGCCCTGTGCCTTTTGGGCATAGGCTACATGGGCCAAAGTGGCCAGATTGCTGTTACCTCCAGCTGCCGCTCCGCCAGCACCTACACCAGGTCCTCTTTCCTGAGCATAACTGGTGGGCTGCGTATCCTGGGATTCCTCGGAGAGCGGACGAACATGAACCCTCTCGGGTCGTTGGGCATTCAAGTTGATCAGCAACCGATCGTTTGACCGCTCATTAAGGAAGGCCCGCTCCATGAAGCTAGCACCACTAGTGCTCATGTTCACAGCCGCATTAATGATGCTCTGATGCGAAATCTCAAGTGTTCGCTCGATTTCCCCGTTAACCAAGTCGCCAATGGTCTTGCCTGATGTGGGGGGCCCTCCATGACCTGGCAACGGCGGGGTTGCCTGGGGCGTGACATGTTGGCTTAGCTTCTCCTGCGACAGATGCCGCCGCAGAGCCATCTTTGCGGGTGAAACTTGCGTGTAATCCGGTTGCGAGGAGTTGGAGCTTGGCCTGCTTGGCGGACGGATGCGATATCCGCTGTAATCCGAGTTGGCGGAACTTGCCCGAGGCAGCAGTTCGAGTGGTTGCGATTGCGGTGGCTCCGCTATCAATTGCTCACGGCTGCTCGATCGCTGCAGATGACTATCAGCCGGCGGCGCCTTGAACTCATTGGGATGATGCGGATGCGGATGCGTATGCTGATGCTGCACATGCTGCGGCAGACGATGTTGCGGATGGTGGTGGTGCTGCTGCTGATGATGTTGCTGCTGTTGCTCCTCTACGCGCATCTGTTGACGCTGGGCAGCATGAGCAGCTGCTGCTAACATGAGCTGCTGTTGCTGGATTTGCTGCTGCTGTTGCACCATATAGTGTTCATAGCTGGTGGCACTTACAGAGCTGCGTCGCCTCTGGTAACCAAGGTCCGCCGGCGTGGCCTGCTGTCCAGCTGGATACAAAGCAGCCATGTGGGAGGGCGGAGGAGGCGGTAATGGTGCCTGTCTAACTGGCGAATACTTCGGTTCTTTAGCTGACTGGTACTTGCTCGACACAGTTGTCTTGGCCACTGCCCCGCCGTAAGCCCCATATGGAAGATTCGCTGGCGGAGGCGGCGCTGTAGATGCGGTGGCTCCTGCACATGGACCCGGCAGTGGTGGAGTTATCGGGGATATTGTGGTATTGGCATTAAGATGCATCAGACCCTGCGTGGAGACGGTGATGATGTTGTGCAGATTGTTGGGCAGCGACTGGGCAGGATTTATCGCTCCAGCCGGATGCTGCTTTGATCGCTTGGGTGCTGGACTGTGAAGAGGAGAGGGAGAGGGTGATGCCTCCACAGCCTTACTGCGCTGCTCCTGATCTTCGTTTAAGGCCGTGGTGATGATGCTCTTTAACCGATCCTCAAAGTTGGCAACCTTGGGAGATTCCTGCTTGCGACTAGCCGATAGTCCGGGCAACTCACACTTCGGAAGCTGGGAAAGCGTCATCTGCTGTTGCTGTTGTTGCTTGGGTGCTGGCATCAATGTGGTGTCTTTAAAGTGGTGCCCAGGTGAGGATTTAATGCTCACTGGCGCAGTGGGCGGAGGTGGTGGGACCTCTAAAATTGCTTTATTCTTGCCGTTCACTTGGGACGAGGGCGCGGCTGCCCCTTGGAACTTGCCAGCTTCGATTTGGCGGCAGGTCTCCACGATTTTCTGTGCCAGCACTTCGGGATTGCTTTCCTGAATCTTACCCACTTCGGGAACCTCTGGCCACTCCTGGGAACGCGCTCGGTGCTCGCGACTGCGTCGAGAGTTCTTCACGGAGTTCAACTTGTTGCTCTGCACCGTCACTGCACTTGCACACACAGTTGTGGAGGAGGAGGAAGATGATCCGGTTGACACAATCATATTTGTTCCTTGCGCCAAAAGCGTCGCTGCGGTGGACCTTTCCTCTGCTGTCTTCTGCAACACCGAGGTCTCCTGTTCAATGGTGGACACCTGGGCGTAAAGTTTCTTCCGTTGACTTAGCGTGTTGGCGATCTCCTTTAGCACCAGCTCCTGGGCCGTGGTCTCTGAAAGTTCCGGGGGCACCTCCAGCTTCACCTTTCCATTAACAGTACCACAGAGTTTCTGATACTCGGGTAGGTTTTTTAATTGTTTGTTAAGCAGCAGCTTCTGTTCGCCCTCGTAAAAGGTTACTTCGTTGCGCATTCTACTTGCTGTGTGCTGTAGATCCTTATGTCTGCCCACAATCTCCTTTGCCTGGGCGATTAAATCGTTGGGTGAATTAACATGGATGCCTAGCTCGTTCATTCGCACCTTAAGTAGAGCAACGCTGTCATCGATCAGCACTTTTATCTGCTTGTCCAACTGGCTGGCTCTGTTTTTCAGCCTGGCCATCCTCTCCTGCTCTTGGGCAATCTGCTTCTGAACCTGGGGGACATAGGCACTTGATTTCATGTGCTCGATCATCGACGTGTACTGCGAACGGAACACATCTAGAAGGATCTGCAAGGCATAAGGCGTATCTTGTGGCGCCGCTGGAATATCCAGCTCTGTATGTGCCATGTTTTCCGTGAGCAAAGCAGTAAGCTGTTGATCCACGGTTCCAGGAGCTGCTGGCAGTTTTTTGGTCATGGTATCCAAGGCCGTACTCAACACTGTTTGCTTGTGCAGAGCTTCCAATCCAACAATCTTTAAGGACTTTCTGCCACGTGCACCCTTCTTCATGCGTCCCTTGCGACCAGGTCCGGCGCTAGCAGCTCTTGGTGGATCCTCTTTGGAACTGGACTCCTTGCTTGGCACCGTTGCCGCCGCCGCTGCTGCAGCCTCCGCTTCCCTTTGTGCAGCGGCAGCAGATTTGCTGGCTATCGCAGCTTTCCTAGTCAACTTTTTGCGCTTCTTCTGGGTAGCAGCTCGAGCCTGCCGGCCAACTGATCCTCCTCCAATGCTACCACCGATACTTCCGCCGTTGCTGTTCGAGTTGTTGTTCTCCTCGTCGTCAGACTGCGAACTCTTGCCCTTGGAACTGCACCAGTCGGACCAAACTTTCCTAGTCATAGGACCATTTGAGGCTGAGGTGGTATTGGTGGCGGTGGTGGTATTGCCACCATTGCCATTGGTCGCCTCGCCATCGCTCTCTGTGCTGCTCTCCATGTCCAGGCTGCGTTGCTGCTGGTTATGCTGATGCTGCAGTTGCTGGCGTGTCTTGGAGGCTGCTTGTTGCCCGCTAGCTGCAACTGCTATTCCCGCGCCGCTCACATCAGCTGGCGACTGGGACTGATGGCGTTGCTGATGGGCGGCAGAAGCGGTAGCTCCGTTGGGCTGCTCCCGCTCCCTCTGATGGTTGTTGCTGTTGGCGTGGTTGTTGCTGTTGCTATGATGATTGTTGTGATGGTGTTGGCCAACGTTCGCCTCTCGCTTGGCGCGATCACGTGTCGTGCGAACAGTTCCTGAAAAACAGAAAGAGCAATGAATATTTATTTCAAATAAGGATGCTCTTGTGTGCACCTATCTTATAGACCCTAATCATTTTATGATTTCATATCGTTAGAATGGATTAGGACCCTATTTGAACTAGCTTTTGGGGAATCCTTTATATATTGTAAATATAAGTTAATGATTTGATTTGGTACAATAGGCGAAGCAAAAATAAAAATGGTCCTTCTTATACAATACAAGTGCGGAGTTATATATATCCTGTTTCACAAACTATAATACTAAATATATATATGCAGATAGCAGAAGAGGAACACACAAGTCATTACATAAAAGTAATTGTTATCCCAGACTTCAATTGATGATTTAAATGATATGATATGATAAATACAAAAAAAAAATAGGAGAAATTTTTATCCCAAAGTGATTGATCAAGAAAAAATCATGACAGCGATGGATTGATTGATTGGGAATATTTCATGATGACGAACATGACTGTCTTTGTGTGTGTTCGTGTTTGATTTCCGGTTAGTGCATCCTTCATCTCCGTCGCCTGCTTTTCAGAACTTACCCACGCTCTCGTGATCGTTGCCGCCTTTAGTTTTCAGGCGCTGAAAGTATCGCTCCAATATGGTGCGATCAATTACATGTAGATAATACGAAACGGGCTTGCAGGTCCAGGAAACTGACCCCTTAAGGGGCGGAATTTCGCTGACGTGCATTATGGTGCCAATGTCACTGAGGTTTCTGAAAGAAATTAATTTGCGTGAGAAACTGTATAGAAAACAGTTGGCTTTCTAAATAACAACAAACCTATCTGTGATCCGAAAGTTCAGCGGACAAAACGACTTGGAGGACACGACCCGTGCTCCGTCGCGAAGATCTGCGAACCGTTCCTTGAGCTGATGGTCCACAGTTGGTCCAAAGGCGAAGTTATTTACAAAAACCAGCGTCGATGAGGTGATCTTTTCCCGATGCTCATCGACCAGGAAGTCACCCTTTATCAGCTTGTATTCGCAAAAACGCTTTCCAAACCATCCCATATACTGGCGAAAGATGACGTCCATGCGTTCAGCATATCGCGCTGGAGTGTCGGCCTTCTCGATGCCGATGCAAGTCTTCAGCGGAAAGGATCCGGCCATCTGGAGGACCACCTGGCCCACTCCCGAGCCGAGATCGATGAACGTGTCCTCTTTGCTGACAGTGACGTGCTTAAGCATCTGCTGCACCAGCTCATAGCTCGTCTCGCCGTAAACCTCTGGCGAGAAGGGCTCGTACTGGTTGAGTTTGTCCGGATCAAGTACGGCGGCATTGTAAACTAATTGCAATATGTGTCTTAGAAGGCTAGGGTGAGCGAACTTGTTCAGGCGCTCGGCGGGCAGTGAAGTTCCTTTTTCCTAAGAGCAAAGCAAACATATTAGAAACAGTTCAGGTGGTAGTTTCAGCGGGTATTTGTAGCAAAGAAAAATATTAGGAAATACAAATGTATAAAGACTTGCTGATTGAGTTCAAATAAATGCAATTAGTTGTTAATAATAAAATATTCTCTTTAGAGCGATTTATTTAGAGAGATTGCAGTTAAATACTAATTTTAATAAGGAAACATTTGAAATCTAGCGGCATTTGCTTTGCTTTCCCTTTCTGACCATTTTCTTTTGCTTTAAATACCATAACAATGGAACTCCACTCACCAATGCAACGATGCTGTCGACGGCCTTGTTGAAGCGATCGACCAGACCGGTCATAGTCTTATAGCAGGCAGTGTCAATTTTGTGGAGATTGGTTTCCTCGAAGGCCGATGACATCGATGGCAGTTCATCGCAGACGAACTTAATGGTGTCGATGATGTCGATGCCATTATCGTGCTTGTCCTGTCCATGTCCGATCTGCAGGGGCCAGGCGAAGGAAATGACATCGGAGGAGCCAGCGGGCGAGCGCAACACCAAGTCCTTGACTTGGGGTGTGGCCATATTTTTCCGCTTTCCTTAGCCTTAGCCAGCCTTTTTTTTATTTTTGTCTATTTTGTTGTGTTTTTTGGTGTGCGTGACAAAAGGGGGCGAGATCGGCTTTGTTTTTGTGGGGGTGTTCGGTATTTTTCTAAAACAACGTCAGCTTTTTGTTGTTCTAGTTGGATTGCGATGGTGTCGTTTGAGATTTTGACGTTTGATGAGGCGTTTATGTGAGTGAGTCTATGATAGGTGCTAAACGATTTGATGATCAAAAATTGGCATAGGATTCGTGTTTCAGTAGCGTATATTGTGTCGAGGCGTTGGCGTTTCGTTTTACGGTTACGACTATGGTCTACGTTTGTTTCAAATGGTTTCTTCTTCTGGTTGTTGTCAAATTTCGTGTCTTAGGAACAGTGGCAGCGTTGGGTTAACGTATTGGGCTAATAGAATAATATTATGCTTCAACTACTCTTGACGTTGCGATTCGTGGCGTTACGTTGGGTTTTCTCTTAACGTTAGTTTAACTGCTACTGCTGCTGCTGCTCTGCTTCCTTTTCTGCTTCCTTTGCGAAGGCTTCGGCTTCTCTTTCCGGTTCCGGTCCCTCTTCTCACTTCCGTTCTTCCTCCAGCAGCAGCGACAAAATACAAAAGTAACTGATGATAATTGCGAAGCTTGATATTTTGCTGGATGTTAAGAAAACGATGCATTTTCTTCAGTTTTCGGGAACAACATTTTCCAAATGTTTTCCTTTCCTCCTACAGTTTCTGTTTCTGTTTCGAACTCTTCCTGTTGCTGTTGCATTATAGATTCCCACCGTTCCGTTTCGATTCAGTGCGTTTTGTGGCGCACGCTCGTTGCCGAAAACCGTTGCGCATATTGCACACAACTCTGTCCAGTATTGGCAAGTGTTTTAGTGGAATTTGCTGTATTTACGCCTTTACAACACACGCGCCTTGATTTATGTACAGTTTGAAAGTGTTTGTTATTTTGAGTCTGTAACAAGAGAGAAAAGAGGAAGAGAATGGTAAAAACATAAATAAGCAACATAATCAAAACAAATTGTTTAAACAAAAATGCAGGTTCTAGAATTCGATGATTTTTATGGTTGGCGAGTATTGAAAATGCAGTTCAGTGCCAAAACTTTGATGGGTGAATAATAGTTGTACTGAGGTAAATGTGCCAGAAAACTCTTACTTCATATAGTTACCCTAATTAATTGGAACTAAAGATAATTACCCTTAAACGACTTAACTGCTTTAGAAGAATATTATTCACTAATAGTGTGTTCACTGGTGTAGCTATAAGGTGTCTAATCCCTTTTTGCGACTTTCGCCTTCCAAATTAAAAAATAAATAGCAAAAGGTAAAACCTAAGATTTGCAATTTTATTGGGTTTGATTATCGGCTATAGATATGGATTACTTTTCACAAGATTCCGAAATATTTTAAAACATTGTTAGGCTTTATAAGCAACTGAAAACTATTCCCACACTGGGATTTGTTTCATCATTGATATGCAGCACCTCTTTCCCTGTGGGTTTCGCTATATTTTTTGTGTTCAGGGTGGCTTTCGTTATATTTGTTTATTATGCTAATTAGTCATGCGAGGCACGTTTTAGGGATTTTTTTTTCATATACTTTTTCACTTTGTATTTAATGTGATGCTATTCATTTTTGCTCCTTTTATTTTGGGTGGGCGTAGACACAAGTCAGCGAGAATGTGACTTCATTAGCATAAACACCGTTGACGACAGCGTTCCTCGGAGGAAAGAGGGGGAGTTGGGAAAAGCTAGCCGCGGAAAATCGATACCAACCCCCAAGGTCTGGTGCTCAAATTAAAGAATGACTGAAAATTACCGTCATTCGGATATTTATACCCGTTAGTTGTAGAGTAAAAGGGTATACTAGAATCGTTGAAAAGTGTGTAACAGGCAGTAGGAAGCGTTTCCGACCATATAAAGTATATATATTCTTGATCAGTATTAATATTCGAGTCGATCGTGCCTTGTCCGTCCGTATGAACGTCGAGATCTCAGGAACTATAAAAGTTAAAAAGTTGAGATTAGGCATGCAGATTCCACAAACCGCTAACAATTGTCACGCCCAGACTTTTGAAAAATGTTTTTATATTTTTTTATTAGTCCTTTAAATTTATATCGAATTGCCAAAAATTGTTTTACCCCGTCAATTTGTACCGATATTCCAGAAAATGAAGAAATTTCTCGTTCTCACTTCTACTAGCTGAGTAACGGGTATCTGATAGTCGGGGAACTCGACTATAGTTTTCTTTCTCGCTTCTAATTAAAGCAGTGAAAATCACCGTTGAGGCGGCTTAGTTGCAGCTTTAAGCTTCAGTAAACCCATATAGAGAGACAGATATCCAGTCGAGCGTTAACATTTTTGGCTAGACAAGCGCCACATTAAATTGAATGGGTTTTTGGCCTGCACTCACACTCGGACGATAGCTTTGGCTATATGTATGTACATGTGTATTCTAGCTGCGTCTGGCAACTGCAAACAAAATTGCAGTACATTATGTAAACCAGTCTAGCTACATACACATGTATGTACATATGTGCCATCGCTCGGTTGTTGTTTATGCATGCACGTGTGCGCAACCAGCCAACATTCCCTACTCCTCACTTTCCACTTCGGAGTATGTATCCATCCCGAGCACATCCTGTGTGCGTGTGTATCCCTATCTATATATACACGTGTACATATCTGCAACCATGACAGCCCCAACAGACAGCCAGACAAAAGCTCCATGTGGCATCTGTCTCCTCGCCGATTTTCCACCCCTTTGGTCACTGCCCCTCCCCAAAAGCCCACGTCCATAGATACATCGCCCCACAGGTCGCCCATTTCGCCCATTTCGCCGGTCAAGCCGACAAACAACAACGTGAGCTATAACGACGATTGCGACAGAGACAACGACGTCAACAATTTATTGTTAATCAATAACCGGGCAATGAATTTTATTTTCCGTATTTAAGCGCCATCCGGCCATTTGCAGTTTAAGAGAGATGTGCGCGTGGCAATGAAAAGCTGGAGAGAAAAGTCGCAGAGGAGAAAGTGATAAGGGCGTACGTCCTGTACATTCTGAATAAACCAAAAAATCTTTTAGATCCAGCATTCAGATCTACTTTAATATATTTTAAGAGTTACAAATGCGTTCCTTCGGGCGAGCCCTTAAAATAAAAGGTTTTTAAAATAAAGGGATCGGAAGGTTTACGTTACTTGCAGTTTCAAAGACATATTTGCATACTCTAGATATCATAGTTTGAGCACTCAGCGATCTCTACTGGGTATATGTCCAGACCGAGTGTTGGCTGGAATACAAATCACACCAATTTAACAGACATTGAACTTACGGTCTGCTGCCAAAGTTATTTGTTGTCGATTGTTGGCTGCAACCGTAAATTACGACTTGCAACCGAAAATCACAAAGGCCAACTCATTACCACTAGGTCTAATAGCATGCCTTTGGTCCGTTGGCTACTGTCTAGCAGCGATATATTTGCCTAGTTTCGCATATTGCCATTGGAAACATCATCCCAAATACGGCAAACAAGTTTATTAGTCAGCATTTCATTGGAGGAAAATGCTTAAGGTTCATAGGAGCCGAAAGTAGACTATATTCTGTTTCAATATCAACCATATACATTGGAATACATTCTAAATGGAAAGGTATAAACTGCATCCACTCATTTCAAAAGTTGCACAGCTTATTAGACACCACTGCACTATGTATTTCATGATTTTTCATATTTTTCGCACGCTCGTGGAGGCGTGACACACATTTCACTGCTCTACAAATACTGAGAAAAGCTGACACAAATCGCGCTTTTAATCAATTTAAAACGCGCACAATACCAATCTTCCGTCTTTTTATATTCTACTTATGTACATTACGAAATTGGGCTGTTTCAAGACACATGGGCTAGTTATATTAAATTACCTTTAAACTTATTTTATATAGTTATCTAAATTTCTCGTCTCTAGACCACATTTAATTAAACCAAATGAAATGTACCTTTTATTTTCAAGTTTTTCTTTCTATGTAAAAGCAGACAACGCCCACGCGAACTGCTACTATTACTATGCTCTTCTCTCTCTTTTTTTGCAATATTATTTGCGTGTTGTTTGCCGCATTCGTCTTTCCTTTTTGTTTATTTTATGGCTCTGCCTGCCACGCTGTCTGCCTTGTTTTGGTTGCCCCCTCTCAACTGCTGTGTTTGCTGATATCCCATATCCCAAACTAAAATAATAAAACAAATTACCTATAAAATGCGAGCAGCACAGTTCTGAAAATGAATATTTCGAGCATTTCGAGCGGCAGAGGGAGATGACCGACTAGTTTCACTGTGATGTGGCTTGTGATTGTGATTGTGTGTCAAGGTCAGCAATTGTGGCAAGCAATTAACAAATAAGTTAAACATTCCTGCACAGTTGGGTTTCTGTGGTGTCGTTTACATTTTCTACATTTAGTTTCATAATTTGCCTTATTTCATGATTCGACAACGTTTTTCTATATTTATTTTCGTTTGCATTTTGTTTGCTTGCTTGTAATTGTTGTTGCTGTGCAAAGGTCACATTAGTTTACGCTTTGACTGCTCGGTAATTACAGTTAAAGCGATGTACAAAAAGGCAATAAATTTTGAAAATGGTTGGCAGTGAATATTTGTTACTTTCCATTACTGTTGCTCTTTATTTCCAGGTTAAAAGTAGAGCATTTTTAAACCATTAAATACATAACCATCATTCATTTCATTACACTGAGCTGATAAGAATTTTCAATGTAGACCAATTGTATAAAAGCGCAACCTGTTGGCATGTGAGGCCATCAAATCAAATCTTGCTTCTATGCCCACAAACGAACAACAAACGCTGATAAGATACGACATTATTTGACCTACTTATAAATGCTTTTTATTAACAAGAGCGAATAAATAGAACTTGAAGCAATAACCATGTGACACAAGCCGCATTAAGGCAAGTGGCATATTTGTCCTGCAACTTGCAAAGCAGACGGCAAGTCAAACACCTGCCACGAAGAATGAGAGGAAGGACAAGGGATCGGCAGCACTTCAGTTTGGTACGTGCCACAGGGAATTCCCCGCTTATTTTTTATCGAGCTCCCCTTTTGAGATCCGTTTGGAAGGTCATCAATCGCATTGCGTATATGTACATATATAATTTCTTGTCCTGCGGTTTGTTTCCTTTCAAGCAGCAGCTGCATCTGCAACCACATGGCAAACGGGGAAGTTCAGAGCTTTTGACACGAAAACGCAGTGCCAACATGTGCAAGATATTTAGTTGCCAGAGATGCCAGCAAGCACTGTAATTAAATTTACATAGGGCGAGGACATCTATATTTCGCCAGGTCAATATATGAAAATTAAGCTGTCGGTAAAGGGAAAATAATGGTGAAAAGGGCGGATCATAAGAATCAAGTACTCGTAGTATTATAGGTAATGTCTTGTTAGAAAGTGGAAAGTATATATAAATTTCTGTTGCTATTTTGCGAATGAAACTTTAAGGTAATGCTACTCGGTCCACAAAAAACCAGCTGCTTGCAGTAACTGAAAGCCAGTCAAGAACCTTTAAATTCCCTCTTCGCACCGTTGCCAAACTTCACCCAAATACACACCATTAACGCATTTTGGAGCTGCCACACCCAGAACTTGAAATGCACAAAAAATCACCAGGAAACCTAAGATAAAAAAGAGGGAGCAACTGCGACCCCACCCACAGGAGTGGTTTGCCTTGCCTGCCTGCAAAGGTGAACAAAAGTTCAAAGGAAGAGCACAAATTAGACAAGAGCTCTGTCAGTAATCGATTCTGAATTACCATAAAGCACTTGTCGGAGAAAACTTTGCACTTCAAAGCCTGCCCAAAAAACGAAACCAAAGCCTTCACATACTTTGGCTTTAAATGATTTTAAAGCGCAGCTATACAACTGAGGAGCAAAAAGTTGAACGAGGTGGTGATAGAATGGCGGCCAGACCCAACCAAAAGTCGCTTCGACCCAGCTTTTCCATCCTTTGCGGGTGGTTGGGTTGGAAAAGCCATCAGCGGTGCCCAAATATCATCCCCAAACGCTCAGAAAATGTGGAAAATGCCAAAAAGCCATGGGAAAAGGGAATGAAAAGGCAAAGGCAATGATGAGAAATAACTAAACTAAGGCATGGGCTGTAGAAATCCCCGAACCTATAAAATATGCTGTGATGTGGGCGAACTTGTGTGGCGAACGTTGAGTACAAAAATAAGCAAAGAGCTGTTGAAAAGTTAACCCATTAAAGACACATTAACGCAAACTAGGCTGTTCTGCGAACAAATAAGTTATTGATGACTTTTGGGCTAGCAATTCTAAAAATGTGTGTGTTACTTTACAATATTTACAATACAATAGCTTTTCAATATGCGGTATTTCAATGTAACTATTCATTCAAATGGATATAAGAATAAAGTAACAAATATATATTCTTATTTAAGATTATGTAATGGTTTCGCTTTGCATAAAATTCAGAGATTGCCGACATGATCACCGTGGATGGGGCCCTTAAATAATCAAAAATGTTCGCAAGACACACAAAAACGAATTTCCAGATAAGCCTCTAGGCACATTTGCTCTTAGAAATTTCAAATTTGGGCATTCATTGAGGTTTAATATTTAAGCTAATAACAATGGGCAGAGCAAAAGAGTATTAGTTCATACTTTTTGTAAATGGTTTGGACTGAGATTTTGAAATTTATGCATACTTGTTATATAAATAAATGTTGTAAAATGATGCTGTTACTAAAACCTTAAGCATACCCATATCGAGAAGAGTAGGAATTATAATGACAAAAAAAGAAGAAATACACACTTTAAGGAAATCTGAGCAATAATTTAACTGAGCAATTTAAACTTAGAACCATTAAGTTATTGCAAAGACAAGAATTCTTTTTATTTACTGATTAGTTAAATTAACATTTGGTTTATAAACCATATACGAATTTCATTCAATGTCAAATGATAATAATTTAATCGATTTGGAACTGTGAACTATATACGGATTTATTCTTTAAAGATAGCTAATAGAGATTAATGACTTGCTCTGATTGATAAAGTTAACTCGAATGCCTCAATTAACTAAATTAAATTAAATTTTAAGTGGTAGCCGCCTTTCGAAGGGCATGCAAGCAGTAGCAGTCGGGAATGCGGGTGGTTTGAGTCAGCATTGGGCAGAAGAGTACATGAGCACATGAATCTGATGGTGGGATGGTGCTGCTCTTGGTGGTCATGGGGCGGTTTATTAACACAGACGACTAGTCGTCGTCTTTTGTGCTCTGGCTTCTGCTACTCTTTATGGCTATGGTTCTCTCCTCGACCTCCCGACCTCTCGACGTCCATCCTCTGCCATCGACAACGTCATCATCGTGTTTATTTTTGCGCACAGGGTTGCTCTGCTGCCGTTTCGCTGATTCTCGTTCCCATTCCGATTGCGCGGTAGGTGGAATTTGGTAGAGCCTGCCACTCGTTTGGCATTAATTGCTTTATCGATTTTTTTCGAGCGTTTCCCCCAAAGCAAACACCGCACCCACCCAGCCAAACAGCCAAACAGCCAACCAACCACCCACCCACTCCCTTCCTGTTGTTGTTTTTGGCACAAGGACGTGGAAAATAAAACAAAGCTGGCGAGTTCCCTCTGTCTCTCTCCCTGTCGCACTCTTGTTGTCTGCCTTGGTTACTGTGAATGAATGCTAGAAAGAGCACTGGATTTTTCCAATGGGTGCAAAGGCACGGCGGAGAAAGAGGGAAGGAAGTGGAAAACATGGAAAGAAAATGCACTCGCTGAATGCCGCTTTTGCGAAATAAAAGCGGAAAAAGTGCACCTGCCGCAATTTTCAAAAGGTTCGCAAACAACATGGAGAGAAGCAAAATAAAAGCCTCGGAGAGAGAAAATGTAGGCCAACCCATTTCCCGCCCACTCAGAAAAACCAAAACAGCGACAGAGTTGCCATCCCAAAGCCGGAAAAAAACACAGAAATGCATGGAAAATGCAAAATGAGTTCAACGCCGGTAGAGAAATAACAGCTAAAGCTGCAGACCGCCAGGCGGCGCCTCAACAAAAACTTCTCGGTTAATTCGCAAAAAAAAAAAACAAAAAAAAAAAAAAAAAATCAAATAAAACAAAAAAAAAGCCAGCGAAGCAGGAAAGTATAAAAAATAAAACTGCAGTAAAAGTGTGTGCAAGCCAAAGCCCCAGAAAACGAGGTCAACTATTTCTGCAAGTGGAAGGAGGCGGAGGGCGCGCGGAATTGTGGGCGGCGGTGGGCGGCAGTCGTTTGCATTTGTTTCAATTGCGTGCTTAGTTAGTAGGTTATGTTAATATAAATTTGCATAATTACGAACTCCATACCAATCCCAACACGCGCACAAAGTAAATATCAATATTTTCCTCCCTAAATTAAGCAGTCGACTTAGTTCAAAGGAAGGTAAGGAAATGCCGCAGTTAAAGCGAAATTAAATAAAAGTAGGTCATAAAGTAATTGAAATTATTGTAAAAATAAATTATATTGTAAAGAATAAAAGTAGTTATTTAAAAAGTGTTTTTTTTTTTTTTTTGTTATATCCTAATTTCTATAAATGTTTATACGTAACAGGCAATCAAAATCAAAATGTTTTTATAAAACAAAGAATCAACACTAAAGTTATCTAACAAAAACCTAACTCAACCTTAATTTTTAAGCAGTTTATTAAGGACACCATCAAAGGAACATTTTATTCAATCTTGACTGTGATTCAATTGCTTTCAATACAATTGGTAAAAATCCGAGCAGTAATCAATAAATCCCTGGAAGCACTACTTCGTTTACATTAACATTATTATGCCATTTAACTATTTTTGCTGCATTTAAACATTCAACGCATCGCAGTGAAATGCGGCAACATCGCAGCGTAGGAGGAAGCAACTGGAAATGGGTCAGTAATTAAAACTCATCGCCTGCAGGCTTCAATTGTTAAAAGCCATAAGAACGAAAAAGAAATGTCCACCTAATATGTCGGGGGGATCGAGATAAGGATGTGAATTAGACATAACTGGAACAGAAAAGAATATATGTATGAAATCAAAGCAAAGGAGAAAAACTAACTAATTGAAAACGGACCGAATACTGGAGGGCATTTAAGTTAAAGAGCAGTTTTCGTGCTTGGTTTAATGGAAATAACAACAGTCTCTCACTTGTGTTCTTGAAATTCAAAAGGTTAATATATTTGATTGATGCACTAGTTATGTTCTTTTCAGCTTCAAAGAATGCAATTGAAATTTTGTCGAGCTCTTTGGTCTGCAGTATTCTGGCGGCTAAAACAAATTACTAAATATCATTCAATAAATATATAATTTTATACATTTCTTGAGCTATCCCACACTCTCGATAGACCGCCGCGTTTTGTTTACATTGAATCAAATCTGAAAATGAGTTTTGATCATACGCAACTAATGCTGCAGCAACAGCTACTATAGCATTAGTTTGAACTTGTTTATTTACAATGTCCATGCTTACATTTGAGTTCCTAATAGTTTTGTGTTTTGGTTTAGCCTGTGAGACCGAATCTTGGCCAGCAAGAAATATATGGCTGAACACAGTATATTATTTTTGGCCCAGTTTCTTTTTTGTTTTAAGTGTAAACGATTGCACTATGTTCTCAACAAATGTACGAAAAGAAAGGTCCAATGCTCGTAACACACATAACAGTATAGTCAACTCCATCAAAGCGAAACGCAAACACAAAAGCAACCGTTGGGCCCAATAACATTACTAAAACATGTTCAAAATACAGAAGGAAACTCAAAGGAAATTGCAGCACGCCTTAAATAAATAAGAGAAAAGCCTGGCTAAATTACAGACTTAAAAGAAAATAATGTAGAGCGAAATAACAACGTGAGGCAAAAACAACAAAAACCGACAATAAGTATAAGAAAAGAAAACCAGCAACCCAACCCAAATCAAAAGAACAGCGACAACATACACACCCCCAGATGGAGAGCCACCAAATCAAAAGGGCCAACGGGCAGAGTTGAATGAAAACCCTATAATAGAAAGCGATGTTGCCAGTTTTCTCTATTCCAAGCGCAGACAGGGTTGCCCTGCTACTTTTAGAAGCTCAAACGACCGATAAAAACGGAGCGAACGACGGAGCAAAAGTATATAAAACAAAATAGAAATTGAAACATCCTTCCTGGGTAGCGTTTGTCAGGTTGGTGGTTGCCCAAACTACTGATGAAATTTATATGAGAACGAGCCGAACAATGCTGACCCACGGGGTGGCTGAGCGGCGTGCGGGGCTCGGTTTTCCCCAGGAGCGGCAGGAGTGCAACAATTTTCCATGGTGTGTGTAGCAGAAGAACCTGCCACAAGGGTTGCCAGCCAGAAATGACAGCTACTCCGCTGTTGTCCCCAAGGGGATGGTCGAGGTGCAATGCTCTAATGCCAGTGCAGAGAGAAAAAGTGTATCCAATATTTGATTAATATCATATCCCTTCAAATACTATTTGTTATCTTTAAATTATATAAAAAAAAATATGCAAGAAGTAAGCGTACTTAGAATAGGATCCAATATCATGTAAAATCCAAAGGAGTTCTTTATCCTAAAAACAGTTTACTCCAATAATATGGCTGATTGTGCTCTCTGTGTACGGATGCGGAAAGAGTGCGACGAGCATTTCCGGATAAGTAGCAAAAGCGCCGTAATAAAATCTGTCTAACATTGTTGGGTTGTTCGGGTTGAGTTAGAGCATGAATTCTGTACTCAGCGTTTGGGTTATGGGACCTGATGGTCTGGAGTTCCATTTGGCGGGTCGAAAAGTGGGTGGGCAGCGCTCTTGAAACATTTTCTGTTGTTGCTGCCTGGTGACAGCGCAAAATAAAATATGAGTAAGAAAAGGGGCTGTGCTTCCGGGAGGAACGTCAGATGAAATATGGTAAAAAAGGCAAATTGAAAAAATTTGTTGTTTAAGGCTGAGACAGAAAATTTATGGTTAAACGCCAGAGAGAGAGAGAGCCATAAACTAAAGTAAAAGAAATGTTCGCTGAGAAATAAAAAAAATTAAATGGAGGACCGCTAGATACAAAGTAAGTTGAGAAAAGCGATTAAATTTCATGAATTATGGCTAGCTCACACAACTATTGGATGGGAGCTGCAAGCCGAGATGAGTTACGATAGGTAAAACGAAAGCATGGTGTAGAAAGTACTAAGGCGAGGGAAGCTGTAACTGAATTTCCTAGTAAAATTTTGGCAACACTTTATTATTTTTATTCCCGTTACTCGTAGTAAAAAGGGCATACTAGATGCGTCAAAAAGTGTATAACAGGTAACAGAAGGTGTATCCGACCATATGTATAAATATTCTTGATCAGGATCAATAGCCGAGACGATTTGGCCATGTCCGTCCGTATGAACGTCGAAATCTCAGGAACTATAAAAGCTAGAAAATTTTGATAAGATATGCATGTTCCAGAAAAATTGTCCTATGTTGAAAAATCTTTGTTAGGCCCACTTAAACGCCCACAAACCGACAAAAACTGTTATAGCGTTCTTGTTTTGGTTAATTTTAATTACTTCATATATATTTTAGACATGCACGTGCCAAGAATGCGGCAATAAAAAAAATAAAAAACAAAGATAAATAATTTGTTTGCAAAACATTTGTGTTTGCATTTCGCCCAAAGGAAACATTAAAATTAAACATACAGCAGAGCAGACGTTGACAGTTTCAGTTCATTGAACCGAACTTAATTAAAAATCAAGTTGAAGGTCGACCACTCGATTCAGAGTGTGCGTATATATAAACAAAGAAAATATGCCGTATTGTTTATGTATTTCATTTAAATATAAAACGTTTTTGAGCCCAAAATCAGCCATACGCGATCAACAAAATTTCGTTTGAAGCAAAAAAGAAACTGGTAACTCGGCAAAGGTCAGTGAACATATTTAACAATAATAATAATAAAAACAAAAACCAGACACAACAAGTGAAGCCCAGTGTGAGACAGAGAGGAAAGTAGAAAGGAAGGGGGACTTTAATTCCGATCATGATTATTTCTGAGCAATGTCTCACGAAAAACCTGTTTTAATTGAAGCCCAGATTCGGTGGCTAGCTGCTGCCTGAAGTTTGGCAACAGCGCTCACGCAACTACCGAGAAATGTAAAGCAAACAAACAAAGCAGTTCGCAGCTCTGTGCCGCCAGCGGCAGTATTCCAATCAGAATTTCAAACATTTTAATATGAAAAACGTGACGCAGCAACAATAGGAAAACAACAGGAGGAAGAAACGTCAGACAGGAACGTTTGGGAACTGAAACGACAACAGCAGCACAAAAATATCTGCAGCTGCTTGAGACTTCAATTGTGGTCAGAACAATAACACAGATAGCCAGGTGTAACAAGATCCCAAGGTATCTGTCTTTATGTAATCAATTTGGCAAAGGGGAATAATGGTCGTATCTTCATATTGATATTGATTTGTATGGGGCATTTGTATTGACTACAAGAGTTTTATCCTGACTCTACATGTTGGAAAGTACAAAGTTCGGTTGGGATTCCAAAACTAGTTAGTTAGTTAGGAATAACGCACTTAATCGGTATATAAATCCAAAGATACATTAAAATTAAAAGTGAGAAAGAGAATAATTTGGTACTTTTTTAAATATACTTTGAGATACTTTGAAATTTGAGATGCTTCACAAAGAATTACTATGGTTAACAGTGCTGTGAAGAGGTGCGTTGATAGCCCGCGGCATTAGATCGCCGCTTACACGGTGGGTTTACGATAGTGTGAACGAGTTGAGTGTGTGTTAGTGGCAGGTGCTCGTTCGTGCGTGCCTGCAGTTGCATCTGTAAATGTATCTGTGTCTTTGTTTGTATCTGTGGCTGTGCTGGTGCTTGCACTTGCATTGGTGTCCGTGAGTGAACAGACTACGTAATAGCAGCATAACTGCATCGAGTGATAGTCACGTACGCCACACACCTCACAGTGACACCCGAAAAAAGCAACTCACAAAACCAAAACAAACCACACCACACCACACCGAACAAAACCAAACGCAGGTGTTCATTTTCATTCGCAGAGCGAGGAAAAAGATGGAGCTTCTCAGTTTCAATGCAATTCACTGCAAGCGCTGCTAACAAGTGTCACGTTAAATAAGGAAATGACAACAAGTTCTACTTGTCTACTTTAGTTGACGCTGCCTCGATTATGCAATGCATTTCGCCTTGGTATTTCTCTATCGCTACAGCAACCTATTATTTATAATCACTTTACGGTTTCAGCTCTGGCTGCGGGAACTTAAAGGTCATTGCTTAAAGTATTTGGCATTAGCGTCGCTGAAGTGTGCGTGTTTGCCTTAAGGCTACATTAATTTCAGCTTTGAACTTGCAGCACCAGCGGAATTTGGTTATTAACTTGGGCTTGTTCAGCTTGTAACCAGCTCCCCGCTGGTTAGAAGACTTCGCATGAGCTAATCGCAGTGGTTTAGTGCCCCTGGCAACTAGCTATTACTCATTTTCCAAGGTCTCGCCCGGCTCTTTTGGCCAATAGAATCAGCATTGGCTTTAACACTTTTTTGTTAACTAAGTTGAAGTTCTTAAAATATCATATTAAGTTTGGCATATTTTATATTTTAACTTTTAAATTATTGAACGTATCGCATACATTTTTCATTCCACCAAACTCAAATAAAATGAGTAGGAAATGTTTTAGCAAGTATTTTGCAATTTCGCTGTTACTTGAACTTGGATTTCCAGTGGCACGTTCCTCGAAACGTTCACAGGTCGCCCGGATAATGGATTTTTAAAGCCCTACGATATGGTCATTCCCATTCTGAAATGGCCTTAAAGGCTACTCCACACACCCACACAAAGGTGAATCTGCCATCTCTTTCCGCCCGACTCTTTCCGTCGCTTTTGCCGTCTGCGTTTGGTGTGTTTGTTGGCTTTGCCTATTCAGTGTGTTGGTGTTGTTGAAGTTGCTGTTGCTGTTGGTGCAGGAAACGTGTTTTTTTCAGACGACCAAACGGCGACACGGCCTATACATAGTGCACAAGAACAGCAAAGCAACAACGAACGCAGCAACAACATCTAGCGAGCGACTGGCAAACCTGCAATACATTTCATGCCCTAAGGCTAAACACGTCGCCCTGTGTTTGTTGCTCATCGCCAGTGTTCTCTGTACGGCTATCTCTCTTCATACTTCGCTGTCCCGTTCTCTGGCAACATTGTTGTTGTCATCGCTGCTTGGCCAACGACCTTTATCACGCTCTCACACACCACAAGCGCTCCTATTGGGCTGCTCTTCTGCTGCTGCTCACTCGCTCACTCACTGTACAAGCCCAACGAACTACAGTGCGACTTCCGCAGTGGGAACATGGGCCATTCAAAGAAAAATAAACAGAAGTATATCTCACAACTTATATTGCTTATAATATTTTCTTACATTTTGTTTGATTTTATTTTGTATGGCGACTTCGAAACGTTTAATAGAAATCCCGCAATTTAAATCTCTAATTTAGTATACAATCAAATGAAATTAATTGCTGAAAATGTATTTACATATGTTAGAAATATCATAGGACTGATTATAATTTTTGAGCAAGACTTAATTCAGGTAAGACTGTAACTCCAGCTCAGTCAGACGATTTTGGCCTTTTCTCGGCTCTGTTTTCTCTCGTCTCGTCCGCTTTTTGCCTCGCCTTCCTCGCTCCCTTTGTGCGTGACTTGCTTGCCGCCCTGTGCGTCCACGCCCCTTCCGCCCCCGCCCGTCTTTGGGGAGCGGGAGCGTCGTCAGCAGTTTAATAATTTCGAGTTGGAGTCTCATTTGAGCCTTTTCCCGCACTCACAAGCACACGCTTAGCAACAACCTGTCTGGCATACTCGTGTTTGGTTTGTTTTTTTTTTGTGCGCGTCGCTTGCTTCTATTTTTTCTGGTTTTATTTATATTTTTCCTCTCGCCTTGGCATGTTTTCCAATTAAAGTGCAAGCGGCGATGGCAAATTTTCCGTTTCCTATAGCGCCATCTCTGTTGCACGCGCAAGTCACCTGTCAACGAGAGTATGTGTGTGCGCGTGTGTGTGTGTGTGTGTGTGTGTGTGTGTGTGTGTGTGTTGTAATAGCCGCATACAATTTACCGTTATATGCCGGCGTAATAAGTAATAATAACAGCAACAACAAATGACAGACCTCAGTTGCTGTTTTTGTTATAATTTTTAGTATGCCCATTTCGCGTCTTTTTTTCAGAATGTTTCGTGAGCGATTTTTATCGCATTTTGCACGCACACACGAAAGCCACCGTGGCGCCATCTACTGGGGCGAAAAATAAAAATGCAATTTTATACGCATTAGCTTTGGTTTTATTTTTGTGTACTCGTTCGTTGCTCTTTTATTCAGCCTGAACTTGGTACCGCTTTCGTGAATCACGCGCCGCTTTAAAAAGCAGGTCAACCACTCCTTCCATCTCGTTTCCCCTAAACGTATGAGACAAAAAACATCAGCTAAAAAAATAATAATAAAATTACCATGCGAAGAGAACGGGCAATAAACATGCCAAGTTTATTTGACACAGATTTTATTTATGTGTTAAATGAGTATAAATACTCACTGACGTCGTTTCTGCTTCTGTTTGGGGAGTCTACAATATTTTTCATGATCAAATTAATCACTTTTACGGAGAAAGGAAAAATATTAAAATATTACATTTTTAGTTAATTTTATTAAATACAAGCTAAATCGAAAAGTATTTGGCCAAGCCATATCATCAGATTGAATAATTTCAGCATTCTATGGGGAGTCGATGAAAATGCACATTTTTGTTTAAAGGTGTCTAAGAAGTTTTCGCTTGCTTCTCATTAGCATTTAGCCATATTTTAATATTAGTATTTACTGACTGTTATACATGAAAAATCCTTTTTCCATAAATAAAGTAATACCTTCTATCCCATAATTTATTTGCACTTGAATCATTATTTAGGGCATCGAATATTATAAACACTATATCAATTGCGGAACCGCACAGCTGATTAGATTGTAAGATATCCCGATGAAGTTCTTATAATACATTATTCGATCATCTAGGTTATTTTTCTAATACACATCGCATAATCATCGCATTTATTCTGCTCGTACTTGTTTATCGTATAAATTACAACCATTTGCGGTTGCTTTTGCCACACAAAATTAAAGCAAAGGCTAAAAACAGCTGGAACCACAAATGAAAAGTAGGTAATTAACTCGCTGGCCCTCTCATCGCTTGAGTAATTTACGGCATTTGTTACTGAAAAGGGTAATACGTCCAGCTGCTCTTTGCAACAACTCATTAATCGATGGTGCAGGTATTATTATTTTATGTATCTGCTGTCAATAAAAGAAAAAAGGGAACCGCCCGTCACAAATTAAAATGATTCCATATGCAAATCGAGGGGAATATCAAACCTTTGACTAAGGCGGGGAAGAACTTTATAGTTTATTCATTTGATATGGATTACTTGATTGCTAGCTTGGTATGATGATATGCAGAGAGTTATAGGTTTGTAGAACAAGTTCGAAATTCGAAAGTTATTTTTATAACTTTTAGAACTATAAAAGCATATTAAATAGATTAAAATATTATTTTCATTATTTTCTGGAAGTTGGTTAAATGAAAAATTACACTTCCCGGTAAAGTACGTGCAAAGACAAGTTTGGAGATTATATCGATTTTTGCCTCATTTGTAATTTGATTTTCCCCTTTAGACCTGACCTACACAAAGCCAAGTCGGAGACAACATAAGTGATAAATACTGGTAGAGTAAACGTAGTTGGCCTGGACGATTTTCACAGCCCTGCCACTGGGAATCATTAGGCTTCAGCCAGTCTCAAGCTAGCAACGTTCAAAATTATCAGTTTTAGTGTTCGGATCAACTAAGTGAATTCGCATATAGTGATACCATAGTTATAGAATCGATAGGCGTCTCGAAGAAGCAAAGAGAAACGCCGAAAATGCAAGTGGTGGGTGCTCTGGTCAATATGCTGCTGATCTCGGCCTGCGTCTACACGATGTACTCGCTGACCCCGGAGGTCCATTGCTATGCCTATCTGGCGGCATCGTTCAGCCTGGTCCACGGACTGCTGGGCCTGATGCGCTCCTTCACCGAGGAGCCCGACGAGTGCGGACGCACCTTCATGATCTCGTCCAGCATACTGGAGGTTATCCCACTGCCACTGGCCAACATCGAGTTCTACTCAGTATCCAATCAGTCGGGAGTGGCGCTGGTGCACGGCTTGTCGCTGATCCCACTGTTCTACGACATGGTCGGCAAGATGTGCGAGGACTGGGACAGCTCCACGGAGACGCTCAAGGACCTCGCACTGATGGGCAACATCGGGTCCACTTTGTTTCTGGCCATCAAGGACGGCAAGCATCTATACTTCGGCGTGGTCGCCACCGTGCTCCTCGCCAGATACGGTGGCTCTCTGATCGATCGCTGCAACGAGAAGCTTATCCACCATTTAGGCACTCTGGGAAACGCTGGCATCCTGGCCCTTATGACCTACGCACTCACTGAGGGCTAGTTGCTTAGTCTTGAAATTGATCGTTTCACGGAATAAAGACACTATAAAACTGGAATGATTTTCAGCTGAGTCAGAATTGTTTATCATGGCGTCTAGAACGAGTACACATTTAACACTGGGGGATGTGGGGATCAGGACATTTGGGTAAAATCTGCAGAGGAAAGGGGGTATCCATGACAAATCTATTAATCAAGCATATTACGGTTATGTAAACGCCATGTAAGCGTATGCCCACTTCGGTGTGCTGCAGCTAAGTGGTATTCTCACTTGCGCCACTTTAAATTGGAAACTTAGTTGTTATTTGTTCGCTGTCTGACTGAATAGGCATCGTGGATAAGACGCGGTTCAAGGACCGAAGGACGCAGGACGAAGGGCTCAGCAAGAAGGACTCAGGAGGGCAGAGAAGAAAAGTGACGGCAATAGCCGTGGACGCAGCACTCTGATGCATTACATTGCCATTTCTTAGAAACACGTAAGGCAGTAAATAATATTTTACACCACTTTTGTGTGCATAGCCCAAGATATTGTCGATAGTCAATAAATATTCATTATTCTGTCTGTTTTGATCGCCTTATAAGCAATTGATTTCCCAAACAAAAAAAGAAAAATAATTAAATCTATTTAGAATATTAATTTCTTGCGTTATTATTAGGAAAGTTGCCCTTGCTATCTCGTTCCCCCTTTATAGCCGATTTACTCGGCGGATATTACGCAACACATGCAAAATGGAAACGAAGCACAGTCACAGCTAATAAATAATGCAAATTCAGTGCAGTGGCGGAGGGGAACGGGTTTCCCAGGGCGGCAAGGAGGTGTTGGTTAGCCAGGCAATTGAACTTTTGCTGCAATAACTTTCTTAGGTTGAACAGCTGTTGCTGCTCAAGAAAGATACGGCCACACCAGCAGCGAGTGAGTGAGATGGGGCGAGTGCAATAACTTTTCGCTTTTGTCCCGCCACATTTATTATCGCTTTATTTTTATCGCATAAATAAAAGTGCAAAAGCGTAAAAAGGGCTTGTCAACGGCAAGTCGCGACGTCGAGTGGAATGAAATGCAATGAATGAGTTCAGCTGAGTTGAGTTGGGTTGCGCCAAGAGCGAGACAGCAAACCAGAAACCGAAAGAGACGGCTAGCGCAAAAGTGTGTGCAAAAAGTTTAAGGACATGTTTGTCATGTTTACATTTGACTTCAAGTGCTGTGCACTTTAAGAACTTTACCTTGGAATTTTATAGGGAGCGAATGGGAGGTCAGGGGCTGGTTTTACGAAGGGCTAACTTGCGTCTTCCTGTGAGTTTTATATTTATGACGACCAAGCACGCGACTCGCATTTTATTACAATCACCGTGCAGCGTTTTGTTTTAAAAGGAGGCGGAGGAAAAACCTGAACCACACCCAACTTATAGAACTGTTTCTGTCTGGCCGAAGACCCTGGACCCTCGACCCTCGTTTTCCCGTCCTCACCGGCTTTACCGTTTAATGGTGTTAATAGCCTTTGTCAAAAATGGGCGTGTTCGGTAGACAGTTTGTGTTGTTAGCCCCTTTTTTTACGCTGATCTAAACAGGGGGCAACACACTCATTCAAAGATGGTGAAAAGGTGCGATCCGATAAGCTAAAGAGACCAGAAACCAGAGACAGCCAAGATGTAATGGGTATGGATGGAAGAAACTAGATAAGAAATTAATACGTAGCATTTAAATGTAATTTTCCTATAAGTTCTTGTAGTTTTAAGAAACGGAGTTTTACGATTAAACAAAAGACTTCTTACATTATGTGCTCGAGCTTATATAGAAATCGACCCTTGACCCTGGACAACATAGTATTTGCTGTATTGAAGGTAAAATTTGTATACCAGTACAAAAAGATTTATACAAAGGTCCAAAATACGTAAAAATAAAAGAGGTCTTATATCTCATCTCAGTTTCGAGTAGGTAAACTACATATGTATTTCGAAATTACCTTTTAAATAATTCATGAATAAAAAGATGCATTAGAAAAAAGTATTATTCCGGTAATATAACAGCTATATAGTAAATGTCATTGCCACATTAGGTCTTACTAAATTAGTAAACTACATATTTATTTCGAAATTACCTTTTAAATAATTGATGAATAAAAAGATGCATTATAAAAAAGTATTATTCCGGTAATATAACAGCTATATAGTAAATGTCATTCCCACATACTGGAATAAGGACTGTGCTGAATACAACCGACAATCAATGAAAAAATTCAAGTTCAGAAGAGTCCTTTTAAATTGCTAATTTGGGCACAACACTCTTGAGTAGATATATTATATATTTGCGCTTTAACGATACCATTTCCCAATTGATTGGCTCACTTTAACACACAATAGCTATAAATTAAACTGACTGGGCAGAAAAGCACACACAAAATGCACCTGCCCATGGCATCGACGTGTACATATGTATGTATATCTTTAAAACCAAATAAAACTAGCAAAGCATTTGAAAATTAATTGCAAAACCCATTTGGACCGGACCTCGGACAACATTTTGCATTCAGAAAGTGATAGAGCGAGGCAGACACAGAGTGAGAGCGAGACAGAAGAGGAAACGAGGGCGTTGGTCACTTAAACGGAAAAATTGGAAAACTTAAATGCACCAAAAATGGTCGAATTTAAAACGCTGCAAAACATTTTTGCCGGCAAAAGATTAAAGCACACGCATACACATCCACTCGCCGCATGTGTGTCTGTGTATCGGGTTGAATAAAGCAATTTCAGTGAGTGGCTGGGTGGTTGGGAGGTGGGTGGCTCGCCGCCCGTCACCCGTGTGGGGTTAAATGCCATAAATAACGGAACAGGCGGCAGTCAGCACATAAAATACAAGCCAGGCACATAATATACAAAACAGAGAGGAAGAGAAAGGAAGAGCAAGACTGGCAGAAGTGGAGAAAGGCAGAGAGAATGAACCGGCCGGGGATACACAAACACACGAAGACACTCGCAAAAAGCTTAGCCTGTGTGCACCACTTTCGGGTGTGGGAAAGAGACGCGCGAGCCTGAGAGACGGAGACGGATAGACAACAGAGCGAGTGAATGAATGTGTGGCGAATTTAGCTATCTTCCGGACAAATCCGGCAAAATTCAAGGATCACATTTGGCTATTTTTGGAGCTTGTGCTCGGAGTAATTGAAGTGCTGCTTAATTGTCATTAACGTTGCATCTTAAGTACACCACAACACATTGGCATACCTTTCTAAAAACATGATTATCTTAAAAAATGCTAATGCATGGAGATCATAAACAATTATTGCGTACCACACAACTTAAATTTTGTACAATTCTTTACTTCCCAATCATGAATTACCTAAAATTCTTGCTTACCTAGAAGCGTATTAACATATTAATATCCACATTTGGATATGTTAAGGAAAATCATGTTGTTTTCACATTTTTCTTACCTTACGTCAGAGGAATTAAACCGCTGAAAAACATTGAAAACATCAACTTGCTCGAAGGAATAAACCGTGTGTGCTTCCCATCTGGCGTTTTAATGGAATCTTATCCCCTGACTTACGTGGTAATCTACAGTGGGCAGCACTAGTTTCCGAGTGGCGCTGACGTCGCTGCCAGCAGCCGAAAAAGGCCAAAGGGCGGGTGGCAGAGCGGTGTAAAATCAATAAAATCAAGGGCAGACAATGCTGATGCCGCTGCCGACGTCGCTGCTTCCCCAGGCAGCGCACGTGAGGCGACCGCTCCTCCTTCTGCCTCTTGTGGGTGGAGGGTGGTGGGAGGTTTGTTGGGTGGTTTGTTCTGCTGGCAGCGACAGCAACCCCCATGGCAGCATTATTGTGAAAGTTTCCGACTGCGCGAGAGTGTGTTTGACTTTGTGTGTGTGTGTTTGTGAACGGAGGCAGTAAAACGAAATGAGAAAGCATGAAAAATAATCATTTTGCGGAGTTACTCCCGCAACGACCAGCCCCTTTCACCCCCTCATCACCTCCCTTAAATACCAAAGAAACTTTTTTTGGGCGGTGCCTAGCAAAATATTTCAAATTGCAAAGCAGCAGCTGAAAAAGTAGAGCCCTTAGAGTTTGTGGGCTTTTTGTTGTACAGCCGGGGCCAAGTTGCTAGATTTGGGCTCTTTACCGGGCTTATAACTACTAGCTTATAACCAATGCAAAGTAGGAATTCCGTCAATACCACAATGCGTATATGAAGAAATGGCACGTGCCACATACTGGAACTAAGTATTAAGTTCCAGTTCACCATATCAATTGACCGTGTTAGGGCTTGCAAGTCCTATAAACTTGGCCGAAACTGTACATCGGGAAGGTGCCCCTGCTCACTCTCCATTTCGCTTTCTTCGTGTCTGCCTTAGTGATTTTGGGCGCTGTCAGCGGCAGAAGGACGAAGATGGCAAAAAAGAACGAAGTGGCTGAAAGGGAGCAGCTGGAGGAGCAGCGGCTTCTGTTTCGCCTGCTTTTATTTTCGGCTCGCATAACTTTTTTGGGAGCGGATAAGAGGGTGTCGTGGGTGCGGCTGTCCTGGCAGGATATTGTTCTGTGGAATAGGAAGGCGCGCCATCAAATTTAATGTGCGGACTAATAGAAAATGGCGTCTGCATTTAAATTTCCCTGAAGTTTTTGGCAAGGACGTCAGAGCGGATTCCCTTTATTTCATTTTCTTTTCTTTGTTTAAGTTGAGTTTGCATTCAATTAATGTGAAAATGTCAAATGTATGGATGGAAGGGGTGGTGTCTTGAGAATTGGGCTCGAGATAGCCCTTGTTGTTACTTGTAATGTGATACAGCGAATGGAAAGAGATGGGCGTGGCAAATTTTCTTTATTCGTTGTCCTTCTGTCTTTTACAATTGTGCTTCAAGTTAAATGATGATGGCAGAACTTTAATATGTTGAAAGAAAATGGGAAACCTTGGATAAAGTGGATAAAGAGTTATTAAATATTTGTTTCTCTTTAAAAACATCACAATTAATGTCTATTTAATAATTGGTCTGCAAAATTTTAAATGTCAAAACATTCTTCTAGTTAACTCTAGCTAAGCCTAAGCTTCATTTTCACGGATAAGCTATCACAATTTGAGCCATCTAATTGGCCATTAGGAAGTTGTCTACTATCTCGCTCGTATTTCATCCTGTTTTCCTTTTCGCTATGTTATCGCCACAAATATTCACAAAACACTGCAAGTTGGGCGAGAAGTTTCAAACATTTGACTTTGGGCTTTAATATCCAAACTGGCAGGCCGCAAGAGAAGCTAAACCAACAATTAGTGAACCTTTCCGAAAACTTAATTAGCCATATCAGCAACAAATAAAGGCGTACTCAAGTTGAAGGTAATAAAGGTTCTACAAACTTAAAGTAATTTAAATTTTACCAAGACAATTTTGTCTAGAGACAACGAAGTCTTCGCAATCTATCTTCATATTCAATGAATTAAATTATCGGCATCAAAGTGAACCAGAGCAAGATGGCTTATACGGAAGCCTTTAGAGCCTTAAGCTTCCAGCCTGTGCACACAGAAATAATTTTGTTTGCCAATATTAAGTCAATAAGACGTCAATTATTTTGAAGCTGTATTCAAAATGTTAAATATTACAAAATGGCATTTAATACAATTATAATTCCTAATAAATTTGTATGGCATAATCAGAAAATTTTCCCAAGCAGAACTTATCAAATCTCTTGAAATCTATAAAACTGTTTATGGAATATTCTTAAAACTTCTAATATTAACACACACTTCTAGGTTTGTTTGCTCACTCTTGTAAATGTGGTTGCAGATATAGTCAAAAAGGATATTCAAGTTAAAGAAGACTAATATAAGATTTTTTTCCGTGTGTGAAGAGCGGCAACTGCGCAGCGCCAAGAATGCCAAAGTAAAAATGGGCGCAAAAACTAGTTACACAAACACAAACGCACAGCTACAGCTGCAGACAAGATGCCAGCCCACCCAACCGCCACCCACTGACCTGGCACGTCTCCCCCGTCCTCCAGGGGAGCACCCCCACCTCCGCCCCCTTGCCCCCTCAGCAGACAGTGCCACCCCAACCCTCCCCCCCTGCACTCCACCCAGAATTGAGCTTGGGGCGTTGTTGCCGCATTATTTTTATCAAAAATGTTATCAAAATGTGCGTTGCCAGCTGCGAGTGCAGAGGAAGAGGGGTAATGGGGGAAAAGGGATTTTTCGAGCGGCGGGGGGATTGAGAAAAGTGTGCTGAGCTTTTTACTGTGTGAATGAGGTCGAACGGTGGGTGGGGCGTGGGTGGCTTTCTGCTGGCTTAGATGGCACAAGAAAAAGTTGAAAATGAAAATAATGACAGCGTTGACTGAGAGAGATAGGGAAATGGGGAAAAGCGGCAAAAGGAGGAGCCCAAAGCGGAGATGGAAAAGTAGGGGGTGTTAAAAGTGTGGGCGGCGTTTGAGTGGACCTTTTGGGGTGGTAAAGTAGGTGGTGTGTTGGATTTCCAGCTTTTGTTCGTTGCTTTTTGTTTTGTTTTGTCTACGAGAAAAAGTTGCACTTAGTGTGTGTGTGCTGGCTGTGGAATTTTGCGCATGTACGGCGAGCACATAATACATAAGATATATGCCCGGGTATATATACACAACGTAAATTGTTATCGATTTTCCCTGTTGCCATGTAAGAGGAATGTGGCCCAAGGGGCCTGGGGGGCTGAAGGGATATGGGAATATAGATGAGGTACAGAGTACATGTGTGTGCCTTGTTTATGTTTATGGCATTTTAGCATAACGGCAGCGGCTAAGTAAGTCCATCTATTTATCCACAGCAACGGATGCCACAGCATCTCAAAGATACACAGTTGCGAGGAAAATATATATTATTCTTCAACGTTAAATATACGTATTATTCGACAATTTTTGAAAAAGACATTTTTTGAAAAATTATCTTATGTCTAGCAGAGGTTGTATTTAAAATTCACATAATATTCCTGTGTTCATTTGTTTAATTCATTAAACACAGCTACTTGTTCCAGAAATATAAATTTTGGGATGGTAGGGCCAGTGCAATTTCAAGGGCACTTCATTTGTGCAATAGTCGAATGCTATTAACTTGGCTGCAACCAAACGTATGTGGGTTTTCACTTTGCACGCACCGATAGATACGAAAACTTAGTTAAAGGAAGGGAAGCAATACCAGTGTATCTGCCAGAAACTTTTACCTATCTCTACTTCTCATCGTGCCACATAGCCGTGAATGAATGAAATAATGTAATTTTATGCCACGGCTAGAAAAGGGCAAAGTTTTCCTAAGGATTCCTTATCCATTCCATTTTATTCCAAATTCTTCCTACCACTAATTAAGGTTGTTTCTCTGGGTATTCAGTCGCTGACATCTTGGTTATCTATGGGATTGGCCTTTGAGTCTGCAAAACCCAAGGAAAATGTAATTTGTCAACATCTGATGGCATTATCAAACAGCTCAGGGACAAACTTAAAGATAACGGCTGAGTTGCGTTTAAACGTATGAACGATTTATTTTGGTGATTTCAACGTGAAATTGTGTTTTTGCCTTTCGTTTCTTTTCGTACTGTGAGCAAAAAAAAAAATGGGCAACAGTCTGTTCTGACACGCAGGCACATAACAAAATCCTGATTTATCATCAGTCAATCACAACATTCGATCAAAGATTACGGCTCCAAATAGAAGCCCAAGAAGCTCCCGATTCCCTTGCCCCGTACGTTTTGTCAGGAAAAGAAAATGCTAAGGAAAATACATATATTTTGAACCGTTTCCTGCCGTACGAGTGTGATTTCATGAAGTAAAATGGGAGAACAGAAGTAATAACCATCCAATTTCATTGAAAAAGGCAGGCTTTAATATACCCTTATTAAATGATATAAAAGAATCGCCATTGCTTAGCATCTGTTAGCACTTAATAAATAAATTTATAAAAGTATATACATATTTATAAAAGAATATTAACATTTTTGTTTTATTGTTAATGGCTGATTAGGAAATAAATTCTCATGTGTACAAAATGGTTAAGTAAACAGCAGTCCGTTTTCCTTGAATAAGTTCAATTATTTGTATATTAACTTCCGTGTAAATATAAATATTAGTAATTGACTAAGAAAGAGGAACCCAATCCGATGGAGCCCCACGATAGGGCATTGGTAAACCTATTTTGGCAGGCAACAGCAAAAGCTATTTTATAAGTTTTTCTAGCTGCCGCCTTCGTGCATTTTCTTTTAACCCTGGAAGGATCCTTCGGACCGGGACCCCCTTAAATTTATGTATTATATTTTTCGCTTTTTTAAGACTTATTCACTCTGACAGGCGGTGCCAGTTTGTCTTGGCTTCGCTTTCAAGCACATGTTATGCTGTTTTGCCTTTTCGTTGGCAGCTGCTGCCACAGTGGAAAATCAGGCAGCAAGAAAATCTGGAGCGAAACAACAAAGGCAGAAAACAAAAAGCAATACGCTGTTTGCATCCTGCAAAAGCACTAGGTGTGGTCGAGGGAGCCAGAAAAAGGAAAGAATTAAGCAAACACTTATCGATTTATGTGCCAGCGAGAACTTAAAGCTTAAACTGGAACAGCACGAAAAACGCGCGCGTCATGCGTGCTGGAAAAACAGCGTCCAAAATGCCATCGACCCAAAGGGGGGTTTATTGCATATACGTACGTACGTACACATGTATGTACGTGCATACATATACAGAGAGAGAGATACTTTTGTGTGTCCCAGGATGATTCGATTTTAAGCGAGGCCCATTAATCGACAAATCAGCACGAAAAATTGGAAGAGGCAAAGAAGAGGCCAAGGAACGAGCTCAATTTATATAACTGATTTTGGCTCCAATCAGATGAATGAATTGTATTTCGTATGAACATGTGTCGTTTACAAGACCGCGATAATACGATTGCCAACCAAGGAGAATAAAAGGAGAACTCTCCAAGTTCCTCTGCCTACTCAAAAATCTCAAAAAATACACCCACATCCACTCGAAATCCACTTCAAAGGAGAGTGAAAATGCATTAGGCTTTGAGCACATACAGAAGCAGAAAACTGGCAACAGCGCACAAGAGGTCTGGAAGCGAAACCATAATCATCTATCTCTGAAATTTCAAAGAAAAAATCATTTTCACTTTTATTCCGCGGGCAGGCGATTTATAGTCGGCATCTCAATTTAACATTCCTTAAATTTACATTTAACATTGTTAATAATTTCCACTTAACTCGGCTACATCTATCTTCCTATATAAAAACAAGATCAGTAAAAGTTATTACATTGAGCTTAAATTCTTTTAAACAGTCAAGTTGCCATTTCAAAGCGCTGAGTTTCCATTTTGTGCTATTTCTGTGACCAGAAACCAATTCCCTGTATCTAATGTCCCATACAAAGTTGCATATCCAGCGTATCTGAACAATAAAAATAAAATAAAAGCTGCAGAGCACAAAACAACGAAAAAAGAGAGGCAAGCAAAACAAATAAAGGCAGCAAACATTGCCGGCCAACAACTCCACGTAAACTTCATTTACTGTCTGGCTGCGGACCGCGATTCCTCCAACCCCCCTTCCACACCAACTCCACAGAGGGGACTCCTCTTTGCCCCCTATTTTCACCCCACTCCGTCGCCCATGCCACCATTTATTGAAAGGCCTGCACGCAGTTTGTTTTTGTTTTTCTCTTTTTTGCTAGCTCAAACACAAAATTACTTTTTGTGGCTTGACTGGTGAGGTCTGGAGGTCTCTCCATCTCGCTTTTCCGTCTTTACCTCGCTCCCTCTCCCACTCTATCTGCCCTGCTTCCTCTCACTATCTATCTACAACTGAGGTCGACAAAATAGTGCGCATTGGGAATAAATGAATTGCTTTAAAGCACCCAGCTTTAATAAATGCTACACATTTCGTATCTAGAAAACGGTAGCGAAAGTAAATTTAAGCAATGTTCAACCTTGAAAGCAAATGTACACCTGTATAAACCTGTATAAAATAAAATAACAGCCAATTCAAACATTTAAAATACATATTAGGGTAACTTTGGAAATGGAAACATCAAATTATAGAAAATATATTGCGGAGATCAATCTTAAGTAAAATACAATATAAGTTAATGTTAGTATGAACATTCGTAATCCATTCATTTAATTTCGCTGAATATAAATACAAATGGGTTAATTATAGTCTTGTCTCCATTTAATTTTCTCAATTGTACCCAAGAATTACTACTGTAATGACCGGAACTGTAGCTTTTTCGTTTATCTTGCATGCTCTTTCTGTTTGTTATTGTGTGTGATAGCTTTTATTTAGTTTTTTGTTTTTCTTTTTTTAATAAATGCTTGGGTTCATTCAACTGTCAAAAAACACTATACACACACGTGGAAAGCGCAGAGATAGACAAATAAAAAGAGAGAGGAATAAACAAGATCGAAGCTCACGACGTGCATACAAAAGATGTAAAATTAATCGAGCTTCTTCGCCTGAAACATTTTAAATATTTATGTATCCTTCACTGCCGATTTCTCCTGTGTACATGTGTATGTAACTTCCCCGATATTCCGACAGATGCTTTCGAACATTTTGTTCTAAATTTAAGTTTAAATTCTAAACAGTGAACAACATTTTTCAGCAGGCCACTCCCGCCCACAGAATCTTCCCATCTTTATTCACGAATTCCCTCTGCACTCGCATTCTGTAAAAGTTTTTCCTTGTTCCTTTACGACTATGTTTATCTATTTTAGTTTCAGCGGCCGTGTGTGTGTGTTTGTTGTATTTATGGCATTGTTTCGCTTTCGAGTTTCCGCCATGAAAGTGCAGACCTCCAAAATGCAACTATTTCTGTCCGACATACATAGATACACAGCCATTTCGCCATAGTGTGAGTGTACGTCGTAACACAAGCATTCCAAATTGTTCATAGGATATACATATATAATAAATATAAATGAATACTTGTAATCGAACAATCTGAAAAGTAAGTTTTCTAGCTACAAAATAATATTACGTTTTCTGAAGGTTCAGGCCAAATTGTATTGTTTTAGTACACAAGCTGCTTGTAGTTTTTAGTTTGCTCCAATCGAAACTGATTTATAATAGCAATAAATAGATCGTCATATAACCTTAGTTTTCTTTCGATGACTAAAAATCAGCGCCAAAAAGCAACATCGTAATCTATGGAAGAAAAAGAATCAACCAGGAAGAGAAGCGGAAGATAAGAGAGAAGCAGCAAGACAAAAACAGCACCCAAACAGAAAAAACATTACCAATACAGAGAACCATGAGCTGGCAACGGTATCTCTACTTTACCACATACTTATGTACATATGCAGGCATCAAAAGCTACCATGAGGAAGAAGAGGAGCAAGAAGCGGGCTAGAAAACAAAGAAGAAGTAGGCGGAATGGAGTGCGAGTGCAATGGCAACAACAAAGTAAAACAACAACAGCCAACTCAGGAGATAAAATGGATAGCAAAGCTGTCTGTTTTTCTTACTTGCGACTGTGTGTGTGTGTGTATCCAATGCAGCAGCGGCAACGAAAACAACAACAATCGAAGTACAGTGAACCGAAAGACTCGAAAACGTTGTAAAAACACATGTAGGTGTTATACAATTCTTAAAGTTTACTGGTGTGACAAATGCAACTTCTTAACGGAGTAACAGTGAATTGAAATACACACTATTTTGAATAAATAGGCAAGTGCTATTATATTACTGTTTTATATTGCTATTATTTGGAAACACTTTTAGACTGCATTGAAATTTTACATGTCAAATTAGAGACGAAATCGGTTCGAAAAGAGAAAAGCTAATTGGGAATTTGACTGCCTCATGTTTCCTTTGTTATTCTTTTTGGTCGCTTTTTGAGCAAGCAAAAAGAGTTAGATGAATGACAAAAAACAGTCCATGCTGTTGCAACAACTTTTAATTGACAGAAAACTTGCGGTCAGGATAAATGACCAAAGTCTAAGTGGCCAAATGGTACGCATGTTTCCAAACCCCTCAGCCTAAATCTGTATGCATACAAATGTATAGCCGGTTCAACTAGTTGGTCATAATTGGTTTTTGGTTTTCGATCCTTTTGCCTGTAATCAACCAAAAAAAAACCCCTCAAACTTGGCTTTGGGCATTTTTCCTCTTTTCAGTTCTTGTGTGTTCCTTTAATTGGATTGTATTTACTGCCACTGACAGCATTTAAAATTGTTTATAGACGTAACCAACATCACAGAAATCACTTGTACATTATTGAATCCTTTTGGAAACACACGAAAATTTAAATAGCAATATTAATCCGATACCAAACCATTTCGAATCAAAATTCAGTACGTGAGCCCGATAGTTTAAAATGAGAATTATTTTCCAGTCACATTTAAAAACAACAATTTTTAGAAATAACATTCTGACAAAACGAATATCATACATTCATTAAACGAACTCTATATATCGATCTATACATAACGATATTTCAAATTGCGAGCCATTATAAAATTTGTTTAAAAAAATAGATAAAAAATCTGTTCTGTATACTGCGTTTAATTAAGGTAAGTTTAAAGCAAATAAACATAGTTGTCACACGACTGTTTATAAATTATCGAATAGAAGTTCACTTTAAATTAATGCCCTTATATGACACTTTTGTTAGGGCGAACGCCCACTGTCTTCCCACGCATTATAATTAACTGCCCCAGATTCCGGAGTATCCGGCACATGGGAAACAAATAAATACGATTGACTTTTTCCAAGGTCTGAGTCTGATATTACACTTCCGCTCTTATCGGAGAGGCAAACAGTAGGACCAGTGAACACACCGCGGTTAATATTACACATTTTCAGAAGAGTTATTGGCTGATTTTGCCCGGTCTTAACTCTTAAGTTCTTATTTCGCTTTCGACTTACAAAATATTACTCACATTTCGCGAACTCAGCGCTCTGCTTCTTCTCCCTCTCTCTCCTCGCGCTTTGTCAATTGATAAGCCGTTAGCCGACGCCTCTCTCTCACTGCTCTCTTATAAAGTTCTTGTTTTTTGTTTTACTCCATTCGATGTTGTTGCTGGTTTTGGTTGTTTGTTGTTGGTTGCATTCCAGTTATGAAGATGGGGAAGACGAAGACGTTTGAAACCGCAGTTCTCTGATTAAGCAATATTATTAACCTTTGATGTATTTCGTATTTACTATGTAATATAATTTTCGTTGTCAAGCGCTGCAAGAAACACGGAGATATAAAAGATTACGTTTGACACTTTATGATCAGCTTTTATTCTTTTTCATACACAATTGTATGCACACTAACACACGCGCGTAAAAAAACTCGCGGCGGCTGCTGCTGCTCTTCTTCTTGCTCCTCCGCCTCTTATTCTTCACGCAGCAGCCTCTTTTTTCTTCGTCGCTTTCTCTCTGCTCTTCGCTTCGTATATTTCATACAATTTTCTTTGTTGCAATTTAGGCATTTGTTTTAGCACACATGCACACTAAACACAGACACGTACACACAAAGGCATTCGCAGCAAATTATATTTTGCTGCTCTTTCTCTTTCATGCCGTACGGATTTGCCGCCTCACTCTGGCTCACACACTCACACACTGGCTACTCACGTAATTCAGCTAACTTTTCGTATTCTTCCTTTCCGGACAAATCTCACAATTGCCTCACTTCGATTCGCTGCGAGAACAAGCACGAGTATTGTATTGTATAATTAAGAATTTTTTTCCGATTTGCTACGACCCCAAAATGTTTCAGTACACACAGACACCACACACACATGCGCGCGACGAGGAGGACGACGCAACGACACGTCCGTTATGTTCCAGCGAAAGAGAGAAACAAAAACACAAAAAGGAAACGGAGAATCCCTAACGGGTGACGGAAAAATGACTAACGCTAGAATGGAATCGAATATTCGATTGGTCATAATTGAAAAGTTGGGATTTTTGGTTTCTCATAGTTGCGTTACTTGTGGAATTCAACCTACATAGAAATAAATATCGAGTTTAGCGTAATATTGTGAAAAAACATTTACTTCATATAGTAATCTATTAAAAATGTATCCATAAATTCATATTACATTTCTTATTTTTAATATATATTATCTTAATATGTTATCTATTTGCACTTTAGCTATGAATATTTCTTAGCTCTTCAGCGGCGTACATACAAACGTAAAGTAAACATATATACGACAATTCCTAACAATTTTTGTATACTATTGTATAATCTTTTATATACTTTACAATCAAAAACATCTGTATATGCGACTGCAACGCATTTGATTTAGACCACTGTACGATATTCAGTGTGCCCGTTCCGCGATACTTCCTATTAATGTGAACAGCTCCTGTTGGGAGAGTATGACCTATAAGCATAAGAGAGCGCGAACCAAAGATTCAATTTCAATTTTTATATTCAGCTCTTTCTCTCATTTAAGATCAACCTTAAAAGTTATTTTTCCATCTATTCGCAAGTTCTAAATAATTTTGAAATGTATTCCCATACAAAAATTCATTTGTAACACAATTAGATAATAGTATTATTATATTAGAAATTTTATATAAGATTATTAGACCAACAATTAAAATGAACTGTATGATGGTATGGCTACTTAATACGAATTCTATAAACTCAATCTTGGTTAAGACTGCATATTTTGTGCTACAAATAAATGTTTCAGTTGGCCTTCAATAAGAAATGAAAACGATCTGGCAGCACTGTTCCAATTCAGCGTGACCGTTCGGTAGTGCGACCAGCTGCCGATACTTTTGGTCTTCTTTACGCTTCCTTTGGTTTTCTTCGTCAAAAAAGCGTCGGCCACACTTACTTCGTGTTGATATTTAGCGGTGGCTGGTCGTGTGTCGCATAAATCGGAGCGAAGACGAAGGCGAAGAGCAGGCAAGGCGTCAAGTCAAACAAAAAGTAAAGTGCAGCGACTGGCAGCAGACAAGTTAAAAGGGCAGCCAATTAAATGTAAGAAGCGACGTCCGCAGTTTAACAAGTATCGCTGGTTGTCCAGTCGAATAGCAGTATTTTTCGCGAGGTGCGCAAAGCGAAAGGAAAATCAAAGAGAAAAATCTAATACACAAAAAGTGAAGAACCAAATTGTTGTTAACAGAGTGTGTGCGTGTGTGCTGAATGCGCTAGTTGTTGTTTTGTTGGTGAGAGAGAAAATCGGAAAAAGGGCGTCGCAGTTTGAAAATTTGTGTGCATAAAAATCAAGCGCTGCAGCAGCCAAAGCGAGAAGAGAGAGAGGCAGAGAGCGTGTAAAGCGGACAGCCAGAAAGCAGAGAGAGAGCGGGTGGCTGCACCTCCACAACTCTTGTTGCAAAGGTGAGTGCGTGCCGAATATTGTTTTCGGTTCAGAGTTGTTTATTTAAGTGTACTCTCAACCAGGCCAACACACTCACAACCACACGCCCGCACGTACCTGCGGGCCACGAACGTGTGTGTGCGTGTGTGTTCGCCTGCCTGCTTATTTTTTAAGCGGAAAAAAAACTGATCCAAACTTTTCGGAGCTCAAGAACCTCATTTTGGCAAGCCATTAATCTCTGGTGGGAACCGAGATGGGTTTTATAAAAGCTGGTCAGCAGATAAAACTGAATTTAATGTATGTACTGACAATTCAGAATCAAACATCTTAGAAAATATTCTACTTATTGCTTTATACTAAGCCAGCTAATGTACATCATATCCATATATTCTGTATATTTTGGAAGAATAAGGGTAATAAAAAGGAGTTCGCTTTTGTAACTACTGTCAGAGATCATATCACCTCGCCCGATGAATCCGCTCCTGGCAACTGCTGACTTTCCCTGCCATTGCACTTTGATTACCATTTGTTAAAGCCACCACCTCCCCCTCCCCCCGACATATGCATAACACAATTAACGTTAATAGCGACTTCAATTCAGTAAATAATAGCAGGGAATGCGTCTTGTGGCCTGGCAACAATCGCACTTCCTCCCCCCTTGCTCCAATGCGCCCGTTGATCAATTCACTAAGCTGCACATTTGTGTGAGACCGTCTTGAGCAAGTTTGCTTTCTATAGGCTCATCTTCCTGTTTGTTGTCAACATAGTTTGTTGCATTTGTTGTTGCTCGGAGACAGGCACGGTTGAATCCACAACACATTTTTGTCAGCAATTGAATTAAATTCAGGAGGCATGATAAATGTAAGCGGACGGAAAATGAAAAGAATCGGCATTTATAGCGAGGCTATCTCTACACAGAACCAAAAGTTTAGTGCTGGTGAAATTTAATAAAGCTAAGCTAGTGGCTAGTGCTTAGTAAAGTTTTAAATCAATCAGCTTACACCAAAAGTCTCAATAATAATAATAAAATAAAATTTTATGTATTTTTGCATGAAAATGTTTAGTTTTACACCCACTGAAGCACTTTTTGAAAGTGCTAAGTAGTGTGAAGAAATCTAAATTCTACTTTTGTTTAGTGTAGCTTTCTTGGTCGCTCGTCTCGTTTGCTTGTCTGCTATTTCTGGCACAGTATTTATATTATTTATTTAATTTCGTGTGCAGATCAAGCCCCTCCCCCTGCTCCCCCGACTAATCTCTTTTGGCCTGTGACAACTGATGATTTTATTTATGAATCTGTGGGCTCGCATCGCGCGCATATGCATATTAAGTTTTTCATATAAATAAAATTCGTTAGCCCAAATGCTTAAACTGCGGCGCTTATTTCTTTTTTGTTTAATTTCATTTTCAATCGGCCACGGGCATGGAAAAGCATTTTCTCATGCTCAGTTTGTTGCTAACGGCGCCAAAACACTTGAACGCACACCAATCTGGACACATTTTGAGTTTCCGAAAGCCCACAAGAGTGCTAGGACCCAGTCTTCAGTCTGGTGACGTCAAAGAACAGGTGGGCGGTGGGTGGAGTGGAAAATGCTGGATTATGAGAGAGCAGATTAGGGCATTGTACTCGCTATCTAGCCAGAGGGGCTTAAAATAGACGATTAGCATGTGCCAAAAGCCCAACATCACCTATAATGTTATTTGAATTAGACGAATTGTGTTGATTAGTTTGATATTAAAAGAAAACATTTGATTTGGTTGATACTGAAAATTGTCGTTTGCTTTCGGAAAAGTGAAATTTTCCGTAGCAAGAATACAATATAACCCTGTTAAGTGATTAATTTCCACCATGATCTTTCGCATTTCGTAATTACCACTTTTTCCTATGCTGAGCGGGTTGACTGTCAATCACTCTATGACTGATCAACTCGGCTTTAGCCACATGTCATCCGTATTAATTGGCTTTCTCTTTTCCCGCTTCCCCTTCAATTCGCACAGCCGAGATCGAAAACAACAGTTTTCAAAAAGCGTCCCGATAAATTACTTTCGGATTCGCCCAAGTCCCAGTTTTGAGACTTCCCAAACGCATTAATCTCCGAAATTCGTGCATTATGCAATACAATCGAAGCATAAAACGAGCACGAAAGCACGCCAATTATTTGCATATTTAATTAAGTTTGTTTGATGGGCGAAGGCAACCGCAAAATAAGCAGAGTGAAATGGTGTTTGCTTTTATTTCGTTCTTGAACTTCCCGCAAACCGAACCGATTCGATTCAATTCGATTTGTTTTTGTTTTCCTCGACGGTGTTGCTATTCCTCTGTTCTGTTTATTCTCTGCTGTTTTGCTGCTTTGCTGTTTTGGGCGTGTGCCCAAAAGAGAGACGCAAAGAGAGAGGGCCATGTGCGACCGGCTCTTCGAATGGCTTTTGTCCTGGCAACAAGCGACGCCTCCAACAGAAATGTTTCACTAGCCCTTCGCCGCTGCCTCTGGTCCATAATTAAAAAATCACCCCATGATAACCTAAAACAATCGCATTTTGGCCTCTGAAGACCTATAATCGTGATCGGCTTATATGAGGGTTTTTGAAGAATACACGCTACTTTTAGTACCCCAATTCTGAACCCAATCAAATCTTGATTAGATTCGTCGGCGAAGTTTTCTCTCCCCTACTAATCGGGCTGATTGACTTTATTAATCATAATTGACTTATAAAGGAATGTTAAGTTTGTTCTTCAATGTTTCCTTACTTAGCAGGAACGTTTGTTGTTCAAGTAACTCTGAAATGGACGAGGGAGTGCCACAAAGTGGAATTTCTTGAGCAGATTATAGTTTAGTAACGAAGTTGAGCTTCGGAATTGGCTCTTGCCGGGTTGCCGGTGATGTCAGCATGCTAATTTAGATTAAACGCTAATCCATACCTTTGTCTAGACCTACACCTTTGTCATCAAATTCCAGTGATTTGGAGCAATATACCTGCAACTTAGGTGGCAATACTTCTCGGAAACGAGTCGTCCCACTTGAAAAAGATTCATTTTAAAACAATGAAGGAGAGTATCTGATTCTCAGTGACTCATCCACTACAAATATGCTCGACCAGATGACCAAATATGATAATAACCTTATAAGTTCCGTTTTTTTTTGCCGTTGCCGCTCTGGTGGCCCCACACATAAGTTTCAACCACTTCCGTTGTGAAAATTTACACATAAATTGTTAAATTGTTTTGCACAAACAAAAAGAGAGAAACGACAATAGAAATGGGAATTTTCACTTTCACCTTTTGAGTTTACCGCGGATGGCGGTGCAAAAGGGGGATTTGTTAGAAAGTGGAAAGGGTTGAGGACTTGTCAATCAATAATTTAATGTTTGTTTGACGCGGCGACAAAAATGTACAGGAAACTGAAACCCAAGCGATGGATGGAAAACGGCATAAATGTGGTCTTGATGACTAAGGTGGATCGAGTATCAGTGCTCCTACAAATATATACTAAATTGTTACAGTAAACAACGTAGTAAATTCAAATTTAAGGGTATACTCTATAAACATAGCGAGCTTGATGATGATATCTCAATTTTGTAGTGAATTTATTTTATGAACAATTACAAGTATAGATGTTGACACTTTTGCTAATTAGTCAATTAGAAATAATGCGATAATGAAATTTTAAAGGCTCCATTGTGCACATTCCCCCTTTTTGGTTGTAGTGTACACATTCGGTTAAGAACAATTTAAATTCATCAACCGAATGCGATTTGGCGTCAGCGGCAGGCACCCATGAATCATTCCGCTTTGGGGCTTGAAAAGTGGGTGGGGATTGTGCCCCCACCCACCTCATGCTGTTATGCTTCGTTCTGGCTCCTTCAAAAACGTGTTCCGATCTGTTTTCTTTGTGAGTTTTCGTTCGTTTTCGTTCGTTTTCGTTCTGGATTTTGGTTTTGGTTTATGTACATACACCACTCGCGACAAAAACAATGACCAAAATAATTTTGCATGAGTGTATGCCAAGTTAGCAGCATGCTTTGTGTTTTCCTTTCCGGTATTCTCGGTTTTCATGAGTTTGATATTTCATGCACGCCACTCGCAGCGTCTCATTTGTTTATACCATTTATTTATTTGCTTTATTTTTTCATATTTGCATTTCAGTCAGGCGAGCTTTTGCTGACGACGCTCGGTCGCCGCTCAATTCATTGATCATTCAGTGTAAAAATGTTAAGCAAGGTGATCTTTGTCCGAATATTCGATGAGTAATATTAACTACAGTTGAACTCGACAATCTCAGATGTGACAAAGTTCTACATAATGCGATGAAGCTAAAGACACGTATTAAATTGGCTGCGGGGAAAGTTTAATAATTTTTAGGTTTTTTTATAGGGGAGAATTCTTCTTCTAGGAGAAGCAGCCGAATTATTCATTCAATCAAACTTAGAAAGACTTAGAAATCGGTCGCAAGTATTTTTCCCGGAATAATCTATGCTAATTAGCTTAATATCCACCTCACGAGTCTTTGGTCAATGTGAATATGATAAAGGCAGCTCACCCACAGGGGCAATCAAAAATGGGCAATAAGGTATCAATTGAATATTAAGCATTTGGAAAAATATTAATTAAGATGCCCTAAAATGCAGCTGCCATTCTCCATTAAGGAACACACCCACTATAACGACGTTTTTCTGTCGCGAAAGTGTCGAATTTTCTTATAATTTACCATGAAGTAGCGTTGACTCACCAAGATTACCTGAACTCCTCGAGTCGAGCTCCAAGGTCTACCCGACTCAAAGTTCAGCTTTGAGTGTCTCATTTGACAAATGCCATGACACCATAAAATTGATGTCCGAACCCAACTCAACCTCGTTGGGTCTCCTCTTTCTGTATCGAAAGTGTTATTGACCCGCAGCCAGAGTCAATTAAGCGCTTAGCCAAAATTGAAACAATTGACTTTGGGGCGTGGTCGATATGTGAAATATAATCATGTGCGTAATTTCATAAAATTAATCGTGCTTGAGCAATTAGTTTATGGACAAACGGTATTTCCCATTCATTTTAGTTATGTTATTATTGTGTAATGAGCAAAACAAATTAGTTGGATTGCACCGATGATTGACTTCGAATAGGTGACATCAATCTATACTAAAAGCGTTGTTGGACTTATTAAATATTGAGATATAATAAATGGCATCTTATTTTAAAAAATTAGGCCAACGAAAATAGAGATTTCTGGTTTTGCTACTCGATTCTAACATTATTAAGACTTCAGATTGATGATGTTGGCTGCAAATTATAATTCCATTTCAAGAACATTTCGATTATCCAAAGTAGCAACCTTCACCTGTAGGCGGGGTCAAGATTTTGGTATTTCGATAGTTTATCGATTTTAAACACAAATTGTATGGAAAATTGAAAAAAAAAAAAAAAAGGTGAACACCCACAGCTGCTTGTTTTGGTGTGGAAGCAGCCATAAAATAGTCTTAAATGTGCCATGAGTTATGGCCGAAACATCTTCTCGTTCACTAGAAGTATCTGCCAAGCTTCCGCAGTATCATGGACCCACATGCTGAACTCGTGCTGCGAGTATCTCAAAGAAAGTGGCACAAACCAATTGCGTTAATGGGAAGCCGCAGCGGAAGAGATGGTCCCGCAGAGAGAAAATGGAAAAATAGCACCGCAGACTGCATTGAATAACTATCATAAAGGTAATTGCCTGGCTTACTTACTCTGTTGTTAACTGGAAAATTTTTCCGAACCACAAAAACCACACGAAAAGCCCAAAAAAGGCGGAAAATGTCGGAAGAACTGATCCGAAAGTACTCACCACTGAGTTCACCACATTTATAATGCATATTTTCCCTGTTGGTAACATTTTTAAACACTACTTTCTAGTGACAGAGCAGGAAAATTTATGGCCAGCGATTGCACAGCAATAAAGATTATGTACTGAACTCATATTTAGCTAGTACTTACGCTCCTATATCTATAAAATGTAGGAAATAAGTATGGTGACTGGCAATCATAACAAAATGTGTAAACGAAACCGTTTAAAAATTGAATATTACTCAACAAAGAATACCAATAAAAAAAAAAGCCGCCTATTTCCTATTGTGCGTGACACACTTTTGTAAAATGCATTTGTTTTCTATAGGAAACGGTCTGTCCATAAAAGGTGTTCAGAGTCATATAGATATAGATATACGAGTAGATAAAGATAAATAGAGTTTGCACTGTATGACGTGTTCTGGGAGTCATTCTATCTCTGATTCCGCCTTCTGCATATAGAAATACCGATATCAGGTTTTCTTCATTTGTTGTTCTCTGATTAATAAGGCGGCGGTGAATAAAATGTTATATTTACACACTCGATGTGACACCAACTGGATGTGGGTTTAGCCGACACCTGAGGGCTGATTAATGTCAGGTGTGTGGGCTTCTTGTGGTCAGAAGATAAGGCCGAAGCACTACGAATTGATAGGCAATGAAAACCTTAAGTTCGCAAAAGAAAATCACGTGAGTCAAAATAAGAACAAGTTGGCTTGTCCCGAGTATATTTTCTGAAGGATTATTTCTAAACTAAATCATTTAATTGTGGTCCAAGATAGAGGATAGATACGATATAGAGGATATTTACGTCAGATTCTTCATACCTCAAATGGCACATCTTTAAAATATTACTTAATTTGGTGCATGCGAGTTTATCACATATTAATTTTCCAAATTTTCGGAACTACTTTTGCTTACCTGGAAACCACTATGAGTTTACCGGAAATTGCTAAGTCATTCTGTAACTATTTTCATTTCAAAAACAGTTCTTACCAGACAACGGTTGGTAGGCCATAAATCAAGTTTTATCTTTATGGTTTACGACAATGATTCACAGAAAGATTTATGTTTTAAGATACACTTGGAATGCTGCCTAGAATGCTGCTGTGGCTTACTTCTACAAAGAAAGTCGGTGGATATTTGTTCTTATCGTTATCTAAAAGCCATTGATTCGATTTGCACCCGTGCTTTCCACTAATTATGCCAGATAGTGAAATACGTTTTTCCTCTCACTTTTTTCACTTACACAACACCCTTTTGCTGATTGATTGGTAAATATGGTTTGTAATTAAAATTCCATTGCTATGGCTGATAGCTTTCGGTGGCAGTTTGAAAATAGATATACTGGGTATCCATTGCAGCGATAATAAGCTTATTGAAAATAGCACAAGCGTTTCTTTCTTTTCCCGGCTATTTTTTGTGGTTGTGGTTGTCGATTATGATGGTTCCCGGTGAGCTTATCTAAAACAAAAAACAAAGCAAACTTGTGGCGTAACTCGTTTGTTTTTCTACCCTTTCTAAGGGTGCTTTCAATATGATACGATATAAACATGCTCAACGGAAAATACTAATATATTTGTTTTTAAATGTATTGTGCATCGCTTGTGGTAAGCGCATTTATAGGTCATATTACTACCCATTACTCATATTCTATCGATATTCCGACCGAACTTGGACATTTTTCCCTCGCACTCCCACTAGCTAAATAGCGGGTATCTGATAGTCGAGGAACTGGACTACAGCGTTCTCCCCTGTTTTTATGTACTTTTAGCATGAATCACGACTCGCACTTGACACATGCCCCCCACCTACCCCCTGGCACCGCCATTTCCACCACCCCATTTTGTATCTGGCAACGAATGAGAACAAAGTCGTCAGCCCCGTAAATAAAAAGAAAAACAAAAACACAAGCAGGCTACAACTTACCTTTGGCTTGTCTCGAACAGCAGTTTAAACACCTGCAATAATAAAACACAACGCAAAATGCTGAAACAACAACGGTGGCAAAGTAACATCTATAAAACACATTGACAACATCGCGTCTTGTTAAATTGTTGAGGTAATAGGCGAGCAGTCAAAGTTATCTGACAATTGTTTATGTTTTTTTTTTTGGCCTCTTTTCTTGACTCTTGCGGGTTTTGTTGAGCAAACTTGGCAATTCTTCACTGAAAGTTCAATTGCTGTTGACGTACATATATGTTTACGTGTGCTTTAATACCCTGACCTGCACAACATTTATGATACTGTCGGCTTCAGTTTCCCCACTCTTATATAATCGAACCGAATCCGCCAAAGCTGTGCGTTACGTTAAGAAACCAAAGCGCACACTCGGTAAAGTAAATAAAGATTTAGATCTGCGGTTTTTACATATATAAACAAAACAAAGTTGGAAACCAATTGTTGAAAATATGCTATTTTTGGGGTTATAAAAAACTCGTGATGCCGAAGAATACATTTCTTATAAGGAAAAATGCGCAGGGCTCTATTGCAAGTAGTGGAATACCCTAATATTCTATCGTTTCGGCACTTAAGAACCAATTAGTGCACTGCAATTGGAATAAACTGTGTATCGTGAGGTCATTTGAATTATTCCACACAGTCGAGTGCAGCATTATTTATGTGGCAGAAATGCGGACCAAAGTCCATAAAAGGCACCAACATGCTGCCTAATGATAGAATTACTCACAGTTCACCGGGTGATGTGGATGGATTGGATGGAGGTGCATTTCCTGGGGAGACTGGCCGAGAATGCAAATGGGACCGAGAGTCAGTTCTGTAATTACTTGCTCTATGGCTATCGTTGTCTGTGTGCACGACTTATAATTTAATGCGGTTCTTTATATTTATAATCCAAGCGCGGCGACCTTCACAAAAGATAACCTGTCGGAATCCCGAGATGTTGCATGTGGAACGTTGAGGTATTCAGTAGCGAGTCATTAGCAAATGTCTTGGCATAATTCTAAGTATGTAAAAATGCATGCTCAGATTGGTAAATGTACAATTTGTACACTTTGCTGTAAAGAGGTTTGTAAGGTTGCTCAGAACCTCAAGCTTTGGTTATCAAAGTTATAGCATTACGAATTTATTTCTTAAAAACTTTTTCATTCGCAAAATAAAAGTTCCGAAATAGAAAGGATCTTGCATCTATAAGGCCATGAATGTTACTTAAAAGGAACCTGCTTAAAGATGAATTGATCCCATTAGATGAATGAAGATGAATGATCCCATTAAAGATGCATTTTTTTTTAAATGTTGTGTTAAAATTATTCTTGAGTGGATGTGCGGACAGATTTAAAAAAAATTCTAGCACTCAGTGCTAATGGGATTCAACTTGTGGCGGAATCGTTCTTTCTTATATAGCTTTTATATCATACTAACATTATATGACGAGTATATACATATACAAAATTATTCGGGGTATTTTTTATATACCCAATTCAATTTAACGCAGTGCTATTACATGACGGCCTATGTTTTTATGCAAATGCATTTGCTTGTGTCAAAAGTCAGAGATTTTTCAATTATCTCTGGACTTTGCACGCTCCACTCCTTTTACTTAGCGATAAAAATGCGGAACCGACTTGAATCGCTTTCCATTGATGGATCTCCTTGGTTCATGTGCACTCGAAAACACACTATTGATAACTGACACTCTCTGCGGGGTTGTACTGGTCCGTTCCTTGCTTATCACTACAAATTGCGACTTGTTCCATACAGTCATCTGAGAAACACGAGAGATATAGTCTGCGACATCATGAGTTTCAAAGTCGTGAGTGCAGTGACCCTGAATCTTTTTCAATTTGACTTGCATTGCATTTTGTGTTTTGCACAGTAGACGGATTGATAAGCTTACTTTGAATGAGTTGGTCTACAATGTAGGCTGAATTATATTGAAATTACATTTCATTGAATTACATTTTGTATTAAAACTATTCAAGTTAGTTTATCATTTTGGCGATTTGCCTACATTTCCAACTTCTCAAATCAGACATTTTTGTGTAAGTACATGTGTAAGACATTTTAAAGTGTAGGTCCCTAATCAACAATATAATATATATTACATTATATTATATATATTTATATTATATTTATATAATAAAATATAATTATATATTATAATATAATTATTTATAAGATAATATCGAACAGAACTCATTCGTAATTAGCTTATAATTGTTAGTCTGAGTATAGGGCACTCCTAGTTCGTCGCGGACTTTCTTCTCTTCGCTTGATATATAATATCAATGCGCTTATTGTATTTTGTCATTGTTTTGTTTTCTGTTTAAACAACTGTGCAAGAAAGCGAATGGGAAGCGAGTCGCGGAATAACAAACAAAGCACGAAAAACAGAAGAAGGTTACAAAATACGTTGATTAAAATTCACAAACGAGCTGAAGGAAAGGGGCACAAAGAAAATGATTATGCTCGATTCACACAGAAAAACGTCGTAGCTGAAGGCACCGAACCCATCCCATCCCATCCTATCCCTCCCGACCTCCACTTCCGCCACAAACCCGTCAGCTGTGGTGCAGTCAAGTGCAGATGAGCATTTGGGTTGAAAGCACAACGGACTGAGTGGGTCCATCATCCCTGTATCACTGTCATCCTAATCTTTTCTTGTACTTGCTCCTCTGTTCAGGAAAAGTGATGGGCCTAAAATGCCTCTATAAGGAAAGTTTACGAATGAACGCTATATGCCCAAACCTATTTAGAACTAGAAATTCTTCGCGTTACAAAGTTTTCAATAACAAAGAATTATATGCACACCCTTGATTATTCTCTAAATAGAATAATGTTTATATTCATTCAATCCGTTCCTCTAGTCCGGCCTGGAAAAAGGCTATATGGGCGCATTGAAAAACATTTTGTTGTGTTATTTATAGGTGTACGTCATCCCCTCCATTGATTTAAAGATTCATTGTAAAGGTTTTTTCATTTACTGTAACATTTAAATTGTTTATATGTAGCTTATTGCTAAAGCAACTAACCAGCTCGAGCGTTTGCCATGCAAAGTGTTAGACTGTTAAATGTCTGGACATGTGCGAGTGTGGGGATAAGCTTAAATGGGTTTACCGAACGGAAAATTACCCGAAAAATGCAAAGCGCATAAAGAAAAAGCGGAACGTGAGTGGAAAGTGCTGCTTGCGGACTCTCAATTGGTTCAAGTGAAGTAACAATGGGGTAGGTCTTCAGTGGGCGTGAAAGTTATATCCATTAAAGCCGATTACGATCTGGAACGGCATCCATGCAGACAAACAAGCTAAGTCTAACCGATTCACTTGCAGAGCAGCATAAATGTAATGGAACTCGAAATATTCCCTTGTGCTGATTAAATACTGTGAGTTATATACCCCAGTGGGTGTGCTGATGATGAGGCAAACAAAACGGCTGCTTATAAACAAGTAAACAATTTGTATCGGGGTGCATACAATGATAATGATGGGGCGTCTACAGTCTTTATCAAAGTCCCTCCTTCAACAACCCAACTTCAGTGGCATGCCGCCTGTGACACTTGAGTTCTAAACTTTTCAGGCGGACAACTCATATAATCAAACCCTATATGGTTCTCTGATTCAGTCGGTTGTGGGCCGTATCTCCAACAAATTGCTACCGTATCTGGTTAGGAATAGATTGTATACATTTCTGGAGGCGAGCACTTGAAATGTGTCAGCGATGACACTACTTTTGGGTACTCGAAGATGGTTTCCATCTGCCAGCTGCCAAGAAATGCCAGGAATGTATACAATTATTCTATGTGCTCCAGTTTTCTTCACACTTGTATATATGAAATAATCCGATTATGCGCGGGGATTATCAGCTGGCGGACAGTTGATTCACCTTTAGACTTTGCTACTTAGCCTAGAATACGTTCTGAAAATATTGTTATTCATTCGCTTCTGTTGTTTCTTTGCAGTCAGCGAAATCGTCGTCATTGAATGGCAGCCAGCAATAATGGACTCAACGCCTAATGCGGCCCCTAATCCGAACCAGAATCGGGACTTCCTAACGCTGAAGCCCCTGCGTCCTTCCCGCGGTTCCAGCTCGAATCTGCGCGCCAGTCGCTCCCCCTCTGCCAGCCGCAGCACCGAGCAAAGTAATTATCAATTATGATTATCAATCCTCCGGACTCCTCCTCCCGAACCGCCATCCCCTCCTCGGGCTCCTTCTGGTCCATTAGTCAGTCGCATAATTGGAATGATTGGGTCGTGTTAGAGCCGGAGCTTCCTGCATCTTATCAGCGGGGACACTGCTAATCTGGGAGTCTGGATGTGGTGGGCCAGCTCGATTTCGATGGGGACTGCTGGCTATCAGTGTTCTTTTCTACTGCACTTCCGCTGTCAATTAGGTTTTATAGCAGAAGTAGTGTAAAGGAAGAATAGTAAGGAGAATGGCGATTTATATCATTCAACTAAATATTATATGATTGGGTGATATAAATAAATTTTGTTATTATACTTTGACAAATGCACTCCGAATGTAAAAAAAGTTCAAAGAAATGAATACTCTCTGAACCAACTGTTTAACTATAAATATTACACATTCAGTTTGTTAGCTTAGCAGATTTTCCTATACTAAGGTTTTCGGAGCTCCCTGTATGCTTTCCACCATGAATTTCCACCCCGGCTGTGGTTGAGCGATGACTCATCTTCCAGAATCCAAAAACCGCCCATACACCCCCAATACGCCCATTATTCGCAATGTATTCACGAGTTTGGCATCAACAAGCTTACAGACAGCCATGTATAAATCAAAAGCAAAAAGCATAGCCTTCTTTTGAGTGTCTTGGTCATTATTATCCATTTGACTGTGCCTAACATCAGTTATTTGTTTGATTGCGCACTTTACATATTTTCGTTTATATCTTTTTATATTTTCCTTGTTTAGCTTTGTAACCGTTGAATGTTAGCCTGCCTAACTAGCTACACTTGCAAATCAAGCAAACCCAATCAGAATCATTGATAAACGTAGGTATACCAATATAATAAGACTCACATTCTTTTGTAAGTAACCTGCACACCCCATGCACTTTCGCCACCACACTCACGCACTCACACACTTAATCGTTTTACTACTTATTTTGGTTCTATTCACAGCGAAACACGCGATTTAAACGCTATTAACTGCCTGCCACTGCTTCTTATAGTCCCTGACTCTTTTGTCTCTGTTCTTCTTTGTTGTCTGTCTCTTTCCACGACACAGGCTGTCCAGCTGTCAATAAAAAATGAAATAACTCTTATACTTATTCATCATCCATTCGTCAAACAAGCTAAACCATAAATCAGCTCAAAAGATCGGGTCCCTTAAAATAATAATTCGAATTAAAGAAACAAAGACTATTTATAATCAAACCGAGCATCTTTATCATCTTTAAATGCACTTTCAAATCGTGTGATAAAATTCAATTTGTATAAAAAACCGCAAATTCATCGTTAAAATAATTTATTAACAACTTTTAAGAAATTTTAGTTTAAAATAAACAAAATTGTTAGAAACTCTAAATAAAAAACCTTTGGTTCCATTACAAAACTAAAACCAACTAAAAAGAAATATATTTGAAAAGAAGCTTAACAATTCACTTGATGTCTCACCAACCTATCGAAAATGTAATAAGTAGAAGAAAATGAATATATATAAACCAAAAGAGCTAAACCTGAAGATATCTCACTACATCACCATCCCACCATACAATGATAGTTAAAAATTGAACATTTTTGTGCTGCTTGCAACGCGCCTCATAATCAACAGCATATAAACAAAAGACAAAAACGCAGATAAGACTTACAAAATAACCCAAGTCGTACCTTTCTATGCGCCACAATTCGCCAGTGTCCCGGGAGCGAGCCAGCGAGGCAGCGGCAGCCACTCAGACAGCAGCAGCCACAGCGGGAGGACCAACTGGGGGAGGAACCGCAGCAGCAACGACAACGGCTGGAGGGGCCACGTCCGGATCCGGAGCAGCCTCCGCGAACACGAACAGCAATTCCTCGGCCTCATCCAGCACAGTGGCAGCTGCACAGGCGGCTGTCTACAGCGGCGGCAACACGGTGACCGGTAGTTTGGGCAGCGCCGGGGTGGTGGCTCGTGGCTTCCGCAGCCACAGTCCCACCCACCGGCGGAGGAGTCGCGAGCGCCAACGGCGCACGCATGGCTCTGACCAGGGCGGTCTGCTGGCCTACAGCGGTCTCGTTGGCGTCAACGACATGTCGGATTTCTTGGGTCCACAGCAAGGTGGAGGAGGCGGCGGCGGCGGTGGCGGTGGAAGCGCAGGCACGGGCAGCGGTCTGGAGGATTCCCGGCTGTCCGGCAACGAGGACTACTACTCGTCCTTCGTCTCAGACGAGTTCGACAGCAGCAAGAAGGTCCATCGCCGCTGTCACGAACGCAGCTCCAGCGTGCAGGCCATCGACCGATTGAACACGAAGATCCAATGCACCAAGGAGTCCATCCGACAGGAGCAAACTGCCAGAGACGGTAAGTAGTTAATTCGCCCGGTTGCAAATGTATAACCAAGAGAAAGTAACATTCGATAATTGAAATTTGAAATAATGGTTTAATTTAGATAATGTCAACGAGTATCTGAAGTTGGCAGCCAGTGCAGACAAGCAGCAGCTGCAGCGCATCAAGGTATGTAGACCCACTTATCGTTTGACAAGAATTAAATAATTGTTATCAATGTAATACTCTTCGGCAGGCTGTCTTTGAGAAAAAGAACCAGAAGAGCGCACACAATATCTCGCAGCTGCAGAAAAAGCTGGACAACTACACAAAGCGGGCCAAGGATTTGCAGAATCACCAGTTCCAGACGAAGAGCCAGCACCGTCAGCCGCGCGAGGTGCTGCGGGACGTCGGCCAGGGTCTCCGCAACGTGGGAGGCAACATCCGCGATGGCATCACCGGCTTCTCCGGATCGGTGATGTCCAAGCCACGGGAGTTTGCGCACCTGATCAAGAACAAGTTTGGCAGCGCCGACAACATCAACCAGATGAGCGAAGCCGAGCTACAGGGCATGCAATCTGCCAATGCCGATGTTTTGGCCAGCGAGCGCCTGCAGCAAGTGCCTGGAGCCGGAACCTCGACAGGCTCAGGCGGCGGCGGGCAGAACAACAACACCGGCGGAACGGGAAGCGGCACAGGAAAATTCAACAGTGACAATGGCAGCGAATGCAGCAGCGTAACTAGCGAAAGTATACCAGGAGGGTAAGTGTAGCTCACGATTTCATCAGAGACAGGGATGTTAATTATATTTACTTAAAGGTCTGGTAAAAGCCAGTCGGGAGCCAGCCAATACCACATAGTGCTCAAGACATTGCTAACAGAGCTGGCCGAGCGAAAGGCCGAGAACGAGAAGCTCAAGGAGCGGATCGAACGACTCGAGGTACGCGCTCTTTTGGGAAGCCGGCGAAATCCTCGGGCTATTACCACTAATATTCGAACCTTCTTTTCTCTTTTCGGCAGACGGGCCAAAAGGAATTCAACAATCTGACCGCCACACTCGAAAGTGAACGTTATCGTGCCGAGGGACTCGAGGAGCAAATCAATGACTTGACGGAATTACATCAGGTTCGTAGTTCACTTGGCTGACGCTTTGGCAGTTTGCCCGACATTCGTGCTCATGCTTTGCCGCTTTTGTTTGACAGAATGAAATTGAGAATCTGAAGCAAACGATTGCCGACATGGAGGAGAAAGTACAATACCAAAGCGATGAAAGACTACGTGACGTCAACGAAGTGCTCGAGAACTGTCAAACGAGGGTAAGTTCGAACGCTTGGGGATTCCAGCCCCCAATACCCACACCCAAACAGAGTCTAAGCGAGCTCTTCCACAGATATCGAAAATGGAGCACATGTCGCAGCAACAATATGTCACCGTCGAGGGCATCGACAATTCGAATGCGCGGGCCTTGGTTGTGAAACTCATCAATGTGGTATTAACGATACTGCAAGTGGTGCTCCTGCTTGTGGCCACCGCTGCAGGCATCATAATGCCTTTTCTCAAAACGAGGTAGCTACTTCTGAATTCTGTTCCACCATGTTCCGCCCTACTAATATATTTGTTTGCTCATTTCCAGGGTTCGCGTTCTCACAACGTTTTTGTCCATTTGTTTCGTCATCTTTGTGATACGACAGTGGCCGGATGTTCAGGACATTGGATCCGGGCTGGTGCGGCATCTGAAGCAATCGCTGGTGGTGAAGTAAACTACGTGGGGTTGGTGGCCACCGTCTCATCTACCGGGTAGTTGACACGTTCTTTAGTTATCCTAAGTTCTAAAGTGCATGTTGTAAATAGCTTATCGATAACGATTATAACAATAATTTTTAACTGAAATTGTATCAATTATCAACACGAACACACCCGAGGAACTGTACAAAACATTCATACTCCTTATCACACACCTAATCATCACACAACACTCTCGCATCAAATCTAGCAAAATTGATTTAAACTATGTAATAACTTGAAAATGCTGACAAGTCTCCGTGCATTACTCAACTATATTTGAATATACATAATTTATGTATTATCTATATAAAATATTTACATTACTATAAAATAATTGAAAATAAATGAAATGAAAGTTTGTATAAATTAGTCATTTTTTTATTTCGGGGAATTTTTTTAAACCAGGGTTGCCCTGCCACTGCAACTCTGCCCCCGATGTTAATATCTGTGTAAACAAGTTGATTAAAGATCAACTTTTTAGAGCACATTTAACACTTGACCAAAAGGCATTATTTCTATTGCCAATCCAATAACTATCATTGCTACTCAGGAGTATTTATTCTAACAGCTGCAGGTATTCCCAGTTGGTACTAAAAATAAATTGTCCTCGACTACTATTAAAGTTGAATGAAATAATAATTTTCATAATTTACCTGGTAATTTACCAAATTGTAGGCATTTATCATTCGAATGCGGATGCTCAATTAATTTACGCTATGACCTTATCCTTTTAACCTAAAAATTAAATGTTTTTTGGACTGTTTTTGACGCATTTCAAAAATGTATAATCACAAAATGGGATAAACGGGTATAGTTTACTCGTTGAAATCTTGATTCTTTTGATGTTGTTTCCAAAATAATTTTGAGATTGTTCCCTCGCACCCCCACGAGTTAAGTAGTGTATCTAATCTAGCCTAGAAACTATACTCTAACGTTTACTCTTGTTCCCTTTTGGAATAAACTGATTACTTTTCCTGGGATTTCATTAAGCGCTTAAGAATGAGGCAAACACAAAATCTTAGTTTTCAAACAAATTTGGTTATATTTACTACTTTTTTGAAATATACCACAGCCAAGAACTTTTATTTTATTAAGAAAAAACGATTGATTAGTTTATGTTAATTACGTTTATTGACCGTAAATTAAATTTAGATTACACTGCCACAGCATTTTATATTTGCATCGATGCCCTAATTGATTTCGTTTTCATGTGAACAGCAATTTTTGTTGCAAATTTAAATATTTTAGGGAAAAATAATCAGAAACAAGCGCTTAAGTTTCCTACTTTTAGTGGAGCGTGGCAACGAGTTTGACTTGAAATATAATTTGATCATATTTGAAAAACCTTTGCTCTCCAAAAAAAAAAATGTGTCGACAATCTATTGCATCATTGGATTTCAGTATCATATGCTATATAGTAAACTTAAAATTAGTTAAATCGAGAATAATGTACAATATACAGGCCAGTGCCTCTTAATAATTTGATTTAATTATTTTCATTGTAAGGATTTGAAAAGCAGTTTTCAAAAACATCGAAATAAAAAGACCATCTTAACTAAAACGTAACTATGTTCGTGAATCAGTTTAATAGGTGTGCAGAGTGTTGCTTGGATATATTTTGGTTTTTTGATTGAACAACTGAATCAATAATTAATGCGAATCAGGTAAACAATTTAATCTTATATGTGGTTACTTGGTATTTTACTCTTCCATCTATTGTTTAGATTTTTGGTTGGGAGTTTGCTGCCGAGGCGGTATTTCTTATGCCAATTGGGTTAATTGTAAAATGTATATAAAATAAATCACAATTTGTATACGCATATAAATGACGCGTGTGTGTTTCGTGTCTGTGTGGGTTTTTTGTGGGTGGGTGCCCTGGAAGTGGGACAGCTCACAGTCCAACACAAGGTTCGGCTACATATTTATTAATATTAATAATAAACATTTGTTAATTGTTTAAAACAAAGAAGCTGGTAGCCACAGCACCGATCGCGAACACAAACGAAAAACTCGGAGCCGGCCTGGGCTCATGTATCCAGGATCGACGACCACCTACAACCTACAGGCTAAGGACTCGCGGCGAACTAGCTCGCCTCATATGAGAAACTGGCGATCGGATGCGCTGTGCGGCAGGGCGGCCACGCCTATGCCGCCCTGCGTGGGCGTTTGCAGGAACGCCGAATCGTCGAGTGCTGCTGAGTCAGCTGCAGGCGTGCTGATTGCTATCGGTTCGTAGATCGAGCGATGCGGTGGCATATCGTCTTCGTCCTTGAAGGAGCCGCTTAAATTCGGATTGAGAATGTTGTTCGATGCGGGCGAGGCTACAGCAATTGTCCCCGTCACCGGCAGACCCATGGCACTGGTACCGGACTCAACGCGCTCCAGATAGGGTGGCGCCGCCACACTAATAACAGCTGGCTGCCGGCGGAAGAACGAGCTAGAGAAATTAAGAAGCTCAATCAGTTAGGAACATTTAATTAGAATTTAAAACGGTCTAAATATGATTACTCGATGTTTTCATGTATTAAAAAGTTATGGTAAAACTCGACATCTAAGGACATAATTTTATATTTGAAAAGTGACTTTATTTTAAAGTGTAACTTTTAAATGCCAGATATATGGTAAATGCGAGGAAAAGACGAATTTGTTGGCAAAGGACTAGTTAATATAAAAATCGTACATATTTAGGAAACAATTATTAAGTAATTTGTAAGTATCTTACAAATTTTTCATCTTCTACCAGTGCATTTCTTACCCAAAATTGATCCTCGACCAGACCGAGCGACGACTCTCAGTTAACTGTTCGGCTAGGTGGGCCGGTAGATTCGGAGCACGATCAAAGGGATTGATGCGTTCATGTGCTCCAGAAGACGTGGCCGGACGCACAGTAGAGTCCAGCAGAGCTGTACAAGCAATTCGATTAGTTATTTAAGCAAGCAAATAATTGATTTCGGCAGCAGACGTACCGTTCTCATCATCAGAGCTCTGGGACTCTTCAAACGGATTTCGGCCAGCGTCCCCACGGCGGAAGGTCCCATGTCGCGTGGTACCGGCGACACCTGCCGCCGCAACGCTTGAGCTGCTTCCAGCTGCTGCTCCACCAGCCGAAGAAGCAGAGCTCACTTGGCCCATCTGCCTGCCATTGGACTGCTGTTGCTGCAGCAGCGGCGTTGTGTCGTCATCCGTATCCGTGACATTATCCAAAGAAGGCTGTCGACTCCGACTTGCACGCGCTTCGCCCTTCGTAAAAACCTTGCGCTTACAAATGGGACAGACGCGACGGTTTTCGGTGAGCCAGGGATCAATACAGTGCGTGTGATAGGCTGCAAATAAAACGAATTAATATAATGCCCCTGCATTAAGCGATTTATCTCTCGATGTGATATTAAAAACATTATTATCGCGGGTGTTACAGATATCTCTTTAAGCTAAATAAATAAGACCATATGATCTCTTACGATGTGAACAGGGCAGCACGCGCAGCTTATCGTCCTCGATGAAATCTTCCAGACAGATCACGCAGGTGTCGTACTTGTTGTTTGCATTGTTCTTCGTATATCGGAGCACTGGTAACTTCTTCAGCATGCTCTTTGGCAGTCGATGGCGACGCATGCGGCGCTGCTCGCGGATGCACTTGTAGATCATATAGATAACCTGTTCGGCAGACGGATATCCAGTTAGCATAGAAAACAGCGTTGAAACTCTAGATCTCTTACCATAATGATGAAGCACATACCAATCAGAATGGAGAACGGCAATATTAGCTGGGTATTGATGTTGAAGGGCAGCTCATCGTTAATTATTAGCACCACCTCGGGAGTAAAGTACGTGGCCAGCGCTTTACCGCTCGTGTGGCCTACAAATACCGAGGGTATTCTTATACTCGATACATTGTCGGCGGACATTTGCTCTGTAATTGAACATGGGCTTAGACAAATAATTTGCAGACTTTACTTCCTATGTATAATCACTAACCTAAGTCGTCGCCTTCATTATTGTACACAATCACAGCAGAATAACTCGCATTCTGGGCCACTCGTACCTTCCGTTCAAAGGTGCACTCGCCCCCACTACAAAAGATTTCAGTTAGACCGAATTAAAGCGTTTATATTTACTACATTTTGCTTACCGCGATACAAGTGCCACGAATTTGGCTGAGGGTGGGTAATTCAGGTGCGGTGGTCTCTCCAAGCTATCACAACCGTAATAAGGGCGCCTGGCGGGAACCACATACACTTTGAGACCATTTGAAGGCAGTTGGGGGCCGAATTGTGCTGGCAGAGCATTGAACTCCTCGATCAACTGCGAGTTAACATTATACAATGGGCAAAATTAATATTTGTAATATTTCAGAAGTAATAGAAAATTAAACTTGCCTGGCTGGTTGGTTTTCGGTAAACCAGCACGTGGCCATCGACCAAGGTTGCCTCATGATAGACCAGGCTTAAGCCCAGCAGGGTGAGTATGTAGCCACTCCTCTTGAACATTCTGTCGCGCAGTACCACAAGTTTGGAGACGTTTGGGCCTTCGTCTGTACTGTTATTGCTCTAGTCCGCTATGTCCAGTGCTGCAGCGATTTGTCTTCACCATCCGCACCATTCGCATGTCTCATCTGTGTGCCACCGCCCTTGATTTTGTGCGCTTTTACTTTGGGCTTAAAAAGAAATGTTATTTTAACCTATTATTTTGCGTGAAGGCAACCAATGAATATTCCTCCCCGCCTACGAGGCCATGGCAAACAAAGAGCTCAGCTAATAAGATAAACGGCTTGGGATGATTATTTTTTATTTCACGACCAACTGGGTGTATTGTTGTTTTGCTTACTCTAAAAAAATTGTGTTTCTTCAGTCATGCTGCACTTACAGCTGGCTTGTTTGTTGACACAGTCAGACAGACGGTCCGTTCTCGCGAATGCATTAATGGTTACTTCAAACAGAACAGAAAAATCAACGCATTTCGCTCCTTGGCTGCTATTGTACTCAATTTGCCATCAATTGATTTTATCGCGAGCCAATAGTCACCGAGATCGGTACAAATAGGTCTGTTTCCCAGACCAAACCAGATGAGTCATAAACACCATTCCATGCTATAACCAAAATCGCGGCCGCATGCCGTCGAACTAATCGCCGCCAGAACTTCGACGCATTGGCTGCACAGATGGGGCAGAAAACGTGGAAAGTTTTTATTCGTTAAATTATAAGTTCTGCTAATATGTTGGGACCACACAGCCGGGAGGAGGTGTGCAAATATGTCACACAATTTAGCAAAGAAAACGTCACAGGCATTAGCACATCGATAGACAAAGGGAGCAGTGCTTTAGTGAGAACGTGACTTTGTTTTTATTGGATGGGTAAACAATAAATGGGAGGCCGACATTCGGTGTTCCAATGCGAAATTTAATCAGGGGAGGCGCGTGAGTTTAATAGAATTTCGGCCTACGGATTGCACAAGTCTTTGCTTTGAGGTATGAGTAGCTAATCCTACCAGGTAAACTTATTTGTCCATGTCTTGGCATGTAATTTTACATGTAAAGTAAATGCAAAGTAATGACTACAAAATTATTTGTAACTTGCATGCTAATTTCAATTGGCAAAATGCAAATTAAGTAGCGATATTAACATTTTGTTTTGGTTACTATCTCTGCTTCATTTAAGAATTTTATACCAATTGCTGGTTGCGTTCAATGGGAAATTGTTTTAAACAATCCAGACATATGTACAGACAAATTGAATGTTTAGCGAGGAGAAATGAAATTCGCGTTAATTCGCTTTGTTTCGAGGGCCGATATCAATTTACACTTTACACATCGCACGCAGCACCCACCCACCAACACACACGCGCGCACACATACGCACACCTTGAACTTTACAAGGCACAAGTGTGGTTTCAAGGATTTCCGTTTGGGGGAGGGCATACGCACACGCATACATACATAGGCAGAGGTATTTCCTGAATGGTATAAAATGGTGGGTTACAGGTGAACAGCGCCGAAGGATAAGCGATAATACGCTCAATTGGAGGCAGCAGCCACAAGTTAATGCACTTCAATTTCGTATTTTCGCTTTTGTTGTGCTTTTTTTCAGGCGCATTTGTGTGCGTGCGTGCTAGTATGCTTGTGTGCGTTCAATTAGCACAACAACACAACAGTTCAGCAATTTTTTTCTGCTCTCAACCCTTATTCACGGACACCTGCTGGTCACTCACTTGATTAGTGCTCCTCGAGCTCTTGGCCGACCGTTTGGAGCTACCTCTGGATCGTTCCTGTATCCAATCTTATTTTTTCAGCACTCGCTCGCCTCCTCAATCGTCGCCATCGCACTGGTATTGCGTTGTACTTTGTTTTGCTCCCCTTCGCCTTCCTCGGCTTCCTTTAATTGCTGGTCGAGTTTCAACGGGGACAGCGCAGTGGCTGCGGAAAGAGCATGACAGTCGCGATAAGAACGTTTTGGGTTTGGTTCACTTTTCTAATTATCGGATATTAGAATTTACATCCCATCCGCACACACACACAGGGTTAGAGCTGGAACTAAATCGATGTATCGCTGGTGCTGGCTTCCTGGGAGCGATGTTTTCTTATATCGATTATTTCCATATTTCGAGAACTATCGAGGAAGTGTACTAACCAGAAAACTTCCATCTCTATACAAACGTAAACAACATCGAAAACATATTCAAATCGTTTTCTCAGGAACTGTTTCAGATAATTTTATGGAATTTAGAATTCATAATTCCAGGGTCTTAACCATATCAGTCCTTAAAATCGAAATATATATGAAAATGTGGCCCGGCTGTTAAAAAAAATTTTTTAATACTAAGATAAAATAAAATAATAACTAGTGTTTCTCATCTTATTACTGCGAGTTCTTGAGATTCTATTTAAGGCAGAACTAAATAACTGATCTGATGTTCACCTGTTTATTTAAATCAGTTCCTGTGCACAATACTAAGCATTGCTTTTTGGTTAACCCAATTATAATATCAGATTTTCAGTGGTGCGTTTATATTTTGTGTTGAACAATAATATATTTCAGTTACGAAACATTAAAATCACATGACTGCGGGCTACTTGATCCAGAGATACATTTTCCCCTGGATAGTGTGCTTGACGGGATTTATCTTCTTTAGAATTTTCGTCATGGTCTCGACCAAACGGTCGCTGGAGACGGGAGTCTTCTTGTTCTTAAACTTCGTGAGCAACTCGGTGGCTGTCAGGGGCTTGCGCTTGAGGTACCGACGCACCGCCTCCTCGGTGATTCCGTAGTCCCTAAAAGTAAATTAAATTGGATGATAAGGAATTCCCGTATGGATCCCACGGCTTTACTCACTCTACTTTGCCGCCCGAGAAGGAAGTGGGTAGCGATGTGCTAATCTCGTTCTTGGGCCTCTTTGCTGGCGTGCTGGTGGGACTGTTGCTTGTGTCCGAGCCGGTGAGATCGCTGGGCAAGCTGTTCATCTTGCGCTTGCTGGCATCCGTTGAGAGCGTTGGCGTGGCCGAGCGAGATTTATTGGCATTACTGCTGCTGGTTGAAGCCTTGCTACTCGCAGCGCTCTCTTTTTCCTTTTCCTTCTCCTTGTCTTTGTCCTTAGAGACGACCTTCTTCTTGGGCGGTCCGTTGCTGAGGTCGTCCTCTGAGTCTGTGCTATCAGAGCTGAAGTCTGTGGACGAGTCGCCGCTGCCATTCGACTTGCCCTTCTTGTCGTCTTTCGACGGTTTTTTCTTCTTTTTGTCCTTGGAGCCCTCGTCCTTGCCCTTCTCCTTCTTTTTCTTCTCGCCGTCGGCATCTTCCTTGTCCGACTCATCAGACTTCTTCTCGTCCTCCTCCTCTTCATCGGAGGTAAGCAGCTTGCGAAGCGCATCTTCCTCGGCCACGCCTTTCATGTCCTTGTCCACCTTTGCCTCTGGATCTGGTTCGCTAAAATAGGGAATACGGAATTAGTAGTTGTGGTCCATATTGTTTTGCCATTATCAAAAATGGAGATGTTTTATCTAAATTTTTAATCGTTTGGGGCACATACTCCTCACTGGAACTCGTGTCATAGTCCATTTCCCTTCCCTCCTCGTCGCCATCGTCCGACTCCTCGAAGGCTTCGTCATCAACATCCCGCTTTTTCTTTTTCTTGTCTGCGCCCTTCTTGCCCTTTCCCTTGGCCTTGCCATCGTCGCTGTCTTCCTGCTCCTTCTTCTTTTTATCCTCCTCGTCCTCCGAATCCGACTCATCCTCGGAATCAATCCATTCATCCATGTCAGTGATCTTGAGCTCCTTGGATTTTTTGGTGGCTGCCTTAATCAGCTTAGCCTCCTCCGGATCCTGCTCCTCTTCCTCATCGCCACGCAGACGTTTTCGCAACATGAGGGAGAAGTAGTTCATCACTTTTTTGCGCCGACCAAATTCCTGTTCGGCCTCCTCCGCCGACAGAGATTTGTAGCGCTGAATAGGCTGGAAGTTGTACCACTCGGTCAAGGGGTATGCCTCAATGGCGCCGTCTGGTGCGTGGGTGAACACATAAAAAGCGGCATTCTCGCCTACACCGCCCTCGCGGATACCTTTGAACTTCTTTCCAGTCTTGCCACCCACTTTAAGAATCCAAGGCTGCGCCTCCGGACGGTACTTCCTCGCTATAATGCCGAACTTCTTGCGGCGCGCCTCCTCGCGCTGATCCCTGTTGTACTCCGATCCGGCACCGAACTTGGGCTGGTCCTCCTCCATGCCTCGGAACTCCTTCATGTTGTTCTCACGCTCTAGTTTTACATTTCTCCACTGCGCGAAATCCACATTAAGCGTCGCGTTGAACCGCATCACATGGTGCTTCTTGGGCATCTTGGGCACGCGGATCTTAAACTCCTGCACGTTGGCGGAGGACGAGGCGGATCCTGAGGCGACGGAGGCTGCGGCGGCGGCGGCGGCAGCTGCGGACGTGGACGTGGAGCTCCCGCTGGCAGCGCTCGGCTGCATAAAATCAAGCGAAGTTCGCAAATTAGTGTTGGAGCCGGAAGCGGCAGGGAAAAGACTCACCGTCGACTTTGACGCGCTCGACATGGCTTAATGTTCCTCCACGGCTCTAAGTGGCAATCATATGATGCTTGTAACTGGATATTTTATGCTTTTCCAAACTCTTACAATTCGCGGCGCGGGCGGAAAAGTTGGATTTTCTAGTGATACCCGATAACTCAAGTGCAGTTATTTATCGGAAGGCATTGTATCGTAACTTTGGGCAGGAAAATGAAATTTCATCAAAAAGGTTTTAATAAAAAAAATTTGAAAGGGCAAATATAATAGGAGTGCATATTCAAGCCTTACAAGGTATTTATAAATTCTAAAGTTTTGCCATGTTCCATCAAAATACAGCGATAACTGCAACCGTTCACAGTCACGGTTATCGATCATCTCTTCTTCATCGATAAGCGATAACCGGCAAAGCGAATAACGATAAATTCTCAAAGCGCTGTGCAGTTTGTTTGTATTTAATTTGAGTTGGTCGCTAAAATATTAGGGAAGATGTCGCGGAACGTGACACTGTCGGATGAGCAAAGCAGGCTGAATGCGCGTCTGGAGGCGCACATGGTTTACATATGTCCGGAATGCGGCAAGGCCTTCCGCACTCAGGCTGAGTGGCGACAGCATCTGAACACGGTAAGTTGCAGTTTTTATCTAAATCATGTCTTGCTTTAATAATGGTTGCAATGTGCCTACAGAAACACGACTATCTAAAGAAGACTTACTCGGACTTCAACTTTATTCAGATCGACGAGCGCTTCCACGAGTGCCAGTTGTGCTTCAAGTGGGTGGAAAACGCCCACAAGACAATCGCGCTGTTGCAGTACCACTACTTCATGCATCTGGAACACAGTGAGACCTACCGGTGCGTGCACTGTCGTATGGCGTACACGAGGCGCCGGGCTCTGAATGTCCACCTACTGGACACGCACATGCGGGAGATCGAGAAGTACGAGAACAAGCTGCGCCAGATGAAGCGGCAGCAGACTGCGGCAGCAACGGCTGGAAATACAGAGAAGCCGACGGGCGCGAGGCCGCGAGGGCGTCCCAAAGGTTCCGTGAACAGAAAGCAAAATGATCTGCTGCAAAAGGCACTGATGGACATTGATCTGAACACAGAATTGGAAAAGTCCCCAACTCGTCCAGTTGCAGCACTAGCAGCTCCTGTAAATGCACCCAAGACCATTTCAAATGTCAGTGAGCAGAATCTAGACAGGTGTTTGAATGCCTACGAGGATATCGTGCGCAAGGAGGAGAAGGAGGATGAGGTGCCGAAGTATGACGACGAGTTGGATGCCCTTTGTAAGGAGTTTTTTGATGATGGCACCACGGCCGGCAAAGTTAAAGCTGATGAGGAGCGGTCGCAAGACGAGGCGCACCTGCAGCAAGGAAATCAGGAGGTGGTCATCATCGAGATCGATGCACTCGGCAAGGAGGAAGTGGCCCAGTTAAAGAAGGAAATGAAATCGGATCCAGTAAGTAAACCGGCTAAACGTCGGCGCCTGTCAACGACGCCCAGCCGCGACTCCGACACGGAAATGTCCACCAACGGCCTCACGAAGCTCATTTCGTACTTGTGTCCAAAGTGCGGCAAAGAGATCGCCTCGATGGACGGGTGGCGGGCACACGTATTCAAAAAGCACGACTTTGAGCACATAATCGAGAACAGTTTTAAGATCCTGGAGTCCGGCCGCAAGGCCATGTGCCTGCAGTGCCGCGAGGTGCAACCAACGACCGTGCGCTCACAACTGCAGAAGCACTGCTTCAAGCATCTGCCTTACCGGTCCTACCTCAAGTGCACACTCTGCGACCGCACTAAGACCAGCACTTCAAAGATCCTCAACCACATTCGGTACAACCACCAGGAGGAGCTGCAGCGTAAGAACAAGATGCAGCTGCTTATTAAGCCGGAGCCTATGTGGGCCAGTCCCAATAAGTCCGTTCAGGCGGCCATGGCGGATGACGACGGATCCGACGACGATCAGGGCGAGCAAGCTGTGTGCGAGCACTGTGACAGAGTGTTTCGGAGCAAATGGCGTTATGAAAGACACATTGCCGCTTGCAGGAGAGCCGGAGTAAGAAAGCCAGTCGAAGGGACCGTTGAAGCTATGTTGAACCACCTGCGAGAAGGACACATGCGAATGAACACAATCTGGAAGGCAATGCAACGTGAAAAGCCTTAGGTATAGTCTAGAAAGTTAAGTCGGTCTATAATGGAAATTATCCACATGTGTAAAATATTCGTGTTCAAATTCTCTTGTGTTAAGAAAAGGTCACAATTAAATCGTATGACTTACATGCATGCGGAACATGTATCAATCTGGATTTATGTTGTTATATGTAAATGTTATATGTGATATGCTGCAAAGGGCGCTGATGGAATAGTTACTTTAACCGCCCTTATCAAAAATATGTACTCTTTGCAAAGATTATTTTTTTTATTTGCTGTACATTATAGGCTGCATGTCAATTTGGAAGAGGATCGATGAAGACATTTCCATTCATGGGCACGAACTTTGACAATGTCTCAAGGAGCAGTAGCGGTTTTTGTTGCCGCCACATCCGAGGTACTTCATCTTAGTGCACTTCCCGGTTCTCTGGTTAAAGTACCACATTTCGTCCATGGCATTTCTGTGGCAATCCCCTCCCCCACGTCCTTCGTTCTTGCGGCCGACGCAATTTTGACCTGTGTGAATGTGAATATCAGTTATGAAGGTATAGTTACTAAATGCTACTATTAAAGGTACCTCTAGGACGTCCATTGCAGCGAACCTGGGCACAGGCGAGAGATACGTATAGGAGAACGCAAGCTAAAACCAAAAGTAACTTCATTTTCAACGGATTGGCTTTTGGAGGATCGACTTGATTTGAAAGATGTGTAGAATGGTGGGTTTATATAGGTGGGACTGCCAACAGTTTCTTCGTTCCCCAGAACGAGTAAAAAACATCTTAACAATGGAATCTATTGTTAAATATTTTGAGGCGATCAGATAATGGCATAAAAAAGGGCTTTTTAAAGACGTAAGATGTGGGATGAACCATTCAAAAAACTTGCTTTAATGAAAATGTATTTTTCCCAAAACTTTCCACTTTCAGCCCAGAACAAAGCTGCGAGATCGAAGTTTTGCTTAATCTTATTGATTTTGTATCAGAGCAAAACACTTGTGCTAAACGTAAATACAATTTTAACAAAAATTCTGTTAAAAAAAATTTACCCAATTAATTCACATTTTTTTTTTGGTTAGTCGGTTAGTTAGTATTACTTATACGGGGAATATTTTCCGATTCTTTTCAATATACATATGTATATTCTTCTTTAGGATCATCAGTCGGGTCGAATCTAATTCAGACTAAGGATACAATTTAACGTGAAAATAATGCAAATAATACAACATTTTGTATACTTTCAATATAATTTAAAACACTTTACTTTGAAGCAATTTTAATTCAATAAGGAGCACTAAGAATTGCACTTTGGGCCTTCAACGTACAGCTATCCATTTCGGAGCCCAATTGGAACTACGACCGCGTACGTGACTACCTATCGACCTTCTCATTATTCCACTGCGTCCGGAGATAGCTCTTTCCGTGGTGCTAGTAGTTGACTCGGCTTGTCCACCTTCCTGCTGCACGCGGTCATCTTCCACCTCATGATTGCTGGATATGACCACGATCTTTCGGCGACCATGAAACATCTCAGCCCGCTTCAACAGCGCCAGGAACCTGGCGAACTTCCTCTCCAGAGCAGCCTTGTCTAAAGGCGTCTCCTTGGGTTCCAGTAGCCCTTCCACATGAGCTTCTTCCCCTCCTGGCGATCCGGGACCGGATGTCGCTCCAGCTGCTGGTGCGGCAGCGGGGGCATCTCCAGCCACTGGAGTGGCTCCTGGTGCTGCTCCTGCGACTGTTGGAGTGACTGCTGTTTCGGCAGGTGGAGCTGCTCCTCCCTCGGCTGCTGGAGCGGCGGCTGGCGCTGCTGCTCCATCGGCTGCAGGTGCCGCCGCTCCTCCTTCAGCCGCCGGGGTTTCACTTCTAGGTTGTATTACTGGTGGAGCGGCCTCCTCGGTTTTGCTGTTGAGCATGACAAAGTCCCTTTTCGCAAGAGTTCTCGCTTTATTTTCGGCATTTGACGAGTTCCCTCCGCTTGTTTTAACCTTTTCGTAGACCTCGGACTCGGCACAGAGATGTGTATATTTCGGGTTCACTCCGGACTTGCAGGACTGCGCCGCCTGTTGCCCGGACTCGTAGACCGGCGATCCCTCCACCGGGGCGTGGGCGTAGTTGCATGTGAAGAACGTCTGAAACCAACCGTACCTGGACTGCTGAACGATGGCACAGCCCACAAATTCAGCGTTCTCCAACACGATCTGTACGAAGTTGTATTTCGGCGACCTATAAAAATGAACATAAATTTAAGTTTAACAGTTCACTTTTCTTAGATACTATTGGAAATTCGGAGACCGAATTGATTGAGATTTCTCTCAACCTATATCATTTGCATGCTTCGTCTAGGAGAAGGCCATCATTCACCAGAGTAAGAGAACCAGATGGGATCCACATGCAATCATTTCATTCTTGAGAGGATCGAGAAGCGGACGGCCGCATATACATAAGATAAGAAGAATTTCATTACGCAGGTATAATTAAAAGTAGCTAGTGAAAACCATATTGTATTCGTAAGAAGTAAAGATCATTCAAAATATGTGAGTGAATTGAACTAGTCTAAATAAATATAATCTGCAGGCGAGTTAACATAAAAAACAAATGGATTCCGCTCTTCTTACAAGACTGTCCAAATGCATTTGTCGCACACCTGCGTCCATTATTTTGCAACCCCTAATTTTATTTTTGGGAACAAAAAAAGGTTTATAAGTTGTAATACATACGTTGTCTAACTAGAATAATTTTGTTTTTAAAAGAAATTAACATTAACATTAACATTAACAAAAATAATAAAATTATAATCTGATGTTTTGTTTTGCAAAAATCAGAACTATTAAGCTATTAAAACTATTTAAATTTGGCTAGAGCTACTTAGATCTACGAGTATTAAGAAGATTCATATGCAAAATGCTTAAAGCGAAAAAATATCTTAGATCCGAAAACCCATCCCTACATACTCTATAAGTAGAACTCACCCATTTTCTGGCTCGGTATACTTCATGATGTGCTCCACCGAAGTTCCGGCGTTCTCCCGCATCCACACCCCTATGATGTCCCTAAGGATGTCTTCCAACTCTGGGACTTTTCCCCTAATGCCTCGATACCCAATCGTCTGGCCAGCGTTTTGTGTGAAGTTCGTGTTCCGGCACTCGTCGTGTCTCAGGACACAATCCTTCACGTTGAACTCAGCTAGGTAGGCCAGTTCCGGATTCCACTTCAAGGTGCCCATCCGGCTGGCAGGACTCAGTCCGTTGAACCCTCCCTTGGCCACGCTATCCCTCAACTCATTGAAACGCCTCATTAGAAATCTTTGCACCTTTGGGCTTATTTTTATGATCTCAGCGTCCAGAGAGCAATGGTCGTGCAGTTCCTGAAAATATTTTTGGTAAAAAGATAGGTTTATAACGCTTCTTGGAAACAAAAATAATCCTGAAGTTTAAATATGCCATTTGGTAACGAAGGTTACCTTTCATGGTATATAAATACGTTCTTTTCAGAAATAGGATCAATCAATTAAAAATTAACTTTTACCACTAATAAATTTTATTGACAAGTTCTATTAATAATTTATATTCAATTCTCGAGCGGCGATTAATATAATATGTTCACTGACATACAAACACTATTTAAAAAAGTGATAAATAATTTGGCTTCCGAAGAAAGTATATATGTGAACAAAAAATGTACTAATGTAAATTATTTGGTTATTTATCACGTGGCAGGCATTTTAGCTTAGTAACTCACGGTTGTTTCATTGCAAGCCACATGTTGGAGGTCTTTGTGGCACAACGAGGGATCGCAGTAGTTCGCTGTTTCAAATGAGTTCTTTCCTGGCTCCGCTTTATTATCCGATCCTCCAGGGGCTGCATTGCCAGCTTCGGTGACGGCTGGACTTGCTGTCGTAGTGGCTTCCGTTTGAATGGCCAAGCAACTGGCGATTATTAGAAGAACAAGGGCCAACATTTTCCATCCAGAGACCGTGGCGTATTAACGTTAGTTTTTCAAAACATATATGAAACGAGTCAGACTGTGAAATCACAATTTCCAAAGATCAAATCATAGAGCAAAACCAATTTTATAAATTTAAATATTTAAGCATTTTTAAGCAAAAAAATTTAAGCTTTAAAGAGACTTTTTTACATTCTTTTTTAAATTTGGACTTCTAAAAAAAACATGGAAGTTCTAAATTAAAAAATGTTTTTGCTTTAAAATGTTCTAATTATGCACGCTTTTCTATGTACTAATATTAACGTTTGGCATTATGTCATATAAGTAAAAGTCGGGTCGTACCGAAAGTTCCCCAAAAGATTTTTTTCTTTAAAGAACTCCCCTACTTTTTATTATTGAGGCTAGAGCTGGAAGAACATCGATAGCTTTTAGAAAACGTACTCAAGCTTACATATATCGTATAGTGATAGTATTGCTGAAATATAAAATATTAGATTTCATGAAGTTGATCTCATGAAGATTTGTAATCTTCATTGATATCCATTGATATCGCAGTTGAACCAGAAACTGGGAGCGTTTATGTACTTGTTGCTATATGAAAACAGCTGTTTCTTGTTTTGATTTGAACATACGTTCATATGTACACATACAGAAATTATAGATGAGAATTAATTGGAGCAAAGCAAGAGTAAGGTGGACATAAATTCCTGAATTTATGTTATAGGCAAGGATTATATAAAAAGTGTATAGATTGTAAAGATCATGTATTTCGCACAATTGGCCGTGGTAAATAAGGCACAAGGTGTGGATATCAAGAGACGCACTCTTGGGAGAGCGAAAGTAAATAAACCGGTCGCTGATAGCATTTAAGTTGGGCTCCACTCCACTCCACCCTTCTGCATACGTGGACTGCTCTTCCGACGGCCAGTTGACTGGCAACTGCCGTTCTGCTTGCACTTGCCTCCTCCGTGGGCTGCTAATCGTGAGCCGTTGGTTTATCGCTCCTTATAGCGAGAAGTAGATTATGTACAAATATCAAAGGTTAATTCAGAGCCACAGGGGGAACAGGTGGTTGGACTGCAAAGTAACCCCCAAATAATATTTCTGTGTTTTGCAGCTCAACGTCTGAGAGAATCCTCGAGAAACCCGACGCCGAGATGAAGTTCCGCGGTAATGGAAAGCTTTTGTGGAATTTGGTAGTGCTGCTCATGGAATGCTTGTGGATCTCCGCTTTATAATCCATATCTTATTCGAATTTCAGACGAAGAACTCCTTTGCCCAGCAGTCTCCAAATGGGATCGCCAAGAAAGTGCTGCCCGCCAGCAGCTACAGCACCGCCCAGAAGACCATCCCCTTGGAGCAGCCGAATCTGCTGAAATACCACGTCCTGCCGCTGGAAGAAACGCTGAACCGCTTCATGACCACTGTGGAGCCTCTGCTGACATCGGAGGAGTTTCAACAGCAAAAGGGAATCACTTCCGAGTTCTTGAAGAAGCAGGGACGCGAACTGCAGCTGCTCCTGGAAGAAGCCGGCAGCAAGGAGAAGAATTGGTTAGCCCACCGCTGGCTGAAGGCCGCCTATTTGACCTATCGAGATCCAGTCACCGTGTTCGTGAGTCCCGGCATGACCTTCCCCAAGCAAAACTTCAGGGACTCACTCGCTTTCGTGGACTATACAGCCAGGGTTATCTATGGACTGGGCGAATTCAACGACATGGTGCACGCCAATAAAATTCCTATCGTTAAAATGGGCAAGAACGAGCTGGACAACAGCCAGTTTGGCAAAGTATTTGGCACATGTCGAATTCCCAGAAGGGGCACCGACGATATCGTATATAATCCCGAATCCGATTATGTGGTGGTGATCTACAAGAATCACTTCTACCAACTGAAGATATACAGTAAGGAGGGAAAGCTCATTGCTGCTCCATGTCTGGCTGCCCAACTGGAGAATGTCGTGTTGAAGGAAACGCAAGTGGGAATTCCCTATGGTATTCTGACAACTGACTCCAGGGACAACTGGGCTGAAGCCTACGAATATCTGGCTGAGACTCCTGACAACAGGGATGCCCTTAAAACCATTCAGGGAGCTCTGTTCACCGTCTCACTTGATGAGGGTACATCCCTTAAGCAAGGCGAAGAGGCCGACGAACTTATTCTATCGCTGATCCATGGCAGTGGCAGTAAGAGCAACAGCGGCAACCGCTGGATGGACAAAACTATTCAGCTGGTGGTGAACCCCAATGGAAACGTTGGATTCACCTATGAGCACTCGCCGGCTGAGGGCCAGCCCATTGCGATGATGATGGACTACGTGGTGCAAAAGATGTAAGTTAAGACGCACATATGGTTCGAAGCAACTGCAATTTATATGATTTCAGGAAGGAAGACCCTAGTTTCGGGGAAAGCGGCTCAAAGGACTTTACTCCCGCACAGAAAATACTCTTCTCTTCGACCAATAAAAGTCTAGAGAACTCATTGTCCGTCGCCCAGCAAAACGTGGATAAACTTGCCAATGCTCTCCAAATGAAGGTTCTAAAATTCACCGGCTTTGGAAAGGATTTCATAAAGAAGCAGCGTTTGGGTCCGGACAGCTTTGTTCAGATGGCGCTGCAGCTCGCTTTCTACAAGTAACTAGATTCTCTTACAGATTTTCAATAACACCAAATATACATTTACGTCTTACAGAATGCACTCAGAACCACCAGCGCAGTATGAGTCGGCGCACCTGCGCATATTCGATGGCGGACGAACCGAAACCATACGCTCTTGCTCGAACGAATCATTGGCCTTCTCCCGCGCTATGCAGGACTCCAATGTTACCGACAAGGAACGCGCCGCTAAGCTTCGTGAGGCAGTAGTGTCTCATCAGACGTATGCTAAGCTGGCTCTTCAGGGGAAGGGTGTTGATCGTCACCTGCTTGGACTGAAGCTGATGGCTCTGGAGCATAGCAAGCCAATTCCCGAGTTCTTCAAATCACCAGGCTTTGTCAAGTCGAATCACTTCCGCATGTCCACCTCACAGGTGGCCACTAAATACGATGCTTTCATGGGATACGGTCCGGCGACTGACGATGGTTATGCATGCTGCTATAATCCACGGGATAATGACATAATATTGGCCATATCCGCTTGGCGCCATTGTCCAATAACGGATCACTTGAAGTTCGCCGAGACCCTCGAGCAATCCTTTTTCGAAATGAAGAATGTTCTGGAGAAGAACCCGCCTGAGACTAAGTCGAAGTTGTAGAAATGTTCCAGAATAATGCAATTTATCAGAGATTAAACTTTAAATGACTTGATTAATGTACGCTCAAATGATGAAAGGGTTTGCACTGGATGGGAAAGTCAACCCGAAAACCTTTGCAACTAAATTGGCCTAATAGCCAGAACTAAGATGTTATTCACTTTACATCCTAGCTCTTAAAATCAGTCCCTTTTAAAAGTTTACACCTTGTTACTTTTTGAGACAAATGCAATATTTTTTTAAAAATTACAAATTTAAGCCATTTATCCTGTAACTTGCATGGGATATCGTTGTACAAATATTTTCACATATACGGGTTTAAGAACTGAAATTATTCTTTTTTAGTTTCTCTGAAACTAAATAATAGCTTTAATTAGTGGTCGGGCTAATTTATTTTTTACTGTTCTTTTTAAGATAGAAAACAAATCGTGCGAAATTTGTTTTCACTGTTTGCACTGTGGCTCGTCGCTCCTTGAGCTCCCGTCGTTGCTGCCGCAGCTTCGATTTGAACAACTCCTCTAGTGCCTGGACGCGATCGCACATCTCCAAGTCCGCGATGATCTGCGGCCAGTCGTCCACGGCGAAAATGTCCATTAGCGCATCGAGTCCTTCAGACAGAGCCCACAGGTCATCTTCCTGGGCACAATAAGTCAATAGGAAGAGCACTATTGCCTTAACCAGAGGCTCTGAGAGCAGAGAGCCCAGCGTGCCCAGCATGCGGTTCCAGTTAACGCGGATATTTATATCTGTGCACTTGCTAGCTCCCTCGATAATCATGTTCAGGTCATTCTCCGTCATTTGGCCAAAAAGATCCTTGCGAGACTTGAGCAAACTCAGAGAGGAACGCATTAGTGAAGTAATGGCCTCCATAACGGCTACATCTTCGTTTCCCCTAAAGGCTTGTTGACACAAAATCATCCACATGTTATAGATGTCGTGGCAGCCGCCCAAATCTTCAGCGGGCAGTACATTGCACAGGTTCTGGAGGCAAATCAAGTAGGCCACTCTTAGTTTTGCCACTTTCTCCTTGATATTGTCCTGCTGGGACACTATATTTGCCACAGCTGGTTGCAGTGGTTGAGCCTTTTGCCACAATTTCTCGATCACTTTGTTTTGTTTGATGGTCTCCAAGAAGTTGGCGGGGAGTCCTCCTGATCCACTGTCAGCTGTCTCGTCCTCCATTTCGTAATCGGCCACGCTCTCAGACTCTGACTGCTCGCTATCCGTATCCCAGTTACTCTGTTCATCGCTGGAGCCCAGGTTGGTAATAATCTCCGCCACCAGGCGCTGGGCATCTAGCAGGTACTCCAGGTTTTTGAGTGCTACTTCGGCATCGCAATGGTTTGGTTGGGACTGATTGGCACTCTGTGTTTCCGTCATCTCCTCCGTCTCCATAGAGATTTCCAGCACGGGTGCCTCGTTCTTCGACTTTACATTTTGAATTTCGGTTTTGCAGCCTTGCAGCTGGGCCTGGGGATCAATGGCTAGTAGTTTGTCCAGACTGTTCAGAATTTCCTGAGTGTGTCCGGCCGCGCAGGCGGGGACATTACACAAGATACCAGCGGCTAAGGCGTTAAGGTAAAGCTGCGCGTGGCTTTCTGTGGGAGACACAAGAAGCTCAGGTAGTACGTTACTGCTGGCCAGGACGTTCCACGAGCTGGAGTTGTTCTCAGACACCACCAGTACGAGTTGGGCAACTGAAATTGCACTTTCAAGGCCAAACTTTCTGTAGTCGAAGCCCAGCAGCAGGCTGGAAAGGAAGTTGGCCTGGTTTAGGGCTTCTGTAGCTGTGGGCGAGCTCTCGCAAAGATTTCGGAGCAGATGTATTGCTTGCTGGAAGGTGTCCGCATGCAGTTCGTTCTCGAATCCATTTTTAGTCAGATCATAGCTACGGACCAGGGTCAGCAAGGGGGTCAGTACGTCGTTATCCACGAGGAAATCGCACACCTCCGTGCCAAACACCGAGAAATTCCGAAAGGCACCTGCCGCCGCATTCCGGATGGCGCTCTCCTTATCGCACAGCAGGGGGGCCGCAATCCGGACCAACTCGCTGTCACGTATTTCGGGAACCTTCTCCTTTCGCAGTGCCAGCACAGCGAAGGAGTGCAGTCCGTTCAGCTTTTCCTCCACGTCCGCTCGCTGCAGGTGCAGGCAAATTGCCTCGATTGGTCCGACGCCCTCCGTTTCGCCCGCCGATTCTAGATCAATTTCCGCAGAAGTGTCCACGCCGGATGGCGTCCGCGTTTTCACTTTCCGGACTTTTCCCATTGCAACAAAACACAACTGCACGTGTTTACTATGGGGCTGGAACAAAAGGCGGCGGCTATTCGTGCTATCGATGTTTCCAGATATTTGGCACAATCGATAGTATCGATTCTTAAATGTTTGAAATGTTATAATATTATTTATTTTAATATTATTTTATTATTTATAATAATATTATTTATTTTAAAATATTTATTCATAAAAAATATTTAAAATGCAATATAAAATTCTTGTTAAGAAATTGATTACCCTACACTGAAAGGGATATATATTTTTATGTTTATTCGTATACAAAGTGCTACTAAATTAATCTCGAGCTGTAAGTAATTAAATAATAATCTATTATTTTGTCATAATTATATTAGTGAGTGAAATAGTGAGGTCTTTAAAGTGAGTAGTAAACATTTTCTTAATTAAAGCCTGAAGAATGTTTAACTTACTGTCGGAACACATAGTTATTGCCGCTTTTAATATTTGCTTGGGAAAAATATTTTCTTGTAGCCCTATAATTCCCAACTGGTTCTAGCGAGGACTGTAAGGCATGTCTTCTAATTTAGAGTCGCAAAATAGTTCAAGTCATCTCTCTTACCGGACGAGCAGTGAATGTAGTGTATGTGTAGTGTATGTACTGGTGTATGTATGCATGTATGCATCTATGTATGTATGTATGTATGTATGTATGTATGTATGTATGTATGTATGTATGTATGTATGTATGTATGTATGTATGTATGTATGTATGTATGTATGTATGTATGTATGTATGTATGTATGTATGTATGTATGTATGTATGTATGTATGTATGTATGTGTGTGTGTTACTTGCAAGAAGTAGTATTCGTTTAGGAAACATATTTTCTTTAAGAAATTTATTACCCTACACTGAAAGGGATATATATTTTTATGTTTATTCGTATACAAAGCAGTGATGGCAATTTAGCCTTTTTCCGGAGAGATCTATCCTGCTTTTTACTGCTTCATCCGGAAAAAATGTCAAACAGCCCTAACCCGGAAATCTGTCATTTTTTAAGTTTTTCTATCCGGAAATTGGTATGAAATTGGTATAATTCCACATTTTTTTGTTTGCAAACTATGTGGCATATCTTTTAAGCAAAATGTTATCGATATTGTGTGTAATCGTATGAATATCGAACTCACTTTGTCAAATTGCCTAAAGAAGAATACAAACAAAATAATATACAAAAGCAAACATTTTGAAATTTCTGCCAAAATGCCTAAAGAAGGGTGGAAACAAAAATGAAGCAAACGTTGAGGGCGAATGCGTCGTGGACGAAACATTTAAGATATTAAATTAAAAGTTAACTAAATAAATAATAATCATAAAAAAAATATGTCCTGTTTTTTCATCCTTTTTTGAAATTTCAGCCTATTTTTTCCGTTTTTTTTTCTCAATATCCTTTTTATTCAGAAAAATATTGGCATCACTGGTGCACATAAGTGATGAACGGTAGCATTTCAGTGATTACAGGTATTACCAGCGCATAATTAAAAATACATGTTTTAAGACATATACAATTGAAAAAGCTTATACAAATATATATTCTCATACAAACATAACTTATAAGCGCGAATTTAAAATAGATCTAAAATATTGTTATATATTTATCATATTTTTTTCCAAGTCGCTTTCGTAAGCAAAATTAAACTCATCTTACGGTTTTTAGTGTACAGTATTAGAGTAAAGCATTACACCGGTCTGGCCGATGATACACGACCTTCATGTGCTGCCACCTGGCATTTTCTATTCGATAGCTATTTATCGATTACACTGGGTTGTATTTACATCTCTAGCGGCAGAAAAGTGCAGAAAATTTTCAGAAAATTTGTAAACGGAAAGTGAAAGATTGCGTACAGTTACATCTGTGTGCCATGGATGCGAGCTTAGAGGAGAGCATGGATAGCGATCGCGCCAGTTCGCCGATCAGCAAGCCGGAGGCGACGGAATCTCCGCCAGAAGTCGGTCTCAATGGAAACGGCAGTAGTAGTGGTAGCACCAGCCAGGATACTCTAAATAATGGCGTTGCTATAGTCAAGGAAAAACCCAACGAGGCCCATTGGTGCGTAGTTATGGAAAATCCGGTGTTTAAATGCTATAGTTATTTTACCTCGACATAATTACAGGAGCAAGCCCTTTAATGCGTTTAGTGGTCGTCCCATTGGGGAGCACACAGCCCAGCAGCAGGCGCTGCTGCAGCAACAACAGCAGCAACCGCCGCTACAGCAGCATTCGCAGCCGCCGCAACAGCAGCCGCCACAGCAGCAAGCTCTTTCCGGAGCAAATGGAGTCACAGGACCCCCGGAAATCTGGGTAGAAACCAAGGCGGAGGACGGTCGCTCCTATTATTACCATGCGGTAACTAGGGAAACCACCTGGTCTCGACCTGATGGGCCCGGTGTCAAGATAATGACCCAGGCGGAGGTGGAGGAGATGGCCAAGCGACCTGCCCAGGCCGTCAAAACGGAAGCCAAGGCATCCGAGACGCCTGGCGAGATTCCGGCAGTGTCGTCACACCTCACGTCGCAACCGCCGCCGCACCTGATGAGCCAGCCTCCACCAAATGCGGCAGCACCGCTGCTTTCCCAGCCGCCACCTAGTGTGCGCCAACAGCCACCACCAATGTTTCAGCCACCTGGAATGCAGGCGCCTCCTGGGTTTGGGCAGCCGCCGTTTTGTATGCCGCCTCCAACTTACGGTTTTCCTGGAGGACCGGCACCAGCTGGAGCGCCGTGGGGTGTGGGGATGCCACCTTGGCAGCAACAGCAGCACATGCAAGACAAGCCAGCCAAGTCGCTAATCATCAAGCCGGGTGTGATCGATCCGGCGGTTATAGCACGAGCAGCGGAGTGGTCAGAGCATCGTGCTCCCGATGGAAGACCGTACTATTTTCACGCTGGTCGAGGGGAGAGTGTCTGGGAGAAACCGCAGGCGCTGAGGGACATGGAGGCCGCTCGCATGGCAGCGCACTCGGGCGTGGCGCCCGCTGTGGCAACAGCTCCGACTGGCCTACCACCCCACTTGCTACCCAACCCTATGATGCATATGCCACCGGGATCAGCGCCGCCAGGATTTGATCCGCATGCAGCTTTTGCGGCTGCTGCTGCAGCAATGAAAGCGAATTCGGAAAACACAAAGGCTGCGCAGGCAGCTGCTTTGGAGAAAGAGGCTAAGAAGGCGGCGGAGGAGAAGCGAAAAAAGGAAGAAGAGCAGAAGAAGGCGGCGGTGTCAGCGAAGCAGACGGACAAGAGTCGACCAGTGACAAGTACGCCCATCGCTGGAACGCCATGGTGTGTCGTATGGACTGGAGATTCACGCGTCTTCTTCTATAATCCATCGACTAGGACTTCGGTTTGGGATCGCCCCGAGGATTTGATGAATCGTGAGGATGTTGACAAGGCGGTAAACGAGCGTCCGGAGCAACTGAAGACTCCGCAGGAGAAGTCGGCTGAATCCGATCAGAAGTCCGGCGAGGAGGCAACTCGTGAGCAGGCTCAAACCCAAGTTCCAGCCCAGCAACTGGACCAGGTGCAAAAAGTGGATGCGGATGATGATGACGACGATGAGGTTATCAAGATACGCACTGAGTCCGAGTCTAGTGTGGAAGAGGTGCCAACCAAACGAGTGCGAATGAGTAAGTTACGGCTGTTAGAGCCATAATAAGCCTAAAATAATCTTTTTTTGAAAAAAACTGAATCTAATTCACTTTTATTTTCTCTTGCACCTCTAATAACATTAGTTTCAAAGTCAAAGCGGGCAGAGGATGTCGCCCTAGAGGCTGAGCAGCGGGCGGCAAAGGAGCGGGCCCTAGTACCCTTAGAAAAGCGCGTCACCCAGTTCAAGGAAATGCTTCGAGAGAAGGACGTATCGGCCTTCAGCACTTGGGAGAAAGAGCTTCACAAGATCGTGTTCGACCCGCGGTATCTTCTTCTGACTTCGAAGGAACGCAAACAGGTATTTGAAAAGTATGTGAAGGATCGGGCCGAGGAGGAGCGTAAGGAGAAGCGGAACAAGATGCGCCAGAAGCGTGACGACTTCCGCAGCCTAATGGAAGAAGCCAGGCTGCATGGAAAGTGAGTATTGCTAATCATCATCTATATCGTTTACATTAAGTTAGGGTAGCAGGAGAGGTGCATACCGGAAGGGTATTCTCGATTCGTTGAAAAGTATGTAACAGGAAGAAGTAACCGTTTCCGACCCTAGAAAAATATATATACTTTATCCTTTATTAAATCAAAAACTAAGTAGTAGGTGGCCGACCCTATAATGTATATATATTATACATATATATAATTAGGACCAATAGCCGAGTCGATCTGACCATGTCCGTCTGTCCGTCCGTATGAACGTCGAGATCTCTGAAACGATAAAAGCTAGTAAGTTTAGTTAGACTGCATGTCACTCTAGTGCCGCCTACGATGCGCAAGTTTGTTTCAGTACGTTGCCACGCAACAAACCGCCTAAAACTGCAACGGCTACACTTTGAAAAATTGATTGTTTTAATATTTTTTTCATTTTGCTTATAAGTCTTTTAAAAAGCTATCGATTTGCCCTCTCTGATGCCCACAAACCGCACAATACTCTCACTCCCATTAGTTGAGTAACGGGTATCTGATAGTCGAGCGTAGATAATTATTCTCCTACATTGTTGTATATTCATTTGAAAGCGTTCATAAAAGATTACTACATTTTTTAGTTTTATCCGTACATTCTTCCTGAAACGTTCTCGTTAAAACTTGAATTCCCAACTTTTGCAGGTCCTCATTCTCGGAGTTCAGCCAGAGGAACGCCAAGGAAGAACGGTATCGGGCCATCGAGAAGGTCCGCGAAAGGGAGAGTCTCTTCAACGAGTATATCGTGGAGGTGCGGCGCCGCGAAAAGGAGGACAAGCAGCTGAAGAAAGAGCAGGTAGGCCTAGGGTATGCTCGAGCACCTGACCCCATCACCTTACGTATCTCGATGTTTAAACATAAATGCATATCTTTATATATATTTAATAACTTACCCGTATGCCAAACGTATTTACATAATGTGATTGATTTTCTGTTAACTTTTAAACCATAAACAACGTGTGAATCGAAACCGAAACAAACCAAACTGAAAATGAAACCGAATCCGAACCCTGATCGATTGCATTATCCCTGAACGTGTTGGGTTCCCGGTGGTTTGCCACCCGATACCTTAGCCACTAGCTAGCAGGTTACAGCACAAATGCACCACCCAAAACACCAAAATACACAACAGCAACAGCATCGAGAACCACCTGTACAACACCCTCGACAGTCTATTTCGCCCGCCGTCTGCCATCGCCGTCCACTGATCTACTTGACCACGCACATGTTTGCAATCTGTGTGGTGAGTTACTTGAAACATAACAAGCAAAAGCATTAAAATTTGTTTTTCTGCAATAAGAGACAAATTTGGAAAAAAAAAAAAATACAATTATAAAAACAATAAAAACAAAACTATCGAAAGGTTGCCAAACTGAAAATTACCTGATAATCGTTGGTGTGATTTCCACTTCCCGCCCTACGCCCCACGTCGCCCCTCTCGGATGTTTTATGCGATGTGATGTGAAGAAGAGGATGTTGCGATGATGTGATTGGCATTGGGATCATGAGTGATGATGTTTGAAGTTCGCGATGGGCTCTCGGAGGGATGCCACCGAGCAGGAAGCTTGCAAAGACAGATTGTTCCAGAGATCCGGAGCGACTGCAATTCGTGTGCAGGTGTCTGCGGCGCTAAGCAAACAGTATGAATAATACTTAATTTAATTAACCCACTATTTTCGTTTTGTTTACAAATAATGTACACACTCAGCAGTTTGTCACCTGACAGAGGCAAGCCCAAGGAACCGAACTCAGCCCGATCCCACCTGCACAGACCAAAGACTAACGATATTCCAAAGCCACAATATCCAGCTCTTTGATCTGGCAGGTCTAGGCAGCGGCCCAAGTCGCTGGAAGGCTCTCCTGCCCCATATTCATACCATATACCATATTTTACTGTAGACCTATCGACTATTGTACCCTTCGGCCGTGCTGAAGTCTGAACATCAAGGCCTGCTAATGAATAGAGAAATTAAGGGGTTAGGTGGTCCGTTCGCTGTTACGCATACATGCATCAACTTTTGCTTTCCTCTGCATTTGTAATATTATACCCGTTACTCTCTAGATTCGTTAAAAGATATGTAAAGGTTTTCCATATAAATGATCTCGGAAACTTAAAAAGGTAAAAATTTAAGATTAGGCGTGAAGATTCTAGAGACGACCAGTCTGTGTAGATTTGTTTTGGAAGAACTCTGTAGAGAGTCAAAAAAGGGTTTAATTTGTACTCGCACTCCACCCATCTGAGTAATGGGTATCTGATAGTCGAAGAAATCGACGATTGTTGTCTGTGTTTCGGTTGAGTCTGTCCTTCCCCTTGTTCTCTACGTCAGCAGGACTTGAACTAACGCCACGTTCTCTTTCAGTTATGTCTCCAATCGCTAATCAAACCCTCTCTCTTCCAGGCACAAATCGTGTAACTATGTTCAATAGCTTAAGAAACAGTAGTCTAAGTCTTAAGTTAGACAATTAAGTATAGAATGTTAAGTGAAGCCGCATCAATTCGAGACCTCTAATTCGATCTCTATGTCGCATTTCTCTTCTCTTCCGCATGACTGTCATGTCAATATTCCTTTCACACACACTTAAAATCTCTAGATCCGCAAGGACTTTCTGGATATGCTGCGGGAACGTCACGACATCGAGCGCCACACCAGGTGGTACGACATCAAAAAGAAGTTTGAGTCGGACCCCCGCTACCGTATAGTGGACTCCATGTACCGGGAGGAGTACTTTGAGGATTACCTGCACATTATGAAGGAGGAGAAGCGGAAGGAGCGGGAGATGCGTGAGCAACGGGAACGGGAGCGACATCGCGAACGTAAATCAGATCGCAGGGAGAAGGATAAGGAAAAGGAGAAGGATAAGGACAAGGACAAGGGTCGGAAGGATCGAGGTCGGAGCCGTTCGAGAGACAAGGACCGCGAGCGCAAATCATCCAAAGAGAAGGATAAAATTAAGGAGGAAAAAAGCAAGTCGGACAAAAGCAAGAAACGAGATACCACTCCAGTAAGTCAATAATCGCCTTAAAGGTTTTAGATCAATATCTTAACCAGCATATTTATGGCTGCTTTTCATAGGAGGAGGGTGAGCATCGTGGGGAATCAGATAGGGAGGAGCGAGCTGGCAGCGACGACAGCGAGGTGGCTCGCCAACGGGAGAACGAAGCTGAGCAAAAGCAGAAGGAACGCGAGAAGAAGCTAAGGGTAGAGCAGAGTATTCGGGAACGGGAGAAGGAGGTGCAGCGAACTCTGGCCGGGCATTTGAGGGATCGGGACAAGGAACGCGAACATCACATGCGCGAGGAGTGCATTGGTCGCTTTACTGCGTTGCTGACAGATCTGGTGCGGACGCCCGACTTTACGTGGAAGGAGGTCAAGCGACAGTTGCGGAAGGACCATCGCTGGGAACTAATTGAAAGCCTCGACCGCGAGGATCGCGAGCGGTAATACATTAACATTACTAAATATAAAATTTAGTTTTAAATAAAAATGTAATACCATTACAGAAAATTCAACGAGCACATTGACAATCTGATGAAGAAGAAGCGGGAGCGATTCCGCGAAATGCTCGACGAGATTAGCACTCTGCAGCTTACTAGCACGTGGAAAGAGATTAAGAAACTGATCAAGGAGGATCCGCGATACCTAAAATACAATTCGGACAAGGGCGAGCGCGAGTTCCGCGACTACATTAAAGATAAAACGATGACAGCAAAGACTTCTCTGCGGGAACTCCTGCAAGAGTGCAAATTTATTACTCACAAGAGCAGCGATCTCATCAAGGAAAATCCAAACCATCTCAAGGAGATTCAGGACATTTTGAAGAACGATAAGCGGTAAGAAGAAATTGTTATTATTAATATTTAACGATTGCGATTTTTGAAAATGAATTAATAGGGTTTTAAGTTTTGCCAAAATTACCATAACTTAAGAGCTTGGCTGATTATGTGTTCCATCTTGTTATTCTTCCTAGCTATTTGGTTCTCGATCATATGGAGGAGGAGAGAAACACTATTGTGCTCGGCTTTTTGGAGGAGCTCAACAAACGCGGTCCGCCGCCACCACCCACAGCTTCGGAGTCAACGCGCCGCAACAAGTAGTGGCATTATAAAATAACTAATCAATTTAATCATAACAATTAAATTATTATACTAAGCCGAAGTTAAGCAACTTCGAATATTTTAATTGAATAAAATACACACATTAATGCAATTTGAAAGTGACAGATAACTGCTTTTCATTCATAAATATTTATTGATCATTTATACGTTATGATAGAGTTGTGATTTCATCTATGTATTTATCTTATTTTAACTTTTGTTTTTGCAATTCTATATAATTCTATATGTTCTTGTTTACCCATTCATCGGTTCGCCTAAACGTGACCGTTATTGTTTAATACACATTCTTTCTGCACTGTAGCCGAGTTTTCTAATGCCTAAAAATAAATACAAATACAATAATCCGTAATGTTATTCGTTTCAAAGCCAGACTTCCTTCCATTCATATGGAAATTGTAGTATTAGGAACTAATATCGAAAATAATGTCTCCCCATTGATGCAAACAAATCTTTTTCCTCTCGTTTGTATAAAGATATCTGTGGTTTTGGTGTTTTAACATTTTAGGACAAGCTTAACTAACCTAATAGCCCTACAATCGTTAAATAGCGAGACAGTTTGCGCTATATGATTAATCATGCAGGCTTTGGATGTCACAAAATGTTTCCATTGAACACCTTTAACCATTTTATTTAGAATGACAAGAACTCAAAAAATTTAAAAACCAATTACCGGATTGGTAAAGAATAAACAAAGTTAATATAATGATAAATTATATTATTGATAATGATTCATGCATTACAATTTTGTGCACTTCTATTCCTTAAAATGCCCATTTCATATGAAAAATCTATTTAAATTAAACAGGACCAAATATTTATTAATATTTGAAAGAAAAGAAAGCAAATAATCTTATTTCTTCCCATCCATTCAGCACCCGTCCAATCAATATACACGCACCCACTCAAGCATCTATCTATTTTAGCTGGTGTTTTAGTTGACTGCTCTTTACGTTCTAGAACTTCGATTCTCTATGTTACACTACAACTGCTAGATACTATCTGTATAATATTTACTTGTTGTTGCTCTTATTGATTTCATTTTTCTGTTTCGGTTAGGCACAAAGTAACTGGTTTTCATTTCATCATGGCTCACGATCGAATGCTGCACTATTATACTTTTTTATTTATTTACTAGTTACATTTAGTGGCTACTACCAATTTATTGAACAGTTTAGTGTGGTTTTCCTATAATTCTCTCTCATTACATTTAAATTTTAATATATTGCTAGCTTTGTTCTTGCCTTTTGTGGTGCAAACCACATTGCATTGTCAAATGAAAAGTACAGGTGTCCTTGTGTTTTCTATATGTGGCTAAATCTAAGCAGTAAATTCTTTTACAATTAAATGTTTTTCTTGATATACATCTACGTGTACAGACATAAAAAAAATGCGAGAAGGGCGGGTGGAGGTGGTGTTGGAGTAAAGGTTTTGTGTTTGCGTTTACAGCGAAGGATGAGTTTCATTCCATTCGGATTTAGTTTACACGAGGGAACTGAAAATATCGAGCAAAATAAACCAAATTTTAAAATCATATAAAAATATATTTTTATTAAATAAAGCAGTTTATGAACTAAATGAAACTTTTACTAAAATCAGCGATAATACTCCAAGTCAAAGGGTTAGTAACAGCGTTCCAAAGTTCATACTCTCATATAATTATTTGTAAGTTTTCTTATAGAAATGTAATGAGGAAGTAAATCAAATGAAGTGCTTTATACATTGTAAAAATTTGTATGTATATTTCCATTTCCTTTAAATGCAAGAGTTACCAATTCTAATGTTCTTATGTTGACAACTATAGTGGATGTGTTTTTGTTTCCTCGTTTTACATAATCTTTAAGCTTATGCTTAGATTGAAAAGCATTCAAAATGCACAAAACAAATTTTGGATCTATACAAATTTAAGTTTATGTTTTAGTATAACAAATGTTGGAAACTTGTTTCGATGATGTGGTGGCCAATGCAACGTGTGATATTTTTTGCTGTTATTTAATCAACAGAAAACCGATTTGTGAAAATTGAACTACGCGTGTCTCTTGTTTGCCATATGCAGTTATTTTTAGTTTTGCTGTTTGTCTCGTTAGAATAGATATAATATAATAATATGTGTATATAATACGTTTATATAAATAATTAAAAATAGTACTCATAATCATTAATAATTCATCATCTGTTCGTATGCATAACAGTTATTGTTGCTATTGTGGTTGTTGTTGTTCTTGTTGTTTTCTGCAGTAGTAATTCATCAGTAGTGGTTAAATAAGCGGTTTCTTCTTGGTTGTCAATCAGTTGCCCTTGGTAGCCTCCTTTGCGGCCATGATCAAGGGAGTCAGACTGGCCAATGGACGGGCCAGTTTCAGGAAGGGGTGCTGCAAAAGAGTTGAGGTTTAAGCTAGAAGCCCGCTTGGCACGTGGACTGAAAGACTCACCTTCAGCAAGTCCAATGCACTTGCTCGCCGATCCACCTCCACCTCCAGACACTGGTCGAGGAAGTCCTGAAATGCTGAGGACAGCTTGTCTTTTTCTTTAATCTCCGGCTTGCCATTGGTGGCAATGAGGTACAAGGCTTTAAGCGGATTTTCGTTGAGGTACGGCGGTTCGCCCTCAACCATTTCTATGGCCATAATGCCCAGAGACCAAAGGTCCACCTGCATGAGAAAAGGGTCGTTAGAATGTTGAGATATTTAAATCCAAATGTTTCGTCTAATGTGACGTCTCACCTTGGGTCCGTACTGTTTCCGGGTGACAACCTCGGGGGCCATCCAGTACGGTGTGCCTACCATCGTTGTGCGTTTGGATTGCTCCGGCGATATTTGCGCACAGAAACCAAAGTCAGTCAGCTTGACAGAGCCGTCGAGGCCCAACAGGATGTTATCACTCTTGATGTCGCGATGGATAACCTGATTGGCATGAAGGAACTCCAGTGCTTGCAGCACTTCTCGGCAAACAGCTGCGATCTGACCCTCGTCCATGCAGGTCTCGGTGACGACGTCGGTAAGAGAGCCGCCGGGCAGGTACTCCATGACCACCCACAGCTCCTCAGACACGAGGTAGCTGTCCAGATAGTTGACTACATTCGGGTGTTTGTTCTCCCGCATCACAAGGATCTCGTTGATGATGAGCTCCTTTTTGGGCTGCTGTGACAGGTTCATCTGCTTGATGGCCACCTCCATGCCGGTCGAGGATTCAATTGCCGTGTAGACCGTGCCAGAGGCACCTTGACCAATCTTTTCCATCTTGGTATACTTTCGATTGGGATCGCCCACGGAGACGATGGTGCGCAGCTTTTCCAGGATCTCCTCGTCGGACATCTTTTTCTTCTTGGCGTTGGCTGCCCGCGTGTTTGGCGTTGCAGCCGCAGCCACAGCCGCCTGAGGCACGGCGATTTGGTTGCCAGCCACTGGAGGACTTGGCCCACCGGTTGACACTTGGGCTACCGTAGGTTCCGGTGTATACAGATCTGGTGATCCAACGGAGGCGGGTGTGGGCGATGCGGGTGTGATGATGGGCGGTTGGGGAACCCCAACAAGAAGCGAAACAGTCGAGTTGCGAGAGGAAGACGTCGGCGTGGGACAATGGATCGTTGGCAAGGCGTGGTGTGTGCCATCGTCGTCGTGGAAAGAAGGAAATGATGAAAAGGAGGAAGCAGAGGAATGGTGATTAGTCGTTGTTGCTGTGGCTACTGTCGCTGCTGCAGTGGTAGCGTGTGCTGTTGCTGTCTCGACGAGACTACCACGAGGTGCAGCTGGAGCAGGATCAGTAGTAGGAGTGGTAGAACAAGTAGGATTAGTAGCTGACAAAAGAGTTGATGTTGCATCGGTGCCTTCTGTTTCTGCTGTTGTTTTGGTGGTTGTTGGGGACGTTGGAGCTGGCGTCGTTGCAGTTGTTTAATTAAATTTTTTTAGCAGCAAATAGAAGCGGAGCAAAACAGAACAGAACACAGAGAGGCGATACAAATACCAAAATATACATTCATTAAATCGTCAAAAGCACCACAAAAGGATTATAGTGTTAAAAAAGGCAACATATTGAAGCTATCACGACACATCACAACCTTTGAGCCCTGTCAGCAAACTAGACTTTTTGCATTATTGAAAACAAATTATCAAAAACTCGAGGTGCAATCGAAAAATAAGCAAAATATTCAAATGTAAAGTTGCTCAGTTTCAGATAATCACACTACTTATTATTCAACTTGCATTGTCTCCTGTATTTTACAAATATTTTTTAAGAGACTACCGAATACATCTTGGACAAAAAATTTGTTTGCACGTAAGTACGGAATTTTTAATGATAAATGGATTCAAAATTATGTTTGTCGAGTTCGAGTTTTTCTGATAATAGTTTTCCCATGACTTGCTGCCGTGGCTCTTTTTAAGGTAGATGCAACTAACTATGATCCACATATCCTGTAGCGGCACTCACTTGCATTGTTTTTGTTTTTGTCCAGCGTCGTCGTGGCATTGCTATGCATCATTGGCGATGCCACTGGTGCTGCTATCCCGCCTGGCGTCCTATGATTTTGCAGCGGCGTTGTAGGCGTGGTTGCTGGCGCCACTGGCATGGGGATGATGGCTGGCTGCAGATCCTCGATTGGCCGCGTGTAGATGGATTTCGTGCGCTCCGGCCTAGAGGCCACCGGTGGAGGTGGCGGCTGTTGCTGCTGATGTTGTGGTCCCAGCATATCGTCCTCGTTAGCGGATGAATGCTGCGATGTGGAAGAGGAGGCCGTGTGTCCGACAAAGTTGTACGAGTGCGATTGACTTATGCCCATGTGATGCTGGTTGTGGTTCTGGTGCAAAAGTGGCTGCTGCTGCTGCTGAAGGAGGTGCTGCTGCTGTTGGTAGTGGTTGCCCAGAATTTGGCCAGCGACGGCCACGTTGTTGGCGTTGGGACCCAGAGTCATACTGCCCAACTGGACGCCAATCAGGTTGCCTCCACTGTTGGAGCCGTGCAGCTCCGAGTCCGTTGGCGTGCTGCTCGGACTGCTGCTGCTGACGCGGCTGAGCGATGAGCCTGACAAAGGAGAGCGTTTCAATATTATAATATAATTAAACTATATTTATAAATTTATAAATATGGCGAACTTAAAGCAATCACAAACCAACTAACAAACTATCTTGTGTTATGTTACAATCCTAGTTTTCAATTTTGACGGAGTAACCAACCTGAATGCGTCGTAATGGCATTTGTCATGTACTTGGAACTTGGCCTCTGTTTGGTAGTGTTGTCGAACCACTTGAGCACATCGAGCACGGCCTGTGGATTCTTTTTCTGCTCCTGCTTGCTGATGTTGGAGTTCATCAGGAGTCGCGCCCATGCCTCCGGCATGCCCTGAAAAAGGCAACAGGTTAGATTGTTAGAAGGAATTACCTAGCATTATTTACTGCGATAGGAAAACATCTAGAAGGCGTGGGGTAAAAAATATATTTCTTTCGGATTTTGGGTATATCAATGCACGGCCAATTATTATAATCGGGGGATGGAGAAAAGCCAGCGACTAAAGGCATTTCAGCTACAAATTCTAGGCAGTTTTTGTCGGTGTAGTGTCGTATGGTCTAGTGTAGGAGTTTTGTGAGAGTGCAAAGATGAGAATGAACCAATGGTGACAAACAGAAGGTATATGATATGATTAATATCGTTGTAACTTGAAACAAACACGACTCGACAAAAAGTACAGACAAAGGAGAACAATGAGACATTATTGAGAAACTAATGAAGGCAAGTTCCGAAGAGTTAGTCGTGAAGTTTACTTACTTTCATTGGCAGCTTGAATAATAATAGAAATCGATATAGAGCAAGAATCGCGAGAGATAGATATAGACAACAGAATGCATGTAGAAGTACAGTGTTTTATATGTATATATTGGGAGCATCGAAACAAAATCCAAAATATATTACAAAATTTTTGAGTGAGCTGGTGGGCCATATTCAATTCATTCAATCATTAATTCATTTAATATTTAAGAAATCCAAAAAGCAGCATTTTAAATTGCATTACATGCAGTTCGGTTCTGATTTCGACCACGGGTTTGATTACAGGTTCGGATCGACTATAAAATTGGGAAGGACTAATAATTGTTCCAAGAATGATCCAAGATTGTCGCGCTTATAATAAATCTTTGACCACAAAACATTCAAAAAGGGTACAGAAGATAGATAATACATTAAATTGAACTCTGATTACTCTCATCACCCAAAAATTTCGTATAATGGGTAGTTTGCAAACGAAACTTTAAGTCGTTGGTGACTGTGTTTTTGCATATAAATTTCTTGTACAAAAGCTTATCAAATGGAGGACATAAGCAGTGAAAACCGAAGATTTCCGACTTGCTATTCTTAGACAGCAAGCCGTAAACATAATGGCGAGGCAAACGCGACTGAAGGTGTCGATAGACGAGAATAATATAGAACTCACGGTAAACTCGCCGGTGACAGCATCGAATCCCACATGGACAGTGTGCTCGAAGTTCGTGGGGTAGGAGATGTTCGGCTTGGAGTCCGTGTGCGAGGGTTTCGATCCTTTGATCTTGCTCTTCAGCGTTTTCTTCTTCCGGTCGGAGTCATCGGGTTCTTTTTGGGAGAAGAGATAGAAACACATTGTTAAGCGGACCAGCGGTCTCTACATGCCGTGCTCAACTAATCGAATTGTACTCACCCTTGGGAAGCGGTCGCATGTCGGGCGGTACATCTCCCATCCCGCCACCTCCCAGTCCTCCGCCGCCGACGCCCACTCCTCCTCCAGATCGTTCACTGCCGCCCCGATTGCTGGTGAGACGCACGGGCGGCGCCGGCGGTTTGTCTTCCTCGCTGGACATGGCTTCGTCTTTTGGTGCCTCTGGCTCTTCTGGTTAGCTCCTGCTTCCTCCTCCTCCGCTTTGTCTAGCGCCCCGTGATGCACAGCTGTTCTATGGTCAGAAAACAGCTGTCGAGAGTGGGAAAAAGAGATCATTATGTAGGTCATTATTAAATAATTCGTCTTCACTAAAATTTACCAAATGTGAGATACCTATCCCAACAATTGTGATTTCATGGATATATTCACTTTCGATAAGGAAGCCTGTACATTTTTTGAATGCACCGCTTTACATTCATATGGAATGTGTTAGAAAACATTCAAAACGAATTATTTAGAAACGGGTGATTTCATCAAGGAATTCGAAATCGAGAACAGTGCAGAAATGATTTAATGCTTGGAGTATTCCAGGGGTGCCAACCTTCTGTTATCTGTAGCGAAAAGTGTTCTGCAGCTTATCTTAGTATATATATCATTCTATATTTCTTTCCGTACAATATTGCAATCGCGTCATATAGTTCTACAAAATACCAAATTTGTCATACAACTACAAAATATAGCTTGTTTATATATATTTCGCGAACACTTTGGCGTTGTGTGTTTCACGCAATTCTGCACAAAGTTATACATTTTTTCTCTTTATTATTCTTTTTTGCCGATCTTCATGAAGATCACGTCAAAGCGGTGTGCTCTCAATTTATTAGCACACTAAAAGCACTGTTTTGCTTTTTGAAAATTTTCAAAAACACAACACCTACACACACAACTACACCTACACTCCTAAGGCTGCGGTGGGAGAGGAGGGTTTATAGCAGCAGTTATAAATTTATCAATATGGGCCGTCCGGCGCACTAATTCGGACTGTGGGCCCGTTGCTCAGTTGTTCCGTCAGCTTGTTTCTCACCCTCGAGTGTCACTGCCACTAGAGCAGCCGGCAAAAGGCAACAAACAACACACATGGCTCCAAGAGATTGGCTCGGAGCACCCAGCTCGCGAGAGTGCCGCCCTTACATTGCTTTAAAAGCTGTTTGATAGGGGTATTCGAGGTAATTTTTAAAATAGCTCAAGCTATACAATTCTATAAAAATAATATTCCGTAATTATTGCACAGCAATGTAAGGAACTTATTATTATTATTATTCTTAAGTAAATTGTGCATTGATCATATTTGTATACCCACATCTATTCACTTTTAGATTTTTTTAAACCTAAATGTTCGTTAGGGTTCTATGGAACTTTAAATAATTTTCGATATGATGGATACAAATAATTGTAAATATTGTCTGCTACTAAATATGAAATGCAACAACTTTTCTTGTTCTTGTTTGTTCTCTTTTCTGAAGAAAGTGGTTTACAATTGTGATTTTAGTATAAGCCATAAGACTCAAAATGAAATAAACTTTAGAAGAATACACTTTTAATTGCAGTTACCAGTGGACGGAAACCACTGTACCCACACAAAACACTTTAACGGTATCCTCTCTGTCTCTCTGCTGCTCCTCTCTCGTCCACTCAAACGATCGAGGGCCATAAAAAATTCGTTGCGATAACAAGAGTGGCTTCGATCAGCACTGGAAACAAAAACAAAGCAGCTCACGCATTGGGAATTACTACAAACACACAAATGAGGAAATTGAGCTGCGCGGACAATAACAACAACATAAACACATTTGAGTGGGCGGCACGCAGCCAAACATATGAGCGGAGAGGGCGAAAAGGAGTGGAAGCGCAGAGTGGCAAAGAGAGCCAGGCGACTTTGGCGCCCGTCTGCTTTGCCGGCGACGTCGACTGCGCTGCTTTTATGATTCATTTATCAACGTCAGGCGTCAAGAGTCAATGCAACTAACGGGAGGCGGAGAGTCTGGGACGAGGGGGTGGCGAAGTGTGAAAACGTTGGACAAACAACAACATACAGTTCCAACAGCTGTGGTCAACTTAATAGCGGAGATTAAACGGAATATCAATTCAAACTTTTGAATCATCAGGAAAATGGTTCTCAGTAAACAGGATATGTATAACTATATAAGAGATAAGCCGTTGAATCATAAAGTAAATTACCCAAATCAAAGTGTGCATGCGGTTGAATCCGCCCTCATACCTCACTTTGTAATATTTGAGTGTACGATTTTGTTGTCTTTAAATTCCCCTATGAGTTGTACATATAATGTAGATTGTTTGCAAAATACAGATACACCCATTGATTTCAATTACATATGTACATATGTATGTCGAGGCATACTGAATTGAATTTAAGTTAGATAAAGGTAACACTACACTTAAGAAAACTAAACGCACTAAAAGCTACGGAAAGATTTCGTATTTAAATGTATATTTGCAAATGTATTGGTTTCGCAATTAAGAAGATAAGAAGTAACAAGTACCGACAAACGTAAATTAAAATGATGATTTCAGTAAAATTGGTGTTATAAGAAAAAATATTCATACTGGAATCTCTCCGTGATATAATCTTGACCGCAGCTGTATTTCTGTACTATCGGCTTTATGGGCATACGTAGCTTTACTGGCTGCTTGCCCAGAGAGTATATATGTACATATATATATATATATGCATGCAAACATACACACATAGGTAAGAATTCGTTTTTAGATCAAGCAACAACAAACTTTTCGGGAGCGTGTGGGCGCCCAGAATTGGGTTAACGATGTACCGCATTGTGTTTGATTTCATTGGCGGTCGAACTTTAGGTAAAATCGATAAAAATGGTTTTCTTTCTGCAGGGCCCCATGCAAAATTATTCCCTAATGAGAAAAACACACATTGTAGGCACAGGAAACTCGACAACACTTGCGGCATTTAAATTAGTGACAGGGGTTGACAGACGCGGGGGACCGGAAGGGAGGAGAGTAGGACTTTCAAAGTGGCGCAGGCCTAGGTGCATGTTGCAACAACAGCGAAGCAAACGTGGCGCTTGCTCCAAGAGCTGATAGAAGCCACAAACAAACATATGTATGTATACTTCTTCGCCACGTTTATGCGGAGCTAAAGCTTGCAATCTAGTTTCGTGACAGTTTCGTCATGTTGAGTCTTTTACTTTGACTACTTTGTGTTATCTTTCTTTCAAAACAAAACTTAAGAATTGATATGAGGAATTTATTCCTGGAATAACTTCAAAATAAGCTCACATGACGAAGACGAAAACCTGATGTCCGGATGAAAAATTAACGATCTACTCGATTTTATCTTGGATGCTCATTTAAGATATAACTATAAGTTATCATTATCGAAATGGCATCATCTTAGTATAAATATTTAATCCGCATACATGTCAAAATGATACTATTCCTATAATCGGTGCATATTTTGCGACTTGCCACCCATAACTGCTGGCGACGGCGACTCTCTGCCGCTGAGACGTTGTCTATTTTGGTTGCGGACGCCAGCCGAAAGCAGCAGGCGGAAATGTTATGCCTTTTATATTCCTCTTTTCAGTTCCCTTCTGCGTCCGCTTCCCCGCTCCCCGCGTCCCTGTCCCATCCGCTTTTACCTGTGACCGTGCTAAGCAAATAAGTTTTTCCACGAAAGGAGGAGGCCCTGCCCCCCGGAGGGGGGAGCTAGGGGCACTGGACATGTGCCGTTATAGCGGCAACTGTTAAATGCCAAATCGAGTGCGAAATGTTGTTAGTTATTGAGCTTTATGTAAATGTCTTGTCCCTCGTCATGGCGTTGGTAGCGGGGGGAGGGGAATTGGGGCATTCCGGCTTGTTGACATAAGGTTGCTTTATTTTTGTGCTGGAAATTCGGGAGCAGCAATGCGTTAATCCAAAATAATGTGGCGTGGAAACCACTTGAAACGTTCTCCTTTAATCCACACACACACGCGCAAACACACACAGATGAGATGGAAAAATCAATGTGTGCAACCTCTCCTTAGCGGCGTGTGTGCTTGCCTGTGCATTGGAAGCCAGACCAATTGGACTAACGGTGCACTCTCTTTTTATGAATGAAACTCCCTCGCCCCGCTCTCTGCCAGCCCCCCTTTCCAGATCCACTAAACCACCGCTCTCCACTTGAACTCACTGCAGGTACAATATGCCTTGGTTGCCTTTCTTTTGCACGGTGCACCCTGTACGCCGCTTGCAGTCGAAGAAACGCTTGCGATTCACGGATTCGAGTGGACCCCACTTCTCCACTGGCTTCTTGGAGTTTTCCGAGCCCACAACACTTGGCCGCACTCGCACACACTCCGCACCGCACCACACACACACTGTATTGTTTTCCCGATTTCTCTGGTGTGTGTCATTAATGGCCGACGGACCAGAGGCACCAGCAGCAGGAAAAGCCAACAAATCTTATGGCGAGCAGCAAACTTTCTCGCTTTCTGGCTACTTTAGCAACGCGCGCGCATTTTTGGTCTTTGCATCACCCACTAATTGGTTTACATTATCCACGGATTTGTTAAATACGAAAAATAATTACAGAAAGACGACAAGACGGCCGCAGCAGACAATGTAGCGATGGCAAAAATATATCAATATATCGATAGCAACCAGGAACGAACATATCGATAGGCTTCCGTATTGCGATATGGCCACCTTAAAAAAAAAGTTTCGGAAGGATATTTTTGAAAAAGCATTTTTGAATACAAAATGATTAAAGTTGTAGCAAACATTTGTATTACCAACGAATTGCACGATGCAATTAAAGTATTAGTATAAATGTACGATTGTTGACAATTACCGCAGAAATTTGAAATTACTATAGACAGAAGAAGTATTCAAATGGTTAAATTGTGTTTTTTGTGCTTCCTCTTTAATACTATGATTTTCTTTAATTTTAAAGGGGGCAATAGACGGTTGGTCAACTTGCGCCTAAAGGGTTTTCAAGATGTCCCTAACCACGCTGCGAAACATACAGGACAGCGCGCAGTCGAAGCGCTTCAGGCAGAGCTGCCGGAGACCAAGAAGGAGTTGTCCAAACCGCAGGTAGTTGGATTGCTGCAGGGTGTATCGGGCTAAGGAGATCAAGGCGGCATTCGAGTGGCTTCCCAGGACAACGGCGTACTCCGTGCTGATGGCCAATTCTGTAAGTAACATTTAAGCGATTTAAACAATTATTTAATTTAAACACATCAACCACCTGCACAATGTGCGAACATTTCTGTAACACCACACCCACACAGATCATTATTGGATAACAAGTATTTACGAATTTGTTAAAACCGAAATATGTATAAACGTTTTTCCTGTTATTTTTTGGGTGTAATTTTGTATCAACAGTTGCTTGATCTCGCATTTTTATACCTGTACTATTCGCAGTTTTGTTTTCAAGTAAGATTATGTTTAAAAATATCCAAACCTGGTTTTATTTCTACATCCTATTAAGTCGTTTTACCGCCCAGGCGTAGCTCAGGCCCACTTTACCTTTTCTGCACAAGATCAGGGACTCCAAAAAATTCAGTTCCAAGACGTCGGCCCTCAGCTGGTGGGCCTCGAAGATGAGTCGCTTGAGCTGCTCATCGCCGCAGCCGTCGATCATGGCGCTGATGTCCAGCGACCAGTGGGACGCACGCAGGACGAAGATCTCGCTCCATACCACCTGCAGGATGGCGTCCTGCTGACAGCGATCCAGGAGAGCGAATTGCTCGTTGGCCTTCGCCTGGCGCAGGCACGTGACGAGGATCTGGGCAAGGATCTGGAAGTGCAGCGCCTGGGAGTGGGGCGTCGGAGATGGCGAGGGCTGCGGAGATAGCGGAGCATGTCTCCGGGCACCGCGGTAAAGAGCCACCTGCTGGTTGCGCGGACCCCGCTCCTCCTGAACCGCGGCGGCGTTCATTCCCACGGCCAGGCATCTCTGGAAGCGGCAGGAGGGGCACCAGTTCCTTCGCGCCTTGTCCACCACACAGTTCCCGGCCAGAGCGATGCAGGCGTAGCTACTGCCGCGCCGCACGCTCCGCTTGAAGAAGCACGAGCACCCATCGCAGCAGGCCACGCCGTAGTGCTTCCCGGAGCTTTGATCGCCGCACACTGCGCAGGCACTGGAGTTCGACATGGTAGCAGTGCTGCCAATGGGAGTCGCCGCAGACTGAATCAGCTCCTCCTGGATATTGGCGGTTTTATATGCCACCTGGATGTGCTACGGCCGCAAATGATATGCAAACCAGTTACACAGGGCAGAAATATGTTTCGAAATATTTCTAAAATTCATTTTAATTAGACTCTAAAATATCATTCTAAAAGGCCCTTTAAACTTATTAAGATAGATATGATATATATATATATATATATATATATATATATACAAGTTTTAGTTGTATATGAAATTCGTATCATAAAATTGAACCGTATTCGAATTAAGATGTAAACCCAAAAAGCTGCAAGACAGATTTTTCCAGTGTAGTAGTGCCTTGTGCCAAAGCGTGATTTGAGGATTTTTATTTGCCCGAGACGCCCCTGGCAGGGGGCGTGGCGCGTCAAAAGTGACAATCATCTACTACTATTGCGGACCGTGTTAACAATTTGTAAACAATTATTGTTTTGCTCTGTGATTGGACGTGCGCTCGCCACTCGAGGTGTCCGCGTTGAGGTCCTTTTGTCCTGACATTTCGGGCAAACACCGAAGACGTTCTTGGGGGTTGGGTCTAGAGGTGCACCCTTGGAGTTCTTATTCCGAAAATTCGTATTCTCGAGCGAGTCTGGAAAACTGTTTAATTAGACGTTTGTTACTTAATTCTAGGTTGATAGTCACATGTGAAACTGAGGGATATGTTAAGTAAGGACTTAAGGCACCAAGGCATTTAGACCTCCCCGTCGGACCAAGAGGCTTATCATAGCAAACTTATAGGGCTGAGATTGAAGGGGCCGATGTTAGATTGTGTAAGTCAATCGAAAGATCTCAGAATTCCCTTAGCCGACCATTTCAGAGCATCTCACCTTTGAACGGATTTTCTTGCTATTACTGGCCGTTTCGGGAACTTAAAGCATGGATCTCGTTAACCACTTTAAGGATCTCAAAATCGAGCTAGCTTTGGGCGAAGCCTCTGAGAAGCACAAGGGAGAACACTATAGTTGAGTTCCTCGACTATCAGATACTTCAGCTAGTAGAGGTGCGAAGGAAAAGTTTCAATAATTTTCGGGATATCGATAGAAATATTGAAAAACAAAAAAAATGAGACAAAATACATCTTCAGATGACTAATCAAAAAAAAAAAAAAAAAAAAGGAAAGGAAAGGAAAGGAAAACATTTTCCAAAAGTCAATGCGGATATTTCTGTTGCATCTGGATGCGTAATATATTTCCTAAATTTTATAGTTCCTGAGATCGAGGAGTTCATACCGACAGAAGACTAGTGATCCTGATCAAGAATATAAATAATTATATGGAGTCTAGTAAACCTTTTAACTCAAAATAGTATAAATAGTTTCATTGCCATAATACGAACTTCATATTACAGTTCATAAAAGCAAGAAGACGGATAGCGAGCAATTTTTACTTCCTAGTCTATATTAAATTTATTCTATCAGTAAATAAAATATTAAATTATGGTCATTCCTTGAGAAATAATTGTGTGGATGTTGAAAAACATGAACGTTTTTTGCGTGCAGTAAGCTTACGTCAATAGTAATAGGTTTCTAAAAGTCAGATTATAAAAATCTAAACCAAACAAAAACGAATTTTTCGGGTTGATGACACAATGTCAATGTAATAAATAGTAAAAAATAAGTCCATGATATATTATGTAGTTTTAGATGACGTGTAATAATACTCGTAGTTTATATAAAAACAATATACATTTTACGTATAAAAGCAGGCCCTGTTCTTGTTTGATTTCTGATATTGAAAAAAGGCAAATTTTGACAAACTCTACAGCCCCAAAAAATATCTAAGATGTACTTATTCGGCACGCTTCAATAAAAATGCAAAATAAATATTGTATTTGAAGGTGCAATCGTCACTAGTTTTTACCTCGTAAGTGCTGTAAATACTGAAAATGTTATGCCATTGAAACAAGGAAGAGGACACAAATTTCAAATAAAATCAACTGCATTTATTTTGGCACTCGAGCTTAGAGCTGGTTGGTCTGGCCAGCAGAACCACATTCTCCAAAGTCACATCTCTGGGAACATAAAACTTGAGCTCTGCTTGGTATCCGTGTGATCGTAGGTGCTCCAGTCGTCCATAATCCAGAACTCGCTTGCACTGTTGACCAATTTGTTCGCGCTCTTGGCGAGTTAGCCGCTGCGTGCTCGTCTCGGTGGGCTGAAAGTCAGCCGTTTCCATGGCCTTGCGCCGCTCGCGGCTTAAGCCCGTGCCACAAACCGCCCAACTGACCATTTTGGTTAGGATAGCGAACTCCCGTGGTCCAATTCCAGCTTCCAGTAGAAACTTGCGTCCCACATAAGAGCGCCAGGAGCAGCGATGATGGCAACACAGGGCAATGAGCACGTAGTCCGAAGTGGCATTCTCATCACCAAGCAGACATCTCAGTGTCAAATCCGTAGCTGCTCCACAGAGGTGCTTTGAAAGAGCCACCGTTCGTTGGGTTTTCTTTAGCTCAGGCAAAGCAGAAAGCCTTAGATCAGCGATATCAGCACGGATACGTTGCACTACCTCCTTGTTGGCCAACTTGTTATCCTTTTTGTGCCGCAGGGACATTCGATCGATGAGGACCACCTGTGAGTGACTTAACTGCTGATCCTGCAATGCGGTGGCCAAGTAGTAGGCCAATTGCCCCTTTCCGGCTCCGAATTCCACGTAGCTTGTGTGATCCGTCAGCTGGTGATCGTTTTCCAGGATGCCCAGCAAGCTAGAGGCTTGGGTAAGCTGGCGTAGCGTTTCCTGGCCGTAGTCCTTGCGATTAAGTTCCTCCTTTAGGGATTCGTGCTCCAGCTGCAGTTCCTCTATGCTGGAATTGATGTGTTTGTCATACAGCTCTTTAACTTTGTTGATCAAACTGTAGAACTCCTCATCCGCAAGCTCGTGCATTTTTATTTGACTGAATTTGTCGAACTCCTCGTCCGTTTCCTTTAGTTCTCCAGAATTGACTCCTTTCACAATGTAGGGCAGTGAACTTTCTTGATCCCTGGCATTGCAAATGGTCAAGTGTTTGGCCAGTTTTCTTTTAAACACGGTATGTTTGTGATCAAGCGGGCAGGGAATACGTTCCTGGAAGGAATCCTCTCCAGATTTTTCATCCGAAGTTGAAGTGCTGGCTGTCGTTGGGGCATGGGCTCCACAAAACTGACTGCCCTTGTTTGCGCTCATCTTGCAGCGGCGCTTTTTGCGTGGTACCCAGTAGGAGCAAGTGGTGGTGGTAGGGTCCTCCGCCTTGTCAGTAGTGCTCATCTTCGCTTTCATCGTTTCCATTCCTTACTTTTATTTTCAAAATAAATACCTCGCGATTCGCAAATCGTGCCAGGCAGTGTGACCAAGGCTGGTGCACTAGAAATTGCTATTGTAATGGGTTATTAACTTTCCACGATCTTTAGTCAAGTTTAGACTACACCTATGTTTTAAGATTTAAACACTGGATATTTAATTTAATGTAACGTAATGTAATGTAATGTGGTTAATGTAAATTAAAATTAGATTTTTCCAAATAATCGCTTATGTATTTTAATCGATAGCCAACCGCCGATATGTAGCTTCGTGATTCAGGGCTGGTGTGCAGTCGTTTAATGACCTGGTAACACTGCAAAAAACCAAGACGCGCTGAAGTTTTTTGCCGACAATAAACGCAAAAACCAACTGAGAAGCGAAACCACGAGACTTTCAACAGCATTTAACAATCCAAATATAATTCGTCATGTAAGTAACCCAGAGAAGATGTGACCAACCACCGGAAATGGAATAACGGGCAGCGGCATGTGCGCCGGCATTTTGCATTGTTAGCACCACGCTCGACTTGTGAGTGTAATATTAATATAATGTTTTTCCTGCAGGGCCCTTGTGAAACCGAAATCGGAACTGACTCCGGAGGAGCTGGCCCGGCAGGAGGAGGAGGAGTTCAACACCGGGCCGCTGTCCGTGCTCACACAGTCCGTGAAGAACAACACCCAGGTGCTCATCAACTGCCGCAACAACAAGAAGCTCCTGGGCAGGGTAAAGGCCTTCGATAGGCACTGCAACATGGTCCTGGAAAACGTCAAGGAGATGTGGACGGAGCTGCCACGGACCGGGAAGGGCAAGAAGAAGGTGAAGCCCGTGAACAAGGATCGGTTCATATCGAAGATGTTTCTGCGCGGCGATTCAGTCATCCTGGTTCTCAGGAATCCACTGGCCACGGCGGCCGGGAAGTAGTCTGCCATAGCGATAGCGTACAGCCAATAACCACTTAATAAATCCAAAAATCAAATCTCTTTATCAAGAAAAAAAAGTGTGAGCTTTGATTTCGACTCATAATTTACGACGAAAGTGTTAATACCACCTTAGTTCTAATATGATGGGTAAGAAATTAATTTCATATTCCAATTATAAAATTGTATAAGAAAAGTACGATCCGTAAAGTAGTCTCGACTTTGTATCAATTGTTTAAAATCGGGTTTGCATATAGTGTTCAATTTCTTGAGAATCTGCTTAAGAGGGCGATAAAACCCGAATTAATTTTCCGAAAGTTGCTTGTGAAGTTTTGGAACATAGTCGTCATATTGGGCTTGGTAGAATGTTCCAGCAATGGGACTGCCCAGCTCGTGCTTCTTGGCGAACTTGGCGGCGCTGAATTTGGGGCGATCCTTGCGGGATTTGTTGCTCACGCGCTCCTCATCGAACTCAAGTTTGCCGGACTGCTTGTACAGCAGGAAGACGTAGCGATGCAGACCCGTTCCCTGGGGTGGCCCGGAGCCAATGTACTCGGCGATTGGCTCACCACTTGCCAAGTCGTTGCCGGCAATGTTGGCCAGGATCCAGTGCTTGAATTCGCGGAACTTGGGCTCCGCTCGGCTGGGGGCATCGGGATCGGTCATGATGAGCGTGTAAAACGCCCCGGGCTGCGCGTCCCACTCCACGACCGGCTGATCTTTAACCTGCGTGGGCGTTAGCTCCACTCCATCCTTGGCCACCAGGTTGTTGCTGTACGTGACCTAGTAAAAAACAATGCCGTAAGTAGTTTGTTGCCTTAAATAGTTTGACCTTTGATCAGGAGGTTGTGACGAGATACTAAGTTAGATTAAAATAAAGATCGTGTGGTAAATATGTGTACAGAAACATTGTGGGCTGGTCTGCAAGCACGTTAATGAGTACACACTATTCGGATCCTATTTCTTAAGGCAATGTAATATTTTTCAATATGCCTGAATGAGTTAAGAGTGATTTCCTAGAGGCCCCACCTTTAATAACTGGTTTGGCGGCTCGGGAATAACGTCGGGAACCACCTGATGGGATCTGAAAACTTCCTCCACGGAGTCAGCTTGAACGGCCAGTAGGCAGCCCACCAATGGCAATAGAACTATCAGCATCTTTGTAGAAAATGTATACGGTGGATGATAAGAACTCGGGCAAGCCAATATAAAGGTGCTCCGTTTTCGAACAAGGTCTGTCAGCAACTGAAACCAGTTTGCCATGATGCCATACTTTAAAAGCGAAGCTCAAAGCTTTTTGTTTTGTAAGCAGCTGGGAAAAAGTATGCCCAGAACAGTAATTAAAGTTATCTTTGTTTAAAGTTTCGCTTCGGGGATTATATTTGTTATCAGCTGTCCATTCAAAGCCTATACTAGTTGGTAATTGGTGAATTAGGTTGACTGTATTTGAATAATATATTTACCATAAATGTCTAATTTTGTATATATATTATTTTCATTTATATTTTTCTAAATGATTGTTATTCTTTACAGCATGCTTTATGGGAATTTGGCAAAAAAGAAACAATGCAAGTCAATTATGAAGAAAAATACTATTTCTTGCCAGATAATTGTTTGTATAACTTGGGCACATATTCGTCCCACTGTGCCTGAAAAAAGTTCCCAGCAATGGGATCCCCCAGCTTATATTTGCTCATGAACTTGGAGGTGCTGAAATTGGCTCGCTTGTCGCCACTCGTTTTTGGGATTTTGGGTTCGTTGCAAGTGAGCTTTTGGGGCTGCTTGTAGACCAAGAAGACGTAACGATGGAGCCCTGTGCCTTGCGGAGGACCTGCACCCACATAGGCGGTCAAAACCACGCCGTTATCGACTTGGTTCCCTGGAATATTGACCACCAGCCAGTGGTGCCACTCGCGGAACTTGGGCTCCTTTCGACTGGGCGCATCCGGATCGGTAAGAATAAGCGTGTACAGGGCATTCGGATCTGCATCCCACTCCACCTTTGGCTGGTTCTGCACCTGCGTGGGTGTCAACTCACCGCCTATATCCACCACCTGTCCACCACTGTAAGTCACCTGGAACAACAAAATGGTATGACCCATTGTTGGCGCTGTTTGGACTCGCTTACCGTAAGCAAATTGGTGGGACACGTCTTCAAGATATCCGGCACGATCTTGTGCTTAGAAAAGCACACGGTGGAATCGGACATTTTAACAAAATAAAATTTGAGATGCCAAGAATGTCGTAAGTATTTTAAAGCCGACGTTTAACTCCAATATTTCTGGGTGACACGAGTAGTTCTTAGAATGGACCACTAGTCGCGTTGAGGCCCATCAAATCATAAAATCAGTCCCCCATAATTTTTTTTAACTCTAAGAACGTTTTAAAAAAGGTTCGTCCAATTATTCCGATATAAATATCCTCAACATTGTACCGGAACTAACTAAACTTGTAGGACATACTTTAAATATGTTTTTCTGAGTTATATTTGGCATTCCTTTTATTGGGAGCTAGGGTCTGAATTCAAAAATGTGCTGCTTGACGTGCATTGTGAGATATGACTTTAATGAGGGATGGCACATCGTGGCTCCATTGGGATGTGAAGAAGTTGCCAGCAACCGGATGCCCAAATTTGTATTTCTTTGCGAACCGCTTAGATTCAAATCCACTGCGTCCCTTAACCGAGTGTTTCGGCAATTTCGGGAAGTCAAACTTGGTGTAGTCCCTCTGTTTGTAGAGCAGGAAGACGAGCCGATGGGTTCCGGTCCCCTTCAGCGGAGTGGCGCCCATGTAGCCCACGCGCACATCGCCAAGGGCCAATAGATTGCCGGGTATGTTCAGCACCATCCAGTGCAGGAACTCCCGGTGCGTGGGTGTTATGACGTTGGGCACGTCCGGATCCACCATCAGCAGGGCGTAGTAGTTTTCCGGAGCCGAAGGCCATTTTACGTAGGGTTCGTCGCGCACTTGCATGGGCTCCAGTAGCTTTCCACAATGTGCTGCTACATGGCCATGGTATGTTACCTATTTATTATTTCATAATAAAATTACAAATACTATAATTTAACTTAAAACAGTTTCCTAGAAATACAATTGAAATGCTTTAATAAGGGCGAAATATCTCCTAAATGAGCAATTCTTTTTTTATTGGCTTACTTTTATTAACAGTTTTTAGACATAAGTTTCTTTATGAGAAAGATATTCAATCGTATTATTAAAGTTGTTTTGCTTTACTCACGTTGAGGAACTCCTGCGGTCCAATGTGTATAACATCTGGTATCACATCCAGGGACCTCATGATCTTGCTCACTTCCGTATCCGACTGATGAACTCCTCTGTTAGATTTGAGGCCCAGACTTGGCGCGAGCCGCATGAAGAGTAGGATCCATATGCTGGCCAACATTGTGTAGCAAGGCTTTTACTGTCTTGAAATCGGTTGCTTGCAGGCTTTAAATACCAATTGTATCTGACAGATGTTTTCTGCCTGGCCAATTAAGCAGCAAACACAGATGTCAGTTCCAGTACGTTTAGGTACTTTGCAGTTCGGTACTTCCTACCAACTTCATAAAACAAATTGTCGTGCCGTAAAACAATTAATGGTTCACTACCACCACCCACAGCAATTGCGTGCTGGCGGGCTTTGAATTCGTGCAGTATAATATCAGTTAGTACCTCGTTTAGTTGACAGACTATTAAGCTAAGTGCCGCTGACTTAGTAACATGGCAGTTCCGAGAACACGTCAGAAGTAAAGCACATCCGTTCTTTAATGTATGTACATATTTAAAATCCTATTATATACCAGGCAACTGGCCAGCCTGTGGGGATTAGATTTATTAATTTAGATTAAATCACTTATTAATGGGCACAAATGTGATCAACAAAATATGAAAACTATAAAGGATTCAGTGATTCAGTTTAATGTACCCAAAACACGCTCCCAGTACCCACACAAATAACTTTGATGCACGTTTTAAATTTTTGCATTTTTAATAAATTAAATAAATATTAATTCAATTCAGTTTGATTTTTGGTCGATTTGTGACAGAGAAACGAAGGCAAAAAGACGAAGAGTCAGTGAGAAAGAAGGCATGAAGAGGGGAGAATCATAGAATCAGGCTACGTGGGATGTGGTTAGATCTGAAGAATGGCTAAAACTCTCGCGTTCCTAACCTAAGCGACTTCAATTATGGCCTGGGGCAGGTTCCGGTTCCATTTGGTCTGTGTGACTGGCAGCGATCCCTCCTGGGAAGGATCGCAAGTTCCTTGGTATGTACAATTGGGCGAATGGCTTTCCCTGTTTAGGAGGACGAGCTGTAGCTCGACGAAGAGCCCGAGGATCCCGACGAGGAGCCCGAGGAGTAGGACGACGAGCTGCTAGGGTGGTACGAGCTGTAGGCCAGGTTCTGCGAGTCCCAACGGGCGTAGGGACCTCCGCTCATGGGCTCCCAGCTGCTGGGATCGTAGGAGGAGGCGGTGGTGCTGGGCACTCCGTATTCGCTGGCCGGAGCTGGAGCGGGCATGGGCACCATGTTCATTTTCATGCCTCCCAACTTTTGGATCAGGTTGTAGATCAGGAAGCCCAGCACCAGCTTGATGGCGATCTTGGACAGAATCAGAGCCTTGGTGGCCTTCAGACCGATCAGAGCCAGCAGGATGGGCATGATCACCTTCAGCTTGAACTTCATCAGCAGCAACAGGGGCAGGAACAGCTTGTCCTTGTTCTTCTTCTCGGCGCGACCTAAATTGTTTACTAAGAATTAGCAGATGTCAAGGGTGACTTCAGCATGACTACTGACCCTCATCCCTGGGCAACTCCAGATCAAAGCCGCGATCCGAGCGATAGGTCACCACGGAGCCAGCGAAGAAGGTCTGAGGCAGCGTCAACCTCATCTCGTTGGTGTTCAGAATGCGGCCCAGGCGGTCCACAATAACCTTGTCGATGACATCGTCGCCAAGGGCGCGTCCGCTGACCTCCTCCTCCACATTGGCCACCGTGTCCAAGTAGGTGAGCACCTTCTCCTTCAGGCAATGCATGGCATTGGCATGGAAGCACTTATCCACAATTGTCGAGATCAGCTCGTCGGAGCTGTGGATCCGCGGGGTCACAGCGTTCTCGATCGCAGCTCCGGACACGGATGTGGAGGCCACCAGCAGCAGCGCACAACCGAACGCGAGCAAGGACGTGGAGCGGAAAGCCATTGTGTTGCCAATCGAGCAAGTTACAATTAGGTATTATTGACACTACCAGAGCGCGTAGTGTTCACTGTGGAGTCGGTGCGGCGACAATGTTGGATGATTCGCCGATTGCTCCGGGTTTTATACTGCCGCTCCCCAAGAGCGCCAAAGAGACCCGTGCTGGTTTTTTGGAGTGCACAACTCGGTTTTTGGACAGCCCAACGCGGCGCACTCGTCACTACGAGCAACGAAAGTCGAGCCACGGGCCAAGTCCACGGAAAGCAAGTGGCCAAAGTTTTTCACCAAAAAAAGTGAAAAGAAAACCAGAACGCTGTGGGCGAGTGTCACGAATATTAAGTACCCCTGCACCCAGCACCAAGCCATGCAACAAGTTGGCTGAACTACTTAAGAAGGACTAGTTGTAAGCCACTTGAGCAGCAAAGGAGCAGTAACTCAAGTCCAGATTTGATGTTTATTGAAGATTTGATAATTGCTCATTTTTGGTGTAGTACGCGTTTGGTATATGTGAATAATGCAGGATCACAAAGCAGAGGAGTGCTGTCTGAAAATTGATACCACAACTACTCTGCTGTTTAAACTGATATTAAACAATTAGTGGAGAACTAAACATAAATCAGAAAAGGTTCGGATGAGCTCCATATGATGTTGGGTTGTACGAGGGCTGATAAGATAGCTAATATAAGATCCTAAGGTTATTTTCACAGAATTTCCCCCGAATATCTTCTAACACATTTACTATATACCCTTAGCACCCTTCCATACCCAGTCTCAAGTAGCCTCTCCTCTGCTAACTGGGTTGCCCCTCGAGCTTTCTCGCTTTCCATATCGGCCTCGGACACCTAGCCCACCTGGCCCTCCGCATCCCAGCAGTCGAAGTTGCATTATTGACGCCTCGATGAAAATATCTTTGGCTGGCCATTAGTATGCAGGCCCATTACTCTTACGCGGCCAAACACAAGAAAGCCAAATCGAAGACACGTACATACTTCGGCGTATTGTGTCAAATTTCGATACAAGAAATCAGTACGGAACTCAACTACGATTTGGTTGGAATTCACTCCCACTGGATTTGATTTTTTTGGTACGCGGAACTGCGGCTTTGATTTTGCAGTGCTTTCAATTATTATTTTGTTCGCTTTTCTTCAGATTACGAAATTGATTTTCGATTTTTTGTGCCACTTATATTTAGGTCGCACATTTTCAAGTTATTTACATAAAAGGGTGTTCCTGCTCACTATTTTGCATGTAAATTATTTCAATGAATCTTCAGACAGTTATCAAAATCAGCTAGGCAAAGAAGTTTAAATTTTACTTTACGCAAGCAAAACGATTAAAAGTGCATTTTTAAAATCGCACTTAAAAATAAAATATATAATCATTTATTAGAAAGGGGGTTCTTTTAAGGCCACATTGGGGTCAAATATGTGCATTTTAGATGTAGGATTTAGGATTATTTATTAGATTAGGATTATTAGATTTAGGATTATTTGAAGGTGCGGCTCTTATACTTTGGGTACTGAACAAATTTTTCAAAACCCAGAATATTACACAACATGCCATCGGTTTTCGCCTGCCAAAATCTTTGAAACCATCACAGATTACCTAATGGTCAGCTTAAATAATTCAAAAGGTGTCTCTGCTGTATTTATATCAGCGACATGTTACTTTTATGTGTAACACTCGTATCCTACGATAAAAGAAATTTGTGGACAGCCTAATGTTTATTTCACAAGCGCCACACTTTTGCTCGGATCGTGCCAAAAAAAGGTCCGAATGCTTTAAGCGGTACGATGAATTTCCATGAGCTCGTGTCTTGGCCTCAGCTCCATGCTGATGATGATGATGATGATGGTGATGGTGATGATGATGACGCTTGATGGTGTGCTGACCAAAACAGCAGGGAGCGATTATGAAAGCGGTGCCGCCTGTCCAGGTGTCTGCCCACACCACAAGAATCCTCCGTCATCGGCTCGCTCGGCTGTTAAATTGGCTTAAATTCTGTGAAAACTGCCAACATCAAGGGCCAGAGGTCGGAAATGCCTATATTATGCCAGTTTTCACACTTTGTTGCATGCACAACACACATGCATTGAAAACTGGTGCTTGACCCTCGAAAGGCATTTAATTTTAGCTCAATGGGTTGTATGCATAATATATAAAAAAACGTAGAATAATTCGAACTTACTTAGAAACTGCCTAAATCGAAAAAGTTGTATTTACGTAGGAAATATAAACAAGATTTAAATTAGTAACGAGAAATTGAGTAACACAGTCACAAGAACTTTTAGAGTAGCCACAAAACCTCTTCTAATTTCAAATAATTTAACGTACATGAAATTTATTTAAAGTATTCATATTGTGAGCATGATTTTATTTGACTTATAGTTTCTATAAAAGTTTCAACAGCAGCAATAATGAATAGTAGCATTAGATAGGAACTCGAATTCGTGGAACCCCAATAGAATGTCCCCACATGTAAATTCCGGCGAGGACCTTCCCAGTGCACTTGAGCGTAGACAAATCTGAGGCTTGCTTTCATGACAGGGATTTATTGCGGGTTTTTATTTTCCATTTGGGCCATGTTAACTGCAAGACGTACGCTTCAGCGAGCGGCTTTTCAGTCAGAAAATGTCCCTGATCCATTGGCACTTGGTCCCTTTTGCTGGATTCAAAAGTGGGGAGCACTTTCACTCTCCGACGCCTGGCAACTTTCGCACCAGTGAAAAGCGGAAATTTAAATTTTTAAATTATGTGCAGTTAATCAATTTAATCGACTCTTTCAGCCGGGCCTCAAACGCGACTTGAGCGGAATATTTAATTGAACTCGCTGTCGAGGGTCGGCGTTTGCTGCGGATTAAATTTGGCTAATTAGGACACAATTGCTGTTCCGGCGATGGCTCATACATATTGTATGCCGAGTGAAATTGGCCCAGACTCTCAGAATGCCGCCGAGGGGTGGAAACGTTAATTAGGCCTGTTGGCTCAGGAATTCAAGCGGTGCGGTTTTAGCCCCGGGCTGCTTTTGGCCAGATGCCATGGGTTAACCTGGTGATCTGGACCTTGATGTTGACCTTTGGCTTCCATGAACAAAATCGATTTTAGCATTCAAGGCATTTATTTTTCTACTTTATTTTGGTGTTTGCTTTTCTGCTTTCTTAATCTCTTGTTTTCAATAAATAAATAATAAATATTATAAGTAAAGTCTAACGAAGTGTGCAGTCCAGGAAGTGTGCAAAAGTGGCCCAAAGACACTGAATATTCCTAACAATTAACAAATGATTCTGTGCTTTAAGCCCACTTGTTGGCTTCAAACTGCTCCTCTGGCTTCTCAGGGTTCTCTGGGTTCTCTGGGGTTCTCCTTGTGGTCTAAGCGTAGGCTTGGTAAGCCAGGGTTTGGGCCAACTTCTGGGGCTGCTCAACAACGGGGACAGGAACGGAGCCAAAGGTGCGGCCGTCCCAAGGACCATGTGCGGTGATGTGGGCGGTGTGATGGTGATCATGGGCAATCTAGGACACAGAACGTATGGAATTAAAAACATGGAATCCTGTCGAAGTGGAACGTATATGTTCGATATGCTAGTGATGGTTGGGTAGTCAGTTTTGTGGTTTGGTTGGGAAGCGGGAGAGTGTGGGCGAGGATTCTGGCTCGACTTACCCTGCTGCTGCCGCCCTCTCGACTTCTTATACATACATACATGCACTACAAAGGACACTTAATTGCAACAAAGCCCGCCTTGAATTTCGAACTCTGAACTCCACGCCCAACATCATCCCAACACACAAAACGCTGACTAATTACCACATCCAGCGAATGCCTGGAAGACAATTGGAGATGCGTTTTAGTATGGCGGCCGGCTTACCTTTTTGCACAATTGGAAAATGGCCAAACCAACCGAGACAATGAAGGAGAAGAAGCCCAGGGCCAGGGCGTTGAAGGCCTTAATCTTCAGGATGCCAATGGCCATGGGGATCACCGTGATGGCCTTCAGCAGGATGAGCACCAGGATGGGCATGGCCAGCTTGCGGAGACGGTGCTTCTTGCCTGCAAATTCAGACCGTTTCGAGTTGTAGTAGGTGCTAGCCCGTGGAAGTGGCATAAGGCATGCGGAAAGTGAACCCACCCTTCTTGAAGATGTTGCCCTTCTTACCCCTGGCTTCGACATCGGTGCCCTCATCGCCTTCGTCGCCGTTCAGCTGGAGGTTCAGGCTCAGCTGATTGTTAACCAGGTTGCGGGCCGAGACGGTGACCTTGGCATCGGCCAAGGGCAAGTCCATGCTGACGTCGTGTCCGCGGATGTAGTTCTCAATGGCGTCCAGGAATCCGTCGGCACTGCTGGCACGAGCTTCGTTGATCGGGATGGTCTTCTCTCCATTTGAGCGGACCTCCAGGTTGGAAACCTATTTCAGTGATGCACATGGAATGGATTTGCCGAGTTAATTACAAATTGCCTTAATGACCACCTAAAGTTATATCTTTTGTTTACTACCATCTTTATATTTGGAGAGTGTAAGCCTTAAATGGTAGGTATTAAAATGATTTGAAAGTATGAAGATAATTGTATAGAATGTAATTAAAATAATTAATATTAAGTACGACCAAGATCAGAAGAATTTAAGGAGTATCTCCCTCTTCATTTACCCCTTAAATTAATGTTGTTCCCACAATGGGTAAGTAGTTATTAGCTCACCTGGAAGCTGTCTTTGCTCATCACGTTGTCCACGAACCGCATGGCCCGCTCTTTGATGCAGGCCATCGAGTCTTGGCCACTGGCGCACTTGCTCTGCTCCTCGGCGATGAGCCGCTGCAGCTGCTCGCTGGAGCCACTAGCTGCCTGTCCCGCGGCCACCAGGGCCGCCACACCAACGATCACAAGGAGCAACTTGGCCATTTTGCTGTTCGGGTTCTTTTATTTGAGGTTCGCTGGTCAACAGACAACTCGCCTCTGCGCTGGCACAAATGCGTTTAATAATCGTTTTTCTATTGTTCACGATTTTTATACTCACTGGATCTTTAACTCGTTCGCTGCCGAATGGCAGGCCAAAAGAAATGGAGAAGAAAAACGGAGAAGACATGAATGAAGCGGACGCGACAGAGCCGCTCCAAGTTTATTATTTTTGCCAGTGTGCGTGCCTCGGCGCTCCACGTGTCGTATGCTTAATGTGGCTTTATTTCGAACGCGTGCCACTCGCATCCGAGGGTTTTCTATGTGGGTGGATGGCTGCACTTGAAAATATTTATGTCTGCAGTACTTTCGTTACTTCATTTTCATTTTCTGCTTAAAATAACATTTTCCTCTTCCTTCCTTTATTCCTGCAATGTCTTACAACGTCTTACAAATGTCTTACAAAAATTAAACGTACACTAAAAGTTATTCGAACGTATATTGATTATTTCTCATTATGCAAATCTCAATTTGGGTTTCTCCAGATATAAATTAAGCAAAAATTATATATCACTGTGCCCTTTAAGGTTTACTTACATATATCGTTGCCATTAATATTAAATTAAACACAAGCATGTTTGCCTCAGCTAAGTTATTTTTGCTTGCCACTTTTCTCCAAGTGTAGGAACGCCATTCCACAGTCTGCACTTTAATATGAAGCGCCATTGAGAAATCGAAGATGGCGAGTGAACTCTAGCATTAACGATTGAATTTGCCACAATTAACTTGCTTCCAGACATTTGGTGATTTGTTTGGATCCTAGATTCAATGTTTTCTGCTCTAGTAAAAACAAAAAATTAACTTAACGCAGCTTAATGACAAGGAATATTCAATTTCAGAAACTAGAGCGAAAGTTCTGAGGAAAAGTGAATAGAGCCAATTAATTGGCGTAAAAAGTACGAACTAAAAGTTCGTAATAGCTATTGTTCTCCTACGTTTTCTCTGACTACAGAAATTGAAAAGGTGTTTTTCCTACCCTCTTGGGCTTTTAAAAAGTGTTCAAGTGATAAAGAATCCATGCTCATTTGATTATTGCCATTAGTTAGTGGGCGGTAATCCCAGGAACCTCTTGTGCTCATAAGCCGCTTATTGACCACCAGAAACTAGCAATTAACGTATCGCAACACATAATTTTATACAGCCCACTCACGCCAAATTACGCAAACTAATTACGGCACTCAATTCGTAATAATAATAATTATTAATTTGGGAAGAAAGATGGAGCCGGCCCAATGGATTTTGGTTGGTCGGCTGCCAAAAAAGTGACCACCTACATGTCAGCGAAGTAGAAAGTGCTTTTCCTCAACGAAAGCGAAAGTGATATATCCAGCTGCGATTAATCCAAGTCATGTGCTGAATTTCGAAATACGGTTGAAATATGAATCTCGTGCATTGATTACGCGTTTCTCGTTGTCGCCATGAAAATTGATTTGATAGCAACGCGCTCGACCATTTTTCGGTTTTCAATGCGTCGCTGGCTCGGTCAAAAATTTCACCATTTCATTGGCGACCAATTTGCCATTCTGGTCGCATTTCTCGTCGAGCCAATGAAATTGGAAAACTTTTCATATTCCAAATTGTTGCGTAGAAACGATAGCCTAGCGATGGCGGCCAAGTGCATGCCGTTAAATATAAATGAAGTGGTGATATTGCTTTTCAATTTCTCGTTTTTTTGGCCGTCGAATTCTCTTTTTTTGGCGCCACTGCCATTTTGCATTGTTTCACGCCGTCGCCGCCGACATTTTGGCCAGGAGATGTATGCTTGCGGCAGCTTTCCAACCCACCTGCGTCAGGTGAGGAGCTCCGACTTGGCGGCGCACTTTGGCAATTGATTGACCGCAGCAGTGGCCATCGATTTTCTCTGGAATGGACACAATTGCAGCAAGAAAAGAATGCAATAAATAAATTGTTCCACTTTGCCATCGAGTTTATTGTGCACCCCGTGACGACAGCCATCGAATCCCCTGAGAGTATGTTACAAAAATTAAACATTTACAAGCGGGAAAATGGGATGGTGTTAAATTTTATTAGTACTGATCATAAAACTTTATGAAAAGATTAAATTTAATGTGCATACCTATCGTTAAGATGAGCAAACGGAACTCACTCTTAAAGTGATAGAGTAAAAGGGGACTATATTTATTTACAAGGTTTTCCTGAAATGCTTGTTAAAATTCTTTCTTTTCGCAGTGTATTTCCAGTATAAAGAAGATTTTTTGACGTGGCAAAAATATGTGCATTTCATTAAGGATTTCTCTGTGGTTTTCCTCTACTCCCCGTTTCAACTTGGCATTTTTATCAGGCACTTTGGCCAGATGTTGCACTCATTCTGTGGCATTTTATCTAATGGAATCTCCAGGGACAACAGAAACCCGAAAGCGAAACTCCGCACATTAGAAAAGTTTTTGGGATAATTACCCACTTCGCTGAGGGGTTGCAACTTTCAAAAAGTTTTCAATTAGGCACATCGTTTTTGCATGTTTTTATTGCAGTAATATGAACACAAAGCGACACCAGAGCTAATTCCCACTTAGTACCTTTAAAAACGCCTTGGGGGTTTGTTTCTTTTTATGGTTTTTTGCTTTGTACACTCCTCAATAAATAAATAAATAAACAATACGCCGAGAGCGGTGCGTTTCAGCTACTTAACCTAGAACGAAATAAATAAGGTTGCGGTTTGGCCGAATTTCGTAAGGGGTCTCTAGACTCGGATTCACTTCTGACCCGCGTAGGCCAAGTCCTGGGCATCCTGTGGTTCTTGCGAGGATCGGGCCCAGGCATGAGGATCCCAGGCGGGCGATGGGTGCTCCAGGTGCTCGATGTGTTCCACGGGCAGATCGACGTGGTGATCGATGTGGTGCTCCAGATGGTGATCGATGTGGTGTGGCACAATGTGCTCGATGTGGTGGGGCACCACATGCTCGATGTGATGGGGCACCACGTGCTCAATGTGATGCGGCACCACATGGTCCACGTGGTGGGGATAGTGCACCACCTCGTAGTTGACGATCTTGGGCTTGGCAATCTTGAAAATAACCAAGGCTCCAGACAGCACCAATGAGAGCAGGCCCAAAGTCATCGCCTTCCAGGTCTTCAGCGCAATGAGTCCCAAGGCCAGTGGCACCAGCACAGTGGTCTTCAGTTTCAGACCCAGAAGGAACGGAAGAACTGCCTTGCGGATCATGCCACGTCCTGGAAAAGTGTTAAAACAGGGTTTAGAGTAGGGCTATAAGTAGTGTATCCCACAATAGGAGTATGCTGATGTGCATATATCTCAACTGATTTACTTGACCTCAGCAATACAAAGGTTTTTGAGAATGCCATTCGTCATAATGTTATTAACGCTATTAAGTCTACAAGAGTGATATTTTAATAATAACTATGAAGACTTTTTTCTGACCCTGTGTTGTATTTTGAATGCTTTTTTGGAACAAAACGTAAGTTAACTGTTATAGCTCTTTAAAATTTCTTTTGAGTACTTACCTTCGTTAGCAGCTGCCAGGGGAACCAAACCTCCCTGGGTGAGCGGATTCGACATGAGGAAGTCGGGCACCAGGGAGCGGGCCTCCGAGGTGCTGAAGTACGCTGGAGCCTGGATCCGCAGGGAGTGGCTGCCCAGGTAGCTGTCAATGTCGTCGAAGAGGCGCTCCTCCGGGTGCAGGGATCGCGACTCGACCTTCTCAGCGGTGCGGACGATCGACAGGCGCTCGGTGATACGCACCTCCGGCTGCCGGAGGGCGGAGTTGAACCACTGCAGAGCCTTGGGACGCACGCAGGAGACACTGAGGTCCTTCAGGCAGCCGTGGTACATGTCCAGGGCCAGTTGGGTGGCGGACTGGGGCGCCACCTGGCCTTCGGTGGGCGCCGAGTGGGCGGCGGCCAGCGCCGCAAGGGCGACTATCAGACGGGCGGCGGTGCTCTTCATCCTTTTGGCGGTGCTTAGTCCTCAACTCTCTCTCTGGTGGTTTGGTGGCTTGGTGGTGCGCACGCGTCGGCCACTCAGCGGGTTATGCAAATGTCGCAGGGGCACTGCTTGGTTTTTATACGGCGGTACTTTGCTAATTGAATTGCGTATGCCAGGTACGCACGGAGCTCTTTTTGTGCCCACCGCTTTGGGCTCCAGCTTTAGCGACCATTTCGCTTTGTTGTCAAAGTCATGGAAAGCGCAAGTTGCGCACCTGAGTTTCACCTTTGTGCAGGTATGGCCCTAACTGCGCTTCTGGATTCTGATTCTATTCCGATATTTCAGCCCATTGGGTCATGCAAACGTTTTATGGGCACGCCGTTCTCGTCGTCGGTGGAGTTTGAATTCCTCATTGCGACGATTTCCCGCATAATACCAGCCATAATGGGCCGCACATAATTGAAAGTTATTTGATGGCTTCTGCTGCATCGACTCGGGGGATCCGCTCGTAAAATCAAGTGCCCAGCAATCCGAGGTGCGTGCCTGGAAATTCAATTAGAATACCTCTCGCCCAGCTCCCCTTTCTTCTCCAGTCGCCGCTTGCCCAGATTGCCCAGATTGACCAGATACCCGTGGGGGACAGACAAATGCACCTGCTGACCACTGAAGCAGGAAATATACATTTCATTCTCCATTGTGAGGTGAGTCTCTTTGATTTGTTCCTTAAAATATATATTTAGCTTCCAAGTGGGTCCATTTTATCAATGATGCCATCTAAGAACATTTGCATCAAATTGAATGAATTCGTACCTGAAGTTTGTTTGAAGTTCATTTTTCAATTTACTACTGGGATTAGGAACCCATCGAAAATTAAATTAAGATTTTATTTATTACAAAAAATTCTACAGCATTCCTTAATGTGTTATCGAGTTGTAAATAATTGATTTAGAGTGCAAGTAGTTCGGTGACCAAAATCACAACGGTTAGCCGTTAAACAAAAATGTCTAACTAATCCTTGATGTTAATAGTTTCCTTATAAAAAAGCAGCTTTTCTGCGGGGAGCTTATGAGCCTCAGCAGTAAATGGGACTAACATTAAATAAAGTATTGCTCATATTTTAATGCGTACTTTCTGGACTTCAATAATTTAGTGCTATTATTTTGTACATGTTTTTCTTAAATAATTTAATGGTTTTTGTTTTGTATATAAGGTTTTGATATCCTCAAATTTGTAATTTTAAATGTTCAAGCTTGGAAACCTGAATATGGATTGGATAATATTGCAATATACTAATGTGGAAATTGGAAAACATTCTAAGCATTGATCAAATGATTAATTGTAATATTATCTGGGCTGAAGTTTTAGAGTAAATGCACCAGGAAATTACCAATTCTCCAGTTTTTCTTTCTCTGCCGGTCCAATGCTAAGTTGGAGAGGATATCCTTGTAAAAATTACAAATTTTGTTAATTTTTTTTTATTTATTTTCACAATTTCTACCGATATTCCAGAAAATTTAGAAATTTCTCGTTCGCACTTCCACTAGCTGAGTAACGGGTATCTGATAGTCGGGGAACTCTACTGTAGCGTTCTATCATCTCTTTTTTTTTAATTTTTAAATTATAACTATAGATATGTTCACAGAAATTCCGTGGTAAAGAAAGTGTAAACGAATAAATGGGATTACATTTTTCACTCATACTTAAGGCAGGTCAACGATACCTGGGATTTCATTAAAACAATACTCATGTCATTGGAATTAATTAACCGTGCTTGGAGTGTGCAACTTGATTTCATTAAAAATTGTTTGAAAAGCGGAAGTGTATTGTGGGCCAAATTTAGACAAGCCCAAGAAAATTGTAAGGGCGGAGTAGGGGGTGTACTTGGGCCGCTTTGGCATTTAATGAGCTGCCAATTTGGCAATCGGTGTTTTGATGTCAGTGCAGTTGGCTGGGCCCAGGAATCTTAATGTCTTACTTAAGCTTCCGCTCTTTGTTGTATTTTTTGTGTTTTTGTCGGTTTCCATTTTGCTTTGTTTTTTGTTTGGGCAATACCGAATATTTGTGCTGAAAAATAAGTGAAAGCTTTGCCCTTTGCGTGTTAATTGCGCCTGGAATTTACATAAATATTCATTTCAGATGAGTTCGTGCTCGTCATGGAGACATCAAAGTCGCCCTAACGCCAATACACTGCCGCCTAATAAATTTATTTATGCAAATTGGTTTCCTTCATTTCGACTGTTTGCCAGCGACAATTAGACGCCATTCCCGCTGAGCCAGGAGCGCCTTGATTTATGCAAAGAAAACATGTTATTATCGAACCTGCTGGTCTGAGTGAGTGATTTGCCAGCATGTGGGTTTCGAAAATGGCCTTCTAAAATATTGAAGCATACTGCCTTGGATTAGCAGCTCTGATTCGAGAGCCAGGCATGCGAAAGCAATGAAAAAAAGAAATTATACCAGGTCCCAAATCAATTCGACTTTGCTTGTAATTTGTAATGCATGTTGTAAACGAAATGAATTCAGGAAATTACATACATACACAGGTATTAAGTAATATTTGTACTGTATTTAAATTTAATTATAATTTCCCACTTGCATTTGTGGCAGCATATTCGGGAACTGACTAAATCTCCATTGATTATTTTATGTGCTTCACCTGTCCGCCCGAAATTTGAAAGATACAAATGTAACACAATTTCAATTTATTTTCCATGCGGTGTCGACAAAACCTCCTCTAATAACAATTTTTGCGTATTGACTAATTGAATTTGCAGCCGCATTCGTCTGGCCGGCTGTTAATAAACATTCTGATTTCATTATATGGAATTTTTAGTAAATTATCTGTGAATTATTCGTGTGCCATTCACGCGTGTGTGGGAAATTTAAAAAGTGTACTGACCGCATCCGATTGGGTTGAATAATTTGTATGTGAAACTGAACAAAATCAGAATGAATATTGAATGCAGCGGCTACGTGACTAAAAAGCCCAAATTGACATTTAGTTTTTTACCATTATACTACAATAAATAAATAAATAAATAAATAAGAGTCTAACAAATAATTTAAGCTTAGCTTAGGCGTTTTATCCTATTTACAGTTCGGTTTTTAACAAGGAAAAGTTGACTTCAATGTTGCTCGTTCTCGAAGATTGGGCACCTCCAACTCACTTGGCCTGCATGTTGCACTGTGGGTACAGGCTCTGGCAGTCCTTTTGATCCTGGCCATCCCGGGCAGCCTGAATTAGTCGGTAGAAGCGACGCACTGCCTCATTCGCATGCGCTACGGGCTCCAGTTCGCTGGTATCGCTGCAACGGACACAAAATGATAAAAAACTTTTGCCTAACAACTTTCACGTGTTTAATTAAGGCGTATTTTCTGCAGATGCTTCTCGTCTTGGTTTTTATATACACTCGAAAATTAGAGCCCGATTTTTGGTCTGGACTAAGTTTTTCAAATTCCGTGCCACACTTTTCGTTCTAAAGATAAAGCTTTTACTACATATACTTCTAAATAATGAAATACTAAGACATATTTTTTGAATTCAAGGCCTTAATTCTTTTGAGTGTCTTTAGTTTGTTACTTCCAGCTGCAGGCCTAAGTCAAAGCCAAAGCCTATGAATGCCTTTTTGCTGGGTGCCAGGAAGTCAGCTAATTAACTTTGCCACTTTGGCCCATCGCAGTAAAGTTTTCATGGGAGCAGGTCGAGTCGCCTCTGCGTACTTTTGGGCTTACAAACACGCGCCTTTTGTGTGCCAGACATCGAGTTTCACCCAGGACCCACCGCCACCCATTCCGCATCCTGCTGCTCAACAATTCTTAAACCGACGGCGTCTGCGGCAATTGATTCAGTGGGCGGGGTGACGCTAATGGATTTCATGTGACTAGTCAGCCGTGCCAGTAGGTGGTGGCCGGAAAATCGCACTCACATGAGCCCAGGCCCAACTGATTCCCTATGCTCTTTGCCCGCCGACGAGGAATGGGAGAACGTGACCTGGTGCCAGGATGTGTTGTCTGACTTTTAATGTGCTCCAGTATGTCTTGTATCTCTGCCTCTTCTACAAAAGTAAATAGCTACAGGCGCATAAAACTAGCACTGAACGGACTTAAACTTCTGTTACTTGATCTGGCATAGGTCTAGTTTTTATACCCGTTACTCTTTGTGTAAAAGGGTATATTAGATTCGTTGAAAAGTATCTCACAGGCAGAAGGAAGCGCTTCTTGGTCTATATTCTTGGTCAGGATCAATAGTCGAATCGATCTGGTCATGTCCGTCCGTTTGTCCGTATGAACGCCTCGATCTCAGGAACTACAAAAGCTTGAAAGTTAAGATTAGGTGGTGCAGATTCCAGAGACATAGACGTAGCGCAAGTTTATTTCAAAATATTGCCACGCCCACTCTAACGCCCTCAAGTCGCACAAAACTGCCACGCCGACTCTTTTGAAAAATGTTTTGATGTTTTTATGTTTTTATTAGTCTTGTAAATATCTATCGATCTGCCAAAACTATTTTTGCCACGCCCACTCCATTTAAAATTTTGTTTAAAATTTTTGTATAATTTTTTCCCCCTAATTTCTACCGGTATTCCAGAAAATGTTGAAATTTCTCGTTCCTAATTCCACTAGCTAAGCAACGTATTTTTGATAGCCAGGGAACTAAATTACTGTTTTATGATCATAGTTATTCCTTTAAAGTGCATCTTTAAATTTGTATACCAGTGCCGTATTTTGTTTAATTAGGCCCCTTTGTTTTAAGGCCTTACCTTGTTGATGGCATACGTTGAACCAACAACCAAGTCTAATTAACATAGAACGACCGTTGCCGTGGGCCACCAAAATTGTTTTTACAAGTTCGATGATTTTCCGATTGAATTGGAGTTTTGGTAAACAGTACAGGACGCTTTCAACTAATTATGATTGCTGTCATTATAGATGCGCATGTCTGCGAAGGGGGCACTTTAAACAAACGTTTGCTTTCATTAGGCCCATTTATTTTAATTAATATTCAACTGCCATGACCGAAAACCTGAGCTCCTGGCCTTTGTCATTGGTGTCCCGATAAGGCAATTAAGCACACTTTGGGCCACTCAATTAATGACTTGTCATGGGCGCGCCGACTCATAAATCACACAAACATAAGGGACTAGATCTGGAAGGCTCCTCCTGGGACACCGGCTGTCACTCGCATTTTTGTCAAGGCTGTTATCTCGGGCCCAACAATTTTGCACTCATTGTTGGCGGCGCGGAAAAAAGCGCATGGGCATGGCCCGAAAGATAATGAGCCATGAGAAATATGATGAATACGAAATGGGAGTTTATCTGGCCTGCGACATGCTCGAGTGCCCGCCGAGTGACCGAAGTGGGTGGAAGCCACCGCCACTCCATCAAATGATGACGATGATGACGATGGCACGCGGCTGTGGCAGGCAGTTCCACTTGGCTGCCCATGTGCAGTGTGCAGTTCAATTAGGAGATGCGACGACAAGCGGCACTGCGACAGCCCCAAGTTCCACTTTCTTTTCACGCTCTTGCCTATTAATTGAATGGCAATGAAGGGGCAGCGAATCCGCGGTGGGTCATTAAGCCTTTACTCGCAGCGAAGACGCATTGAAATCCGACTTGGCCGGCTAAGCTGCAAAATGAATCTCACTTTTGACTGCCTGACATCACAATTTGCAATGCCTGCGGAGCAATTAGAGCACAGAATGACACATTTTATGGCAAATGACAAGTCGGAGTTCAGGCCAGCCTGACTCAGGCCTTTATGGCCAACTGGGAGATCGTTCGATTGGAAAGTTTTTCGTGTAAACTCCATGCTTAGTATCTAAAGGTAAATACAGCTTGCAGTGCCCTAAATACCAACTAATTTCACTGCAACAATTCTTTTAACCACTCCTCCTTAGTTAAGACATCCGGCATAATGCATTCTGAAGATCCTAAACTCTCTTGTATCTTTCAAAATCAATATCTTTCACACGCTGCTCTTGATGATCTCCGACTTACCGACTCAGCTCCGCGGAAATGAAGTTGCTGTGCGGACTGTAGGTGGCAGGATCCTTGTACATGCTGCACACAATGCGCTCCTTGCAGAGGTCGTTCTTCACTCCGAGCTGCTCGATGATTTTGTCGATTTTCAGCAGAATGGGGCTGTAGAACGGATCGTAGTTGAGCGGATACAGCGGCTGAAAAGATACAAGTTATTTGTCATGGTCACTTGAGTGGCGGATGCGGCAATTGCAAACCTGTCCGTCCTGCACGAAGGGCTGATGCTCCAGGATCTTCTGCTGCTGCTGGATGAGGCGCTGCTCGGCCTGGATGCGAATAGCCTCCTTAAGTTGGGCTGCTAGTTCAGGCTGTAAAAAAGTGGAGAACTTTATGACTTAGTCAAATAATACTGCGAAAGCAGTTATATCTCCAGGATATACACTTTAAAAATGTACTCGTATTATGGAAAATACTATTAGTATTACTAGGAAATACAATACAAGTGCGCATATATACGTGTATGTAAGGATTTTCATCGATGCGTATAGAAAATTAATGTAATTACTTACATATATGTAGGAAAGTAAAGTAGTGCCTAAATGTTGGCTACTATTCAATCTTTTGGGAGGGAGCTTCAAGAGTGTTTCAAATGATTTTATTATAATATTTTCAACCTAATTCGAGAACAGCCGTGAGGCCTTTAGGATAAGCATGCAAACTAGGTAGGCTTTTTATGAAACCCAATTAATTCAAAAGTTGCAACTATATTCTAAGCTTAATACCGCGATGTGTTACCAAGTCGAAACCCAAGTGGGAAGTTGCCACGAATGGCACTTTGTGTGAAAAGGGTTGAGCTGCTAACCTTCTGTTGCGGACAGCTCATCGGACCAAACTGGCCCACTTTCCGGGCAGCTCCTAGTTCCCATCATATTCGAAACTTGGTTAAGGCGAGGTGTGCTCTTTTAATTAGGCTGAGCAGCGGGATGTTTTGCAAGCCTATGGACTGTGCTGTCTGTCGGGCAGTGCAATGGCAAAGTGCATTTTAATTATGGCTTAGTTGACACCGGCCGGCATTTCGCGCACTTGAAAGTGAAAACCGTCAGTGAGTGTCAGTCAGTTAGTCAGTCAGCCAGTCGGCTAAGCTTGTTGGACTGGCCAAACTGTTTGCCACGCCATTCACCTTGCAGGGCCTGCAGTTTGCAGTCGGCGAAATGGTGTCGCTGGGCAAAAAGAGAAAAGAGTTCCATGCAGACAAGGCAATTTACATCATAGGAAAACAATTTGCACTTTTGAGGAAAGTGTCAATAAAGACAGCCATGTGCCGGACGATTGTTTGCAAGTGAAACTGCAGCAGCCTGAATGGGTGTGTTGTTATCCAGCTAAACAAATGTACAATCTGCAAATGGGAGCCACTAATGATGAGAGTAGTCCAGAGGCAGTAGGTGGTGGCATCCGGCTGCTCGGAAACTTGCTGGCTGGGAAAGTTGCCAGTCATTATATATTTATTTATGCTAAAATACAGAACAGCATAAGAATGGAAATGCCAACCAATTGCAGTACATTGGTCGAACTTACGCCAACTAAATACAAATGGATTTCGTATTTCAATATTTTTGAAATGTGCATATAGTCGAGTTGGTCTCAATGTCACATTTGCAGGCCATTCAGCCATTTTCCCCTCATGTTACACCTATTCATACCTTTGGGATGATTCCCTGCTTGCTGCAAGTAGCCTCCAAACTGAACCCTATTTTCCTAAGTGTGTTTCCCCTCATAGCTTCAAATGGAAAATGCCACAACTCCTGCTACCCATGACCATATGGGGGATATCTGATTTCGCAGAGTCCTTTTTTATGTACATACATACACACATATTACATACATATTATAATAAATGCACATGTGCCAACGGAATGGCTGGTGGGAATGTAGTACTAAACGTACTTAATGGTCTGTAATGTGATACGCACCGAAAGTTGTGGCTCCTGATTTGGCTGCTGCGGCGGCTGATGCTGCTGCTGCTGCGGATGCTGATTGTTGCGCGCGGGATCGTACTGCGCGGCAATTTGTGCGGCTGCCGTGAGTCCGGGCACATTTTGCGGCGGATGGTGTCCCTGTCCCGGAACGTACACCGGATGGTGCTGCGTGTGTGCCGGCCTTGAGCTGGAAAAGCGGGGAAATTAGGCGCCGCTGGCAGGTGTGGCTGGGTGAGTTAGTGGATGGGTGGGCGGGTCAGCCCGGGTGGGGCAATAGTGCCATTGGAATCAAATTTCCTTTTCGCTGCTCTTTGGCTGCTCTTTTTAATTGGCATCAATTGCCAACCAGCAGCGGGCGTTGTTTGGCTTTCATTAAATAATTTTAATTACATTTGGATAAGCCGGAACAGGAAGGACATACGGAGTGGTAGGAACACAAACAGGCACCGGGAAATCCCCATCAAATGAGTCTTTGTACATACACGAAGTTACAGTCTACCGGAAAATCGATTGTTCCTTATACAGGGTCATGCAAATTGATTGTATATAATAACACAAATTATGTTAAATCATAAAGATAATAATTTCAATGAGGTTGAAGAAGGAAATTGCATAGAAAGCAAATAGAACTCGGTGGTTATCACACAAAAAGTAAATAAAGCATGGAATTCTGGCTGTAATTGTGCCGGAAAAAAGTAGTCAGAAAATACAAGGACTTCCCCGAGGGTTAGTGGACTATATAAGGGTCTAGTTTATGGGTGTTGGGTGCGTGTTTCTGTGGAGGTGCGAGTGAGTTTCCATGTGCGTGGGTGTACTTGTTTGTTGGTTTTCGGTTGCCCCTGAGTGGCATGTACCTTTGTTGCTCCTGACTTTGAAATGGGTTTAAACTGTGACTAGAGGCTTGTACTTTCTGAGCAGTTAATTGCTGTTGCAGATGAAGCTTGAGCTGCTGCTGCTGCTGCTGCGTCTGCTGCTGCGCCTGCTGTTTGAGCTGCGTGGGTGGCCTCGCCTGCTGGGTGACAGGCCATCTTTGATGTGGCTGGTGCGGCTGATGTTGTGCCTGTTGTGTGGTGCCAAGGCCCCAAGCATGCAGGACCCCGGCGTCATTCGCCGGGTGGGGCTTAAAGTTATGGGCATTCTCCTCTATTTGTGCAACGCGATTTATATCGCCTATGTATCTATGGTTCGGTGATGCAAGTCGGATGCGTGTGTGGTGTGTTCGAGTGTGGTTTAGAAACAAGACAGAGACACAGACAGTTACAGTAGCAGTTACGGATGCGGATGCGGAAGCGTGGGTGCAGTCTAGAGAAGCGGAACTTACTCGGATCCCAGGCCAGGACCACTGTTCTCCCAGGCGCCCTCGAAGTGTTCGAATCCGGGTCCGTAGCTCTCGTGCACCGGCGCTCCATGGAGATAGGCGGACGGATGGCCCTTAGGCGGGTGGGTATAAATGATTTCCGGAACCGAGTGGTGCTCACCACTGTGCCATGGCGGAACAACCTGAGAATCAAGAAATGTAATTTTGAGTTACGGAAATAACAAAAATGGTTATTGCGAATACCCATGTAGCGTTTAAAGTTAAATTTACCCTTACCGACCAATAGTTAAAATGTAGACCTTACTCCGTGTTGTAGGAAGATATTTAAATTGTACGACAAAGCCTTGTATTATAATAGTTATAATAGTTATTATTCAACTTACTTCTACATAACTCACGCAAGACTTTTCCTTATTGTATTTAAGACTTGTGCCTAAAAAGTTTGTTCATAAATTAACCAAGAATAAACAATAAAAGCTCTGAGCTGTCTTGATCCTTGGAGTATGAAAAGTTGGCACCTTATGAATCAAGATTTTGATTCTAAATCTTAGGTTTTGTCATTTTCACTTATTTTAAGGGTGTTGATGAAAGGGTGTTCGAGTTGCAAGTGCTGCCAAGAGCGACTCTAAGTTCAAAATGTGTAATAAACCAGTCGTTGCTGCAAGGCTTCAACATGACATTTTAATAAACTCGGCAGCGAAACTTTTCTCATTGCTCTGGAGGGCTTCCCTTTCGGGTCCCCCAACGCGACATTGGCTATTTATAGTCATGTTTGAACCGACGAAATAAAACGCATTACTCTGGCGACTTTGTCTTGGTGCTGAGATGGCTTTAACTCAGAAAGTCGGTTCAATGACTGCCAGAAAGCCGTAAATAACGAATGAAATGCGGAGATATGCGACTGTGTCATTGCCTGGCAAATGACTCGAAGTTCAAGTTCTGCCTATTATTTGTGATTTTTATGGTGTGCCAAGTTCGAATCGTATTTCATGCTGTGCGGCTGAAAACTTCTCCTAGAAAATAGAAAACTGATGACAAACGCTCACAAACAGACGACATGTTGAGTGGGTGTTTCTGGGTCCTCTTGGCTGGAAAGTCTTTCACTTTGTGATTTAATTTAATTTACACCGAGTGCGAGAGCAGACAGGGATGGCACCGCGTATGTGTAAAGACTGTGGGTTGTCTGGAAAATATGCGCATTTCATTGGCCAACTGGGTGTAACACACTCGGAATACGTATAAGCTACTCCCCTGTCGATATTCAATTTTTTTATTGCCGCCAATGCTTTTCTTTTCCAGCACCTGAAATATTGAGAAATTCATATATTCAACTGCGAAACGAGGTGCAATAGGAATCGCACTTTCTCCAGCTGTCGTAGTTGGTCTAAACGCCAGTAAACGACGTGTGTAAAGGATTATATACCTATAATTGCCAAAGCGGTCGTTTTATGAAGTAAATCCTTTATTGGGAAATCCTACGCGAGGGATGATTGCCGCATGCAAACATGGAATCCCGGATTATCCCGACAGCTCAGCCCCTGGCCCCAGTTAAATTTCAACTCCTATCGGCACTTCTGGTTGCGTATCCGAGCATAAGCATCTCATAAATACGAGTGTCTACGCGTGTGCACTCCTTCGAGGGAAAAGGTCTTGGCAACAGCAACAGCAACAGCCTTGGCCAAGTCTATTCCCCACTAACGGCCCAATTGAAAGACGGATTTCATTTGACGACATGTCAAGCTGCGAGCTGTCTGCGTCATCATGAGCTCATTTCGAGATTTCGAGGGCACGTGCTTTGTAAATTTTGACTCGGAAACCTTCAATGGGAATACTTTTCAACTGGCGGCGAAGGACGCGCTTTTAGACTTTTCTAATTGAATTTCCGGGGCGCGAACAAAAGCGACTTCCGACCGGCAGGCTTATAGACAACACTGAATCTCATCCAGATTATTAATGAAATTTCTCCAAAAGTACGCCCGAAGTATAAGCGGCCCAGCTCAAACCAGTTAGCAACATTTGAAGGAATCGAAGAAATTTTGTTTAACCAAATGTCACATCGCAGTCTCATAAAATGTAAAATGTACATACAATAACAGATAAGTAATGTGAGTGAGTTTGCAAGGGGCTCACATTGGTTTTTAAGATGCATTCCAACTACCTTTAGAACTAAAACAGTGTTTTACTTATAAGTAGAACCTGTTTTGGAAAACAAGTTGAACTATTTCAAACCAAGTAATGCAATGTCTCCATTTTTCAGTCAACTTTCCAGAGAGTAGTTGAGCTCCAATGTGTGCAATATCATCTACCATTTGCGCTTACCGTGTGATGATGATCGATGAGGTGGTGGTGATGGTGGTACTTGGCGGGTGCGTGATAGGATTGCTGGTAGTGCGAGCAGAGCTTGAAGAGATGGGAGAGCGCTGGGAACAGGAAGAGCAGGAACTTCAGCAGCAGCTTCTTGGCGGCACCAACTCCGATGACGATTGGCAGCAGCCAGAACAACTTGATCTTGATGATTTTAATGATCAGCAGCAATGCGAGGAATGACAGCACCAGTTTGCTGCGTAGAAATTTTTCTGGGCAAACGAAAGTAGCAATTGAATCAGACTTTTGGAGAGAGTGAAAGCGGCCTCTACTGCAGAACCGCATGTGCATCTGCATCTGCATCTGCTTCTACATGTGCAACTGCGTGATGGGGAAACAAATTGCGAGTATTACTTACGTATCTTCTTCTGGATTATCGCCCCGGCCAGTCGGGCCTTGACTACCTGTTTGGGAATCAGCTCCAGCTTGGCAATGATTCCGTTGCCTTCGATGGCCCGCGGCGATATGCGAAAGGTGGCGCCATTGAACATAACCTCGGGCAGATCCACCTCCAGATCGTGGGTCATGGCAAACTTGATACTCTTGCCATATAGAGCGCTGGTCACTTCCTCGATCGGGGTTTCCGCACTGGCTGCTTGCGAATCGATTAGAGAATTAACAGTGAAACACTTATGAGTGACGCTTTTGGGTTAATGAAAGTTTTCCTGAAAGCGATTTCCCCTACTCAGGGTGCTGGATGAGGATGTTCTAGCGCAACTTCACGGAAATATGCACATCCTAAAGCTTGCGTTGTACTTAAAAACCATTTTCTTTTTTGCGAAAGAGGAAGTGGAGTTCTTCCGCTTGGGAACTTTTTGAACTTGAACATGTTTAAACCGTAACATGTTCATATGCTAACTTGATAGATTTATCCTAGATCGTTAAAAATTGCTTATATGGCATAATTGGTAAAATAGAAGAAGAACGAAAATGTTTGACCATCAATAAACAAAAAAAAACAATTAAATAAATTGCAGAAAACCAATCAGGACTACCCTTTTATTATCTTTTATACCCGTTACTTGTAGAGGGGGTATACTAGATTCGTTGAAAAGTATGTAACACGTAGAAGAAAAGCGTTTCCTATCACATAAAGTCTGTATGAAGGTCGAGATCTTAGCACTAGCTGAGTAACGGGTATCTGATTGTTGTATTTTGTTATAGGTCAATACTGTCTTCTTAAGCAATCTTTTATTTCTTTAAAAATTTCTTGGGTTTCCAAAACTTTCGAGACTTCACCCGCCCTACTTATAAGAAAATTATACTGCACGGTGCTATTTTTGATTTAATTAATTAAGCTATTTTATTTTTATTTTAAAATCTATTTATATTCCACCACATTACTTCTTTTAGACTTGAAATACTCCTAGCAAATTCGCAATTCTAGCCGCTTACATAATTATTGACCGACCCGATGGCTGTCAATAGTCGATTGTTACAATGCATCGTATGAGCCAAAGATAACATCTGATGTGATGCCTGGTAAATACCCGCATAATTGAGAGCAAAGCGCCGTGACTCACAAGAAACTGGAGATCGTTGCCGCAGCAGATACTTTACTGCTCTCTGGCGCAGCTAAAATCGTAAAAAATCAAATCAAAACGCGGCAAGTGAAAGTTACTGGAAGTGGCAGCGGCATTTTTTTGGACGTGCTCGGCTATAGGTAGACAAAACGAGAAAAAGAATCGATGTGAAAACCGATCCACCACATAAACGCGGCACAGACAAGGGCTCTTACATAAGTTGCTGTTAGCTAAAGATATGTGCGAAAAAAACGCCATTTTAAACCGCAGAGTTAATTTTCAGTGAACTGTCCTGAATTAAAATTAACAATTGAAAATAAATATGCGGTTTCACTTTAAAACTAGTTATTACAATGAGTACATGTATTTCCTAACACATTTTAGAGCCAAAACCTTTAGAGAAAACATTTAGTCATATTATAACAGTGGAAACTGCTTCACCTAATCAAGCGTAAATAAAAATGTGGTATCTATATTAAGATCAGTTGTAATTTATCTGGTGGCCCTAGCAACGTGTGGTTACCAAGAGTAATTGGCAAGAAGTGGAACACTTAAAAAACATTTCGATATCCTTCCCACTTACCGGCACGTGCCTCCGGCTGCTCCTCCTTCTCCCTTTCCACTTGGTAGTTCACTTGGTTCTTGAAGAACTTGAGCCTTTGAGTCACATTAACATCCTGTACATCCAGCGCGGTATCCAGGTAGCTGAAGACGTTCTTTTGGAAGCAGGATACATCTGGCTTTAAATAGCAGTCGCGGACCAGGCCGTCCCACAGCTCGTTTCCACTGGCGAATCGCCGGGCCAGTCTGAGGAGCAGAGAATCACCGAGAGCCACTTTGTCCATCGGCTTTCTCGTGGGAAACTTAGTGGCATTCACCAGGGGCTGCCAGTCTTCATCCGGCGGCAGTGCCGTCGTCGGCGTAAGCTCCAGCTCCGCTGGGGAATCCGTTCCCTGCTCCTCGATTTGCTGCGATTCCATGGCAAGGTGGTTCAAAGGAGTGGTGGAGAGATAACGTCCAAGACGACCATCCGCTTTCGCGGCCGAGCTTATTAAGCAGATCAGGAGGAGGAAAATCAAGTGGACACTCGTTGATCTGGCCATGCTCACTGGGTGGCATGTGCGATTTCTACTGGAGGATGTCCACTGCTGCTGGCTCTCACCTGAGCTCCAATTATGGGGCATTTCAGTTTCGTTTTATTTTGGTTTAACTCAGCCGGTTAGCACTGCTGACGGCTGCTTCACACCTTCGACCTGCAATTGCAATTGCAATTGCAATCACTATGTCTTTTCCTATTGCAATTGCACCTTGGCCCTGCAATTTAACTGCAACCCAACTGTTTATTTAGCTGATTTCACCGGGTACGTGTTTGGCAGCTCTTCGTTTAAGCGGACACAAAAGGCGGCTTTGTTGGCGAAATCATTAGCCAATCGACAAGTCAATTTATGAGGCACTCGGCACTTAGCACGCTAATTTTATTCCATTGATTGTCGGACTTTTTCTGATTTTTTGAGCAGCTAATTCTTTTTGTATCGATTTTAATGTACTTTCTTCTCTGTGTTTGTTTTCGACAGCTTTGTTTGGAATTTCACTGTCGCATTTAGCGCGTTTTCTATTTGCTCTAGTCGGGTATCTAGCTACCTGCAATTACTTCACTGCGACACACCTACGGCCTAACGGTTTCGTATCTGGAAGTTACTGTATCTCGTGGATATGCAAATCAACTGTTCGCGCGTCTCGTGTGCGCATGCGTGCGCGTCTGGTTAACAACTGAGCGCGTTGTGGCCCAAACAGTTGGCCAAGATCATGGCCAGGCTTAAGGCAGACCGGTCGCTCTCTCGCTGTTTGCTCTTCTCAGCGTTTCGCTCGGCCGTCGATGTCTTTTTGCAGTGCGCTATCGGTTGTATCTTGTAGCCGGTTAATGGTATCTTCTCCTGCATTCACACGTCGCTCTTCCTAGATTCTTCCGCCGCACAAAACCTTAACTGTATTTCTTGCCGCGGCTGAAAGTTGTTTGGGCTACACTCGCTCCTCTATGTTTGTTTATCCATTTTCCAGTTAGCTTTGGATTGCTTCGAGTGCAGTTTGTCTGCTGGCTTGACGTTAATTTTCCTTGTAGTTTTTGCGCCGCTTTTCCTTAGTCGGCGCTTTTCACGGCCGTTTGGTGTCCAATGAACGGGTTTCCTACAACGACAAAAAGGTTTATTTGTTTTTGTGGCGCCAATATGGTTACCAAGTACTTATTCCGGCAACTTAAAATCAATATATACGAGAAAATGGGTCAATAGACAAGGGACAGAGTTGACTTAAAGCATATTAAATATCTAAAAATTGAGTACCAAATCGATTGTAAATTATTCAGTCAAAGAATTGTATAAGATTCCGTTATATATTCCCTTTGGTTCAAAAGTTAACCTACTAATATAAGCCAATAAATGAACATGTTCTAAAAAATAATCGTCGACAAAGTTTTACTATTGTTCGCAGCGTTTGAATTCAGAACAGAATAGAAAAGCAGTTCTGGGCGACAAAAGCAATCAAGTTGTCAAATAAAATCTCCATTACTTGTACCACTTCCGATGAGAAGAGCAACAAAAGATTTGTGGTGGCATACATGTGACTTTTGTTGCTCATCGGTCATTGAAAGCGCTCCAGGTAATATTTCACTTATGATCAAGATATCAATATGAGTGCTGGGCACTCTGACCGCATTATTACAGCTTTACTTTGGCTCTGAGCCCGTCTGAGACCTTCCCGGCGTTCCAATTAGCCGAAAATAGTTCCTGATTTTGGCCTAGACATGAAAGTCAGTTCAAGAGCGCTTCAGCTGCTTATGATGATGTTCCAATGCAATCAATTAGCCCGCCTTAAGTGCACAGCTGCACACCGGAGAACCACTTATTATTATTATTATTTTTAACGAGCTGCGACGAATGGGGCGGTACGAATGCGTAATGTGCATAAGCGACATGTTTCATGTAACTTTTCGCGATGTTATGGCTTTTCATATTAAAGGCATTCTATTAAAGTGCCATGGCGGCTTATGTCATGCCAACAGCAATAGCCATATGCCAGCGAGTACACAATTGCTATAAAAATAATGGCCAGCTAAATCAAGTTTAGGTAGTTGGTGGCAGCAGAACACGCTCGACAAAAAAAGAAACCAAGTCATATGATGTAAGTTCTTCGCGGGTTCAAGCCAAGTCGAAGACCCAGCTGCAACCGTTAGTTGCCTTTAAAGGTTTGCGGCTTAGAAGCATGGCTTAACGCCTTAAACATTTAGATATACAAATTGTAGCTGAGTTTGAGCAGGTAGTTTATTTAATGCTGTTATTTTTATAGAATATTTCGTTATTTTTATTAAACATCAGAATAAAAATATGAATATGTGTTGGGCTAATTGAGAAATATGCCCGTAAAGATTATTTTTGGGACTTATGCAACCCTCGAGGGACTTTTCATTACGACTGCTGTTCTGTTGTTGGCTTTCACTCGAGAGCTCTTTTTAATAATGATTCAATTACATCTATCTTAATGGCACTTGGAAATGGCCAGCTCTCGGCTGGCAGGCAGATTACGTTTTCGGAAGGTAACAAGCTTTCCCTGCGAGTTGTCGTTGTTTTGCCACTGTCAGTCACAGCATTTCCGTGAGATTTTATTGCATTTTTATGTGACAATTTCTCGGGCAGGCACGCATCCGAACATCGCAAATGCGCCACTCAACGAGCGATTATGTAAAGCTTTAAGTATTTGCATTTCATGAAATTGTTCCAATGCCCGGACCGACTTTCGGTTTCAGTCGAACGCCTAGTGAATGTATACTGCAATCTAATAGATTGCTAATTTCACTTTGTGCGTGCCTGTAACTTAGTTCGCCAAGTGTGTGGTGTGATTTGTGTTAGCGTGCAAATATTTTGAAGAGTTTTTTAACTCCGTCTGCATTTCTTCGGTTGCGTCCCAGAGAAATCTATAGCTAACTCGCTTTCGTTGCGGTTAACCAACTTGACTCACTAATCGCTTATTAAGTCCAAATAGATCGGATTCAACGTACTTTTCACGATCCATCTGGCGAGGAGCGCAACAAATAATATTTAATTGGCCGATGGACACTAAAAAGTGTAGTAAAAATAACTCGAGCTCGGAATAAAAACAATAATGTTTCGCACATATGGCCGCGGTTTATCGGCTGCAAATTATTCTGAAAGGTTTCGTTTTCAATTAAGTGTGATTATCTGGAGCGAACCACAATTCGCGCTTGGCTTTGCCCAGCCATTTGTTTACTTTCTTCTGGCATGCTCCTAATTTGTTTATCACTGTAAATAACTCTGTTATTTTCGGTTTGCTTCGTTCTGAGAACTTACAACCGCCGAGCACGCAAGCCCAGCAAAGCACTAATGGGCATTCTAATGGGTATCAGAGCGTGTTGAGATTCCCATCTGGCATGCGCTAATAACTCAAGGTGGGCGGAACAGGTGTTTAAGAAGCTTAAGAACCCAACGAAGGCAGCTGGCGGAGTCATGCAACCGCATTGAATTTCACTTTTACCCACTGGGCCAAATGCACACGGACCCGCATTGCATTTCCCCTGCAAACAGGTTTTCATTTTTTCGGTTGATAAGTGCAACCGGCTTGCCAGCTGTTGGCCTTTGTCTTATTGGTCACTCATGAAACTGAAACTGGGTCAGATATTTGCATAGCTGTTCGATTGGATTGTGCGACTTTCTGACTTTACCTGCTCACTTGCAAAAGCGGTTCCCCGGAAATTAACACGCACAGTAATCACGCTCTGATCATCAACATTGGCTCATAATTTTGGGCGCAATGCGGTGTAGCTTGTCATGGCGTGGAGCCTAATTAGCGAGTGGTTTTGTTATTGGTCCGGCAGTCACTTTCGCTCTCGGTTTTCACAAGAAATAAGTTTAGTTTGATTTCCAGAATCCGTCGTGTCTTTCACTTTTCACGCTTGCTTTTGCCAATAAAAACAAGAAGAGTGGCGCGATAAACGTGGATGACCGGCGAGCGTGGATAACCAACTGAATGGAGGTGCCGTCGCACAGCAGATGCGGCCAACTTTGGGTGTTGGTAGGTGAGTTTAATCGTTCAAATACAGATGCATATACATTGAGGAGTACACAGATACAAACTGGGAGAGAGGTGGCGAGAAAGAAAGTCCATCTAACCGCCTGAAAGTATGCTACAACTCTACTGACCTAAAATAAATCGACTAAGAGGCGCATTAAGGTCTGGCTAATCCGGATGACAATTTCATTTCCTATTTATCTTATAATTTTAAAAAAACTTTTGAAATTTAATGTGACAAGCAGTTTGTAGTAATTATATAATTAAATGAAAAGGTGTATACCGAAAAAGATTATGATTATCATTATGATTAAAAATAATACAACTTTATGAAAAAATCTATAGATTTTCATAAAATCAAAGACGAAATTATATATTGTCCAAGAACTGGTGTGTACAAAATAAAAACACATTGTGATCAAAAACAGCGAATGATTTTTTTTCCCCTTTAATTTTCTTTTATTCCCATGGCCCGTTTGACCCAAATACTCTTACTAACTGCAAAAGTAACATTTCCTTTGGGAAAGTTTCTCGCAGATCGGACGTGCGGACGGACGTGTTTAAAGCCCTTTAATAGATGTAAATAAGTCAATTGTATTACTATTTTATCCACTTTTAAACATGTTTTGATTTTACGGGTTTTATTCAATATGTTTTTATCGATTTAAATACAGTTGAAACACGAACTACCGAATAAACTCTGAAAAGACTTAACCACTTGTAATGTAAATATAAAACTTCCAGGTATTTATTGTTGTCTAATTCTTTTCATTGGTAGTATCGCTTTGGTTTCTGCTATCCGACAGCTATCATATTGACTCAGTTGGCATTGTGCCAGGAGTTTCAGTTGTGGTAGTTGTAGAAGTAGAAGTAGAAGAAGAAGTAGAAGTTGTCGTTGACTTTCGCCATTTTCCTCTCCAAATTTTCTGGCCATCCTGGATGACTGGTTTTACTCGATTCTTGATAATCTTCTGCCAAGCAGACCCGTTGTCTGGCTGGCAAGAGCTTCTAAGTAGATTTGCGCTCATCATCTCATTGGAGCCCATAGAGATTTCGTCATCCACTTTATCCTTCGACGGTCTGCTCATCAGGTGCATCTGTGGGTTCATCATTAACGGCATCGGATATGGTACATAAACTGGAAAAGGATAGAAGACTGGTTGGGCGGATAGGGTATTCATTGGTCCCTGGTCAATAATTGGGGAGCTCTCCCACATTCCGGGCATCTGCAATAGGTTCTGCACGGAAAATGTCTGTTTTGGTTCATGATTCAGGCCAGCTTTCTGCTTCTGAGAAGGTCCTGTTTTTTTCTTCCGCTTCTCTATGGAAGCCGTTGGAAAACTGGCTGGTGAAATAGTGGTTGCCGGATCTGGAAGTAGTGTGGTCTCAATATCCTGCTCCGATTTTATTGACTCTCCAAATGTTGGCCTTGCTGTGGGATTTGAAAGCACAAGCAGTGGAGTTTTTGGATCATCTCCGCTAGCTTTCAGCACTGCCAGCACCTGCTCATTTTGCAATTGGCCAAAACTTTGTCTAGTTAGGCATACGAGAAGGGCTACCACTAAAAATACTTGTTAAAATATCAGAAGGTTAAATGCATAATTATCTTTACGTACCACTAAAAAATAACTTCATGGCGACGTTAAACAAACTGAACATATTTTTGATTTTTTTCGGTCTTTATATGTCTGTCTTGAATTGGAAAGTAGGTTATTGGTTAATCAATTCTTTATAATTTTGCTAATTAACACACTAATTTCATTAGAACATACAATTTACTATGCGATGTTCCCTGTCTACCAATAAAAAAAAGTTAAGCCTGCATGTATATAATCAGTTTAAATTTGTAAAAATAATGATTCATTTCTCTTGAACTTGCTTTTTTTTAACCCCTTTACTGCGATGCAAACATTTGACCGAAATCAATATACCCTCTGCAAGGGTTAATTATGTACACTAATAAAAGTGATGCTGTTTTCAAGAAATATATATATGCATAGTGCCGTAGCTAAATAAAGGAATCTTTATAATTAATGAATTTGAGCTTCTAAATCATTTTGCAGTCCATAATTATAAAAATATTAGCAAAGAAAAATTCTTGACAGGTATTCCTGACATTCTTGACCAAAAATATATGCACTTACCCTGGAAATTAAGCAAAATCCTTCAAAGAACTTGGCTACTTCTCTTACATTTTGGTAAACCTTTTATAATTCAATGTAGGCTAAAATTGGAAAGTAGCGATATAAACATCATTTAATGATTGTGTTAATTAATAACAGGGAAAGTTTATAAATAATTTTTTTGATTCTGAAGTTTGTCTATTGGCCTATATTTCAAATGCTGAAATTAATACACCACGTTATAGTTATAAATTAAATTAACAATTCAGAGTTCAAAGATTTAAAACAAGTGGAAATATTCACATGATCAGGACATGGGACCCTTTTTTTTTTTGTATTTCACTAAAAGTATTGCATCCTTTGCAGTGGTTATTTTCATAAGCATGGTAATGATTCTAAATCGATTAGCACGTCAAATGCATTTCATTTTTATCTTAGTCTTGCCTTTTCTTACTCGTGTTTGTTCAATTTTAGGCAAATAAAGAAGAGGGCGAAAAATTTACTTATAACGAAGTGGAATTTTATATTAATTTAGGGTAGAAACCCAAAATTGTAACTTAAGCAGAATATGAATGATTTGTTCTTAAAATATTTCATATTACTAATAGCTCACCACACAATATCTGAAAAATTAATTAATGGTATCTCTCGTACCTTATTTGGGTGTTGAGCCTAAGCCTGCCTTACAGTAATAGTAAGAATGTAAGAAAGATCCTGCAATTTTTATTCGTTACTAATATTTTCTCAACAGTTACAACCCCTAAGGTCATTTAATAAAAACATAGTTTTAGTAATGAAATTCAATAATTAAATGGTATCCAATAGAAATTTTATTATTGTTTCCTCACATTAGTATTTTTCTTTTGTATTCAAAAACGCTCTACTGTTATTTTCATTTTGGCTGATGCTTGTGGGTGTTATAGACCTTGGGATTGCTATGGAAATTGTGGAAGACTGTGTTGTGGATGTGGTCGATGACTCAGTTGTGTTTGTTGAAGACATGGGAATCGCCGGTGTCGTTGTTGAAAACTGAGTTGCGATTGCAGTAGACGACGGAATTGCTGTGGATGTAGTCGATGATTTAGTTGTGGTTGTCGTAGAGGTTGGAATTGCTGTTGATGTTGTTAAAGACTTGCTGTAGACGTTGGAATTGCCGTTGACGTTGTTGGTGACTGTGTTGTGGTTGTCGTCGACGTTGGAATTTCTGTGGAAGTTGTGGGAGACTGTGTTGTGGTTGTCGTCGACGTTGGAATTTCTGTGGAAGTTGTGGGAGACTGTGTTGTGGATGTTGTAGTAGTTGGAATTGCCGTTGAAGTTGTTGGAGACTGTGTTGTGGTTGTTGTAGACGACGGAATTGCTGTGGATGTTGTCGATGACTCCGCAGTGGTTGTTGTAAATGTTGGAATTGCCGTTGAAGTTGTTGGAGACTGTGTTGTGCTTGCTGTAGACGTTGGAATTGCCGTTGAAGTTGTTGGAGACTGTGTTGTAGTTGTCGTCGACGTTGGAATTGCTGTGGAAGTTGTGGGAGACTGTGTTATGGGTGTTGTAGTCGTTGGAGTTGCCGTTGAAGTTGTTGGAGTCTGCGTGGCGGTTGTTGTAGACGACGGAATTGCTGTGGATGTCGTCGATGACTCCGAAGTGGTTGTTGTAGATGTTGGTATTGCTGTTGATGTTGTTAAAGACTGTGTTGTGCTTGCTGTAGACGTTGGAATTGCCGTTGAAGTTGTTGGAGACTGTGTTGTGGTTGTCGTCGACGTTGGAATTGCTGTGGAAGTTGCGGGAGACTGTGTTGTGGGTGTTGTAGTCGTTGGAATTGCCGTTGAAGTTGTTGGAGTCTGCGTTGCGGTTGTTGTAGAGGACGGAATTGCTGTGGATGTTGTCGATGACTCCGGAGTGTTTGTTGTAAATGTTGGTATTGCTGTTGATGTTGTTAAAGACTGTGTTGTGCTTGCTGTAGACGTTGGAATTGCCGTTGAAGTTGTTGGAGACTGTGTTGTGGTTGTCGTCGACGTTGGAATCGCTGTGGAAGTTGTAGGAGACTGTGTTGTGGATGTTGCAGCCGTTGGAATTGCCGTTGAAGTTGTTGGAGTCTGCGTGGCGGTTGTTGTAGATGACGGAATTGCTGTGGATGTTGTCGATGACTCCGCAGTGGTTGTTGTAGATGTTGGTATTGCTGTTGATGTTGTTAAAGACTGTGTTGTGCTTGCTGTAGACGTTGGAATTGCTGTTGATGTTGTTGAAGACTGTGTTGTAGTTGTCGTCGACGTTGGAATTGCTGTGGAAGTTGTGGGAGACTGTGTTGTGGGTGTTGTAGTCGTTGGAATTGCCGTTGAAGTTGTTGGAGTCTGCGTGGCGGTTGTTGTAGACGACGGAATTGCTGTGGATGTCGTCGATGACTCCGCAGTGGTTGTTGTAGATGTTGGTATTGCTGTTGATGTTGTTAAAGACTGTGTTGTGCTTGCTGTAGACGTTGGAATTGCCGTTGAAGTTGTTGGAGACTGTGTTGTAGTTGTCGTCGACGTTGGAATTGCTGTGGAAGTTGTGGGAGACTGTGTTATGGGTGTTGTAGTCGTTGGAATTGCCGTTGAAGTTGTTGGAGTCTGCGTGGCGGTTGTTGTAGACGACGGAATTGCTGTGGATGTCGTCGATGACTCCGCAGTGGTTGTTGTAGATGTTGGTATTGCTGTTGATGTTGTTAAAGACTGTGTTGTGCTTGCTGTAGACGTTGGAATTGCCGTTAAAGTTGTTGGAGACTGTGTTGTGGTTGTCGTCGACGTTGGAATCGCTGTGGAAGTTGTGGGAGACTGTGTTGTGGGTGTTGCAGTCGTTGGAATTGCCGTTGAAGTTGTTGGAGTCTGCGTTGCGGTTGTTGTAGACGACGGAATTGCTGTGGATGTCGTCGATGACTCCGCAGTGGTTGTTGTAGATGTTGGTATTGCTGTTGATGTTGTTAAAGACTGTGTTGTGCTTGCTGTAGACGTTGGAATTGCCGTTGAAGTTGTTGGAGAATGTGTTGTGGTTGTCGTCGACGTTGGAATCGCTGTGGAAGTTGTGGGAGACTGTGTTGTGGGTGTTGCAGTCGTTGGAATTGCCGTTGAAGTTGTTGGAGTCTGCGTGGCGGTTGTTGTAGACGACGGAATTGCTGTGGATGTCGTCGATGACTCCGCAGTGGTTGTTGTAGATGTTGGTATTGCTGTTGATGTTGTTAAAGACTGTGTTGTGCTTTCTGTAGACGTTGGAATTGCTGTTGATGTTATTGGAAACTTTGTCGTGGTTATTGGGATCGCAGTGGATGTGGGCGTCTCAGTTGATGTTGGTATTGCAGTAGATGTAGGTACCGTTGATGCTGGATCCGAAGATACGGTTGTTGGGGGCCTTGTAGACGTTTTCCTTTTTCTCCACTTTTTCCGAAACCTCTTCAGAGCGATGTCGGTAGGAGGCTTATCATAATCTTGGAAAATTCTATCCTTGAGTACGTTCTCACTCAAAAATTTATTAATGTTTGCTGCTCTTTGCTCTTTCAATTCAACAATCGGGAGCCTATTATTATTATAAATTGGCTGATTACCATAGTTTAGTTTGATGGGAATGGGCAATTCCGACCGGAATATTTCATTCTCTGATAGTTGGCTTTTAGCACCAACTATCTGTGGCTTTAATACGTGATCAGTCTCCGCCGTACAAAAATGTACTTTAAATATGCAGACTATTATTGCACTTGCTATACAAATAGAATTTTTATTATTTACAAACAAGAAAATATATTCCTATACGTACCATAACAAATCGACGTCATGGTGATGCCAAGACAACTGAAGTTCCCTTCCTAAATTTCTCGTTTTATATGGGCAAACTTGTTCGAATTGGAAAGTTGGTCAATGGACTCTGTTTCTAATAATTCTGCTAATTGATAGACATATGGAATGTTAGCAAAGTTTTTATATACGTTACTCGTAGAGTAATAGGGTATACTAGATTTGTTGAAAAGTATGTAACAGGTAGAAGGAAGCGATTCCGATCATAATATATAAAGTATATATATTCATGATCAGGATCAGCAGTCGATTTGATCTGGCCATGTCCGTCCATATGAACTAGATCTCCGGAACTATAAAACCTAGAAAGTTAAGATTAGGCATGCAGGGACATAGACCCATCGCAAGTTTGTTACATGATGTTGCCACGCCCTCTCTAACGCCCACAAACCGTCCAGAACTGCCACGCCGACACTTTTGAAAAATGTTGTGATATTTTTTCTATTTTTTTATATATTGTAAATTTCTATAAATTTGCCAAAATACTTTTTGCCCCGCCCACTCTAACGCCCACCAACCGCACAGCTCTTTTTTTGTTTTTGCATTTAATTATTTTTTTTCCCTGATATCCCAGAAAATGTTGAAATTTCTAGCTGTGTAACGGGTATCTGATAGTCGTGAAATTCGACTATAGCATTCTCTCTTGTTTTTTTTTAGAAAGGAAGACTTTGAGTATATATGTGGGTATTAAATCTCAACTTCTAAAGTTTTTAAATACATTAATTTTTAACGGCTAGCAAAGGTGCCTATAAAATTATAACAATTATAACTTGTAAATTCTTTTGATCAGCCGAGACGATTTCGTCATGTCCGTTAGTCTCTTTGCCTGTGTCTATGTCTCTGTAATCTGCATGCTTAATCACAACTTTCTTAGGAATCAGATCTTGACGTTCATACGGACGGACAGACAGACTGACAGAAGGACGGATAGACGGACATAACCAAGTCGACGCAAGTGATCCTGATCAAGAATATGTATACTTTATAAGGCCGGAAACGCTTCCTCCTGCCTTTTACATATTTTTTTAACGAATTTAGTATACACTTTTAGTGTTTGCGATCTATGGATGTTTTTCAAAATTTTGGTCGAAAACATTTTTTTTTCGGCTTGTGAGTTCCCAAACTATTTTTGGAACGTCGATAGGAATTGACTAAACAAATAATATAATAAAATCAAAACGCTTTTTAAATTTGTGGGCGAAAGAGTCTTATTAGGCGTCCCCAGTGAATATCATTTAACTATATACATATGTACGCAATTTATAAGATTGGAAACATCTTTGTAACTGTTACATATAGTGCTTTTCACAGAATCTAGTGACGGGTACAAAATAGACTAACGCATTTGCAGTTTTAAGATAATTACACATTAAAACTAAAACAAGTCTACTGTATGCTATTGTATTGTTTCATAAAGTACAATAAATTAATAAATTAAGGCAATGCAACTGTCGGTTTCTTTCTAAAATTATTAGATTTGGTTTGCTGATTGATCCACGTTCAAGGACCTAGCATATCCTCCGTAGCCAAAGCCACTGGCAGTTCCACCACCACCGCCACCTGCGGCAAAGTGGGGACTGTGTGAATGACCTCCATCCTCGTGAGTAACCGAATGCGAGTGGCTGGAGGTGTAAATTGGCTTAGCCACAATCTCGTATGTGGTGGACTTTCCCCCGCCACCGGCCAAGCTCTTAAGACCCAGGACTCCAGACAGGGTCAAGGCCATTAAAGCTGTCATCAGAGCCTTTCCGGCCATCAGAGCGATGGCTCCGAGGCCCATGGCCATAAGCATTCCCTTCATCATGACTCCGGCCGCCACCAGGGCCTCCAAGCCTCCTTTCTTGCCGAACTTGTGCTTGCGACCTTCTACAAGGGAATTGTCATCCAGCAGGCGAAATCGGAGGATGCGCGTTCTCAGAAGGTTTTCCAGTTTGGCCACTATATAGCCATTCAAGCGGGTGCTCGGGTCACTGGGATAGCTGCGAGCCACTTCTGTTTATAAATAGAAATTGATATTTTATGGTAACCATAGTTTATTTAGTGATTAAAGTATTTCTTTTATCATGATAAATAGAAATACAATGAAAATTAGGCGCAAGAAAGCCTATAAAGCAGAACGTACCTGCCATGAGCTCCGATGTCTTGAGTTCGGTGGCATTCTCATCCTTGACCACACTGATGCCAGGCAAAACGTTTAGTTCCTCCTGTTCGGCGAGCTTTTCCATGATCTTGACGAACTCGATCTTAAGGCACATCCAACTGAACGCAGATGATTCACAGCCACTGGAAAGACTGTCTGCCCTTTGGGGTTTTCTAATGGTTTCCGGAGAAATCGCCGGTATTTCGGTGGGCTGGACACTGGCAGCCGTGACGTATTTGCACATGAAGGCGAATAGGGCCAGGTAAAAAAGGTATTCCAGGGTCTTGGTCAGCAACATCTTCGCTATCTACTGGCTATCTAATGGGGACTGTTCGAGAGACTGCATCATCTCGATTTGAAGGCCTTTGCTTTTATACCCAATGCCACCGTTTCCATTCCCATTTCCCTTTCACCAAACCGTACTCCGTCCGCACTGGGCCCTTGTGCTTTTCTAATTACCCAAACGATTTGTGGTCGAAATTCTTCCCAGCGTCAGTCAGCTGCGTCCAACTGGGCGGCACTTTCGCTTTCCTCTGCGGCAGCGGTGGCGTCAGTCTTGCGAAACGGTCGGCTAATTCTGTCACCAAAAGTTCCAGCCCATGAATTCCCCAAGAGTCGGAGAAGAAAACTCTCCCAGACTCGGGAATTCAGGTAATTACAAGTGTCTGATAAACGTCGCGTGCCTCGGACCTTCATAAATTAAGACCTCGCATTTTGCCTGCCCAACTGGGACTAACTAACAATTCATAGTTAATTATTACTTCATTTTCATTTGTGTCTTGCCCAGCGTCGTTTTGCTACTTTCTTTGCGCGTATTGCCTATGAAGAAATTTATCTTTCCACCCGAGAATGACCTGTTTAATATTCAGATTACATGCAGTGCTAATGACCAATTTGTTGGTCGACTTTTGATTTCCGCTGTTTGCCTAGCAGATATTTCATTTCCCTATCTGAATTATAGGGGGTGTTTGGAACAAAGTAATCGGTAATAATATGGGTTTTTATATATCCCTAAGGATATCCTCTATACATTTAGCTTGGCATGAACACCAGTTTTATGCTTCTACAATATTTACAATATATAAATAATAGTTTTATTGAAAAGATAAGTCAAATTAGTTCTGGCATAGTAACGTGAATTTAAATACATATTAATGTGAAGTATGTGGTAATCTTTTCGGTACTTTTAATTTTTCCTATGGAGCTGATACTGCCGTACTCTTGATCGTTGTAGATGGGGTCCACTTGCTCCTGAATTTTTCTCCAAATCTTTCGAAAAATTTGCCTCCATTGTTATCGAAAGGCGGGAATCGGAGCTGTCCAACATTTTCCGCTTCCTCCACCACCGGGGCAGCTTCGATTGGCTGCTGGGTGTTCACGGCATTATTTTGTGTTGTGAGGGTCTTCCTATCATCCTCGACAGGAAGTGCCCAGGCCAAGGACACCAGCAGGCCCACAATGAGGGCGAACTTAATCTGACAGCCAATGAGTTTGTTACTTAGGGCGTTCATATCGATTCTGTTGACTTTTGGTCAGCGCGAGTGCTGTTTTTATACCAACGACAAGTGGGACACTTGATTAAAAATCAATTAGGAAGTTGACGCAAAGAAAGCCGCGGGCCCAAGCTCAGCTTTGCTAATAAAATTAAGCGAAAATATGTCTTCAATGGATTTGTTTTAGCAAGTCGTTCAAGGAAAGTGTTTAAATAGAAGCAAGAGAAACAAGAGAAATAATTTCCATTTCCAGGTTGGTGCTTACACTTTTCCCAGTGACTTTTCTAGAAATGCCTCTGACACTCAACAAGGAAATTATATACATCATTCCCTTTTTAAAAATATACTTGTACACTCCCAAGTTTTCCGACTTGGGTAACGCGTTTAAAGAGTGTTTGGTTTTGCATTTGATGAATCATTTTTATTCAATTGCTTTAAGTTATCTGAATAAATACTTAGTAAGTAAGCTCTTTAGCAGGCATAATCTTCGTTGCTTTCGATGAACCTGAGTGACATGTACGACCGCCAAGAGACATGGATTGGGAAAGTGCAATAAATATGGTGCAATCAATCATTGATTGACCGTTGTATCCGTAAGCATTGTCATTTGGGCGAGCCAAGGGTCGAGGGACCGTTTCAATAGTTCTCTTTTTTTGTGATTTTTTTGGTATGTCGCAGCTAACTAACTAAATGTAACTAAATAATTATTGACTACGAATTAGACCATTCTTCAGGAAGTCTTAAAGGGATAGGTTGTGAAAATGGGGGTGAAGTGGGGGAAGTTGAAGAAGGGAGGCGCTTTGGTTGGGTAGGATATAGGAGGTGAAAGATTCAGGCTAGTACGAAGTGCGATGGATGGATCGGTGGGTGTTTCCGGCTTAGAAGGGCTGGGCCAGGCCATAATGGTTGTAGGCCAGATCGGCGGCTCCTGCCTGACCATTGCGACTCCAGTCGGAGTGGACGATGTCGGCGTTCAGCGGGCTGCCGGTGATGTAGGCAGTGGTGATGTGTTCCTTCTTCTTGGCCAGCAGATCCTTGAAGAAAGTGGCACCTGTGCGGAAGATTCGGGTTAAAAGTGCTATTCCTGAGATCACTGGTCGCAAACTCACCAGCCAGGATGAGAGCCAGGAAGGAGATGGCCAAAGCCTTCAGCGAGATGAACTTGATGATGGTGAACATAATCTTGACAACAACGGCCTTCTTCAGCTTCAGGGCCAAAAGAAGGGGCAGCAGCATCTTCTTCATGCGCTTGCTGCGGGACTCTGTTTTTTCCGGGCGGGGGAAAGTAAAGCGAAAGTGGTTTTAGCAATTTTAGCAATGTTCCTAAAAGTATTCAACGCCTGGCAGAGAAGAGAAAGCTTTCACTTCGCTACTTGTCAGCGCAGCTGAGTATGCTAGTAGTTTTGCTTTTGGCAGTTGGCTTTGGGCACAGCAGAGTGGACCTTAGTACTCTTAGTCTTTTTAAGTGGAATTTGAAGTGTTCGTTGACCGTAAAAAACAAGAACGACTTAAGCGCCAGGATTGCTTACTAAAGTTAATCACTCATGCGCATGTTTGCATCCGTTTTGGTAGTAATTAATAAAAAAATTAACTAAAAAAAAAACTAATACAGATTAATTTAAATTATTTGTCTATCAGCGCACGTATTTAATACCATTCTATCGATTTAAGAGTCTAAAATGTTGGCTTCATATTAAATCTCTAAGTTATTCAACGCAATATGTTTCCCCTTAATTAAACTAATAGTCTTATATATTTTTCGAGAAAGCCAAGATCACTCACCATCCACGGCGCGTCCGGTGTACTCGTTCTCGGCGTTCTCCTCCTGCTCATCGCCGGAGAAGGAGAGGTTCAGCTCGTGGGTCTCCAGGTAGCGCTCGGCGCGATCCTCGAAGGACTCGACGGCCTTGGATGCACCGAAGCTACGGCCCGCCTCCGAGCGGTCGATCCTTAGACCGCCGAACAGCGCGACGGACTCCTCACCGTCCAGGCGGTTCAGCATGCTGACCAGGTCCCGCTCGGTGTTGTCCTGGGAGGGAAGGGCCATGGAGCCGCACACAAGGCTGGCCAGCAGCACTACACATACGAATTTCGCGCACATTTTGATTAGCACTTGGGTTGTGTTGACTTTGAGTGGGTTATAATCCTTGGGACGGCTGCCTGGAGCTGGTGAGTGCTGCCGATGTGAATGGGAATCGCTTTGTGATTAATTGAATGCACTGCCCCCGCGTTTTATACCATTTCGATTCGACGTCGATTGACCAATTTTGTGGCTAGAAATCGCGTGGCAGGCCAAAAACCAAAACGCACCGCTCGCCACTGCAACAACAATAACAATGCCGAACGGCAATACCAAAAATCCAAATACAATTTATGCATAGCATATGCGTATACTACCTGGCCGGCAGTTTCTTGACCATATTTCCACGCACGTCGCGATGTCAACGAAAGGGAAGTGGCCAGTGGCCAGTGGCCAGTGGTCAGTGGTCGGCCGGCTGAATATTATTTTTGTATATACCATACATATATTTTATATAAGCAAGTGGCCCGATTTCGGGCGCTCCGCCGTTATCCGTATCCTAATTGGCATTCAATGGAGTCGCCGAGGCTACGTGCTCGAACTGCCTGTGCCAGATTCTTGGACGGTTGTTCCTCTCCATTAGCTCCACTAGGGCTCGCGGAGGAGCGGAGATTATAGCAGTGGATCTGCGAGACCCACCCGTATTTGGTATGCCCCGCCGGTGGTGACTTAATGCACAATTTGGCCCAGTTAGTTACTCCGGCGCTTTCAACGCTTTCGATTTCATTCTCCCTTTGTCAAGTGGCGTTCGTGTCTTGTTTTCTATTTCAATTGCTTCTAAATCTGCCTGTGAAAGAAAGCTGAATCGTAGCACATCGCCGCATATATCTCTTTTCAATCGCAAAGTGACACTTTTATGAGCATAAGTAGAAAGTTTCTGTCGAACAATTAACATGCCGAGCGGCCGCCACATGGCCACTAGAAACTCTAATTATGAGCAGGCCAAAAACTTGCCAAAAACTAAATGCCCAGCTTATCAGTTCTTTTTCTCAACGTTTTTCTGTATTCTTTTGGTTTTTTTTGGTTTTTTGGTTCAGCAACAGAACCTGCCACAAGTTTTAATTGCCAGTCGCAAACTTGTTGCCGCCCGCCCAGTGAGCAAAGTTCCACATATTTGTTTTGGGGTCTGTCAGCATTTCAATTAAGCCCTGGGAAACTGGGAAAGTCACTGGCCACAGGTAGGCACTACCACGTGTGTGGATTTGCGGATTATATTTTTTTCGGGTGCAATACTCTTGGTTTTATTCAAACATTCGACATTCGACTGGACTTGCGGGTGCTGCGTACGTGGTGTGTCAATAAATTAGTTAATTACATTTCGAATAAATTACTACTGGCTAAAGGTTTCAAAATGAAGGCACATCTGTTGGAGCTTCTAGCTTCCAGTCACTTCTACTGCTGCTGCTGGCCGGCGTAGGCCAACTGCTGGGCATCGGACCCATCCTCGCTGATGCTGCGGGCATAGGGGTAGGACGAGGAGGCTCCCGAGCTCCATCCGGCGCTGGCGGGTGCGGACCAGGCGTTCGAGTTGTAGGCTCCGGCGTAGGAGTTTCCGCCAAACTTGTTGCCGAATCCGCCCAGCAGGCGGGAGCCGCCGACCAAGATGGCCAGGAAGAAGGCCAGCTTGGCCACGATCACGGCCTTGAAGGTCAGCAGGGCCAGGAAACCGAGCACCAGGGGAATGACGGCAAACAGCTTGGCGCCAATGGCCAGAGCCACGGGTCCCAGCATCTTCTTGATCTTGCCACGGCCTGTGATTTGATGTTAGTTAACTATGTTATGTATTGTATTCCAGCTGAAAACCCACCTTCATCGAGGGCACGGGCCACCTGCTGGGTGGTCTCAGCGGGCAGCTTGAACTCCAGGTTGTGGGTGCTCAGGAAATCGGCGGCGCTAGAGACGGCCAGATCCACTAGGCGACCAGTACGCTCATCGGCATTCTGGGGTAGCTCGGCATAGACATCCTGCTCGCTCAGCGACTTTCCAGTGCGGGAAACGGGGCTGGTGGGATCCCTGAAATGATATTGTAGTTCATAAATACATTTTCACATTTACCTAACCTTTATGGGAAATTATATCATGAGTGAATGGTTTATTATACCACTGTCATCATTTTTGGAATGGTTCGTAAAGTTTGCTATTTTTAGCATTATTTATGAAGTTTATTTGGCCTAGTAAAATATATATTGGCTTAAAACGTTAAGAAAAAAGGTATCAGAATATGCAGTATGTCATAACTTTTGTTTTGTCTAACTTTTGGAATAGCTCGAGACTTTTCTCGTAGATCTGCCAACCAAAAAGTCTGCCTGACATAATAACTAATTTCTCCGAATTTATTTTTAATTGTCCCTCCTATCTAAATAGCTTTCCTACAGATCTTGATTTCGTAATTTCTTTTTAAGTGGCTTTCCTAGTCAGCTTTGTGATGCAACCACTACCCTAACTAGCACGGATTGAAGACTTTATAGGGCACATCTGCATTCGGTTTCGTTTTCGGTTTCGGTTTTGGTTTCGGTTTGACTTTTGTTTCAAGAACCAGGCACTTTCACTGTACACAAGCACACACCTCTGGAAGGTGACTCCACTGGCCAGCTCGATGTTGTTGCTCCTGGCGGCGCGGTTGAGGGCGGTGATGCCCTTGACGGCCAGGCAGGTGGCCATGTCGTCGCTCTCCAGACAGGCGCCCAGATACCGGGCGGCGCGGCCCAGGGTATTGTCGCCCTCGACCCGGTTGTCTTGAACACTGGGCGCTGCGAAGGCGCAGCTGGCCGCCAAGAGGGTCACACAAGCGATGGCAAACACTTTCATTTTCGATCGATTGGTATTAGAACGCGGTTAATCCTTGCTAATATAGCTGGTTTATAGCCGGGGCTTCGATTCTGGAGATCGTGCTGCTGCTTCTCTGAGGGAGCGCTGAGATGAGTTTGATGTATGCGTCTCCGGACATCTAGCCTTATATATTGGGCCGCAGCTGCTCTGTCGACGCCGCAGTCGGTGCGCATTACAAAACAATTCAAAAGTAAATTAAAAAAGGCCCGGCGAGAGACAGCGGAAGTTATGGCCAAGACGCGAAAAGAGCGAGCTCCGAATTCGAGACAGGGCCCAAAAAGAGTCGCAGACGCAGCCGCATAAGTCTAGAGAACGGCGGGGAAACAAAGTCAACTTGTTTGTTAAGTGAACATGTTCATTTCGGGCTGCCTTTTTTTCTGCAGCGCCGCTCCGTCGACGTCGTTATCCGTCAACGTTGACGCCGTGGAGAGAGAAACTCGTACTTGGACTTGGTCTTGGTCTTGGTCTTGGTCTTGGTCTTGGCCATTGGCCAAAAAGGGGCGCCCTGGAGTAAGCAGTCGGCCTATTGGCTAAGGTCTGCACGGCGGCAAAATCTGGCTTACATAACCAGGGCGGTCCACGGTGTCACTTAAAACCGCATACCTTGCGTTGTGTCTCAGATTATTAGAAACTAATTTATATGTAGGTGGCCACAATTTAGAAAATGTATTATGCAATTATGAGAATTGGCGTTTAAGACTGAAAGGATTACTTGTTCCTTAAGACGAGGACATTATTTACCATGTTCATATAATTGATAACTTCCCAAATTAGGTCGATATAGCATGGCAAAGAATAAATCATGTTAAGGACTGTTCTTAAAAGTTATTAAACGTAAGTTAGTAAAGGTAATTAAATAACATTTAATTAAAATAGTATTTCAAAATCATTTTAGGCTGTATTTTGGCATCAGTACATCCCTTCAAACTGAATTATGATAAAATAAAAGGTTCAACTTTAATTAATGCATACATATTATATTATATTTTAAATATTATAACAAAGATAAAAACTTGTAGCTGCAAAATAATTAAGGAAAATTGTAAGACAACAAAGAGATATTTCTCATGAACATACAGGTAAAGTACAATTAAGCTTTAAGGGTCTGGAGACCAAAAATCACCCAGAAAGTGTTTATACAAAAAGGGAATGACTCTGCATTTTCCCCGGTGTAGGTGGTCCCAGCGTTTTGGGCTTTGGGCCTCCATGAACACGCCTTCAATGAAGCTGGGGCCCTGGTGTTTACCGGAGGTCTGAGCCCTCGGCTTCGCGCCTGCGCCCAGCTTTCCTCCGAGTCTCGCAGTGCCCAAGTCACATATTTGCTAATTTACTGACGCTTCTTAACCGATCCGGTTGCCGCATATTTCACGCAGCCCATTTATGAACGCAAAATGTGTTTTTCTCTTTCTCCGGCCTAAATGGGTCAGTCTTATTTGCCGTAGTTGCTTTTGTTATTGTTAGGATATGGTGAAATAGTGTTTAGCACTTCAATGATTGAACCTGACTGTGTGGCGAATGTGTCTATGGGGTAATAATTGAAAGTTAAGTGGGCTGTGTGGGTGGAGCAGGAGGTCAGTGAGCAGCTTTGCCGGCATTTATATAACAAGCCGAAAGGAATTTGCAGAGCAGTTTGATAAATATCTTGCATAGCTTTAGGGCAGGTGTTTTTTTATCTGTTGTATTATTGATGCGCTAAGGAGCTTATTTTTATTATTATTTTATACTGAGAATGCACAATTAACAAAGACAGAATGTGAAATGAGTATATTTACTCAAAACAATTAATAAGTATGGTTAAAAATAAATAACAGTTCTTAGAATTCAATTGTTCTTGCTATTTTCCGCTTTTCCGCTGACAAGGACAGTTTCATTTGCATTCCCTAGGGCATAAGAAATGGTATTAGCTCGATATCTATATCTCAAAAGCAACTTCCAATGAAAACCTAAATAAAGTGTGAGACCTTGGTAGAGTTTGAACGGTTGCCTTCTTTGGAATTCTGCAAGCAGCACGCAAATGTATTATATCTAAGACTTAATCTGCACTCAATTCGCCAACGATATAGTTTCTCTAGCGACCTGAGACATTTCTGCAGGTCCATCAAATGGCAGTGTGAATTTTATGATTCATCCATTCAGACAACCATCCATCGATGATTTTCCCAGTCACGTTCTGCTATCGCGGGCTGCATTGTGGCCATTTATGTTGCTAGCCGAGTTTCTCTGCCTCTCCGCCATTGCATCGTAAAATCTTGCGTTTCCGACAAAAGATCTCTATAAAATCGAAACAACTTCAATTTTTGGCAGCAACAAAATTTGTATTTTTATTATCCCGCAGCAGCTTATTAAAGGCAGTCCATTCAGCGGAGGGGAAAAAACGGCCTCACTCACTTTCATTTATATTACAACGAAATGCGACACTAAATGTGGCCTGCCCTCAATGTTGTTGCCGTGTTTTGTTGCTAGTGTTTTTCGGCCTTTCGGTTGTGGTCTTGCTTATTGTTATTGCCGGCTGATTGTTGCTCGACAAACCAGCCGCGGGCGTCGGCTTGTCACACGCTGCGTATGAGTGACGCGCCTTTATTTTCGGTTATTGTTTTAGCCGCGTAAAACGGCCAAAAGCAGTCCGAGAAAAAGAAAGTGTGCTAGGCATGCCTTATGGGGCATATTTTGTCCCATGATTCACTTGCTGCGTCAATTTGCATAGTTCCCCAGGTTCCGATTGCATTGCGGCATTTCATTCATGATGATGAAGATGATGCTAAACCACATGCCATTGGCTTGGCTCAGAGGCGATCCACTTTTTTGCCTTCATTCATTCATACGATTCGCGTCATCGTCATCGCTTTCGTGAGTGAAAGTTATGTAACTTTATCGTAAAACCAAAATTTTGCAATCTGCAGTGCTCACTGCTAAACCGGATGGTTCGGTGGATCGGCGGATAAACGCCTGGGGACCTCCAACGCCCATAACATGTCGGCTTTTATTACCCGCCTAACTGTCAAATCAAACAAAATTTCTAAATGCCAATCAAATAACAATTTCTCTTTTCTTCGATGCGGCTTTTTGGTTTCTGCCCCCAGAACTGTCACTGTTGCACATAAAAAAAATGTTTCATAATTCGCATGCTTACATTTTTAGGGAATACATCTTGTTGATGATAAACAAATTTGAATATAATTTACCATTTTGTTTATAGCAAGCCATATTGTTACAAACCAAAAATTTTATGTTAAGGTAAATTGCTTGAGACTTTATCTATCTGAAGTGGTATCTTAAGAATTTATGGAACACTTATGACCTAATGACCTAATTTTTGTTTGATTATAAGTAAATTTTTTAATTTTCTCAGTGTTAGAACTGTGTATTTTTAAATTGAAATCACAAAATACTAAATAAATAAACAAATAAATTGCATAATTTTATAATATATATAAAAATAATTGTATTTTTCTGAGATACAATTTCCAAAGGTTTTTTTTCCCGAAACCTTACCCCATTTAATGCGTTTCTGACAGCAACCTGTTGGGCATTTATTATTTACACAAAGTCAATTAGCTCCGTTTTATTTGTGCGCTTTTCGGTTTGCGATTTGCGATTTGCTGCTGGCCATCGCTCAATTAGCCGGCAACAAGTTGCCATAAATCGATAGCCGCTTTCCTCCCACTCGGCCATGTGGGTGTGGCAGACTGGCCATCTAGCTGTCCGTCGAGCTCTCTTTCGGCCCATGTGCGTTTGCTTTTCAAATTAGCCTGCTCGATTCGCGTCGAATTTCGAGGCTTTGCAGGCTCGTCTTTATATTTTTGGGCAGCGTACGTTCTACTGACCCATTTGCGTGCGTTTTCATCGAATATCAGCCAACGGAATGCCAGCGGCATTATTGGAATTCCGACGCAATGAGAGGGAAATAAATCTGCGGCGCGGGGAACATTACACTGAGCTTGTATTGGGTAAGAGATAGAAATTTATTTCGTTCGAGTCAATGCCAAAATGGCAAAATAGTTGGAATTGGCAGCCGCTAAACATTGAACATCAGCGCTGTACCCAATGATTTGATGGAATTTGAAATAGAAATAAATTGAAATAAACGGGAATATGCCAAGCAGGAAAACTGTAGTATATAAAAGGCTATCTATGGTCCTAGCAACCAACAAACTTGTATAAGAACTAACTGGGTTTGTTTTAATACCTTTTTACTTAGCCGCGTTGTGAAGGAGTGAGAGCTAATCACTCGGAATCTTTCCGTCTGTTTTAAAATATTCTCAGGTTAATTGTTTTTATAAATTGCCTTGACAAGTTGTTGATTGATGTTTACGCTTATTGATTTAATAAGCTGGGACAGCTTACTCTTGGTAACCAAGTTCAAGGAGTTCTTAAATTAAGGATGCTTTTGTATTTCCACCAAGCACAGCCACCCGAATTTCGTCATCCGCCGCAAACACATTATTTATTCCCATCTGCGAGCACAAAAGTATCCGAGCCACAACCAAATTATGTCTTTTTAAGCTTTTTGGGTTAACCGCCGAACTGCCATCAGGTGAAATTGATTTTCTTTTCATTTGCGCAAATATGAAATGTCAATATTGTGCGTAGTCGTTGCCGTCATTGTTGCTCGGCTGAGAAAGTGCAGCGCCAACATAAAGCGTTTTCCATGCATTGGGCGGATATATCCATTTACATATATAATATATATACATAGAGGTCTTTTTTTGTATCTGAAAGGTTTCTGTGGTTCGGCGCTAGTTATGCTATTTTCATTTAAAAAATTCATAGCCATTACCTGCGGGCACACTCCGGTTCAAAGCCAAAACAAATTCAATTCACTTTGCCACGAGAGCTAGGGCACTTGCCATTTTGGGAAGGCGACATTTAGATATATTATTTATACTCTTGTACGGGGTAGTCTGGCTCATCGCATGATTGGACATCTAAAAGAAATTTTATTTTTACTTATCAAGCATACAAAGTCGATTATATCCTTTATGAAGTTAAAGTAAAATTTGTGTTTCTGAGCTATTAAATGATTAGTTATAAAGAGCAACATTTTGTGCATGTTTATGACAAGAAGAAAGAAGTATATCTAACAAAACTTTGGTATAATAAATAAATAATATAAAGACACAAGGGCATTTTAAATCTCGGCCTCCCATACCTGCCATTATTTTCTGCTTTTTGCCTTCATATTTGCCCGTTGAAAAATATGACCAAGTGCGCCTGTGGGATCACTTTTAGTTCGGGCTCAGGCCTAAGTATCAGCGCTTTGTTTAACCCATCTGGCTGGGCCGAAAGAAAGTGAAATTGATGACACAAATGCGCAGACAACGAATACGAAGTGGTGTCTATGCTAAATGGCCTGGTTAAGTAATCTCGTGAGAGCCGCAAACATTGCGCAGCCAACGAAGCCGAGAATGTTGTTAATAGCCAAGGTGGAGATGCGATGACAAAGGCCGCCCGATGGCTTCCCTTCGCCTTCCCCTACGCCATCGCTTTTCCCTGGCTTAATTGACAAGCTCTCCGGTCTCAACTTCACTTTCAACGTCTCACTTAGAAAGAAAGATACGCCCTGTTGTTGATCGATCTGTGAGATACGCGACAGGCATCCGCATACCGGGTCGCGTATCTGCTGTCTTGTCTCTCATGTCTTCCAACTGCTGATGTATCTTTGGGCCGCCCCTGCCACACTTGCAATTGTCTATTTGCCTTTGGCGCCCTACAACTTTCACTTGGGGCGCGGAATCGGAGGCGCGATTTGCGTAGGCTGCTGACATCAATTCAGGCAACCACGACGCCTTTGTACGTAATTATTTTGGGGTCCTCTTCTTGGCTTAGCATTTATGGGCAGTTTCTGATAATAAATTCATCCTTTGAGAGCTTATTTTAAAAATGATCATGTGTGACAACAATTTTTTAACGCTTTCAGAATTTAGTTATCAGGTGCAATTAAACTGATTTGAAAGTAGGACTTAAATAATAATAATTTCTACTCCATTCTTTGGCTAAAGTAAAGCCTATCGTATTTAATATATCTTTGTGGTTTTAAGGAAAAGTGAGTAAAGCTTGCTTAGGTACATACTTTTATTTTTGGTAGATTTTTGTTTTAATAAAGTTAATAAGCAGAAGGAACCGCCTTCGACCCAATAAGGTATAAATATTCTTGCTCAGAGTCACTAGCCCTGGCGAATTATATCCGACCATCTGTTAGATACATGATATAATGGGAATTCGACGTAGCGTCATTTCTTGGTTTTCAATGAAGTTTAATTTTATTTAACATATATGCAACTGTATTGCCTTCTGTTCCTTCTTATATCGCATCTTCGTTAAATATTCCATGTGCTACCAATTTTTTAAGGCTTAAGTTGTCAACATATTATCTTTCACCAGAGAGTAAGTTTTCAACTGCACGAAGTCTTTAGGCCACCCAAGTTGAATGGTTGCTCTTTGTTGCACTGGCTGCAGCCCGATGATTGATTTGTGTCAACCTGTTTGTTGAATTTGGCTTTCGTCGTGCTCTTTACATAAGTCGCTCCCTCGATTGTCGGCGTTTATTGCAACAGGCAACAGGCGGAAGTTCCGCAGCCAAAACCAAGACATTGCTGGCTTGGCTCTGGTCACTGGTCACTGGTCGATGGTCGATGGTTTGGGTTTTGATGGGATTCGAGGGCTGGCCGACGGTGCGCATGCGCAATAAACCGTTTTGTGCATAACGGAACCGCAGTGCTGTTAATTTTTGCGCTGCGGGTACACGGCTGAATTCGTCAACGGCTCGGATACGTAACGTCGTCAAAGTCGGGCGAGTCATGTGCTAATTAATCGTTGATGAAGCTGGGAGTTACGTGGCCCTGTTTGTCTATTGGCCAACACTATGCCGGAAAACTGGTGTGTGTGGTAACGGTCAATACCATATGATTTCAAATTAACGCTACATTAACATTTGCTATTTACATTTATTCTTATGAACCAAAGGCTGCGGCTTAGCCTTTTCCTTGTGCAACATTTGAAAGGCATTGAGTTTTGCGATACTTTAAGTAAAATTAACTTTCCGTGCTCTCACTTTTCTTCTTCAAACTAACCTATAAAAATGGCTTATACAGGTTTTCAAAGCTGTGGTCTTTGGATACCAAAGGTATAAAGGGCTGTCGAATAGGCATCCAACTGCTTCCACTGGAGGATAAGTCACTGCCGGCTAATCCTTTAACGAGTGGAGCGTGAGAGTGAACTATCTCCAGGCGGTTGTGTGCCTGTCCTCCGGACAAAATCCATTTCAGAGCCAAAATACCGGATGTGACCAAGGCGATTTTGCCCATGACAAACGACGAGGTCGAAAGCGCCGTCAGCCATTTCAGGACCAAGGGTAGCAGAACGATTTTGGCAACGGCTACGGCGGCCAGAAGCGGATATACTATTTTCTTGAGCTTTTTTTGCTTTTTGTGCTTACCGCGACCTGCAATATAAAAAGCATATTAAAATCAAATAAAAATCATAGGTCGAATGTTAAAAAAAAAAAATAATAATGTAGGTTGAATGTTAAAAAGGAAAGAGATATTTTGCAATGGTGGGAATGTTTGTATAAGCCAGATAGGACTCCATGTGATCAACCTTTGTTCCCTTATAGGAAGGGTCTTGAAGATCAAAGATTAATATATAATTTTTTGAATTTTTTATTAAAAATATAGATTAACGTGTTTTTCCAGGGCACTTTAATGGTTCCATTTGGTAGGTCCTTAACTTTCCATATGACTTTAACTCACCTTCGGAGGACCACGTCTCCAGCATGTTGTTAACCGCCTCTGGGCTCAGATCGTCTCTGATCAGGCTGTGCAATTGTGTTTCGGCCATCGATAGCCACTGTCGCTCCACTCGCTGCCGCTCCTCGGTGGCAGCTTCATGCTCGGCGTCCTGCTCGACGGCGGCCACGATGGCACCACCCATCTGCACCACCGGCGGAAGGGTGTATGCTCCTCCGAAGGACACCAGCAGGAGCTGGAGAAGCACGGCGATTGAGATCGAAGTCCTGAACATGCTTACACCGCTGCACCGTTCTCAAACGACTGATCAAAAGTGGGCACCCACGGCAGACTACTGCTAATGGGGCACTCTCTTCGTTGCACTCCGCTGCATTTCGATTCAATTGGGTATCTGTATATTCTTGGCCAATTGATGGCCACTATGTACCGCTATCACCATTACACGGGAAGAAAGTCCTAAATTGATGCAAATTTCTATAATGTGGGCATATTTAATACTAAATATAATCCATCCGTATCTCGTGCCCAGCCCATAAAATAAGCATATAGTAATAGACAAAGTGTGATAAAAGGGGTACCTTTAAGTCTCTGCAATTATTCTTAAATTATTTAAGAGATCGCTGTTATTTATTATCCTTTATTATCCCAATGAAGATACATTTAGAGCTGCATAATTTATGATTCTGATTTTTCCCAAGTGTTCTACCTCGGTTTCGCTGATTCTGTTCTGCTCCGCCGATTCAGTTTTACTTGAGCGTGAACGGACACATTAAATTTTCACTGCCTTAATGAATGGCTCACCGCCGACGTTTCACTGTAACTGTGTTTACTGTGCTTGTTACTGGGTTGTGTGCACTACTCTTGTCGGGGGTCAATTGCTCCGACCATCAACAAGTAAAAACTCTCCATTATCGTCGGCAGGCATTTTCTCGCTCCGCTTCGGTTCACTTGCTCTTTTGTTTGGCAGCAACGCTTTTCCATTTCGGAAAAACGGAAAGCATTTGGGGGGAATTGCTCTGCAATTGCTTGTCCTTGTCAAAAACAAGTTGGAAATGCAGAAAATTGTCTTAATTTAGTTGCTAAATATAAGTATCAAAACCTACTCTTGCATTAAAATAGATTAGCATAAAAGGTATGATTAAAATATATTTTCGGAATTCTTTATTAATCTAAACTGAAGAAACCTGTAATTAAGACTTCAACGATTTCCCTATTAACTGAACTTAATATTTCGATTTAAAATGAACCTATCGCTGCCGCAAAATTCAATCAAATGTGTGCGTCCAGGCCAGACTCAATGGAAATGATATTAAAAATTCATTAATAACATTGCCGTTAACAAGGATGGCCCTGGAATATTTTGGATTCCATTTAAAGGCTTTCCGTGAGCTCGTGCCTATGTACATTTCCGACTACGCCCCGTGGCTGATGACCTGCAATGTACGAGTATATAATGTAATAGGATTAATTAAGTTTCACCAATATTAGGGCGGCAGCGAAGCCAGCTTCTGCAATTACACAAGTGGACTAGATGGAAGTACAGGTTGGCCGGCAATTGAATAACGTCCAAACTGAATTAGGCGTGGCCCAGACGAGACAAATGGACTTATCTGGCTGGCCGGCACACTCTGGCCCAATGTGCAAGCCCACTACAGACTATACATTCAGGGGGCGTCCAGAGACATTCAAATGCAAACGCGTGCCTCGGAACTAATCGCAGTCAGCAGTTGACACTCGTTAACGCGTTTGCTGTCGTCACTTTTCATGCCCAAAACCCTGACTTTACCAACTGCGAAGTGTCTGCGGAATGTATCGCCGCTCGGGTGTCAGCGGTACTTTTATTTGGCATCCGGTTGCTGCTCTATCACCACCCTGCCCAGGTTGAACTGGGAATTTGGAAACCCCTTTAACGAGTCTTCCGGCATTTGCTAGATGGAGTGCACTTGATATCAATACAAGAGTTAATTTTAGTTTTATTTGTAGATTTTGTACTGAGTTTACATTGCAATAATTCAACGTCCTGCATATTACGACAGAATAACTTAATAATTTATATTTCTCAGAATCATTTTTGCAGATTGATTTACAAATAGGTGCGTCAATCGCAAATGGATTTAGGAATTTAGGATGTTGGCCAGTAAAAATAATGTAGGACTGACAGTGCTGTCTTCTTTTCTATAAAATTTTATAAAATACTTACAATTAACGGCCCATCTACACAAAAAGTGCTATTTTGACTTTATCGTAATAGAAACCTTAAAACAAACAGGTTTTTATAAAGGGCAAAATGTTTTCAAAAATTAGAAGGCTTAAAAATAAATTCAATTATTGGCAAAGCTCTGAAATCTCATGGATGGATTATTACAAACTGTTTTTAAAGTTAGCTTTTGTGTCTTCTTTAGGATTTTAAATTTTTAAAATAAATACTTACAATTAACGGCCCATCTACACAAAAAAGTGCTATTTTGACTTTATCGTAAGAGAGACCTTAAAACAAACAGGTTTTTATAAAGGAAGCGTAGAAAATAAAAAGGCAAAATGTTTCCAAAAGTTAGAAGGCTTAAAAATAAATTCAATTATTGGCAAAGCTCTGAAATCTCATGAATGGATTATTACAGACTGTGTTTAAAATTAGCTTTTGGGTGACTGTGTTATATACATACTTAATTTCACTTGAGCGCGCGCCGTTGCTATCGCTGAAAATCGATGGTTTGAGGTGGCTGAAAATGGTTTATAGCCACCGACGAGGCAAATCAATGGGCAAGCACTGGACAAATAGGTATCTGACTGTGCTTTAGCGGCCCTCATCAGAGCTTCTTCAGAACGAGCGACTTGCTGGAGTGGCCGCCTCCTCCGGAGCTCTTTAGACTCATTACAGCCGTAAAGAGTGCGAAGAAGAAGCCGGCCAGACCCGTGGTGCCCACGAGCAGAGTGAGTCCGCCGATTAGGACCGGGATGAGGGTGAGGAACTTGAGCTTGTAGGCAATCAGCAGGGGGAAAAACAGCTTCTGGATCTTCTTCTTCAGCTTCTTGAGCTTGCGGCCCTCGGAATCCGCCGATGCCAGACGTTGAGAGCGACCTTGAGCCAGGAGCTCCTTTGAAGTTGCACCTGGTGGCCGTGCGGCTGCTGCTTCTGATTCTCCTGCGGTGGCATCCAATTTATTTGAGCCCGACCCATCTGCGCTTGGAAGAACGGAATCACTAGTTAGCCACGTAATTAGATGGTCAGTCGCAGGCGCCCCGAGGTCATGGTCGCTTGCCCCTTGCATGACCGCACGGGGATTGGAAATTAATCAAGAATCGTTGAATTGAAAGCTCCTTTACCAAGACCACCAGGAAGAATGAGTATAGTAAGAGTGGTCTAATATAATGTAAAACCGTTAAGTTCGATGTGATTGAAATATTGCAGCAACTTACTTTCTAAAATATTCCTTCAGAACTCTTTGCTTACTGGTTTTTTCAAACGTATGACTATTGTTTTGCAAATTTAAATATAATATATACATAAAAGGCATTTCAGAAAAGATTCAGATAGAATTTAAGGGAGTTCTATGTTTTATATTTACGGCAAAAATATGAAAACTGTTCTCATAAAGTACAAATAAAATTGGAAGATCAAAATTCTTTTTAAGTTTCGACAACTGTATAATAATTATACGTAAAAGGCATTTTAGAAAAGATTCAGATAGAATTTAAGGGAGTTCTATGTTTTATATTTACGGCAAAAAATATGAAAACTGTTCTCATAAAGTACAAATAAAATTGGAAGATCAAAATTCTTTTTAAGTTTCGACAACTGTATAATAATTATACGTAAAAGGCATTTTAGAAAAGATTCAGATAGAATTTAAGGGAGTTCTATGTTTTATATTTACGGCAAAAAATATGAAAACTGTTCTCATAAAGTACAAATAAAATTGGAAGATCAAAATTCTTTTTAAGTTTCGACAACTGTATAATAATTATACGTAAAAGGCATTTTAGAAAAGATTCAGATAGAATTTAAGGCAGTTCTATATTATATATTTATGGCAAAAAATATGAAAACTGTTCTCATAAAGTACAAATAAAATTGGAAGATCAAAATTCTTTTAAAGTTCGACAACTTCGAACGAAAGTATATACTATTCGAAAGTATTTCCGGTTTTGCCTAGTTAATATTAAAGTTCGTTCATTCCGATTTCGGAATAAAAGTGTAATTTAATCCATTTAAAGCTCCTGCTTCTGGACCACATTTAATAAAGCATTCAGTAGGTTTACCCACCTTCCTCGTCGCCAATCACGCTTCTCAGGGCGTCGCAGAAGTCGCGCACTTTCACCAGGGCACGTTCAAAGGGCTCCAAATAGGATTGCACACCCCGGAGCGACGACTGGTCGCCATCTCCTGGTTCCCCGGCAAGGATGCTGCGTTCATCATCGTGATTATTATCGTCATCACCATTAACCGGGTGGGTTAAAGTCGCAGCCACCTTGTGAACTTCCGGCTCGACTGCCTCCGCTTGTGGCAGCTGGCGTAGGAGTTGGCCCCGCCGCATCTGTTGGCTGATGGCCAGAACATAGCTGGATGGATCGTTGGAAGGATTCGGTTTGTAATTTCCGCCCGGCGGTGGGGAGCTATCGTTATAGCGATGGTTGTAGGCGTAGAAATTGACAGGAAGTCGTTCCGGTTCCTTTCGCCTTTCCCGGATCTCCGCCCGCTCCGCCCGCTCCGGCTGCATGGAACTGGGTGCTGTCGCGTGGAGAATGAGCCAATTGTTGTGCTGAGTGAAAGGCTGCCAAGCATTCATCTCCAGCTTTAGCTGCGGGCTCTGGTTGCCGGCGGAAGTAGCCCCATTAAAGCGGCTGGCGCTGCACCTCGCCACCTCCATTGTTAGGAGCCCGCAAATGCCGAGCACCAACACCTGTCGCTGCCACATTTTCGAATCAATTTTCCTGTGGATCCTTTGGCTGGGCTTGCCACTTCACACACGCACTCCGCACGCCGTCAAGAATTGAACTGTGAGGAGCTGAGTGTTTCCAGATCTTTGTAGACCAAATTCTACGGGCCATTCGACAGTTTATAGCGCTCCCTGGTCGAGCGATTTTACGGCCTTTCGCCGAAAAATGCTGTGGCTTTGGCTTGCGGTCAAGCGCCCAGTTGATCTCCCAGATAGATTTTCACAATCAAGACTTTTACCTGGCACACACGAGGAGAAATAGGGCGTTATAAAATGGTTCAAATGAAATTCACTATTGGGATTTAAATGTAATCAAGAAACCCAAACATTTAATGTATATTGTTAGTACTAAAATTAATTTATTGGGCATTTTCTTAAGGTAAGATTTGCCTACCTTTTTAAATATTCACAAAGTGCAATTATTTGATGACCACTTTTTGGAGTGTACACATGCAGAATAGCAGTCCGTCAGGCGTAACCGGATTGGGTGGAGGGAACCGACCACCGGCCACTTCCCAAATCCCACTTATGTAAATTTTCACTGATGAAGAGCGGGGGTCTCATTGGCAGATCGTAGATTAACGCTCCAGGGAGCAGAACACGTGCTTGTGAGCCCATTCAGGCATGTCGGTTTTAATTAGAAAACAAAGCTTTAAAGGCGAGTTTGGGAAATTTTCACTTTTCACCACCTTGTCGCCTGCTTAATTCCCTGTTGCACGTTCGGATCCACAGGTCCAACTGGTGGCCTTGCACTTGTTGCACCATTCTATATAGGTTTCTGGCCCTGAGAAAGTGTACCCAATGGGTAAATTCGCGTAATTGCAGAGACGTGCGTGCTAATTGTCTCTCCAAACTTGCCACCAGATGCCTGCGGGGCATGCACCTCGCCACGCGTTTAATGTTCCCCAAGTGAATGATGGGCACTAAGATGTGAATCGCTGTAACGTTGCACTTAACTTATTGCTTTCCCTTCCAACGCCACATACTGTTGGGCGACACCTTTTCACTTTCTTACAAGTTGGCTAAGAACATGGCCGACTTTTCGTCGCTTTTCACAGCTTAACTCTTTTCGTAAAGCTCACTTTTGGGCTTGCCTTTGAAAATATAGTCCCGAGAAAATGTATATCTTTAATGCAGTAGCTGGAGAAAATGGTAAGAAATGATTGATTTTAAAAAGTTGCAGGCTTTAATACTGGTCAAGAAAATATATACTTTATATGGCAACAAATGTCCCCTTCACTGCATTGTAGGTTTCGACGCATGAAATGTTTATATCTGCAGATCTAAAGATAAAAAAAAATCACATTTGCATCTATGTTTATTAGCATAGAATTATTAGACTTATTTATTTATTCATTAGTTATTTATTTATTTTATTTATTTATTTCATTTATTTATTTTATTTTTGTTATTTATTTATTTATTTTATTTATTTATTTTATTTATTTATTTATTTATTTTATTTATTTATTTATTTTATTTATTCATTCATTTTATTTACTTAGTTTATTAGAATTATTATTCTATGCAGAGGCGCTGCCATTTCTCGAATCAGAGCTAGAGTTTGGGATGAATCTCAATGCGATTCCCACCCGAGTGCAGCCCGCATCTGGATTCGAGTTCCATTCCGGCTTTGTTTTCCATTATCCGCATTCAGAATGATGTATGGGATAGAATTATGCCACTGAACAAGTGATGGAGCCCATGTGATAATGGGGCTTGTGGGCTGTTTTGCAGGCGCAAATTGTGGCTTAGGCTGAATGGCAATTGAAATGTCTTTCAGAGCTTCGCCATTAACGGGTAGCCATGATTGATGGTGACCAAAGGAGCCCATTCGGGTGGCTTAGAAATATAATAGAGAGTGACTTTAGCACATTTCTTTGGTTGTCTGTACGCGTCCAAAGTTCGTATTTCATTTGACATGGTTTGGTTTTCTCATGTATGAGAATGCTGGCAAGAGATGATCAAACGTGGATCAAGCTAAAGACATTTAAAGCATTTTTTTATTTCTGTTAATTTGCATGTGACTGCTCTTTTGGCTGGTGATTATGATGAGCTAACATTCTTGCATTTTTTTGCCGATTGGTACACTGGGATCATATCCTGTATTTCTCTGTCATTCCCAACTTAATGTGTGCTTTTAAATTTCTTCATTTCAAATGATTTAAATTTTTATATAATTTCTACAAATCTTTATTAGCACATTTAATTAGTTGTAATTTTCAAATCGGAATATATCAATTCTGAACTTTTTTTTTTCAAAAATTAGCTGGCCTGAAGACAACAAATAAATGAACTTTCATTTTTTGATCTGAGCCACAGCTTGCATTCTATTGGGGACTCTTGTTGGCAACCCGTTCAACTCAACCGTAAAACTAGTTCAGCGCAAAACTCATCCTACGCCCCGTTTTAATGGAAATCATAAATTTGTTTTCGGGAATCTTCCCGGCCACACCGGCTTTAGTCAGAGCGCTGCACAAGTTTTTGCTTAATGGCAGAGTAACTATAATGAGGCAAAAGACCTTGTTTTTGGAGGGAAGTGAAGCGTGTGCGACATATAGCCACCTTTGCTGGGGTTTGGTCAGTCAGGCAGCTTTAAATCGAAAGCGAACTTGGCTTTTGGCATTAGTTCTACTTGTGCTGCTCGAGCGTTCGCAGTCCGCAATGAAAGTAAGTGGTGCCTGCGAAGATGATTCTTAAAAGGATTAAACCAAAACTGATATCCTCCAGGTACTTGTTTGTCTTCTGGCTCTGGCAGCCACTCTGGCAACCGCCAACGCGGGTCTCCTCAGTCTGCTGAAGGGAGGCGGTGGTGGTGGTGGCGGTGGCGGTGGCTATGGCGGCGGATACGGTGGTGGCTACGGAGGCGGCTACGGAGGTGGCTATGGCGGCGAGAGCACGCTGAAGGTCATTAAAGTGATCGGCGATTCCGGAGCTGGATACGGTGGCGGATACGGAGGTGGCTATGGAGGAGGCTACGGTGGAGGCGGCTATGGCGGTGGCTATGGAGGTGGTTACGGAGGTGGCTACGGCGGTGGATACGGAGGTGGCAGCACTGTTAAAATAATTAAGGTTATCACCGATGGATCCGGCTACGGAGGAGGATACGGTGCAGGTGGCAGCTACGGAGGCAGTTACGGAGGCAGCTACGGAGGCAGTTACGGAGGCAGTTACGGTGGTAGCTACGGTGGTCAGCCCGGATGGTGGAAGACAAAGTGAGCAGATGAACCACTCTCCATTTAGCTGTAGTCCGGATATAAACTCGTTTATGTACCTGAAAAACATTCTATAGCCAAGTAACCCGAATCTCCTTAATGCCAGTTATTTCCAAGTTAGCGAAACTAGTTTGAGATGATCGGCAGACTGCTTGGCGAACTCACAAATAAAGCAAAATTAAATCTAATTTAAATAAATAAAGATCTTTTTCACCTTGTAATCGTACCAATACCATTTATTACCATTCTCGATGACACTATATTAAGGGACACATTCTCTAATTACCATAAAGTTTGTAAGGCAGTAAGCTTTGAGTATCGTTCTTGGAACAACTTTTACTGAACTCTAATTCAGACTTTTAAAACCCGATGTGATAATTTAAATGAGAGGCTAATTTTATCTCGATAAGAAGCCATTATACTGCACACGCTGAGATTTAAACGCAGCTATTATATGGCCATATAATATTTGCAAGTATCCGGTTTTATTAAGACAATAAAATATTTCATAATATGCACTAACAACAGCTATACTATTTTATGTTTTATAATATTCTGTGAACATTTTTGCGAACGCTATCGTTGAGCGTTAAGCAGCTTGCCTGTGATAACTGATAAACTTTGTTTTAAGAAGAATCAGAAGATACAAAAAAAAATTAAATAAAAGGAGAAGTCTGTTGCTTTTTCCCAGAGTCAGATCAAAAGGTGCGCACCGCTGCTAAAGTTTTTCAGCATAAAGTACGAAGCATAGAGAAAAAAAATAACTAGATTTTCTTTCCTTTAAAATATTTGTAGTAAAAAAAAAACAAAACCTGAAAATCAAAAGGAAAACTAATTGTTGCGTTCATAATAGATAGATATTATATCTATATAATAATATAATAATATAATAATATAATATAATATCTAAGATAAGTGAGATATTGAGGTCTTTAAAGTGAGTAGTCAAAATTGTCTTAAATAAAGCCTGAAGAATGTTTAACTTACTGTTGGAACACATAGTTATTGCCGCTTTTAATATTTGCTGAGGAAAAATATTTTCTTGTAGCCCTATAATTCCCAACTAGTTCTGGTGTAGACTGTAAGGCATGTCTTCTAATTTAGAGTCGCAAAATAGTTCAAGTAATCTCTCTTACCGGTCGAGCAGTGAGTGTATGTGTAGTGTATGTGTAGTGTATGTACCGGTGTGTGTATGTATGTATGAATGTATGTATGTATGTATGTATGTATGCATGTATGCATGTATGCATGTATGTATGTATGTATGTTTGTATGGATGTATCTATGTATAAAAGTATGTATGTATGTATGTATGTATATATGTATGTATGTATGTATGTAGTGTATGTGTTACTTGCACAAAGTAGTAAAAATTGTCTTAATTAAAGCCTGAAGAATGTTTAACTTACTTGCGGAAGATTATTGCAAGATCACATTGGCATCCCTCTTGAATAATAATAAACCAGGCAAATGTTATTTATACAAGTGTTTGAAATGTTATATTTATTTTAAAATATTTATTCATACAAAATATTTAAAATACAATATAAAATTCTTGTTAAGAAATTGATTACCCTACACTGAAAGGGATATATATTTTTGTGTTTATTCGTATACAAAGTGCTACTAAATTAATCTCGAGCTAGTGAGGTCTTTAAAGTGAGCAGTAAAAATTGTCTTAAATAAAGCCTGAAGAATGTTTAACTTTAGATAGCTCTCTCTCGGGATCTTGAACAAAAATTCGTGGGCAAAAAAATCGTATGGCGTTACGCATCTTATTATTCTAGTGTCTTTGGTTATAGTTAGTTAATTTTGTAAGAGGCTTAATTTATTCATTGAACAAACTAATAAGGTTCCAATATCGACCTCATTCATTTAAATTAAATTCTGGTTATTCCTCTCTCTTTTTATTGACAGGTACAAAAATACATTTTAAAATGCGTCGTTATAGGAGCAGAGGCAGTTTTGAAAGTAATTAATCGCCGGTATGTGTTTTTTCTATATAACTTTTTTATGTTAAATGCGGAATTGATTGCCAATATAGTCAGCCGTTAGGCAATTTGAATGAAGCTTTCGGGTTACAAGTGCTGAAACACAATGACCAGCTGAATCCATTATTAAAGTTGATTTGGCCAACAGCTTTAACTTACTTAATTCACTCCCTCAGCAAATCTGCAAGCACAATAAAATACTCAACTCAGAACACCACTAATTTTGCGTAATTCATTATTGGTCCCTGTAGAAATTCTTTGTGCGTTCACTTATGATTAAAGTCAAGGGAAAATTCTCGTTCCCGTACTGGCACAGACAAACGTTCATGGCCTGGAAAATGTTTATAGAGTTGAACTGTGGGCCAACTTGCTTCTTGGCTTAAATATCCGTTGTCTTGTGTGTTTGGTCCAGAGCAATAAAAGTGGACCATAAGGTTGCCGAATATGGGGCAAACACCCTGGGACACTACAAGTGGAATTAATGGAAGCTGGCTGGCCAAGTTTTGTTGGGGCTTTGGCCAAGGCAAGCGGAAGTAGTCTCTGGCAAATGGCAACAGGAACTGTGACATTGGCCGAGTATCTTTAGCCTGGCCCGCCCACCCCATTCAACCCAAGAGAAACCTGCCCTTCGCTTGGTATCAGTGATTTTATTTGTGTACATTTTTTTTGCTTTTCTGTTTTTTGAAAACTTTGCTGCTTACATGCAATTTACACTTACGGCTGGTAAATAAATAATAAAGTTAAATAAATTATTACACTTAGTCGCTACGTACAGTTAGACAGGCTAGAGTTAATCAAAGTGCGCCAGTGGAGTGAGTTGGACTTGGAAACGGGCTGCAGAAGCGGAAGTACGACAGGTAATTGAAAATAGCAAGTGCAGTTAGCCATAGGAATTGAGGCACAGTGAGTTGCAGATACACAGATACAGGCTAAAAAAGATAGAAAGGCCGGGTTCAGCAACAGTAAACCCGGCTGGAAGAACAGAGCAGGGCAGAGTGATACATAAAACAAAACATAATCGATTAAAGCAAATACTAATCATTATAAAAAATCCGCAGTGCCCAGTGGGAACGCACGTTCTGGATACATTTTATCCGATGTACCCATAGGTGCCACAGTGCGTCGAGTGAACCGTTGGAAGTGCATCAAGTCATCATTCCTGCCCCGCAGTGCAAGTGCAAAAAGAGAGTTATGTGTATATCTAATTACAATCCGTCCGCCGTCCGTGATTTATCCACAAGATAAATGCAGCTATCTAACACTTGGGGTCACTCCTCCTCCTGGTCTTCACTATCTATCTAGATTTCCGTCCTACGACTTGGCCACTTGCGGCGCCGCTGCTTTCGGATGCAGATGCTGCAGCTGCGGGTGGCTCTGGGCATGGACCGCCTGCTCCTGGTGGTGGGCTCGGTAGGCCAGCTCCTGGGCCTCGGTCAGGGATCGCCGGTCCCAGCCACCGCCTCCTCCGCCACCGCCTCCGGATGACCAGCCACCTCCTCCTCCGCCGCCTCCGGAGGACCAGCCGGAGCTGCCGCCTGACGACTTGCCGGACATCAGCTTCTTCAGCCCGATTATGCCCGCTAGGAGCAGGGCGATCTTCGAGATGATCAGTGCCTTGCCTGCCAGTATGTAGAGCGCTCCCATGGCAATCGGAATCATTCCCATCATCTTCATGGCCATGCCCATCATCATCATGCCCATCATCTTCTTCATTTTACCACGGCCTGCAAAAGATAAAGTGCGTTAATTTGGGGTTTCATTCATATTGTACTTAAACTAGTACTAGTATTTATTCCAAGCAAAAAGTCCTAATAATTTTCTTCAATGGTAAAGAAATTATACATTTTTTAGGTATTCACTTTTCTTAAAGAATAAAATTAAACAATTACCCTACGAATTGCATGCAAAAACAATAGTTCAAGTAACTGAATCTCTGAAGATCTTCCAAGGAGATATGATTTGGATGGAATCCCAGCAAATTTGGAAGAAACGGTGAAAGTGCCTGCTCAATTAAGCAAAGGCTGCATGGGAATATTTTCCCAGGGAAAACTCAGCCGCCTTTTGAAAGAGGCTTTGGCATTCCGATTTTCAGCAACGTGTGTGGCTTTCATTTTGCTGCCTTTATTAGGGACACTGCGGGCGATTTCACTTGCCTGGCTGGCTGGTAAAATTGTATTTCGACATGGCCACGTCCATGGACATGGAAATGGACACAGAAATGGAAATCGAAATCGAAATAAAAATGGAGACTAATGCTGCCCAAAAGATCGATGATCGGAAAGTCATAACCAGCTCTAAACAGGCATCCCAATCGATCGAACAAGTATTAGCCAAAAATGGTTGCCATTGGGAAAGTGTTGGCCAACTTGACTCCAGCTCCTCGCATCGATTAAAAATCTTGATCAATGATTTGAAAGTAAAAGAAAAACTTCATGAGGCGTGAAAGTAAGTTCACTTTTCTTTGCATCGCTTGCATTGCGATCTTGTGGATGCTGCATAAGTGCTTGTGTCAAATTTGTAATTGACGACAGCCCGCATTCAAAATGGAATACCAATGCCACTGGCCTCCTAGTCGAGGAGTTGTTTCGCTCGCCGGAGAAACGTGGTCGCCACTTTCATTGCATTTGACATGGTCATGTCATCTAGACTTTTGAAGCGTCCTACTCTGCCCTTTGGGGCTTAGATACTTGGTCTTAAAGTTGGGCAGAATGTACATAAATTAGGTTTATCGTTAGGTAGGCCTTTACTTTCAATGTAATACATTATTTTAAAATAAAAATATTATTATATACATCACGTGCTCACAAATGCTTAACACCAAAATTGTGCGATTGTTTGGAACAATTTTTATTTGCTTGACAAATAAAACTAGAGCGACTTGGATTCGTGGTGCCAAAGCTACACGACATGCCATGTTTTTGGCTGTTTTTGGAGTACACGAAATTCTGGCATGACATTTTATATTCGACGCAGTCGCCACCGTCTGGCTGATGTCGTTGTTAAGGTTTCTGGGTCAGTCCTGAGTTGCTCAACGAGTTTTCTCGTGTGCGCGTTATAAAAGAGGCGAAAAAAAATAAAAACAATTGCGCATTTTCCCAGCGGCAGTACCATGTGACCTCTCCCCCCGCCTTTCTCCGCATTTCTTCCGCACTCCAACCAGCCCACTCAGCCTGCTTACATACAATGCAGAATGATAAGCCAGGAAGTGGGCCAGCCAGCGGTTGCGGCGATGCAGTTGCTAATGTCACTGCCAGCCGAGATAAACACACGCTGTGGACTACTATCACGGCTCTCTTGGCTCTAATAACCACCTGGAAATTGCCGGCGATATGGCCAGAGTCATAGCCAGAGTCAAATTATGTCACTGTTACGCGCAATGAATACTGGGGTATTAGCGGTAACCGCAACTAGACCGCCCACAGAAAGTGATGATTGGCGCTGTGCGGTGGATCGATTTGTTTACCCAAGAAGTCTTGGGCTGATTGCAGGGTATTCGGCGACAGAGGCCGGAGATCTACCATAATCACTGGCTATTTGGCCATTAGGGTAAATAATATACTGCGATACCAGTTGGGGAAAATAATCAAAAACGGTGATAGATCTTTGGCCGTTTCTAAACATTTCTCCCATTGATAGCACACTATTATCATATTTTTGCTTTACAGTGATAAATTGGAATTTTTGGAATTAGCAAGCGGTAACTGCTTCCCAAACGAACCCAAAGCCAACTGTTTCCTACCTTCCTCTAGGCCGCGTCCAATCTCCTCGGATGTGAGCTTGGGGAAGCTGACCTGCAGGGAGTGCCCGTTGAAGAAGTAGCTGAGCCGCTCGATCAGCATGTGGGTGAGCTTGGCATCCCGGTCGCTCCCGGATCGGGGCAGCGAAGACTCCAGATCGTTCTCGCTCGCGGCCGGCGGACGGGGAGCAGTTTCCAGGCGCACCAGCTTGATGCCATCGGCCACGTTGATGGCGTCGATGGGGGCCAGGCGGTCGATGAAGGATATGGCCTTCTTTTTCAGACATGGCACGAATCCGGCCTCGGCGCGGGTGCACTCGTCGTAGACCCTCAGCAGGGTCCGTGCCCCGGCGCTCTGGGATGGGCTGGGACTGGGTGGGCTGCCCAGCTGCTCGGTGGCTGCCCCACAACTGCTGGCGAGGAACAGCACGGAGAGCAGGCTGATGAGGGCCTGCCAGGGCCACTGCTTGAATATCATGCTAAGGCACTTAGCACTTTTCACTTTTTTCCCGGCTAACGACGGCGACAACACTCGCGGCACACCGTGCGACAGGTGCTACACACAGGTGGGTGGGTGGTTGGTTAGTCCTTCGGTCACAGATCCTTGTCTGGAGTCACTGGGAGCTACTTGCTCTGGCTGCTGGCTCGAATCACACTGATACCGAGCCTTGGCGCGCTTTGTTCTTTTATAGACCTTTCTTTCTTTCTGCGCTCGCTCGGCGGCCTGATGATCGCAATTTGATTTTCCTCGGCTTCGTCGGCGACTTCGGGCGCCCAGCTCGTGCTGGCTGTTTTCCCACTCGGTTTCCCACTCGGTTTTCCACGGCGGTGGGTAAAAGAGCGCGTCAGTGCTGGTACTTGGGTTTTCCAAAGCCAGAAGTAAGTTAAGCCTGATAGTGTCGGTTTATGTGATGTGATGTTTGATGTGTTTTATTATTTTGTGGCCAGTACTTTAATGGTAAATTGTTAGTTTTCCTTATATTCAATTTATTTATCTTACAGTAATTTATACTGCACAATAATACGGTACTATAATGTCGTATAATTAATTTATTAAACATTATATATGCATATACAGTTCTGATAGCTTGCTCTTGCTGTCAGCTCTCAGTTTTGTGTGTTACCACTATATTACTAAAGCAAAATTAAATATCATACGCCAATTTGGCTACAAAATGGCCTAGCTGGCATCGCCATTGCCGTCAAGATCATTGGCAGCAGTGCTCCTCAATGAACCAAGTCGCCCAGCAGCGAGGCGAGGCCAAGGCATTTCCAACGGGTAGCGACTTGTTTTTCCAGCCATAGCTTTCGTTGTTTATGGCCAAACATATTAGTTGCAGTAGTTGTTTTTGGTAGGAGTTCGCTATTTTGGCATTTGACCATTCCTGCAACTGGCTGCCGTTGCCGTTGACACTTTAATTTCAATTTGGCTTTTAGCAGTTTTCGCCATTCAAGAACGAGTTTTGGCCGTGAAGAAAGTCATTGCCAGCTACTAAACGGTGGCCATGGCCGTTTTTTATGTAATGCAAACGGCAGCGAGGGTGTCAATGGGATGTTCAGGGCCATTCGAATGGGCATCGCATGATGTATCTCATGATGTATCTCATGATGTTTGGCAGTAAATTAGTAAGCAGAATATAATGCTGAATGTATCTCCAGGTCCGTAATTGTATCTGATAGAACGTGATGCCATGCATGCGATTGGCGTAGGGAAAGGAAAGCTTTTCCGCATTATTGCGGCTTTCTTGCGGCTTGACTGCTGCTATAAAGACAAAACTTTTTAGCCAAAAACAAAGAGTGAAGCTCGAGTGAAAATGCATTTTCTGGATTCTTGTTTTGTGGGGCTTTCGCTTGGCGATCGGTTTATGTGGCAGGCATACATTAAAAGGAGTATGAGCCGGACCCAGAGGGTCGCAAAGCGATTTTTGACTAATAAACTGCCAAATTAATGGCCCGCCGGCCACAAACATTTCCCACTAATGGCCAAGCCGGCTACTTGCTGCCAACTTGCCACTGGCCCAGCTTCACACTTTAAGTGTCGGCACTGCGGAATGGGTATATCTGCCCAGCTACCCGCGTTTTTTTTCTGGGCCACTCACTTATATTTTGATTTCGTCGGCGCCGCCTCTTTTTCACGCCACTTTCACTGCCCAAAGTCCGTGGAAAGGTACTGGGGGTTTGCAGGGGAGTTCATCGATTTGCATTAAGTACTTTTTGGTGCGCATGAGTATATATTTGCATACAGCTTTGTTTCCGCGTAGCTATCATTCGATGAACAATGGAAAACCAAAGCGTTTTGGGTTCACTGGCCGCCGGGGAGCCGTTTTAAATGTCCCAAAGCAAGTGAAAACTTATAGGATTTCCCAGAGGCAGTGAACCTGAAAAGCCGCTGTCCTTTGAATTCTTATGAAAATATTGTACATATATTTGCCGCAGAGGTCATTTACTTTGTGTCCATTTCTTACGGGTTATGAGCGAGAAGAATACTTTTGTTTAGATGATTTTTTAGTTAAGATAATATGTTTGATTTTAGGTTTTTGCGAGAAATTCCTGCGTTTAAATAACACAAAAGTGGTGTTTCTGGAAATTAATATGCCAGATTTTTTAGAAAGTCCAAGAGGGCAATTACAAATTCGATATTAAGGTAGTTGTTTCCATTCCAGTTTGGATTGAATTTAGAATAGGTTGTCCCATTGCTGCTATATGTATATCCCATTTCTCAATGTCAAGAAATGTCTCCATAACACAACAAAAATAGCCTTGTCTCTAAACATGAATAAATTGAAAATTGTTCGACATGTTTACATGAAGTGATTGTGATCCCCTCGGTTGTGTTCGTTGGACACTTTCGTATTGGATTCCTGTCCTCACCTTTCCAAATGCCACTCGCCGAGCAATGTGACTAATGTGCATCATTGTTTGTATTCCAAGCTAAATCGACCTGTCAAAATGTCCATCAAGCCTGGGACATAATTCGGGCCCTGGAGTTTCCCAACATATGATTTCCATCTTATTATGCGGGTGCTGCAGCTGCAGCCAAAAACATCCGCATCCAAGCCCCTGAGTAACTGCATCTGTACCTGCAGCATTACAATGTGCCATGGCAGACACGTATCCACATCAAACGGAGCTGCGCATGTGAAACAATTCCAATTGTCTTCCTTCCTCTGCGTGCCAACTGCTTACCACGGGCAAGGCCAGTCGGAGTGCACTTAGCAAATTCGGTTAACCTTTTCCGTAGAAAAGAGTCCAGCTTTTATCAATAAAGAAGTAGGTGATTTGTATCAAGTCACCCTTTTTATTTCACCCCTTTCACAAAATTATAATTACATTATCAGGACTATTATAAGGATCATTTCGAATTTTCTTTGTGTTCACGAGAATAGCATTAAAGTGAAGAAATATTATTACTTATATTGATAAGGCAATAGAAAATTGATAAATGCATTATTTTCAATTGATTTGTGTGCGTTTACAATATTTTTATCAAAATTTAATTAAAGAACGTACTTAAAGCATTGAGAGTTACTGCTCCTTAAAATTAAAGGCCTTACTGAAATACTAACCTGTTTTTCCAAGTTAAATAAGTTAAATCTGAGTGTAGCAACAGTAATTGCAGCAGCAACTTTGTCTGCTTCCTTTGGCTCGCAGCGACTTTTTGAGTTGGCAGCGTCGCCACGCCCTGCACTTTTCCCATTCCTCAGTTGGCCAAAAGATTTTTCACAGTTTTTCTGTGCCACTTTGCGGTGGGGTCTAAGTCAAATAAAAGCAAAAGACAGCCACAACAACAAAATTAAGAGAGGAATAGCATTTTAATAAACAACAACCGCAGTAATCGCAGCAGCCCAGCTGCCTACGGTTCATGGAAGTCGTTGCGGCTTAAATGTGTGTGAAATTTCTCGGAGAAAGTATATACAAAGCCAACAACCTACCGCAACGATAAAACCGGCCAAAGAGCGTTCTAAATTCTTGGAGTGCGAAGAACTCTGGAGGGTTAATGTTGGGAGGCCACTTAACTTTCGGTTTTATTTGTTTCTTGGCTGTTTTTATACACGCTACTCATGGAGTAAAGGGTATACTATATTCGTTGAAAAGTATGTAATACTTACCGTTGTCCGTTCGTAAGAACGGCGAGATCTCAGGGACTATAAAAGCCAGAAAGTTGAGATTAGGAAAGTTTGTTAAATGGTGTTTTCACATCCACTCTAGTCCACAAGCCGCCCAAAACTGCCACGCCTACACTTTTACAAAATGTTTTGATATTTTTTCAAATTTTTATTAGCGTATCGATTTGCCAAAAACTTTTTGCCTGTCACGCTCGCACTTTTGTAAAGATGGTATATATTTTATAGTTTCCACTACCTGATTAAGGGATAGCTGATAGTCGGGGCACTCGACTATATCATTATCTCTTGTTTTTGTTAAGAACCAGACTCACGCTTGGCCAGCGGACTTTCTATTTCATGCCGTAGGGGTTGTATGCCTTCTCAGGTTTTGTGCAATAAAAATTGCAATTTTCACAACAAAAGAAAGCGAAAAGAAAATGTTTACTGCGCTTAGGTGTGCGTGTGCTTTTTGTGTTTGCTTGTTAGCCATGTTGGCGATGTTTCAGTTGGTTTTGGTTTTTTTAGCACGTTTTGACGCCGCATTGACGTTAATCAAAGTTAACCGCCAAACGCTCGCACAAATCTCACGCTAATTAACTTTTATATGGGATCAGCGACGACGGGTGCGATAAGCCGCCGGCTTTCAGCAGCATCACCTGTCCAGTTGGCCAGCCATTTGGACATCCGCTCCGGCACGACAGTCACGAGCCAATTTTTTGCCTCCGCCGATTTTCATTTAATTTGCGAACATTTTACTTAAGCGTTATGCCCGCCCGGGGACTTAACTTTACGATAAAAAACCACCAGCATTTTTCACAGCCTTCCCCATCCGCCGGGTGTCACGTGGTCAGATAGCCAGTTAATGTGAGAAGACGGCATTCATCCCACTTTCATTGGTGTGTTTTCATATGTTCCGCGAGTTGGAAAGGAGCAGGTTTTGTAGGAAAAAAGTTTGGATTCCTTTAATTTACATAAATATGTTTAGATTTGCTATTTTTTTCATTGGTTCGCTTAAAAAATCGGTCTAGCTAAATATAATATTTTAATGTAAAGGACAACCGTGCTAAACAACCGTGCTAGTTCTCTACTTATATCCATTACAGCAAAATGTGCAACAACCTGAATATTTAATTTCCCTCGAGCACATTCAAAAGTTTATTCAAAACTAAAACGTTGCGGAACTAAGTTTTCTGGTTTGGAAAAGGGATATCATTTTTATTGGCAATGTCATTGCAATATTGTATATCATTTATGTTCGATTGCCAGTTAAATTGCGTCACTCAACTGCGTGCACGAATACATTCATCAGACAGCTTTAAATATAGATTTGCTGGAGTGAGTGGAGTTCAGTGGATCGTGGACAAGTATTTTTTCATTACTTCTACCGTTAGTATTTATTGTGCGTTGCTTTTCGCTTTCTTTGGCGCCTCTCACCCCAGTAAATCGGCGAGTGCAGGGGCTCACCGTCCATTAAGACCCGACCACTATACTATGGTATAGTCCGGCATCCGCAGCCGATGACCGCTGACCGATGACCAGGGAATCTCGCCACTGGACACTCGTGTGTGCGATGGCAATTTAATTCTCAGGTGTCGCCAATTACAATGCGAAAGTGCGTAGTGGTCGAGCTCCCGACCCCAATGAGCCGTCTTTAATTGAAGCTATCAAATCGCAGCGACTGACTGCGGACAATTAAAGAGTCAGGTTTGATTGGAGCCGGAGCCCTAGTGCGGTGTGAACCGTGAAAGTTCCATCTAATCGCCAAAGGTATAATAAAATAAAGCGCCAGCCCAGACATCCAGACATAGCCTTCCCAAGCTGCAAATCGCAGATACAAGCGGCGGGCATACTGTACTCGTATATGTATCTCGATCTCACCCGACATGTTTACATGCACCAAACTGTGCAGTGAACTCTGGAGCGGAGCGGTGGTAAAGGTTGCTGGAAAACCTACCAACCATTCCTTGGCCAGCATTTTCACCGCCGCAGCTTCCGAGGCTTTCACTTTTTCGGCCGTTGTCACGTTCGCCTGCCTCTCAATTTATCATCATCCATGGCCACGATGGCCATGCAGGCCGTTGAACCGGAGTCGACAAGCGTTTTTGTGGCAAAAAGGTGCAAAGGTACAAAGGTACGCCTGGCAAGGGGTTAAGCCTGGTCATTTGTTGGGGGACCGCACGGGAAAATCAGAAAAAAGCGATTTCGGCCAAAGGGATGGCCGAGCCCAGCCCAAAACAGTATTCAAATTGTGATTTATTTGCGCAAATTCCTCAAGTGAGATTTGCATCCAGGATTAAGTATCCGCCCCGGGCGCCGTTTGTCTGAGGCCAGAAATTATAATAATGCGCACAATGAAATGAAATTTTGTTTTGGCCAACCGACTGTCATGGCCAAAGTCTTCGCCCGTGGCCCGGTTTTGTCGACGGCATTGGCAATGACAACGACACAGTCGGAGCATTAAATTCACCTAAAATGTGGCCAAACTAAACGAAGTTGCGAAATGCGCAAGTGCTTAATGTGATGTGGTTGCTTTTGGGGATGTCTGTAAAATCACTTGACTCGCACAGCACTTTCTTCACCGGCCACGTCGGAGTGGTTATTGTGGCCTGTTGAATGCCAGCTTGATTGATGAGCAGATTTCGACTTTTCCAGCTGCAATCGTCGATGCCTCGATGCCTCGATGCCTGGCCTTTTTGATTGGCATTTAACATCGCTGTGAACTCTGCTTCGCCGTTCATATGGGACTCCTTCGTCGGGCGTCGAATTTCACCGCAAATATGCACTGCCAAATTTCCGAGACACTGCTGAGTATTCTTTAGGTGCTGCCAAATTGAGTGCGTTGTACCGCGGGAGGCGAATTTATGAACTGGCCGCTCAAAAGGGACTTGTAAACTTAAAACCACACTGACCAGACCATCAGTTTTAACGGCTTTGTGAGAGGAAGTGAATTACGCGGAGGATATACTTTTAAACTGACAGACCAACACGGGAAACACAGGCCAACATGTAATTAGGCCTGCAGCAAAGCTTGTTACTTTTCAAATCTCTAAGAACACTGCTAAAATGGCGTCAAAATGTTATAACACCGTGATACACAGGAGATTCAATTACTCAAAGGATACATCAGAGCTCAAATATAGGCAAAAATGAGATTGATAGGTGACAAGCTATTTTTAGACCGACAATTTCGGGAGTGCACCAAAAGAAATTATTATTGTCATAAAAAATGTATGAATCTGATTTTAAGTTAGGGGTATTGCTCTTGGAAAGTTAAAGAGCAAGATATTTGATTGTCAAAAACAGTGCCTTACCCTTTTTCACATTAAAAACACGTAAAAAAAAGAAAACTATAAGCAATAAACACCTATGTTTAATAGATCCATGTTGGACACATTTTTTCCTGTGCCAGAAAGCGACGACAGGCCTACACGCTGGATTTTTGTGAATAATTTGGCTGGCAAACAAATGAAAGGCGGCTTTTCCAGGGGAGTTCCTTGTTGCCGGCCGCAGGGCGAATGAAATTGAAATTCGCCACAGAATATTTCTCCCGCCTACTAGCAGACGTGCCGGCGAATTATCAGACATAAAATTGAAGTGACTTCGAGTTCCGCCGGGGTGAGGGCAAGTGAAAATGGCCTTGTGTAGGGCCAAAACAAACAGACGAACAGACTTATAATTTGTGGAAAGAGCTTTGGACAAGCGAATAATAAATTCATCAAGACAGCAGGTCCGATCGGACCCGATAGTCACGGTCCGGCTTTCCACGCCGTGGTAACTGCGATGCAGTTCATCAGTTGTTGGGGGTCAGAGTGAAACGTAATTGGCCCGCGGCACTTAATTTGATTGAGGAGAGGAGGCCGGAGTTGCGACCTGCGAGCTGCCGCTGCCCAGGCATCGCAGCCTGTGCCCACAACTCCGGCTTGGTTAGTTTTCTTGGCGGGGGCGAACTTCGATGTCAACACAGAGTGAAAGTGAAAATCCAGCGGCGGAAAGCCGCAGCTTTTCTTTTATGCAATTGTTCGGTGGCGAAAAGGTTCCCAGCCAAATGGCTGCAGAATTGTGTATTCTGCCTTATTCAGTTTGGATCGAACGCAGAGACAAAGGCCAAATAAATCGCTCGGGACTGGGGGAAAAGCATCGTGACGATCTTGGCCAAGTTCGTTGCTGGAGTTATTCGTCTCTGCACACAGGGAAAAACACTTGTCAAGTCACAAATAACATACAAATTGGCAAGTCTTATTTAATTTGTAGAAAAATAAGCACATTCAAATATTTTACTTAACAAAAATATAAAATCTTTTAGAATTTAAAAATCCAATGAAAGATAGGAAATAATACTTCTTTAAGCTTATGATAATGATAATGATGAACCTTACATATGCAGAGAGCAGTATCAATAGAACATACTCCAAGTCAGTGAAACGAACTGAAGATTCTTATATCATGCAACTCGGAATGTTTTAAGTGGTGCACTGCTTTACTTTGCGCTTGATTTGAGAAATATTTTCTTTCGGTGTCAGCGCTGCAATTGGCTTCGATCACTAAGCGTTCGGTTGTTTGCTCGCTGTTAACACAAAACGCCAATTACCTCAAATTGTGGGCTGCTGGAGTTTTCGGCCCATTAGCAGTGGATAGTCCGTCGAAAGTCGGATTGCGTGTGAACCAAACGTGTATGTATTATCATAAATTATCGCCGACGGATTATGCAGCGGCAAGTGTTTTGCATTTTTGCATGCACATACGCAGTATGCAGTGTTTGTCCTCCGGCGAGTTATGTAGAACAAGCCGAAACTTATGCAGAGATATGCACTTTCCCGCTGGAAAATAAAAAGAAAAACACTTTTCAAGTCCCACTTGCTTCTCAGCGATGAAATTGCAAATCCCATCATTAGATGTTCGTCAGCGCAGCTTCTTTAATTAATATTTCATAAATGAGTAGCCCGAGCATAAATTATACATGAGCGCCGCGGAGGTGTTCCTCTGTTTGTTGTTTCAGTTGCTACACTTTGCGAAATTCGCAGGCAAGACTTTCAGCTTTCTCCCTCATCCTGAAAGTATGCATTAAGTTTGCTTTGTTGCCGGCAGAAAAGCTACTCTGTTTTCTTCGGACAAAGTTGGACTCGAAGCCTGCAGTTCGCTTGTGTTGCAAATTGTGCAATCGCCTATCCTTTTAATCTATCCAACTGGTTTAGAAAAACATTAAAAGTGTCGAGCAAAACGGATTAACATTATAACGCACAGTAGCACACAATTTTCCACGACCAGAGGTAATTATACCCGTTACTCGAAGACTAACAGGGTATACATGATTCGTTAAAAAGGATGTAACAGGTAGAAGCGTTTCCGACCCTATAAAGTATATATCTATATTTATTATCAGGACCGATTTGGTTATGTCCATTTTGCTAGAAATTTTTGATTAGGCATGTTAGACTTCACAGAGCCGTTTCCCACATGTTGCCCACAAACCGGCGAAAAATGTCACGCCCTCACTTTTGGAAAATGTTTTGAAATTTTTTATTTTATTGTTTGTTTTGTCAATTTCGCTACGCCAAAGATTTGTTTGCCACGCCCGCTCTAAAGTCCCCAAAACGCCAAAAACTCCCACACTTTTGAAAAATGTTTTTTTTCTATCGCTATACCAGAAACAATTTGTCTACGCCCACTCTAACGCCCATAAACCGCCAAAACTGACCCGATACCATTTAAGAAATGACCAATTTTTGGATTTCTTTCCTGTTTATATTTGTGTTTCCAATTTCTATGACATGCAAATGAAAAGTTAAAATTTCTCGTTCGCACTCCCACTCGCTGAGTAACGGGTATCTGATAGTCGGGGAACTCTTTAAACTGCTTGAACTGCTTTAAAATCCAATAAACCCTTATTTGAATTTGTTTCACGTGTTCCTGGCACATAATCCGTTTAAATGCGTACCAATTGATCTGGAAAATTTTGCCAAGTACGAACAATAATGTTTCGAAACAATTTGTATTTTATTACAATTTAATGCAGTTATGTTGCTTAAGTTAAAATTTGAGCCTTGAAGTATAAAATTACGGTATCAGAACTAATAGCTGGTAATTTAGGTTTTTAAATGAGCAACTAAGCAAATTCGATTCGGAACCAATATTTATCCTTTGCGGCACTCTAATTTCATGCTTTCTTCCAGCAATTTCGTTCATTACAACTCGAGTTGTACCAGAATAATTCGGTGCCGGCACTTTCCTTTATTTCGTTGCTGCTGGCGACACATCTGTCTGCGGTTCTATAATTTTCCACCCAATCCGCATTCATTTCGGTTTCGATGCGCCCGCCTAATAAATATGTATGCCCAAATCCTTGCGTGTGCAATCGAAAGCGCAAGACTGGAGAAGATCTGGGCTCTCGCCTCGGTTTCACAGCTAGTGCTGATGAAAGTGGGCGTCCGATCTGGTGTAAAGTATTATAAAGCCGGGCCACCGATATAAAGACTGGAATAATTGCCCAGATCTGCTAATTACGGCAATGAGCAATGAAATTGGCCCCTCCATCCAGCCTGCCGGTTGCACTAAATCTGCAGCGAAGCTTTGCTTTATAGCTTTATCTGCAGGCAGTTTCCAGCTGCCGCATGCACTCATCATGCATACTACGCTCTGAATAGCCAACAGCTATTGTTGCACTGGGAGAAAACAGCCGGAATTGATGAATATGTTATAAAAATTCATCACAAATAAGAGGCAATCCCCCGACTATCAGATACTAACTCGTTAAGCAGCTGACGAAAGCGAGTGCTTCACCAACGACATCTATCATCGATTATTTGTTTTCATATTATTGACTTAAAAAAAAATCTTAAAATTTTCAGAGTAATTCCCCTGATGTTAACAAAATAAAGTAAATTAGTTAAGTAATAACAAAATTACTATAAAAACCTTTCGTTGCTTATTGCAAATTCCAATAGAATATTTCGACGAATTTAAAGTTCTTTTCAATTGGAAGTAGGCTAATTTTCCAACACGATAATTTGGGCAGTATATGAACTGCCAGTATGCTAACTTATTCAAATGAATTTTATATTTTTTTTAGTGTACTGCTGATGGCTGCGAAAGAAAACCCGACTGCAACGCTCCCTGGCTAATTGTGGCAAGATAAAGTGTATAAATTTGGGGGACAAACTGGCGCACAAGATCAGTTGGCCAAGAGATTTCCCAGCAGCTGCAGAAAACGGCATTGAGATAACCACGAGAGTGAGATCACAAGGATTGGAGATACGCACAGAATGGAATCGCGTCTGGGTCTGCTCATCGCCCTGCTGCTGGCGGCCTTTCAGGCCTGGGCCATGGAAGCCCCGCCGCACTTTCATCAGAACTCCACTGAAAGCGGACTGCTGCGGACAGTGCGTCATATCTACGGACAGTGTTCAGATAGCGAGGACATTTTCTGGTGCTGCAAGGTGCAGGGAGTTCGTCTGCTGGGACGAGCTCTGAAGGTGCCGCAACTGGGGATCGTGGATGGCGTTAGCTTGGTGCGGCGGGAGTCGCTTGGCCAGGACACGCGGAGTGGGCGCTCCAGCCTGCTCGAGAGCCAGCTCAGCAACCGCGATCTGGAGCACATGTCGGGAAAGAGTCTGGACGCACTGCTGCTGGAGCGGTTTCTCAACTTTGTCCATAGTCACCAGCTGCAGGTGAACCTACCGCGGTTGCTGCGGTTTGGCGAGCGGAATGGCCAGGATTGGCTGCAGCATCTGATCGGCTACTTTCTGCCAGCCAGCGAGAGCGAGGGTCGCAAAAAGAAGGATGACAAAAAGTATCTGGGACCCTTCATTGCCGCCGTTCTGCTGAAGACCGCTATACTGAAGATGGCATACCACTCGATCGCCATTGTGGCGGGAAAGGCGCTGATTGTGGGCAAGATAGCGTTGATCATTAGTGCTATAATCGGGCTGAAAAAACTGGTGGGTCACGACGGCGGCGAGAAGACCACCTACGAGATCGTCAAGCATCCACAGGTGCAACAGAGCCACACCTACTCGTCCAGCCACCAGGGTGAGTACGACACGGGTGGCCATGACGGGGGATCCTACCACCGCAGCATCGACGATGAGATGATGATGCAGGACAAGGCTTACCAGGCCTGGATGCCCCACGTGGCCGCCTCCGCTTCGCCCGCCGCCAAGGGATCCCGATAAGGGAGCCGCGGAGTTCCTCTCGGGTCGGCAGCTCTACTACCAAAGATCTAATGATTCCAAAACGCCCCACTTAGACCAATCTATATGAATTTGTATTTACACTCGACAGCCCTCCAGATTAAGTTTAGTTATCGTAGTTATTATGTTATCACAGAGCGAGCATTAAAAGAAATGAAATGTAATCTCGCTGCTTTTTTATTGGTGAAGCCAAGATTTGTTTGGATTTCGTACTCGTAAGAATTTTTTGATATTTTGTAATACGTCCTTGATATAACTGGATATATTCTGAAATTTATATGGATTCTTGTGCACAGTCTACGATGCGCAAGTTTGTTTCAGAACGCTGGCACGAAAGTAAAATTTGTTTTTTATTTATTTTCATTTTATTATTTTTCTTGCCAATTCCCATCGATATGGCAAAAAAGTGTTGAAACTAAAATCTCGTTCGCAGTAGCTGAGTCACTGGTACCTGGAACTCTACCAGAACGTCCTCTCCTGCTTTTGAGTGTAAATTCTCACAGTTGCTGTATATGATAATTGTGTTCGATTGTTAGACACACAAAGAGTTTGAGCTAAATGAAGCCCGGAGTCGATTTTGTGGCCTCTGGACGCGGGTGATCTGGGTAAGTCGGCGCCTGGTGCAGGCGGCGCTTCAGTGGCTCCATCTGGTAGGCCTGGTAGTACTCCATATGGCTGTCCGGCGGTGGTTCCTCCACCTGCTCCAGCTGCGAGTATGTGTCGTGGGTGGGCATGCTGCGGTGCCAGCCGCTCTCGTGGCTGGAGTGGACCACCACGTGCTCCGTGCCACCTCCGCCTCCTCCACTACCACTGTGTCCAGTCGAACCCTTTTTTAGACTGCCCTGCGGAGAGAAGCGTAGCGCCAACAATTTGGACAGAACTGTTCTGGGGACGGATTCTACTCACCAGCAGCGAAATGACCAAGGCGATCTTGGCCATAATGAAGGCCGAGCCGGCGATGAGGATGACCTTGCCTAGGAACATTTGGGCCAGAGTGGCCATCATGATCATGCCGCCCATCATCGCCATGTTCTTGTCTTTGTCCTTCTTTTTGCGACCTGTTTTTTTGGAGCATTTTTTATTTTTCTTTTTATACTTGTCTTTCTTCTTTTTTTTCTTCGATTTTTTCTTTTTCTTAGGCTTTTTCTTCTTAGACTTTTTCTTTTTCTTAGATTTATCTTTATCTTTATCGTAGGATGTTGCATGCACTTGAAAACTACCAAATCCTCCCATTAACTTATCGACTTTATCATCTACGCTCGCATAAGTACCTTGATCGAGGCCCAGCTCGCTGCCAAAGTCATCGATGGCATTGGAAATGGTCAACTGCCGTGGCAGCTGAAGACGTAGGACTCTTCCCTGGACCAGCTCCAATAGTTTCCCGGGCAAACCAATATCCATTCGCCCCGTCTCCGGCCTGCTGAACCCAGCCTGTGGTTCGATGCTTAGGTAGTCGGTGATCTGCCAGGTGCTGTTATCCCTGGTGGCACCATCCAGCAATCGCTCGCTCTCGGTTTCTAGACACTGCCAGGCATCCAAGCCACCCATGCAGTGGGCTATGATTCTGCCTAGGCTTCTGGGACTCCATGAGGAAGTAGACGTTTCATTTCCTTTGTGACTCAAAGACAGAACTGAACTGCCAAGCAAAACACACTGTAGTAAGCAGACGCGCCACATATTTATATACTGCAATGAAACCTCTTTGAGCGCTTCTTGGACCACAAATAACCCAGACAATTGCTCCGCTGTGATACTTATACTACCTCCATCATTTTTGGGGGTAGCAATTAACGGGCTTGTCAAAGCACGAAAATGCTCTCTTGATAGGAATCAAATAGAAATGTTTTCGGAAGTTTGCTCGCTGAACCCTGAACGAAAACTGAAACCGAAATTTTGGTTAAGTTGCCTTTCGTTTTTGGAAAGCCCTCATTACATTTTTGTAATTACAGTTGAGACGCACTAGGAAAAATATGTATAACTGAATGATCATTTAAATATTGTAAATCATGTCCTCTGGCTTCTAAATATTATGACAAGTAATCATAACTTTTAGTGGGTAACGAAGGCTTTAAAAATGGAATGGAAACTTATACAAGCACTTTATTACTTTGACATGTTTATTAATTTATAAATATTGTGTTTTTATTTAATATTCCTCATTAAATATAGTATTAAATTAAGGTAGTTCATCCGTGGGGAAAGTTAGTTAAGGATGATACTATTTTATGTACACAGAAAGAGGGATTTTAAATACCCTACGCAACGCACTTTGATTTTCAAGTACAAAAAAGTTTCATTTCTTCAAGTGTAAGCCACTTGCCCTACAGCGATCTTACGTCCACCGCCTGCCATCCCTCCATTCGGTGGGGATCCTGGAAGTTACTCAACAGGAGTTCGCCTTCCTGCTGCACAGTGGCTGCCAGTAGTTTGTTACTCGGTCTGCGTTGGTTTTCAAAGTCATAGAAGCGGTCTTGAGTGGTTGGCTTGGGGTTGGTTTCCGCCATTCGAGGTTGCTCGAATCTTAATTTTCGATCAGTGCGACGATATGGGGATGCCTCGTGCACATCGTACTGGTGGTTGAACTCTTCTTGGACTTGGCCAAACACGGTAGTCTTTCCGGGAAATGGGCCGATTGGACGGTGGCCATTAAAACCACCGAAACCGAAGTTCGCACCGCTAAAGCTGGCACCTCCGAAGCCACCTAATCCTCCCAGTCCACCCACGATTCCACCCAGTCCCAAGAAGCTGCTCACATATATGGCCAGCTTTACCAGGAATAATGACTTCTTGAGCAGCAGACATATGCCGGCAAATATCAAGGGTACTAGAGCCACCAGATTGAATTTTAGGCCCAGAAGAAAGGGCAGTAAGTACTGCTTGGCCAAGACGCGACCTGAAAATATAATAATACAAATACATTATTATTATTTATTACTTTCTTCTTAACCGAACACAACAAAAATGATAGGGCTTAACTGAATGTTCTGAACATTTAATGAAATACATTCAACTTCAGTCAAATGTTCAAATTTGGTTATAATTTATATTTATTTATATAAGTTTTGCTATTAAGCAGCCAAAAGTTTAGTTTTACAAACTACGCCTACAGTGTACAAATCAAATAGTTCATGAAATAGTTCAATATCTATTTCGCCTAAATCTGGTATGTATTATTAATTTTATCTGCCACGTTTTTAAAAGGTCTGATTCAGAGAAATCTTACCGGTTGAGGGATCCTCAAATCCAAATTGGCGCTCTCCCTGCGCCGCCCCATCGAGGACAAACTCGGCCACACTGTTCGCATCCGCTGTGGGACCAATTTTGAACATAAGTCCAGGATAAAGGCCATCCATGTGCCACTCCATACTGCGCTGACCCATCACTGCGCCAGCATTCTCCAGGATACCGCGGAAGTCCACTGGATCCGTGTCGAGCACATTTGACAGAGATCTGACTGCCGCTGTTTCACTTTTCACAGTCACAAAATCGTCCACGAACTTAACGTTATCGGTCTCATCCAATCTGTGGATGAAGTTCAGTGCGGATCTACCCAGACATTCACTGATCTTGGGTTTCTGGGAACCACGAACACACTGCTTGAACTCCGAACTCATGGCGGAAAAGTCACTGCAAATTACTTGGTGGAAACTGACCAGGAGCAAAACGATATCCAGTGGCGACATAATGGTCGGGTGTTTTGATCTCAACTGAGCCCGCTGGCCAACTGACCCCTGGGTTTTATATCCGCCACATCTAGTTATACAATAATCACCTGCTCTTAGTCCAAATCTGCTTCCATTCAGTTAACGCGCTGCTTTTTGCACATGGCCCAATAACGGAAATTGTTGTACATCAACGCCAACCATTGGCTCTTTGTCTTGGGCCGCTTCTTATTTAAGCCGGCATGGTCATGGTCAGTGCACACGACCCAAAGCTGCGTCGACTTGTGGCCAATTTTTCGCACATCTCGGCCATTATGCAAGCGGTTATTGTATTTCCACAGGAATTATGAAACTCTCGGAGGCGCCACCACTCGGACTACGCGGAATATCTACAATTACCATTGCTAATGCCAGTCCATTAAGCAAACGGAGACGCTTAGAGAATTACCAGAAATGTTCCATCGTTTACCGAGAAAAACTTGAAAATTGCCGCAGTCAATTAAGAAAACAAACAGGCGGAAAAGGGGGAATCCGATTTACGGCTTGTGTGTTGGGAAAACCCGAATATGAAAAGCAAACAATTTCTTTTATATATCATTGGACTGTAAAATATTTCAATGGATACATATGTACGTATTTTATCTGTCGTTTTAATAATATTAATAACGTTCTCTTGATTCAGTTGTATAACCATATTCCTTGTTTATTTTGAAAGCCTTCAATTACTGTTTGTCAAATATGGAAAAAATGTCAATAAAAAACATTATTACGTTGAGTACAAAGATGATACATAAACCGATTTCGCAATGAAACTAAACGGTATAGAATAAACGTCTACCTGAGATCGACAGTTAAGTCCTAGCCAACTTTTAGGCGAGGCCAATAAGAGTTAAGACTTTGGCTTAGTGATGCCAGCACGTTAACAGACTTGACTGCAATGGCAGCAAAACAGGTGAGCATTTTCGCGGTCTATGCTGTGGGAGAGATATGGAAATCCCCCTAAGAAAGTGTCTGACAACTTAACACCCCAAGGCCTTTGGTGAATTCAAGAACACCCCAATTGCTCTGGCAAAGCTGATTAGACAGGTGAGATAAAGTTTTGATAAATTTAGACTCCGCCCAAGTTGTGCGAGCCACCTAGGTAAATTTCAAGGATTTTTGGCCTTGGCATTGCGGTTTAGTCTCTGCGGTTGTCGCCGACAACTTTGGTAATTTTATAAAAGTTTGTTTTCTTTCATTGCAAGGTGGCGGGCAATGGCCGACGGCTAATAAATTTCCAATTGCCAAGCGCAGGGACAAAAAAGAAATTGTATTAATAAACACTTTCACCGCCAATACTTGAAATTCACAGCTGCCTGCAGTTGTGTACAAATAGTTGGCAAAAAAAGAAGAAAAAATAAAAAAGACATACGACGCGCCGGGCAGGCCTTTTGGCCATTTTGAGCTTTGGGCTTTGTCGGCTTTGGCCATTTATATGCCGAATGGCGATGCCGGGTAACGGCCATAAATTGCAGCTGCGGGGCGTGCTCCCAGTTGGAACTGGAATCCACGCTCCCATCCACACACCCAATTTGTTTGGGGCGTACGTGTTGCACTGCGAATGCGAAGAAAAACAAAAAAGCAGGTCGCAACTTTCATTAGATTTTCCCGAGATGCCGAGATGTGAGCCAGTTTCTGGAGCGACATTGGATATACTCGTACTCGCATGTGTTTATCTATGACTGACCGAGACCGAGGAAGAGGCTTCTGCAGCGCTTTACGCCTGGCTGAGTGGCTGACTGGCTGCCAAGTGAAATCCGGCGATCTTGCTCCGTGATTTTGTGTGTCGCCCATGCAATTGATATCGCTGGCCCAGTTCGCCTTAGCCGGTGAAAGAGTGAAAGCACTTCGCTGCGTATGAGTGATATGCGATTGAAACAGCTATGCACATGTTCGAGATAAATGCGGCATTTCTTTTATTGATTTGTGTGGAGGGGCTTGGCCAGGGGGGCGTATTCTGCGCCTAGCGGCAGTTTAGAGTTAGGCAGTTCAGTTTAATAGTTAAGTCAAGAGTTCAGTTGAGTTGAGTTAAGCGTAGAGTTTTAAACAATAAAGCTCTGAGTATTAATACGAGAGTGGCAGTCATTTTTAAGATTAGATTAAACGACGCCAGGTGTTCCCCTCCGGCGGCAGCCCCCAGCTGCTGATTCCTTAGACCTATTTGTTTGGGTTCGGGATTTAGCTTTCCTTCTATTTCTCTTGATGGCGCCTTAAGTGTGTAAGCCTGGCATGAACTATGCTATACAAATAAATTAAATAAATAGATAAATTAGACGGCCCTCCGAGTATTGCACTGATTACGGTTGCCTCAGCATTCTGAATATTTGGCATCAGCTTATTGCTTATACGCCGCGTAGGCCAGCTGCTGGGCCTGGGAGTCGTCAGCTGGCAGGGAGCGGCCGTAGCTGTGCTCGTGCTCGTAGTGCGGGTGCGCCACCACCTCGTAGTTCTCCTTCTTGGACTCGAGCAGCTTCTTCAGGCCGATGATGCCGGAGAGCAGCAGGGCGATCTTGCCGATGACCAGGGCCTTGAAGGAGATCAGGGCCAGGAAGCCGATGGCCAGGGGCAGCAGGGCGGCCATCTTCAGCTTGAAGAGCATGAGCAGGGGCATCAGGTACTTCTTCTTCTCCTTCTTCTTGCCGCGAGCTGAAGAGGGGAACGATTGGGTGGTAGTTAGATATTTGATTTGATTTGCATTACTTTCGCTGGAGCGGAGCTGACCGCTCATTAGCAACTGGAGCACAGATAATTAGCCAGCGAACAGGATCGACCGCTTTCTATGTGGCTGCGCTTAGAAATTGGAAATCGGAAATTGGAAATTGCAGCCGCTGCGCACAAAAAGAAAGTAAGCCTTGCTAACTGCCTGGCTAAAGTGCAATTAATAGCCAGCTATCTGGATAACCAGCTGCCAATGCACCGCTATGTGGCCATGTGGCCATGTGGCCATGTGGCTGCATCACAGGATGACCTCGATATGGCGGCGACTTAACAGTGAAAACAGGATTTGTGCCAGAACCATCTGCCCGAACTGGTCGCTTGCATTAGTAACCCAAATAGGCAATGTCTTGGCCGGACCAGAACTGTAATTTATGTGGGATTTTATGGGCACTGGCTAGATACTCACATTCCTCGAGGGCGCGCTGCATATCCTGGATGGAGTCTTTGGGCACCTTGAACTGCAGCGTGTGGGTGCCGAAGAAGCGGGCAACGCGCTCCACCAGCAGAGAGTCCACCTCGGCCTCCCGGGCCTCGACCTCTTCGGGCAGTTGCATCTCGTTGAGCGACCGACCTACCGGGATCTCATCGGTCTTGACCAGGGCAATGCCCTCGGTGAGCCGCACATCCCCGTTCTCGGCATCGAAGTAGTGCAGGGCGCGCTCCTTTGGGGCGAATTAGGGTCAGGAATTAGGATCAGGATGGGTTTCTCTTGGGCTACTGGCCATTGAATGCTTTACCTTCATGCACAAGACCATGGACCGCTCGCCACAGTCCTTGACCATCTTCAAGGCGCTGGTCAGCAGGCTGTCCGCTTCCGAGGTAGCCGCCGCCGTGGAGGCAATCAGCGCAAAAAGGCACACGAACTTGAACATGGCTCCGGATGGGTATTTCCTTGCTCGTATTTATTCTCTGAATGATTCGCACAAACACTGGACACTGCCTCGCTGATTTGATATCCTGCCACTTCCTGGCGATTCGGGGATGTGTGTATGTTCACTTGATTGAGTGCACTGCGCTCGATTGGCGTGTTCGATCTGTCGGTCAGAAGGCAACCGGTAAACTGTGGCTAGAAGACGCACGCGGATCGAGTTTTATTCCCGGCCAGCAGAGCGGCGGCAGCGCTGGCCAGCAGCGCCGACAACGACAACGACAACGACAACGACAACGACAACGTTGACGCTTTAGCGCTCTGCAAGTGCTCCGAGCCCCAACTGCCCCAACTGCCCCCTTTGGCCCCACGCACACAGTAGCCGAGCTTAGAATTTAAATAAACAACCCGACCACGAAGGCTGGCAACCTGGCCAGGTTGCAGCCGAAGCGCGCTCGGAGTCGCACAGTCTTGGTGGCCATCCAAGGCGCGGCAGCGACACCTGGACAGGTGAGCCGCAGTGGACGCAGTGGCCGCGGTCGCCGTTCACGCTGGCAGAGCTCGTCGGATTGGCAGTTGTTGTTTGTCAACGCAATCCGGCGGCAGTTAGCTGTTTGCCTGCCACAAGGAGAGGGCCAATTGTCCAGGGGACCAATAGGCAGATCGGCCAGCTCTAAAATATTGATTTTTCTAGCATTACGTGTCGATTTAAGGGAAAGCGTTGTGAGTTTTGAAATTTGAGAACCTTAATCCTTTATGGTTTAAGGCTTATGACAATACTTTATGTACACATTACCTGTATTAGCTCAGTAAGGCTTACAATAGTTTATAGTTTTTAAAGCAATGTGTCAAAGGCTGAAGATAACTGACGTATTAAATTCAATTTGATTAAAGTATGTGTGGTACTGACATCAGCTTAGCTCAAGGACATAAGTAGACAGAGTTTTCCAACACATAGATACATTGATTTTGTGTTTTTACAGAAAATGCTTTGGCACACCTTTAAAGTCATGTAAGATAAACGCCGAAGAGGACGGAAGGCTCTGAAAGGCGCTGTTATAGCAACTTGCCTTTGTTGTCACTTTTTGCAATTCCCTTGCATATTTATTAGGTTAAAGGACTGTTTTAAGTTCTGAACTATTTGATTACACTGCAGACCTGGCTGGAATTAAACGAGCTGTAAAGTGGTAACCGTATTTGAGGCCCCTTTGAGGCGCCACCTGATGATGGCACACTTTCAGCAGTGTGTAAATCTTGAGTGCAGCAGAAAGTGCCGGCAGCAGCGGTTTCATTTCAAATTGCAGTTGCCCACACACAGACTGCACACACACACCTAGGCAATCTGGCGGGGGTGGGCGGTGGGCGGTGGGTGGTTAATCAAGAGCGCCATTTAAGATGGCCGGCGATGGTCGAAAGCAACCGCAACTCGAATTGGAGTAAAATAGAAAATTAACTAGTTTGCTGGCGCTGCGGCGGCACGGTGGAGGAAATTTCACTTTAATTTATTTATGTGTTTGTTTGTGCCTCGAGCGGGCATCTCGCATAATGTATCTGCAGTTTTGTATGCCAATCCGATCGCCGTCGACGGATGCACAGTGACTGTCGCACGAGAGTTTCATTGGCATTATGTCGCTTTAATTTGCAGCACTCAAAAATTGCCACACGTCTGCCTCCCGTCCCATCGTCCATCGCTCATCGTTAGCCGGTAATTTACGCATTAGACGAGCAAGTGCCACGAAAGAAAGCTACGCCACAGATTTGCATGCTGCCGAAAACAACTTCACAGATACAAAACACACAGCGCACATCTAGATGCAAAGCCACTCGACATTTCGCAGACGATTATCCAAAGCGGCAACATAAGCCCAAAATCCGTTGATGGAATATGTAAATTCCGTGCACGTGAACATAGATGGATGTGGATGTAGATTTGGATATGCCTGCCACTGCCTCGTTGTTATGTGTCTCATCTTAATGCCCTTTCTGCAACGGCCCTTTTCAAATTTACACCGGCTTTCCGAGGGTCAACATAATATTTTTTGAATTTAAATACGCTTCATTGAAATCTCTTTTCAAGGCAAATCTATGAGAAAAGGTTTTTTTATTTTATAAGCTTCGGCATGAGAGCAACTTTATTTTGTACATTAATACACAGAAAACAATTGATACGTACACCAAGCTAATTGGGCAAAGTAAGAATTCTAATTCAATCAATATTTTTAATATATTTGAAAATTACCAAAATATAAAACGCAATATATTAATATGTTACCTTTGTAAGTGCCAGTTAGAGTATTATACAGTCAGTATGAATATATACTCAACAAATATATTAGCATTGTGCGTGCTCTACGAAAGTGAAAAAGTAATTCAATTGCTATAATTTTATACAACTGCAACTGCGGCTCTTTAAGCATTGCGTGATGCAACATGAAACCATATAAAATTTAAGGTTTTATTTGTATTATTATCATTGAGGAAAAATAATTTGTTTAACACTTTTAAAAGGGATTAGTAATTTTATTTTATTTTATGGCAGACAGCTAGTTAGCCAGGGTTTAAGCGCCGTTTATTTCCCATAAGTCCGGTCATTTCAATTGAGTATGCTCAATTAATTTGCAAGCCATCTTCTGATGGCCGCTTCGCCCACAGTTGGCCATTTCGCCGGCTGACCCAAATAGGCATGCGAAATATTCGCTCTAGAGATAAAGGCGCCTCAAAGCATCGCACATTCAAGGCAAACAATCCCCAATTTCGGCCCCACCCGCTGAGCAGCCCCAACCCTTTTCAGAGGCATCTTCAAAATTGACACCTTTTCAAAGTTTCACTTTCATTCCGCTTGGCTGGAATGGAATTCCGGGTTAAGGCAGCTCAGCTCCGGCTTCAGTTTGCAGCCCGGCGCTGTTTACATTCCTCTGCCGTGGTTCGCTTGGGTAATTTTCAATTAATGAAAGTCCGCCCATGACGTCAGTGACGCCAGCAGAGGGCACCCACAACTAACAAACTGCATGTCGTTGGCCAGGTTCAATGTTCTACACTGAGCAGCAGCTCATTAATATTTCGTGTAGTGGCCCAAAAGTGAAATTGTCGCATACCTAAGAAGGCAGCCTTAACAATGGCCGGAGAGGGAAAACATCAGGGCCAAGAAGTCTAGTGCCGAGCAATATTTTATCTATGAATATTGCATTCAGCGAATACAGGTCAACAGAAAACTGCACGTGCAGTTGAAGTCAATTTCTGCATTGCGGAATTTACAGGGAAATTATTTGAAGGTATAAATGGAAACTTTACGCATTCAAAGCTTTGAATAACTTCTCTACAGAAAAGCAAGCAAACCATATTTGTCGTATAATAGAGAAGCGAAGAATAGTGTATAAAAAAGAATCTAATATGAAGTATTTCAAATAACCATATTTGTATCTTTTTAATTTGGTCTCCAGTAATCTAAATAGCATTGAAGCAATTGTTTTTTAAAACCTTAGTAAAATTCTTTTTAGCGTACTCTTGCATATAAAACCCATTAAAAAATCAGTATAATTTTCACCGCAGCTGTTGATAACTAATATATATATATACATCTGAAATTGAGTTTGGTAGAAAGCGAAGCAACTTCGTCTGCCATTTTTGGCACGCACGTAAGCCCGTTTCAATGAAACTTTAATTGTCATCATAAATTCATGTTCGGGGAGCGGCCAAGACACCATAAACAACTTATCTTTATGCGAATTGCGGGTAGCAGAATTTACTATATTTAATTAGGGCTTACTTAAACCTAACACACACATTTAGTTCGTTAAATTAAGGATCGATTAGGCGAATTAAACTAGACATTAGTCAGACAGTTCGTGCGGCGCTCGATTCTTTGGTTCACTCTCCACGATAATCTCCCGAGAATCTCCCATCTCGAGCTACTCCTCTTCCCAAATGCAAATGCTAGCTCACAGGCTCTTGGCGCTGCCCGTCGACTCCTTGGCCGCCGGCTTCCAGCCGCTGTAGGCGGTGTCCAGCTCCCGACCCCAGCCGGAATGGCCGCCCGAGGAGACGACCACCTCGTGGGAGGACTCCTTTCCGCCGCCGCCTCCACTCAGCAGCTTCTTGATGCCGATGATCGAGGCCAGGACCAGGGCCAGCTTGGACACAATCAACGCCTTTCCCGCCAACATGGCCAAGGCTCCGTAGGCCAGGGGCACTATGGTGCCGCCCAGCAGAAGGGGGATCATGATCATGGCGCCGTTGCCCTTCTTGTCCTTTTTCTTGCGACCCTCCACCGAGTTTGCCTCATTTTCGAATTTCACCTGAGGTAAAATGTAAAAGAAATAGTGAGATTAGGACTTTTACAAAAAGACTTAAAATAAGAATGGTAAAAGTTTATTGATCTGACATATTTTGAAGACAATTACAATTTCTCTAATTTGCTCATTACCAAATTTTAATAATAATATTTAATATTGTGACTAAATAAATAAATCTCAAACAAAAATTTAGAAAGAAGAGTAATGAAGGGGACGAAACACTTAAAACACTTGTTTTTGAGTAAGTTAAGTATTTTAGTTAGTTCAACATTTAAAAAGTACCCTTTTCATAATCAAAAATATAAGAATCAATATCTTTAGCATTCTTCAAAACATCTGCCCGAAGTTGTTTTTAAATTTAGCATTTAAACTTTTAACTTTTGAACTTATTATCAACAGTATTGCCTGTGCCGCAAACTGCACTCACCTGCAGCGTGTGATCCTGTAGGAAGTTGCCCACCCGCTTAAGGATCAGGTTGTTTAGGACCTGCTCCTTGGCGTCCGCGCCTCTGGGCAAGACGGCTTCAATGTCTTTTTCGCTGACGGGAGCTCGTTTGGGCTCCTCACTTTCGCCACCAGAACTGACGAACTGAATGCCCTCCATGAGCGAGAGAGACTTGGCCGATCGGAAGGCTTTCTCCAAGCCGGTCAGCAGTTTGACCTTCAGGCAAACGGACATGTTGTCGCCCGAGCACTGCTGGTAGATGCGATAGACCAGCGACATGTCCTTCCAGAAGCCCGTAGAACCCATTCCGGGGTTACTGCTCTGGATTTGGGGCCGAGGGGCGGAGTTCAGACTGTTCGGGTTCTGGTGTTGGTAGGTGGCACTGCGTGCGCTGGAGAGCCAACAGAAGACGATCATCAGAGCAGCCACATGCCACACGTACTTGATCATGACTGCGCTGAGTATTGCTGTTGCACGCTGGACAAGATAAGGATCCTTGGGCGATCCTTGAGATGAGGCATAAACTGGGGACAGGACGCCGGGCGCTGCTCTTTAGGTGATCAACTGAGTGCTGGCCGGTGGATCTTATGCATTTTATACCTGTGGCGGATAAATCGCATGTCGGCCGGCTGCCTGAAATTGAAAAACACAAAAGCACATGCTTTGTCTTAGTCTAAATATCACGGCAATTAGCCAGATGCTGTTGGCCAGCGGGGCTGCGCTTTCGTGATTTCACTGCGAAAGCCGCCGAAATGCAGTTTCGTTTGCAATTACATATATACCCACGTTTTAGCCCGTTCTAAGCTATTGAGCTCGTGCGTGACTGCCGTTGCCATTGCCGTTGCCATTCTTTTCTGTCTCTGCCTCAACTTACTAGACCGTTAACATTTTCGGTTTTTTATAAATCCTAGGGGCAGATTCACTGTCGTCACCCAATTTTCGCTAAAACTTTTCTTTTTTCTTATACATTTTGACAAAAAAAAATTCCCATTGCTTACTTTTAGGTGCTGCGGATAAAAGTGCTTCTCCTTAAACGAAAGAGTCAAGACACGAACTTGATCGCACTCAACGAAAGCCTACAAAAACTTAAAATCTTATAAAAACTTGGCTTGGAGAAATGGCCGACAGGTGGCTTTTGTAATAAATGAAATGTTTAAAAATTAGCAAGAAGGTGTCAGCCCGACATGGAAGAATAACCACAAACAACGAAAGTTGAGATAAAGTTAAGATTTTATATTCATTTAGTGTGGTGAAATGACCGACAGGTGGCTTTTGAAATAATTGAAATGTTTAAAAATTAGCAAGGAGGTGTGAGCCAGACATGGTAAAATAATAGTTGGTAGCATATTAGTTACATGCTTAATGTTGTAAAAAGGTGATAAGGGGGTAGGGGATGTTAAAGTGACGTCATTGTTGCATTGGTCTCTCTCGATTTTTTCAAATAGATTGCGCATTCAATAACAAATAAAATGAATAACCGATTTGTATATTAATGTTTTTGTTTTGTTAGAAAACAAATCATATTTACCAGTTATACTCTTTCTTTTTACGTTTATTTTAGCGAAGCTAAAAATGTTTTGCATGGCCAATAATGTCAGTGACAACTTGAACTGCCTGGCATTTTACAAATAAATGAAGTAGAGTAGTAAGATCCTAAATACATCAAAATAATTTGCAGTTATTTGTTTTGACCACAATTTTGCTGAAGTGTCCTAAATGTTTCCCCCAACCTTAGGCATCCCGGCGTGCAACGCGAGTCAACTACTTGCCGCTCGAGAGCTTAGTTATTATGAATGCAAATTGAACTGCTAATCAAAGTCCTCACGCAATGTACAACATAACCGCTGAGGCGATGGCGATGCAACGGCCGTTCGACAACTACGATCGATTGTTGTTAACTGGATACGGTAATTTAAATTGACCACAAACTACTTTGGTAGAAGCGGCAGCAAATCAGGCGTGCGGAAAGCTCTCGAGTGAACGAAACTGTTTCGCAGTTTTGCGGGGCTCGTGGTCAATTAACTTTCAATTAATCAAAAGCAATAAAAGCTCGCAAGTGCGCTCAGTTCATTTAATGCCCGGCGAGCAAATCTCCGCCAACAATTGGTGTAATCATAAATTCAGATGCGTGGACTGTCTGCCGACAGTTGAGTATCGAGTGTGGGAAAAACGCGCTGAAGCGGAAAATAATGGCAGTAGTAATACCAAGCGCCTAATCATATTATTAGTCAGGCAAGCACTTTGGTTCCTCGCTTTGTATATTTTCTTTTTTTCGCCGATCTTTGCTAGCTTTCTGGTTTCTGGCTTCGCTTTGCTGGAAAGCGCAGTGCTGCAAGGCCGACAATCAACTTTGGCTTCGGGACCGCCCATGGCTGTTGTGTACGTTCTGGTGACCTGCTTTCGGAGCCTAAACTCGTTTTCATTTCGCTGAGCATTCTGCACACATTTTGCGCTGCGACGACGCCCTTGCAGGCATCGCCATCACCTCCAGCCCATCCGATCTCATCCACTTGGCTTTAACCCCTACTGCGCCCGTAGTTGACAGTGAAATTGCTTTCAAATTGGGCACTCTGCACGCTTCTACTCCCCTCCCACCATTTTCTCTCCTTATGAATTATTGCAAATTTTGTGGTTTTTATCTGGTTTTCAGAATGTGAAATTGCAGCCGATGAGATGCAGCTGATGCTGCACCAGTTTGGCCGCAGCTGAGGCGGTATTTCTCTAGCGGCACAACCGTTGCTCGCTCCAAATCACTGAATCGGGCTTTCATTTTGGTAGTCGATTTGCATATACTACCATGTTCAGCGGCACTAAATGAAATCTATCAGAACCAAAAATAGGCTGTTCAAGAGTAAAGTGCTTGTGGATCTTTTGGGACATAACGGCTAGATACAGTGGAAAATACAGTGGAAAGCTCTTGAATATTTCCCTCAAATTAATAATTATATATGTAACTAATATTCAAATTAAAACGAAATCATCCCAGCACTAAAAAGCAGGAATAATCTAGGAAAATATGTGTTTTCAAACCCCGACTGGCATTTGGTGGCATCAGGCGGTCTTTGAGATGAATTCAGACCAACATTTTTGTAATTTCTGTTTTCTGTTCATTAAGCGAGCCCTTCGTTCGCCACAACAAGTAGAAGAAAAAGACTGACAGTGGTCAGTCAATGTTTGCTCAAGCCTGGCAGCTGCTCAAATGAGTTGTTAACATTAATGCGCATTAACCTGTCTTTTGTTTTCGCGGCCATTCGCTGGGCAGCGGAGGAAAGAGCCACATTTGGAGCGGCTTGAAAAACGCTTTTGGTCTTGGCCATGTGCCTCGATTTTCAAGACTTTTCATTGCAATCGCGGTTGTGTTCGGGGTCTTGACGGCTGCTGTTTCGGTTTCCTAACTGTTTACTTTCACTGTCGGTGGCCGATGTTCAACTGGCTTTTCTGTTTCTGTTTCTGTTTCAGTTTCTTTTCATTTTTCTGGGGCCGTCCGAAACCAGCGGGGTGTATTGGGTTTTGGTTAACCTGTCTTGGCCAGACTCGGACGCGAGTCATAATTATTTACACCTATTAACGGGCAGATCTTTAAAATTCGCTGGGGCAACTGGGTCGCAAATCAATTTCACTTGAAATGAAAGCATTTCGGCCCAAGATGGACTTGTCAACGGCCAGTTTTCGTCTTTGGAATTATGCATAGAGCTTTCGGTTTTGTCGTTTCGCTTTCACCCCGTGGTATGCCATAAATTATAGAGACTGGTCTTGATTTTCATTGATTTTTTATTTATTAATCTTCCTTGCTGTTTTTCAACTTTTTTTGTGTTTTGTTTTTATCATTTTGTTGTGTTTAATGACATGCATATGTGACAGAGAGTGGGGATCGTAATCTACGGAATTTACATTCTTTTGTGAGTGAGTTTTGTGATCTGTGTGAGTTGCCCACATCTGCAGCTTCACGCTTCTTCTTCGTCTTCATCATCATCTTATTACTGTTGCCGGAATTTCAGAGTTGTAAAGTTTAAAGTTGTGAAATCGCCGTACGACTTTGCTTAAATTGTTTAAATTAAAGTAGACGACGTGCTGGCGACTCGAAACTTGCAGCCACTGCCTAGAGGGCCCTCCAAATGTCATAAACGAAGCATTTTTAAGTTGATAATTAAAAATCTGTTTAGGTCTACAGAACGAACAGGTGAGCCCGACGCCAATTGGGCCGACAAGTGGTTCGAGTCGCTCGGATGTATAAAGTACGCTTAAGGAGTTAAAATATTGAAAAAAAATACTTTTAACATTACGGGGATTCACTGGGCGTGTGCATGTGTGAGTAGCAGTGGGGTTTGCTTCATTTTTTGGGAAAGTAGAGCGCTAGAAAGTGACAGATGCAAAGGCAGCAGAAAGAGATGGCGGATAGGAGAAATGAGAAAGTTGAAGAGTCGAAGTGGAAGTCGAGTGTCGAGTGTCGAGTGAGGAAATAGTGGCCCTGAGATGGAGCCGGAAAATGAGTTCAGTTTGGTGCGGCGATGTGTGTTCGGAGACTTATGGCAAGTAATGGCATGCGAATGACCAAAACTATGACTCTGCTGAAGGCGAGAAAATAATGGAAGCTGTGGAAGGTTGTCTGATGATAGACAGTAGATAGGTAGTTAGGTTGATAGATAGCGATAGAATTAGAGCTAGTGAGTTAAAGCTAATAGTAGGCATGCTTGTTGCTGGTGTTGTTGTATTGTAAGACTAGAATTGCATGTGAAGAACATATAGTAGTTGAGCAGACAGAGTATAGCGTACAGATATAGATTATAGAGTTAGGATTTGTACTTTTCTGCGATTGCATGGCAATCGGCAGAGTTTTGGTATAGGCAGTATGCAGTTTCAGATGGAAGCACAGATATAGAGAGACTGAGACAGAGACAGAGACAGAAACAGATGGAGACATTTAGATGCAGATGAAGATGTAGATTTAGATGTAGATATAGGTATAGGTGTAGAAACTGTCAGATGAGAGTGCACTAGATATAGAGTAGTTGGGTGATCGATTGGCTGATGGTGCGGGAAGTGCTGTGCGAGCTTAGACTTAAGGCTGAGTATTTGAAACTTGTGGATTAACTCTCGCTGGCCGCTCTTTTTACAAACTTAACTTTAGCATCATTAGTTTAACAACTAACATATATGGTTCTGATTCTGGTGTCTGTCCGGTTTAACATTATCTTGCGTGTGTGTGGTTCATTCTTTTTCGTTTTCATTGCTTGGAGAAATAAATAAAATAAATTAAATTAATAAATTAATTAAAACGAACGATAAATAATGTGTGTTTCTCTTCGAGAGTTTCGCGCGAGCTCTGCAGCTCAAGTCGTGTGAGTTTGCGTTTGCGTTTGTGATTTTGATTCTTGAGTGATTGCGTGGTGTGATCCAGTGTGATCTTAGGCCTGCACGGGCTTCTGGGCACCATAGGCCAGGTCCTGGGCGTCGATGGAGCGTCCCCAGCCACCGTGACCGCTGCTGCCGTAGGAGGCCGATGAGGCTCCGGCATCAGCGCTGTAGCCACTGCCGTACGAGTCGTGGCTCGTCGAGTGGCTGCTGCTGTGGTGTGGGTGGGCCACCACCTCGTAGGTCACGTGCTTCTCCTGCGACAGCAGCTTTTTCAGGCCGATCACGGCCGACAGCACCAGGGCGATTTTACCAATGAGCAGGGCCTTTCCGGCGATCAGGGCGATGGCGCCCAACAGCAGGGGCAGCAGAGCGGCAGCCTTCAGGGCGACCAGGGCGAGGATGGGGCCCAGGATCTTGGCGGCCTTCTTCTTCTTGCCACGGCTCTCCTCGGGGGCGTTGGGGTCGTTGGAGCCGAACAGAGACTCGGAGGCATCCTCGAGGGCGCGACCGGTGGAGCTAACAGCCTGCACAATGTCGGCCCCCTTCAGCTCCACCTTGATGGTGTGCGAGTTCAGGAAGCTGCTGATGCGATTCAGGGCCAGGGACTCGAACGACTCGTCGGCGGAGATGGAGCGGGCGGCCTCCTGTTGGGGAGCGTCTGGCGAGCGGACCACGGTCACACCTTCGGTGAGGGCGAACTGGTCGCGGGCACCGAGCACCTTGTCCACGAAGCTAAACAGCTTGTACTTGACGCACGAGACGGAATCCTTGCGCAGACAGTCGCTGTAGATGCTATCCATAATGTCGTTCTCGCCGCCGATGGCGTTGCGGGCGTGGCCGCGCGTCTCCTCCGCTGGAAGGGCGGCGCTCAAGGCGACCAGACACAAGACACCGAAAGTAACTTTATGGCTTGCCATTATGCGTTTTTGTTTGCTTTTTTTTGTTCTTGCACGGTTTACGATTTGGGTTCTTTGAATAATCCTTTTGTTGATCCACACTACACTTTCACGTAGCTCGGCGACGAACGCACTTTCTCTTAAATGGAAAACTGTATTTTTGTGTTTTTCGGTCTAGGCTGACTGCTGCTGCCGTATAGCTGCTCAGACGGTTAAGGATTGAATGATACAATTTTCCACCGCACACGACAATTTATATACGGCGGCAGTGGCAGTGACTTCGGCATCGGCATGCTCATCTGCTGCGAAAGCATTTCTCCGACCCACCCGCCCCCTGGCTCCCAGCAGCGGTTCCCCTAAACTAGTCGTGCAAGTTTCTCGCTTAAGTCTTTCGTTTGGCCGGCCAACGGTAATGCGCAGTCGGCATCGACGACGCCGTTAGCGTCAGCCGCGCTGCAGCGGTATACCAGCGGCAGCTGGAAAAGCATTGTTACTGTAATTTGTAAGTTGTTGCTGCCGCTGCGCTGCTTTCGCCACAAGTTCATGTAACATTGTCAACAGTCGCAGCCTCCTGCCGGTGGGAAACTATCGAACCAAACAACCAGCTACTTTTACCCGGACGGCAGAGAGCGGGACAAAAGTGCCGAAAATCTAAGTCGTAATCTTAATTGTCTGGGCTTTAATTGAAAATGAGATTTTGTAAAAGTAAGTAAAAGCATTTCCCTTTCGAGCCCAGTGTAGCGCTTAAAGCGAGCGGCAAAGGTGAACAGAACGGCTAATTTGCATAGCCGAATTACTGTTCTGTGTAAATCGAATATATTTCCAGTTTTTGTCGGCATAATCTAATTTTTGATTTTCTCAAAAAACTTGAATTAACTTGAAATAAGGGAGAAAAAACTTGTATTTTAATATACCATTTTATAAAACTTTTTTCAAAATATTTTGCGATAGCTATTGGGTTCAATTCAGATTTTTTTTTTTAGAATTTATGAAGTAATTCCTTATATTTCCTTAATTTGATTAAAATCAACGATAATTTTAAAAATATATATCAAATATATTTGCATAATTTTCAGCAATTTTTCTAATATGCATCTGACATATTATTAAATAACATAATTTATATTTTAAAGTATTTTGAATAAGAAAAACTGTACCTGCAAATTAATATTAAAATGACTTGTATAAAGAAATATGACAGTAATAAATTTATGTGGGTGATTATTTCTCTGTGTGTGCTCATAAGATATTCCGAGTAAAAGCCGATCACGTTCTGAGGGCAGAGAATCTATGCCAAAGCCAAGGCAGTGACAGTGCCGATTATAATAATCATAACCCCATTCAAAAAGGGAAAGTCGCGGATACATCTGCGAGAAATATGCGTGGTATGCGGCGGTCTGCACTTCTTGGCGATGGATGCGCAAATTATATGCGTTGTCAAATAGATGCGACCCAAACAAATAGTTGCCATGGCCAAGTGGAAAAGCACACCGATGGCGTCCAGCAGACTGAGTTATCGACGTGCAAACACCAGTAGCTCGACCCACAGCTGTCTATAACTAACCAAGTAACTGGCCGAGGTGACTAACTAACTGGCTGGGACAGGTAAAAGTACGCAAATAGACATTGACCAGGAGTCCGGCCAAATGAAAGTCATCTTCTCATCCTCGGGCGAGAGAGTTTGTAGTGCGCAAATGAAAAATGCTGAATGCGAAATGCGAGTGGACCCGTGGAGTGCATCGGAGCTCGGCAAATGACCGCGAGCAGGATGCAATTGCCACGGCCCCACGAAAGTGTTGAAAATAGTTAATTAAAGAGTTATGAATGTGCGAGAATGCAATGAAAATGCGCTTATGAATTGGGTCCCAGCAGCGGCGGGCGACCGGCGTAAAAACGCTTTTCCAGATCAGCCAAATCTCAGCTCAGACCGACGTGTCCCAGTGAAAGCGAAAATCGTATGCATCTGCTGCTGGCAGGGAATCGCCACGCATTACGTGAGTATCTGACTAAGTTCGTCAAAAAAAAAAGATTGTACCAACATGTAAAATATTTAAAGCGTCATAAAAAGCGTTTCTTTAAATATTATAAGTTGTTGTTTTGTTATTTATTTTAGTTGTATAACAATACAACTATTTTCATGAAACCATTTTATGGATCATTTATAATTTACACTGTACAATTTGTATTTAATCATAAAACTCTTATTAAAAAATTGTTTTGTAAGTTCCAATTTATTTACTTTACGCTTGCTTTTAGCAGTGCACTTAGGGATGCAAATGTGCTTAGGCGCAAAATGTTGAATTATTTGACATTTAATTACATTTTTATATTCGCCGCTTTGGGAGCTGCTGCCTCGCTGAAAACATGAGAAACGACACTTTCACTGCATTGGCCCCGCAGACCTCGAATCCACGTCCCGCCCACAAGAATGGCCACCAGCCTCCCAGGCCAAAACCAAGAGTACATCGGATCGGAAATAAATAAGATATGCGAACCACTTTTCGCTCTATTGTTGTCATATCAACAGGTTGCCCTATGCCTGTGGCTTCTAAAAATGGAGAGTAAGCTGATAACAGTTCAACGGGTTTCAGCACCGAAATCTGTGTTTGTGGAAAGAGCTGCCGAGCAGTTCAGAGCTTGAATATATGTGTAGTTATATATATTTTATTCATAATGTAGTTGCCATTGTGGCTGACACTGCAGCAGTACACAAAAAAAGAAAGTTCAGGGTAAATTTTCCTTTTCCATTATAGACAACAACATTCACTGCCGCCGCGCGTGCAGCTCTGCAACTGGAAAATGCAAGCCAACAAACTCACAAACTCACAAACAAAGTCACAAAATCAAAACTGCATGAATGAACGGATGACGAAGTGAGTGCCGGACCTAGCACTCCCAATTGCCATTACCATTGCCATGGCCATTCCCATTACCATTACCGTCGAGTGGGTGTTGACATACACCGAGACAAAAACTGGCAGCCAACTCCCACAATGTCTATGATAATACTGATGGCACTGCCGTCAATCACGGAGTGAAAACGCAAAACAAACTGCAACTGCTACTTAATATCTTCATTTTTAACTTACAGAGCGGCAACAAAGAGTCAAGTGGGAGTTATTTCTTTGTCCCAGCTCAAATAAAAAAGCGTGGGCAAAAAGATGACAGCAGTCTTTCAGAACCTCATGCAGCGAGTCTTTGTCGCTCTTAAAAAAGGATTAAGTCAAATGAATATAAGAAAGTTAGTTTGAACTGAAATAAGTAAAGGACATAAATATTTTGTATGCCGGAATTACACATCTGCATTTAATGTGGCATTTTTAATTTGGGAAAGTAATTTTTTTAATTATTTCTATTTTTCTGAATTAGAAAGGATATATTCAACATTATTTTCATACAATTCTCAGACCAATATTACTAATTGTTATATTAGGCATCCAAATTTGTGTGGCATATACATCTCTTCAGTTGAATGACCAACGGTGTTGTTTTGTATATATAACATTGTGCTTAGCAAACTAATTGACAGCATTTAATTTTTACACAAGCACACTTAAGCAACTTAAGCAAGTCAAACTACTGGTAGTAGTTGGTAATTGACTCTCTTTTAGCTGTTTAAGGCCGTGTAAGTGTGAGAATTTTCTCGGGACCAGGCTTACGACATAGTCGCAATGCCCAATCTTGCATCCAGAGATGTACATAAGCTCACGCTTCCACGCTTTTGGCTGCTTTAATGGCACACTGTCAGCTGGAACAATAAGGAATTAGCTGGCTGCCCATGCCCATGTCATGGGAACGGCGGACTCGACCCCCGCGTCGCGGGAAAAGGTCAGATCAAGCAGACGGAGGCGAATCAGCGGTCTATGCTGTAATCATTTAGCAGAAAAACCTGCCACGCCCATTAGCATAACCGCTGAGTCGGCCCACCTGGCAACTGCCGCTGGAGATACAAATTATACATGCACGAATCGCTGTCGGAATCGGCCGCATCACTTTCACTTTCCGTGGAGCGCTAATATGCATCTAGCAGGCCAAAAATCGAAAAATGAAGGTAAAAATAAAACATTTATGGATATGGCCCACACTCGAAATTATCTAATTTAGCGGGCATAATCAAAACGGTATGGCTAATTCCGGGCGCGATGACGCTGTCGATGGCATCCATTGCGAAATCGGAGCACGGATGTCTCGGAGACAGTTACACACCCTGGCTTTGGGCATACTGACTATGTGGGAAAGCTGGAATGGGTTTTTACTTAAGCTAAATTGATTTTATGTTAAGCAAGGGAGAACGTATCCGACTATCAGATACCCGTTACTCAGCTTGTGGAATTGCAACGAGAAATTTTAACATTTTTCTGGCGTATCGATAGAATATCAAAGAATAATAAATTGGAAATAATTGAAAATGTTTCAAAAGTGTGTGGGCGGAGTGGGCATGGCACCATCAGTAAATAAACTTGCGCTGCGTCTAATCTATCTGCTAATTTTTAGGATCGGAAACGCTTCTTTCCACCTGTGACATACTTTTCTCGAATCTATTATATCCTTTTACTCTACGAGTAGCGGCCATAATAAAAGATGTCAGTCAGTCCACTGTACCAGTATCATAAATCTATGTTGAAAGATGGTAGAGTATCAGATAAACGCAGACAGGGGTTCGTGGTGTGTTCATGTCTTGTTTATTGCAGCATTTAGTTAATAATTTATTAGCGTTTGTTTTCTTTTCATGTTTATGTAATTTCTTTCTTCTTGCCGTTAAATGCCGATTATATTGAATAATTGATGCCAACGTGTGAGCAAATGATTCCACAAAGTTGGAAATGCAATGAAAGCAGAAGTCGCCGGCGGCGTTAAAAATTATATAACGTGTGAAAAACTTTTATGGCCCTCGAGTGCAGTTGTGCGCTGAAATTTGTTCGCAAACACATATGCAGCAAACAGGGCACCGCCGTCGCTTTCTTTCGAAAGAGAAAGGGTTTCTCCTCCTGGCCTGGGCCTGAGAAACTTGTCGAAATTGCAATTTTTATTGCCCGATCTGAGCGGCGCACGTGTGTCCGTCTCCAAGCCCTTTCGCTTTTTCTCGAGGATACATTATGTGCCTTAAACTTGCTTGTTTCGGTGCCCAAACTTGCAGCTTCCGCAACTTTCACGCAGTTGCCGCCGCAACAGGAAAGCAGTTACGCCCTTTTTGCTGGTCGCAGATGCTGTGCCCCACTTTGCGGCATAAATAATGCAACGAGTTAAGTTTCGTGGACAGCAAACTTTGCGATCGAGGTGACCGATCCTATGATGCGATCATTGCATTCTTTAAAGTGAAACTTCTGTGACCGGCGCGTGTATGATCATTGGGCCAATGAGCCGCAATGATAATTCTTGTACCGCTTTTGTTTCTTCCACCACTCTTTTTTATGGCTACATAAAACGACGCTGTTAATTAAATTAAGGCAAATAAAAAGGCGCATAACCGACTGGTTCGCAATGAATGCGGAGGAAATGCTGGCAAGTGAATAAAGAAGACAATGTGTGTGCGCCGGCACTGAGAAACTTTCTTCTTTTGCTTTCAATGGTATTTCGGTCAGAAACTACCCAGAGGAATCATAATGACGGTAATGACACGCCGAGCCTGAAGATACCGTAAAATCAAAGACCTTTCGATTGATAAAACTGTATCTCCGGTTGACCTGCTATCGCAATGCCAGAAAACCACAAAAGTGGCGTCCAGCGAAGGGAAGCGAACTGGCGCCCAACGCAGTGAAGCAAACTGGAGTGCTATTGGCTGGTCAAGTGCGATGTGGCCAATTAAATCGATAATTAAAGCCTACTGCTCTTGAAAGCCCACGGTGAAGGAAATATTATTATATTATTATTGCTGTTACTGGGTAACAGTTTCTGAGCTCTCGGCTCTGAGTCAAGTGTCAATGTCTAGTCCACTTGATGGATTTTCGTCACGACTGCGGCACAGCTTGTGCGATGACGATATTAATAATGAAATGGCCATGCTTTTTGGCAGGAGCAACAATAACAACCCGCAACAGAGTGAAAGTTTCTTGCTACGGCCACAAAACTCACTCTCTGTACGAACGCGAGTATTTATGACCATGGCCACAAGTGCGAATGCGAATTAAACCTGCCCCTTCCAAAATGCGAAATACTCCGAAAATCCCATTAGAGTTGGGCAGCTGCTGGTCCAACCTCCAAAATTGCACTTTGTCCGAGTTTGTTTGTTATTGCTTGTTGTTACGGCCATTGTCTCGTTGTCTCCGGTGTAGTTAGTGAAATTCGCTCGCAAGATCCTCAGTTCCGAGGGGTTGACACGGGCCACTTAATGGATTATGATTCGAGCCCCCTTCTGACACTGGAAAATTTAACACCTGACCTAAGCCAATACTTTCCGCCGGGCCATTAATAATAATGTGTCCAGTGCGGCGGATGTGGTAAAAGCGCATCCACACTCTCTTCTGCACATGCACCTGCTGCATCCAATCGACGCTCTATCAATGTCAAACATTCGCTGTACTGCGGTCATTGTCCATTAAGAAGTGTGTGCCTGAAATTTAAATGACAGCGGCTGACATTCACATAGGCGCACTGAATGAACGCGGGACTACGCTGCGTATGCGTAATGGAATTGCTTGTATTTTGCTTGGTCGCCTAAATAAGGTGGGCATTGTATGCAATTGCTGAATGTGCACTAAATATGTGTAATTATTGCTCATAGAGTAAAAGGGTATACTAAATTCGTTGAAAAGTATGTAACAGGTAAATGGATCAGTATATATGTATACTCTTGACCAGGATAACTAGCCGTGTCTATTTCGCGATGTCCATCAGTCCGTCTGAAAGTCTGTCCATCTGTTTCCGTCCGTATAAACGCCCAGAGCTCAGAAACTATAAAAGCTAGAAAGTTGAGATAAAGAATGCAGATTCCGGAGATTGAAATACAGCGTTCTCTGTTTTTATACCCGTTACTCTTAGAGTAAAAGGGTATACTAGATTCGTTGAAAAGTGTGTAACAGAGGGAAGCACAAGCCGCACAAAACTGCCAAGCCCAAACTTTTGAAAAATGTGATATATTTTACGTTTTTTATTTATCTTCTATGTTATATATCTTCAAAAAATAAATCGCTACTTATCTTCTCAGATTTGCCAAAAAACGTTTATTCCCCGAACACTACTACGCCCTCAAACAGCGCAAAACGATTTTTTCATTTTATTATTTTTTTTCCCCAATTTCTAACGATATTCTAGAAAATGTTGAAATTTGTTGAATTTGTTGAAATTTGTTGAGTAACGGGTATCTGATATTCGGGGAACTCGACTATAGCATTATTCTTGTTTTAAATTTAAAAGGGTCTTTTATTTGGTTAAATAAATTAAAAAACTGTTCACACCTACATTTTTATTTAAACACCATAACTTGTACAAGGTAAAATATTTTTTAAGCATGGTTCATTAATTAAACTGTTTAATGGCATTTTTTCTGATATACTTAAGTAGAAATTCATTTAATAAACCTTTGTAGGTTAATCCATAGCCATATCCACCCATTAGAGAGAGCCCACCAAGAAAGAGTCATTTATAAGACTTCAAATTGGCCTGCAGGCTTCTTCTTGAGCAACTGCAGCCATTTCCCACTTCGCTTGCCGGCTGCCAATCGTGGCCGGGCCAAAGAGCAATAACTTTGCTGACCAATAGCTTGCATATTTTTGTGTGAGTAACTGTAAACTCTTGAGAAAGTGAAACTCTTTTCTTCTTACTTTTTAATCTTCCCGATTTATAACGCACCTCACCCAAGGCGCTCGCAGCTGCCCCATCGAATGCGATGCTCGTCATCGATACGTCGATGTAACTGAGCAAGTCCCCGCTTTGTCTGCCCGGCGGTTTGACTTTATCGCAAGGCATAAATCGAGCCAAAAACGGATATGGCCAGCACTAAAAACACCAGAAAAGAGCAAAAAACGAACCAAAGTCGAGCACAGGCGAACCCAAAGTCACCGTCACTTTCTTCGACTTGCTGAAGTGCAGAGAAAGAAAAAACATTTATAGCCATTTAAATAATATTATATTACCAATAGTATTGTCTGACCTAATTGTTGGTGTTTTAAATTTTATTAAAATATTTCATTCCTAGCCCCAAACAAATAAATGAATGCACCAGTTACGGGAATATGAATAGGACATTTCTTTTGACTTTAATTAAGTAAACAAATATTTAATTTTATAAATCAATTTAAATAATTTATCAAGTGTTGCATAGTTTTCCTATTTTATATATAATTTTCCTATTTAAATGTGTGATATAATAATAAAAACCCCAGATTAAATATGTGTATATGGAATACAACCCTTGCTATATTCTTGCCCTGTAAATGTATCTCGTATGTGGAATTTTTCTACGTGCGACTGCAGCATAAAAAAGCTCGAAGTTGTAAATCGAATGAGTCGACTAGAGTGCAACAACAGCAGCAACTGACAACCGGTATCGAAATAAAAATAGTTCGGCCTGGACTTTGAGCGCGTGGCAGCCGCAGGCAACAGTCTGTCGAAGCGACAGAGTTGGTCAGAGCCCAAAAAACCAGAGCCACTCCGATTTTAATTAATTGTTAGAGGGTTGGGCTAGATGTTTTGCTGAATGAATGGCTGCGACGAATGGGCCCCACCTCTCTATCAATGGCAGCGCATCTGAGCTGGCTGAGAAATTAATTTGGGTCTCGAACCAAGTGGAGAAAGGTCTGACCCACATCAGCTCATTTCCAACCCCACAATAACTTCTAATTGAGATATTTAGTGTTGCTCCAAATCACAGGCGCGCATATAATGTCGCGGCACGATTGGGGTTGGCTAATCAGCATCAAAAAGTAAGCATAAAATTGACTTTTATGCCGCATTTCTAGCGGCTGAAAGTCGAATCATCTTGGGACAGAAGAGGCCGAAGAGACAATAGCAATGGGCCAACAAACCGAAGAAAGATGATGAAGATCATGACAACCGAAAGCCATAAGAAAAATAATCGTAAAAGTGAGAGTTTCCACTTCATAATCAGTTTTGTCTGCAGCTTGCCATTTGGTTTTGGCTTTGGCTCAGGATTCGGGCTCGGACTCGGATTCGGCTCTTTCTCTCCCTTCAACAAAATATTTCTGGTTTAGGTAGGCCAAAAATCGACGAATCATGCAAATGCAAAACTGTGTCTGCATTTTGTAATAGTCAAAAGATCGCGGAAAAAATACGAAAGCTGCGGAAAAAGTGAAAAATGAAATGAGGGCGTGGTCGGGGCAGCATTAATTGCTCAGGTTTCACTTTCAAGGCACTTCAGTTTCGTTTCATTACGAAAATTTGTCATTATCGTAATTATGATCGAGCGGGGAAGCATTTCACTTTCGTTGCCAGCGTTTTGTTCTTTTGTTGGCCCAAACGAGCGGCTCTCCATTAAACGAGTTTGGTTCCCTCGTTCGCCGATATGTTGACAATAAATCGTCAGGCCGACAACTTTCACACATCAGCTGCGGCATTGTGCGAAAAGTTGTATATGCCACTTGGCAACTACACTTTTACTGCCTTTTGGCCCAGGCCCAGATCCGCAGTCCAATCCTCGGCGATTGTATTATTCAATGTCAGCCGGCTTGAATCAGCCGCTCTAAATTATGAAAATGCCCAGCCCACTGCAAGTGCAACCGACCAGTTGCAACACTTTCACACACAGCACCCGGCCCACCTGCCCACCTGAATCTTAGTTGCTTGGTGAATTGGGAACCAAATCCGTAAAGTGTACATTGACCCACGCCGATGGACCACGGACCACGGACCACCAACCACCGAGCCCCAATCCCAACTGCCAACCACAAAACCGGAAAAGCTTCGGTACCTGGGCAGTTGGATTAGACCACATGGACCACAGACGGACGAGTGCCTGGTTTTCAGACCGTAAAAGGCTCTGTCAAAGGCACCTGTTAGTGGATTATAGAAACATGGGCAAAACACGCCCAGCCTGGCTGCTGGTTTACTGAACTCGCGCTGAACTTTGGCTCTGAACCATTGTGTTTCGCGCTTCATTCGCTCCCCAAAAAGAGCCAAACAATTGTTTTAATTATGAAAATCATACATTTGTAGCCTACGAAATAACAAAAATATGTAAATGGAATTTCTTTATTCACGGGATTTTTTTTCTCCTTAGAGCATTTGAAATGTACTATGGAAAGATAATGTATCGATAATATCGATCTAAATGTGCAGAGCGATTGTTGGTTCAAAACTCCGAAAACCCCGTCTTCATTAAAAACTTTCTTTATCAAGCTTTTAGTACGCAGAAAGGCTTTCGATCTCAGCTTTTCAAGCCAAGTTTTTGAAGAAAGTCTTGCTTAGAGAAAGCCCTGCTTTCTCACAGAAATACTTTACAGTCGTGATCTTCGAAATACGTTTCCTTTTTGCTGGAAAATATGCTAGTAAAACGAAACTGACTTTGGGCGAAATTTTACCTTGAAGATTATAGATGTTGCTGAAAAGTAGACTGCACAGAGATTTGAAGCTTGGACGAAGTCAACCAGCACTTGAGTTGATACCATGAAAAGCTGAGGCGTCACAGCCCATTTTGAATCGCCACCAAGTAGGCTCAACAGAAGACAACCAAACTCCCTTGAGGGTCAGGAGATGTGATTGTTTTCTTTCAAAGATGATTAAGGATGATAGCATATATTACAAAACTAAGACAAAGGCAGCGATTGTCAATATTTAATATAATGACATAGTCTAAGAAAGGATTTTAACGCTATGACTTAAATTAGGTTGAATAGATTGGTTTTTCTTAGTAATTTTATTTCGGTTGGTAGATCTGTTCTGTAGTTGGATCTTTAAGGAGGTCGGTGGTTAATTCAGCAATTGTGGGGCTTCTTCTGTGATAGCTGGACATGTTTCCAGGATGTGTTCCATGTTTACGGTGGCTAACGATTGGCATAGTCGAAGTCTTATGTATTTGATTTGGTCGATTCTACTGAGTTCTGCTTGTATTATGTTAGAAAGGTTTGTTGTGTGGGTGTTGTTTGTGTTGATGTTTTTCTACCATGGGTTGCACTTGTTTATTAAGGTTCGTCCTCCTTTTGTAGTTCTTGTTTAGCAATTTGTTTATGTCTTTTATGCTGTCGTCGGGGGTGAATATAGTTAACCTGTTCTGCTATTTTAGCTGCAAGCTATTTTCCGTTAATTTTGTAATGTCATGGGGTCCAAAAGACTTTTATCTTTGGTTCTTTCATTTGATTAAGTGGCCTGATTTGTGTCGGGTATTTGATTTTGTTTGTTGTGTTGCGCACAGCTTTAATCGCTGCCAGGGAGTCGGATCATATTACAAACTTTCCTCTGCTATTTGTCACTACTTTGATTGCCTTGAAGCTTTTCTTTATTGCGATTCTTTATGCTGTTAGGATAGTTGAGTAGGGTGGCAAGGTACAAGTGCCTTAATATTATTAGTAAAAATAAAAGAAAATCTTTAAGTCATATAATAAAGAGAAAATAAGATACGGCTGTCTATCTGGTGGCCATCTTTTATAAAGAGCGAATTTTTAAGTATCGACTGTGTTAATATGAGATTCGGGTCCTCGTGAATAGTGTTTCGGGTACGGTTTTTTCAATATTAAAAAATATCCCTTAATAATTAAGCTTTGACCAGCTTTGACAATTTGGTACATAAATGGAATCTGTAGAACCCCCTCATTAAAGAGAGCTTTAACTTTTACTGTAACAAAAAATATTTAAAATATATACATATATACAAAGGACTCGTTCCCAATTGTAGGATTGGGATTCTATTATCCTGTATTTTTAGTAAAACTAAAAGATAACAAATGAGGGGCATTCATTACAATGATAACAGCGAAATTGAATAAATATTTCATTTCTTAGAACACGGTTAATTGGAAAGGTTTCATTTTCCAAATGGTTTCTCGAAACACGTTATGCACTTTTCCTTTTCATGAGCAACAATTCATTTGTGGCACGATTGTGCTCGGGAATGCCCGTGTTTTCGATGACTTGGGAATGTTTGATTTCACTGCCTTCCCAACCAACGGGAATGACTCTGCGTGTTCCTACCAGTGCGTCTGGACAATAGCTATTGATTTAAAGCGTGACACCCCCAATGGGGAACTACTACGGAATTTCACTTAGCAAACAAGTCGAAAAGAAGAGTGAGCAGAGCCCACGATTTGGCTCGAAACGATGTTGTAAACTGCGGCAGAAGCAGAATCAAGCAGCTGAATGCCAAGCAACTCAAACAACAAAAAGCCAAACAACCGGCCCCAATGATCATAGAATAGTGCCTTAAAGCCAGTCGGCGACACATTAAGTGCTCGAAGAAAGCCAAGAGGCAGTCGGCAATCGGCAGTCAATGGGCACAGCATCCATAAGCCAGCCCACAAAGTGGGTCATATTCATAAGTAAAGCGCCCATTGGCCATCAGCGGCTGTAAAATGCCGTTCGGCCAACCGACAACTGCAGTTCAGTTCAGTTCAGTTCAGTTCAGCTCATTTCAGTTCTGTTACTTAGGCTCAATTGAGCCGGGCCCATCGACGGCGTTTACAACTTTCTTTGGGCCAAAAGGTGCTAAGCGTCGCCTAACAATGGGGCTCCAGCAGGTGGAGAAATATTAAAACACAATGCGATGGGGTCCCGCCTTGAATGAGCCGAAATGCGCGTAGCTAAATGTTGTGTTTATTTTTCAGCAAATTGCCTTTGTTCGTATTCTGTCAGACGGAAGAAAGTGCAGGGAAAATGGGCTTACCAGAAGCACAAGAGTGGAAGTGAAATAAGTGGGTGAAATTTAGAAAACCCATGAAGAGTTCGATTTTTGGAGCCTGATAGCAAGAAGAATGAGATGGGCAGAAGTGAAATGAAAGTTGCGCCATCCAGATGCAAATTGCTTGGTTGTCGAGTTGCGTAGGCAACTCGAGAGGAAAATTGTGTGGTGATGAGAAAAGAGAGTCGTGTTTGTAAAGTATTTCGAATTATTATTTGATTCTTTGATTTAGCAGCATTTGGTTGGTCTTTCCCGGGCGGTAAAGTGGGGAAACCCAGATAGTTGGACAGATATAGATAGACAGATAGATTAAGGTACAGGTCAGGTAGAGGTAGTCGTAGCACAGAGATAGATGGAAACAGATGAGAGATAGATACAGTTAGATGGGCGAGGCGACTGGCTTTGACTGATAGATCGACTAGTCGCAAAGATTTGCAGTCCATTAATCAAAGGTGCAGCCATGAAATTGAGATAAAGTGTGAAAAGTGAGGAGTGCGGAGTGCGGAAAGTGGTAAAGATTCCTTGGCGGAATTGGCGGTTATTGGCGGTTCTTGATGAAAGGTGGTGTTCGGGTGTGTCTTGTTATTAAGTGATTGTCTTTTTTGTCTAATGGAAGGCACTTTGTTCGTCTCGGACTTCTCGTTCAAGTAATAAATTAAAATAAATAATTTATAAATAAATATAAATATAGGTCATCATTTTTAGCGATTGTTTCTCTCTCTCCTTGGTCTTCGTCCTTCGGTTAAATTAGCTGTGGACTAACTGTTTACCGGCGGGCCTGCTTGTAGCCCTGGTAGGCGATGGTCTGGGCCACTGGAGAGCTGTAGGCACCATGGGTGTCCCAGCCGGAGCTGCCGCCAGAGGACCATCCGGCGCTGGAAGCACCACCGCCCGAGGACCATCCACCGGTGCTGGCAGCCGACGAGCCACCAGCGTTCTTGCCACCGAAAAGACCTCCCAGACCGCCGAGCAGACCGCCGCCGCCTCCGGATCCACCGATGCGTCCCAGTCCGCTGGAGGCACCAGCTGCCAGAGCCAGGAAGAAGGCGATCACGGACACAACCAGGGCCTTCTTGGCCAGGAACAGCAAACCGAAGATGGAGCCAACGCCCAGGACGGCGATCTTAGCACCAACTCCCAGCAGGATGGGCAGGAACTTCTTCAGCAGCTTCTTCTTGCGGGTGCGGGACTCAACGACCAGCTCGCGGAGATCGGCCTTGATGTCATCTGGAATAGCGCGGGCCACGCTGCGAGCGGCGTTGGCGAAGTTGAAGTTCAGGGAGCGCTCGGCGAAGAAGCTCTTGGCGTTGTCCATGAAGTAGTTGCCCATCTCGGCGGTGCGGGCCTCCACGGTGGGAGCGGCCTCGACAGCCAGAGAGTTGTCCAGGGACTTGCCCTGACGACCTTCGTTCGACTTCACCAGGGATACTCCTCCGAAAAGCTCGATCTGGGGGTTATCGAACACGGACTTGGCCTTGCGGAAGAGCTGTGGAGGAGGAAGTGGGGTTTCGAATTAGAGCGGATATTGAGCGATGATCTAAAGTCAATAATATTGGTCATTAAAGATATGTTTGATTGACTGTTTTGATTGTACGGCAATGCTCCTTGTAAGTTGAAAAGTGGCTGAGTAAGTAAATTTGAAAGAATTTCTTAGTTTCGATGTGAGGCCAAATGTTGATATATATCATCACTTATCAACTGGTTTTTAACATTTTAGGTATGGGAATTCGATAGTATATTTACAGCTCGGAAATATAAAAAGAATGTGCTTAGCGCAGTTTCCAAGTCTAAAAGACACTTTTAAGTGTTGAAGTTGATTTTCACATCTTCCTGTCAGGTCAATTTTAGCTGGTAGACTGCACACTCTATTAAACATTGATTATTGTGATTATTATTATGACAGGAAGCTGCGAAGAAAAACTTTTTCACTTTCACTTTTGTAGTATCCTTGGAGTCACATTTGATTGTCACTTAATAGGAGATGAGTGGATATTTTAAATTCACTTTCACTGATCAGCATCTTTGCAATTGTTCTTGACTGGGCTTTGTTTTTTTTTTTGTTGTGTGATAGGGGTATGTAATCCTTGGGGCCTAGTTAATCCGTACCGTGAGCTGCAGGCACGAGATGGAGTCGGACTCGAGGCACTGGGCAAAGGCGCCTGGCTGCTCTTCGGCGGCCTTGACGGGATCGGCGGAGATGCCTGCTGCCAGGAGCAGGATGCAGGCGGTGGCAACGAAGAACTTCATGCTGGCGGCTGGGTTGGCGGATTGGTGATTTTTGCGACTGAATTCCTTGGGCACCACCGAAATCACTGGTGTGTTCATTCGAATGGAACAAGCTGCGGTTTGATAACTTTTCGCCGCCGTCAGGCTGTTTTTAAAGAGTTTCCAACGTAGCGGTCGCCTCGGCAGCGGCATAACGTAAAATTATGTAAAAAGCGCCGGTGCCCACACATACAGCTAGGGTCTCCGTCGCCAAAGAGCCCTCTTCCACACGTGTCTGCGCACTCTTTCTCGCACTCTGCGAAGACGGCAGCTGCCCTCTCTTTCTGACCGCGGCGCTGCCTCTCTTTCTCAGCAGCCTCCAAGCTTAGAAGCCGCATTAGGCAAGCGCAGGCAGAGCTTGGTACGCTTCCGCATTAAAGAAAGTCGCTGCGCATGCGCATGCGAAGACGAGTCTTCTGTCTTCTGTCTTCGGTCGACGTCGGCGCAGGCAGCAGGCAGCAGGGCTGTAAGTGTGAGAGCACGAGAAAGTTTTCTTCAGAGAGCCAAAGCCAAGGTTGTCCGTCTTCTCTCCCCCACAGACACACACACACACACACACACACACACACTCGAGCGGAGAGACCCCTGAAGACGCGTCTTCCCGCAGTGTCTTCTGCCCAGCTCCTCGAGCGAGCACACGCAGACAAAGAGATGTAGTTTCTTCTGGAGCCTCACAGATTACAACACATCCAGTGATAAACAGGTGCTGCGCAGCTTAACCCTCCACACACCCCGGCCCTTAACCCCTGGGTGCTCCCTTCGCGGCCCAGACCCCCATATGTGTGTCACATATTCTTCTGGTTTTTGATAATTTTTTGAACGCTTTTGTTTTTCGGGCACTTTGCCGCAAGAAATGAAAGTTGTGTGTATGATATTTTCATACTACTGTTATTTCTGGCCCCTGGTCTGCATGTCATCTCCGTTTAAGACCCCCGTCCACCGGAATCGCCGAAAATAGTTTTGTTTACCGCATGTGCGCGCCTTGAAATTACTTTTCATTTTCGTGACTTTATTGTGGCTCTGTTTTTATTACGCAACATAAAGTGTGATATACAATGACAGTTATGTAACTAGGACAGGGTCTGGAAGGAGGATAACTACGCACGTCCTACTTGGGACTTTTCCTTGGGCAGTTCGAGTGCACAGGTGAAAACACCTCTGCGGCCCTAATCATAAGAAACGGCCTGACTCGGCAATTGTGACACATTAGTCAACAATTTGAGCTTAGCAAAAGTGCAAATAACAGCGCGCTTCAATTGCTCAAGTGAAATGAAAGAGAAATTACACGAAAAGCCAACAAAAACGGATGCGCGCAAGACGCCAGATGCCACAGATGATGGACAGCTGCACTGAGCGAAATCACACACAGTTATTGTTTTTATACGAATTTTATTTGATTTGTTTCATCTAGTTGTCAAAAACAACCAAGTTGATTAAAATACAGTAAGTTTTAATAAACTTCTATAGCAAATCAATTTTATCACCCCTTAATGTTAACTGTATTTCATCAGGATCATTAGCCGAGTGGGCGTGGCCAAAATTTTCGGCATCTCGATAGAAAAAGGCAGATATTAAGAAATAATAAAAACATTTTTCAAAAGTTCGTGCTTTGTTGTCTTTAGTGTGGATATAGCAATCTGACACAAACTGTCGATAGAATCTGCAGTCTTGATTTCAGCTTTTTAGCGAACATTTTCCGAAAATTGACAGACAGACCTGGCCAATCGAAGAACCCGGTCAAGATTGTACTTTACTTTATGGGTCGGAAATGCTTTCTTCTATCTGTTACGTGTGTAACTGTAGTAACTGTTTACTTATCTAGTTCACCCCCTTATTTTAGTTATTCTAACCTTTTATAACCATAATAAAAACACAAATTCCATACAGAAATAGATGGAATAGATGGCAACCATGATTTTTTCTCAGTGCACTTGGATGGATGGCAGCTTTCTTGGAAAGATCCGAGCTCCCGTTTCAAGGTGAATGTCTGTGACTGACGACATCCGACACCATCATGCGGATCTGGTGCGGTGCACCTTACGAAACCCCTGAATCATCCGCATAATGGGCGCCAAACTGTCGATGGGCCATGGGGCGTATGTGTAATTGGGTACCACAATTAAATCGGCTTTCAGTTGGGCGTGTGACGTCAATCGAAATAGGCGTGCAGTGGTAAAAGTGCGATGCGTTTCGTAACGCAACATCAGCGGCAAAATGGGTGCAGCCTCCCAAAAGAGAAAATAAAAACAATTGATGCGATCTTTTAGGTAGAATTCCGCTTTGGGTTTCTTCGACAGCCATAAATTGGCACGCATTCGAATGCAAATAGGTTGCCATTCCGAATGCCGCTGCACATCCGTCTTAACGGTCGAACTTATGTCGGTTCACGCGCCAAGTGTGAACGCCTCCATTTGTCTGGCAACTAGCATGTGCCAACTTGCAACTTCCAGCTCCCAAACTACCATATACCAACTACCAAATGACCATCAGCCAATGGCCAAGAGCATGGCCAACAGGCTTGGCCATTCATGCGAGAGCAGCCGTCCAAGTGTCCAGTGTGTGTGCTTTTATGAATGAATTTCGCTCGTAGTTGGAACTGGCAAGTAGTTGTTCATGTTGCTGCTGCTGCTTGATGTTGTTGCCGTGTTTGGGGTGTTGCTGTTATTGTTTATGGCTGGTGCAGAGCTGGGTAAACAAATCGCAAGTGTCTTGAACCGCTCTGAAAAGAAAGACAACGCACAACTTGTGCATTTCGGTTTCTGATGTAATAAACTGACCCAATGGAAGTCCACTCTTTTGGCCATAAAAGTACAAAGTTTCCGATTTTCCCAAATGTAAACTTTGGCTTAGTTAATAACGCATTGCAGGCAATTCGTCCCCTTAAAACGCCAGGGTATTTACCCTTTTAAGTCGCACAAAGGCTGTTTTCTGCAAGTTATCTTTCGGTTTGCACATCTGTTGTGCAGGACACAAAGATAAACAACTTAAGCATTGCAAAATCCTTATAGGAAATAAAAAAAAATTAAAATTTAGAAAATTAAAAATTAAAAGTACAAGCTTTATAACTAATTTATGAAATCGGGTTATTTTATTATTGAAGTACATATATATAAAGTAAGTATAGTTGTGCTGCATATCTATAAATTTATTTTTGTTTTTACCTTTTTAGCACTTGGATTTAAGTTTTAAAAGTTATTTAAAATTGGTAATTAAAAAATAGTACTACTGTAGTAACAACGTCTCGTCCTTTTAACTTAGACTAACCATCTTGATGCCAAAACTGTTTCCGCCGCAACATACTTGCGTTTTCACTTGTTCAAATTATGCGTTTGCCTACAAAAAGTTAATGTCTTAAGAAAGTTGGTCACAAGCCTCCGAAAAGATGGTCAAGTCAAACACCACCGCGAAGAAAATCTCAATAATTACACTACTTATTAGGCCAATGGATGAGTGGGCTTCAATCAGCAGATCGAAGGTCCAACGTTCGTCTGAATTGGTGATTATTTTGGGCCCGAGGAGATATCAACGTATTCTCACTTTCATTTTGCTTGACATCAATTTGGGCCCAAGACTCATTAGTGGATCGAGCCAAGACGACGATGATGACTGTTGTGTCCCACACGGAGGCCATTTTACTGTATTATTTATCAGCGAAGGCCCTTTTTCTATCCGCTTGAATTAAATTAAAGCCAATGGCTTAGCCGTGAAAGTTTTTTTCTATTATTTCTGGCCAATTAGCATAAGCGACGAAAGCGTCGAGGGCGTGCATTAAGAATTCCGACGGTTCTATAAATCTTAACGATATCTTAACGGATAAGCTGATGGACCGTACCGGATCGGCAGAAAACAGAAATGTTTCGACGAATTGGTAGCACAATTTCACATTGTGTGCTGACATTTTTTTTCGCCCGAATCGTATTTTGCCAATCAATTGCCACTTATTGGGTATGTGGGTGTGTTAGCCCTGGCGAGCTGAAAACGCTTGTTGACTTTACATTTAATTTTGCCTTTTTTCCATCTTTCTGCCGTGGTCATCCAAAAAGAATTTCGTGTGCGCCGTGTACATAGGTATGTGAGGTACAGGTTTTATTGAACGGCTAAAAAACCAGAATGACCAACAACAGAAGCATACCAGGCCAAAATTTAATGAATAAATAACAAAAATGTTTCGGTGAAAGTTGTGGTCAGAAGTGAGCCATTTGCACACAGCACAGCAGCCACGGCAACAGATAAATATATACATACAATACGTAGCTATGTATATGGAGCTACAGCAAATATTTGCATAAATAATGCCAAGGAATCAAGGAAAGTGAAAATCGATGATGTAATTTATGTTTCACAGGCCGGAAAGCTCCAAGGGAAGCTTCTATTAACTAAACCGCAGATAGTGAACATTAATTGCATGCATATTTTAATAAGTAAAAGTAAAGTTGGCCACAAGTCCAAGAAGCACACGCCCTGAAATAAAAGAGCCCAGCAGACGGGAGATTTCACAAAGCCATAAAAATGTCAAGTTAATAGAACACATTTTCCCTTTTACGGCCATTTGAATTAATGCGAAATTTGCATAATAATGCCGGAAAGGGGATTATGTATACAGACTCCGCGGAGCGACGGCAGTAACCGATACGGCCAGCATTTCAAATAAAGAATTCGCGGTATTTGGGTTAAATATTAATTTACATCTGAACGGGCAACGGCAACAGGCGAAGCAGCATCATTGAAAAGTGAAATTTTCGAGGCAGCCACTGAAATGTGGGCTGCGTGACACTTTCAGTCAGTCATCCCAACCCAACCCAACCCAAGCCATCCCATCCAGCGGCGTTGGGCTCGGCCTGGTCATTTTCCAAGCTCCGAGTTCCAAGCTCATCGAACGACGATTAATCAGCTAATTTCTTTATGAACTTTCATTTATGCACTGGAACTGCAGACTTGTGGACTGGTTGTCTGGAGCTCCAGCATTCATACACGTCTTGGCAGCCGACAGCCGGCAGCCGGCAGCCATCTCATCTGATCGCAGTCATCATCATCATCGTCGTGCTCATAAACCCATAAAGCCCGCTGCCTTTATGGTCAACCGGTAAACGGGTAAAAATCAAAGCGCGCCGTTTAGAAAATCAATTCCAGAGCAGCGGCGCTCTTATATAAAGCCACAGATCATGTGTATGGATTGTAAAACAACAAATTTGCCTTTATGAACTTATTTTATAATTAAATTACGCCTGCAGACGCGCTCGTAAAATGCCGTTGAAAAGGGAAAGTTAGCAGAAGCGCGATCCAACAAAGAAGTAGCACCAGTAGACGGAGCAATTAGGCGGCGGTACAAGGTTCGGACACAAAAGACCGTGGAAAGGGGGTAAAGGTAGAGCAAGTTGCTCTTGGCCATCCCCACCAGTTGGCCGGTGGTGGTGGCCGTATCCCCCGAATCCCTGCCGGCCGCCTAACGGGTTTTGGTCGTTCAAGTGCTGCGGCTTTAATGGAATTGTGTAACAGAACGCACAGCTTGTTTTTCCCCCTTTTTCGGGGTCTGCTATGGGTCTGTCATACTGTAATTTGTTGCTACTCTGGCCCACGGCTCTTTTGGTGGTCGGAAAGAACCGTTGGCGCTGCCAAAATCCAGTGAAAGTTGGCCACGCATTATGCAAATTCAATCTCTGCGCTGGCCGACTCCAGCGAGCTAGTTGTCGTGTACCAGATTCCATGGAAAACAAGAGTTCGGCGGCTATCTGAAGCGCAGATCAGCAGAGAACCGATGAGAGTATCCGAAACTCCGATATCCGGTATCTGGCAGCTTCATCGATAACACTGCACGAAAGCGGGCTGACAAATGACGACACAAGAAAGAGGAAATCCGATAGTGTGCAAAGGGGAGTTCGAATTAGGGATACTCTCTAAGTGTGATCAAAAATAAAACATAAATTACACAATTTATCCAATACCGATACAATTATCCAATAATGAACATTTTGACTTTGAATCATTCATCCATTTGTAGACATAAATGATAGATAAATTCATTGTTTCCCAAGGATTGGTTTTAGTTAAATGTATAAAGTTGATTATTACATTTTTACACAAAATTTAAAATGTATTAGTCGTAACTTGAATGCAAGCCATTATAGATTTTGTGTAAATAATTTTCCCGAAATAAACCCTTCAATACCATTTTTCAGGATAGCATCGCGGTCAAAGCCACTTGGCGTCAGGGTATAGCCACAAATACAACCGTTATGGCCATGTGTAGGTTGCCTTCTGCCGCTGCGGATGCTGATGGATACACAATGCGAGCTCGTCTCAAATAAACTTTCACCGATTTCATAAACCAAAGAGCAGTATTCATGGCAGCAACAGCAACAGCAGCAAATCGACTGTCCGACGCGGCAGCAACGTCTCGAGTGCCGCTGCACTCGATTCGATTGCAGTTGGGATAGAAACAACTTGGATCTGTTGCATGACGAATAAATTATTAAATTATTGAAGCGCTACATGAGAACTAACAAAATGCACGACAACAGCATGGGTCCCTCAGTTCCTCAGTTCCTCAGTACCAGCCCCTGTAGGCCAAGGGTTGTTGGCCGGATGAGCGGCGCCTCCGCTTGTGATGGTGTCCCTCGCCGGTCACGTACGATATGCTGTGACTGGACTCTCCGCCGTGCTGGGCGGCCGTCTTCAGACCCAGCATTCCGGCCACCATCAGAGCCACCAAGGACACGCCCAGAGCCTTCATGGCCAAAGCCGCGATGCCGCCCAGCCCCATCACGGCCATCATCTTGCCAAACATCAGCGCCATGGCCAACAGCATTCCCTGGCCTTTGTCCTTTTTGCGGGCCTCTGAAACAATCAAATATATATTAAGGACTCTGTGTGAACTGTGCTCTTTCAGCAGCTTCCCTTGGCTTTTTTGGTAAATAGTATGGGATGTAAATATTTAGGATCGATGGGAAATGCGAAGGAACAATGGAGAAAAGCTGAACTATGCCATACTGATTAGAGAGGTATCAAAAATACACTTGTTGCAATACAATTCGAACACGATGGCAATTAAGGGGATTTTTCTACAAAGTGAAATTTATTTGAAACATACCCTAAAGGAATTTAGCTAGCCAACCGGAAAATGGGTTGTCAACCTCTTTATAATTGTTTAGATAAATTTCTAAAAATGTTTCTGACTAATGTAGTGTTATGAGCAACAAATTTGCCCCTAATTTTGTACATAACTTTTTAATATCTTTTGATAAGCACACTCACCCGAAACTGGGGCCTCGTCCTCCAGGAGATCCGCCAGCTTTACATTGATCTCGTGGGTGCGCAGATAGAAGGACAGACTGTCCAGAATACCCAGGTCCTGGTCCTGCTGCTCATCAGCAATTGAATTGTTTGGCAGTGGAACTATCTCCAATCCCCTAACCACTACAAGGGGCTTATCGCTGCGATTGAAATTCCGCAGGACATTTCGCAGAGCGCGTTCACCGCGGCAATATAACGTGGCACTGGCATCCTGATCACAGTTTTCCGAACGGACAGCCGTAAGGAACAGCAGACAGAGCAGCGGAAAAGTGCGGAACATGTTGCCAAAACGCTTGAAGTTCAACTAAAAGCCTTGACAATTGCCTGGTCATTTTTTATAGCTCCCATTTCCACGGCGCACTTTCCCGGGGGGAAAACAGAGGAGGCAGAGTCAGTCAAGCAGCCCCGGCCGAATTGTCACAATTGTAAATTAAAACAATGCTGCTTCTGGAAAGAAAGAAATGTGCCTTCAGTTCGCGTTTCTCTGCTTTTTGCCTCTGCCGTGCAATTTTCTTCTTCACTGGCCGTTGCGATTTTTCCAATTTTCAACGGTCAGTTGGTCGGACAGCCGTGGGATGCGCTTGGCTGCCGCCCGTTCCACCAACAACCTGCCCTCTGGTTCACTCAACTCGACGGCTCCGGCCAAATTATACAGATTAGAAGTGGTTAAAGTGCTGCGGGTTTGTTGCCAGCCCACACCTGGTTCCTACTCCACTTCACACGATTCTCGGCGGCCCAAGCAACTCCATTAACCAACTAGCGAGCGTGTCAGCCGAAAAAGCGAAAGTTACCCCGCCCGAAAGATGAGCGATGTAGACGTTTAGTGCCAATTTGCCTTGGCCAGCGCATGCAATGTCCATAAAAATGGGTCGCCAGACCATGAATTGGGTAAGGGTGCGGAGCTTGGGGTCTTGGTAATCGAAAGTAATCAGATTAGAAGCATTGTTGAAGTTCGTTTATCCATTCTACATATCCATTTAGGTGCTGTTTTAAGCTTAAATCGAAACTATTCGACCAGCACAGTGGTATATCATTGTTCTTACGCCAACAAATCTGTATTTAAGTCAGTCTTATGCAAACGCTTCATTTCTAAAGGTTTCTTTTCGTATTCAACATGTTTTTGTTGGTCTTCAGTTCGACGCATTCACTACAACTTTTGCGAAAGAAGATTGAAGTCCATCTGAATAGAGCCTGGCTTTCTAAGCGCTCATTGGGCTATCATTATCCAGCGGCTTTGTTAATTCTTTAACCCCTTTCTTGCTGTATTATATAAGGTGCTGTTAGGTGTAATCGTAGTTAGCCGTGTCCGGTAAAAAACGCTGCCATATTGTGCCGTAATTCAATAAGGCAAAGTCTCGGGAAAACGTCTTCTGGGGATTTCGTAAGCAGCTGGCCAGCTTGGAAGTATTTTGTAACACCCCAAACTTATTAATCAAGTTAACGTGACTGGGTCCAAGGGGCAGGCGAAAGAAATCACCTTGGCAGTATCAAAGTCCCGCTTCGATCTTCATTATCGCCATTTCTCTCCCAGCTGCCGGTGATGATTATTACGGCCATCATCGTGGCCATCATCACGATGATCGACTGCGCTCCAAAAGCAATAACTTTCACTCTCAATGTATTAATTTTTATATTTATCATATTGCTGGCCAACACAGACGCAGAGACACGCACACTTCAGACCACACTTACACTTTTTCTGGAAATTTTGAAACCGAAGCGATGCTAAAAATTAAAAACATCACCGCAGCAGCGGCAACAAAACAAGTCGTACGTTATTGAGCCGAACTGGCAGCCAGTCAACCAAAAATTGATCTGAACTCGTTACGTTTGTCTTGTGTCGGTGTCGGCAATAAAAGGAAAGTATCTCCCCCTGGCAGCAGATCATCAGCTCCACCACCGTCTCCGATTTTCGCTTCGGTTCAAATTCATTCGAGGTCTTTGTATCCGTTGTTTGCCTCAACTTCAATGTGATGCTGTATCTGTATCTGAATACGAGTCTTTGTGGCAACTTGATATAATTGATTGTTGTGCGGCATCATCATGATCGCCCGCGTCATTAAAGGAATCTCATTTGCGGCACATTCAATTGAGACAACAATTCAATGTGCAGTGTGCATTGCGGTATATGAAATCGAGTTGATTGAATGACATGGCAGTTGTGGCTCCAAACTTTCGGGGGAGTAAGCAGGTGTGAGTCCATGTGTCCAATAGTTGGGCTCCATTTGCTGCTCTGGGCATAAGGGATTCTGTACAACCAATTTGACTAATAAAACGGAAATGAAATACTTCGCAACCAAATTGACTAGCAAAATGCAAAAGAAATTAATCACTGATGATCTTTACAAACTTGGACTTTGTGGCCGGTTAGTACTGTAAACGTACCCATAATAACCGACGGTTTAACCTGAAATTAAATACATATACATTCTGCAACACACTACAATACTTATGGTTTATACAATATAAATTCTTATTTCGCTGTCTAATTATAGGATTAAAATGGTTAAGCGCGATTCAGTATTTATTGATTGATGTATTTATTGAAATCAGAAATTTATTGATTTTATTGCTTATTTCGTCGAAAAGGCAAGAATAATATATACTTAAACTTATACAAAATAAAAGTTTGTAGTGGCGCTCTTCCCTTCTCTTATTCATTTATTACAGTTCCTCTTATTTAAAAGCGAGTATAACAATTCGAGGCCCCACTGTTGTACCTCTCTCCTAAAACGCTGCCACAAGCCTTGTAATCTTTTGCCAGCCCCAAAGTATGCGGCAGATATAGAAACTCACACCCAGAGAGGCATTTTCTAGTGCATCGCAGTCACCACGAATTGCGAGTCGACATCCTGCGGCATTTGGGCTGCAAAAGTGGGCGGGGCTGCGAATCAGTGGCAACTAATTAAGGCGCCCAGTAGCCACGGCAACTGAAACAACAACTGGAGTCGGGAAAAGCCAAGCCGCAAGTTTGTTGCTTGCGACACGCACAGGTGAAATCAAACAGAAGTATGTTTTAATTATAAAACAATTAGATTAAAATAAATTAAACGTAGCGATACGAGCCCAGTCAGGCAATCGATTAGAAATGGAAGAAAAACAGCCGAAGAAAACAAACAAGGTGCCGTGCGATTAAAATGCAAGCGAAATTCGTGCCGGTGAAAATACAGCAGCAGCACAGAAAAGCAGAAAAGCCGCAGAAAATCAACATCAACGTGGCCAGCCGAACAACCACAGCCTCGAAGCCGGGATGTATGGCCACGTAATTGGCCAAAATAAACAATATTATTATTATTATCGTTATTGGCCAGCAAATACGATATACAAACTCCTTCGGAATGGCTCTAATTGCGCTGGTTTCCAGGCCACTTGCATTTCTCGCATGACTCGTGACAATTTCGCTTTGATTGACTGCCAAAGAGTCAATTTGGCTGTCAGCCCTGGCCAATCCGGTGGTCATGGAGCGATGAGAGCCTACAGCTCGCAGACCAGCTCGCAGACCACTTCGCAGGATTTTCGGGATGATTATGCAGTATCAACGAGACACGTCCTTCGGCGGGGAAAGGTCCTTTGAAGTCTGCAGCTCTGCGGAGAGCACTTGGAAAGCAAAAAGGCGCACAATAGCAACTTTGCTTGACATATATTTTTCGTTTCAACGAGATCTGAAGTTGCTCTCAAGGGTCCTTGAAGCTTTCGCTCTAATTTTAAAACTCTCAATGCTTCGTATCACGGACAATAAAATTTCTTTAGTAAGCTTTGACACGAGGTTAATTGAAAGAGTGCACTTTTGCACAGAGAAGTAAAATATTTGAAAATACGCAATTGGTAATATTCACTCCCCTTTGAAACAGACATCACACTATACATATGTAGCACTATATTTCAATAGAGTACTACTATAATTTATTAAATATCATTAGAAACATCATCAAGAATACTTGAGTACAGCTTAACGTTAGCAAACTACTCGAAAACTAGAAATCCTTATTATTTGAGCAAACTTGGATCGGTTATTAGGTGTATTAGTTGGGTTTGTTAGAAAATAAAAGGAATTATTAAGTAATATAATAATAAGTAATATAAGCTTGAATAATCAAGATCATTTTAAATATACTTTCATTTAGCACGCCCGGTTGAATATTTTTAAAAAGTAAAATGACCAAAAAAACAAAGGAACACGCAGAAATTTTCCGTGTAATTATTGTTTTTCGGTGAAAGCAATAGGGCAAAAGCACTTAAGTTCCTTCGAAGTTTATTGTGAAAATAATGTTCAAAAGGCCAAACATTTTTTGTAATAAATAAACAACGAAATAAGGGAGCTATCTGGAAAGAGTAGTGTCTTTTCCAAGTATATTTTTGATTACAAACTTCGAGAAACAACTGCACATAGCTACTTCTTTTGGCAGCAGAAAAAGTTTTTGGGAGCAGACAAGCGTCCAAACAATTCGATTTTTTATGGCTAAAAACTTTCTTGATTTGATTTGGAACTGAAAGTAGAGCCTTGGGCTTGGGATTTGGTACTGGTAAAACGCGATTCAAAGTGTGACTAGATGAAAACCAAAAGCCTTCGGCAGGTAAATATGATTAAAAAGGCGCTGGCCACTCTTAGTTTCAGCTAAGTACATTGGAAACATTGAAATCAGAGCCAATTTGGGCGAAGAAGCCGCTGGCCTGCGGGGCGGACTCCACCCAGCGGATCCGGTTGCAGTCAAGGATCATTAAACTTCGGAGGCACCCGCAAACTGGAGCAGCTAGGTGGCCACTGACCAGATGAGTGGGCTCGGGCCGGGTAGGATTGGATTACCGCTTTCGGACTGCGTCACAGCTTTCTTTTGATGTCCATCTGGGCTGTTGGCCTTGGCCAACCATTGTTGCGGGTTTGGGCCATGTTGGAGCCATCCATGTTGCTGCGGTTGCTTTCTTGGCGAACCGCCTCGCATTACTTGCGCTTTTGAGGCATCGCCTGCGGTGGACTGTGGTGTCAAGTTGCGAATGGCGCGGACATCCAGATTACAGTCATTACACTCACAGTGGATCTCCACAGTGGATCTACAGATAAATCCAGATAGGAGTTAGAGCCGCGATCGCCGCTAAAACGGTGCCACTGCCAAAGAACGGTCGAGGTCTGATTGCCACTGCCTCGCAATTGGCCACAATTACCGAGCCCACCTGCGTGCTCACCTGGCTGGCTGGAAAAGTGAATATTTATTAGTCCGCTCATCATGCACCGACGAAAAGTGCTTATTGGCTGCTTTTCCCCCGCACTCCCCGGATTTCGCCTGCTCAGCAGAATGTAACTGAGCCGGCGATTTATGAAAAACGAGAGCTAATAGTTCGTTTCACTTTTCTTTTATTATTTATTTATTTATTGTGTACAGGCGGCGAGGCGTGGCCACCTCGCAAGTCTAAGCACCAGCCTCCCACTTTTCCAACCACCCACCTCCCACCGCCCGCCGTCTTGCTGTTTAATTGTACTCACACTGCACTTTGCTTTTACTTTTGCCTGCGAAAATTGTTCCAGCAAATTGCGGGCAAATTAATGAGCAGTAAATTAGCTGCATTAGTGCAGCGGCCACATGCCGCGGACGCCGCAGAAGTTAGTGGCTTTCTGCCATTGTCACTGCCATGGCCGCAATTCTGGCTCCTGGCCGAGAGTCATGTGAGCTCCAAGGTCAGGGATCCGGCGTAATGCCATGTGGTTAATGAAATTGCAGCTAATTATATCACCCTTTGAACCTTTCGGGAGTGCAGCTGAAACAAAGCAAACTGTAGACCACTGCGTTTGAATTTACACTGGGATGTAATTTGCCGAACAAGCGGAAAAATGTTCACTTAACAAAATATTGTAAAATTTGATTGAGAGTGGGTAAACTGTGGGTAAATATGTGTAAATATCATACTAGTCCGGTTTTGTTAATCATGGTTTTTGTTATTTAATTTGTTCCTTTTCTAAATAAAATGTTCCGTTTGCAGATTGTAGCATTTAACTGACGGACTTTACCTACGAGAGATCCTCCTTTAGGATTGAAATTGTCAAGGCGAGATGTGTGGCTAAGGCCACTGTGCGCCGTTGATGCCCCACAGCTATGGTAGTGTGATACTGAGCGATGGCCGTCACTCTGCTGGTTGACTTGAAATCAAAACTGTAGCAGAAACGTGCGATGTTGCTGCCCATGTTGCTGCCAGTGTGCCGTTGCCGCAGCTGCTTCAATAAAACTGAGTTGCATGCAACGGCTGGTAATTAGTCTGAACAAGGCGCTGCAGCAGCTGCCATCGAATCGCGACCGCTTGCATCCATGCGAAGGATACGCCGTGCGCTCGTCCTTTTTCCAGTGTCGTGTGTTGTGTTGTGCGTTCTACCGAGAAAGAAAAACTGAAAAGCCCCAAAATGCCCAGCCATATAGTTGCCAGCTGCCTTCTACTGGCTTTGGGTCTGAACATGAGCCTGGCGGCGATTCACAAGCGCAGTGGTGCGAATTCTCTGGGCGTGGATCCCGAGGCCAAGCCTGCGGCGAATCCTGCGGTCAGTGTGGAGAACACGGAGCTGCTGGACAAGCTGAGCTGGAAGTGCGCAAACAACGCGAGTTGCCTGTACGGGGTGGCCAATGGTCTCATGGCCTCCTACCGACGTGGTGAAACCCTCAAACTGGGCCTGTTCGACCTAGTAAAGTTGCCCGAACTTGATGCGTCCCGAAAGCACAAGTGGGGCACTGGGCGCGGCCTCTCCAGCTTTATGGACTTTGTCACGGGAAACGCCATCAGGGTGCCCGTGGGCCCCATGGTCTTCAGTGTTCAGCGAGCCGAGGACGACAGCGATTATATCGAGGTGGCACTGCTGAAAAAGGCCTCCAGCAGCACAGGTAATCTCCAGAGAAGGGGTTCCAATCAGCGAATGGCAGGTGCCTGTCCTCCAGGCGATGAGGCGGAGAGGCTTAACCAGCTGCTCCTGCTTGGCATTTGGCATGTGGCTGGCATTTCAGCACTACCACTATCAGTGGCTCTGACAAGTATCTGACAGATGCTTACACTGCGACATCATAAATGAAGGAAAGAGTCATTTTCTGACTGTGCAATATATACAATTTCAAGCCCTTTTAAAACTTTTCCCTTTAAAAACGTGTATATTGGTGGAGCTCCTAATTACTTCTGATCAAACTATCATCTACACGGTTTTGATGGCAGTGTAATCCTTTGGTTCGCAGAACCACATTCGAAAACCTCATATAACAACTGAGTTATGAGTGTAAACTTTCTGGGAACTTGCAAAGCTGCTTCCTAACCATATGCATATCAATGACTTGGCCCGGGCAGCCCAAAGTGCCATTACTTACCCCTATTTAATGTGACATTCGATATACATGGCGCAGCGCATCAATCATGCCGCATCCTTTGACAAGAAAGGGGTGGGCTGATGAAATCCTGTGTCGCACTATTACGTATACGTACGAGTGCCATTAAAGCCATTAAACCTAAAACGTGTCTTGTTTCCCAAATTCCACAACAGGCCGCCTGCAGGGCAGCGGAGGAGGACTTCTGGGCGGCGGTGGTGGTCTGGGAGGAAACGGCGGCGGGGGAGGAGGCCTGCTGGGCGGCGGTGGTGGTGACAGCGGCGGCGGAGGTGGGCTCCTGGGCGGACGGAGGCGGCACCAGCACCAGGACAAGAAGCAGTTCCAGATGTTTATACCCATGTACCTGGCGGCCACAACATTCGGCTGGACGATGGTGGCTGCCAAGGCGGTGGGGCTGCTGACTCTCAAGGCTCTGATCCTGTCCAAAATTGCCTTCGTGGTGGCCGCAATCGTGTTGATCAAGAAGCTCATGGACAACGCCAGCGAAAAGTGAGTATATGGAAATTAAATGATAAATTTGTAGGACAAATTTGCTGTGTCTCAAGAATTGTACTATTATTACTATGATTAATACTCCTTTCAAAATACTTTTTTACTCTACCCTCCTCTATTAACTTAATGATGTGGGCAGATTGCCAGTGACTAGCTTAAGTTAAAAACTAAACAGAGAGAAATGATTTTCTTTCGATTGCCCAGCTTCTGAAATTTCTCGTGAGCGTTTTCCTTCCAACGCCATTTAATATATGGATGTAATTAAGCAAATATACGCCAATAAAACCGCCTCCATATTCGTTTAAAGGATGATGTACCAGTTCCCGGAGCAGACGCCCTACATGATGCCGTACGGCATGGACTACCCGCTGCACGGCGCAGAAATGTCGCCGGAAATGTACCCAGCCTCGCTCCACCACCTAGCGATGGCCGGAGGAGGCCAGCTGCCAGGACATGCCGGACACCCGGGCCTGGAGAGTCTGAGCGCCGAGAGCCACATGCACTCCACCCAGGTGGCCAGCGACGGCAGCAACAACACACAGGTGCTGGCCGCCTTGGGCGGCCTCGGCGGACTGGGCGGACTGGGACACAAGATCAAGCGTGAGGACTCCTGGATGGCGAAGAGTAAGTGTAAGTTGATCCAGCCTCTCGATATTCCAGATAGTCGGGGCAAGGGTTGGGGCTCCCAGACATCCCACGTACTCCCCCTTTTTTCGCCTATCCATGGCCCAGGTAAATTCCCTGAATGCGGTGGCGGTGGCAGCGGCTGCAGCCGAGGGCGCCATTGAGGACGACTATGAGGACGAGGAGTGAATAGTGTACTTATTACTTCCATTTGTTATCCGGCACGCACGTATGAGGTGTGGGTTCTCTGGGGAAAAACACACGGAGCACTTATACTCGCTTTCATGGTTTTTTGTGCATCTTGTAGTTTGCGTTGCATACTTTCAGGTAGTTTCTTTCTTCAGCTTGTAAACCAATAGGCAAGTGTAAGGCAATACATCTAGGGATGTAAGCAGCATTAAAAATAGTTTAAATATATGTATATTTAATTTATTTGCGCCTTAATAGCCGTCGAAAAATATAGGTGATGCTATTGGTATTTCTAAACTATGATCACAATTGGAATGTGTATATAATCAGGGATCCGAAAGATAGAGCGGAATTTTCTGGCAGGTTAGCTTGAGCTGAAATTCAGGTTGCATTACGAATAGTTGCCTACTTTTCGATGTCCGACAGAAATCAAATTCCGATTTCCGATAGGGAAAACAATTTCAAGCGTTAACCCAAGGAAATTAAAACAGGATATTTTATAAATGAACAATGAGCGTGCTGAGAAATTCAATTAGAGCAGAGACGTCTAGTTTCCAATAACTCCAAGCTTGAGCGGAATGGAGTTCACCCTTTAACACTGAACATGGAAACACATTGACCCTCTCCACCTCGGAATTTATTACATCTGTGCACCTTGCTCCCCAACACCAACTACCCCACGTACCCCAACCACCGTAGCTAGCAAATGGCTCCCGGCACCAATTACATGCGTGATTAACGATATTCCTCGTGTTGCAGCCACGCCCGCCCGGCGACCCCTGATCTACAACTACGTGCAACCCCACATGCCGTACTACCGTTCCTGAGGCGAGGATTAGCCAATTAGCAGCTACCAAAGACTCGTGGGCGGAGGAGGTTGCTCTGCTGCCATAGGACCCAAAATCGGACACGTTGCATCGGCCTAATAGCAGCCTAGCGAGCTGGCGTATTGTTATTATTTATTCAATACTTAATCGTACTTAACTTAGTGAAACCTGGCGCACACATTTAGTCTAGTTCAATGTCTCTGTAATTAGCAGTCGAAGTGCTACAAAAACTACAAAAAAACCATTAAAGAATTGGACACAAAGTTGTTCAGAAATCATAGTCGCTTGCGTGTGCTTTTTATTTATGCAATAAATATTAATAAATAAATAAGTTACGTGTAAGTGTAAGTTTAAATAAATTACAAGCGGTAGAATGAGCATCATTGAGAAAACGGAAACGGAAAGTGAAAGTGTGCGGGAGAATTGCATTGGAACGGAAGACCAAGCTAGAGCGAGAAAGAGTAATTCTAGGGGAAAGTGGAGAAAGTTTACAAGAGCTCAAGAGGAAGATAGAGAATAGAGTGAGAGGAGTTTCCCCAAGCCAGCGGAAAAGTGTTAGAGGAAAACCCAATTCAGTTCATTCCTGATCTATTGACATAGTTAAAACTAGCTTTATTGCGCCACTTTCCCCGGCTGTTGGCCACTGTATGCCATGTTTTGGGCCTGCTCCTGCTGGTGCTGCACCTCCTTGGCCAATACATCGGCGGGCACGTCCACCAGGCCCTCCACGAACCCGTCGAAGGCCCTCGACCAGCCGGAGCTGTAGCTGTCGTGGTGGGATGGCACCTCCACTATGGTCTTCTTGCCAGAGAGCAGCTTCTTCAGCGAGATGATCACCGCCAGCAGCAACGCGATCTTCGAGACAATCAGGGCCTTGCCGGCCAGCAGAAAGAGTCCTTTGAGCAGTAGGGCTCCCACCATTCCCGTCTTGGCCGCCATCATCATCAGCAGTGGACCCATGTTCTTCATCTTACCTCGCCCCTCCTGCAACGCTTCCAAGGGGCGCACGGATACGCCCAAGTTCAGACTGCCCTGCGGATCGCTGTTGATCACAAAGTCCGCGTTCTCTGAGAACTTGTATCGCAGGGAGCGCGACCGGATGAACTTCCACAACTTGTTGGCCATCAAAAGGGCGAAGGTCTCCTCGTCGGACCCCATGGAACGGGACAGCAGCTGGTTCACCTCTGGATCGTCTGGTACCATTGAGATATTCCTGCAAGGGTACGCATTTGATTACGGAGAAAAGTGCAACGGCAGAACATTTTATTCTTGGGAGATCCGAAATTATGTAAATTATGTAACTGGAAAACATTATGTAGATTATGTAATATAATAAGATATTATAATTCCCTCGACTATCAGATATCCGTAACTCAGCTAGTGGGAAATCGGCATGACAAATAATAAATGAAAATAATGTAACACTTTTGAAAAGTGCGGGCTGTTGTATCGTAACATTCTAGCATTCTCATCGAAAAATCTGATAAATATTTGGAAATATTTGAAAAACTCTGCTTTTGCCATTTTAAAACGCAAGTTACTAAAAGAATATTAAACCTTGGAAATTTTAAGCATTTAAACACTGTCGTTCAATTATGGTAGATAAAATTACGATGCTTCAACATTGAAGTTGTATCTCCGACTATTAGCTGTATGGAATTTTGTAAGCCAGCTTTTTAATTTTCGAAACTTTTGGGGGCCTTTAAAGTAATTTGGTGCTTTTAGAAAAACAATTAGGATATTAAAGGAAAAAAGTGTCTTTATTATAATTTGTGCTTTTAGAAAAACCGATAGGCTATTAAAAGGAAAACATCTCTTTATTCTTTCAAATCAGATAATTATAGATACTGTAAGTGTTATTTTGTTGTTCTTTTTCAAATATTTTTAATTTCATAACTTAACAGTTTTTACATGGTCAAACCTTTGCTACTCACCCGTTTTCTGTGACCTTCACTCGGTCGCCAAGGTCAATTCGGGTGTTCAAGTACAGATGGTTCATTACAATAGACATCTTGATCATCTTACAGGCGCGATCGTCTTCTTGTCTGCAATTTTGCTTCAGCTTGGCCAGCAGAAAGTCCTCAATGTTCCTACGTTCGCTATCCGTTATCTTAAAAGAATGATAGGTTGCACTTCTTGATGAATTATGACATTTTTAAAAATCCTAATAAAATTCTTCCCTATGAAGTTCACATTCTTTGCTTATAGTGCAGTGTATCCTTAAACTTTGTAGGCAATTTTCAAAATCGCTCCATAAAAAATGAATGCAATTTCTGGCTTAAGGATTTATTTTCTAAAGAAACAAAGTTCACTACTAGACTTCGTAAGTCTCTTTATCAGAAATCCTTGAATTATCCTCAGGCTGACCTTGAAAGCCCTAATGTCATTCAAGGTACCCATCTTACACTTAGAAGGCACCCAATCCTTTTCTACTTGTATTTCAGGCCCTGAGCAATTCTAAGGCGGCACTGGCGATGAACTTTTGGATAAGGCAATAAATTCGGACATCCAAAAGAAAGGTCAGTGCGCCTCCGGTGCTGTTATCCTTGTCCCTGACAATTATTACCGGCATTCCAGGACATTTCCTTACCGTAACGGTGCCATCGCGCCGTTTGCTGCCGCGGGCGGAAACCAGGACTAAGCAGAACGCCAGGAGAGCGAGGACCTTGAATGTTTGCATCGCTGGTCTTGTTTTCGGCTATTGTCGGCTAAAGCGTTCTCAGTTTTTTGGATGTTTTCTTGGGCCACACTTGGACTGACCGAAGCACACACTAGCACACGTATTTCAGGTATATCCTGGCCTTATCCTTTGGCTCTAATCACACACAATCACACTCGCACAGTCGCCCGCGTCTTCGCTCTACTAGAGGTGCTACGCTCTTTCTGTTGACATCGTCGTCTTGATAGAAAACCTAATGCGAATTTCCCGCCAGTGAATTCGATTTTATATGAAAAGCGGCCAAAAGCGCTGCAAACACAATACAGGTCTCTGCCGCAGTCGGCGCCGACTGCGACGCCGGCGCTTGTGTTTGCAGGCACAAGATGTGGATTTTGCAGCTGGCTCCTTACCAAGAGAACCACTGGTTTGGCCAGTTTCCGGGGACTCTTATGGCCTTGCCCCCGACTTGCCACTGTATTCTGCCACCCATGGGTATGACTTTGTTTATGTTTTCCCCGGCGACAAGTTCTCCGCTGCCTTTGTTGTCTTTGCCAGCGTGGGTCGTCAACAAAAACACAGCCCGTCGAAAGTAAACAACAGACCTAATTCCCAACAACAAAGAGGCCAATTTTCCCACACAGCCTCAGCCGCAGAGGTGTGGTGTGGGGAAGGAGAGGGGTCGGAAAAGCGGCAGCGAATTAGCAGTGAAAAGCCAAGTGCCATTGACAACACGCATGCAAACCTGCAAACTTTTCAGTTGCACCAATTAGTCAAAGGCTCCTCATTCCACGGATCCCCCTCAGGGGGGATCTAGATACCTTGATTGTCTATAGAAACTGAACTACTCTTCGAAATAAAATAATGATATGAGTTCTTGCTGGGAAATATTTAAATATAACATTTATTTTTATTAGCTAAGAAATTAAAAAACGCCATATTTCTCTATTGAAATGGTGAAAATCTTATTAGTAACATATAAGTTTGTGCTTTGCAGCAACTATTGTAATGTGTTTCGGTACAATGATACACTTTAATCCCAGACGTGCGGCTATTAACTGCGGGCTTGAGGTGAAAACTCTTGGATTTTCCCACCGCCGAGGACCGCCCTTCGTTACAAGCATTTTCAAAGAGCCGCACGCGCAGCCTTCTTTTAGGGGGAACAGATTAAGAGCAAGTGTAATTTATTCGATCTATTACGGATTCAGCCGGGGGCGTGATGGCCCAACAGGTTGTGCGTCCGTTGGCCATTTAGTGAGGAAATTTAATCAATTTCCCCAGCAAGACCATTGAACACACCGAAAATTGGCGGCCAGCCGCAGAGCCGCTCGAATTTTCACGGAATTTCCACAGATCTGGAAGTAGGCTAGCCGGCTGGTCAGCTAAAGTGGCTAAAGTGGGACGCCTGGCCACGAAAGTGGTGTGTTCATGTGGTCGCAAGAAACCGCTAGTTGATCTGTCCATAAACCGTTGCCTCCTCCGATCGCAGCTCCCAAATCAAACTTCACCGAAGCCAATTGCGTCCGCCCAGGCCACTTGAGGCAGTAAGTGCACGGGAAAAAATATCCAACGTCTTTCATTCTCGATTCAGAAATGTTGATCGGCGTCCTAGATACGTGTTCTTAAATTGTTCAGGCATTTATATATTCAGCCTTTATATATTCACATGTAAATAATCATTATAAGCCCATATTTATACAAGTCTGCACTTGGTGTTGATTAATACTTTTTTTCAAGTGGCGTTAGGCTGGGGCTGGAGTCATAACATTTTCTTAATCTGAAGCAAGCCTGGCAGCAAAGCGGCTGCTGCGCTTTCTTTTGGAAAATGTGGTCCAGGCCAGTCGACTCCTCCGACGGTGTTGACATCGCCAGACGCAGGCTACCAGTATCACCTCCTTGGCTTTGGCATTGACTTTAAGTTGGCCAAGCCAACCGGAGGAGGTTTAAGCCGTTGTGAAGTGAATACGATTTAAAATAAGTAATAAAAAGCTAAAAATTTAGAATATATGTTCCCTAGATGACAAAGTGACGAAATAAATAAATTATATCTACACGTGAATCCAGAATGGCAGCAAAAAACAGCTTAGATGCAAAAATTTGGCTTCCCATGTATGTCAGAGTTAGTCCATGGACTTATAGAAATGTTTTTTAACTTTTAATCAAGATCTAAACCATCTCTACAGCTTAAAACTGCAGCAACGTATAGGTTTGAGCCAAATTGACTAATGCTTAAAGAGATAAAATAAGAAGGAAGCCGGCTGTAGAAACAGGGACTTCGAGCTCCAGATAATCTATAGCGATTTCCCGAGCTCAATGGCAACCCTCGCTGAGACTGGCAATCGAAAAACAAAAAAACACGCCAGTCCACTTTTCCTCAGCTTCTCGGCTCGGCTTTTCATTGCCTTAATTAAAAGCTGAGTTTTATATGTATCGGCTGCGGCGCGAGTAAAAGCAGAGTAAGTGCAGAATTTGGAGAAGCGTTTTAGTGAAATTTCTGCCGTTAATTGAAAACAGCGCTGGACCTCTGTGCCCAGGCAACTATGGTTTCCTTCCTGCCCCAGTGCGAAATTGATGCTCATTTTGATGTTTCAAACTTTGTTTTATTTACAATTAGCGTAATAAATACTCTTATAGGAATGCAGCAAGGCCGAAGGCCGAATAAATAACAGCGCGTAGGTGGTTGGAGTCCTCGAACTTAGCTCTTCTGAGGCTGTTGCTCGGCGACAATGTCCTTGCCGGAGTTACGCCCATAGTAGCCGTTGTAGGCCGCCTCCTGCGGATCCCCGAAGCTGACCGAGTTGCCGGAAACCTGCTGACCCTGGACCTGCTGACCCTGGTAGCTCTTGCTGTAGTAGTCTGTGTAGGGCTTAGCGAAGCTCGGCTCCTGGCGGTAGTAGGGCCCCGGAGCGCCTCCGTGGCCGCCCTCAAAGTGCTCGTGGTGGTGGTAGTAGGTGGCAGCTCCCACGCCCTGGGGGTTGTACTCGGGGAAGGTGTTCTTGCTGCCAAACAGGCCTGACAGTCCGCCGCCGAAAGCTCCTCCCGCGCCACCTGGCGGACGGCACAGCTTGAAGTAGGCGAACAGACCTGGCAGGACGATGGCGGCCAGTCCCAGGATCTTCTTGAGGCCGGCGATGCCGAGGATGAAAGGCAGGAAGAGCAGCAGCTTCAGCTTGAAAATCTTCAGCACCAGCAGAAGGGGAATAATCATCTTCTTCAACTTCTTGCGCGCTGCAATGGGTTACATTAAATGTATTTAGCAGTGCCTTACATCTTAGGGGAATTAATTATTTTTGATGAATTTTCATTCACCAATGATTCATTGGTCAATGAAACATTAGGAAATGTGTTGCATTAGAAACAGACATTAATAATGATTTTACGATGAAAACCATTTCCGACTCATTTGCATATCTAGCCATTTGAAACATTTCAAATTTCTCTTCAACTGAAAATAAACAATAATTTAGGGACTTACAGAAATGGCCAGCCCGCTGTCCATCATCGATGAGGTCTAGTTCGCCATCGATGTCGTTTCCGATGAAGCGGGCCTCATAGCGACCGGCTTCGGTGAGTTCCTCTGGCCACTCGACCTCCAGAGCCGTGGACTTGATGAAGCTGCAAGGAAGCGGAAGCGTGTCCGAGAATGAGCATTTACATTTTCATAAAGATCTCATATTTTATTCAAAGCCGGGCCAACTTTGCGGCCAAAATTAATGTGCATCCGGCACGAGCCGCAGTCATTTGGCTAATTGTGACAGCTTACCGTTCGGCCCTGCGAAGTCCATATTTCAGCAGCTGATTCCACTCGTCATCGTCGCCACGTGGCTCCTCGGAGTACTCGAAGGGCTCCTGCAGCAGGGACCTCTGCTGGGTTTCTGGAAGTCGCACCACGCGGGCAAAGTCGGAGAGCCTGTGGGTTGGAGGGGATCTTGGTTAATTTTCTCGTTGGCACCACTCAATATGAATTTCAAGAATTTCCCTCAAGATTAAATTTGGGTCGAGGCACTATACTTCGTGCATTAAAAATGATGAGGAAGCCATCAATTCGGGTTAATGTTAATTTCAAGGGGAGCGATAAAAGAAATTCCTCCTCCCCAAAGAAAACCAGTTGGTCATAGGCTGTTGTACATAATCCTATCGCTTACTTGTACTGGTCCTTGAAGAAGATCTCGTCGAAGGTGTTGAGCGCCTGGGTCTTGAAGCACTCGGAGAGGTCGCCGCCGAGGCAGTTGCTGTTCGTCCTGGCCAGGAAGGGATCGTTGTCGTTGCCCAGGCCGAAGATGCTGAGCAGGGAGGAGCGTCCCCGCTCCTCGCCCACTCCTGGCTGCTGTGCCTGTGGGAACTGCTGGGCCTGCTGGGGCTGCTGGGGCTGCTGGATCGGCTGCGGGGCGTACACTTGCTGGACGTTGTTGGACGACTGCTGGTCCGGGAGACGGAGACCTTCGCCGGCCGCCAGAGTAGCGAGGGCCAGATAGATGAGTGCTCGCATTGCCATGGCTGAAAGCAGGAGAAGGTGAAACAGCTTAGACAAAGCTACTGGCACAAGTTTTGTGTGAGCCACTGGAGTTTTCTCCCAATCACCCGATTATTCCGGCTTCTTCGGCGCCGTCACGCGATGCCAAAAAACAAGTGTATATAAGCAACTTTTTGGCAACTGCTCATTGGCTTGTTGGCTAACGGATCGACTCTCCACTTAAAACTGACACACTTTTCAGATGGCTTAGCGGTCCCGATGGCTCACTGTGCAATTAGCCGCTCAAACGTAATAACTCTCGCTTTCAAGCCAACTTGGCTTGCCACTCTTTGCTCTTCGGTGTTTACTGCCAACTCGAGTTTGCTCAAATTTCTCGTGGAGCTTTCTGCACCCAAAAACACAGATAAGCCCGCAGATGAGTTGGACCCAAAGTGAAATGCAGGCGGACCGGTTTGCCGGCTTAACCCTTTGGCGGCAATGAGGCGGCAAATGCTCGTAATTGAATTCCGTGCCAAAGCGCATAAACAGCGGGCCTAATGTGCTTTAAAAAGGTCAGCTCAGTCCGGTCAAGCAGAAGTGCAGTAGGGCGTTTATAATGCGCATAATCGACAGTGGTTCGCAAACTAGCGGTTGGGCATAAAATGTATGCAACATACATATGTACTAATACTCGGCCCTTAAAAGTTGTAAAAATATAAAAGGATTCGCAATAAAAAATCTTTTTCGTTCATTGCCATCTCCTTATATTCCTTAACTGCACATTGGCCACAAAGGAAAGATTAGGAGCGTTTCAGACCACTGTTTTAAGATGGACGCCATCTGAAATCGCACGCGAAAAGTTCGTTATGCTCGAGGGGCGATTTTGGCCAGTTGCTTTTACTTTCGTTAGGCTCCCATTTGGGCCAAACACAGACTGGGACTAGGACTCATCAGCCGACGCTTGTGTGGCAATCCGCTTGTGGTTTAGGCCAAATTAACAAACAATTTTGCCCGGCAACCAACGTTAAGGAAGTTCAATGTCCACGAGAAGCAAAATTTGTGGAGCGCCTAAGATTATGCAGCAAAAAAGGCCTCACAACGCGAAGCTGGAAAGTTTATGGCAACTCCAAGTCGAGCACCCAAAAGCACACAATAAATTTGGGATGTTTATGAGGGATCCAAATGGGCTGGGAACGGGTGCGAAGATTTATGGATTAGTGAAGCATTTATTGATTCACGGCGAATTTTTTGCCCAGTCAGTGGCCCTCGCATGCGATTTCGAAAGAGATTTCAAATTTGGTCACTGTCGTGTTTGTTTTGGGTTTCAATTTGCATTCGCCATCGAAGGTCAATGAAATGGGAACTGGTGATGGTCGGCATTACGAAATTACATTGGCGATAAATGGAAATTATTGTGTCGGAAGATTAAACCATTTATGTACACCCTTTAACAGCCCACACTTGTCGAAAATAAAATTATTTGCACCCATTATGTGCCCGTTTCGTTTTGAACAGTCTTATTACATAAACAAGGAAAATAAACACAAGTCTGCGTTCGTTGAAAATAGCACTTCCTATCCGAAATATGAGAACATCTGCTTGAGGATAAAATTATTTAATTCCCCCTAAAATTTAGCCTTTGATTCAATTTAACTAAATGAAATTTGCATATGGACATGCTGAGAATTAAATAAATTTTCTTTGGAAGGTATCTGCTACAGAAGTACATACTACGAAAAATTGATATTTTCAACCATTTTATTAAAGTGCGGTTAAAAGCCATTGGCCGCAATCGAAGGGTCGTTAAAACTGGCAATGCTGCCGTTTCCCACATCTATTTTATTTGGTTATTACACAATTTCTCGCAGTTCATTTCACTTCACTTCACACAATATTACATTTCTTTTTCGCTCTGTTTTTTCCGCTGTTTACCTTAGCTGTTTCCTATAAGCGCCTGGGTTGATTTTGGTTGGGTATATCCTTGACGCGTTTTTCGAGCGACTCTGTCTTTCTGCTGGCCAAAAGCGACTGTGCCGTGGCTGCTGGCCGACAAAGATTTTATATGAAATGCGAGAAGTGGCGAGAGGAGGAGTCGTTGGCAAAGTCAACACATGGAGACAAAAGCCCGGCCGCTGTCGTCGCTTTTGGCCCACAACGATGATGGCTAAGAGGCAGATCTCAACGCGGTCGCACTTGCGGTAGGTTGTGGACATGATCAGCCGATCGGGTTTACTTTTGCCTCCGTGGGTGAGAGACAACGACCTGCGCTTTTTCGCGTCCGGCAGGGCGAGTCGAGCGATCGTGTGCCTTGAGAAAATCCCAAAATTATTGTGGCGCACGTCGAGGCCTTGGCTTTAATTCGAGTTTGATTTAAAGAGCCAACAAACTGCTGAAGTGACTCATTCCGGGAAAACGTACGTCACAGCCGCCGGGTTATGTAACTCTTGGCCGCTTGCCTCACATACGATTATTACTTTTACTGCAAACGGGTTTTTGGGAACGCCCACGTTTAAAGTCAGGGCGAAATGCGAACCAGAGGTACCTGCATTCAGTTTGCTCTTGCATTCTCTGCAATTTCCTGCGGTGGCAACCGTGGGGCAACTGGGCTATTCCCCATCTGGCCGCCACAAAAATCAAAACAACAGGCGGCATTGCTGCGGGTTTTCCCGCTGCCACACTCGCACGATTTCCCGATTTTCCTCGGTCAGTGGAGGCACGATCTGCCAACGAGGCCGCAAACAGAAGCCCGCCGGCGGAAATTGTTTCCGTCAGTTCGAGGGCTCTTGTGGTCGAAGTTGCGGACGGGGACGCTCCTGTTTTGCCGGACATGTTGCACAAGCGGCGTAATTGAATCATCTACTTGGCCAGTCCCTTCGCGGACTTGACCACTGGGAAAATTCATCAATGCAAATAAAATGAACATTCTGCGTACATATGTACATGTAAACAACTAGGCAGGAAACCCGGTAACAGAAGAGCTGAGCCCTATATGTGCATAGATTTCGGCCCTAAATAAATAAACCTAGCACAATATTCCGTAAAAGATTTACGAAGCTATACCAATCGAGGCGAAACGCAGTAGTCAAGGGTCTCGATTATTAAATATTTCTTGCTTTATTGTCAACTTTTAATTGAATGACATCCACCTACTCGTGACATCTGTTCCGGTTCATAATAAAGAATATATGGTTGCACCACCATTAGTTTTTTAACATTAATTAAATAACAAACTGCATACTTTAATCAAAACACAATTTTCCAAAATCATTCAATCGCTTCTCACAGTAAAAAAATTGAGAAATCATAAAATATTCCTTTGCTTCTAGATTCTATACTTGTATTTTACATGGATAACATGTATGTTACACATGGATATTATTTTATGAAACAGAAATACCACTTAACAGAGATACAAGTTCAAATACATCTGATAACAAATTTTGTGACAAACAGTAGTGAAATTCACAAAAAGTATATTACAAGTGAATTAACTGGTTTCAATTGCTCACTGTCACCATGTGGGCACTGTATTAAAGTAAAAAGCACAGAACCACTTAAAGGCTATCCTTTTATCTATGAAGGATACTATTCTTCATGTTAAATTAACGCATGTACTTACAGTTTGATGCAAATCTTCATCATCTTTGCTTGTAATTAAGTTTCTGGACTGCTGTATAATGCAAATATTTGCAATAAAATTGGAAAGGTGTTCCCGGGCTGGTGTCGTCAGCCAAGCTGTTTCTCCTTGTCGTCAATTTAAACAGGAATTCGCTTAAGAACCGAGCGCAAAGAGTTTGCAAGGAGGGCAGCCCGTGGAAAGATTGTTAGAGCGGTTTATTTCTGGTGGTACAACATGATTTTATTGAATATTTAGGACATTGAACAACGCTCGCTGACTAATCGCATAACAACAACAGAATAAATAGTTAAAATAGCCGGGTTAGGTTTAAACACTCGTGTACTCGTAGGCTAGAAATAAATACTTAAAATTCAGCTAAATGGCTAAAAATAACAGCGTCCTCCAGTAATTGGGCTCGCGCTAATTAAACTACGAAACTTTTCTATTTACAGCGTATTAATGAAGCCCCGCCCAGCGCACCCACCCCCACCCTCCGCCGCCAGCTGCCGTCTGACGAACCTCTTTATATGGCTAGGCTATCCTATCTAAAGTACGATTTGCATAATTACACCGCCCTTCTCCAGAAGGCAGGCATTCTGTGGGACGGACTTTTGACGTGACTCCCACGAACTTTGCTCTCACCCCGAGCCCATCCCTCCCAGGAGATTGCTCCGTGACTTTTCGACCCGGTCTATGCCAGTTTGCGCGCCTGGACCAGCTTGTTGATGTCGTTGTAGGTGGACAGCATTGCCGGGTTCTCGAGGTCCTTCAGCTCCTTGCACTTCGCGAAGGAGTCGTCGCAGTCGACGCCGTCCTGGCCGTCCTTCGCCGCCCGCATGTACTTGAAGAATCGCAGGATGTCCGGGTTGTCGGAAGTGGGCTTCCGCAGCTCGTTCAGTTCCCTATTGATTAAATTAAATGTAAAGCAAATGATTGTTGAAGTTATTAATGGGAATAAGTGGGGGATCTTAGTGAGGGATCTTGTTCTCCGATCTCCTTTGAGGAGAATCAGCATACGCTGACGGAGTCACATGCTAATTGTTTTCCAGATTACTTGCAGTTTTCATTTAAATTTCGATGGATGCAATGCAATAAGGAACTGGCATTCCTATATTCAGTACCCTACTGTAATTACTGAGCTGCGATTAATCACAGCATACTTTCGGGCGGAAGCCGAACTCACCTGCTGAGTTGGGCGGAGACCAGGTTGCTGTACGGAGCATACTTCGCGGGGTTGGCGTACATCAGGCAGATGAGTTTCTCCCGGCAAGCCTCGTTCTCCGGATTCAGCTTGAGCTGGGCAAACACCGAGTCCAAGCGGGACAACAGTGGGCTGTAGAAGGGGTCGTAGTTGGACAGCAAGAGCGACGAGCTGGGCACCTTCTGGAAGCTCTGGAACGTGTTCATGACCGCTGGCGTTGGTTTCCTCGTCATTCCTGGAGCTCCGCCAGCAGCCCCTGCGCTGAAGGATCCTGACATGCTCTGGGAGTTCTTGAAGGAGGCCGCCCCTATGCTCTGCAGAGCACTCAGATAGGTGTCCTGCATCATCTGCTGACCTCCGTAGCGCGACAAGGTGGCCTGGTTCACTGAGTTCCCATTCACCTGGGCATATTGCGCCTGCTGCTGCGAAGCCTCTGCAAGTTAAGCAAAATCAGTATCAGTATACTATCATCAAGACCGCACTTTCTATTTCAGATGGCCCACCGGCATTGTACTCGTAGCCTGCTGGCGTTTTGCCCTCGTCCGCCAGGGAAAACTTGCTGTCGTCATCGAAACTCATGCTGTTGTCCCGGAAGTCCAATTCCTGCGGCGGCTCCATGGGGCGGATGAACAGCGGCACCGACCCAGCCGAGCCGGAAGTGATGCCTGGCCCAAAGGAATACAAATGTTTAAATTTGTTTAAGTGCTCTAAGCCGATGTAGTTACCCTTGCCAATCAGTCGGCTTACACTGCTGATGATGGTGGGCAGGAACATGGCGAAGAGCACGCTCTTCAGCACTTGCAGACCCATGTAGATGGGCCACATCACCTTCTTCAAGCCTGGAGTGGAAAAATGGGATGTGGTTAGTACCAAGTGTGAATCAGTGACTTGAATAACTTTAGTATTATCTTTAATGCATCCGATTTTCCTTCGGTTTTCGGTCCCTTTAAAGTTTTGTGCTGAACATTTAGTTTCACTTTTACTTAATGTAGTTAAGAAAGACTAGTTACAGAAAAGCATGCAGCATTAAGTACTTAAGTGTGTCAGAAAATTGTTGTTCTCCGAAACTTAATCCACAAGGTACTTAAGTAAGAAGTCATTTAGGGAGTTTCAAGGAGTTTAGGTCTTACTATTACTTACCGCTAAAGAAAAGCAGTCGGGCGCTTTCGAAAGCCCTTGGAACATTCAGCTCCACATTGGTGTCCTCCAAAAGGCTTCGGGCGGTGCGATTGCCATGGGATTGTGGATGCGAGTGGTTCTGCTGCAGGGCCAGGACCAAGCCGGGAGTGGGTTCATATTTCCCGTTGCTGAAGAACTGCTCCACGTAGTCGACGAGTAGATCCTCCAGACCCTTTAGTTCGGCGTCAATAGAGCCAGCGGTATAGTTCTTGAAGGCGACTCCTGGTGTCTTGGACTCCTCCTGGCGGGGTGAGTCCGAGGGGTGCTTAAAGTTCCGGCGACGCATGGCCACCGCCAAGCGCAGATCACTCTCGCTCTCCGCCGGCTGGAACACTCTGTACTGCCCCGACTTGGTGAAGACATTCCGCGATATGAACTCCGGACTGATGTCGATGGGTAGGATGGGCCGGAACGTGTCATCGTTGCGCGGCTGACCCGCCATCGTGGTGAGGGGCTGACTGTAGGGGGCTCCTGCTTCCAATTCCGACTCCGGAACAGCTGCCGGTAGCATTGCCACTTTGCAGAACAAGATAATTCCACATAGCAGCGGACTGCAGCGCCGCTTTCTGTGGCTGTTTGCTTTTAATTTTGCCCCGTCGATGTCCTGGCTACCCATTTTCATTATCCTTCGCCTTGCAGCTGCACTCGCATGCCAAGGTTCTCGTTTCGACTCGATTCGGGTCAGTTTCCTGTAATGAATAATTGCTTTTTTCAGAGGGGAATTCTCTTCTCGGCGCGATGGAGTTGTGGCCAATTTCTGCGAACTCAGCGCGGTTGGCACACGAATAAATAACTTTTGGAAACGTGACAGGCAACTGGAAAAAATTCGCAACCTGATAAGCGCATTACGTGCGTCCTTGAACGGATAAAAGTACACGGAGACTCAGGTACAGTTGGGGAGCATTCTGCCCCCAATAAATAATTCATTTAAGCCCCGCTGGTAAAGCTGCGGAATTTATCTGATCTGGCATATTTACGAATTTATAAACGAATTTAAACTAGTAAGCCTTCGTCTAGAAAGAGTTACATTTTTAAACCACTCCGTTTATTTGTTGTATTTAAAATCTTTTCTTTTGGAGAAAAATGTATCTGAGCAGGCATATTTACTTATTTATAAACGAATTTAAACGAGTAAGCCTTTGTCTAGAAAGAGTTACATTTTTCAACCCATTCAAGCACTCCATTTAGTTGTTGTATTTAAAATGTTTTCTTTTAGAGAACAATTTTTAACTGACTATATTTCTATTCAAAATTCAGTATGTAACATGATCAAATTTTGTGTGTGCAAATGGAAATATATATATAAATATAATCCATTTAATTACTTAAATTGGCTGCTCAAGAATTGATTGTTGCAGTTTCTGTTTGCCAATTTAACCGGTTGAAGCAATTTATGCACAGATAAAACTATTTTCCCAATTTTCCCAGCTCGTGCGTGAATTTAAGCTAATTTTGTTAAGCACTTAAACTTTTTTTTTTTGAAGCGAGCGATCAGGCAATTGATTTTGTAGATAAATACTCCATATCACTCCATTTATTCATTATTCACAATAGGATAACGTTTTTAGGTATTTTGCAATTGCATGGAAGTCCTAATTACATTTTGATTATTCTGTCTATGCGTTGTTAATTATATCGGCGTAACGAAATATAAATTATTTACCTGTAACTTGTAAAAAAAATTATGTAACTGGTACAAGTAAGCGCTTCCGGCCCTATATACATATATATTTCTGATCTAGCCATGTGCGTAACTAAGCAACTAGGGAATTAATATTTGTTGCAGTGCACCTTAAACAATTTTGATTGTTTCGGGCACGGCGCTAATCAGGACGGTTAATGCGAATGATTTCCCACCACCTCTCTCTGGGCATCCCAATTGGAAGGGCTCGTGCCCAGCTCCACCAGCTCCACCTGCACCACCCACTCCCCCCCTTTAAAGCGACCCTCTTCGGCACACAAAGCACGTCGCCAACTTTTTATTTGCTTTTGGAACTCGGCGCACTCGCTGTGCGACACGCCACTCATTCGACATTCGCCATTCGCCATATTCCATCCACACTTTGGGGCTCTGGAGTGCGGAGCTCCGCGCTGGGGAAAAGTGAAAATGTACACTGTTTTGTTTGTGTTTACCCAGCACGGGCGCCTCGGATGCGTTGGCGCTACCTCCAGACTTTAGACTCTGGGCCTCGGGCCTCGGGCCTTGGACTCCGGTCCAGATCACGTTATTTTCGTGTTGAGTTTTCACTTTCGATTTTCACGGCGGGCGGCAATGGCATGAAAACTATTACAGAACTGAGCGTGTGGCTCCAAAGTCGCAAATTGCACCCACAATTGCGCTGCACAAAACGAATCAGCGAACTTCTTGTTTTCTGTTTTCCAGTTTGTTTGTTGCTCCGCCGTCAAAGCCAAGAGCCTGTCTTCTGCAGTCGACTGTAAACTAAATTGAAAAACACATGTTGGCAGGTGGTAAGAATGCTCCCCGGTTAATTACTCCAAGTTTTCCGCACTGGAAAGCCGAGGAGCAGGCAGAACGTCACTTTCGACTCCGGATGGAACGCCTGATTGCCCTGCCTATCGACTTGCACTAATGACTTCGGGCGCAGATGATTGTATTAAATTGCTAGATTGATTTTCATAAATTAAATTTGCCTTGCTTTGATTAGGTTGCTTGTGAAACATGCATTCATTATTAGCAGTTCTCAATTGTCTAATAAAAGTCACAATGGGAGGTTGATTGCTTGAACTTAAAGCCTTATTAGAATAAATAATTACTACTGACACAAAATAAATCATAAAATGTAAGGCAAAAATAAAAGCACCGCTTGGCCCAGATATCTTAACTAATATATATTTCCTTTACTTTATGGTGGGCTGAATCCAATTCAATTGAAACTGCTATAAGCCGCAGTGACTGATTGAAAATTATTTCTCGGCCCGGGAAATGGGAATTTCCCATGGAGTGCAATGGGGCACTTCGTAAGCCTGAAAGCAGCTCAGCTCGCTTTGTTTGTGCATCAAAGTGCATCAGGGGATTTGCGGAGACAGTGGGCCAGTAACCGCGCCGCTAATGAAAACATTATGATCATGGCCCGCCCATTAGGGTATCACTTATAGGTTTGCGCTTTCGTCGTGAGAAATTCCCCGTGCGGCCGTCTGAAATTCTCATTAAAAAGTAGCCTGAAAAGTGTCGACTTAAGCGCCGTACTCCACGGCGGTGGGTCCAACAGTTATGCTGTTTTAATTATTCACATAGTGTACGCTTTTGGGTCATGGCAATGGCATCATGCAAATTAGTTTCCAGCATTACAATTAGAACTAAACTCCGAGCCCCTTGAGCCCCGCCCCTTTTCCCGCACGACGCCTCCCTTTGCAAGACTTGGTTATGGTTTGTGGTTGGTCTACCTTCATGCTCTGATATTCCGCTCTGATATAGTTAAGGCAAACTTTTCGCAAAGGCTGCGTTTAATCAGATTGCCGCCTCCCTGCTTTTACCATACTATTCTGTTCTCCATGCAGCGGCGCTCATCCGAGGCGAAGTTTCCCAATTAAGTCACAAAGTTTCCCGGGTTCTGATCTAATGCAAGCCGATGTCGCGGCCGCACATGCTCCACATTTCCAGTGGCTCCGTCCCCGCAAAGGGCGTGGGTCGTGGGTCGCGGCTGGTAATCATTGTTTGCGACACGCCCGTTCAACGACTCTAAAAAACGCACAAAGTATCAAACTTAGACGTCGGCAACCAGTTTGGTTGACAAACAGCGAGCTCTAACGGCGAAAACGCTCGTAAACACGCTGCATCGTAACTGTTACTCTGTGACATAACTGTTAAGTCCCACAATGGCCCAGAACAAGTTGGCCGAGACCCCGGCTGGGTCTGGTCTTCTGGCCGGTTGGTCGGTTGGTCGGTTGGCAGGTGCATTTGCCCACAGACAGCAGCGTCTGCTGGGCAAATTGGAATTCATGGTCGAGAAGCTCGGCTTTATGGCTGTTAAATCCTATTCCCTTGAATATCACCCCTTTAACGGAGAATATTTAAGCAAAGGCGACATTAAGTATCATAGTTGGATAGAGAATTAATTCATAAGGAAGCTGATTTATGAACGCCAAAAGTGCTTTGGTTAATGGAAACAGTGATAATGACAGCTAATAGCCCTTAGCAGTAGAAAATACAAGCATTCTGATCAAGATAATCCGAGTTATATATGCATTCATTATGTTGAAATGTTACCAAATTGTTAGGCAGCCTTTATCCAATTCATCTTATTAATCTGAATCGATAAAAACGCGAATACCAAGTTGATCAGAAACCTTCGTCATGCTTTAATCTTTGGCAGCTCGGAGTCACATACGATGATTTTGGCTGACAAATCCTAAATGGCTGCGACGAGCAATTTATCGACTTAACTGGTGTTGCCTGAAAGCGGAATAATGGCCTTTACGTGAGGAACTGGATCAGACCTTTCCGAACCGCTTTAATCCATTCCGGGGTAGGACTTTCGGTTTCAACCGATCCCCCGGCAACCCGGCAGACCGCCAACCCGGCAACGCAATCTCGTCGGCTTGGAGTTTGGTTTTCGCCAATTAGCCGCCAATTTGGCCGCGATGTTAGCAGGCCATTAGGCGCTGATTGTTTTACGGGGCGTTTCCACTCACTCGCACTGAGGGATTTGAATGCGTGCCCAGCTAGGCTTTAGAAAGTCGACGGCTATTTATGTCATTAAGCCGGTGCTGTAAGTCCAAATTAAACCCTCTCGCAGGGGGAGAGTGATGCAATCGTTGCTTTCTGTGAATTTACCCAAATGACATTTAATCCACAGCCAATTCATGCCGGATTCAAGTGCCCGTGAAACCACTCTGACATGCCCATCCATCCACCATCTTGCGAGGATGTCGGGCGAGAGCACTTCCATATGCAAAATAAGTGTGAATGCGGTCTGCATCTGCAGCTGTCGGATGATATGAGTGCTCTCGACAAGAAAGTTGCTTCTCCAGCAGGCGGGACTGAAAAGCTGGCAAAACGAAAGTGCGAGTCGTGCGAACAGCTCGCAGTTGGGAAAACATGACTCACGAGGATGTGCCCATGCCACTGCTCCTTATCCGAGTCCCAACGTACTCTCATTTCACTAAGCTGCACCACTGCACCACTGGACCACTAACCACAATTCCATGGTTCACTGGAATATAATACGTGCACTGCAGAATAATTAAAAGCAATGATAGCTGCGCTTAAAAAAGTTCGGCAAGTTTAAAGAGAACATGGCGCTTTAACATGGGTCTATGAAATATTAAATTATTCATGGATAATATATTTCAGATTCTTATATCCGTTTATATCTTACGAGACCGCATAGAGCGAGGTCTACAATTTGTCGCTCTGCTGCAACCTCCTCCGCTCATATCATTTTCATAATTTGCAGTTGATCGACTGAGACGAGAGCTTTCTTCGACGCATTTTTACGCGCCGTGAGCCGAAAAAAGAAAGTATCGTTAAACATTTGGCGACGCTTCGATTGCCGGCCGAGCCGAGCAGATTATTCCCTTTTGGCCAGTTGGGGTAGGCCAGCTGGTCGGCTTACGTAACGTCGCTCGACAATTAATTACGAAGATTGGGGGCTTTTCTATTAAGTTAGCGGCCAGTAGTTGCCGCACACAGTGTGAGACTCCGAGATACATATAAAGAGAGATACAAAGATACAGCAGCGGCGGAGGAGCGACGGCGAAATGAATGGCTTTAAAGAGCCTCAGCAGCGTCTACAGGGAAATGTTAACAATCGGTTTATTGTCTGTCCGGTTGGCGGCAACAACCTCCTTCCTAGCAGGCAATAACTCATCAATTGTTCGAATCGAGATTCGTGAATAATCATTGCACGGAGGATCCGCTGGTGATTAATGAGGCCACTCACAGGCGGTCATCAATTACAACTCAATTTACCTTCTCGCACTCGGGAGCTTGTAATTCCTGCAGGAGTTTCTGGCTCACTCGACTGGCTGGTAATTAAATTTTTGCATTCGGCCGCGGAGAACTTTCTTCGCCGGACTTTCGTTTCTGTATATTTCGAAATTGGAATTGCATTCACTGCCGCTCGCGTCGGCGCTCCGATTTGGCCTGGTGAAAATGCTGGCCGAAACCCGTTCACTCACTGATTCACTTCCTTTGTCAATGCAGTTGCCACAGCTCGTTTCACTTTAACAACACTTAGATCACTGCAGATCAGATGCAGTTTTAGCCTCTGCAAGGAATACCCCACTTTGAACTTGAGCCACTGTTTACTGATAGGCTGTATTCTGGCAGTTATTATAATCAGAGGCTCTGGATCGCCAACTACTATTCTCGCTCCTCGCGCGGCTACGTCTGTCTTTCAGCTCGCGAAGATTTGGACTGCCGGGCGAAAGCCAAACGGCGGGTGCCTTCAACCAGTTTTTACCTTACGAAGCGCTACGTGAGCAGGCCCACTTCTTACGTAGCGAAGAGAGCTTAAGAGAGCCTCTTGGCCAGACTTTGAGCCGGGCCAAAAGCTAAGCTCAACAGCTGGAGCGGCCGTTCGCTACACCGGAAAAAATGGGGAAAAGCAGACCTCAGCTTGCTTAGTATGTTAACTAAATAAGTGCTAACTAAATTAAACAAATTCCTAACTAATAACTTAACTTTAGCTTCAAATAAGTAATAGGTGTAAGTTAAAGAGTTCGAACTATATAGTTATATGTATATATAGTTTATATATATAATATAAATATAGATATATATAATAATACCCTGTATATAATAATATAACCTGTATATATATACTATCTATGAAATATGCGCCAACGCTGAATTAATAATTTTAAAGTTAACATTTTAAATGTTACAAAAGTATTGCCAGTGTGTCATCAGTGACCAGCCATTTTCTCTTCTGCTCGGGAAATTAGTCACTAATTAAAACTACAAACCGTGTCGCCGTGCAGCTGCATATCAATTTTTATGCGAATAATAATAAATAATAATACGAAGCTATACAAATAAGTCAAGTCATGGCGCGAAAAAGTCGTCACCATGTGCTAACGGAAAACAGTCACTTGTTAGCCAGTCGCCGGTTTGGTCGAACTTTCGATTTTGTTGGCCCTGCGAGGGAAGCTGCCGACCTCTGTTGAAAAACTTGGCCAAGAGTTGCCGCAAACTTTATTTAATTTGTTACAATTTGCTTCTGGTGCTTTTCCCCACCAGAAGCGGTTAAACTTTTGAAATACTGAGGTTCTTACGCAATTTGCACTCGATTAAAATAATTAATATTGCAAATGGGAAGAATAAAAGATAAGAAAAGTAAGCAGCAGTAGCATTTTAGTAATTTTTAAAAGGAAAATATAATCCAAGCTAATGATTGAACAGATGTATACAATCTTATACTAAAAGACAAACCTATTTCGACTTAAAACAAAGTGAATGGTGAATTAGAGTTTCTTGTTCCAGGAGTTCGTTGCAACATTTTCGGTCGAAAACTTTAAAGTTTTCCCTAATGGCTGCCTTGTTGTGTTGTATTTGTGGGTTTCAGGAGTTAAACCAACCATACCTGACTGATTTTGAAAAAGTTACCCAGACTTATCTACGTTTTTCCTCTATATATACTGCATTTTTTTGGTAGAGCCAATAACATCTGCTGAAATATATGTTTGGAATGCACATGTTGTCGTGGTGGGAATAAGAGGATTAGAGATTGCGAACATAGTCGCAAAATGCAGTTTTGCAGATCTGGCGAGTATTTTCGATTTCTATAAATATTTAAGCTGAACTAGTTTAGCTGTAGCACATTTTCACTTATTTATAAGTTGTCACCGTTTGATCTGTGAACGGGTTTTGTGGGCCGGTTTACGCATGGGAAAGCCGCCGTTTAGAATTGGCCAACTGAGCGTCACATTGTTATTAATTTCTGGTGACAAACTTTGCCATTGACTTGTGGCTAACGAGCGGAAACACTCCGCCCCCGACCATCAAGCCAACAAGCCCACAAGCCACTGAACCACTGAACCACTGGGAAGCTCAAAAGCCAAAGCGAAATGAAAGCCAGCTTATGGGACCGCAAAATCAATAACAACTCTCAATGTAACAATGGTCAGAGCAATGTTTTCTAAATGCCCAACGCAAATCGGGGCCAACTTCTTTGCCCGAGAAAAGGCTGAACAATTGACTATCACCCATTTTGGCCGTCCTCTGTGAAAGTGCTCGTTGCGAATTTATTTAGCACGTATTAAAGCGCCGCCAAAGATGTCAAAGAAAGCCCCGGCATCCTCTATCACTTCGACTGACATGCGTCCAACAGTGAACCCATTGAACCCATCTGTATATTACGTTATATCTCGTCTCAATCCAAATCTGAGTCCGAATCCGATCGATTGGTATGCAGAGAGGGTCTTGGACCGACGCAAATATTTGCAAGCTTTGCTTTGAATTTAATTCCAATCATTAATTTCACTTTTACTCATAAATATGCTAATTGCCAGCTCACGCCGGCTTCGTAAAATTTCGATGGCGGCAAGTTTGGTTCACTAAAGCTGCCGGGCGATACTATCACACACCCAGAATGGTTTGTCAGCATTGCGCAATCTGCTTGAGAAGAAAGTATGGGCGTGCGTAATCAGCACTTCGTGGAGAGGTTGGTGATGATGGTGTTGACCAGGGGGCTGGGAATGGGAGTGGATGGTGGGGAGCCGGCTGAGTGTGACAAAAAATAAGGTAAACACTTTCACGAGCCCGAGTGCAAAGGGCCGTTACGAGCCGTCAAAACAAACCGTTGACAGTTTTACAGCAGCCAGAAGCAGCTGAGGTGAGCCCTCACCGGTCGCATCACTCATTTCAACGAAATTTTAATTAGTTTTTATTTTTGTTTCATTTTCACGCTGCCTGGTGGGAACATTTCTCTTTTCGGCTGTGATCCATAATTGACTCGCCACCGGTCACGTTTGTGTCACATGTCGGCGCACTGTGAACCCAGCAGCGACTTTGAGGAAATGCTGACCGGCCTTTCGCCCTCCACGGTGCTTTTCCCAAATTGATATGTAATCATACACTAATCTCCTATACCTGTCGCTCATCCAGAGGGCCTGCCAAATATGCTAATGAGTTTATTAGTAGCGAACCCAGAACACCCTAATTAGGATGCCTATTCCAGGGTCAAAGGTCTTGCTGAACACCGCTTTCAAAGTATATTTCCTATATCTGCAGATATTCTGGTTCTCAAACTTCCTTGCTGCTGGGTCCAACAAGCTCGAGCGCTTTTTTATGGGTCATAGGTTTTTATGTCTTGAACCCTCAAAAGTGTCGAAGGTTAAGTGTTGAGCGGGTCAGCTGCCGTTTATTACTTTGGTTGTTCAACTTCGAAGCACGATGTCCTTTTTTGGATCACTTGCTGGGGAATCATTTAAAGTGCCTTGAAAAATCTTTAAAGAGAATTATATACTTTTACATTTTCATACTTTACCTACTCCAACCCTATACTTACCATGCTTTAATCTTGATACTTGTATGTATACAAAAGTGCCACTTTATTGGTATAAGGGAAAAAACATTCTGAAGTTTCGGGCTTTGAAACCTCTTAAGGTTGCACATTTTGAACAATGCAAGAGGCCTCTCGAATTTGCACTTCAGCCAAACCTTCGCATTTTCAGTGAAAGCGTTCTATAATTTATCACAAATTTATCAAATTTAGCAGACAGTGAAACACTTGCTTTGGATGTTTAAGAGCAGCTGACATTTATTTTAAAGTTATGCTTTACAATTATGGACTATAACTTAAGCTCACTTCGGCTAGTGAACTTCAACTTATGCTATCATTACTGAATAGCGAACATAACATTAATTATAGCTATTCCTAAGCTTAGATAATGCCAAGAAAATGACAGAAAACGAAAACATTTCCTAGGAACTGTTGGGATAACTTATTTGAGGTCTTAGGCGTGTTCGACTTATCAAATACCCGAAATCCAATTGGGGCTCAATCAATTACTTTTCGGCATTCGATACGGAAATGATCTGACCATAGACTTAGTCCGACGTTGATGATGGATGCCATGAGACTATCGCTTAGAATAAATTACATTCTTAACCTAGGGGTAACTCAGCTTGGCTTTGGATCACTGGACAATATGTGCTAAGTCTAAGGGCGACTCGGTAGTCGCCTCACTAGAACGCTTCTCCAGCCGCCGCTGCTCCAGGATTGATTGCCAATTTAGTACTGTTCCAAACTGAAAATGTGTCACAAAAGGCGGGTCATAATCGATTGCTGCTCAAAAGCAAATAATGTCACAACATGGCAACGACAAGAGTTACAGCTCGACAAGGCAACGATAAGAGAAGCGCATGCATACACTGAGAATAAATATGCCTAGTCAGCCAACTGAAAAGTAATCCCAGTTGGAGCCGGCAAGAGCAAGCCCCTTAGATCAGAAAGTTTGTACAATTAGTATGGAAATGCAAGAGAGTGAATATCGGGGTGAGGTTAAGATACTATTTAGACAGTTTTAAAAGTTAAGGTGGGCAATACGATATTTACAAAAATATTTATACAACTTGCTTCGAATATGGACCAATGGTACATTCAAAAACGAGGAAATTCGGAATTGGGAACGAAGCTATCGTTATTAACATATTAATATTACATAAAATGAAATAAATAAGCATAAGCAAGAAACTTTTGAAACGCGTCTGCTTATGGAGTTTACAGAAAAAGTGTGTTTTCCGCTTTTAGGACACGCTTTTCGCTCAGTGCACTGAAGAGGTGGCAGTTGCCGTTGGAACAAGTGAAACGAAAAGCGAGCAGCAACGACGTTTGGAGCATGCAAATCCAATCAGCCCGAGGGCGCACAAAGGACATGCACGCGTATGTCCTGCGGAGGCGGACACGAATACCCTGTTCTTTACCGCGGCATCAGCTTGGTGACCTCTGAGGGCACGGGGTTGTGGTCCGTGAGGGCCACCGACTCGGTGATGGCGCTGCGAAGTCCGCCCTCGTGGTGGCCGGTCATGAAGTCGGTGGCCGCCAGACCGCCCTCGCCGCCGGCGGTGCCGCTCTGGGCGCCGCCCGGCCCCAGCAGCTTGAGCTCGCCCTTGGAGAGTTCGGCGCCCAACTTGCGACGCCTTCGCGCCGCCGCCTGGACGTTGCAGCCTGTCGTGTGACCGTTAAGAGCAACATTAGTGTCTGAGCAACGGCAGAGCAGTTCTTGAAATTCTTTACGGAAGTTGTCGTTGAGCCAGCCGTAGAGCAGCGGGTTGGAGCAGGCGGAGCTCATGCCGATCATGTGGCAGATGGCGTAGCGGACGAGCATGCTCTGTGTGACCGGCGAGCGCTCCATGTCCGCGTACAGGTTGAAAAAGTTCAGCGGCAGCCAAGAAACCCCAAAGATGATGGCGATGCTGATCAGCAGGCAGTTGGTCCGCTTCATCCGCCGGCCCCGTTCCACCTTCCGCTGGGCGGAGGACGCCTGCACGGCCACCACGGTGATGCGGCTCTTCAGCTTGTTGTAGATCCCGAAGTAGGCCACCGAGACGATCAGAATGGGCACCAGGTACTGCACGCACAGCGAGAAGATCGAGTAGTAGAAGCGCCCGTTGCGACTGGGCCAGTCCTCGATGCAGTACGGGATGGTGTCCTGCAGCCCGATCTGCTGCAGGAGTGCCGGCGTGTCTGTGTTGATCAGCTCCTTGTACACGAACAGCGGCGAGGCCAGCAGCAGTGCCAGTGCCCAGATCCCCGCCAGGATCGTCACCGCGCCGACGAACTGCAGGCTGTCCCGCGTGGGGTACACGATTACCTGGAAGTGAAGTTAGGCGGTTAGGATGTCTCGGGCTTGGGATTCCATTACCCATTCGCACTCTGAATGTTTAGTTGAAATGCAATATAGTATCTCTTAAATAGTATCTCTTATTGGTGGCTATCTCTAATATAGGTTTCTCCAACCAGAGCAATAATTGGAGTTTCAGCAAACTTATAAATTCTTCTGCATTCATGTAAGAGACTCGCCTTAAATGGATAAAAAGCCGGCCCTATTTATATGCGTTTCCAACTTTTCCACTTTTACCTTCAAACTTTTATGTGTAAATATTTACCCTCAATACCTAATAATCCTTCTGCGGATAATCCATCAACCCTTTTTAATGGTCCCTGTTTCGACACTATACAAATAGCTATATTTGTGGGCTAAGCCCTTATGTAATCGCCTAATATTTACTCAGAGCCCATCTATATTCCCCCAATGTTAAGCTGAATGGCTACAAATTGAAGCCACTCACCTCGTTAATAACCGAACACGATGTGCCCCTTGATGGCCCCATTTACATACTAACGTTGGCATTAAAAAGGCTCGAGCAGGACTAACCTGATATCTGTCGAAGGCAATGGCCGTTATGGATATGGTCGACACGAAAATACACAGGGCCTGCAGCATGGCAATCGTTTTGCAGAGGATGGAGCAGGAGCCGTAGGGCCAGTACTTGGACAGGATCTCCATCAAGGTCAGCGGCATGGTGACTAGGCATAAAAGTAGGTCTGAAAGTCGGCTCGGTTGAGACTCACACTTGCGACGGCTGTCTGTGGGCATGACTACTCACCGGATATGGCCAGGTTCAGGATGAACAGATTGCGGGCAGTGCGCATGATGGGCTTCCGGATCACGGCTATAACCACCAGGGTGTTGCCCAGGGCTCCGAAGACGATTAGCACGCCGTACATGCTGATGAGCATGTGGTACCAGGGGCTGTCCACCGCCCTGTTGCTTAGGAACCTGTCGATGAGCACCGGGTCCAGCGGCCTGCTCCCAGTCTCGTTCAGCTCCGAGGTGTTGATGGCAGTGGTGTTGAGGGCGTGCACCGTGCCCAGGTCAAGGTAGTCCAGCGGATGCCGGTCGTCCAGATAGCGCACGCTGTTGCTGCTGCTGGCGTATCCGCCCAGATGCTCCCCAGCCGCCAGCTGGGCGGCCTCCGTCTGGTTCATGCTGATTATCTGGGAAACGAAGGAGGCAAACGGGTCTCATTATTCCCCAAATCCGCGGCATCAAATATTCAATTGTCAGGGGGCAAGGAGGCAGCGGCAACTTTGCGTGCCACATCACGTATGATTGATGAGATTGGCTTGCTGCACACGCCAAACTTTCTAGCGAGCTGCGAACGGCAAATTCCACTGGTTTAATGCTTTGTGGTCTGAAATACGGGGCAATAATCGTATAAAAAGTTTGTTTGGTGCCAGTAGGTGGCCCAGCACCGAAGGATTCTATGGGCATACGACATGCATGAAGGTTCTGCGCCTCACTCACTCACTCGCAGGCAAACACTGGGAGAAATACAGGGTAACCCTTCTCAAACTACGCTACGGTCAGTTACATATCTTTAAAATAGCAGTTTACATAAGTCAGCCGCTCAGGGTTTTTGAAGTAATTTAAAAAGACTTTAAGTACACGTAACTAAGGTTATTTACTAGATCAACATTAATGGAAGACAACAGTTTCGTCAAATTTATTGTTTCGCTACAATTGTGCCATCATAAATTGGTTTTAGGAAGCTTTCCTCTTTAAAAGCTTAAAAGTGCTAAGAGAACTATCTTTGTCAACGCAAAATCATAGTGTTTATCGACTAAAAGCACCTCCACCTGACACCAGATCCATTTGCCAGTGAGCCATTTAGTAATTGAGTTCAGATTTTGGCTTGATAAAACTTCAAAAGCCTTTGGCATTCGCTTTTTAATGCCTTTCTGAACACAGACAATGGCCTGCCTCACGGGACTCGACTCTGAAATTATCTGCTACAGGATAACACTGGCAAGGCAAAGTAATTCGCTTTGTTTAAAAGTTTTGCAGTCCCTTTTTGAAATATGTCTTCCATTCGCAGTCAATTTATGCAATATCTCGAACCGGGCTTCAGTTAGTTGGTTGTTTTCCCTCGTAAATATTCATGCATTACTCGTCGCCGTAATTTATGCAGCACATCAGGGCGAGACATGCATTTAATTGGAAAAAGTCAAAAGTGCCGTTTCCCCCGGAAAATGTGCGTCTGATTTTGATGCCTGGCATTTGTTGCCAGATAGACATAGCCGCCAGCCGAGATCCAGATATCCACAGAGAAGCAGAAGCAGAAGCAGAAACAGAAATAGGCAGGTTGTAAATGACGACATTTGCTAAAATAATTGTGTAATTTTATGCGCCCGATGGCTGCGCACTTGTCACTATCGATAAAATCCGATGCCTCGCTCGAAGGTTGCTGAAGCAGACTTATGGAGGCGCCCAAAGGTATGCCTTATGTGCCTCTGACAGCTGCGATAAATGAGGGGCTAATAAATCTTGCCAATCGGGGGATTAGCTCGCCAGATAGCAGATTGGCTGTGGGGCATCGGGGCGAGGCAAGTTTCCATGGAAATTTAATTTCGAGTGGCCCGGCTCTTAATTGACTAATATTTGCACTTGCAACTCAAACATAAGAGTCCTAAATGGAAAAGTCTGTCGACCGCAAACTGGCAAGTCTGCATAGTGGGATTCCCCTTCCGCTTCGGGCAAGGACCTAATGGAAAGATTTCACCCTAGGAAAAGGAGCATTAGACACTGTCCGAAGTTGATCAGCAATTTGTCGCAAAAGTTCCAATCACCCAACACGACTGCGATGTATGGACTCGCAATATGGGAATTGAATTTGCATGTTCTGTTCCCCAAAGCAAAGGAAAATCACTGCGTAGCTTCATCAGTTGGGAGAAGGAAAGGAGTTTGTTGTGGGGAAAATTATGTAAAGCAGCCTCAAGTAATCGGCAGTTGTCCCAAATATGGAATAATTTTAGCCATATTTTCGCTTCACTGGATAAGCGGAGCATGCCAAAGATTTTAAATGTCAGCCGTTTTCCGGGAAATTCGAACGGATTCCAGCTGCTGGCACTTCTAGTCAGCTATTTTTGTGATTTATTTGCGGTAGGTCTCATGTTTCGCCACAATAAGATGAATTTGATTGCTGCTCGTGCGATTTGTTTGCTGGAAACACTGCGCCTGATGATTTCATCTGACGGCTACTGGGCCCAGGACATTTTCCTTATTAATTGAAGTCGATTTAGTTTCAAAAAGGCTGAGTTGGGATGCAGCTCGAACTGGCCTCATCTGAGTGGAAAAAGTGGCAACTTCAAGTCATTCACTTGGAGGGAAAGCGCTGTGCCAAACTGGGTTTCTAGGGAACTAATCATTCAAGCTGGTTACGTGCTGAACGCAAATTCTAGCCGCTTGCCTGAGTCCTTTGCAATTCAATCATGTGTCGTATGCCGCTTAACACTTCTTTGGTGTCAAAGGAAAGCCACAGGGTGTTGGGATAAAAATAAAGGACCCAAGTACCCAGAATCTCGACCTCGAAAATGTCATGCGATTGTGGTAATTGATATGGCTCTGCGAGTTTTTCAATTGGCCGCCAGGAGGGAGCATTATTTTGAAATTTGGTTCTCAATCTGGCGAGGCATTCTGCAAATGGAAGCCCACACAACCATATGGCGAACTCAGAACTCAGAACTTTTTCATTTTGGGAACAACGTAATTTCATTCCGTTTGACATCAACTCCGAAATGGCTTTTTGAGCTGGCTTTAAGTATTTATATTGCAATTACACTCACCATCGTACTGGCGAAATCCTTCGCCCTGGGGATATGTATTGTTTTCCGCCCGTCGGTTGTTGTTCTTTCTTCTACGCGTGACGCCAGTGAATCTTTGTTTCCCGGCAGCAGTTGCTCATTTAGTTTCTAACTTGAAGTGCACTCATGGGACTTCGCGTTGTCTGTTTGCTCTTGAAATTAAAAGAAATGATGACGAATGATAGGGGAATAACAGCTAATGGATGCTTTCGTTCAAGGGTTCGGATGCACCTAGCATTTAATCTAGCTAATCTGTATGCCGGCATAATCAACTTATTAAATTGCCTCGAAAATTCTCAGTTCCTTAATCCTTATGGCAGCAAGCACACGGGCCCGAAGCTAAAAGTTGGCACAAGTTGCACTTTAAGAGTGCCTTGGGCGTTCCAGTTTTGCATATATTTGTATGCATAACTTTTGGAACATTTTCCAGACTCTGGCGCACTTTGAGGAAGTTTTTCCCGTTCACGTCATGCTCAGCTGAACGGTGAAACCCCAAACTTTAAATTGACTCGTCATGTCATTAGAACTTCATTAACCATTAACAAAGCACTTCATACTTTAATCCCTTTCACTGAACTCTATTGCACTGAGTATATCACCTTTTTATATCCACCTTTATTTTAAGTAAAGTTTCACTGAGTAAACTTTAAAATTTAAAGAATTGAAACCTCTTTCAATAAATTCTATTCAAATGTTTCAATACCAAGGCCAAATATGGGTGGGCTTTTTATTAGTCTTTTTTAAATAAAAGTCGTTAGTTTCCAATCGATAAGCATACGTCGGACTTAAAAAAGTCAAGGCTCAAAGTGCTCTTTCTTAATTATCTCAAGAATCTATCTATACACAATTTGCTTGGCTTCAGATGGTTAATTCGTCATGTCATTATAATCATTACTGCTGCAATATTCTTTTCAGAATTTTCCTTTAACGCACGGAATTTTCTTTTGATAAGTGGCGGAAGTCCGCTTTATTATTCAGAGTCCATTAATAATCCCATTAAGTAAATGGCCGTCTGGTTGTAATTTGTGTTGAACTGCAGCACTCGTTTTCATCTCATTACGCGCGATAGAAATTCATTCAACGCACCTCAATAGTTTTTCAAGTACACCATCAAGTTCTGTATGTTTGTTAAAATATTATTTTTGCCCTTTGCCCACACACGTCACTTGGCAAAGACTCCAAAGATTTGTTAGCTCGGGAGACGCGGGGGAATATTCGCCTTCGATTAATTTACAACTTGCAGTCCAGATTCATTGGAGCGCGTTCGGGAAAATAATCATAATAAATACCGACAACTGCGAGGCGTCCGGCAGACAATTAGCGAATTTCCGCAGACCACTTCGCATCAGGGAAAAATGGTCGTAAATGTCGAGGCTCCGTGCGAAAACCTCACGCTTCACTTTTTAATGGCGGCACATTGTGGGAAAACAAACACAAAACACACGTCGATGGCATACCTCTCGGAATTCTGGATTCCGTGCAGATCCAAAGAGTTTGGTTGCCCCTGTGCTCAGCCGTCTCAGAACTCAAAATAAATATGCGGCCGCATTTTGATTATTCCGCTTATTCCACGCGCTTTTATTACAATAAGTTTCGGTGTTTAGCACGGATTTTTACTGATTCCCGATAACCACACGCGTGCACAGTCGGCGACCATCTGTTGGCTTTCGGTGCGCATCCCCTGCTTATATAGCCTCGTCCCGCCGATATATCCGCCGGATTCGCTGGTTGCCGCTGCGCGTTGCGTATACGCCGCGTGGCACAGAAGTCGCGACTGAAGGCATCGCACTTGGCCAACAGGCCGTGGGCCCTCGCTTCGAGTTTGTTTTGGACTTGGGGTCGTCAGCTGTGCAGAGCTTTCTTATCACTGGAGCTAGGGGTGGAAAAGCTCCGCACATTGGCCGAGGAGATGGCAGAAACTGCGTATGCCTGGAAAATTGAGTCATATCAAACAAGGTTATACCTAAACAGTTGAGGCTAAAATGGCGTTTGATCATACCCCGCCAAAAGTGAGGCCAGAACTACGGATCGGGATGTACTGATATTTCAAAACAAAGTGCTGCCTGCTGATAGCTAATCAACCTGCCTTAACTGCGGACAATAAAATAAATAGGCACCACAATAGAAGCATACTGCAACACACATTCAGAATGACTACGTAGTATTGATAGATATTGATATGTATATGAAAAAAAAGATACCAAAACAGTTAGTATCGAGAATGGCTAGAAATTGCATTTATAATCACCAGTTAACTGGCATAAACCGATATCTAGTAACGAAGGACTTGAGAGGTCTGAGGTCTCTTAAGCTTCATTGTAAATTATGCGAAGATTATACAAGGGGGAAAAAAACCGAGTAAATGGTATAGGTTTGAGTTATGCCAGACATTGATTAGTTTCACAATACTTACTCATATGGCCTGCAATCTGAAGTTCATATTCCTGAGAGGTGGAAGATGAACCGTTGTGCGATAATGCTCAAAAAGACCCGATTTCTTGCCCCATCCGCTAGATGTTGGTAGTTCAGAAAGTAGTGCGAATCAACGGCTGGCAAAGGCAATTGCTGAAATGGAAATAATTGTAGTTTCCCAGCATCATGATACTGGAACTATTGCTGGTAGTCTAGCAATCGACCAACAAGCAACTTTTCCAACTTGTCGCCATTGGTTTCTTCAGGTTCGTAGGATGTAGAACTGCTTTTGCTCGGCTCCATTCCCTGTTGAAGGTCCACATAGATACGAGTCATCACACCCACCTCTGTAGCTGGCATGGCGCAGACTTTCTGGACACGTCGCTGCTCATCCTTGTGGAACTCTTAAGGGCTCTTGGGATGTAATTCTCTGTAGCTAGCTGGGAAGCATGATCACTGGTTCAACAGTTTGAGCTTGCAGCATCTGGAGGCGTTTATATTTCCGCAAAATGAGTTAAGTCCGTACACAACCTGGAATAATTACTGGATTGTATACCTTAACTCTGTCCATAAAACCGAGAGTGCAGTCCTGTGTTATTAGGTAGATCCTTTATCTGGCTAAATGCAAAAAAAAACCCAATGTCCCGCTGCGAACTGTTTAAAGTATTTATTTCATTAGCAAACTAAGTTATGTGTACATGTTCCAGAACAAAGGCTATCATCTATGTTCGTTATAATCATGGATGCTTTTTTTATTTTGATAGCAAAACACCAGACTATACAGACCATGCAGACTAGTTTTCACTCCCATAATATTAATGAAGTGGTCAATTTATATTTACACCAGTAATCATAGCTTTGCTCAGAGTTTGTGATGCAGGATGCTTCAAATTGCGATTTGCAACGCAAGTTAATGAGGAACTGCCTCAATATTTCTGTTCATATCGGTATATCTGGTCAAATGGACCATCGTAGTTGAGAAATAACCCAAAACTAATTTAAATTTCCAGCACAAAGAGATTTTGGCTAGTACCCTGATCATTTGTACGAACGTCACAGTTGCATTAAGTGACTTGACTCCAGTCACCCGAGGTTCATTTAACAAATAAGCTCATAAATTCCATTGCTCACCACTTTCCATTTGTGTTATTATTCGACACATATATTAGACAGTTGCTAGCCTTTTGTGGGCTTTGCATTATACCATCGGGCCATAAATAAGAGCAAACAGATGAATGTGCGCACTGATATTTGCCCGGCTAAATCATTTACATGTGTTGCAGCAGATATCAGCCAGTTGGCCCGATGGGGACTTAACTGGCATTAAACCAATTGATTACGGGACGTGCGTAGTTGGCTGGCCAAACAATCGGCATAGTTTCTTGGGAGTGCGGACCAAATTGTACGGCAAACAAAGGCAGGCCCTGATAAGAAGCTGGTAAACATCGGAAAAAAGGACGCCGAACATAGCATTTCTATATTGGCCCAGCTGGGGTCTAGCAGAAGAAGAATCGCCTGCGGCATAAACAAAATGCAAAAATAACAAATAAATCTATATGGGAAGCCAACACATATTTCATTGTGCTTGCAAACGACCAGGTTATTAATGGACATCGTTGTAGCATATGAATCGATACTGCTGAAAATAAGGACGTCATTCATTGTGGTTTAATGCATAAAATACGTAGGTAGTGCTACATATATTTCAGTGAAGCAAAAACAATAAAAATTAAAATGAAAACAAGAGAGAATGAACTATCAGATACCCGTTACTCGTCTAGCGGAAGTGCAAACGAGAAAATTCAACCTTTTCTGAAATATCGGTCGAAATTCGGGGAAAAAAATAATAAAATGGGACAAAATTTAAAAAAACTTTAGCAGTTTTGGGCGGCTTGTGGGCGTTACAGTGGCCGTGTTTCACAAATCTACAGAAATTTACAAGACTTATAAAAACTCCAAAAATAACGAAACAAATCGCAAGAGTTTGTGGCAGTTTTGGGTTCATGAAGGCGTTAGAGTGGGCATCGCAACATTTGGAAACATGGAAAACATTGGAAACATGGAAACATTGGAAAAATGGCTCTGCGTCTATGTTACTATGCCTAATCTCAACTTTCTAGCTTTTATAGTTCCTGAGATCGAGGCGTTTATACGGACAGACGGACATGATCAGATCAACTTGGCTAGTGATCCTGATCAAGAATATAAATACTTTAGATGGTCGAAAACGCTTCCTTCTGCATTCAACATACTTTCAACATTCAACTAATCTAGTATACCCTCTTATTTTACAAGCAACGTATAATTAAATCATTAATATACTCGTACACCTCATTAGCTCTCAGCCTCGTAAAAATAAGTATAAGTGTATTTCTTATAACCTCAATTTACTTTTACCCAATTGCAAAAATCAAAATAGTGGGAAATATAAATCAGGAGCCTCTGCAGACGTTTTTCTCACAATTTCGCACAAGGTATGGCTCGTTTATTAGATGATAACAAAAACCTCACGTATCTGGAACAGAAGTGGCTGGCCTTTTTGCCATAATTCGTTGTAAAATGAATTTATCTAAATCGCACAAGCCCCACTTGCTAAAGTAGCTTATAAGTACGGAGTCGTAAATAAAATCTTAAACCAATTTAAGCTGACCAGCTGCAAGCACGACCAACTATACTTTACTTTCGCCATGATGAACGCGGTGGTTGTAGCAATCAAGTATTTTAAAAATATTTAGTGTGTCGGTCATTAAATCGCAAACTAAACTTTTTCACATTTCCGTTAAACTTCCCTGTAAACGCACTCTGGAACAATTAAATTTTCAGACTTCGGTCCGAGAATTTGGAGTTGGTAGGCGTATTGATTCGCCCAAATTGAAATGGCTTCTCGGAAGGCAAATCCCCATTGTTTGGTAAACAAAGGCAATGCCACTGATAAGAACCGGGTAAACACTAGAGCCCAACGCGGCTCACACGCTTTTGTTTTCATTTTTATTTGGTTTTTTTTTTTGGCCAGTGGTGTCTGTGTGGAAGTGCTTGTTTGCTTTCGCCATAAACAAATTGCTTTATGCCTGTACGAGAATTGTTTGCGCTGGTAAATCCGTTGGGCCTGCGGGGAAATCATCTCAGGGAAGATTTTTAAATTGGTGACAGCGCATGCAGGAAATCTAAACAAAACCGCCAATATATGTTTAAGTAGTACATATAAATAGGATTTGTTAGTATATACATGTTTACATTGTGACTGCGCGTTTTGCTGCCGTTGCATTCTTTAACACGGCTGTCTGAATGAAACAGAAATCTCGTTGCATTAAATATGCGTTTTTGAAATCAGAATAAATTGGTTACTATTCAATATGTAATCAATCTTACTCGGAACCTGTTTTAATATTGTTTTGAAACCTATTTTTATTAAAACTCCAGGTGTAGGTTGCCCATTAAAAAAATAAATACCTTTATTAGGATACAAATAAATTACCTAAGCTAATGGCGCGATGACGGCGACGAGTAACAATTTACTAGGTTTCGGTATGTTGGCACTATCCATTTGGGTCCTCGGATTCCCTACTGTATCCGCTTGCTGATCGTGTCCAGAAAGTTGTGCGCGTTATAGGCCTTGCTCTGGGCCCAGTCCTTGCTGTAGCTGTTGCCCCCGATCTCGTGAGGAGCGCCCGATCCGGAGCTGTACGGGGAGTACGAGTTGGAGTAGCTGCTGCTGCCCACGAACTGGGAGTAGTCCGTGGGGTCCGACTCGTAGACGTGCGAGTGCGTCTGCACCAGGTGCGGGTGGATCTTGCACATCGTCTTGTACTTAAGGTAGTGGATCAGCCAGCCCACGCCGCCCACCAGCAGCACGTTCATGCCCAGCACGCCCATCAGCAGGCTGACCAGAGTCATCTTCAGGTGCGCGATCTTCATTAGGATGACGAGGGGCAGGATGATAAGCCACTTCTTCTTCTTGCGCTTCAGTCTGGCTTCTGAGGGTGGTGCATCTGCATTATATTTGAGCTGTAACTGGCAGCTTTCGGTGACACCCACCTGACTCCTCCATGACTCTCGCTCCGCCCTCGCTGTTCAGTCTCAGCTGCAGTCCATGGTTTCGTCCAAAGGTCTCCACGGCCCTCTTCAGGAACTTGAGAATCATGGTCAGTTCGCTGTCACCTGCAAAACAAACAAAGAGCCCGGTCAATTAGAGGCTCGAGAAATGCAAATACAAGAGGCAATAATTCTTCAAATTAATTAACAGCCGGATGGACCGTAAACATCCGCTGCGTGTTATCCATTCGCTGTGGATACTGACCAGGCACAGGTGATCAATTATAGTACCCGTCGCCCCTGGCACCCCAAACTGGGAGATTCGAGCTGCGGATTTGCCCGAAAACAACTTTCGATTGCGCGGACCCACCTTCCAAGCTCTTGGCGTCGTTAAACACGACCACCTCGTCGGCTGGCTCGCCCAGCTGGACTAATCTCAGCCAGCGGCCTCGCTCCTCGGCCAGATCGCGCCCGTACTCGCTGGGGAAGAAGCCCAAGCTGTTGGTGGCCAGCTTCCAGATCAGCTTGCTGGCCTTGTACTTGATGCAGGACACCAGACTGCGCGTCTCGAAGCACTGCTTCTGGTTGCGCGCGATGAAGGGGTCGCCTTGGACGAGCTGCGATCCTGCCGATCTGGCCATGCTCTCAGCCAGGGAGACCGGAGCCGTTCCACGCTGCGTGGTTTCCCCTGCATCCTTCGCCTGGCAGTAGTGGAGCAGCACCAGCAGCAGCAGTGCCAGCACAACGCGACACAGCAGCATGTTTGTGGTCGGAGCTGGGATTCGGACTCGGACTCGGATTCGGATTTGATGTAACGCGGGATGACTACGAGATCACTGGGACAGCACCGCACGGCTGAATGGACGACTGGCAAATGGCAACCGAGAGGTGCTTGCTGCTCCTTTTATCGCGCAGCCGCAACCACAGGCCAACTCTACTGGTTTTGTGCAGCCAGTGCTCGTCTAGCTGGAGCATGTGGTGTGGAGCATGGCGTACGAGCTTGGGGCATGCACCGGAATCGCAATTCCTGCCGCCAATGCCAATGCCACTGCCACTGAAAGTTTCTGGGTCAGCGATCCGCGATCTGCTAGCTGCAATCTGCGATCGCTGATCAGCGCTCGATAGACAACAAATTTAAACGCATTGTCGCGGGATTATGAAGCCAGGCAACCGCCAATTGACCGCCTTCCCGCTGCGTGCGAGTGTGAGTATGAGTCCCAATGAAAGCCGGCCATCGAAAGTGAATCGCGTTCCGTGCCCCGATACAATTACGCTGGCCTGGCGCCACCAGCAGTGCCAGTTGCAGTGGTCGTTCGGGCCAACGATGCCAATCAGAATAAGTGCAAATGTGCATTTATGCGGACTTAAGCTAGCCATGCACCGGGTGGCTATTGCATCGTGCAATTTGCATACTTCAGCTACTCCAGTGCTCGCGGCCTGGGAATAAATGACTACTTGGAGATGGAGCTGGAGCTGGAGATGGAGCTGTGACCGTCTTAATTACCAAGCCGCAGACGCGAGATGCGAAAGTTGTTGTTGTCGGGGATGGAGATGCATTGCCCCTGTTGCATTATGGACTAGTGAAAGTAACAATTGGCGCAGCTTGTCGACTCTTTTTGCGTCGAATTCTCGAGCGGCGCTGATTGACACCACTCGCACTGAGATTGATTGGATGATGGCTGCATGCTGATGGGTGGCCACCATATGGGTTCGCATTTAGTGAGAGTGAGGTAATCGGCTGAGTGGCCCCCGGCCGGAATCAATAGACTAGAATGCATCGGCCCACACAGCTGCGAAGAAAGTTTTCGGTTGCCAAGCGCCAATTTAGTGTAAACATCGTGTTTGAGCCAGGATCGCAGATATTTTGCCGGCAAGCGGCTAACAATAATTACCAAAAGCCTACCCCACTGCCTGCCCCATTTGATGCCTACATATTAAATCACAAGGAGCACGCAAACGTGCGGGTATTTGGAGGATTTCGGATTTGCACCACAATCCACGGCCCGAAACGACTTTTACGAGAAATTAACAAAGGCGGTGAGAGGCTGAAACCGAGACCAAATTGCCAGGCAATTAAGAAAATCCGATGTGCCAAGATTTTTGGACCATTTGCCTGCCCGTGCAGGCGGCCGGATGGGCCGATAATTGTCAAGGTGCCACTGGCCATGCTGACTTGGCCATCAGACAGACCTGGGTCGTAAAGACGTGGTTATGGCCTTGACCAGTTTGATAGTGAAATTTCCGTTCGGGTGCTGATGCCGGATCGGCTTGGTGCTAGGCCGTTTTAGTGCATATCTCTAAACGAAATGCAGTTTCCTTAACCACCTTCAATTTGCCTTTATCCGGACACAAATTTGAAGATAAAAAAGTACGTAACTTGAAACATAGATAGCAAGTCTCTTTTAGTGTCACTATTAAATTTAGAGCTCAATTGGATGAAATGCGGGTAATTATATCGTGAGCGAAATGAAAGTTCCATATTATTTTACAGAATTAATAAAACATAAAGAAAGAATCCGATATAAATCCTTTATAATTGAGATTTTTTTACACAAAATAGCTTGTGGTAAGAAGGTAGGCACCTCTTAGTGTCAGCAAACTGCTCTTTGGCTAGATTTTAAAAATTTACCAGATAAGCCATACTGATCTTTCCACATTAAACGATACAAATAGTTTTGTTCCCAGTGAAGGACATATTTGCAACCATAAAAAATATACATATTCCTGACCAGTAGCAGTAGTCGAGTTGAAATGGCCACGTCCGTCCGTCCGCTTCTTCGCAAACTACACCTTTCCCAACTTTCTGTTTCAGATAGTATATCTGAATCAGACTACTATATCTTATAGCTGCCATAGGAATAATCGGAAAAAATGTTCAGAAGTTTACCTTCTCTGTTTTCGAATTCGATATGCACCAGTTATTCGACAACATATAATTTCGACTGTATTATATAGCTGCCATACAACAATTTATTGAAAACTTTATCGTAGTTTTACTAATTTAAACCATATATTGTTATTATTTGGTATCCAATTTTTTATGTTTAATTTTTGCAATATATTTTTTGCTTCTTTTGCAAATATTTATTAGTTGTTTAGTTTTTAGTAAATAAGTCAGTTTTCATTACACAGGTGACTAGAAATGAAAATTAAACTGATTTTGTATTATTATCCAAAAAGCGAATTCGAATGCTATTGAAGGAAAAACTACATAAAGGTGGTTTTATTAATAAGTACGCACGTAAATGAAATGTATGTGTATAGTTTAAAATCGAGCCGAATTCGACTGTATGTAAACAACATGTAAGCAACATGTAAAATCAGTACCGCCATCTACCTGTACAAGAGGCGACACTTGCCACGTGCTTCTGTCTGCTTCCGCAAGATGGCGATAGGCACACAATGTAGAATGTGTAATGGTCGCTGCGTCCTAACGTAAGGTATGCAAGGTGCTAGTCGCCGCTAAATGGAAAAGGCTTTGAGTAGAACTGTAGGTTTGAATCCAAACTGTGATACACATTGTACAGACTAACGATCGTTATATTCATATAACATTTATTCATATAATACAAAGCGTTTTAATAAAGATACAAAAAAAGATAATCAGAATTAACAGCCGTTTTCAGTGCATGTCGGTCGGTCCTTTCGTGTCTGCGCCAGCCGTTAGAATATATATTATACAGATATCAAGATTAAAACCTTTCAAAAATTTTTTTACCCTCCAATTACATGCGTTCTCAATCAAACAATTAAAAAGCTACAACAAATAGGATCCGATTAAATACATGGACCAACTAGCTTCCGCTAGTAGCCACAGAAGAAATTGTATTTGCTGAATATATGTTTCTGTGTATCATGTAAGAAATAGCATATTCTGTTCGATATAAACATCCGTCTGTATTGAAATTTTGGGAGCCATAAATAAATAAATACTTGCGATTAATAATGCCCATTTTAGTGGCCAGCGCCAGTTTTCTCTAAGTATTAACCCGGTCGAAATTTAGTATTGAATGATAGATACGACACCCTAGCAAATGATACAGACCACAAGAAGGCCTAAACGAAGACACCCTGGCGATCTCTGGACAAGAAGACGAAATGTCTGCAAAGTTCCAGAGCAGTAATTGTTTTTAAATCAATTGCTATAAAAGTCAAACCCTTGAAACCCCTTGGATAGAACGCAAGTATATATAAGTCTTGTATTTATAGGGAACGTAAGCAGTTAACAACTTAAATTTATGTTTAACAGAGGTACCTAACTAGATGAGCACATTTTGGCTGCTTCGGGCGCGGAGCAACCTCATGATCAAGGAGTTCTTGTCGAGCCCATAGATGGAGGTCTGGCCACTGGACTCGGAAAAGGACTCATCCGCCGCGTAGTCAGCATTCAAAGTGCTCGTGGACAGCTCGTCGGAGGCCGCGGTAGTTGTGGACTCAATCCCCGTGGTTTGGCTGTTAAACTCGTCGGCCTCGGTGGTCGAAGATTGTGGTGCAGCTGAGGTGCTGGAAGGGTGGCTGGCAGTTAAGCCCGTTGGGTCAGTCGTTTCTTCGAAATCGGTGGTGGAATCTTCAGTGGCCGTTTCCGCCGAGGAGGAGGCAATGTCAACGCTGGTGGGCAGGTCAGTGGTTGAAGGATCGCTGCTGTGGGGCGCTGCATTGGTGCTGGACTCCGGTGTGGTTGAGGTGGTGCCCGATTTGGTGGTCAGCATAGGCATCAGTTCGTGCTCATCTTCTTCGTGAGCGCTGGCAGTGTCTCCCAAATCAAAATTCAGTAGCTCCGTGGAGGCCATGCTGAGAATAGCTGGTAGTTTAGCTGGTGGTGCAGCTGGTGGTGCAGCTGGTGGTGCAGCTGCGGTGGTGCTGGTAGCACTGGCTTGCCTTGGTGGGACAATCCAATAGGACAGTGGGAACTTCTCAGCATGCGCCTTCTTAAAGGAAGTGGGCTTCTTGCCAAACAAGCCCTTGACATTTTCGAGAGTTTTGCGCACCAGCCAATTGTCGTTTGAGGACCAGGAAGCATTTTCCATAGAGCTCAGGTAATTTGAACCGCCTGACGCACTGAAATCCGCGAATCTTTCAGCGGCTAGCTCAATTTTGCGTATTTTGCGATTATTGGCTTCCAGGGAAGGCGAAGTGGCCGTCTGTCCGTCTGTCTTCGCCAGGAGCCGTCGCCGGGATGTTGGGGTTGGAGTCCTTGCGGTTGTGGAGCTACGCTCTGGTTTCCTGAAGCGGTTCCTTGGTGTGGTGGTACTTTTCCCATACAAAACACTTGGCACCAAAGACGTTGGGCGGCGTTTAACAGTGGAATACACATTTGGTGTTCTGCCGACTGGCTTGGCGCACTCACCATGGTGGGATAGCTTCCAAGCTGGAAGATACTTGCGATACTTGAATAATGCCTCAAAAATGTGCCTAACAAACTTACTGCTTTTGGGATCCTTGCAGCGCACTCGTTCCAAATAGCACTCGTTGACGATGGTGTGGTTGATGCCATTCCGGGTGGCACATATAGGTTGATACACTGTGGGGCAAGTCTTATCGCAGCGGCGGCAGGCTCCGTCATGGGAAATGGTCCATGCTATGGAAAATCCAACAATTAGTACATGGTCTGTTATTAGGTTTAGGAAATATTAAGCCCTATAACCCATTTTGGAGGCAGATACTATATAGTAGCATTATAGTAGCTCTAAACATGGCTTTGAAAGACTGTAAAGTTTAAAATTGAATGTCTTAGCCACTTTTTGCAGGTGACTTTAAAGATACACTTACCATTTCCGACTTTTTGGCTGAACTCCATGAGCTCACACACGTTGGAGAAGGTGCGGCTCTGGCCCCTTAGGTTCCCGCAAACGGGCTGATTGCCGAAAACGCAGGATTTCGTGGAGATTCGGGACTTCGATTTAGGAGGGACCACCACGTAGGGCTTCCTGGCGGGCAGCGAGTAGCTCTTCTCCATGGCGCCCGACTGGCTGATGAACTGCGTGTGAAAGGTCGAGGGAGCGTAGATCTCCACGGCGTCCTCCGGTATCTGGAAGTCTTCCGCCTGAGTGGACAACCTGCTGCCTCTGTGGCTCCGCTTGGTGCGCTCCGCATCCGACTTGGGCTTGGCCTTCGGCTTCTGCTTGCGACTGTGCTTCATCTTGGTGCTGTCCTCGCCACAAAGGCCCTCGGAAACGATGTGCCAGTCTGTGTGGAAAATCGCGCAAATTTATGGTTTCTTTTATCGCATCTCGTTACAATATAAGGCGGTATTAGCTACATTTTTGCTTTTCGTAAACGCACTTCTTGGGACTTGGCAATTGCTTTAATAGAACTCACTTCTCTGGGTCTTGATGTTCTCCGCGTTCACCAGGCACTCGTTGGAGAAGGTGGACTTGACCCCCGCGTACATGGCGCACACAGGTCGATAGACCCTGGTGCAGGGCACAGGCATAGCCGGCTTTTGACTGCCCCGGGGCACCGTGTTGGCCTTGGGACACACTCCCCAGCGGTGGACCATCCAATCCGAGCGGGAGATGCAAGCGGCGCGCAGCATCATGCAGCGACTCCCGAAGGTCCTCCGTTCCCCCGTCCGCGAGCTGATCCCACAAACTGGCTGATATCTGGAGCTGCACTCGAACTCGCAGCTGGGAAAGCAGAAGCGGAGGGTAACGTCATCTAAACGGAATATAATATATAACAAGCGGTCAGTTGATAATAAACTATTCCTCAACGTTTCTGAAAAAATCTTGATTACTTATAAACAAATCAAAATATTGTCAAAATAAATCAAAGCATTATTTTATTATATTATTTTATTACTCACATAGAGGGCCGCTCATGAGGTTGCCCCGCTGGGCCTTCCGCAGGTCACACTCGTTGGCAAATAAGAAGTACATTCCATTCTCACGACTCCGGGCGCAGGCAGGAGTGTCGTCGTCGGAGCAGAGCATGCTCAGCCGATCCTGGCCAGCAGTCGCCAGCACCGCAAGTAAGAGTATTCCAAAACTGAGACCAATCACCCTTCTCCCGGCCATGTTCTTGCAGTTCTGAGTCAGTTCTGAAAGTCAATGCAACTCGAGATGCGTCCGGGTCTTTTATATGACACCGGAGGCACGCGTCCAAATTCATGCAAAGTGAAAAATTCATGGTAGCTCGAGTTGGCGGCTTTATCGGACCCCAAATTCTGCAGACATCAAATTGCGCGATAAACACGCTTGGCATCGGCATTCTGCGAAGTTTGTCACAGCCGATAGATGTATAGATGCAGATGCTTCGATTGCCCGGATTCAGTCTATTGATAGCGCCACCCGACGCGTCAATTAGATGCTCACAAAGTGCGGAGTGCAGACTCTGCGGCTACGTGATATTCGGCCGATTTCGGAAAGCCACCAGATAAGCCCAGTGCCATTTGCGTAGATTGCGCGGCGACAGCTTTATAGTTAGTATCTTTTCCGCTCGTTTCTCTAAGCCGATAACGCGCTCATCCTCAGCCAGAATTGTGGCATAAATGAAAATATGCGAGTGGGGTGTTTTTGGGGAACTGCACATCAGACATTCTTTATGGGCCAACTCATACTGGCCGCACATTTTCACTGACGACTAGATGCGTTGCTGTAACCTTTGCTATCTGGACAGGAAGCTGTCCGAGATTCGGTGGATAAGCTGTGGCACTGAGCGATGACGGCGACTCATTCAATAAAAAATTGTCACGCACTTTGTGTGGAGATAGTCCCAAATGCCATGTACTGCTTGTGCTTTAGTGACAGCTTTATTTAAATTTGGGTGTCGATGATCGTGGCAACATGTTTTCACCTTTCACGCATTGATTAAGTATATATTCTTAATCAGGACAAATGGCCGAGTCTATCTGGCCATGTCCTTCTAAGCTAGAAAGGGCGTTTTATAGCAGATTTATATTCAATTACTGCCACGCCCACTTTAAAGCCCACAAGCCGTTTTGGTTTCAAGTGTTTCGAGTGCTTGGTGTTTCGAAAGTTTAAAGATAAGTTTAATATACTTAAATGCCCAAGCAATAATATTCAAGTAGCTCAAAAACAACCCTACCAAATTCTCACCTAAACATTTTTCAGCTTACTTATATATACTTTATTGTGTTTTTCTTGTTTTCCAGTTGATAATCACATAGGAGAGCGCATCTGTTATTCATAGGCGCCTGACTATTGCTGCCAAATCAATCGGAAACCGCTAACCAAAAGAGTGGGTCAACTAGGTCAAGTGCCAGCGATGATGGACCCCTAATTGAAATATTATTTAATAGGCGCTGCTGGAGCCCCGCTAACTCGCGTTCTTGCGGTTCTGCCATCTCGGAACTCCGATCTGGCTTACTACATTTCCCAGTTGGATCGCGTCACAGTCACGCGCAGGCGTCATGCCAATTCTGGCAGCTGCTGCTCCGGCTCTGTAGGCCATTTGCTAATTCACGAGGCGGCCAGAAACTTCTTCTCCTGCTAATGACAAACAATTTGAGCGCGGCAACGGGCTCCAAATTACCAAATCTAATAACGCGCTGCGGAGGTGCAATCTGGCCTAAAGAAAGCCACCGTGGAGTTGCTGAATCTCCAGCTGAGCGAGCGCTGAATAAAGTGAATGAAGAGAGAGAGAGTCGAGTGAGGCGATCGCAGCTCTGGCTTGCCATCTTAGCCAGAAAAAGTCGGGCCAGTCTAACGACGATATCTGAAGCATAAAGACATGCGACGTCTCGGGTGCAACGGCCGTCAGAGTCATTGAACGCTTGAATTTTCCTGGCCCAAGCCGATAAAAGCCAATACAGTGCAGCCGAAAGTCGGCCTACTCCGCAGAGTCTACCTAGCCAGATAAGTGACCACCAGTATGGTGCTGGCCACGCCCCCTGTGAGCAAGGGCGGTAACGCGGGCGGCCTCTTCATGGACCAGTATCAGCAGTACGCGGCCCACTGTGAGACCGCGGACAGCGGCAATGGCAGCGACCTGGAGAGCACCGGATTGCCCACCAAGCCGGGCGACAGCGAGGAGAGTGGCCCCTCCTCGCTGGGCAGCGACTCCATGCACGGCAGTAGCACGGAGTACGTGCGCCAGTCCGCCTCCCAGCCCAGTGGCCAGCGGCAGCGCCAAAAGTCCTTGCGGGTCCTGGGCGCCCTGCTGCCCGACAGCCTGCTCCGGGACATACGGGACCGGAGGAGCGCCGAGTATGTGGTGCAGTTCTCGCAGCCAGAGGACGAGGAGAAGATCCAGGCGCCCGACCAAATCTCGGAGCAGCCCAGTCCGTTCCGCCTGGCCCGCGAGTCGCTGAGCGAGGACAAGATCGAGGAGCTGCGGGCCGCCGTGGAGCGGGCCAACTTTGTGCAAACCGGTGAGGAGGCGCAGTCTCTGCCCGCCAGCAGCAGCATCGGCGGACACCGCGGCAATATCAACTACAAGTATGCTGACGACCAGTACTACAGCTTTCACATCAACGAGCACGAGAACTTCGGCGCGAGAAGCGCGAGAAGCGGCGACGAGGCGGACCACTCCACGGGAGCGGGATCTGAGGCGGGCTCCGAGAGCGGGATCCTAACGGAGCAGCAAGACCTCTTCGCCGGCTATCGGGACGTGCGATGTGGGGCCAGTTCCACCCAGTCCACCATCCGATCGGCCAAGGGAACGGTGCGGGGCGTCAAGAACCGTGTGCGCAATGGAATAGCCACGTTCTTGCAGCTCCAGCAGCAGCCCAATGCCAAGGTGAGTTCCGGGATCACATTGGGATGGGATGGTATGATTGGATAACGGGAGGCATTGCCAATCAGCTGCATACCCCTATTACCGGGCTACTAATCACTGTCTTAAGCTTCATTTCAATGGTAACTCTCTGCATCTTGCAATTGGCACACAGAAATCTCACTTTGCTCTCACCTCTGACCAATAACATTTGTATCTACTATTTGTATCTAATAACAAAATGTATCTACCACAACCTCGTAGCAAGTGAGAGTAGCTAATAGATTTAAGGTTCTTTGAGGGGTTATAAAATAACTATAAAGTAAAAGGACATAAAAATTCGATGATTAGTATTTAACTTGGCCAATAGCTAGATCTGGCCATATCCGTCCGTCTGTTGTCCGCATCAATATGGAAAAATGGGAAATTATGAAAGCCAAATATTAAGTTAAGGTATGCAGATTGACGCCCATTATTACTAAAAATGCTGTTAGTTTTTTTAAACTTTTTTCTCTATCGAAATGGAAATCCAACTACCTCGCCTGCCACTAGCTCACTAACGGGAATCTGACAGTTGAGGAAGTCGACTATAGCTTTTATTAGTTTTGGTTTACCATTTTAAAGTTTTTTTTGGTAAAAAATAACATTTAGCACGCACTAAACCACATGCTTAGAAATACAGTGTTTCGATTAGAATTATGATATTTTTGAAAAGTAATTTTTTTTTCTTCTCTTTTTATTTAAAATCTGTCTTCAGCAAGTATGACAATAAGCAAATTTTATAATTAATCTTAAATCAACAGAGGCATTAGTTATCCATTAAGCCCTACTACATACTCTATGCATAACATGTTTTAATACTTAATGCCTGACAGGAAGATCTAGCACGTGAAATCTTTTAAGTCTTCTGGCGTTATTATTATTATTTGCCAAACTTAAGGCTGAAAAGTAATTTGATTTTGGTTTATTTTATCATTTTGATCTTGGGAACTTACGAGATCAGCAACTATATCTTGCAACCGCTTACATTACCCGATGCAACGACCTCAGAATACTTTTCTGAAATGTTGCCCTCCGCTGCGGTGAGTGAATATCGATATGAATATTCAGTTATCAATGCTTATTGGGTTCCCACGCTGCTGGGCGTTGAGTCACCTGCCCGACCGAATTATGCAATTGGCTCGGTGCGAGCATCTTGCCAATTGTCTGCATCTCGGCATCTCGGCATTTCGGCATTTCAGTTGGCTGAAATGGAGAAAGTGCTGGCCAACAATTGCGGCGGCCGATGTGTGGCTGTGGCCATTCAATATATCTTTCACATTTTGTATTTCGTGTTTCGTATTGCCCGTAATCTAATGAACAGCCAGAGGCTCCCCAATGTCCCCTCGGAAGCCCCGAGATCTGGGAAACCAGCTGCGCTTTCAGCGTCTTCGCCGGTTTCTTCTTCAATTATAATGGAAACCGTTAAGTGGCTTATTTTGTCTCCGCCGATGTCGTTTTGTATGCGCTTAGCGCGCGCTTACAACTTGCCCAGAAAGTCAGTTGGCCAGTTACCGCCTTGGCCAAAGTCGCGTTCCCAGCGACATGTAGTTTGGGTGCGGGATTGACACGACTAATCGCAGTCAATGTCGGGCAGTTGGCAGTTGGGAGTTGGCAGTTGGGAGTTGGGGCTGGAAAGCAAATAAAAGAACAGCTAATGCCGCGGAGACAATGGAGCAATGGAGCCGAGTGGAGTTGTCATCGTAAAAGCGGGATTAGTGACAGTTTCTTTTCCGAACCGAGGCGTGTTCTCGGAACTAGATTTGCATAGAGCGATCTTAATTAATTCACTTGATTAATCAATATCTCTTCGCTGATTTATGATCATTGGCGTGAGGAGCTTTCTAGTATTTTGATTAAAAATCTTCAAAGTCAGTGAAATTTATAGCACTGCCGCCATCGAAATTTCGATTTAAAGTTGATGTTTTAAGGAGAGACCATATTCATCCATCTATGTATACCACACGAATTTGCAAATTAACTTTTATTTACCAATTTGTTTGAAGAGCTTTCTAGTTTCTAGAGAACTTATACCATTCTTATATCATTCCTCTACATGCTAGCAAAAAATAGTCATAAATATATAAGTAATACTCATTTATTATAACCGACTTGGCTTTCTATTATTTCGATTGCGTCTTCAGAAATCAAAAAAAAAAATGTGGATTTTAATGTCCCAAATTATCTGAATTGCTGCCATTAGGAATTTCCATTCCCCAATCGCGGCTCACATTAGGGTTTCGGAATAGTTGTCATTACTTTCGAGTCTTTCGCCACCGAACGCCAGTTAGGATCAGAAACCTGTCCCCGTTTGTTGGATTACCGCTCAATCGTTTTTCCGGCTTTCGGAGCGCTTTTCGCCCGCTTTGCCTTTATCAACCGTGACGGGAGTAGAAATCTTGTAGTCCAAATACACCACACTTCTGCTTGGGCACGATGTAGTTTTTATGCTTTTTAGCTTTTATTAGTTGCCCGCTCCGAGATTTCCCTTTATCTAATTTAATGAGCAGATTTTAGATCACATTAATTGTTTTGCTTCGCGTCGCGGCCTACGACTCTGTGGCTTTTCACTTTCTGAACCTGATGAATTGATGGAATGATAGCTGGCCTGCTTGGCGGACTAGAAACAACGGCGGATCGGCATAACTTAAGTGGATGCTAACTGAATAGAAATGTTTTATGGCCTTATAGCGGCTCGCATGCAAATGAGCAAATGATTCGGGCAGCAGGAAGCATTCGTAGCCACAATGAGGAAAGTGAGATGCTGCTAATTACAATGCAGCCGGCATGCAGAGCAGTAAAATCGAAAGTGAAAAGCTGGGCCAGCATTGTCTTGGCCCTGTCTTCTACCTATTTTTGCCCCTTTCCAGGCCTCTTCAGCGCATGCTGCAAGCCATAATTAGAGCGCTCACCGATTTTTCGATTGCCGATTGCCGATTGCCCACAAATTGGAGCTCAGCTCGGAAAACATGCCCGTGCAACTCACTTTGTCACCTTCGAGAAGCATCAACAGTATCTGCTGGCTCGGCATTAGCCTCCATCTCGATGTGGCTGTTGCCCAACTCTTCGATTGCCAATCACTCCACCGCTGGCTCTTGGCCATACAAGTGACCTGCTTTCTCTTTTGGCCACTTATATGTAGCAGTTGCTGCTGTGCTGCGGCTGCTGCGGCTGCTGCGGCTGCTGCGACTGCTGCTGCTGTGACAAAACTCGCCAAGTCGCTGAGGTCAACCGTGCAAATCACGTGTGGCAATTGTTAATTGCCGCCGTGTTTATGTTTTTGGCAATGCAAATCATCAGCTTGAGCTGACATTGAACCACTGACGGATTGGGTATCACCAGCTCCAACACTTGCTGGCTTATTAGCTTGGGGGCTTTTCTTTTCGCCAGAAGAAAATCGGTGGAATTGAATTGGAAAAACAGCTCGGCAACGTTCACTTGGAGCTGGAGTTGACTTTCCATTTGACCGCAGCTAGTTGTTTGTTTGTCAGCCAGCCAGTTGTTTATTGTCGATTCGGTTCGTGCTGCGTGGCTTTGAACTTTTCTTCAGTTTTGTCGTGAAATATTTTTCTCGCTTTTGTCGTTTATCGTTGACAACGGCACTTGCAGCTGCATCTCTCTTGGAATGCTGTGTTTTTGTCTCTTACTTCGGCTGTGCACGAGTATGTGTGCATTTTCCATTTCCCCGCCTCACCAGCTTAATAAGTTTTCTTCCTTCCATTGGCATGCGAATTCTCGTCTCACCGGTTTCAAGAGGTAGAGGACCTAATCATTCGCTAATCTCACGAATTAAATTGTTAGTGTCCTCAGAGAGAAGCTTGCGTGTCCACACAATCAAAGAATAGTTTCGTTGACATAGCTTCATTTGAGAAAACAACAAATTTTTGTATTACCAATATTATTATTAATAAAAACTCAGCTATTATGTAGTGCAGGTTGTTATCATACCACTAAATAACCACACCCAATCATCGAAAATGCATTCCTTAGTTTTCAAATCAACGCCCATTCAAAATGTCTTTCGAGATTGCTCAACCTTTTATTTAGGTGTACAAAAGGCATCTGCACGGTTCATTGATACCTCAGGAATAGAGCAGGTGGGGGAACCGGGATCAGATGCGATTGGTTCGGTTCGGTTTGGTTCGGTTCGGTTCGGACCACTTGGATCATTAGCCAAAGCAGACGCCACCAAAGTTGGCCAACTAACGGAAATGTTAATTGTCAAATGAAATGAGCGAACCCAGCTGCGAACCGGTTTGGCTTACAAAATAAGACATCATAAATTGTCGGGAAAACATTCCAGGTTTCCATTGTGACTCTGGTGGCTGGCGACGTCGATTGCCTAGCAGTTTTCCTATTATTGCTTAATTGTATTGATTAATAGGATTTTGAGTGACATGCAGAGTTGCGGAGCTGTGGAGTTGGGTTACGTGAGTCCAACTCTCAAGCTAATGAACTCGAAGCCTGGCAGAGAGAGCAGACTTTTCCCCCAGCCGCAGTTCGAAATGCAATTTCCAACCAGTTTTCAGCACCCGAATCCCAAGCCGCCTTGTCGGGTTATGGCCAAGACCTGATTCTAGGTCCTAGTGCTGGCTATACAGTAAATCAAAATAAAGCACTAAATAAAACCGCATAGGAATCGAAAGAAACTAACCATATTTGCCCACATTTATTCCAGAAAATATTCCACAGTGGTCTTTCGTCTTTCAATTTAACAACATAATTATTTTCTATGTAAGCTGATCCAATAATGTAGGAAATTAAAGTCAGACAACATTATTTTTTCCATGTGAGAGCAATGCAATCTAAAATTGGTGTACGATCTGTTTGTTATGTTAGTAACCAAAAACTATTTTTGTTTTATAATAATATAGAGAAAAGTAGAGATATCTGCAGAATAACTGTACAATTGGTTATGGAGCCAGAGAACTGTGTTTCAAATTGTAGGAAAATATCAATATAATATCTATGTAATCCTCAAAATACCTCTTTTGAAGAGCATAACATTAAAGATGGAATTGAAGTGCATTGGTCACCCCAACATGAGACAGTCAACCGTAGAATATCATGCTTGGAATGCTAAAACCTGTATGTTATGCGGCTTCCGCATCGCCTTTGTCTGCGGTTGGCCTTCATCCCCAGCCGGTAGAGACCCAATTTGGCATTGCCATTCTGCCTGGCCATGACAGAGTTCGAAATCCGCACTCTGTGGCGAATGGCGGGCCAGTTTCCAGTTTTCGGTGGCCTGGTTTTCATCATCTCACCACCGAACTCCAAACCAGAACTAACCTCGAACTAATCTGTGATCTGCTTTTCCACTTCGTTCCTCTCGCCCCGCAGAACTTCAAGGAGAAAGACCTGGGCAAGGTGGTGCTGTACACCACCAGCATGGGCATCATCCGGGAAACCTACACGAAGTGTGCCAACGTGAAGCAGATCCTGCGCACCCTGCTGGTCAAGTTCGAGGAGCGGGACGTCTTCATGAGCGTGGAGTACCAGGCGGAGATGCGCCAGCGGATGCAGAGTGGCCAGGTGCGGGTGCCACAGCTGTACGTCGAGGGCCAGCACATCGGGGACGCCGAGACCGTCGAGCGGCTGAACGAGTCCGGCGAGCTGAGGCAGCTGCTCAAGCCGTACAAGTCCATGGCCAGCACCTACACCTGCCAGACCTGCGGCGGCTACCGCCTGCTGCCCTGCCCCTCCTGCAACGGGTCCAAGAAGTCCGTGCACCGCAACCACTTCACTGCCGAGTTCGTGGCTTTGAAGTGCATGAACTGCGACGAGGTGGGCCTGGTCAAGTGCCACAACTGCTGAGCCCCCATCCCAGTTCTAGTAGTCGTAAGCCCCGTTAGTCTAAGCCACCAAAATCCAATACGCTCGAAATATGCTAGGCCTAAGTAGTGAATAGCTAATCCGTCCCAGGGCTCTGTGCTACTTTAATCTTCGAGAGAATAGAGGGGGATACTTTCTTAGGTTTTACACACAAGGGGGCACCGAAAGGGGCATCATATGCGGAATGGGAAACTATGGGCTAAGTACTTTGCTACAAATTGTATTCTCTAATTAGTTTGCATTGAAGGATTTATTTCTCTGTTAGCGGAAGCTAAAACACGTGTCAAATCATTTTTTATAAAGCGGTAAGTTAGACATTTTATATGATAGGTTATTATTAGGTAAATAAATGTTTGTTTTATCGGTGAAGCCCAATGAGAACATTTAAGTTTTTGAATAATTTATATAGGTTTGTCAATTTTAAGCTATTAAAACAATCAAACCTAACAAGAATTCAGCAATAAATAAAAAGTCAACCAGCAGCCACTGTCTTTTCATATGATCTCATCTACATGGGGATAATACGTTTTCCGAGTGGCTAGAATGTTGGTCGGGCCGATGAAATATTTCACCAAGAGCAAACCAATATTTGCCGACAAATAATTGTTAGCCTGAAGTGCAGAGCATGTATTTCAAATGCAATTAAACCAGTGCTTTTGTTTCATCAATTTGCAATTGAGCCTCAAAGTATGCAAGGCCTAATTCTTACTTGGCGTTCGGTTAAATACTGCAGCATCTTGAATGCCGATTCAACTCGCCGATTGTGTTGCATACTTTTAGGCGGACTTTCACCAGGAGGAGCAGATAGGTTCCAAGCCAAACCCAGATGATTATTCCTGTTAGGATCGCCCGCCAAAATGTCCTTTTATTACCTCATCACCAGGACCGTTGAATTCCAGCCTTCTGTGAAAGTGACTTACTGCCCAACTAAAGCAAAGGAGCAGCCAAAACTATGCCACCGCAGAGCTGCCCAAGGCAAAGGGTGTATATTTCTGGAAATAGTTTAATATTATAGAGGGTCTGGCTCCGTGTAAGCCACATGTGTGCACACGGCGCTGTAGCAACGATTGCTTTCCAGTCCGGGCCTCAGCCTGTGGCTTATGCAGCAAATCTGTGGGGCGTGCACTGGGAAAAATTCCTCTCGAGTAAAAAAGGGAAGCAAAAAGTAATTATCCGTTAATGTGTTTATTTTATTTCCTAATGGGTCTCAGAAATATAACTATACTCGGTGTACAAATATTTTGTTACTATACCGCAGTCAAACTGAAATAAGTTCTAAAAATGATTAAACTCACATAAAGTTAATACTAAAATCCTAAGACTACCAAAAAAATGTTAAAATCAACTACATTAATATACGGTTTACTCTTTTAATTGAAATAGGATCTTATAAAACAAGCTTTCGGTGCACACTTACTTTGTAGATACTGTGCCTTAAGTGCCGATTTTTTATCCAAGTGCGAGCTCTTGCTCCGGGCAATTATGTAAACCTGCTTTTCTCTTTTTGCACCACACCGACGATGCAATTTTCTCGCGCCATTTAATTTTTGTCGGCCGGCTCCTGGTCGAGCTGGGAAAAGGGGAAAAGCGGGAGAGCGGGAAAGTGGAAAAGCTGGTGGAGAGCGTCCTGGCCCTGGCCAGTTAGCCAACCATTCGGCATTGCCATTTGCTTTTGGTGTCTTTGTTAGTTATTGTTATAGCCCTTTTAATGTTATTTTCCACTTCGCTCACACTTTTGTTAACATGCCGCCCCGAATGCACAACCGGCAACCCGCTGACCAACCGAACTGACCGAAAGGGAACCCTTTCTGTTCTGATGGGAATGGGACTCCGGACGGAAGTGGGTGGGATTGCTGTGTTTCCGCCGCCCGAGGTCCCCCCAGATCGTTAAATTCACAGGCGGCTACATTGTAATTACCGAGCGGAGCCATCGGAGCCAGCGGAGCTGCTGGCCCAAATCCTCGGCCAAGGCGGCTTGATTTATGGGCCAGCGACGGCGTCGTCATACGCAATTTTTCATAAACAATTTGGCAGCGTAACACACAGGGATTGGAGATGGAGGCGACCTGGCTGAGAGTGTGGGCCTCGAAAATATTAAAATATATATTGTAAATACCGGTAATGCTGACAAACGGTGGCCTCGTCATATGAGTGCCGACTGGTGGCCAGAAGCAGCGGGATGGCAGTCGATTCGCAGGACTCTGGCCTCGAACCGGGATTCGATGTGCGCCATTACCCAGCTGGGCGCCCTCCAGTTAAGCTGTAGCCAGGACTGAACAGTACACTGAAGAAAATATGTCTGTCTAGGAAAGGATATCTTATTTAAACAATTGTCCTTGTCAATTGACAAGGAGTTCATTACATTACATTCCGCCAAAGAAGCACTTTATAAGTACAATTGACATAAGAAGTTCATGATGTTGATTGTGTGTCGCTATTTAATAAATACACTGCAGAGTAATTTACACGGAAATAATATTCCTTTCCATCAGTCCATTCAAAGCCTTTCCCTGATCTTTCGAGTGCACGGAAACAGCACTCAATTGCGCTGCCTTTGTTAAACTTTATCCGCGGTAATTAGTTTATGCTCGCAATTTCATGTGCAATTTGGTCATTAAATAATTTTTGTGCCTGGCGCGGGTGGAGGTTGTGCATTATAATTTTGCCATATTTCGTGGTGCTCCTGTAGTCGTCCCGGGAATACGAGTATCCAAAAGCCATACCCACTGCCGGGGCTGGGAGCCTGGAAGCAGGTGGTCCGGAGCTCTGGCTCACTATAAATTAGTGTGTCAAGCGGACGACGGCATCGCTCCCTATTGGCGACAAATAAAATTAGCCACACATTATGTTTTGGCAAAAACTTTCAAATTGTTTTGGCCACCGCTCCCGCAGCTCATTACACTGCTGTTCGGCGCCCTTGTTTTATTTTCTCGACTGTCCCATACTCTGCTGTATGCTATGCTGTTCAGCTTTGTTCCCGGCAAATCGGGTCGAATCGGGATGGCCACAAATCACGGACAGCTACTCAACGGATTATTAAGTGAAAATTATGGCACTCCGAAGGCTCATAAAGCATTTACAATGCCTCGACCGGAGCAGTGGCGGTTAGTTACATTTTTTATTGTCACTGGGCTCGGTGTGGCCGCAACCCATTTTCCCATTTGTCTGACTGCCATAAAACTAGCGTGGCTCACATTACGGCCAGTCTAAGTCGCACTCCCAGGATCCGAAGATTCGGAGCCGGGAAATACCAACTTGCGCTGAGTGTGTGCATAAGTTTTAATCTGCCTCCGTTACAATCAGCTGTGCTCTGCAGTTTCGCAGTAAAAAAGCACGCAACAGTGTTTTGGCCAAGAAGTGTGAATACGCTTTCGAAGGGACAATGAAATTAATGAGAGTAAATTAATATCAAAGCCTTGGTATCAGATCAAATTGTATCTTATTCTTTAATGTATCTATGCTTATGTATCTTTGATGAATCTTATTTAAATATTCTTAAAATATGTATACAAATTGTTAGCATCCCTAAAATAAACGTTAGCATAGGGCAATACATTTCTTTGTGTCAATTTATCAATTTTTAATCGCACGCAATCCATAATGATGAAACAATTTATGTATTTAAGCCATTTTAGTCACTTGGGACTTCATATCTGTTTTTAGAAAAATGTTGATAAAACTTGTTGCTTTTATTGCCCAGGCTTTCAGGTCTTCAAAGTTCCAAGTATACCCAAAAAGCGTATAAGCTCACCTCAAGAATAGGCGGCCAAGAAAGGAAAGTGCATTACAATTCGAGAGTTGCGCACTCCGAGCAGTAAATAAAATAAAAAAGCAAGTGCGGCCAAGAGATAGCAAAAGTAAGCAAAGAATTGATTAAAATTTATGCTCCCCACCCACGTACCCACTTTCACACCAGAAGACAGGCGGCACATGTGCTCTATAAAGATATATCTCCTCGACAGCCATCCAGCCATCCGCCTTTATCGAAATCAGGATCTCGCCGGCGCCTTGTGGGATGCATTGGACCACTGCGAACAACATTTTGATTAAATTATTTTAATGGCAAGTGCGGAATATATGGTAAATACATGTCCGGATCTATCGCCGGCTTATCTTGCGCCTCTGGCGCAGTAGCCAATTAATTCAGTTGCGAACTATGAAAGCACACACTGGGCGCTCATAAATCGCAGCATGAGTTGGGGAGGAGGGCCTCCTCCACCTCCACCTCCAGCTCCACCTCCACCAGCAGCTACAGAACCAGAGAGTCCCGGAGGAGGAGGAGGAGGAGGAGGAGGAGCCGCAGTATCAGCGGAAAACATCATGAACCGATTCTCCGGAGTGAGCTGCAAATGAATGAATATTTCATAGACGCGAATCCGAATAGATGCACAGATGCAAAGGCACTGCCGACGCGGTATTAGCTAAGCACGCAGCTGATGGACGGCTCGGGATTCGCCACGGATTCAAAAGAGTCACTCAACTGGCAGAAAGGGTAGGGGGTGTCGAGAATATCCCTCCAAAATCTACACTTCAGGCTTTTGGCCTGAACTTTGCTTTATCCTGAGACCTGATATCAAGCCAAAGAACTGGAACATTTATTCTAAGGAATATTGCAGTGATAATTACATTACGAAATACATACTTTGTGATCGATTCATTTTTGTCAGTATCAAAAGTGATTTAATTCCACTTTCAGTTAAGGAAGTAGTTGTGCCCAAGTATAAGTTGATTAATATTCCTTGCCCACTTTGAAGGTTAGTAATTCCATCTGACCGCATTGCGAGGGAAATCGACGAATATGTCCTCGCTTTCGTCAGACTTTTCTTCGAGTGTGGGGCTGGGCACCTGCCCGCATGGAGTGTCTCAGCAGTGACTCCCTCGCCATCGCCCGCATCCTTCTCCTTCGGTGGTTCAGGGCCGCTACGAATGACTGGTAAATATTTATCGAACACGATTCGCTCGTTAGGCGGACGCAGCACACACATCAGCAGCGCACATCGAACAACCAACAACCAACATTCAACATCGCACATCGCACATCGCACATCTCACATCGGGAGCGGAGTCCCTTCTGTCTGCTGCTCGGTGGCTCTGCCTCGCACATTCGTTTTTCACTTTGATTCATTCCGGAGCATTTTTCAATTTCTTTGTGAGTGCCAGCAGAGGAATACCGCCTCGAAGGATGCTTTTTGGGGCGAAGTCCTTGGCCTCAGTTTCCCCCAGGTATCAACAAGGGGAAGAGGTGTTCCCATTAACTGGCTCGATTTTCCTGCTCACCGACTATTGTTGTTCTTTTCGGTGGCAGAGGGCGTACAGCTTACCAGCTAGACTTTTCCCCGATTCTTATCTAGGATGCTGGATCCGAGTCGAGCGATATGTGGGCAAATTTCTACTATCGTGTGTGTGGGTTGGTTTAAATTTCGGCTTAGCCTGGCCATCGGCTCAATGGGCCGGGCCGGCAAGAAGCAGTTAATAAAATCCCCTGACACGCAGGCGTTTACATAAGCTTTTAGCAAATAATTGAGTGTGCGTGCCTTTGTTGCTATTATTGTAGCTGTTTGTACGTGTATCGTGCGATTGGCAAAATTGCCAGGATCCGAATCCCAAAGGATTCGGCTCGGGACTGGAACTAGGACTAGGGTTATGCTCTCCGTTTCGTTTCACAGTTCGAAATTCAATTGAATTTGCAAAAATTGTTGTTTACATGTCGATTTGCTTGTTTGATTTATGCAAAAAGGGCGCGTGTGTGTGGGTGGATGGAACGGGAAGGGTGGACACAAATGCGCATGGTGATGTTAGCCAGGAGATTTGGACAGAACAATCTTGGCCCGGAATGAGGGAACACGAAGGCTGGTCAGCAGCGACCAGTTTTTGTATTAAACGAAATTAGCTGGCAATGAACGAACCTGCAGATTGCATCTCAGGATTGGGATTTGTGCCTAAGAGACCTGGGATCGGACCTTTTGTTTAGCGCTGGCGATGTATGCGCCGATTTCAATCTTGTTTGATAAATTTTCTATTTACATACGATTCGCTTGGAGCTTTCTCCGCTTGTTTTCCACTTGGCATGACCATCACGTATACGCATTACGCATACGCCGCGTTGCCACGCGGACTAAGAGCTCCACCGCCTGGCCGCTAAGTGCAGTCCTGGCACTCCGAATTCCATCAACGTCAGCCCACATAATGACCTGACTAACACAACTCCGGCTTTGGCATCGGGCGGACCAGCCCACAATGCAATGCTCAAGGAGAAGAAAAATTTGTCTTCCCAACAAGTTGCAGTCAAGTTTGCTGGCGAGCTGGGGCGGATAAACATTTTTCAGCAGCAATAAATAATAACGCAGCAAGGCGTGGAGCGGGACGCGGGGCTTTAGGGCGGGCGGAAATATTAATAATAAAAGCTCACAACAGCAGTGCGCATAAAGGGACAATGGATGCGAGCTGGACAGAATCTGGGCAGCCAACAAGAAAAGTGCATCCACGAATAAAATCAAAACCATCAACTGCAATTGCGGCAAAAGGAGAAGAAGAATTGGGGAGGAGGAGCACGGAGGAGCACGGAGGAGCCAGGAGGAGCCAGGAGGAGCACGGAGGAGGACCGGATTGAATGGTTATTGGAAGTGCTCGGTGGGGATGGCGAAAATAAAACTTTTGCGCTTCCCTCACGGCCATAAAACTATTACGCAAGATGCATAAAGACTTTGTCAAGTGGAAAAATATGAAAAAGTTTTACATTTCTATGCAAAAGGACGTAAATTGCTTCCCCAGTCCAATCCATACATACCAATAGATGGACGTGTTATCAGCTGCATGCTGTGCGCGCTGAAATAGACTAACTTTTTGATCCGAACTAATTGCCCGAAAGAGGCCATAGAATTTCGCCTTATTAGATGGCCCATCAATACGGGGTTCTGTGTTATTAAATTACAGTTAATAAAAACCTTTAATGGCCGATTTAAAGATTACAGCTATTTCGCAGGCGTCGGCAAACAATGTGGCAAGTCACCAGGCACACTTTCAATTTTCGGAAAACACATAAAACTTGATTATCTTGATTAAATTGCAAATCAAAAACATGTTTCAAGGATTACTTGTGTGCCACACACACACACAGACACACAAGCGCAGTGAGAGCTTATCAAACCACACACAAACACACGCACACACACACACACACCAGCTCACCCCGAGCAAGGATATTTGTATACACATGGCAACAATGTGAGGATATAAATAATAATTGTATACTGCAGACAAGATTGCCAGGCAGGCCGATATTGTGGGTGCGCCCATGTTAATCTGTTAACAAGAAGCTTAGATCGATTTCATTTCAAAAGTGTTTATATCAATTTAAAGTAATTACAAGCAGCCGCAAACACAGAGCAAATCGCCAGATGTACGAAAGCCTCTCGAACTTGGGTCTGCGTAATGCGAATATGACGAGAGCTGAAATTGGCCACGCTCCAAGGACTCCTTTGGCTGGAGGAGCTGCTCCAGATTCTCCGAGAATCCTTTTAATCTGGGGCCACTCGGCTGACAAGTGTGTTGACAAATGCTGAAGCTGCAATTGTTTGGATTGCCAAAAGTTGCCTTTCGCAATTAATAAGATTATTGATTCGGTGCGACAAGATGCGGCGCCAGATTCGCTTGTGGGTGTTGATTAATGTCAATCAACTGATTAGTTGCAGCTAAACTAATTGAATTAAGGTCCTTGGGGACCGGCAGCTCTTTGCGGCGGAGCACGAATGAAAGTGCAACAAATATCCTGCTTGGCTTCCCTATTATTGTCAAACGATTCAAATTGCCTAGGCACCCGGAAAATGATTGAAATTGCGAAAGACACACTGCTTTGCTTCAATTTGCATAAGTGTGATATGGTTATGTGCTTGTTTATTTAATTTGAAAAAATTTGTTTTTGATGGCTTACCTATTACAAACCCCTGAATCAAATCAAAATCATTTTCATTACATGCTTCACTTCTGTTTAATTGCTCGCCAATCGCCTATAAAGTATTTAGTTGGTACAGAATCACTTGTATTTACTTGTATAACTTGAATTTACTTGTACATGGTAGTAATTTCTAATAGAAATTAATAATAGTAATGGCAATAGTAAAAATAAAAATAGAAGAATTACTTTGTTGCATCAAGTTTGATCCGCCTAGCAAGTGCCAGATTTCTTATAATTAACATTGAATGGCAGATTTAATAAGATTCCAGGCATATATCGACTATTGGAAAATTCTTCAATTTAATGGCGTGTTATTAATATTTAAACAAGAAGAAATAACATCTTGTATATGTTAGATAGGTAATTCTCTAGTTATTTAGTAATATATACTTTGACAGTTCGCAATTGTGAAGCTCTGAACTCTAATTCACATTCGCAAGCTAAGATAGCTAAATTATGATACACATTTTACCCCAAGCGTTTTTCTGCCATTCAGGGCTTATGGCAAGTGCCCAAGGGATCGGATGGAAATGGCTGAAATTCCAGGCAAATCTGGCAACTGTGGGGCTGCATTCTATGTGCACTAATTAAATGTCAGCCCAAAAACTTAGAGGTGCAACTACTGCTGCTCTGCTGCTGTTAAAAATGCACGAGGCACGGATGGCAACTTTCGCAGAGTGGGGCTTACAACTGGCCACCTGGCTCAGGTAAATCTGGAAATGTCAAAGAGATTAGCCGAGAAGGTGGCGTGGCCGGGGGGCTGGGCGGGGCTGGGCGGGGCTGTGTGCCGAATACCCGAACTAATCTTACCAATTCTAAGCGCATTGTCTTGCCAACTTCTGCGGGCTAGTTACGCCTTTTGTCCGTGTTCTTGCTGTCATCCTGCGTCCTCCGCACCTTGCGCACTCTTTTACCTTCTTCTTTTTCTGCCCAGGAGCCGATGGTTGTGGGCGTGGCCGGGTATCAGGGCAAAAACCTGTGTTTGTACGAACGTACGTGTGCGCAAAAAGCGAAAAGTGCCAGCGGCTTCGTGTCCGTGTGTGTCGGCTGCTGCCTGTGTATTGGTGTCGGCGTGGGTGTGTATGTTTGCACTGCACTTATGCACATGTGTACAAACAGTGCGGAGGGGTGGAGGGGCGGAGGGGTTGAGTTGAGGGGGAGTTGAGTAGATGACGCTGTAATAGCATTCAAAACTCTTACTAATGAGCAGCAAGGCGCGCGGGAGGAAGCGAGAGGGAAACGCCGAGTGGGCGGGAAGTCGGTGGAGATGTTGGTAGGTGGCGGGGGAGGGGGAGGGGCTAGCTTTTCCGGGCAGGTGATGTGTTGTTGCCTGCAGCGCGTTGCCAGCAATGCTTGAACCAATTTTACATTGTACCCCGCAGAGTAAAAGAGAGAGGCAGTGCACTGGGAGAAAGCTCAACTAAATATTGCGTTGTAAAAGGCATAATAACCACAGGCCTTGATTGGAGATGTGAACGAATATAAATTGATTGACCAAAACTGAGAAGCATCTTCAACTTTTTACAGTGGAGGGAATAATCTGTCATGTTGCACACAACGAATTGCAAAACTGTCACTATCCCAACACATATTTTTAGCATTAACTTTGGATTTCTACCGACGTCAAAGAAAAGATTTATATATCTTATAATATATATATCTTGTATCTTATCTTATATATCATAATATATCTTGTTGTAATGTTGGTTTTACACTCACTAAAGAGAATTGAATTATGTTAATTGGATACATTTTTTACGCTTTGTGGTCTAGAACAAAAACAATGGTAACTAAAACTATTTATCATGACAATAAATATTTTATTCAAACTAGAGCTTACTCCTCTTTTTTCCTGTGTGTTTAGGGAGCGCAAGGGGCGGGGCAGCGGGCCAAGGGTCATTCTCAGAAGGCAACAGCAGCGGCAGCCAGCTTCAAACTAATTGTGCAATTATTTTTGCATAAAGTGGCATAAACATGGCTAGAAGAGGCATTATGCGAGTGGCCCGACGTTTGCAACGCAGGGGCATATGTGATGCTTTTGTGTGTTCTCACGAGCGATGGATGGGCGGGATGGCGGAAAGGCGGGAGGGGCGGGAAATGCGGGAAAGTCGAGGGAAATGCAGGACGGAGGCGGCGGGTGGGGGTGGGGCGCGTGCCTAAGTGGCACTCGTAAAATTTGAATGCAATATTCATTATTTTTTGCACATTGTCTGTCCGTCCGAATGTCTGCTTGTCAGTTAGTTACATTTTGGCTTTTCTTTGTTGCGGCTGCCGCCGAATTCCTGTACGGCAATAGGATTGCAGCACAGTAAGTGGAACTACTGTTTAAGGATGATTAAAGTGGCTATGAAGCCGGCTACATTACGCATACGCCGTGTGGAACGTATGCCGGGTTAACTCACTTACAGTCGAAACTACACTAATTGTTGCCGCAGCCAAGGTATTCCTGGAAATGTAACTTATAGTTCAGTCTTAATCTGCTTGCGGTTTCGCAGCGCCAATCAAATGCCCCTTAATTCTTGAAAAGCCATTAAGCTTAAATGCGGTAGGTAAGCAGTTTGCTGCTAGACTAGATGTTTAGCTGTTGCCCAAATAATATTAATTTTTAGCTCATATGTAAGGTAAAAGTTAGATTTAACAAAGCTTACGAATATGTAGCTGGCTAAAAATACAGAGAGTGAGTTCATTACTCGGACTCCTTTTAGCTGGGTATCGGGAATCTGATAGAAGAGGCACTATACTATGGCGATTCGACGAACAAGGGCTTGTGACCCTTATTTAATTAAAATATCATTTTGTGTCGGTAAAATAATGGCATGTGTGCTTGTGGCCCAAAACTATTGCAAGTGACTTGCCTTTCAGCTTTTCAGGCAGTTGTCAGACGCACACTCGAATGTTTACAGTTTGGCACTCTGGGCAGCAAACTTAATTGAAGTTTAATTTTTTAACTTACAATAAAAACTGTGAGTATGGTTTGGTATTTGCGTTTGTCGATGTTGACGACGCCTTTGGAGAGCCAGCGATGCGAGCTGGCCAAACAGACCAAGCGAACTTGCCCAACATCTCCGATGGCTGCATGCCATTTTTTCGACAATTAAAATTAAAATAATTAAAATTTCAATGAAACGAAGGGCGACGTGTGTGTGGGTGAGTCTGGGTGTGTAGCTGCAGTGTGTAGGCAACCACAACAGAGAGCAGGTCCTGGCAAGGACAACTGCAAAGTAGACCGCAGCAACCAGAAAGCCAAACAGAAGCGCTACGCAGCAAGGAGTCGACTTGCTTGTTGACGGTGGCGTCTGGCCCAGGAATTTGTGCAAATATGTAAATGAAATTGTACGACTCGGCACACACTCGTGCACCCGCATGTGGCAGCTGCAACATTCGAGCAGCAGCAGCAGCAGCAGCAGCAGCAGCAACATCCCCACAGCAACTGGCGGCTCGCAACTAGACGAGGTGCAAATGGGTCTGTGTGGCTTGCTTTCTGCTTTTTGCTCGAAGGTTGTTGACTTCTGAAGTTCCTCGTCGGCGGAGGGCGGCGCACTTTGGCGCTACATTTATTACATTTGTAATTGTTGTCAGTCGGAGTTGCCGCTGCAGTTGCGCCGCAGCTTTAATTGCCAGGGCCATTCCGGATTTCGCTTTCCTTCAACTGGCAAAAGATCAATTTGTGTCCCATAGAAACATGAATGGTGAATGCTGGATGCAAAGTTAGACTCACATGCCGCTTTTACTGGCTGGTAGACTTTTACCTTTTATTGCCACTTAAGCTTAATAGTTTGCTCTTGCTTAGATCTACTTTCACATTTTTATCCCTCGAATTTATTTATTTATCGAATTTACTTATGCATTGGCTTTGTTTACTTCCAAGATTAATATTTGCATTTTATTTATATAATTTTAATGTATTTCGCCGAATAAGAGCCAAAAGCGGAACCGCCCTGTTAGTGTGTGTCAACTGCAATTTCGCGACGCGTGTTAACGGAAGTCGTTGCCAATCGGAGGAGCTTCCGCCTCGGTGGCTTTTTCCTGTCCTGCGGCTCCGCCTTTAACGGCTCCTTTGACTTTCGCTTTTCACCGTCTTGGGCGCTCGGATTTGTGCGCCGTCCTGCATGCGAATTCTGTATTTAAAATGCCTTTGCATATTTCATTAGCGTTTGAAAAATGCATGAGCTGCTAATTGAAAACGTTTGTCGTGCCCCAGCTCACACAAACAGCAGACCCGTACGAGGATATCCCGGGCCCAGCGGTGCGTAGAGAGGAGAGTTTGAAAGTGGGGTAAAAAAGGCTAAAAGGTGCCATCGTGGCACTCAAAAGCCGGGCAACATAGTTTAGCACTTTGCTCCGCCATTGCCCAAGAAATCAAAGCCTTCCGCCCTTTCGCCATCGCTTCTAATGTATGCGACCTGCACTCAAAGTTCGCCTACAACATGGCCAGTCCTGGGGTCGTCGGGCTTGGGTCCCGGTATTTTCGCATTGTACGAGTACGAGTACGAGCTTGTGAGAATACCTAGACACATGTAGTACCGGGTCTTCGGGGTCAGACCCTCGCAGAGCCCCAACACACTGGCACACCTCAATCACTTCCGGTGAACGATGAAGTAGCTCCTTTGCACGCTATTATTTTCCTGGATCCCTATAGAAGAGTGGAGCCGAGGTCGTACGTAATTGGAACGTGTGGGAAATATCAAGCGACGGCACAAGTCAAAGCTGAAGCCGGCCTACACTCGAATAAAATAATTGTAATATCCATAGGTCGATATAATTATAATTAATTAACAACTAATTAACAGTTTTGTTACTGCCCATTTGAGCTAAACATAAGCATGTCTGTTTAGCTTATGCTCACATTCGTGAATGAACTGGAATCCTAAAAATGCTTAAATATAAATCCAAATAGGTTATGCTTACTAAGTAGCTGTATAATTAACAATAAACTGCGTACTCGGACCATCAGTACATAATAATTTATAAGCGTTTTGCAAACTTAATTGTTATTTGCCGTGTATCCCCGGCCGAAGTGGCTTTAGTGCGGCCTTGTTTTGCCGGATGTCCTGTTGGAAGCGTAAATAGGCATAAAACAACGAAAAGAACATTTCTATTACCCCTTCGCCGGCCGGAGCCGCCAGCGAGCCGTGAAAAGTTGTCTAAAGTCCTGCGGCAGCGAGGCGGAAACGCTGCCAGGAGCTGTCTAATGGCTACGCAGCAATCCAACAAAAATCCAACAGCCATCAGCGATCCATTGCATAGGCGTTTCAATTCGCTGGCAATGCAAATTTCCATGGCAACGCGAGCAGCCAAAGCGGTAAAACGCCAAATCGCCACCGACGGCAGCTCATTATGCCAGCCACGGCTTTTGTTCCGCCCTGCCAGTGGAAAATACTCGAGTGGAAGTGGAAGACGGCTTGGCTGCCACCTCGTCCACTTGACACCTGGCTTGGCTGAAGCCCCGCAGCCCTGCTGCAGCTCGTCCTGCTGGTAAGGAGCCTGTGCCAACCGCAAAAGCTTGCTTAGCCAGTCTTAAAGTCGCGCCTCGAAAAGAACAAGGAGCTGAGCCGGAGACAAAGCACAAGTAACCGTGGCCAAGTGCCAAATACACGTGCACCTTCCGAGCACGTAGCGCCCCACGTCCAAAGTCCCCGCGCGACACGATAAACTGCTTTTAGTCAACTTTAGTTACTTTGGTCAGTGCCCGCCGCTGCTGCAGCACAACAACACTGGCAGAAGAGCAGTAGTAGTAGTAGTAGTAGAAAGAGGCATTCATTTTCCATTTCTGACAGGGGTTATGCGAAAGGTTCAGGAAACCCAAGCGCAATGAGAGATTCCGAATGCAAATGAAAGCTGTGGCATAAAATTTGTCCATCTTGTGTGCCGCTCTTTTCCCCAGTGCATCGTCTATGAAGTTTCCCTTTGCCAGTGCCAAAAAAGAAAACGAAAAGAAACTCCAGCTCGGCGCTGCTGGTCCACTATTTACAACTTTAGTTTTGTGCTTTTCGGCGTGCTTTGTTTGCTTGTCTCGTGTGTTTTGTCCTGCCTCTTATGTTCTGCTCCGAAATGTGTAAACAACTTTGGGCGCCCAGCCCAGTCCAGTCCAGCCTAGTGCAAGGTGCACGGTGCACGGTGCACACACACGGAGCATCACGAGCCACGCTGCCCCCTCCCAGGTGTTTTGGCTTTCAGGCTCTCAGCTGCGTTCTGACCACCGTCCGCCGTTAATCCGTGATGTTTGTTTACCTTGGAGCCCGGGCGGGCAACTACTTCTCCGACTACGGGTGCGGATCTGGGTACGGGTCGGCGAAGGAGCCCATTCATCTTGCGAACGCAATAACAAAGACTTAGCCAAAGATTTGGTGCAGCCAGTGTGCAAATCCATTAAGTGCACAGTCTCGATATGAAGTCGGTCTCGACGAGTTTGTCGCTGTTTGCCTTAGCATACATGCAAAGCGATGGGAACTAAGAGTTTAAATTTAAGGGTATCTATTTAAGGCAAATAAAACTATTTATTGGGCAGCCATCTGAGACACTTAGTTGTAGCAGCAGCAATCGTTGACTTTTGAGCTATTTGCAAAGCCAATTAATGGATTCAACTGAATCACGGATTGTTTGAACGACCGACAATAGAAGGGCTACGCGTTGAAGCCCAAAAGGCTTTTCAAATTTAATTGTTTCCGTGGCGGTGCAATTTTTGAATTTTTAATCGGTTCAACCGCTTTAATTCGCATTTAAATTAATTAAAATCACTTGCGACCAGACCGATGCTGCTACAACAACAACTGCGGAAACTGCTCAACGACGGCAAGGGAAAAACCCCAAATTAACTTTGCAGCGATACAGAATACAGAATCGGAAAAAGCCGCAGCTGGGTCTCGAATCGGGAAAGTGGAGGTCCAGGAATCCAGGAAACCAGGAAGCCGGGGGTCGGGATGTCGGGGAATTGGATTCAGGGCACGGCAGGTGGCAAGCGACGGACACAAAAGGCGCGACCGCAAAATCGAGGGGCTGGGGCGTGGCCAGATTCCCGGACAAGGACTCCATGTTGCATTTTATTTTAATAAAGACTTTTAATTGAATTTTCAATTGTTGCGCCGGCTTTGATGGGTCCGTGCCATCGCAGCACTCGTTGTTGGCCGTTGTAATTGTTGTAATTATTGTTATCATCATTACAATGTTATGTAGTATCGGCCACGGCTGCAGTTGTTGTTTTCGCAGCAGCGCAAAAAGCGCAAGTGTGTGGTTAAACAATTACACGAGGTGGTGCTGGGTGCTGGGTTTTTGGCTGGTGGCTGGGGGGCCGAGGGGCGGCGATAAGGGCTTTCCGCCCAGCTCCGCCCGCCCGATTACTCAGTCCACGTCCGCCAATCGCGAGTCACGAATGGCGTTCGCCACTTCCGTTTCCGCTGCCGCTGGAGCTGATGTCGCTGCTTAGCATTGCAATGCCATAAAAATTAATAAAAAGGATCTGGCCAGCCGCTTTTTGCCATTTTCCGCTCGCACCACGTTAAATCAATGAACGTGGCAACAATTAAAATATTCTGCCTGTTTCCGTTTAACCAGCGACAAAATTTGCCCTCCACATTACGAGGGTATGCTGGACAAAGTGCTTCGTTTTATTTTTTCAATTTTTATTACTAATAGAATATCGAAGAAAAATCGAGTTCTTTAAGGAAACATGCATGTGTCAGTAAAAACTAATTCAAATCAATCTACGGTATTAAATATTTTACACACACTCGTACGCTGGGTGCTCTGCAATCGCATACGTGGACTTGGCCAACCTTTTTGCTTTATCTCGTGTAATTGCGGAATTTCAATAATTTATTTATTATGTGTAAATAAAATACAGAGTCGAGTTATTAATTTTTAATTTTCCCCCAATGTTGCTTTTGTGTACGCAGGCGTTTTATTGTTGAATGCTCCACATTTTTTCGCTTAATTTTCAAGCTCTTTATTGCACTTAAAGGCAAGTACTCCCACCCATTCACATCAGTATAAATCGCTGAAAGCTGCGAGTGCATGAAATGCAATTGTTGTTCGAAATGCATTTGAACAACCATTTATTGGCCAGCATTGTGTGGATCGAGAATTTTGTTTTACAACATTTTCAATTAGTTCGCGATGCAGTTTATTGGCTATTGTTTCCACGCTAAGTACCTACAAATGCGCCCGCAAATGCAGCGAGTGCATCGGAACGCAGTCATTCTTTTGATTTTTTCCGGTTGGCAATAATAGGCAAATATAAATATTTACACTTTGTCTGTTTGCCACTTTGCTAATGTAATTCTGATGCTAAGAAAATGAATAAAGAATGGATTAGTCTGCTGTTTCATAATCATTCATCATAATAATTCATCATAATTTAATAATAACCTGGGCTTTAAATATGAATTCCTTTTTTATTTTTCGCATTGATTGATAAATATTAGGCTGAGATCTTGAAAGGACAATACACAGACAAAAATTGTAATGTTAAGAATGATAATTCGAATTTAAATTGCAATTCGGCAGCTGTGATTATCAAGGTGAATGTTTGCAACTCCGGAATGCGTTATGCACGTGTGTCGTCCATTTTACTGGTCAGGTGATTAATTTTAGTCAATATTTTCACACTGGCAGTCCACTTTAGATGTGCTGAGTTGATTTGGAAGGCCTTCCCACTTGACTGGCAATACTTTTCATTAAATGCAGCCTAAGATGGGCTTTTGAGCCATGCGGAGCACAAAGTGTGTGTAGCTCTGAATTAATTGGGTGCAACGGAGACTTCTTCCTGTGACGTGCAATAAAATTTTTAATTGAGTTTCAATGACTGCAGGGCTGGGGCTGGGTACTCGCAAATGCTTCAAATTAGTGCAGCTCGGAGCTCGCACATTTTCACATTTGCATCTGCTGCTGCCGCTGCTGCTGCTGCTGCTGCTGCTGCTCGTTGCTCGTTGCACAAATGAGATAAATCAGGCGGGGGGAGCTGTAATTACCTTGCCAAAGTGTGCGAGCGAACTTTGCTCATTTCCGGAAGGAAAGCGTGGAGGGTGCAAATTAAAAAAGATGGAGTGAAAAAGATCTGAGTCTACAGTTTGACCGTTTCCCACTTTTTTGGTCCTTTTGTTTCGCGGCAAAGCGCAACAAAAGTCGGCAACCGCAGACCAAGGACGACCCAGCATAAGAATCTCGTTGGGGTCAGAGTCGGAGCATGTGAAAATCGAATTTCCATCCGAGAACCCTCTGCAAAGCCACAGCTGGAGGCGGGGAAGGAGAGTCCAGAGGCGGGGGAAGCCGCATTAATTAAAATTTGAATGCACGCTCAAAGGCAAGCGCAAATCCGACAAATTTTTCATAGGCTAATAAACTTGAATGCCACTCCGGCAAAAATAGAGCAATCCCGACCTGACATCTGCCATCCGAACGGAAGGGGAACTAGAAGCGGCGCCACAAGTGCTGGCCTGGCCAACAGTGTTTTCGCTTTTCGCAATTCGCAATTCGCATTTCGCATTTTGCATTTCGTGTTTCGTGTTTCGAGTTTCGCTTCCCATTGCTGGTTTCGTCTTATTTATTTATTTTTTATTCTGCCGCACTGTCACCCAATTATGTCACACAGTGTACAACAAATTAATGCCTCGTTGCGTTGATTGCGTCGCCGCTGCGCGCCAAAGTATGCAGTGCGAAATGAACGCGCAAGTGAAATCACTAAAAACATTTCCATTTCCGGCTCGAGACTTCAGATGCCAGACTACAGACTACAGACTACGGCCCACTGCCGTGTCTACGACTACGGTACAAAATACGGCATATAGCATACGGCATATAGCGTATGGCATATGGCACATAGCCCACTGACAGTTGTCTTTGTCTGTGTTGATGTCTGCTGTCTGGTTGGGTGTGCATTGATGTGATTGCGTGACAATTTCAAACAGATTTAACCGCCAATTTAAAATGAAGTTAATACACACGAGGGCTGTCCAGCGGAGGAGACCTAAGAGACGGGGGAGACTGCCGACCCCGACATACCTACTACAAGTAACGTACAATTTTCCAAAATTTTACTTGCCCACATAGATTTTCATTTACTGGCAATAATTCTTAGTACAAGGTTCATATGATTCGCACTGACTCTAAAACACTATAGTTTTGGAAAAAAGCAGGAGCAACAAAAGAGATGTGCCAGATTTGCGATGGTAATGAGCTCCATATTCTCAAAAAGGTCCAGCTCGACACCTAGAATTGTCCATCAGGTAGATTCCATTAGGTGCTGAAAATAAGCAGAGAGCGATGTTTACCATTCAACCAGCATACCCGAGGCCAATGGCAGCAATGGAAAGGTATCAACGGCCCGTCAGCGGTGCAGTTGATGTCGAGTGCAGCCGGGTATTTTGTTTTTCGCTTCAGCTTGCTGCATTTTAATAGGGCGGGTCTGAAGCGTCGGACCGCTCTGATCTGCCACCGACTAGCGGATGGCCAGCGGCAACGGTGCGTATGTGCGTTCAGCCATTGGCAGCTGAAAAATGTATTGTTAAATTCGCGATTTTTTGTGGGTTGGCTCGGTCGGCTGGCTGGATGGTGGGCTTTCCTTATTGTTTTTTAACGCTTTTTTGCAACGCTGCACTGAGCTTGTGTCAGATAAACGTTTTAAATGAAACAAAATGAATGAATGATAAATCACTCAATCGGTTTGAATAAAAATGTAGCGCGTGTAATAAGATCCGATGGATATAATCGGACTGACAAACATTTGTAATTCAATGGCTTTCAGACAGATTCGATCAATTGTCCTGGTGCAGGAGACTCTTTTCGTAATCCGGGCAACTGGCCACACACCTAAGCCAAAACCAAGTTCTTTTCATGCTAGCTGGTATCCAATCGATGCTGGATATTGCCTGGCAAAAGCCGCCTAAACACATTTGCCAGCACACTGAACCATAAACCAATTGACAAGGCAATCATTTGATACAAAAGTGAAATGCTCGAATCAAAGTGAGTCCCTGTCGACCATCTTTACCATTTTCCCCCTATAGTTTTGGCTTAGTGGCAATCAGCAGTGCATGTAAATACCATGACAATGCACGCAAATATGGGACGGGATTGGGGAAAACTCGATGGCATTAGTCGCTACAAAGGGATCCACACACTCACTCACTCACTCACACTCGAGCAGCGTGTTGTCCACCTGAGTTGTCAACAAACCGTGAAATTATCAACACAAATTGGACGTTGATGTCGAGGACGAGAAGCAGATTCCGTACTGCTTGTTTTTCATCTATTTTTTCTGCGCCACATCTCCGACGCATATGTAAAGCTCCTTTGCCCTCAAAAACCTTTTAATAGAAATGGAAAGTGCTCAGAGCACAAAAAGGACAAACATGCAGCACTTGAGATAAGTGGAATGGTAACTTCCAATGCTAAGGCTGCTGAGGATTCACACTTTTAAAAACGGATAACAACTATTAGATGCATTCGCTTAAAAAAGATATTATGTTTATTCTAATACGTCCGAATTGCATTTTTTGGAAGCATGTTGAATTTAATTCACAACGAAGAGGATCGCTATAAAAAAGAGCTTTGACTATTAGATACCTGAAATTCCGTGGCAGACATTTTCTTTTTTGTTTTAAGGAGCTACATTTCAAAAACGATTTCCAGATATGCCCTTTAATGCCATCTTTCGAAATAAATATCTATATCTTTCGAAATAATACCATAAATAATTTATGTTCTATTCATAAATCATGTGAATTGCGTCTCTGGCATCAGTCGAATATGTATGCTCATTCTTAAAACTCCGATTCTCATGGTTCAAAAATATATTTACAGCTTAGATTATATCAGATAATATTGAATAATATAATAGATATATAATTCTATACTGATAGAAAAGGTTATTTGTAGATCAATTTAGTTTTTAGCCCGAATGGAAACTTTTTATATTGTAATTTTTAAAACCACTAGCACAATATGCTCAGTAGAATGGCCAAATGGAGTTACTAGTCTGCGTCTGAATGCCGAGGACGAAGGCTACCGGGTCTCGTCTCAGATAAGCCAATCGTAAGGCCAAGGCGACGTGGGATCTTCCTTGGACCTGGGCTAGTTTCCCAGCACTCTGCTTTTAAATCCGATTCCCAGAATCTGCACTACGACTCGAATGCATGCATAAGTGTTGGGCAAGTGAAAAATTTCCATAAGATTTTCTGCGACGGCGGCTATTTATCTTTGCAGTCGGCAAATGCAGGCGTCGCGATACGGACAAGCGCCGGAAATGGGCTTTATGCACCATTTGAATGCCCTCGTTTCCGGCGTTGGCCGACCTTCAGGCGGCCGCCTCAATTAGTTCATTACGCTAAACGTTTGCATTGCGCCTAATTTCGTCTGGAGTTCTTGGGTTCTGGAGTTCTGGAGGTCTGTAGGTCTAGAGGTCTTGGCTTTCGCTCCCATTCGCTGCACGCAAAGTGCAACTGGGATCCGAATTTCGGAACCAGAGCCAGAAGCCAGAAGCGAAAACGGAATTTATTTCTCAATTCCCACTTCAATTTCGTAAATTGAATGAAAAAGCGCTTAAAAATATACAAAAGCAGACCGTGCAGCCAGACCAAGCATAACCCAAATAGTGGAACAAAAGCACACGGAACATGGAAAGGATACAACGGGCGGCCAGGGACCAGGGACCAGGGGGCGTGGCAGGGCAAGGACAGGCAGCAAAAAAGGCAAGCGAGCGACGAGCAGAGCGAAAGGAAATCTTACAAATAAAACGGAAGTTAATTTACTACGTAAACCGAAAAGCATGGCGCAGCCACATCCGGATGGAAAGCGAAGTCAGAGGTGGGGCAACTCCGAAAATGCTACACTGTAAGGAATTGCAGTTGGACATTTAATTGGGCGACTTTTTGCAGCCCAGCGCCCTCCGCTTAAAGTGCCCAAATATTTGCTCTGCCAACAGTGGCGAGCCCAAAAGCGATGAAGAGGTATTGGACCAGACATATGGCCAAGAAAAGCAGCGTGGCGAAGGACGGGGATTGTTGGTTTGCAGGTGGCAGGTGGCTGGTGGCAGGTGGCAGCACAGGTGCAGCTCGCAGTTAAACCCGCTTATTACGTTAACAATTGCAAATATCGGCTCGGATTTCGCGGGCGGACGAGACAGGATTACTTTGCATAATTTTAGGGGCATGCAAATAACAGCCAAGGGTTTCTTTGCCACACACACACCCACGAAACCGCACCAACTCTCACAGAGAGCGAGAAGCAGAGAGAGTCGCTGGCTTGCCAATGAAAGCATTTTGCGTCCTGGCCAAAGCGGAAGGAAATTTCACTAGCTGACTGCAGCAGCCGCAGCTTTAACCGCCTACGAATTGTTAGAATGCACAGTTGAGGTGGCCAAAATAGCACTCAGAGTGAAAGGCGAGACCTGTTTGCTCTTAAAGTTCTAGGACACAAAAGGCTAATACATTTTGATGAAGGGGCTAAAAACATAAAATTTAACCTACATTATGCCACTTCACTGGTATGACTAAGTAACAAAGGTGTCTTATGCTGTGAGGTCCATATTAATTTGATAACTGAGTGCTATAATTTTGTCCGCATCTGTGGCAGTGTGAAGGCGTGCATGGGCGGGGGCGTGGCCAAGCCACATTAGAGCAGAATGTAGGTGGCTGCGGGCAACAAAAGTATTTGTTATGCGGTGAAAATGCATAAAAATCCTGAGACCGGCATTTATTTAAATTTATGCCGTTATAACGTAATTTTGCATTACCCCAAAATGATGGCATGCACCACCCAGCGGCCCTCTGATATTTTATTGTTGCACCACCGAGTGTGGGTGTCTGTGGATGTGCGGTGGGCGGTGGGCGTGGCACACTTTGCTTTGGCATTTTTATACAAATTTTGCACATTCCGCGGCCAGCGCCACCGAAAAAGCCCAAAGCCAGAAAGTTGCGCTGTGCCGTTTTTTGGTTAAATAAGTATTTGGCAATTGTTATTTGAATAAACCATACTCCCGCGTCTTTTATCCTTTGTGCGGCAGTCCCACTTGAATTCATTCGCTATTATTATATTTTTTATCGCATTTTAATTGTTTATCAGTGCTTACGTACTCTCCCACTTTTTCCACTGCTGTTATTGTTATTGCAACTCGGGATAATACGAGACATATTCATTTGTTATGCATATGAAGTGAATCCAAAAATGAGCTGCGCTTTATTGCAGCGTTGCTATGGTAATTTTTTGGGCACGGACAACAAAGGAATAGTTCCCCAGTTAGAAGTGCGGATTCCGCTCGAATTAATGGCGCAGGCTTTAAAATGGGAGCTCTCCCACTTTGGGGAAACTGTAACCGGTTACAGTCCTGGCCCAAATGCAAACAGCGCGGAGCGGAGCGGAGCTTCCATTTGTCACTTCCAATTAGACGGAGTCAAAGCGAGTCAGGTGAACTTTGTCCCGGCTGCTAATCTCCCGACATCTGTGCCCAGTTCTCCAGACTTCGGACCAGGGGTCGACCCAGACTCATTCAATCAATTGAAACACTGGCTCTGCTTTCTCTGTTTTGAATACAAATTAGCCAGAGTGATGGCCGCCCCACAACATGCAGCTGCCACGCCTCCAATCAAGCGGACACACACTCTAAAAAAGGAGGGACTGCTGCATAACTTTGTTTTCCAGTACAAAACCTCCTCTATATTTGGCCCTAAATATAAATTAGATGTTTGGGAAGCGGTCTTTTTGCAACTTCCAAGAAGGAAATGACTGCTGAGCTTTAACGCCTTGTTCGTCAGTATTACTCGTATGTATTTTAAGTATGTGCTTGATTTGGAATTGAACTGGAAGATTAACATGTTTCCTTCACACAGTTTTGAGTTTAGCCGCTCTACTTATACGTACAGTTAATATACAAATTAAATAGCAAACAATTTTTGGCAGCGACTTAGGTTTTCCTGAGTGCACGTATCAGCTTGTAACACAAGCGTCGATATTTGCTCCAATGAAAGGGGGTTAATTTAAATGCAAAGTAATTAATTAGACACTTGGCTGGCAAATCAAGTAATCCAATCTGGAGCAAAGGACCCGCAGCAGGACTAATCAAGGGCAGACCCTGGGAAGGCGATCCGCAAAGTGACCAGCGGTCTGGCCAAATGTGCTGTACTATGGCATTCGAGTGGGAAACGAGTATGTGCCATATATCAATGCTCCGTGCTTATCCACTCAGTGCCCAGACAATGGCAATTTCAATGATTTTGTTTAGCTCAGTGATTCGGAGAATTGAGTTCGGCTGCGAGCCGTCCACATACGTATTATCCATATGCTACGTGCCGCAGGCAAATCGAGAACGCACAAGCCCACCGACGCACACGGTTCGAATGCCTCTCAATGAATTGCTGCCAATTTGCAATGGTTAATGAAACGCTTTGTGCCGTGTCGATTGCATCGGGTCGCTGGTGAGAGAGGGGAGAGGGGAGAGGGGAGTGCGACGAGCAGTCCTCGGACTAACTAATCCGATTCCCTACAGCTCATCTCCGGACACAGATACTGCACTTTAACCCGCTCACTTTCCTTGTTTTCTTTGACATTCGAGTTACATTTTGGCCAAGTTGCGTCGACTGACGGTCTGCACTCTGCACTGGAAAAAGGGCCAGAGCCTTTATATCCAAAATAGTTTGCTGCATCTCCTAGTAACGGCGGAATTTGGTGGCCCATTCAAGTTCCTTTCCCTTTCCTCATAAACAATTTAAGTTATTTAAGTAGTAGGAATTAACAATGATAAACAAGTGCCCCAGAAAGAGGGTATTTGATTTATTCATTCTTAAGCTACAGATCAGCTGTATAAAAAATAAGAAATATTTGATACAACATCTTTTATTGATAACTAAGATAGCATCTATACGATTAAGGTTCAACAGCTTTTCCCCCTACTGTTCTCCTGGCCATTTCAATTTTGTAATTGAGATTAGCTTTCGGGGAATAATGGAGATCAGATCATTTAATTAACTTTGTTTTCGAGCACGTTCCTGCCACTGCGGATGTCAAGTCCCATCTGGGTGGGTGTGGTCGCCGCTGCCGTGTACATACGAGTATATGTCCCCATATACCGATTGGAACGACTAGTTCTGGAACGCAATAGTTTAGTGATGGCCGGACATTGTTAGTGGGCTTGGCAAGTGTCCTCAGATGTCTGTTAATTTGCAGAGCAACAATTCCATTTGTTAACCCGGCTCGGGACCGCATCTTATGCTCCATTTGGCAGCGGATGAAGGAGCATCGGCCATCGGAGGCTCTTTGTCCATGTGTCTCGATTTCATTTCCGAAATTGAATTGCCAGAAATGTGGCATCAGTTCCGCACTCGAGCTGGGGCCCAGCTCTCTGCTCCCAGTTCCAATTATAATTATGCCAGTCTCAGTCTCAGTCGCTCTGAAGGACTCCATCTGCCCCGTTTTCTAGTCTACGCATTTCATTTACACTGGCTGAGCCGAGCCGGATCCGGACTTTCCTGACTCCGACTATCTTTGTCATCGTCTGGCTGCTGCCGGTGCTGCTATATTTTCACTTTTCATTTTCCCTCTCGCATGGCTTAGAATGAGCCAAATTGCATTCAGCTGTTTGTTTTTATGCGCTGTCACGAGAATTCCAAACTACTTTTGAATAATTTCATTTATTTATGTTGCCCATTGCTCGTCGCAAAAGTTTCGCTGCAATGCTCCGATTCTCCGCTCCTGCTGTCTTCAGTCAGTCAGTTAGTCGCTTATTTATTTAGTTTTCTTTTTCTCCCTAAACTGCTAAAAGACGCAGAACTTGTCGCTGTGTGTCAAAAGTTCTGCCTTGGGCCCTAAAAGGTCTCGTCCCTTTTCCGCTTCTGCTGTTGCGCCAATTGATGTCATATTGTGCTCGTCCTGCTGCTGAAATCGCAACTTGAATAATTTTAATTGGGCGGCTCGTTTTGTTTCCTTAGCCGCTAATCATTTTGCAAGAATTACATGCCTTCAGACTTTGTTAATTGTTAGTTAGTTAATTGACTCCTCCAGCAGTTCGATATTATAATCGTATAACACCTAATATGGCAAACTGTGCTGCAGTCTCATTTACCCTTTGAAGTGCCAATGGCAGGCTCTGGTAGTATGGGTCTCTACAAAATGCTTTTGGCAGGTGACAGCCAAACTGCAGCAAAGTGAGCTTGGCAGACTTCATGTAATGCAATTACGCATACGCCGCGTGCACCCGCCCAGAGTGAATGGCATGTGCGGCTAATTAGGTCCTAAATGCTCCACGCCATTTTGTTGTCAAAAGCTGCCTGCCCTGAAAAAGATGGGTGGCAAGTACTACCTGTCCAGATACTTGACAAGCAGCCAGGTCGCTGTTCCCAACGGCCACAGCTCATTAATTCACAATGCGATATTACATTAAAAAATGCGAGCATAGACGAGCTTAGTAAACGATGAGCAAAGGCATAATCATACGATTTTATTAACAGCGCGTAAATGGACAACCGAAGAATGAAGTTGGATCGAGAATGGCACGACGAACTGTTACCGTACTGCAGATTTGTATACCCCTTACTCGTGGAGTAAAAGGGTATACTAGATTCGTTTAAACGTATGTTACAGGTAGAAGAAAGCGTATGTCCGTATTGTCCGCCCCTATGAACATCTCGATCTCAGGAACTACTAAAGCTAAAAAGTCCAGATTAAGCATGCAGATTCCAGAGACAAAGCCGTAAGCGCCAGTTTGGTAAGTGATGTTGCATCCATATGCATATCCATGCATGCACATCTTTTCAGTTTTGTATTGGTCTTATAATTTAGAATCGATTTTCCCAAAAAACCTTTTTCCCTAGCGAACTCTAACGTCTACAAACCGCTCAGTAGCGATATGCCAAAGAGAATGTTGAATCTCGTTCGCAGTCACACTAGCTGAGTAATGGGTATCTGATAGTCGAGGAAATCGACTACAGCATTATCTCTTGTTATTCCAGCTTTCTGTCATCGATGCCGAAACTTCAACTACCCCTCCAAAAGTATCATCTGATATTTTGAAAGAGGGCCGGGCTAATAAAAAAGCTTTGCAGACTTTTGGGGAGATTTTATTTGAATGGCGTTGGCAATACTAGAGACCAGTTCATTATAGGCCTGGAATATTAGTGCAATAATAAACCCGAATAATAACCGAACTTTTAAACTGTGCATGCAGAGAGCATATTCCTATGGGACTATGGAGATTGTCTTTTGTAAAAGATAGTCGATCATATACTTTTGATTGCCAAAGTGCCCTATCCTTGCGGAAAATGCAAAATTCAAATTGATACATGGCGACGTGAGCGATGTGAGCGAGCTATTTTCTTTATCGTGCCGTGTCAAATTGCATAGAAATTGCCTGCGAATGCCTTCTAGCCAAGATTAAAGCATTATACTCGTATAGGCAAGTTTCGAGTGGCATTCGTGTGCTGGAGGTGCGGGCCACCAGGCGGTTCCAGCAAACTTGTCACTGGAGCAGAAGTTTCTGAATGCATTCTCGGCGCCAACTTTTTGGTGCGAAAAGTTGGCGCAAAATACTTTCCTCGAATATTGTTTTCGCATGCTTTTGTTGCGCTAAGCAGCTCGTAAGAAGCCGCTTTCCCCGACATTCTGTGCAACTGGGTCCAGATCCAGATCCATCCAGACAACGTAAACTATGCTGTCTTTTTAAGAGTTTTTATTTTGTCAGGTTTCTGTTGTCCCTTTTTCGGTTCGCCGTTTTGTTACGAGTATGCTTGGTTTTATTCGGGTTTCTTCTGGCATTTTTGCCATGTATTGGCATTTCAGCGCTTATTTGTATCGTTTTCGTTCACTTTGTTGGTACTTTGCTATGGCTTTTCTTTTTCTTTTGATTTGTTTTTGTGCGGTTGCTGTTTTCAATTTTGTTGCAAGCGCAAGGCCTTTTTGTTGCTTTTCTCTTTTCAGATTGTTGGCGCTGCACCATTTTTTTTTTTTTGGCAATTTCCTTAAAACGCATGAGCTGAAAAGTTGCCCCATGTAGGTATAATCTTTATTTTCTCCCATCATTTCTGTGAATATATCTGTGTTGGTAGGTATCTGTTTTCGAGAACTGTTCCAAAGACTTTGTAGCACCAGCATTTGGTATGCATTTGAAAACTGTGCAAATCCTTCATTAGACTCCCCCGATCCTCAAAGTGATTGCCCAAACTGAGCCGCTAGTCGTGCCTCCCGGGCGAACTGATGACGCTCTGGAGAGGAACTGGTGAGGACTTGGGGCTAACCCTTTGACGGCGCAGGCCAACTCACTTGAGCCCGCTTCAGAATCGAGTCCCTGGAGGCATCGTACGGTCGCTGTTTGGAGGGAATCTCCAGCACAGTGGGCACGGCCAGATGGTGAGCATCGACAGTGGGGCGAATCATATCCGCGTAAACCTGGTTGATCAGGATGATGGCTATGTCCGGGCGCCCAAGGAACTTTTTGAAACACTCTTCGATCTGGTCGGCAGTGGTGTCTGAAATACAATGGACTAAGATGTGAGAAAATGGTAATAGCCGAAAGCACCGATTACAAAACAGAGGGCTGATATCTGGACTGACTTCTGGAGCTAAGAAATGAAATTACCCCGTTCCACGACCATGAAATTGGTCTCGCGATCCTCGTCGACTTCGCCAATGCCACCAAGCAGAAAGCCGACACACGTGTCCTGCAAAAAAAGTGTGTATCTACACATGGACTTGTAATTAATATTCTTAGGCTCAAACCTCATCGCCAATCACGGCCAAAAGGCGTCCAAACTCCTCTGAGTGCGTCGACATATTTTCTTGGCTGGAAAAAATAACTGAAAATTGAAGCGAGCACCCAAGCCAACTGACACTTAATGGTCATCTCTAGAGAATAGGTTACTTTTCAGAGGCTTTGCCATAACTAGATTACCGTACCATATAAAAATGTATAAATCGCATTTGTTTCTGCCATCGTGCGACTCATTCTTGAGAGTAGGATACATGTGCATCTGCCGCCGATGACAAAACAATTGTTTGGGTGAAATGGATGTGGAAAACGGATGTGAAACAGGACTGAAAATGGGGAAAACTGCACTTGACAGCCACGCCGCATTTGATGGCAAAACGCTGGCTGCACTTCGCTGTTTGTAGTGTTGTCGAGCGTAAAACAAGTTTTATAATTGTTTAAAATGTTTGCTTTGCCGCTGTCCACTGCAGTGCAATTTTATAACGAATTTCTGTCAGTTGCTGCTCAAAACTTAATCGAAAACAATGGTCGGCAAGCGGCGAACTGTGTGTCAAATTGCGTGCTCGCTCCCTTCAGCTCCACCGTTTACGTAATGCCAACAGCTCCTAATTGGATTAGATAACTTCCCGAAGGGCTGAAGTTCCACCTCCGCCCACGAAATTGACGCACATATCAGCTTCCATTGTCCCCCTTAAAGCCCCGCCCAAATCGCCCAGATCTCGGCCTAAAGTCCCAGGCACCGAGTTGGTGTTACGTGTTGGCGAGGCAGTCTAAGCCTAAATGCCTAAATGCGGCTAATTGCCAAGCACGACTTTCGACACACCAGCTGCCACTTGAACCCAACACAACACTCGACTCCCAATTACAGTTAGCGTTTTTCAAATCAGCTCTAATTGTTTACAGTTTACAGTCCACACATCAATAGCCATCGTTGTTGTTGCCGGCGTGTGGCATAACTAATTATGATTAATGTTTCAAAGCCAGCCCCTGACATTTGCCATTAATAGACAGCTGGAGCAACGGCACACACACCTGCACTGGAAGAAATGCGTGTCATTTCGCAGTGATCACACACTCAACCTATTTTGCAAAACGAGAGCTTCTGTGGTATTTAGGTATAAATAGGTTGAAGCCGATCCGGATAACAAATATGCAACATTTTAAGCGATTTATTTAAAAATTACTAAATATTGCTGAGCACCAATATCATAAAAACTTGAATACTGGCTGCTGCAGACTTAACCAGTTTTTTGGCTTAAAAAATTCAAAATAATCTTGACCAATCGCTTTGCATTTAGTCAATAAAGCTAAGCAGCTATTTTATTTGTATACATAATTTGCTTATTAGTTCCCATTTTTAAATCATTTAATGCATATAAAGCGCTGTTCATTCGTTTTGAAACTAATAATTAACGTAATAGCATAGTTGAGGAATTCCATTCAGAAAGTTCGTCGCTAGGGCGAAGAATAAGTCTATTCGTTTTTAGTCAAAGTTCTGCAGGAAACTTAAAAGGCAACTTATTCAGACTGTAGATTTAATTACGGATAATATAATGAATAAATTGAAGATCCCTATAGTTCTCAAATGTTGTTCAAATTCACTATGTTGCTGAATAGTCACTGACAAAGACTCAGGAAGTAGAACTTTCGGCCAAGCGGAAAACTGTTATTGCACGAATTTCAGAGCCCGACAATGAAACTCCCATATGAACGAGAACAGCCAACTTAAAGCTCCAAGCCAAGCCCTAATCGAATCCCATCCCAGCCAAGCCATCGATGCTCTGGCCCGCTGACCTTTTTCCACACATTCGACTGCTAATGGCAGATCCATCGAGTTCCAGCTCCAGCTCCAGCGCACTGGCCAGCCCCAAACTTGCAACCGGCTATTCGTGCTACCGGTTTTAGTTTATTGACTGCCGACTGCTGACTGCTACCAACATCATCCGCAGCAACAGCAACAGCAACAGTGTGTCAAATGGCTTTTGGTGGCCGGCTTCTTAAATATGGCCATGGCGGCATTTAGTTTGCTGCGGCTAGAAATTTTCACTTATGCCTGACACGTTTCGCCTATTTTCCCGGTTTGGGCAGCTGGAAATTAAAATTTTGATTTCGAGTGCGCGGTTCTGGGCTTCCCATTTTTCGACGATTGCCCCTTTTCTCTTTTTGCCTAGATTGTATTACGCATGAAGTTAGGAACCTGGCTAATGAAATGCGGGGGTTCGCCTTAAGATAAAGAATCAAATATTGTTGCAAAATACATTGATCGTTATGTAGCTCCCAGCTGATAAGGAATGTAAGGAATAATAAATGTGATCCATTTTATATTTTCCCCTTACAAAAGCATATGTGCCCTTGGGAACAACCCACCTTAGGTTCCAGAAAGTGCTTCATTTGAAAGGTTGCTCATTCAGGCAATTAGAAGCTGCCGTTCAGCTGCCGCCAGTTGTGGGATAGTCGGTTCCGAGGGTACTGGTAGGTGTATATCCCAGGCGAACTCCGACTCCGGCGTGGCTGCAGCTCACGATGATGTCTTCTGGCCGGGACTCACTTGCTCTTTGCTCAGTTTGAGTGGGCCTGAACTTTGGGAAGGCATTTGGAAGCATCGCCGAGTGCAAGCACGCCTCTTATTTATTTAGTGCTTAAAATACCATAGCATTTGCGGGATTATATAATGAAGCCTGCCGCGGCCGCTGCTCCGCATGCACATCACGCAAATCAAGTCAAACCGAAAAATCGAAAAACCAAAAATCGACAAGTGGAAAAAATTCGCAATACGCTTTCTTCTGAGCTAAAATGATTCGCAACAAATTGAAATGAACCTTTCAGAGCGCGTATCGCTACTGCTGTTTGTGATGTCTCTGCTGCGCCGCTGATTATTCAACAATTTCATTGAAAGGTAAACAGGCGCTCACAAGAGTAAGAGCTGTAATCACAAGAAAGCCATGTGCGAAATGTCAAATGCACTCGAACCGAAGGCAGTACATGACATCGACATTAACGTCACGGCGCCGACATCGGCCGATATATCTCCCAGCCATTCACTTCACTTGCCAGGCTGACAACACACTATATTACTATGTGCACTCTCTCCGCGGCCAGCAATCAGTTGGGTTGCAAACGAATTAGCATAATGACAATATAATAAACAAGGGCAAAGGCCTCGTCGGCACTGCGAACCGCAAATGATCGCTAGGCAGGACCATCGGTGTTGCGGAGTGGAGGGCATCAGCCAGTGCAGGATTTGGCATCCCCTCCGCCGCCGATTGGAAAAGGCCTCCTCCAATTAAGCGGGCTGTTGTATGAACAAGTTGGAAAAACTTTCAATATTTCTATACTATTTCTATACTACGTTACATATGCCAATAACGGTGGTGCAATATGTTTCCTATCCCAACAAATTTAATGAATATGTTATGATATGATGTTATATGTTATGATAATGTTATGAAAATGTTATGAATATGGTGTTGGTCGAAATCCATTAACAAAAAACTCCGATAGGTCCAATAGCAGAAGTCAATCTTACGAAAATTGTAAATCTTACAATAAAATACAAGTTTAAAGGCTTCTGAAGTGGCATTATTTTCACATTGTATACATTTAACTAGGCAGTATATACATACTGTATATACATACAGTATATACAAACTAATGGGCTAAAATCACCCGAGAACTCACCCAAAAATTAGTGGATTCGGTGCCGAATGGCTTAAATGGTCACCCAAAATTTTAAAAAAATTGTTATAGTTTTAAGCATAAGAACAAATACTAATTTTACAAACTGGTTGAAAGAAGCTGTTGCATTGTTTTGAGGTACATTTTCATTATTAATTCCTAAAAAAATACTACCAAAATTATTAAAAATGAAATAAGTTAGTAAATATTATCTTGAAACATACAAGAAATATGTTGCGTTTAAATTTTGTTGATAAAATTTTTAGTTCAGCTTTTACAGACCGTTTGAAGTGAAGTTTCATGTGAAGTTTCAGATAGACGCTGGTTGAAATAAGCTGTGACCCACTGTATATTCTTATATGAGTTTTTTCATTTAATGTACATATCTAAAATAATCCATATAATCACAAGGGTAACAGAGATTTCTGTTGTATTGGAATAGAAGCACATGTCTCCAAATTGATTTTCGAATAAGTTATATTTCGGTTAGTTTTTATTTTCGGTAAGTTATACCAATAAATCACGGTCTTTTTTCGCAGTGCACTTGCCGACTGCGCGGGTGTTAACTGTTAATGTGGAGTTGGCTATTATGCAGGACCGAAGCCAAAATTCGTGTCAATGCATTGAACGCAGTTCTCTGGGTTGATGAACCCGGCCGAATGAGTCGGACCGAACGTCACAGCCCCACGCCCGAATTAAAGCCTCGTATTTGTGGATTCCACTGACGAACTGGGTCACCATGTGGCCGCCGAGTTGGCTGGCTGGCGGCGCTGTGGCCTTATTGGGGCAGGAAACTGGGGAGCGGGGGCTGCTGGTGGAAACCGTTAATAGAAATGCATTACAATCAAAGCGTTTTGGCGTTTGTTCCAATTCTGAGAGCATGCCGCACATTAGTCTCGAGTAATGGCCGTCTGCAAATCACGCCACGAATCACAATTTATCGGGAAACGTCACGTAATTACCAGTCGACGCCAACTACAAGATACATTGACAGTTGTCGAAAACACACGGTTCAGACTTCTTTCCGAACTCTGAATTCCCAGCAGCTGTCTCCTCTGCCGTGCCGCAGATGCGTTTGATTTGTGTGCTCCAACCGAGAGCCATGGCCAGAACCCAAAGCCAAATCCATGGCTCGTCTTCCACAGATTTTGTGGCTCCATTCTGCTCTGCCTTATTTCGTATTCCAGTCACAAAGGCGTTGTCAAGCGGCGACAACAACGACGCCGAGCGTGGTTGCCAGTCCTCCAAGCCAAACAGTTTCCGACACACTGTGTAGGAGCCCCAGAAGCCAAGAGCCGATCGACACGTCACTCTCCACGGAGCCAGGGAGCCAGGGGCAGCTGCTCCTCCGCCTGAAGATGGGAGTGCTGTAGTGCCGGCTTAATAAAAAGAGAAGGCCCACGTTAGCCAGAATGTTGTTGAATAACTCGTTGCTAATGACGATATTTTTACAATTATGCTCGAACCAGATAATGTCAAAGCTTTATGAATTTGCAGGCCAAAATGCTCAGCTGAGATCCATAAATGGTAAGTGATTTATAAAAATGCATGTTTCCTAACAAAAAATGGTACCTGTATCGAATAACTTGGCGTGCCAACTTGAATAATCGTCGAGAGAGGGAAGATTAAGAGTGTTGATCAAATAGTTTTCGGTTTCTAATTAGATGGAACCTATTTTTCTCCCTCTGTATGGCCAGATAGAAATCATTAGGCGTGTGCAAAAATCTAATGAGCCGGCGTTCCCTAGGCTGTTCCTATAAATAGTTTTCCGGAGATGGACATGCCAAAGATAATGGCCGTGCCAGATGGAAGACAAGTACGCAAAGGCGGTTCTCAGAATTCGTATTTCGTAGGCAGTTTGTAATTCCTTGCGCGGCAAGTAAAAACCCATTAAACGCGAGTACTTATGCAACATTTCGCATTTTCATTGACTTTCGATGGCATGACAGGCAGAAATCGGCGATAAAAACAAGGGTTTTGCCTGCTGCGAATTTGTGTGTGTTATGGGGGCTTACGCTAAACCTTTTCGAATTGCTGCCGCTTAATTGGCCATTTAAATTAATATAAATTTCAATTTATGCACGCGCACATGCTGCCGCAGTGCAAAATATAATGCGCATACCACATGTGGGCACGCCCCCTGCCCCCTGCCCCCTGCCCCCTGCCACGCCCCTCGGCGTCTCAAACAGGCGAGGCGTGAAAGAAACGCTCGGATAAAGAAAATGAAACACACACACACCAGATCAGCGCTCATAATACGCATCAAAACGAAATAAAATCGCTTTTTGTGATTGATTGAGGCGTGAGTAATGAAAAATTGAACGTGCAACATACGCAGACGGGCGGCTTGGTTAGCGATATGTGTTCCATGTCTGTATGACTCTGATTTTGTGCGCTACATTACCTTTGATTTCGATTCGCAACAAATCAGGCAGCCATTTACCTAAGAAGCTCCATAATAAATCGCAATGGAACGAATGCCGAGAATGGAAATGGAAATGGGAATGGATGCGAGAAGCGTGAAAAATATTTAATAAAACCGAATTAGCTCTGTGCGCACAGCTGGAACTCCCCGAGCAAATTGAGATGACGATGAGCGGACTCAGACTAAACAAAAGTTACAGGTCATATTAAAATGTCATCGTGCCATTGGCTCAGTCCAGTGGGCAGTGGGTACTCCGAAGGACAAGGTCCTGGGACAGCGGCTAACGACGACATGATGAAGCGTAAACAAACATGTCCCACTGGCGGACAGGCGGCGGACAAGGATGTCCAAAAGGACAGCAAGTAAAACAAAATGGAATTTTATTTTGCATTGGAAATGATTGCTGTGACTCACATGACTCGGCCTTTTATTTGTATTCGGAATGTTTTGCGAAAGGGCCAGCAGCATTTCGGCCAGAGTCCATTTGCTAAACGCCCCGTTCGCTCGCCCCTTTGTTATTTTCCAGCCAACTAGGAGCACTAGGCGAGCTCGGAGTCCTCGGAGTAGTTTTATTTGTGCCCAGTTCTGTATGATTTTTGCCCTGCCCCAAAAAGTTGCAGCAGAGGAGAGGCCGGCATCGAAAAAACCCGAAAAACTCTCTGGGGCACAGACACACACGAAGCCTGACTTTGGGGCGCTGCAGCTGCATTTGGAGCCGGAATCGGAGTTGGAGCTGGGAACTGGGAGCTGGGAGCTGGGAGCTCCAAGGAGATGACCCGCATGAAAATGCTGGCCCTGGCATATTTTTATGCCGCAAGCATGCCGGACAAATGGCTGAAATTTTTCCAGCTCCGGATGATGACGAGGACCGAAGGGCGAAGGGCGAAGAGCGGAAAAGGATGGGCGGCAAGGACGGCAAGGACAGCGGTGGCAGCAGTTAGTTTTCGACATGTGTACGTGGCCGCCATCAGCAGTTAGTCTGGTCCTGTAGTCCTGGCAAAAAAGTCACTTTTCCGTCGCAGCCCTTTCCTCACAAACATAGTTCCTTGGGTTCACACAGTTGAACCGCACACTGGAAATAAAAAAGTTGCACCAAAGTTGCGCTTTGCTTTTCAAATATTCCGGCTAAAGATATTAATAATATATATTCTGGGAGTAGAAACATGAAATGCGCTAACAGGATATCTCTTAAACTTTGAACTGAGTTGCCTCCTACTTGGGCTCCTATTTCTCTGAGTGCATCCCAGCTTCCGTGTCTAGTTCGAGGGGGAATATGTATGTAATATGTATGGGAAGAGAAATTGAACAGGTCGTTTGTCGCCCGCCCTAGGAATTTATGTGAGCAGAGCGCGCGCTGCTCGAGTTGAAAATTAAACATTGCGTATACGCCTAGGTGCATAATAATTCATGCCTGAAGTGGAGGCTGCACTGCTTGCCAGGCGACTGCAGGCGAAATTGTGTGTAAAATGTTTTAATATGAGCTTATAATATACGAGCCACAGACAGGACAACCACTTTGGGCCCAAGTGAGTGGCCGCCGCAGCTCAATTTGTGATATATGGCCCTGCCTGGGGAGCAAGAACTGGAGCCCCTCCCGGTTATTGGAGGAGCGCATTGGCTCGAAAGTGTTGTGCTTTGTGCTGCACTTCGGACCGAAGGCCATGAAATTTTATTGTTTAGTTTGCTGGCCGGTCAAGGCATGCGATATGCCTAAAAATGGCTGCCAGCCGGATATCCTGTGGCGCACGGCCGGCAATTGAATTTACATTTGGTTGTAGTCTGCCGGAGAAACACAAAAACACTCAGAGCATGGTGCGCTTTTTGCTGTGCACTTTCTGGCATTTGTTTTGGTTACCCTGTTGTTTCTGTGTCTCTTTTTAATTGAACTGGAAGTTGTTTGTGCTCTGAACGACACCCTGGAACAACAATAATGAAATTCTACGATGTTTTCTCGCCGGCCAAGGGGGCGTGGCATCTGAATACTTTAAAGCCGGGCGTGGCAATCACATTTTCCTATTGAATGCTCCGAATTCAATCAGGAACTGACCTAATTATAATCTGCGTAAATCCTACACACAAAACACACCACAGCTCTGATTTTGTTTGCGCTGTTTTTTCGAGTGAGCTCTGTTTAGTAGTTGGTTTCCATTACCGAACTGGCCAGCTCATGTGGTTTTCCTTTTTTCTGTCCAGCTTTCGAGCTGGAAAATCAATTATGCCCTGACTGCTATTTAATTAAATATGGTTGGCATTTTTTGCTGACTGCATATTAACGCAATTATTGGGGGGCACAAGCGGGCTTAGACATTTTATACGTTCATTCAGCCAAATATTCCGCGCCCACTGCAGGTGGAAAAAAGGATGCGGATGAAGAGGTGATCGGTCCTGGGCAAAATGCAATTGTGAAGCGTTTTGCAAATATTTTAGCACTTTTAAATAAATACATGCCGGCGGGGCAGCTGCACTTTGCTGCAATTTATGGCAGCCAAAGTTAAAACGAAAGCCAGGCCAAAAATTGCATTCCCGTTAGACGGGGAAAACCCGAGGACTGCGAATGGAAATGGCCGCCGTGAAAATTCGGAAAATTCAAATATTTATTTTAAATTTCTGCGCTGCACAAACATTTCCGTTTTGTTTTTTGTTTCCCAGGGTGAGGCTGCTCCTGGCTTCCGGTCAATTTCGATGCCAGTATCTGGCGTGTAAGCGAGGACTATGCGTCCATCATTTAGGTTCATAATTCATATACGAAAGTCGGCAGTAAAATTACATCAGAACACATCGAAGCAATTGGTTTCCATTATCTGCAAAGACCTTTGTCCTCACCAATAACGCAGTCATCTTCATGCTGCGACTGGATTTTGGCCAATTACTCTTTTAAAGAGCCTGGATTGCTTTCACATACTGGGAGTATCAGTTTACTCTTGCGATAATCTCAAGTAATCACGTGGGCAAGGTTAGGCGCCTTACTTTGTGTCCACTCAAAGAAATGATTTCAAAATTAGGTAACAATTAGGTATTATATTTATGAAAGCTGAAATATATTTTGGGACAAAGAAAGCATTTATAAATCGCTTCCTCGAGGTGAACCCAAAATTCTTAGATGCAATTGGCCCAATCTAAAGCGCACTATACGTTTTTGCAGCCCTTTTCGCTGTTCATCGAGTTCTGCTGGATGGGTTCAAGAGCCCAGGCCAATGTCATTGACATGCCGCGAAAGTAAAAGCCAAAAAGCCAAAAAGCCAGGTAAACGGACGTCGCTCGAGGATCACGAAGGGCCAGGATGTTTGGCTGAGTGGGCAGATGGAACCGGATCGCAATATTGCGACCTGGCCGAAAGACCCATGCAATCTGGGCAATAGTCTGCAATATTCCACAATTTCCCGAACTGCCGTTAATTACACAAATGCAAAAGTCTGCTGAGCGGCCAAATTGGTCGGTAATAAATAAATTCAATTGAATAATTTATTTAATTTATTTTCGGGCGCTGCCAGCGCGTGACAAAAAACAGTAAGCAAACAAAATGTTTTTCTTTTTCACTCCGGCCCTCCTGTGTGTGGCAGGTGGGCAATATGTGTGAAAAAAATTTGTCCGGGATGCGGAAGTGTGCAGAAAGCTGACACCGAGGTGTTAGAATTTGGTGCAGCGCAAAAAGGCCAGTAAAGCGCACAACAAATGGCAAACGGGACAAAACACATTTTTCAGAGCCACACAAATGTGCCGCACAGGCACAGGCACAGGCCAAGTGAATTTGTGGAACGAAAACAAATCGTTTAATTGGCTTTAGCAAAACGTAACCATTATACGCTCGCCGCGTCGCGATTATATAACCGTCCATATCCCAGCTTGGCCCAACAACGCTGCCGTTGGCAGCGCCGTCGACTGCGACTCGACTTCGAGTTGACGCTCTGATTCAGGTAAACCAGTTTGCTGCGCCAACTGGTAACTGCCCGCCGCCACCTCTGCGACTGCCCCACTTAGCCCAGCTGCGCGATCTGTTTGCTTCGATTTTGAGAGCAACTGACGCAAGGGTGCCGCACCACCTTTACCACTCCGCACACTCCACACCACAAGAGCCAACCACCGGGCGGCACCGCCAGCTCAACGGGTTTGGTGCGCTAGCACAGTGAGCTCTGGCTACAGCGATCTAGCTGTAGGGAGATCTAGCTTAATACCACTGCTAAATCATAGCCTCTTAAATACTTATAGCTGTTTAGAGTAAGTTACCACTTTGGTTCATCAAATTAGACTTCACGCAAGCAAATAAGTTCGAGTTCCCCTCTGCAGATTAATCATGACAACTTTTGAAACTTTTCTTTTCTTTTGTCCTACCAACAGCTTTTTAAGCACTAGCAGCTCCAGCGAGACAGTTAACATAGTAATACTGTGTCCGCAATCTGGTCCGAGGCGAGAAATTCGTGTGGGCCGTCGAGCGAGAGCATATAAGATAATGGAAAATCTTGGCGCGACTTAGTCGCTAACCTAACCTTAGTCGGCACATTCGCACTTCAGTCCTCGTCCGAGCCAGAAATGCAGTCCCAATGCCTCCTGCTGATCGCAGCCGTTGCCACGTTGCTCGTGGCCCAGGTCAGTGCCCAGTGGCCCAGTGGTTGCCCTTGCTGATGGAGGTGACTCCTTATCCCCCACTTGCTTTGCAGACTGCGGCCAAGTTCCGGATAAAGAACCACAACGACGCCGAGAAGGCGTTCGAGGAGTGCCGTGAGGAGTACTACGTGCCGGACGACATCTACGAGAAGTACCTGAACTACGAGTTTCCCGACCACCGACGCACCAGCTGTTTCGTCAAGTGTTTCCTGGAGAAGCTCGATCTGTTCTCGGAGAAGAAGGGATTCAACGAGCGCGCCATGATCGCCCAGTTCACCTCGAATAGCAGCAAGGATGTGGCCACGGTCCGGCACGGCCTGGAGAAGTGCATCGACCACAACGAAGCCGAGTCGGATGTCTGCACCTGGGCCAACCGCGTCTTCTCCTGCTGGCTGCCCATCAACCGCCACGTGGTGCGCAAGGTCTTCGCCTGACCTGAATGTGGTATAGTACCCTGTGCTCCCCACAGGATAATGTAGCAATAAACATTTTTAGTTTTCAGATATATTTTCTTTTGTTTTACTTACTGAACTTGAAAGTTACCTCACAAAAATACTTTCCCCATTCAATATGCTTTGTAAGCAAAGAACTAAATACCATTTTAGGCATTTTTTCAACTTTTTATCTGTGGTTGATGATTGGAGATGTGCATTATTTATTTAAAAAACGGGTACAGCTTAAAATTGGTAAATGATTGTTTATTTCAATTGTTCCGTTCTCAACATTTCAAGCTGACAAATGTTTGCTAATAAACATTATATGCATGCAATATGTAAAATGCCTGAGAAATGAATAAATATATTCAAATATATATTTATATATAAATATAAATATCCTAGTAAGTTGTTTCCTAAGGATATGTGGTATTACATTTTCAGGAACAAGGAAACTCTTAATTAATTAACCAATATATCTGAGTGATGGGGTCGCTTTCGCCCCACCCTTCCATACGTAACTTATAATAACTTATAGTAACAAGTAATTGCACAGCAAATAAACTCCCAGCTTTAATCCAATTCGAACTTCATATGAGTACCTATGAATATATATGAATGAGACCCTAGAATAATTTATATATATATTTTATATATAATATATTATTTGAATAATTAGTCTAGTGTCTTTGGTAGAACTGACCTAGACCAAGGCGATCGGGCCACGCGCTCTTGCGCTCCTCTGTTCAGTGCATCCACATCCACTCTCCGGCGGATGAACTGGCATTCGTTGACCCGCCGACGTAATCTCGACTCGCTGATAACCTCCACTCCGCTGCATCGTCGCCGGCGGATCATTGACTCGGCCGGGCGGATGTTTTCGCAGCTAGTTCAGTTTGTGCATTGCCCACAGGAAGATGGGTTCCCGGCGGACTGTTCTACTCAGCCTGTTCTTGATCTGCAGTCAGGTGAGCCGGCACAGGAGGCAGATACGGATAGTTGCTGTGAAAGAAACCAAGAGCCCCGCGATTACCAAAATCGCCTTTACACCGCTAGTATACTAAAGATAAATACACTCGACGAAACAAGAAATGCTATATAAGGAAGTGAACTTAAATAGAACTTTGAGAAGACGTCCGTTTTTATTTTTACCTGCTAATCTATTCCGAGACCATCAGTACAAAACAATATATATATAGAATTACTAATAATAAACTCGACATCATTTAGTCAAACATTCTTATCAAGTCACGACTGAAATCGTAATTAAAAGATTGTGTCAATTGAACACAGCTTCCTTATATACAAGCTAATATACAATTGGACGTGACAGTGATATAAGCCCTTTAAAATTGGTCTAGGAAGGAGACTGCCGGCAATTTGTTAAAGCTCCTTCTGCGTTTTAGCCAAGAAGCTAAAGTAGCCTATGCTTCGCAGGCAGTAGCTGACCTTGCTGGAGATGCCCAGACGCTGGAAAAGTGCCTGCGGGAGCTGAGCTCGCCGGAGAGCATCGCTGACGATCTCCGGAAGCTGGAACGGTATTCGTCGTGGGCGCGGGAGGAGCTACCCTGCTTGATGCGCTGCTTGGCCAGGGAAAAGGGCTGGTTCGACGTCGAGGCCAACAAGTGGAAGCTCAAGCAACTGACCGAGGACCTGGGCGGCGATGTCTATAACTATTGCAGATTCGAGCTGCGCGGGATGGGCTCCGATGGCTGCAGCTTCGCCTACCGGGGACTCAGGTGCCTGAAGCTGGCCGAGATGCATGCCGGCACCAGCCTGAGCACACTACTGCAGTGCTCCCGCCAGCTGAACGCCACCAATGTGGAGCTGCTGCAGTACAGTAAGCTGAAGTCAAAGGAACCCATTCCTTGCCTCTTTCAGTGCTTTGCGGATGCCTTGGGCTTCTACGATCCCGCTGGAAACTGGCGGCTGGAGAACTGGAAGCAGGCGTTTGGGCCTTCCGGAAATGAGGAGTCTTCTGGCTCGGACTACAGTGGCTGTCGGCTAAGTGGGACTCAGCGGCAGAAGGCGCCAAACAAGTGCTCCTGGATGTACGATGAGTACAAATGCTGGGAGCGAGTAAATGGGAATGAGCTGGTGGAGGAGGAGGACAACGGGGGGCAGTCGTAAGACGTTGGTAGTATTACATTTATGCGGCACTTGTCAATGCCAAAAATTAATAAACAGTCTGTAAGATCTACATATAAATTTTGAAAGCCTGCTTTAATGCCATTGAATTAATATTTAATCGGTTTATAATTTTGCTTCACAATGATAGCCGCTTTAAAAAAGGGCGCTGGCTAGTCGGCCAGCGTGTAGCAGGTGAACTGTTTGTAATATGTGGCACATCGGTCCTTGCCACGCTGCCGATGGCAGTTCCCTACGCGAACTCCTTTGGCCGGAACGCCCAGGTGTTGTTTCATGGCCTCCAGTTTCCAAAGCCGCGTTTTCTCCTCGAAGATATGCAACTTGTCCACGAAGCACCGGGTGAAGCAAGGAATCGGTTCGTTGACAGGATAGTCCGCGAAGAGAACGAACTTCTTCCACTCGTCCAGGTGGACAATCTGCAGGCAGTCCTTCATTGCACTCTTGGCCGACGGGGAGATGTTTGGCATGTTCTCGATAAGCGTGAACGGGTGGTTTTCCATCTGTAATGCATCAAGTACCTCAATGTTAATAGGCATAGGCAGTAATCATTGAAAGCATACATTTCCACGTGTTTGGTAGCTATGTACATGATATAGACCGCAGTCGCAGCCGCATAAAGATATCAATTTCAAAAAAAATTTTGTTTTAAACAAGAGAGAGCGCTGTAGTCGATTTTCTTGGCTATGAGATACCCCTTACTCAGCTAATGGGAGAGCCAGCAAGAAATTTCGATATTTAAAAGAAAAATAAAAGTAAAATAAATAAACTCATTTGAGCTCTTTTTAAAAGTGTGAGTGACAGTTTTGGGCGGTTCGAGACCGCAATCAAAATGTTTTTGGCATACAAAAGATAGAATGAAACAAGAATGAATGAATAATAAAACGAAAACAATCGAAAAATTTTTCAAAAGTGGGGGCGTTGCTGTTATGGCGGTTTGTGGGCGGTAAAGTGGGCGTAGAAAACAGTTTTTTAGCAAATCTTTAGAAAACTAAATTGAATAATCAAAACATTTTTCAATAGACTCCTGATACTCCATAGACTCCATAGACTCAATAGACTTCACACCGATAAAGGCGGATTGTGGACCTCCTTGCAAGCGTAGAAGAATAGAATCTGAAAAAAATCCTACCTTTCTCTTTACAGGAGGACAAACAGAGGGACATGGTCAATTTACTTGGCTATGGATCCTGATCAAGTGTGTATATACTTTATTGGGACGGAAACTGTTTCCTTTACCTGTTAGATTCTTATCAACGAACCTAGTATTCCCTTTTACTGCGCAACTAACTGGTATAAATAGACAGATGACAAAAAATTATCTGCAGCCATGGCAAAAAAATAGGTTACAGAACGTTGATAAGCCTTACGGATTTTTACGATTTTTTCGATTCGTAATTTTAAAATATTTTTAAATTTTACACAGATCGATGGCAAGGCTGCCGATCACTATACGCATTGTGGGGTCGGAAATATTCCGAATAATGTTCCCATGGGAGCTTTAATATACATTGAAGCAACCAACAACCTTGTACCAAAGACCCTAGAATAATTAATTATATTATAACTATTCCAGTGTCTTTGTTGTACCATCACCTTTGGAGATCTGTGAAAATGAAACGCCTACTCACGTTGGTGATGCAGTGGAAGCCCTCGTAGGCGTGTTTGCAGCTGCTCTCGCCCAATTGGAATGGCTGTTCCAATTTGTGTCGACAGGCTTCGTAGACGGAGCTTCCAAAGACTTCCACAATTCCGGCTTTATTGAAACCAGTTAAGTTACTGTAGAAGTCGAACATCCCAGACAGATAACACCGCGTGAAGCAGGGGATTTCCTCGTAGCCGTCCGACCAATCCTTGAATCGTTCTAGGCGCTCGGCGATTTCCGCAGTAAGTCCGCCATAGTTTTGGATGCATCTGTTGATAGTCTCGCCTTCGTTCTCCAGTAGGGCCAGGCCTTCATTCTGTCCAGTATTTTAAATTGAAATACTTTTCAAACTTTTTGAAGCGTATCTCTTTTACTCACCAGCGAGAGGCATAGCCACAATGCAATTAATACGCCACTTCTCATTTGCATTGCTAACAATTCTTAATTTTCTAGTAGTTTCCTACACGTTCTTTGCTTGATTAAATACTGAAGCTTAAGCAAAAAAACACTACCACCTCGCTGCTACTAGGCATTGTACACTTGCAGAAAATGTGGCAGCCTATAGGAGTAGGAAAATAAAAACAAGGTTTTGGGAATTTATAAGGAACTACAAATGAAATCCCAAAACAACATTTTCCCATAATTATTTATGTGACTTCGTTTGACGCCATAGCGGAAAAAGTTTAATTGAACTGTTTTCTATGTGTGTGAGCTCTACTTAGCTGACTAATCAGTAACTCACTTTCCGGCTCATTTATTATAAAAGAAAGGCAAATGTAGCTTGCAGTAAATACTATTATTTGCGGATAAGGCTTGCATTATATATTTTATGAATTAGTTGCTGAGAAGCTCAGCAATTGATAAATCAGTTGCAAAAGAGCAAGCCTCTTATTAGTATTTGTGCTGTATTTTATTCTTACAAAGATTTATTCCCAGTGGTCTCCTCTGCCTCCATTAACAGATAACCCCATTTTCGACCAGCTCAAGTTCAGACTAAAGCTTCCCAACAGTTGGCTGATAAGAACGCCCTAATCAAGGTGCTTCGGTCGAGTTTTCGAGCCCGATTGCGCAAAGAACCTCAGTGAAGATTAGGCAACTATCCGTGGATCGTGGATCGTGGATCGCAGATCGCAGATCCGTGGTGACGGCTATGGGCCAACTGCTCTGTTGCATTTTTATTGATCAACACCTGCCAACGGGGCCACAAAAATAGTCACTGGGATGGGACGGTTGGATGGTTGGATGGTGCTGCTATTGAATGCCGTTAATTGATTTTGTGTTTTTGTTTTGGCATTTTGCCCGGCCACTTGTCGGGCTTTAATAATGTCTTTTCTGGTCGGTCGGCTTGTAAAGGAGCGACATCGTCCCACTTTACGCATTTTTGAGCAACCGGATTCGGGTTTTGGGTACCCCGGTACCCCGGTACCTCGGTACCTCGGTACCGAGCTCCGGTCTTTTTGTGAGCAAAACATGTTTAACAAAACACGTCGCATCATCCCAGCTCGATGAAGAGGTCTTCATCGACGCAATTGCTAGTGGGCAAAACGGCAAATAGCTCCAAAGTGGTTCTGCCAGATCGGCCAGGCAGTCAACAAAAACAACCGCCGCTGCTTCCACGAATCCGAGACACGGAAAAAAATTACATGCAGTTTGAACTAAAATCTACCCGTCTTCTAGTGAAGCTGGTTAATCTTTAAATATTATGACATGTCTGCGATACTTTTATAATCTTTTCACCAGGTTTCGAGCCTAACCTATTAATTATGCTAAAAACGATATTCCGCTTACATATACTTATGTATATACAAGTATATCTGGACACTTATACATATATACAAGTGATTGGATACATGTAAGTGGTCATAAATTACGTCGTTTAGTGTATAGGTTGCATAAACAACCTAGTAGTTGAGCAACAGCAGAACGGACAAGGGTTTTTAAAAATAAACTAGTAGAGTCCCCAAACTGTTTGGCCTAAAATAAATCCCTCCCATTTGTGCTTTGCTTTAAATAATTTACTTGATGAGTTTTTGAATCAAAAATTCATTTTAAATATCAGAAAAATAGAAGCCATGTAATGCATTTAACTGAGTAATTTTTCTTTTGCAACTTGGCTTACTAAGAATATTTTGTTGCTGTGGACGTTTACCTCACAATTTCTTCGCAATGACCTTGGCTCGTTTTCTTGCGTGTTTGGCCGTAAACATATAAATCCAGTTTTCGATTTCCTCTCTTCTTTCACTCTCGCACATTCGCAATTTGAACAAATTTTCGTTGTATAGTTAATTGTTTTTCCCCGCCGCCAGTTAACAGTTGCCAAACGGCTTTCGATGGGGCAACCGAGATGACAACGATGACGACACAGCCCAGCACCAGCACCACCGAGCCACAGAAATCAGAGATCAGAAATCAGCACCACCAGAGAAGTGGACTGTCCGGTGGGAAGATGCGTTGCAGTCGGGTCGGGTCTGACCTTTGGCAATTCGAAATGCAGCGCCTGCAACTTTGGCAACGATTTCAAATCGATGTCTGCGATTTCAAAACGATCCCGAGTCGGTGTTTAGCATTTTCCTAGCATTGAGCTCGGCTCAGCATAGATTTGAATAGGTTTTGAATACATTTTCAGGCAGGGCTGCGACCTGTCGCATTAATTCGGCTTTCTTCCCCGCCAGACGCGGCCAAATGTATTGAGAAGCTGGAATTTAAAAGCGCTGCCTTTGTGTCCGAGCTTTCAAGGTTATAACCCAGTTTCTGCCAGGGCAGGGCGTTCATTCGATTTGCCGCGTTGTCTTCTTTTTGGCAACAGTGTTTTATGGTGAGAAAGAAACTGGCACCGAAACTGAGTCTGAGTCTGAAACTAAAACGAAAATCGAATTTATTTACCGGCCTTTTGATAAAAACTGAGATGGTTGGGCGATAACAATGGACTGTCCTTGGCTCCGTTGGGAACTTGCCTGAATCTGAACTTGCCCCTAAATGCAGGCCAGCTGCGTTTAATGACATTTATAAATTGGGCCTGGCAAATATAATTAAAAATACATCAGGGTTGTGCAATTTTCGGCACATTTCGCATGCAAATCAAATCTCCACTTAACGGGGTTGCTTCTGCTCTTCAGCGCTTCGACTACTCGCTTATTTGGGATCTGGTTTCGAGGGTGCCACGTGAAATGGCCATAATTAAAAATACATCTGGGCGGCATGTGGATTTTATGTGTGTCCAAGCTGCCCCGAAAACAGTACCGCTGCCGAAATCGAAATGGAAATCGAAAGTGAGCTGGCGAAACATTGAAGAAGTCAACAACCTGTGCGTGTTTGTTGCCTTCAATTTGGTGCAAAACACTCAGCTCATTAACTTGGCATCTTAGGTGGGAATTAATTATGCAGATTTATTCATTGTGTTGCGATTTCAAGTGTGGTAAAATGCAGCCCGCCTAATGAAGGTGTGTGTGCCAATGATGATGATGGGATGATGGGATGATGGGATGATGGTATGATGGCTTTTGTATGTTGGGCGGTGGCTGTGCCCAATTTGGGAACACCCTGAAATCTCTTCCACTCAACTTCAGTTCAGTTTTTGATCTGACAAATTAATCTCCGATGAAATCGGCCGGGCTTCCGCCCTGGCAGAAACACTAGCTCTGGAAGTAAGCACTTTTCAACGGATTTTCGATTTTGAAAGTGAATTTCACTGATCATTGACCTCGGACTGTGGTTGCGTGTAATCGGTCGAGACCGAGGCCTGCCACTTGGGGATTACATAAATCCGAAATTAGTTAATAAATGAAAACTGTGAGCTGTGAAATGAGAAATAAGAAATAAGAAACAAGAAATGCTTTTGTTCGATATATTGAAATCACGCCGTTACGTTTCGATAAAACACTTTGCTGCTGCAGCTCCGGCTGCAGTTTTCCACTGACCCGCGGCTTTTGGTCTACGTTCATTGAGATGGCCAATGAAATTGGCTTATGTAAAATCACTGCCATCAGCTGCCATAAACGTAGTGACATAAAAATGAACGGAAGACAAGGTGAGCAAACACCTGAGTCAATTGTCAGGCCTGCGAGCAAAGTTAACGTTTGTCAAATAATTATCTTGTTGCTAAAATTATGATTTACTGCAGAATGGTCACTTCATCCATGGGCCCAGCGTTGAGGTCACCAATTAACACTGATTAAAACGGATGCCTTGGGGCTTACCTAAAGTAATTTTCATTGTCTTTTCTAATTAATGCGACTATGTTACAACCACACATCATTTTGTTGGCTTACTTAATCCTCAACTGTCCTTTTTGAAGGTCGTAAAAATAGGTAAAAATGAGTACTGAAATGTAATTGGCAACAATAATGGATTTCGAATTCGACTTACGTTCTTAGAATGCTGAAGCTTAGATGTTATCAGTTGTAGTGCCATGTCGTAAAAGGTAAATCGTTCCTAGTTGTATTTTTTTATGAAAACGTATCTTACATTATTTGGAAAGTTTGTGTTTTAAATAAACCTTTATTGGAATGGAGTCTGGCAACCAAAAAGCCATATGTCATGCAAAGGATGTTGTCGTGGCTCTAATATTTTATAGAAATATAGGAATAATACTATAGATTGAGATGGATATAAGTACGTTGCTAAATACAAATCTGGTAATCATAGTTTTTAAGCAGGAATACTTTTATACTGTAAAATCTGTCCACTTTTAAGCAAACAGTTCACTATTGAAGGCAGATTTATTGTATCTTTCTCTTTAGATTTATATTATAAGATTTATATTTGCTCAATTCAGTGAATTAGTATTCGCACAGTAGACATACAGTTTTCCCTGGCCAAGTTGGCCTAGACCTTGCAACTAGCCTAGTATATCAGGCATTTGCATGTAACCTTAGCCGGGGTCTATTGATATTACAAAGTCACTCCGCCTTCGCAGGTGATATCGCGCCCCATAATGCATTGATGTAGCCTCAAAATGCAATTAACGGCCCAACTTTCCACCACACCCTCCGAATTGGGTCGCGACATTCCGATTTTAATGAAGCGGCAATTGCAGGGGGCACATATAAAAAATAGGCATAATTAAATGGAAGCCGTTCTAACGGGTTGTGAGTTATTCAAAAGATTCCAGTCACGAACGCGCCTCGACGACAAATTACCGTTTCACAAATGCACTTGCCAAATACCCAAGAACCCGCCTAGCCAAATAAGCCAGACTAAACATAATCCACCGATCTCGCGTATTCACAATCACTCAGGCCACGAGTATCTGCAAGTTTGAGTATTTGTGCGCTGCCACTTACCACGTGCTTAAGGAGGAAAGGGGCACAGGGAAGGGAGTGTGTGGTTCAGGCCAAACAGCTTTTCTTCCGCATTGCACATACGATGGCGTTTGCAGACTACTACAGACTACATACTGCATACTACAAACTTTAGACTTCAGACTTCAGGCTGCAACCGCACCCACCCACAAATGGCCTGCTAAAATCAACAATTAAAGCCGCTCACAATCTCCCGCCTGCATCTGATGCAATTTTAACATTTTTCGAATGCTTTATTAATTTTGCGCTCTTTTAAATTACTATGATAGTTTTAACTGGACAACAGACAGCAGAGTTGCGCACTGGCATAATTTGGCATTCAACAAGAGGCGTAGTCCTCGCAGTAAAAAAATTAAACAAGACACACGAATACAGCTGCACGGAGAACTAGTTTCTAGACATAGATATGATAGAACCCGAATAATCTAGACTCCGGCTCCTGAAACAAAAGCAAGAAAAAGCTAACTGGGCTATGAGTAACCACTCCGAACTGCTTTTGAAAGCGAAAGCATGCTGGCAAGGTAGCTGGCTTGTTTTTGCTGCTTTTCTGCAGTTGGGGCTGCTGTGCCGCTTTTGCACTTCTGAAACTGGTTCGCTGTCTGGACATGTAGGCAGCCAGCCTAAAGTCTTCTAGCCTCCACTTCAATAACACCCAGGCGCAGGCAACACTGCTCGCCCGAACTCGGCTGAACTCGAGCCCAGCACTGAAAAAAATCACCAAAAAGAACACTAGTAATTAGTCGAAACTAACATGTAGTGAAATTTGGCTACCTTAACTCGTAAACTGTCGTTGTGTTTTTGTTAAAAGTATTTTCATATTACTAAAGCTGCTTGAGCCTAATTTATTTGGCATTATTATCGTAATAATAATTGCAACAATTTTACTGCTCATTAGACACATCAGTTACTGCAGAACTGTCTATAAACTGCCTTATAAAACTGAAAAAAAGAGATCGTTTGACTTAAGAAAATATTTTATAGTGGACTAGAAAGTGTAGCTTGGCTCAAACGCCGTTGTTGTTACTGTAAGTTTGATGTTATAAGCAGTAAATGATTGCAGTTTTCCTCACTCTATGAAGTCAAAACTTAAGATTTTTCTCAGTGCCCCCAGATCGACTTGCCCTCATCGTCAGCTGTAACTTTTTGCCGCAGTCTGTGAGCTGGCTGTAATTTCATATTCTTCCTGCATTCCGAAACCTTGAATCACATTTCTTGCCATTAATTGCGCACATTTTCTGCGATTTTTCTTCTTGCCACTTGAAGGCGCCGCAGAGTGGCTGCCGTTGACCGCCGAGCTGGGTCAGTTTTAATAGCTATAGCCGTATAGTCGCAGCAACAACACATCCAGCAAATGGCAGCCGCAGCAAAAAATACTGGCTGGCCTACCTTTTACTGGCACGCACTGCATTCGAGATGACGGCCTGTTTTAAATGCCAGCCAGTTGAGTGACTATGGGCTAAATGGCTGTGCACTTTGTTTATTTTTATTTGCTTGGCGAGGCGCGTCGCTGGATATCGGTGCATAATTCGCATTGCATTGCCGGCCACCGGTTGACCATCGCATTAGGAAATCAAGCTAATGGCGCTGATTAAATTTAAGCCGAGTCTTGCTTGCAGCAGCCAACGCGGCGTATACGCGATTTTTGTATATTTGCATATGTGTCCGAAAGTCTTCGCAACTTTGTCCGATTCCTTCCTGTACCTTAAATTTTAATAAAATGTGAATTTTATTGAAATAATATAATAATAACTAGCTACGTTAAAATATAATGTTTCTATCCCATTTAATAACATATAGAAAACAACTAGATATTGGTAAATATAAGTATTTTTATTAAGGTGAAGTTCAGCCATAAATATATATCTACGTATCTTTTGGATTGCTAGATGCCGTGCCCTCAGCCGTGATTAGTTGCAGATACAAATTGAATGCTAGTTGCGCACCACACAATCACACAATTCACTCGTTGTGAACTTTTCAGGCGAAAATTCCATTTGCAACCCCCACCTTAAAAGTACATAAAAAATATGAAAGAAAAGAAAAAAATGCAAGGCGCAGGCAGCCGGAGTTGGAAGTAAAAAAAGATCAATTGACAAATGGTTTAAGCCACAAAACAATAGACGTCGCTGTCGCTGTCGACGGCGACGGCGACTGCGGCGGCGGCTGCTCTGCCAACGTCGCTGCATGCATACCAAACAGGCAAGCCGAGGTAAATAAAGCTCAGCTATGTGGAAAGGCCAGAGAGAGTGAAGGAGAGAGGTTCGCCACGCAGCTGGCGAAAAGCTGGCTGCTACGAATACCGTTGCAATGCCGCTGCTCGCGGCGACGCAAGCGTCGCGGCGACGCCGACGCCGACGCTTACGTGTGGATTGTTCGCGACGTTGCGCATGCGCAGCGGTATAAAAAGCTACCGCTCGACGGAAACCACACACATTTCAAGTCGCGGTGCCAGTGGAGCGCAGTCAGCTAAGAGTTTTTGAGCTTGAGTTTGAGTTTCAGCCTCAGTTTTTTCAAGTGCGGTTCCGTCGGTCCCGATCCCAACTAAAGTACAAATAACTACACTCGCAAAATGAAGAAGTTTCTCGTGGTGTTTGTGGCATTATTCGGAGCCGGTATGTATCTTTAGCTAGCTAAGTGAAATGAAGAGAAGAGAAAGAGGAGCGGCCAGTGGAAAATGCTTTTCCGCTTGCGCAACATGAAGGACACTTGAGTGCTGAAAATCAGTGTGCAAAAATCGAGAGTGTGCTTGTGCAACGACGGGTAAATCAACTATCACTGCTCCACTTTTACCAGCGATCGCAGCTAAAACAGAAACTGAAACTAACTCGAGATCGAAAAGCAAAAGCGAAAAGCGAAAAGCGAAAAGCCAGACGCTGAAACGAAACGAAGCCAACCAGAGGGAAATGCAATTGAGCAAGTCCCAGCCCAGGCTGAGTTTTCCACGCAGACACACGGACGCACAGATTGCGATTGCGATGCAGGGTATCTGTATCCGCGTATCTGTGTCGGTGTATCTCTGCATCTCTGCATCTCTGCATTCGATTCGGTTCGATTTCATTACCTCATCGGAAAGCCTTAAAAGCTGGCAGAGGTTACAACAGCGACGATCGTCTAGCTCCGCTGCAACTCGATTGCGAAATTGGTGCCGGTGTGGTAATCAATATAAAGATTCGAGCTGCATTAGATAACCAGCCCGCAGCCTCGGATTTTTTCCTCCAACTTTTGAGCTATGCCATAGGTGTGGTCAGGCCGGAATACGCCATTTCTGACATTGACATTGAAAAGTTCAGACACTTTAGAAGATGAGATACACCTGGGCTAGGCTCAGGAATCTGAACTACGCAACTGTGTAGCCACTCCCCGAAAACCAAATCCAAACCCGTTCGCTTTTTGGTTGTTCAACCTAAAAATGCTTGCGAATTGCGTGCCATGCATTTTTTCTGCCAAGTCGAGCATGGCCGCAAAAGCAATTTCGCTACCCAGTTTAATTACCAGTACTTTCCAAGTTATTAAACAACAGACCGAATTATAAATGCTCTGTCAAGTTCAAGTTGGCATTCATTATGCAACCGCACTCGCCAGTTGAACTCACTCAAGCCCACTTCAATGCCAGGCCTTAAGTGTTCGAAAATGTTAAAGCCAGGCCGCTAATCGCGACGATAAACAATTTAAGGGGGGCAAAATTTCAAAAATTGGGAACAAAAAAAAGAGAGCGCGCACAATAAATTTCCGCATTCGACTCTTGATTATTTTTCCTTCTTGCGGTTCGGTATCAAAAACTAACACCAACCGCAGCTGAAAAAAATGTGGCCAAAGACAAACAAAATAAATTGTGCCATTTTGCTGTTTTTTATTTTGCTATTGCCACACAGCGGCAGCAAGTCACGCCTGAAAGGTTTTTATTTTGTGGCAACAAAATCAAATGAAAGGGCCGACATGCAACTGGGCGTGCCGAATTCTATAGGTTGCATTAGGCCAGGCCAGCACACGCGCTCGGCTATCTATGCTGATTTATGGCCAACAGCGGGAAGGGCCAAAATACAACGCTTTTAAAACTCAATTTGCATGCCAATTTTGGCGGGGCCGTCGTGCTTTGAAAATCAATTTTTCCTGAGAGCGGCAGCGTCGATGCGTTAAATTCCAAATAAAGTCATATCTATTCAGCGGTAAATACATGAAACCGGCTAAGTCTTCCTAGGCCAACATATTTATTGCCCGATCTAAAACCAGTCTCAGCTATCGAGGATTTCTAGTGACACAAAAACGTTAAATGTTATTTGAAAAATTCGTAACTTCTTCTTGAATGCTTCAAATTTAGTTGGATTTATTACAGCATTACATACCGATTTAATTTCCATATATTCTGTGTTTCAAAACTCGTATACATCATCGAATCGGTTGAGTATCTTTCTGCGCGCCCTCCGCCAACAACAGCAACTATCAAGTAATAGACAAACAATAGACTGAACAATCCAAATACAGATTAACCCACATACGGACAGCCGGCCACCAATGTGGGCAAATATTTAAATATCATTACGATGTTGTCGGCGCAGCGTATGCAAAAACAGTTTTTGGAAGACGGCAACATTTAGCGGAAATACTCGAGTGCCGTTGTTGCCGGGCAAATGTAAATACCTGGCGGGCCAAAGGCTCCCCAACGAAACGTGCTTAAATGTCAGCAATTTTCTTGATTTATACGGCGGCGATGTCTTGCCAGACAAGAAGACAAACAGCGATAAAAATAACACCACGCCAGCCGGAGTTGCAAACAGCCCGGCAAATGATAGATACACACTTGTGCCGCCGCGCCGAGTGCCTCCAAATGGGCAACCTGCGACTCCGACTGTGATTGGGCCTGCAACCGCAGGAGCAGGAGCAGGAGCTGGCGGCGATTATGGCTCCTTCATACGGGTCCTTCATAATGCCCCCGAATTTGCCTGCATGCCAAACTCTGGTGGGGTTCATTGCTCTGATACCGGTATTTATGGGCTGACAACTGAGTTGGCCGGCATGCGATGGGAATTTGTCATCATTTGTCACGTTACGAGTATCTTCCCGGCAGGGCGACCCAAGATACGTTGCTCGAGATTGCGGATTGCAGATTGTAGATTAAGAGAAGAAGTATCGATACGTTTCGCATCTAACTACGGATTACGGCCATGAATTATTGAAGAGCACGGGCATTTGGTATTTGGCTAACGCATTCACTTGATAATTTCAAATTATGAATTCATTTGCATCTTGACAGGCTCTGTCATTTGAGTAACACATAAATTAATTTCATTTATTGGCGCTCTGCAGAGTTTGTAATTTGTGCCAGCGCTGTGTACACTTTTGGTTAATTAAATGATTATGTTAATGGACGACCGGACGTACGAATGATAAACAGCGACCGGGGTCGGCCAATGCCAATGGTGTGCAATCAACCAATAAGACCAACACAAATGTCGGTTTAACTGTTAAAATGTCAATAAAAATATATTATTTAAATGCACATAAACAGCCACATAGACACCCATCCGCATTGTTTGCACCAAAGGAGCAAAAAATGTAATTAAGCGCTCCGCACTGATAGATAAACCAATTATGGCCAAACAGTAAATTAAATGGCCTGCCACGCCAGGCAATCAGTCTAACTAGCTTATAAATAATTCGCTGGCTCACGTGGACTGCAGTGCTGATATACTGTGATACTGTGTGCGCCATATACTCCATGCAGTTCGAATCGCATTGGCATGCCGGTCAAACTATTTATTTCCAAGGTGCGCCGGGCGGCACCGCCGAGAACAAAAGACACCCGACTGATTGCCAGACTTCAGAGTGGGTTAGTGGTCGGTCTAGAATCTGGCCGAACCGGTTCCCAACAAGAATGTGGGCTAGTTGGGCCTCTGGCTTTCGCTTTCGTTCCTCTTGCGGTCTGCTCGAGGCTAGTTTAGCCGTTATGTCATGCCAACAGAATCTCGGCTCTTGTTAGATAATGGATAAAGTAGCGCGTGATTTGGTTAGATGCTATCGGTTTCAACTGAATCCGAACAGAGTGTTAAGTGTGTGAGTCATTTTGTGGGTTGGACTGAAACCCTACTTCTCGCTACAAGTTCTCAAATAAATAAACTGAATTCTCTGGAATTCTCCAGCAACCCAAATCTGCACATCTTTTCATATAGATTGAATAAGACAAAGAATAAGACTAACACAAGTCAATCAATCATTCGTTTATAAATGTTTTTAGCGTAAGTTTTGAGTATACAAAAATATAAATACCTTATTGTAGTTCCTTGCTGCTTGCTTGCCACATTAAGCTTGCGAAATATTGCGCATACGCACTGTGCACCAGGTGTGCCAGTAATTGCGTAGAAAACATGTGGCCGGAAGCACACAGCGTAAGTGCAAAATCATCATGTGTACAAAGGCATTAGCAGTGCGGTCCATTCCTGTGGCCGCTGCAGCAAGAAACTGGCCGGATTGCACTCTTTCCGCAGCTTGCAGGTGCAACAAAGTTGCTTCGCAGCTGAAATGGCGAAGGATTCCAGCTTCCTGACTAAGTAACCATGAAATGCTCGGCTAATTGATGTCGCAGACTCGGGAACGGGAGTAATAAATTGGAATTCCGTGAATTTAAAAATTATAACAAGCTCAAGAGCGGCGATATTAAATGCAAATTTAAATTGCGGCTGTGATCAAACTGCGTAATTAACAAAATTGCAATAAACAAATGCGAAGCAAACGTAGACCGAGTAAACAACCAATGTTTTTTGCGACTCCGAGCTGGCTAAATGACTGCCTAAGCCAACCATATACATATGTATGTGCGAGTATGTAAGGCAATACAGCATTTATTCGCTAAAAATAAATACGCAGCGAAAATAACAGTTTTAATTAAAGTTCGCAAATAATTTTGCGGGAGCCACCTTTTTGATTCATTCGAGGCTGTTCATGAGCCCAGAATCTGCGCAAATGTACAATTTGATATTTGATTAGTTTACAAAATGAAAATTGCACGTTGTTTATGCGAACCAGCGAACCAGCGAACCAGTTGATTTTTCTATGTTTTCATTCAATTGTTGCATTCATGTGGTTTCCCAGGCGATTTGCACCTGCTTTTATGGCGCCCAACGCGGGTCCTTTTTGGCGGACCACGTGGGACCTGACCATGGACTTAGCCCCGGGCTTAGGCAATTGATGCGCACTTTTGATTGAACATTTCACATTGGAAATGAAACGTGACCGCAACTCTGCGGCTTTGCAATTAGATTATCACACACACACACACACACTCGTAAACGAGCCACCCAACAGGCGAATCTCCTTTCAATGCCAGACTATACGTGGGTAATTATTTTTTGACTGCTGCCATTTGATTTTGCATCCCAGATGTATAGAAAATGCCGGCAAATACCGCATTAGTTGGATGTACAAATGCAATTTAGTTCGTTACGCCTGCGGTTGCATTGAGCTCAGATTCCACAAAAACTGACAAGGCCGGCGACGGATGAGGAAAGGGCCGAAGTCCTTGGTTGCGCATTTCAGGTGCTTCAACTCCCTGTCACAGGGTTCGCTGTAATTCCATACCCGAAAACGAGGGAGAGCAAAACATGGCACAAGACAAAAGTAAATGCAGTTGGCCCTGAGCTGTCAGCGATCTCTGTGTGTCTGCGACTGCTGAAAGTTGCCTTCGAGATTTATTGGCAACCGTCGTCTCTCTGTCAGGCATCAGACTTTTTAAAGTGAATGCCTTTTGGGCCACATGACAAACGGGCGAGCCCAACGTCATCATCGTCGAGCTCGTCTGGCCGTCATAATGATAATAAGCATCTCGGATACGTGTATCTGCATCTGCATGGCTTGAGATGCCGTAATTCGTCTGTGACTTTCCTGCGAATGGCTTTTTGTAGCAGACTTTTTCTTTTTCTGGACAACAGTCGAAATGGAATTGCACGCACAGTCCCTACACTTATATACAATAATATATTATTATATAATATATATGATCGAATTCTAAGTTTTATTGTTCTATAGCTTATGAGCAAGTTGCTGATTCCCTACCTTCAATTGCACCTCTTACAGCTGTGGCCCAAAGCAGCTTTAAGTGCCCCGACGACTTTGGATTCTATCCACATGACACGTCCTGCGACAAGTACTGGAAGTGTGACAACGGCGTTTCCGAGCTGAAGACCTGCGGAAACGGCCTGGCTTTCGATGCCACAGACTCCAAATACCTCACTGAAAACTGCGACTATCTGCACAACGTGGATTGCGGCGATCGCACGGAGCTTGGTAAGTTTTTAGTAAAATATGAATGGGTCAGGCTTATGAAATTTTTCATTCCAATTGCGCAGAGCCCCCAATCACCACCCCCCACTGCTCCCGCCTGTACGGCATCTTCCCCGATGAGAACAAATGCGACGTGTTCTGGAACTGCTGGAACGGCGAGCCCTCCAGATACCAGTGCTCCCCCGGATTGGCCTACGATCGCGATGCTCGCGTGTGCATGTGGGCTGATCAGGTGCCCGAATGCAAGAACGAAGGTGGGTTCGACAGTTCAACAGGTGCTCAGAGTCAATACTCAAGTACTAACTAATTATTGCAGAGGTGGCCAACGGATTCTCCTGCCCGGCGGCTGGCGAGCTGGCCAACGCCGGTTCCTTCTCGCGCCACGCCCACCCCGAGGACTGCCGCAAGTACTACATCTGCCTGGAGGGCGTGGCACGCGAGTACGGCTGCCCCATCGGCACGGTGTTCAAGATCGGCGACAGCGATGGCACTGGCAACTGCGAGGATCCCGAGGATGTTCCCGGCTGGTAAGTTGAAAGCTTAGTTTTCAATATGTGTCTTGCTTTGCACGCCGAATGCCCAAAGAGGACAGGCTAAGAGGTCATCTTGCTTCCACTTAAGTAATATGCGATAATCGCCTTAGTTGGGGACAAAAGCAGTGATTAGGTAATTCGATAATTCGATCCTAATTAAATCGCGACATTCGAAAAGGCCACATATGTAGATTCCCATATGGAAAGTAAAATTTCAAAATTTACAGAAGTTCCTGTACATAATCCCGCCTAAGGTGTTTATGTTTATTTTCGCTACAAGAAAGGGAAGCATTCTTTCAGACAGCTTCAAATATTCTTGGGTTTGCCCACCAATCTTAACCTATTTTGAGGTCTTCTGCCACGCCTACATCACTTAGCACTATCACCACATCCCTCAACGTCTTAACTTTCACTCCACTGTCTATACTCCACACATCACAGCCACGACTCACTTATCCATATCTCGGCCTATTCTTACATATCTCTTTACCTTGGTCCCATTTACTTTTGCAGCGAGGACTACTACGGCGATCTGGATTTAAAGAGCATCCGCAAGAGCGAACTTCTAGCTGGACTGAACAGTGAAGGTCGCAACAAGGGCGCGCCCAAAACCAAAGCTGCCTCCTCCTCCTCATAAACATAACATCTACAACCAGAACCTACAACTTTAACAACAATAACTAAACAACAACAGCAACTATTACTACAAAACAATACAACAAGATCAATCAACTCAGATCCCCCGTTCCCATCCTGCCAAAAATCCCCCACATCACAAATCAGATGAAATCGAGAGATATAATACTCAGCCTCAAACCGAAATTCGAATCACATCAATAACTATTTTCCTGCCATTTTCGAACTTCTTAGTTGACTTCTGTACTGTGCTTCTAATTTATGAATCTATAAATCTCTATCGTTTTGTCTGAGTCAAACTTTGCTGTCTCTTCACGTTTCTGTTGTCAGCAAGTATAAAACATATCGAAATTGCCACGCAAATTCAGGCTCGAAGTACTAACACAAAATTTTGTAAACAAACATCGAGGAATGAAAGGAATCGTTCAATATGAAGCGTAAAATTTAGAGATTTGTACATTTAAGTGATCCTTGTTTATAAGATTATAATTTTATTTTATACATAAAACAAAAAACAACAAAAATATATAAAGAAAAAACAATACCATTCTAGTTTTTGCTCTCTATCTCCTATTTGAAAGCCTTAAAAATCTTAAAGTGCCCCCAAGATTTCAGAGAAAACAATCGTATTCCTTGTGTAGGTCAGCTTTTGGTTGTGAATATTATTAAAGTCAGCTTGCTTGCCAAGTCATATCTTCTTGTGGAGTCCGAATTGTACTATTTTAGTATAAATATCCTTATAGAAAATGCTTAACAGAGCAGTAAGTATCGTGTGTTTAGTAGCAGGAAAATTGACAATATCGATTTTTTTCTCCGCCTGTCGTTAGAGTCTGTAAATAATAAGTAAACACAAAACTTTGCCAGTCATATTTGCGGCAAATAGATGTTGGCTGGCATTTCGGGCGAGCAGGAAGTCTTTGCCTTCGTCGCCGTTGACGTCTTTTCAAATGCACAAGAACTTTGTTAATTATTCATTAGATTCTATAAACAAAAACGCGATACAAAAACTTTAAATGAATTTTCAAATTATCAACACAATTGCACGCAGAACCAGCCGCACACACAGCCTTACAAGAAGCAAAAGGGAAATGGAAACGGGAAGCGGGAAAAGGAAAAGGAAAAAGGGGTCAGGGGACAGGGGACAGGGAAACCGTGGGCAGTGGCACCTCGATAAAGGTCCTGGCGGGGCTTGGAGTCGGGTAGGGCTTCCTTTTGCCCCCACTAACTCATAAAAGCTAGCAACTTTAACTTTTGCCTCTGTGTGAGAATGTCTCTCGCTGTATGGGTGAACCTGGGCTTGTGTGCATTTATGGCGCACTGGAAAAAAGTTTTAAAACTAATTAAATAAAAATTATAAAACTATACAAACTCGAGGCACAAGTTGTTGCAAAAGGACATTTTCTGCTCTCTTCTGTCTGTGTGCGTGTGCGCGTGTGCGCGTGTGCGCGTGTGTGAGGCAGAGCTTTGTGTGTGTGGTATAAGCACTTTTTGGCATAGAAAAGCCGCGTAAAGAGCTCTCGGAATTTTCGGGCAAATATGAGCATAAAGTCGCCTACATCCTAGTTCTTCAGTCTCGGCCCTTAGTGCCATTAGCCACTCCCCAATGTCCATGGTCATGGGAGCCACACGCCGACCGCTGGATGTCATCTTTTACTTTAATATATTTTGAAATGCTCTCGTTGTGGCTGCGGGCTGGCAGTTAAGTGCAGCAAGTAAGCAATCTTCAATTAAAAGTTGCTGTTTTCCCCAGTTCGCCATACGAATCCTGTGTATCCCGCTTATGTTTGCGGCTTACTTAGGTTAGATGCAGAAAAAAGGGACTCAAACGGATAACGCACTTCGTACATGCAAGTGTTTATAAACAAAAATGATTTAACTTTAACAAAATTACACCAATGTGCAGGGATAATGTAATTGCATCACTAAGAGAAAAGTTTGCAGACAAGCACTTGGTAAAAACTAAATGGGTAAACGTATAATTAGTATTGAAGTCTTTAGATATGCACGACATAAAGTGCAAGGTAAATATGGATTATAGAAGTGTTACAATATTCAAAAAACATTTTAGTTTAGTATTTTAGCTTAGGATTGCCAGGATTCGTGTGTGAATGACCATAGAATCAAAGCAAGCTCTCTTGTAGTCGAAATATACGCACCTCATTCAAATTTACAACTTTGGTAATTTGATTCGTAATTGCCAAACCTATTTTAAAGTTTCGGTGCCAAGCACCAGATGTTGGCTTAAATTCTCCATGCACAAGTAGTAACTGGGCAGCAGTCTCTGGCCAACCGCAGTGCAGACACGAGATGGGGAAAGGGCTGACGAAAGGCACTGTGTGCGTAACAGGATAGTAACTCTTGATGGATAATAGCCAACGGACTGATCTGTGAGGATGTCCGCCTGGCAATGAAATCCTTTTAACATTTTGACTCTAATTAATTTTAATGATGATATAAACGCAGAGGCAGAACATAAACTAGAGAGCAGCGGCAGAAGTTATGAGCAACTGCTTGTCAATATAGTTACATATATACGGGGACTGGGGGGGGCCCATAGTCGAGGGCTCCGTGGTGGCCAGGAAATGCCCGAAAAAAATGAGAAACATAAATAGAAGAAAACAATTTTGGACCACTAAACAAGAGCCATATTTTGCAGCTTACGCCCCCTCACTGGCCACCCCCTTGCCATTGTGACCCGCATCTTTATCAGGGCCGCTACATTTATGGCGCTGACTTCTCAACAAGGACCCACAGCTGTCCTTGGTTTTTGGTCAATTCCGTTTAATTTAATTTAATAGCCTTGCGCTTTTTGTCATTCGCTGCCCAGATCCGCAAACACAGTGCGCCTTTTATATATTCGAGTATGCGAGTACACAGAGCTCACGTGCCTTGGTGATTTTGTTTTACTTTACTTTATTTTCAAAAGCTTGCAATTGATTTGTAAAAAACTGTCTCAAAAACGAATAGTTTGCTCGCTTTCTTGTCCAAATGTAGTTCATATGTTCGAAGGCGTAATTAATTGGTAACTTTTTTTTGAGTGTAATGGACCAAGGGGGGCAAGAGGACATGCATGTCCTGGCAGCAAAAGCGTGCCTCGCCATCACACTTGTCCTTGCTGCCTGCGCTTTAAAGGCAATTTGTTGTTCGCTGATAATGTTGTTATTGCGGCCAGAAGGCAACCCAGCCAGCTAGCTTCTTTTAATCCTTGACGTCCTGTTGCTTTGCTCTGTCTCTGTCTCTGTCTCAGTCTCCTTCGTCCTTTCCCCCGCCGTCTGCTCTATTCCATTTTATCTGGCCAAGCCACAAATCCTTGTGAGCGGGCTGAGCCCTCTCATCGTTCGCTGTGCTCGTAACAAGATTTTAACAATATTATTTTTAATTACGGTTTTAATAAATATTTCCTTTGTCAATTTACAACACAAACCGGGTAGCTGCTGAGGGCTTAAGAAAAAAAAGGCGCAGGGAACGGAAACAGAAGTTGGACGCATAAAAATAAAATTCTTTTCGTTACCTAATCAAATTCTCCCGACTTGTTAACCATGTACATACATGGCATGAATTCCTCGGAGCGTGACTGGCAAGAGACAAAACAATTTAATTAAACAAATAACAGCCGGGCTAAGGAAACCCAAGAAAACGAAATTTCCCTTTGAATACTATTTAGCAAGAATTTTAATTCATTTAATACTTCCCGTTTCTGATTTTTACAGCGAGGATTACTATGGCGATGTAGACCTGAAGGCTCTGAAGAAATTGGGCTTTTAAAAATACACTCGGAGGCACATAGAACACACACAAAATTTAAGTCACGGCAGTTGAGGCCTGAAAGTCACTGCAGAAAGGCAAAAAGAGAGGCATCAAAAGGAGTCAAAAGATGGCGAGGGATCAGAAGGAAACCACAATAACAGTGGGCTTAAAATGCTTGCCACACGTACACTCAGAAGAAATCAAGCGCCTGGATATGTAATTGAGTATAATTGCGATACTCCGAGGAATGACTGATTTATGTTTCAATTTAGTTCATTCAACTACAACGGTTATCGAATATAACACATTTTTTAAAATAACCTGCCTCTGTCTACAAAACGAGTATCTTCAGAGCTTGAGCCTGTTGAATGCTTTATTAAAGATTTCTCACAGTGCAAAAACACATACACAAACACTCACACATAGCACAGGCATAAAAAGTAAAGTATTCACTCAAAATACATAGGAATCGTACAGTTGCTTTTAAAGACTGACCACAAAATAGCCCAAAAACAGGCCGATGGAGAAATAGTCGAAAGTGCAATTGAGCACCTTTAAGTTGGAGTAATAATTAAAGTATCCAATCATATTAGCTCTGGATTAAAGACCCTTATGCTTCGTGGGAATTCCAAGAAACCTTTGATGAGCCGGCGGCGAATTCCGCGTACTCCACGGTTACCACAGTGGCCGCAAAGTCAAATTTAACTTATTTAACTAAATACTCACGAAACCACACACACAGCCCATGCTTCCCAGTCCCTCTAATAACGCCAATGTATTGTACATAAATAAAAGCAGGTTAGGACTTAAGTGTAAATCTGAAATAAAATACAACTTTTCTTTAAAATTAAAGAGAGTCGTTGGGGTTGCAATTAAAATCGTGATCTTCCCTTTAAAATCAGTGGGATTCATTTTCAGCTCTAGTTTGTTTTACTTAATGTAAAAAGTATGAGATATATAAGAATTTTTAAAGGGTTACGTGTTTGCCGCACTTTATTTTTACTCCCTAGTTTTAATCACTATAGCCATGGTCAATGATGATAAGTGGCGTTCAACAAATGTCGCTGTTATCAGCATCCCTCACTGCTCTTATTTTCCACAAAGCTGTTAGCATATACACAGTTTAATCAGTTGAGTAGAACTGGGATTTCATTCGGCCGACATGGCTCTTGGCCACAATTTACTAGGCATCGTTGCTAGCTGGCTGACTGACCGCAAAACACAACACGCATACGCACTGTTTGCCAAGCAAATAGCAGCAAAATGCCTTAAGCCAAAAAACAAGTAAATAAACAAAGCCCTACAAAATATACAAACTCGCACAAAATTGATAATTATTGGGGCTCGAATCGGAGCCCAGGCTTCCGGCAGCAACAATGCAGGCGATGCTCCCAAAGGGCGAAAGGGGCGGGCAAGGACGAAAGGGGCGGGGCAAGGCGGAGCAAGCGGGTCAGAGGGCAAGCTCTAACGACGCACAAGTGTAACATTAGCCCATGAAAAGATTGAAAAGCGGCTGCAACAATGGGGGATGTTGCATGCTGCAACGGGAAGACATGCAGTTGCATGTTAATTGAAATCAATAAGTGGAACACACAGCCACCGCCACCACATCTGGCTATCAATAAGTACACTGAGAACAATTTCTACACATAACACACAATTTTTAATTTTATTTTGTATATTGTATAGAGAATTGTGTAATGTGTAATGCAGTTTCGACTCTAAACATTATTAAGCATTTATTAAAATGGACCACGCCCTGCCATCATTTTGTGTCAGGCTAATGACCTCAGGTTTGCCCTATTTTGTCCAGTGTACTTGTGTGTGTGAGCGTGTGGTCGCGCCCGTCGCCTGAACCAAAAGCAAAAGCAAAAGCAACAACGGACAACGGACAACAGCAAGAGCAGCAGCAACAACACAATGGTTAGTTATCGAAGTAAATGTGGTAAAGTAAATTATTTGCCCAACGGCTAATGACAATGGCATTGGCCACTACGACAACAACAACAAGAGCGACGGTCTATCGAATTGGCAGCAACAGCAACGTGGCCAACGCTCACATATCCTTTTTATTTATTACTTAGGCAGATGGCTGTTGCATTTTTCCCATTGCCAGCTGCTGCTACATTAGTTGTGGACATGGCCAGACGTAAATTATGCATTGTAGTTTTTAGAATGTTTCTGGAACCCTACGACAGAGAAACAAAATGTTTACAATAAGATGGACATCATTTAAGAAACGTACGGTAACTTTTAAGCTCCATTTAAATGAAATAATTAGGTTAATTTTGCTATTCAGATACATACTCAAGTATTAGTTGTTTCTGACTGTATTGCTACTTGTTGAAAAATAGTTGCAAAAATAAATAAATATTTCTATTGGAGCAGCAGGAAATTCGCTGACTTCCTTACTGTGCTAACACTTAAAACTAAACAGATTTGACCGAAGACATTTTTCGCTCTGCAACCCCATCCCTTCGGCCTCCGCTTCGATCCTTGGCTGTCTTGCCCGTTTCGTAGACCAGAACTAGGCTCTTCCTGGCCAGGACGTGATGGCAATTACTCCAACTCCGACGCCGACTTCGGGCCTCCGGTCGGCAACAACAACTGCCGCATTGCAGTCGCTTGTAGTTGCTGCTGCAAATGGCTCGAATAACGTGCAAAAACTGCAGCGCCAAGGCAACTGCAACAACGCAACAGCTATGCACGGGAAATGGCTGCAAAGAAAATTATGCTGGCAATAACATTTACATACGTGTGTGTGCGTCGTGCTGGGTGTGTGGTGTGTGCCAAATTTATACGCCAATCGTCGCTTGCTGTGGCCAACAAAGCAACGCAACAACAAGGCGGCAAGACAACAAACCAACCGCGCAGAGGTCACATTTTCATTTCAAACATTTCAGCAGCCCAACACCGAAGCAGCCAAATGGAGGGCACACAACTCGAGAATAAACAGCGCGAGTGCACATCGAATGCGTTATAAACTAGTGGGAAAGCCATTCTAAAGTCAATTAATTTAAATGCCGAGAGCAAATATCTGAGTAAGTAACTTCACTGCCTATTGCTGTAAGTATAGATTTGACAATTATAACTTCTCCAGAAAAACGAATCCATTATTTTATTATTCCCGCATTTTTCTACCAGGAACAGTGGATTGGCCATACCATTTTCTCGGAATTTCCCATTTTCCCGCTCGTTCTTCGTCAGCCCCAGAAAAGCTTATCACACTCCTTGCAGGCTGAGACAGTCCGCCGGAGCCATCTTATTCATCGGTCATCACAGTCAGCCCCTTTGATTCAATAAGAATTGGCTTCCAGTGGCCATTGTTAAGCGGGCAGTAATGCGGCCCAGTCGCCAAGTACTTTTCCGATTAAGTGGCAGCATAGCAGCAGAAAAAATGCATCTTGCATGTGCTGCACTGGGAAAAACCGGACTGAAATTAATAATTGCTTTGGCCCTACAGCCTAAGGTGTGGATTATGGATTGGTTCTGATGTAAATGTGTGTTTTTTCACTAGGTACGTATAGGAAAGGTACAGATTTGATCATAATATAAACGTTTTTAATCAATATAACAGGGATAAATAATATTTTGTAATTTTACATAGTAATTACATGATTGTTCTAAGTATAATATACAAATATTTGATTGTTTACAGATATAAGCTGTGTGATTAAAAGTAAAATAAATGAAATAAAACTATATTTGACCTTTTAGCTCGACTAAATAGCACTAAGGACTGGGCCGAAGAAACTGCCTTGTTCGATGTTCGATTTTAATCGTTCAACGTGCTCCACTTTTTTGTCAGTGCACAGCCTGGTTTTCCATTTGCCGTTGCCTCTGCGGAGCGGAATGCAATGACAATGGCCGCACTAGCCGTTCCATTCGGTGTTCAATACGCTTCATGACAACGGAGCCGCGGATCGGGCCCAGACATTGCTTATTTTTATTTGCCCGGGATGCCCCGTGCCCCGTGCCCCGTGCCTCATGCCCCATGCCCCATGCCAGATGCCAGATGCCAGATGCCTGATGCCTGAGCGAGATGCCTGGAAAGGACTAATGCCCGGCGGCAGCGGCAGCGGCAACAACAAGCAGCGCGCTCTAACGCCCTTATCCTTGTAACGACTTTGCCGCTGCGCTTTTGCGGTTGACCGCATTTGCTGGGAAAATCTGTTGCTGCCAAAGCATTGGCCACTACCAACTGCTGCTCTTGACCGAGTGGAGCTATAAATATCTGCGATAGCGAAATGCAATTACGTGGCAACAATGAATACAGCGGCAGCGATTGCTTGCTTTTCCCGCTGTCCCGCTGTCCCGCTTTTCCCGTGCCCTCCTCGAGCTTTCTCAGGACTCGCCCCACATCCGGCAATTGACAATGATGATGTGTATGTAGTTTTTTGTCTCCTCTGCCGGCAAAACGGGGAGTTTCTGGGGGCTGCGGCTGGGAATGAGGACATCTGAGTATGGCATTTTTCTACAACATTTTGCTGCATTGTTGGCCGCCTTCTCGCTCTCTCGTGGAGCGATACATTGGCTACGTTTTGGTGAATTTATGTGCTCCTTATGGAGGGTTCAATGGTGGCCATCATAAAATATTGCAGCTGACTGCGAACGCAAGCTAGATACAAAGATACTTTAATGTGCTGCGTTCGTGCTGCTTATTCCGGCAACGCACTTATGCGGCCATGCAACCCCTACTTACAAGATTTTTTTAAGTATTTAATTGCTATTTCCTAAGCAACAACAAATAGAAGGAACTTTTCGCACGAAAACCGCTCAGAGTAAAAATGTTCAGCAACCTAAGACTTAAGAGCTCTAAAGGTCTGCCGGAATCCGCACTACCTTAAGTCGAATAATGGACCGCAAAGTAATTGCCAATGGACTCCGACCCAACAATGGCTTTTGCTATTAACTCGACGCATACCGAAATATCCGGCAGTGGGATGGCTAAGCACATTCTTTGGGTCAGCCAACTGGCCACCAATCTCCCGATGGAGTGGCCCATTAAAACGGCAATTTTTCCAGTTGTCAGCGGCAAATGCGTGGCTTAAGTTACGGCGATTGGCTGACAGTTGACACCCCAGACCGAGACGCATAATTACGTTCCCGGACTCAATGTTTTCCGGATCCGCCCACGCCAGCACTTGGCCAAAAATGTTGCAATTATCGCTGCTGAAATGTTATAGTTTATTTAGCAAATGCATGTCCTTATGTCTTTTAAAACAAACCTCATATTTGGAAAACTTTAGCATTTGTGCAAGAGATGTTGTGCAAGTTTAAAAAAGTTTGAAAAATATATAATATGTATTTCGTTTGTTTTTAAACGCATTCTCCTTTTTTGAAGCCACGTATGCTTTAACATATTAAATAGACGACATATTTAAGAGTATAGACATTGTTTACTTACTTTTCTTCCAGTGCACGGTCCCCAGCAATTGTAAGTCATTTGAAAACAATTTTGATTATATTTTTTCCGAGCGATTTCACAAATCCGTTTTATGCTCGGGTCCGCAAAAACGGACGTGGGGATGGGAAAGTGCGTTTTGCGTATGAGTAGTTAACAACATGCCCCATAATAATAACATACATTTCGGCATACACCCACCTCCGCCCACTGGGCAAACGAAATGTTTGCTGTAAACGACCTTAAAAAAGAAAGCCAACGTCGAAGACGAAAAACGAGAGACGAGAGGACGAGTGGCGAAAACAAACAGAAATGCCTGCACACATATGAAATCAAAAGCTCCTCCTTTCCTCCGGACTCGCATGTTGGTCCTGTTTCGAGTTCTTGTTTTCGCCGTTGTTATTGTTGTCGAGGCAAATTGCAAATAACAAGCGAAAGTTCACACAGGCAGTTTGGGCCATCGACGGTTGGGATCCGGCAGGAATAACAAAAAACAAGAAATGTGCGTAGCATTAGCCGTAGTCGACTTGATTTTGATCGCTTCAATGAACATTAATACACAGGAGCGGCGCGGAGTGGTGGGGTGATTGGATGGGGGCGGGCCGGGATTGGGGGCGTGGCGAGGCGCGGCTAAGTGGGCGCTTGTGTACATGCATACATTTGTATTTAGTTGAACTAGTAATCCTGTTCCATACTCTTTCCTTCCCCAAAGAGTCCGGGCAGTTCGGCTAATGGTTTGTCGAGCCATTGAACGAAGTGCTGTGAGATGCGGATGTGCCATCGAAAGGCTAATACAACCGTAAAAAAAACCGTACAAAAATAATAATTGAAGCTGTGAAATCGAAATCTCAGCCTGGAGTTTGGCCATCTACATGAGCATTGTACTGTGCAGCACAGCCAAAATAGATAGCGAAATTGACCGAATTTTTAGGTTAGTGGAAAACGTCTTTAAAATAGTAACAGCATGCGAAACTAAAGAAAGCCTGCTACTGGAGAGTACGCATATTTTTCCCAAGCCATTTCCCTTGCCGATTTCTTGGCAACATTTTCTTGGCAAATGAAGCCTACTTATGGGGGATCTTGATTTGCCAGTGCGTAAACATAACGGTGTGCGAGTGTGCGTTACACATGCACATGTATGTGTGAGAGAGTGTGAGTGAGGGCTGCTGTACGGACGCTTATTTCCGGCGTGGCATATCTCGTTTTAGATGCGTGCCACGGCAATCTCTTTGTATTGCGTTTCGCGTTTTCCTGTCATAAATGCCGCCGCCGAACCTTTGTTACGTTTCCGCTTCACTTTTATTTTAATAATTCACCCAGCATTTATGGCATGTACACACATACTTTTATTTATAAGTGCCCCGGCCCATCTGCCCCCTTGCCGCCTTACCTGCCCTCAACCTTCCATTGTACACGTCATAAATCTCATTTTTCCGTTTCCGTTCTGCCGCCCATTGCCCAGTGATGATGTCCTTGATTGTCGCAGACGCAGGGAGGCGGATGGGGAATGTAAATTGAATGTTTTCCAAGGCTTAGAAGTGTCCAGCTCTCATTTAATCAAATATGGCCTTTGTCTTTAGTGGCAGTCAACAAGTGAAATTTTAAAAAATTCTCCCAATCCGTTAGCCTATTTTTAAGCCCTTGAACGAAAACTGCCCACGCAAGTCTCTCTTTTATCCGCTTGACTTTCCGCTTTCCACTCTTATACTTCCATTCAGCACAAATTTCCCCGAGCGCTAAGAGCGAATTTCCCCGCCTTTCTCTTTTGCGCAAAGGATGTTTACTCTTTGCCCTACCTTTGAACAACTTTGAGTGAAAAGACGAGCGTAATTTTGAACTTTGTGGAGTGCAACATTTTGAGGCCAACTCGCTTCTGTCCGCCTCTGCACGAAATGCAAATATATGAAATCCATTATTATCTGTCACACCTGATAAGAAAGTATGAAGAGGATACTTTTTCGAGTTTTCCTAATCTGTAACTTTTAAAACTTCCAGTATGAGTATTTCAGTTTAAAGTGTAAAAACAGCTCTTTTGAATTCTTTCGAGTACATTATCAATCCAGACCCTTTTAAATGTTATACAAGCAGCGCACATACTTAAATATATCTGAGAAAAATTACTATTTTTCGTAACATCTAAAACTTGGCCGATATTGAAGACAAAACTTTGCGTTTGTGCATTTATTTCGGATTAATATGCCTGATCCCATCGACACCCACAGCTCATTGGGTTTTAATCTGTGCCCCCACATGACGTTCGCTGATCCATTTTAGCTTGTGTTTTTTGCCATCAAAAATAAAAAGTTCTAAAATACGCGCCGTATTTGCATTTGCTAATTGGCCTCATTTGCTTTCAAACATGACCAATGGCGGTATATTTTTGTCTCCCTTTTCATTCGCCCCTGACAAGGCAGATATATTTTTGGATTCCACGTTTGGAGTCCCTTTGCGCTCCTTTCTGTGGGATACTTAGCGTCTGGGCGCGGCGTTTGTGTCAGTGGATGGATGACAAGTGCCCAAATGTCGCCCAAACAAAGGAGCAATGCGGCACAATGGGCCATGGGAAGCCGGAGCCGGAGCCGGAGAAGGATCCGGAGGAATGCCAGGCGCAGGAAAAAGTTATGACACACCTACAGCATTTAATCTGAAGTCCTTGTAGTGGCTTTTCTCGGCGTCCACTGAGTGATAACCATCAATCAAGCTGCTGCCGGTTAGACGGTAGGCGTTACACTGGTTTTCCCGCAGAGGAGCGGAGTGTCCGGGGAGCAGGCGGAGTTCATTTCAATCATTAGCGTGCCAAGTCAGCCAGCTCCTGTTGATGCTGTCAAATTAATAAAGAGCCCGGGCTGACCAAGGGTTGGCCCACAGACTACTCCCCCAATTGTAGGCCCACACAGCGAGAAAACTCCACTTTGTCTTCCTCTGGGCGATTGTACATTGTTCAAATATTACAAGGAAAATAATCAATTTTTTAATAAATATTCGAGGCAACCTAATTCGAGCACTACCAATGCCTTAGTTCACAAATCACTGCAATTTTTAATTTCTTTCAAATGACACTCTTGCGTTTATACTAGTATTTCGACTCCTGTGCCATCTTAAGGCATTCCCACACGCTTTAAGTCACTGCCGCTCATAAGGGCCATAAAAAATTTGTCATCATTAGCCAAAGCGAATGACGCTGACGTACCGGGGTCCGCCCATCGATCAATGTGTGTATCTGGCCACCAGGAGCAAGGACACTTAAAGATATTGCCCTGTCTGGGTCGTCCTGCTGCATATTAGTCGGCAGCTTAAAGCGTTCGATTGATTGATTATGTATCAGCGGGTAGCAGGGGACACTGCGAAAAGGTCGCCACTCGCTTTAAGGCTTTAAGCCGCCCATTAGGGTTATTAAATATGCCGCTTTGTGGGTGTACGCTCGTATGCGGGCTATTAGGAGCGATAATGGATTGCGAATATTAATTTCTTTGCATGATGGAAAGAATCAACACAGAACAATGCGTTTAATCTTTATAGACACGCAGCCGCAGGAGAGGGACGGACAATGCCTTGTGCCAATAATGATAGCCGGAAGCCATTAAAGGAAGTTTCAATACAAGAAACACTCTCCCACGCACACACACACACGCACACACGCACGCTCCCACACAATCGCATGAATGCCTCCATAGGCAGCTTAAGGCTCTGCACTTTCCTTTTTGTGTTTTGCACTGGACGAAATACTGGACCATTAATATCTGGTTTTTGAGTGACTGTAATCTTAAGGAGCCCATTTTCTTAGTCTTAGTTTACTTAGTCAACGTCTTTTGCATTGAATTGCGTAAAAAAGAGTTTTAAAACATATATCAATGTATACATATGTATGAAATTATGTCGCACAAAATAAAGGAATTCCTAGGAAAATATAGAAAATAATTATTGCCACTAAATAACCTACCCTGATTCCCATGAATTTTTTCCGTGCTCCGTGTAGTGTAGTGGGTGTAGTTGTGCCTGTTGTTTGCCTTCCATTTCCATTGCATCGTCGGCGGCAACGGCGATATTGTAATTTTTATTCCTCTTTGAGCCATTCAAGCGGCAAGCAGCAAAGGCGAATCCTGCGAAAGGAAGCCGTCGTGCAAGTCGAGCGTTCAATTCCCTTTCAATAAGGAAGTGCATGTGGAAGCCAGTAGGTGTGGGTGGGTGTGTGTGTGTGTGTGGCACCGCACACGCACCTTGCAATCTTGCTAATGTTTTTCCAGAGAGCGCGTCTTAAGAGCCGCCTGCAGTTCGCAGTTTTCCGTTTGAGCTCCGCAAACAGCCGGCGGGTCGATGCGGAAGTCAGGCTGGAAATCCGACCCTGGCTTAGGTCACACCACCATGACGCCACGCCATGCCGCCACTCCAGGCGCATTATGCAGGCCGGCAGGCAGACAAGTTGAGGCGCCAAGTTTTCGGGTAATAGGGGGCGGGGCCGGGGCCGACCATCAATGGCACACACTCGCATTTTCAATTGATTAAACATCAAACGCACAGGCATGGGCCTTGGTGTGTATAGCCTGCATTTTTTACGTGCCGCAGCGCAAAAATGCCAGGGAATATTATCCGGGAGCATTATGTTGATGCCGATATATACTCGCACAATATGAAATTCCATTGCATTTTATAGGCAGGCAGCCAAGGAGAAGACAACGAAAGTCATAGGAGGAAGCAAACGAACTACACAGTCGAGTATTGCGACTATGGGATACCATGGAACTATTCCTAGATTTCAGCATAAGCAACAATCTGCTGAGGCGAATGATGATTCCTACCCTTTGAGCTCTATTTCTTTTCAAGTATGTGTACATGTCCCAAACTCAGCATACCCCTCTAATGGGTGTAGAAATCAAACACACACAGCCAGAAATACAATGGAAGGCAGTAAAAACCTGCGGCAGGCCATTGTGGGGCATAAACAAAAGATGCAGCAGATGGAAGGCGGAGCTGCTGGATCGGCCAGAATAACAAAATACCGCAGACAAAAACTAAAAGCTGTTCGAGCGTGGAAAAGGTGAGTTGCCAAACCACTCCCCATTTCCATTCCGCCCTACACATTCTCTGGCCCAAGTACTGGAGAGTAGTTTTAGTTGGGATCGGCCTTTAGAAATGTGGCAAAGCAAAATTTATAGCTTGGAAATTAATAACAAAAAGCACACAATGAACTAGTGCACATATACCCGCCAGGCTATCCAAGGGCCCTGACTAATAACGTTCCGCACTCTGAAGTGTATTAGACAACAGTGCGTATGATGAATGCCATCGGAGGACTTTCGAAACAAAGGGGCATAATTGTATGCGAAAGGTGGCCACCTTTCCATCCACTGACTAGGGGGGAATCAAAAGGCGAGGGAGCTTTATTGTGTTAATACTGCGGTTTGCTAACCCACAGCGTAGAAGTCTTCGGCAGAATACTTTAGAAATGGCCCATTGTGCAGTAAGTACGAGCATGCACACAATGTGATTTTTTGGGCTTGAGGATAGCTTTAAAGCATCAACTTACTCAGTTCCTTGACGCATTAGGAGGTAGAGAAATACAAATGACATAGTTTTCTCACAATAACAATAATATTTATTCATGTTCCTTCATAAAAAATATTAGAGTTCAAAGAGAAGGAAATCGGAGGGATATAGACAATCAATTTCTTCGACTTCTGACACACATTTCAACGAATCTAGTATCAGCTCATATACAATAATATAATAACAGGCTTACATCGCAGAAAAAGAGCTGATAAATTAATTCACTTTAAGTGGAAAATGTGTGTAAGCCATGTATCTGGAAATAGACAATGCAAAAAGTCCAACAATTAAAGGAGATAATAACAAAATTACTTGTAAATTATGATAATTGCGGCGACATTTGCGGTCCTGCTGTGAAAACAAATGTTTTTGTATAAAAGGTAAGAACTGCACGCTTAAATCAGTTTCATTGCAATGAGCGTTCCTGTGAGTCCTTCCAGTCGCTTTCGCGAACTATCCCAGTACATCAATAGTTTGACCAATTTACTTGGCGTGGATTTCCTCGCGCCCAAAATGGAATTTAACTATCGCACCTGGACCACGATCTTTGCGATTGTTAACTACACGGCCTTCACGGTATTCACGATCCTAAATAATGGCGGTGACTGGAAGGTGGGACTGAGGGCGAGCCTCATGATTGGTGGGCTGTTCCACGGACTCGGAAAGTTCCTGACTTGTCTGCTGAGGCATCAGGACATGAGACGCCTAGTCCTTTACTCACAAAGCATTTACGAGGAGTACGAGAATCGGGGAGATTCCTACCACAGGACCTTGAACTCGAACATAGATCGACTGCTCGGCATCCTGAAGATCGTTCGAAACGGATATGTATTCGCTTTTTGCTTGATGCAACTCCAGCCGCTGGCTATGCTTCTGTACGATGGAACCCGGGTCACTGCGATGCAGTATTTAATCCCAGGTCTACCGCTCGAGAACAACTATTGCTACGTAGTCACGTGCTTGATTCAGTCGGTAGGATCCACTAAAACTGCCAAGATCTTGTCAGCACCTTCTCCCTCTGGTCGTTGCAGGTGACAATGGTGGTGCAAGGAGTCGGATTCTACTCCGGCGATTTGTTCGTCTTTCTCGGCCTCACGCAGATCCTCACATTCGCCGATATGCTGCAGGTAAAGGTGGAAGAGTTGAATGAGGCCCTGGAGCAAAAGGCGGAAGCCAGGGCTCTAGTCCAAGTTGGAGCTCCTATTGGAGGTGCGGAAAATCGCCAACGCCTCTTCCTGGATGTTATCAAATGGCATCAGTTATTCACGGAGTAAGAAGCATTTTTTTCATCCTTTTTAAAGGTCTTAGATTGAGTGGATTCGATTGAAAAAAAATGTTTATGTTACTATTAATTTTTAGAAGCGCTAAGCTAGCAGTTCAACTTGTTTCCAAAATCTTCCGACTATTATTTTGATAATTTGTTGCCTAATTTTATAAAATCCACATCCTCATTAAATGGCACCAATTATTCACGGAGTAAGAAACATTTTTTTCGTCTTCTTTAAAAGTCTTAAATTGAGTGGATTCGATTGTAAAAAAAAATTATGTTAACTATAATTATGTATAATTCCTAAAATCCGTATAATAAGTTAATTTTTAGAAGGGCTAAGCTAGCAGTTCATTTCTTATGAAATAAGAACTTGTAGCTTGAACTTGTTTCCAAAATCTTCCGACTATTATTTTGATAGTTTGTTGCCTAATTTTATAAATTATACCTCATTATACCATTATTGCTCCCTTCAACTGTAGGTACTGTCGCGCCATAAATGCCCTTTACTACGAACTAATCGCCACTCAGGTTCTCTCGATGGCTTTGGCCATGATGCTCAGCTTCTGCATTAACTTGACCAGCTTTCACATGCCATCGGCCATCTTCTTCGTGGTTTCTGCGTACAGCATGTCCATCTACTGCATACTGGGCACCATTCTTGAGTTTGGAGTGAGCTTTAGTAATATTGACCGTACTTATACCTTGTTACCTATTTTTCCACAACAGTATGACCAAGTGTACGAGAGCATCTGCAATGTGACGTGGTACGAGTTGAGTGGCGAACAGCGAAAGCTATTTGGCTTTTTGTTGCGGGAATCCCAGTATCCGCACAATATACGGATACTCGGAGTTATGTCGCTTTCCGTGAGAACGGCTCTACAGGTAACTGGGCTTGTACTTTAATCATAAACTCTATTCAATTTATTTGTACTTTAAGATTGTAAAGCTAATTTACAGCGTGTCCATGATGATGATGAACCGGGCATAGAAGTCGGTTGATACTATAACATTTTAACCATGACCCAAAAATCGGCAAGAAAGGTTTTCACATGCAACACACAATAGCTTGAAACACAATAAGGCTTAGAAATATTTAGCACTTAGTACGAGGCATTTGATTCCTTATTTTTTATGCGTACAAACTTTTTAATTAAATACTAACTTATCAATAAAGCAAAATTGGGTAAAGAATGTAAACAATGAGTAAAACCTCTGGCTCATCTAAAATTTGAGACGGCTTCGCCTTGCAGGTTTTTTTCAGCCAACTTTGAAATGCTCCTGATGAACTCGTCGTTGGGATTTTTCCTCTGCTTTCATTAACCTTGGCCACTAATTACCAACGCACAGAGCTGAATTTATGGCATCGGTTTATGGGGCCCCGACTCGAAAACATTAATTGTCCGTCTCATTAAGGGGAGTTTCTTATGCACAAAACATTTAATATGTTTCGCATACACGCATAAAAATTTAATTTATATTGAAATGGTTCGTTCACTTCCCTGATATTTGGCCGGCGGACATTAATAGCTCCTGACCAGGCCATGAATAATGGGCATTTTATAAATGTGGTCGGGACAATGTCCCGGATGCTTGGATAAAAAATAATAACAATAATTGTAACGTTGTTATAATGCAGTTGTAATTAAGTATGCCGTTGTTGTATGGCCTTCCCACCACCCAGCGACTATAAAAACGAAATGATTTTAATAAAATCAACAGTCCGAAGGCCAGAAAGGAGCAGAGCAACAGTTTGGTCAGCGGACTCATCGACCTCTTGGATTCAAATTTACGACCGCTTCGCATTCCATAATTTACTCATTTTTCATGCGCTATTTAATTACGCTAAATTATGGCCGCAACGGGTTGAGAAGTTGTTTGTTTATATATGCCCACTGATACCTGGATTCGCGATAGCCAGATTGTACAACAGGCCTTTTTGGAAATTTCGAAGTGAAGTCAATCGCCTAAGAACTCAATGCCTATAGTCAAGTGCACTGGCTATCAGATACCCGTTAAAAATGGGATGGGGTTATGCAAGTTTGTAGATTTGTAGTTAATAACAATACAAAATCCTTAGCGATACCTAACTTCAGAACGCTTCTCTGAAATCAGCGTGGCCATCTAGTAAATTCACTATTTGCCCAAAGGTTTGTTAGAGTTTTGAACAAATATAAACAAGTAATGACAAAATATTGATAGAGGCACAGTCGCAGGATAGTATAGGGCTCATCATCGCGATAAATCGAAAAAGTTTCACACTCTGTGCCATCCAGTTCCGCTCCAAGTAATGCAATTTGTTCGCTTGTTGGCGGGCAGATAACAAAACTCATTTACAGCCTGTCCACCGCAATGACGCGGAATCGTGGAGTCGGTGGGAAGTGGGGCCACTCGGCACTCGGATGGAGGCTCTTAGCGTCAAGATACTTTGTATCAAATGCAGCGACGCCGACAGCCAGCCTGCCATGCAATACATTTTCTAATGCTTGTTTTGAATCATATTTAGGGACGCGCCAGGTGGACGGGGAGGGGAGGGGAGGGGAGGGGAGGCGGCCAGGTCGCCAGCTGGCAAATAAAATAAATTAGTTGCAGTTGAAAGGTGGCTCAGACACAAAAGTCAACACGCAACGCGCGATGGAACCGCAAACAAACGCCAGCTGCTGGGCGCAGATAAAGTGGCAGGCAAACACGCCGAAGGAGCAGGACGAAGGAGCAGGACGAAGGATGGAGGATTGGGGACGCAGGACGCAGGACGGAGCAGCGCTAGACGCGCTGGAAGGACCTATGGCAAATCAGCTGCCAACGCAGGGCACCTTACTGGCAAATATTAAAATGCGAATTTTTACACTCGCTGACACTCGAGCCGCCCACTTTGCAGCCCAACTGCTCCTGCTCCCCTGCGCCCCTGCGCCCCTGGAAGCATAATTCTCACTATGCAAAATGAAGGGGAATGAGCGCTGCACAGAGAAAACTGAACCGATATGAGTGATCCTCTCTTACTGAACCAAAATGTCCTTATAACTTTTTTTAGAAATTCGACAAATTTCATTCAGCTCATTTTATTGCAGCATATTTTCCCCCCTTAAGTCGGTTTGGAATCGATCAGCTACAAGTATTAAAATTATTTGCCGTGTTCCAGCTGTGGGCTGTGCACTCCTTGCTCGCAGGATGGCAGGATGGCAGGATGGCGTATCCTTTCGCCAGCTTTTCTTGCCGCGTGCGCACATAAATTAGCTGCCAGGCTAAGAAATGGCGGCGGGCAGCAAAGGTTGTCCCAACTCGCAGCTCCTGCCTCCGCCCGCTGCGGTTTGTTGCGTCCTGTTTATGCGGGTGCTGCTGGTGCTGCTCGTGCTGCTCGTGCTGCTGGTGGGTGCATTAAACCAATAAATCAGCGAGCCAGTGCAAAGAGCGCAAAATGCGAGCAAACTGTTGTCAGGCACTGTTTGAGCCAGCAGCGTGGCTCCGCATATTTAATCAATATGGTGAGCAGAAAACATGAATTAATCTTGGAGCCCTTTAAAGCGCTCCACATTTTTACGGACACAATGGGCAAGGGCATTTTTAATTTAGAGAAATTCCTGCGGCCATAAAAAGCTTGTCGGGCAAATCAATTAAATTTAAATTGTATCCCATTAGAGCCACATTAAATGAGTTAAGTCATTTGGGGAACCGCGTACCGCGTGCCGCGTCTTAGCCTTCTTTTATGCGGCTTTGAAAAGGGTACAAATGAATTCATTTTATTTTTTGACGCACATAACCGCCCCTTGTCCCAAATCACCGGACCCAACACCCCAACCCATCCCCAATCCCAACCTCCTCTGGACGCAATTAAAATGCCCACGAGCTACTAATTTGCCATGAAACGGCGGGTGGCTGTCCAAAAGGCCCAGGGGCCCGATTTTAAAATGCTGCCGAAATTTAAGAGTTGATAGCTATTAATTTATATTACGCATGATTTGTGTAGCGTTTTTCGCTTTCGGCCCTGCCGGCTGCCGGTTCCCAGAATGGCCTTCTGCATTCTGCGGTAGATGCCATTTCCCAGTTCTGAATGTGCGCTGGAGATGTTTATGCAAATGAGTGAAATATTTGGGTCATGCAGCTGAAAGGCATCGCAATGGGCATCGGCTGAAACCAAGCCTGAAACATTCAAATAATTACAGAGATTAGGCTGAAGCGGCGATGGAGTTGATGGATATTGAAAAGACACAACACCAAGACTCAAAATGGAATAATGCTTAAAATTATATGGCCACAAATGCTTCTGGCCTGTGTTAAATTGGGCAGTTAAACTAGAAATAAGTTAAGAAATATTAGTAAGTCCCAAAGATGCCCTTAAGTAAATCCACTTATTAAATGCGTCAACTTCTATGCCGTATTAAATGTTTCGCTACGGTACCGACCATATCTGCCACTTTATAAATTAGGCCATTTGCCGTCCCATGTGAATGGGGGCGTGGTCGCTGCCGTCGTTTAGGGCTCACGCCCCCCGATGCCAGTGACCATCTGTCGGCGGAGATTTGTATCGACAGGGACGACGGCGATGACATCGACTGGGCAAAACGACGCATTGCGACTGAGTCCTTTTGCTGTCGCCACATCCTGCTCCGATCATCCTGCCAGCCAATTTCTGCTGATGTCTGCCCAAAACTTCACGCTGGCCAAGTAATTATCGGGCTCCCGACATCCGCCGCACTGCACTTGGCTCTCAGTCGAAGGACTCACAGCTCACAGCTCACGGCTCACAGCTCAAAGCTCACAGCTAAGCAAAGTCGAAGCGTTAATGCTGCGTGTCGAAAGCAAACTTTGATGGCTTAATCACAGCGAGGGACCTGCGGGGGCGGGAATCGGTGGGTTTGCTCCAGTTTGCTATCAGCTTGTTATTTGCTTTGGGGGATTTTAAAGTGCACGTGTTTACCAGGCAGCTTCCTAAGACGCTGTGCTGAAAACGTGTCTGAGGGCAGTGCAAGTTGCACGGCAACAAACTCTTTGTTCTTGCTATGGAATACAAAATACTGAGTACTGAAAATGCAACCAACTGTATAAAAATATTTGGCTCATTGCTGCATGGCTCAAAACTAAGTAACAGCGAGTTTAAATGAAATTGTTATAATCATAAACACATTTAGAAGTATATTCAATTGCTAACTATTTGTATTACATTTTCCATACCCTCGTTTCTGCTTTTTATAATAGCTATATCTTAGGCAAGTTAAATGAATAACTTTCAAAGTCGAAAATGCTTTTTTTCCTCTGTGTGCGGAAAAGGGGAGCAAGGAATGCAGCACTCGGTGCACAGTCAAAGTCATAAAACCATTTAATTATATTAAACTTTTAATTGCGTAGACAGCTAAGAAACACTCGCACACAAACACACTCCTCGAGGAAAGCCCCAACATATGCAGGGTGGAAAGCGGGAAAGCGGGAAAGCGGGAGAGCGGGAAAAGTGTGGCTGGGGGAACCAGGACTCGCTCGACACACTTAACCAGGACAAGTTGGCGGCGGTGCCGGCGCTCTTGGCGTGCCCTGCTACTACTATGTAAATGCAATAATAAAGTTATTAAAAGTGTCATAACAACTCAAGTTGAAATAGCGAAAAGTTTCCACCAGTTTCTTGCTTTATGAAGGCCACCAACCCAGCTCCCCACTTCCATCAGCTGACACTGGGAGCAGCCCAGGAGGAAGGAAATGTGGAAAGTGAAAATCAAAGAACAGGCCAGACCCGCAGCTCGATGGCCAAGGAATTGATGTTTAATTGATCAATTAGTTGCTCCTGCACAAATCCCTGCTACAAAACATTCGCAGCTACAGCGGTGGGCACATTAATAAGCTAGAAATAATTTTAAATGAATTTACATTATAAATTCAGTGTAAAAGCAAGCCAGTTTTTGGTTGCTGTCTGATTACATTGATAGTGCCACTAAGTCCATTAAATCCGTGCATCCTTTCGAGTGCTACTCTCTTCACCGCAGTTATAGACGGGTCCTTAGGCAGGCTGGGTGCTTCTGTGCTTTTGTACCCTCATGTGTGCGTGGGCTCGCTGTATTGGAATCGCCCACATCAAAGCGGCATATAAGTATATTGACGCTCATCAATCAAATTGATTTATGCCAACAAATCATTCATGAGCAATTTCCCAAAGTGATTATCTCTCCAAGAGAGACGGCCAATGGACCGGACCCGGACCCGGCCACGCCCCCTCTGCAGCCCACCAAACAGTGCAGCTCCGAGATGGCAAACGCAAAAGGCATGTTAACTGACAGCCAGAAGGACATTGGACGGGACACAAATAGACGACGGAAACGGTGTCTGCGAATCCGACGGAGACAGCAGAAGAAACAGAAAGAGACAGGCGCAGGCCGCCGCGAAAGAGAGGGGAAGATGGGGCAGAGCGAGGCAGGGCATCCGAATCAGTCAGGCTCAGAGGCATTGCCATTGCCATTGCCAACGCCAGTGACTGACTGATTGACGCTTGACTGTCTTCATCACAAGCAATTTGGCCGGCAAACACAGCCCTGTCCCGTCCACGGGGCGCAGTCCACGGTAGAGGGCAGGAATCCCGGATCCCAAATCCCAGAATCCCAGAATCCGGCACCAGCAATAGGGACGGAATCGAAAGCCAGGGCATAGAGATGCCCTGCTGAGATTGCGCGCCCTTCTCGCCGCCGGCTTTGTGTACCTCGCAGAACTTCACAGACAGTTAATAAAGCTCAACTAACAGCGACGACAGCCACGCCCCGCCCTCGGCGCCGCCCCCGCACACAAGCACGCACACACTGCGAGAAAGTGCGACTCTAGGAAGCATAAATGATCTTAAAATGTTGTATTAATCTGTGTGCATATTGGCAATATATGACAAGGAAGTGCGAACAAGCAAGACTGAAGTTCCCTCTTATCTGCATCTATTTGAGTGCCAGCAAAGTCGTTCAGTTGATTGTGTGATATTGAGGCACAATTATTTCTTGTTTTCAAAAATCGCCTGCCATTGACTTTTTCCCGTGCACAGCTGGCATTAGTCATTCGCTATTTGACTATTGACTAGCAGCACCAGCAGCCGATCGGCTTGTATCACATTAGCCGAAGTTGCTTATAGCAGGCAATCAAATAAATTTTCACGCTAAGCGATCAAAGGCAGCGAGTGCAGCGCAGGACCTCCTCCTTGGAACTGCTTCCCGGCATTTTTCACTCACACACGCCCACACCTACACGCCGTGCATCAACACATGTAAGGGGCGGGCGGGCGGAGAAAGCATCTCACTTTGCCTAAAGCTTTTGATTGATTTGGTGATAAATTGACGAGGTGGCAACCGAAGCGGCGAACAGATTGCCGGCAGATTGAAGTCATGCGAGTGGGATGGTCGGAGACCTGCGACTAATTGCCGCCATCGAGGGCTTAAAAGGTCAAGGCGCAAAGGCGGCACTTGGTTGGGAATCCCGAGAAGTGATAGCACTCCAATTAAATGCGGGGATTGGTGGGCGGCTGCGCCCCTGGCGACCTAAGGAATTTAAGGAACTTTAAATTACATATAGAACATTCATTAAGAATTGTTAGTTGATGGTTGAATGGTTCATAGTTATTGGATTCATACATTACTGTATTATTATCGTTGTGTTGCAAGGCCGAATGCAGTTCTCCACATCAGCAGTCTGAAAAAATGAAACCGGAGCCGCTTTATCAGTAGTCTGTCATCAATTTTAGTTATTATTTTTAATTAGTTATTTGCACACTCGGAAAGAATCCAATCGTATGCTGGTTAATTAAATCAACAGCCTAATAAACAGGAGTATTGCCTGTAAATAAATATTATTTTGAAGTTATAACTATCCAAACGGATTAAAATGTAATATAAAACAAGCAGGGTAGCCCCCTATGAACAAATACTAAATGCCGACTAATAAAGTTTTAAATATAATCGGGCATACTATTCTGTGTTGGCTTACACAATCCATCGAAATATAGAGGCCCCATGAAATGCTCGGATTATATTTACTGCCCAATGGTTTGCAGCATTCTGAATCCCTCTATTTTCGGTTGCTCCAATCAGGTAACATGTTTGATTTGGCAAAAGCCAGCTATAATTCAGGAATTTCCCAGCCTAAACGAGTGTGCAAGTGAGTGTGAGCGGGAGCGACAGCTGCCGGGCCATGATTAATGTTAGCAATTATCTGGCACAAGTGTCAAAAATATTTAAATCAATTGTCGGAAAGATCGGGGAAGCGGAATTGTGGGCGGAAAATCCGAAGCCGAACAAAGGGCCGAGACAAGGCGGCAGACAGAAAACAAGACAAGACAACACAATTCGCGCAAATTGAGCATGATGAAGAGCAGGAGATTGGGTCGTTGGGTCGTTGGGTTGTTGGGTTGTTGGGTTGTTGTTGCAGATGCTGCTTGTCAATGCCAAAAGATGGCTTTTCTTTTTAACTGACTCGTGTGCGTGTTGCTGCCAAGCTGCGAAACTTAAAGACGATGACGTGAGACGTAAAAATGAAGTGGGAGCAATGACAGCAGCGACGTGTCAGAAACATATCATTCATTTATTTTCTATTATAATGGGCGCACACTCTCTCGCACACACACACACACACACAAGGGGGCAGCCAGGAAAGATGCTGACAACGCCCTTTTGCGCGCCCTTTCAGCAGTTGCATTATTATGATGCCGGGCCGGGGACATATCATTTATCATTGCAGCCCAGTGGAGTCGAGTGAACGAGTGAACTCTGTTGACTCTGTCGCATCGACTGCATATGCCAGCCGTAAAAAGGCCCCGAATGCTCTTTGTTCTCGCAACTTGGCTCGTATTTAAGATTTAAGACCTTTGTCAAAAGAAATTAGTAAATAAAAACACAGCACGCCTGGCAGCACAAATTAAATTACGAGAACTGCAGAGTTATGAAGCGCAGAATGGCGGGCTGCCTCCGCCTCCGCCTCCGCCTCGTTTGTATGCGGCTCACACGGCGTATGTGTAACAATGGACTAAAAGTTGCGTGAAACGTTTTAACAAAGATTAATGCCTGCGACGGCTGATGATTTTTTGAAGATTAATTATGCGATGATGAGGCCGAAGACAATGACAGCCGGAGGAGCAGAACAGAGGGAGTCGTGCGCAAGAGCCAAATGCGAGAGCGGAAGTTGCCTGGCTTGTTAAAGGATTACGAAATTTGTAAGCACGCGCCTTCCGACCATGTGTGATCCTTAATGTGCGAGGGTATTAGTGCGCTGGGAGGGGGTTGGATGGGTGCATGTGAGTCGTGTAGTTATTGGTTATGAATGCCAATGAGGGATGCCAGCATAATTATGACAACAAGCAAACAGCAAAGGAGCGGCCCCGAAAAGCTGGCAATGGTTTACGCCGAGCAAGGCACTTCAAATGTATCCAATAATCGGGAAGACTAACAGCCATGTGGCTGAAATAAGATAAATACATTTAAAATAATTTAATCACTCCCAGTCGACGACAGGTGGACTTAACTTAAACACGGTCTTGGTTCAGTTAACTTAATTGTTTGTTTAAGAAACAGCGCTCTAAACTGAATTTGCACACTATTTTTATATGCCACCTAGTTGTAGTTAGATTAGACTTAATCGATTAATACTTAATAATAATGTTAACTCACCTCATTGTGATATAAAATTGCTGGTGATGTATGGCGAACTCATACTCGTGGAGTAAAAAGGGTATACTAGGTTCGTTGAAAAGTATGTAACAGGCAGAAGGAAGCCTTTCCGACTACATAAAGTATATATATTGTTTCCAAATGTTGCCACGAACCGTCCAAAACTGCCACGCCCACACTTTAGAACAATTTCTTTTCATTTTTTAATTTTATTCGCAATTCTATATCGGTTAAAAATATTGTTTAAATGTCTCGTTCGCACTTCCACTAGCTGAGTAACGGGTATCTGATAGATGGGAAACTCGACTATAGCATTCTTGTTTAAAATTTATTTTAATATTAAATTCATTAACAAATACGGCTGGCACCATTTTTTACGCTTACCAATCTAGCAATCTCTAATCCATTTTATACAAGCGATTTAACTGCTTAATCCCCAAAACTAATTTTCATTGGGCTGAGATTTCAAGGAAAAACGCGTACATTACAACTGTAATTTACTGTACATTATAAATAGCAATTAAATCCTTGACTGTAAGCCTTAAGGCTTATTTTTTTTAATAACTTATCTTGGTAAAACCAGAAGGAAGGGCTTTGTGACAAATATAAACAAGCACCACTCTCAACTCGTTAAAAATTGGCACTACGTTTTTTGCGCGAAGGGACTCCATTCCAGAGTTGGTTAAAAAGTCCACACCATGACGAATTTATATCAGATTTCCAGCCAAAAGTATTTGTTTTTTGTTCCTCTTAAAGAGCCGCTCTCGCCGGCCAGATTTTAATTGCCTCTACCATAACTTTTCATATTAAACGCGCCGACAATTTATCTATGGACGGCAATGCAGGCGTTGCAGGCAACGCGGCGCTTAAATATGCCACGAGCCAGTTTCGAGTGCGGATTCAGATGCAGTCCCGTTTCGAGTTGCAGGTGATGCAGGAGGGGCGGCGCCGGGAGGGGCGTGCTTTATGGCCAGGCGAAAGTTTAACGGCAGAATTGGAGGCACAACTGGCCACGGACTCAGTGAGTGCGCTTCTGTTGTTTAATTTATCAGACAAGGAGAACTGTTGCACTATGAACTGTGTGCGGGAACTTTTCAGTGGCATTAAATGCATTCAAGTTGCTTAATTTTTATGGCCAAAGATTGGAGGAGAAGTGACCACCGCTGGGCCACGGCAGCAAAAAAGCTTTTAACAATTAAAATTAAAAAGTTCAGCATTTACGCAACACAAAAAATGAGGGCAGTGCAAATGCCAAGCGTGGCATAATCAAATTCTATGTGAGCGTGCATAAAAGTTGCACCACTCAACCACGCACACACACACACACACTCGCACCCACATCCACACCCACACACACACGCACACCCACTCTCATGCAGTTAAGGTCTGTCTGGTGAATTGTGTGCACTCATTTGTGATCATAAAGCATAAAACGCATAAAGTGGCGTTACAATTTTATGGTGTCCCAAATTCACAGGCGTGGGAGAAAATAGTGGTTCCTAGGGCTCGGAATCGAATAGAACTTACCTCCGCAAGGGGATATACTTAATTGCACCTGAAGGATAACTAGAAGGAAATGGAACTATTTTCACAAGGGCTATTGCTGGCTGTAAAATACATACAAAAACGTATCTCTAGAAACTTACTTGTAGATATTTTACCACATCCTTGCTAGGAACTCCTGCCCTCCACCAGTCCTCGTTGCCAATTTTCGATCAAGACCACGTCCTGCCATCTGGGGCATCCCTGCGGCTGAGGATGACTGTGGCAATGATGATGATGTCTGTCTCGGCTGCTGGTCCGTGGAATGGAGTTCAACCCACCAGACCATCAAGCGACAATGTAAATTTTGTGTTGAGCTTTTTAATTGTGAATATTGCAGAACGGGGACAGCAGCTCCTCTTCGGGGGAGGGACTCGCTCATACGCGAAACGAACTCAGACCGCAGCCACCGAACTCGCAACATTTTGGAGCAAGGAACGGGCGATGGGAGCTGGACAATTTTATAAATAATAAAAAACAAACGCCACCAAAATAAAACGCGATTCGAAGGCAGCGGGCCACGTGCAAAGTAGACGGAAAATAAATTGCACAGCGGTTGGGGAGCGATGTCGTCAAGGGTTCTGAGCCGCTTTTAATGCAAATGCAGCACAAAACGGCGTGGCCAAAAGTGCAAAATTGTGCATTTTAATTAAGGTGACCGTTCTCCAGCAGCGCGTCTCGTTCGCCCAGTTAACGTTTGCATTTGCATTTGGCTTAGACGCACACATAGACGCGTAATTTACAGCTCTTTTAATTAGCTGCATGCCAAGTTTTTATGAGAATTTACGCGTGCTCTTAAAGCGGCATATTGTGCACTCAGAAAAGCGAAAGGATGCATAGGAACATTGACCAAATATATAATATATAAATAAATATAAACCTATCTGAATAAAATTCTCTGAATAGTATCTAATGCTATGTAAAATATCATAGAAGCAATAAAATTTTAGACATCTTATATATCGAAATTTTGTAAATATTCAATTCATCTATTCAAATAAATAATAGGTTGGAAAATATCTCCCTTCCGCTTTTTTGCTCTTTATTCATACTTCCCACCTATTTGTGAAAGAACTGACTCTTGTACTTTGGCCTTCACAACATCCGCCGACCAAGCTTTGCCCACCAATTTCAATACAGCGCAGAAATGAAAATATGAAATTTGCGGATTTTGCTCGGTGTGGGGCAGAGCGAGCAGCAAAACGCTTTGGGCCAAACGTATGCATGCGCACAAAGAAGGAAATAACAATTGCAAATGGAAATGTGCATAAGTGCCAGCCAGCCGGGGGCGAGGCGCCAGATGGGCGTGGCAGGGTGCGAGGGAGAGGGACAAAAGCCGGGAACGAGATGGCGAAAAGCAAAGACTGACTGACGGGCAGACAGACATCGTGGCCAGCTGCAGCTGCATATAGGGATGCAGATACAGACGAGAATGATATGGAAATGCAGCTACAGATACAGATACAGATACAGATGGTGAAGCAGGCTCAGTGGCTTTGAGCTCTTTGAACGCAGCTTCGCCATTTCAGCCAAAAGTGCAAGTGACTAAAATGCAAACGCGCGTGTGTGCCCGTGTGGGTGTGCAATTGTCTGGCTCAGTGTGAGTGCGAGTGTGAGTGTGAGTGCGAGTGTGAGTGCGAGTGTGAGTGTGCCATGTTAAAATGCAAAGCGATGCTTTTGCTGCTGCGGGGCAGCGTACGCAATAAAATGTTTTACATCCTGTTTATTTTAGTTAAATACTCGAAATTATGTGTTTGCCTAAGTGTATTTGTTAACACAATGCCAAAGCTCCTCGCTTGAGTGTGTGAGTGAGTATGTGAGTGGGTGTAGTGAAGTGCATGTAAGTGTAGCAACGCCATTTTCAACATTTTAAACAGCGCTCGACATGAACCCAGTTGGCCAGCCGTTTTTGTGCATTTTAATGCACTAGTAAACTAAATAACTAAATAAAGTGAATTACGACTTATCTAAAATTATTAGAGTATTAAAATAATAGGATATACCAGAGTTTTTGAAAGGACAGCATTCTTTAAAGGAATCGTTTACGACCCTATACAGTACATAAGTTAATGGACATTTCTACCTGTTCTATGAGCTCTGAGGTCTCGGGATCTGATCCTGATCAAGAATATGTATAATTTATATGGTCGGAAACGTTACCTACTACCTGTTATATACTTTTACCTTTTTACTCCACGAGTAATGAATAATAAATTAATAATGAGTCAAAACATTTACTTTTTAAAAGTTACGGCTCTCTACCAAAAAGTTGTTTTTAATATCAGGACGTTCTTGATTGTTCATGATTCCAGCAATTTGAATCCTTGCTAATACAGATTATGTCTTCCACTTTCGCGTAAGTAAGGACTTATGCTAAAGAGCTCTCAAAGGATTCCAGGAATAAGTGCCACAAGCCGCTTGACGGCGTGGCTCGAAAGCGGACATCAAATGCAAATTTCCGGACCCGAATCCACAAACGTACGCACTTTACCTTTGTCTACGGCAGAAGAGCACGCGTCCACTTGCACCCACGTGGGCCACAAACAACTTCCACAAAAAGAGGAACGCAGGCCCGTAAGGACGAAGCCGATTCTCTGTTTTGGACGTGTGCAAAACGGGCATTTAATGTCCTGGGCGCGAACCGGACCCTCAAAGGATTCTTTGTCTGGGAGCACCCGCCAGGCACATTTGAGCCTGTTTCCCTGCAAGTGCGCCTAACCCATTTGTTTAATGTAGCGTGAGGCTTTGTTTCGAGTTCAGTTTAGTTAAGTTTCTAGTATTTAGTTTCCAGTTTGCAGTTTAGGCCCCATTTGCCTTAATGACTGCACACGAAATGGACTGGGCTTGCCAAAAAATACGTACCGTCGACATTTTTAGCCCGAACGATCAAATGTGAAACGTTGTATGCCGCATAATATATTTCTGAAATCGGAATAAATCGAATTAGTTATTGTTATGAAGAAATATTCTTAGGCACCGCGAGAAGGTGTACACAGTATAAAAGGTATACCACAGTAAGCAAATTTCATATGTTTCCTCGTTTCTCTCCAGCGGGAAAAAGGTAAAAGTGAAAAGTCTGAGGAGAGTAGGCCGCACATATTTTTCGCTGTGTGAGGGAAATGCACGAAATACGTTTTCAATGCAAATGCGCGAGTGTGGCCGTGTGTGATCGTAAAATACACATAAAGGAATAAAATAAATTCACACGCAACTGTCAATGGCTGCGCATTTGCAAGGACCCTTGGTCCTGCCCCTCGGCTGCGCATCGTCCGCCGTCGAAGGATGCCACCCACTTTTCGCCCGCTTTTCCGAGTGAGTGGGGCCCAATCTTTTCTCGGCGACGGCTGCTTGACTGTTGGGTCTTGGGTAATATTTTATGCAAATTGCAAGTTAAGTGTGAAAATAGTAGTGATTGGTTTAATTCAGCAATGTCAACCAAATGGACCGATTGGTGGGTCGTGGGTGGCGGGTGTTTCGGGTGTTTCGGGTGTTTCTGGTGCTTGGGTGTTTGGGTGGTGGCATCACAAAAAACAGGAAAAATCGAACAAAAACGAAGCTGGGAATGTGCAGAAACAGCACAAAATCAGCAGAGCTGGGAAACACCGAACACAGAATACTGAAATGACAATTTCCGAAGCGAAGCACCAAAACCGACAAAAACAAGGCTATGAAAATCGAATCTGTGTTCTCGGTCCTGCTGGAAATGCACTTACTGGTATAAAATGGTAACGTCTTTGGCTTAAAAAAAACAATAAACCGAATGAAGAAATAAAAATAATAATAGTTAATTTCAGTACTCGGTTTAAGACTTATACTGCGCTTCAAACTTTTATTCAGCAGTCATTTTTAAAGTTGATCTTCAAAGTTTTCTTTCTGCAGAACAATTGGTAGTTATTTTTGCTTCCCAGCGTGAATATGAATACTTAAATAATTTATTACGTTTTATTTATCTTGCTTCATACCGTATCTATATCTCTCTGCTCTGATACAAAATATAAAACTATTTCTGAGCTTCATAATTTAAATTCACTTAATGCAATCGTACAGTGAGTAGTATTAATTGCAATTGCATTCGTCCAAACCTAACAGCAATTCTATAAAGCCTCTTAAGTGAAGGACATTTTGAAATGGCAACCAAATAGAAGCAACGTAGATTTTCATTGTCATGTAGCAAAGTCACTCGGTCCAGAAAGAGCAATGTGGCGGGACCAAGCGGATTGAGTAAAATGGGGGCACGGCGAAAGCAAAAACCAACAGCAATTTCGGGAGCATTTAGATCAGTCGCCGGTCTGCAGCCCTTTTGTTTTTTAGATAAAATTTGTAGCAGTTTTTTTTGCCACTCCGACTTCGGCTAGTGCGCTTAACCATTTAGCTGATGTAACAACCCGGCGAGCAGCCAACTACTCAGCGAGCCAACCGCCAGCGAACCAACCACCCTTCGAATGTCCTTGTCAGCATTTTGCGCAGTGAAATTTTCGCTAAAATCTATTTTTCATCTTGGATTATGCGAATACATGAATAGGAAGCGAGAAGAATGGCAAGTTTTATTGTGACAGTTGAAGTTCATTTTCTGCGGACTCCTATCCGCACTCCCGCATGTCCTTATTCCACTTTGAACCTTCGACTGCCCAATGTGTTGTCCTGGGCGACCACATTAATCAAATATCCGCATAGTTAATTGTCGCTGATAAAGCTTTCGAGTGCAAAATTGTGCTCATGCGACCTCGAAATGCACTCAGCCAAAGTTTACCCGAGGAATAAAGTTTCCTTCAATATTGTAATTTAACTTATTTATTTAGGTATTCGACTTATTTAGTATTTTAACCCTGAATCTATTTTATAATTAAAACTGAACCTGTTTTGAAGGAGAAGACTAAAGCAATCACTATCGTGATAAAAAAAAATTCGAAAACTATGCAGAAGGTCAATTCAAAGAGCTTCAGGAGCTTAGCCACTTCTAATAGTTATTTTGCACTAGCTTTACCTTTTTACATTGTGTATACTTCACCATCAAAATGCGACTTTGGGAATCCCAAAACTGTTCAAGGCTCAAAATTAGCGGAGCATTTCAGTCCCCCAAACTAGGGCTTGCTTATTTTCGCTCGGTGCATGTGCGCTCACTCCACTTCCCCAAAAGCTTGTTGCGCTTTCGTCTTTTGAATACCAGACCGATTGTGCCAACAGGATTCGGGCTTCATTAGAGCCGTGTTCTACAAATGCCAGCCCGTATGGCATGCCTGTGTCATCTGCTGTGCGCTCAAAAGTATGCCATAAAGTATGCAATGCCACCGGACGCTGCAGCGCTGCAGCGCGCTGTGGGTGTGTGAGTGCGAGTGTGAGTTTGCGTGTGTGCGTATGCTCTCGCTCCGTCCCTTTTACCACCCCTCTCTCGGCATTTCTACGACTGTGTGCGCACCTGCCTGCAATCGTAATTTCAATAAAAGTTGTTACGTGCACGTTGAAATTTTAATTGAAAGCCCCAACTACGCTGCACACTTTCCCTCAAACACACACTCTCGCACTCTAACAAATGCAATCGAACAAACAAGCGAGGCTGAAAATATGATTTAAAATTAATTTTAAATAATCGAGGGTGTGGGCTTTGATTTGATGTACCCAATCAAATGTCCTAAAGTTTTAACGCTTATGCTCATCCCTAATTTTATCGGATCGTTCTTTTAAACATGTAAATGGTCAGCTAAATGTAAATATAAGTTAGATGATTGGCACTTCACTCAGAGTGAAACACAATCACTCAGAGTCTTAAACACAATTTCGCAACGAAAGGAGTGATAGTATTTTCCCCAAATCTTACCTAAAATTCTGACCGCAGCTGTGCCCACAGAGGCTTCTGTGTACTCGTCCTCGTCCTCGTCATCGTCATCGTCCGCGTCCGCGTCCTCGGTGTGCGTCAGCTGCTATTCTGCGACCCTCATCAGTGGAGTCCCGAACAAAACAGCAATGGGGACAACGAGCATGACATTTCAAATGCGTTGCGGCTAAGGAGATTATATTGCATCAGGTTTGATGATGAAAAAAAGATGCCCCACATGTGACTCAGTTTGCATGCACACATGCACCTGTCTTTGGCTGTGCGGTGTGTGTGCAGCGCCTGAAATTAACTACAACGTTGCACTTCCTTGAAACCACAAAGCTCGTTTAAGCGGAACATGTTCGCTTATTAGCCAGGTGAGCACAGTGCTCGGGCGTATATGAAGGAGTATCAGCCAGGGGCATAAAAAATATACTAACAATTTCTGCGGTTACATTTAAAAACGAAAGTTACGCCAAAGACACTAGAATAATAAGATGCGTAACGGCCATACATTGGTTTTGCACCATGCATCCACTTTTTTTTTAAATATTATAACATTTCAAACACTTGTATAAACAACATTTGCCTGGTTATTTGTACAAGAGGGTTGCCAGTGTGATCTTGCAAATAATCAAACTTAAGAACACATACACTACACTCACTGCTCGACCGGTAAGAGAGATGACTTGAACTACTTTGCGACTCTAAATTAGAAGACATGCCTTACAGTCCACACCAGAACTAGTTGGGAATTATAGGGCTACAAGAAAAAAAAAAGGGCTACTGTGTTCCGACAGTAAGTTAAACATTCTTCAGGCTTTAATTAAGACAATTTTACTACTTTGTGCAACTAACACATACATACGTACATACATACATACATACATACATACATACATACATACATGCATACATACATACATACATACATACATACATACATACATACATACATACATACATACATACATACATATATACATACATACATACATATGTATATACATACATACATACATACATACATACATACATGCATACATACATACATACATACATACATACATACATACATACATTACGCATCTTATTATTCTAGTGTCTTTGGTTACGCTTTGTCACTATATTAATTTATATTGCCAGTTCGCTCTTACCTGAATGAATACAGCGTGGAAGGTACTCCACATGTAATCCTCGCTTAAATGCTAAGAAATTGTTCGTTGGCCCCTCGAAATATTGTTAATTTTCCAATATGGCTCACCTTTCAAGTGTCCACATGGGGACATTTCGAGTGCGATCGGATTCGGAGTGACAAACGAAAATCGGTGGAACTTCGCCGACTTCGCAGTTGAAGCGGCAAAAGCCTCGACCGACCGCAAACTAAGTCGTTAAAACAAAGAACCCTATCGGCTTACGGAAACTTTGTTGCAGCAGCAGTTCCAGTCCCGGGATGGCAAACATGTTTGCCTCGGCCACTGCCAATTGCAAGTTTTGCATGTAAAGCGGCAAAACTTTATGCTAAACTTTTGCCATTTTCCATGGATTCTTTTCGTTTGTCCTTTTGTTTTTGGCTGAATTTTAATTCCCTCCGAAAGTATGTAAATGTTGCCGACAGCCAGTATCGAACGGCTCCGATGTCGTTAGATTTTATGTCGAGTTGCAAAGGGTCTCTGTTTCCCCACTGTGCGGGGCACCCATACAATCTGCATAGAAAGCATGTTAAACACGGCAAAATATGGCCCAAATGAAGGGTTTCGGAAGACAAGGAGATGCGTAAACAAGGCATCGCTTACATCTACGACTCGAGAGCTATTTATCGAGCACTCGACTCAAGGCGGCTATAAACCAATATCACCACTTGGTGGAGAAGCGTTCTAGGCCTCATCAAATATTTGGGGTCCAGGGCACAGGACAACGCACTACGCACTAATTCCTAGAACTCGAGCCAATGCAACTTCGTGTGGCCCTTAAAATGATTACTTAATAAAAAGAATGTGGCAAGGCTCGGAAAAATAGTAAACACTGCCAAAAGCAAGCCAATATGCCTGGAAACTTTGCGAATTATGCAAATGCACTCAGTTGACACTGGTCTGTCCAGTTGCTTTCTGCTCTCTAGGATCCCGGATCCTGCAGATCCTGTGTGCTTAATGACGCAACACGCGCTGCTAAATGGGCCGAGTACATAATTCTCGATACATAGAGCACTAAATTGTTACTTAACTACTGGTTTCTCGCTACTGATGTGATATAGTGTTAAGAAATGCGCTTTAATCGTATCGCTTTAGATACTCAAGGTCTAACAGAATTATTGCCAGTAAAGTATTCGATTTTCGCACATCCATTATCTCCTATAAATGCATGCAACTGTCTTTAGCAAAGGTGTATTGAGGCAATTTTTACATTTAAATGTTATATTCATAAGTCGACAACTAGGAAAAAAAAGAATATATAGGCTTCCCTAAGTGCACACCGCAATGCCGGACTAGTTCATCAAAGTTGGCTCGAACACAAATGAAAGTTTCGAGCCGCAGCCATGAAAGATGCATGGCGTCTGGCCGAGTCCTACCTGCACACTCACCTGCGATTGGAGCCCCACATCCTAGCCAAGTACTTCTGCCCCTGACGTGGGCTTTGTAAAGTCAACAAGCCAAAAATGCTTAGAAAAGGGAGCCGGCCAGGAAAGTGGCAAATGCAAAAGCAAAGTTTCGGCTAAACTCTTCTATGGCATCCGAGAAACCAGAGAAGGGAAACACCATTGTGTCGCGACTGAAAGTTACATTCTTTTTCTATTTGTGAAGCAGCGTCATTTCCCGCTTAGATCGACCCTGGGGCCAGTGTTGCAAACATGTCTGTTAAGCAATCGCACCAACTTTTTGGCCTTTTCGCCTTAGGGGAACGGCAGAACTTTGCCGTGAGACGAACGGCAGCTCGTAAATTTAAAAAATTTGAAAACAACAGCGGCCGCAACAGATACTTTTCGCGAGCTGGCCGAAATTATTTTAAATCACCTGCTGCCCGGCATTTATCATTAGAGCCAGTCCGACAGGGCGGACTCCCTAACGACCGCAGCCAGTCTTCAGCTCAACTCCCAGGACGACTACAACGGCAGCGAGATTTGCGAAGAGCACTTTATTTTGGCCAAGCCGTTGCCACGCCCCCGCCCAATCACACCCCATTCCCCCACCCCTTGGCACTCTCCACCTAACACCGACCCACTCATAATGTCCGCTGCTTCTGATGTTATTTTGCCATTTTCGCGCGGGTTTGCTGCTGGGGGAAAACTGTTTTGTTATCACAGTGATAAATGGAAAATTATTTTGAATCGGGCAACTACTTAAAAGAATTCCCAAAGGTTGTAATAAATTTTGGCACACACACACCCACGTTCACGTTCCAGAAGGACATGCGAGGAAGGACAAGTTGGTAAGACCGAATCCGAGTTGAGCTGGCTTGGTAATGTCCTTCCAGATAAAAAGGTGATTGACGAAGCGAAAGCAAAAGTCATGGTCGAACTTCCACTTAGCAATGCAGTTGTCGTTCGCAAAAAGGACGAACGATGTGGGTGGTTGTGTGCCGTGTAGTGGTGGGCTGGATGGCGAATTTCGTCCTGGCATGCACTTAATTTGTACTGGGAGCTGGGGACCTGGGGTTCGGCTTGCTCTGAAGAGATACTCAAAGTCGAACATATTCACAAAGGCAGGAAGGCTATAGGTGCACACCGTGCCAAATGATTTGCTTACAGCTTTAGTTGAAGTCAAATTAATTCAAGTTAAATTAAGTTAAGATCGGGTCACTACATAAGTATGAAGATAAACTGCTCAAGAGTTCGTAATTAAAATTGGAAAGTAGTCGAAAATTAATAAATGAATTCCCATAAATATAAATATTTAACAGGGCAAACCCTGGTCAGTAAAACAATTGATACAAAGTTGCTTGTTTTTCTTAAGTGCAGCGTCTTTGTTTTTAAAGGCAAGAGCAACTGCATGCACTATGGAAACCACTTCCAAACTGGGGGCCATCTCCGATCCAGGCACAAAGGCACCCGGACAAGACGAGCACACTCAGCGAGCAGCTCTAACAACATCTATTTTTATTTCATTAGGTAGAAAAATAGCCGGCAAGGTGAAGCTCCTGGCAGCTCCGCCATCAAAACAAAGCGCTGAATATTGGCCGAAACGGAACGGGCGGTCGGAGCGGTGCTGGCCACAAAAAGAAACTGCTCTCCGCTTCTCAATTAGGTTAGCTTAATTTAAATTTGCTTCGAGTGCTTGGCGAGTGCTTGTGAGACATTAGCAGCAAATATTAGCAAACGCTTAAAGAGCGCAATAAGTGGGAATATCCCGGGCGCGTTTTCTTAAATTAGCCGTTGTAAGCATTTGTTACGCACACAGGTTGTGGCTTAGAGTGGCTTAAATGAAAACCGAACAGTTTTGAATGAGGAAGTGCGTTTGGCAGTTTTGGCAGGGGGAGTTAAGTGAAATGTATAATATTATTACTAAATCCTTGCATTAAATTGCAATTGAAAGCTGCTATATTTCCTTACATTAAAAATGTAAGCAGTGGCTTATATGGTACTTATCAATCACTTTCAGAAACAAACTTCAAAAAGACTTCCGTCCAACAAACAAACATAAAAAGGAGCTACTCCAAAATAGCTCCATATGGACTTTGAAGAGGATGAGGAGGTTGTGCAACCGCACTATGCACAGAAATTCCGCGCTCCCGCCGATCCCATCCTGCTGGCCACCTATGAGCTGTTTAAGCCCTCTCACCAGACTTTGAACCTATACAGCGAACGGAATCGCGAGATTTTTGCGGAGGCTTTTATAGAAGGAAACTTGGACACTCTGGTTAATCTGTGCGTCAAGAGTCTGGCCAAACTGGGCATTCGGGGCATATCTCCAACCTTGCAGGCGAGTCCGCAGCTCATGAGGATATTTTACGACGCCCTAGATGTGGAGCTATCTTTGAGGTAGGTAATGGGTTCACAATGACTGTAACTAACTGTATATCGGTATTTGCAATGGTAACCTTTAACCTTTTCACCTCTGCCGAAGGGAATGCTACTTGATCGAGGACCAACGCTTTTGGCGACGCGTCGTGCTAAGCAAGACTTTGGACAAAACGCTGCACCTAAAGCGCTGGAACGAGTTCGACTGGAAGTCGGAGGGCGTGAGCCGGAAGTTTGTGGAGCAGGTGGAGTCATGTCCAGTGAACGTGAAGCCGCAGAGGAGGCTGGCTCAGTTGGCTGAAACCGTTTGGCAGTATGTCAGCTCCATGCACATCCGCAAGCTGCAGGCGCTGCCCGACTACGCGTTTCTTAAGCATTTGGAGAGCGAGCCTGATGAGGATGTGACCTCGGAGTCATCTGACGAGGAGGATATATCCAGCGATGAGCCGGATACGGATATGGAGGACGAGGGCGAGGAGGAGCAGCAGTCCAGCAGCTCCAGCAACGAGGCTGCTATTACTTTCTGGCGCGCGGAAACCGAGAACGAGGACACAATCCGCCGGAATGCGCGACGTCAGCGCAACGCCAACCGCCAGCAGGCTAGGGATGTCATTGCTAGGAAACGGAAGGATCGCGAGGAGCGCAAGCGGAGTCGCCAGGAGAAACTGGACGCTTTGAAGAACCCGGATCCCTCGGCCAAGAAAAAGAAGAAAAAGAAGAAGGAGCCGCCCATTCGAGACGTCTTCAGTATAAACGTGGCTCCAGAAGAAGTTGATGATGAGGACACAAAGCCGGACCAGCGCAACAAGCAGCTGATGCTGCAGCGGGTCAAGCGCTATAACTATCCGGATGCCCACTGCCATCACATTGACCTGGGATTTGTGCGCTACTTCGAAAATATGGAGTCTTTGACGCTGGAGTTTTTGGGACCACCTGATGTGAAAGACTATCACAGGTGAGTTCTTAAGAAACAACATCGAAAAAGTAAGTAAGTACACAATGGGTATGAAATGTTTTCTCTGGGCTAAATGAAATCGGAGAAATATCCAAGTGAGCGCTCATGCGAAGTAGAATTTTAGGCCATAGATTCAAAAGCGCCAAGAGCCTGCTGATGCATCGTCTACCAGCATTGATCTCTTGATTACGATAATCACTTCGTTGATAGCCACTGTTGATTCTACCTTACAGCCGCTACATGAAGTTCTCAGACGGCGACATGGTTCGTCTCAGCAGAGGGCTGAGATATTTGCCGAACCTGAAGACCTTCAGGCTTCGAAACAGTCGCTTGAGTACGAAGAAGTTTCGTATCCTGGCGCGCGCTCTGCAGAACCTAGACTCCCTCGAAGAGGTGGACTTTGGCTATGACCAAATGCCGGATGAGTGCAGCGAAGGTCTGTCCTACTTGCTGAAGCGCCCAATGATGTACCGCATCATCCAGCTGGAACACAATAAATTAGGCGTCAACTCTGCGATTGTGCTGGGCGAGGCCTTGAGCCAATCGCAGTTGGGGGTTTTGGAGTATCTGGGCCTGGCCCACAATCCGCTTAATGAATTGGCCCTGCACTCGCTCATCACGTGCCTTATCGGAACCCCCCATGTGTGGGCCCTCAACATCTCCGGGATCAGCACCACCCAGGGCTCATTTGCCCGGGACATTGGAAACCTCCTGCGCAGTCACACCCCTCTGATGAGCCTGGAAATGGCCGCCGTCAACATAGGCAACTTACTAGGGAATCAAATACTGAGGTCCCTGGAAAAAAACACCCGGGTACGTGTAAACTTAATAGCTTAACAATTAATAATCATTGCTCTAACATCTCCTGCTGGGTCGCTGAATGATCATTTTTTACTGGGTATTGAACTTACATTCCCATCCTAAGGTCTTATACGCCGACTTCCGGGAATGCGACCTGAGCATCGACCAGGAGTTCGAGGTGGACATGATAGTGCGTCGAAATAACTACATCAATGAAAACCTGCACCACGGCGAGAATCTGTGTAACGTGGTGAAGGATCGCCGCCATCCGATTGTCCAGCGAATAGAGGAGGAGTATGCGCGTCGGAAGGAGTGCCTGGAGGTGCGGCCCAAGTTCTCAAGCTCCAGCAAGGAATCCATTCCGGAGGTGCTCGTTGAGAAGAAGGAGGTGGAGGAGGAGGGCGACTTCTGGGCAATGCTGGCTCGCTGGAACCAGCCTGCAGTGCCCGCAGTGAGAGAAACTCGCACTTCAAACGATTCCCACCCTCCTCCAGCTGCAGAGCCACAACCCTTTGTCTACGAGCCCAATGAGTTCGATCTGGACCAGTTTCGTGGGTCTGTCTTTCTGCCAGGCCCTGGCAATCGCTTTTTCTACCTGCAGAAGAACAAAACGCCCTAATTTCTAGCCCTTTTCACCACCTATAATTGCATAACATTGTACTCTGAGTATATTTTCCAAGCATTAAACGCACCACTTAGAAGGTCCAGCATAGTCCCTATCATTCTCGAGGGCTTGGAATGTCGTTTGACCTAATGGTCACTTTAAACCTTTGCCATAAAGTGCCGCGCTGGCATAAACTGAGATCTAATTAAGTCGCTGGCAACGTGTTTGCCCCGCAGCCACGCCCACAGTTCCAGGGGCCACACCTCGACCGAAGGTCATTGCAGTGCACTGCGAGTGCAACAAAGTTGTGCAGTTTGCATTTAAGCAGCGCAGATTTGGGCAACAGTGTCGCCAATTTAATGCGACTTCCCTGGGCTACTCCTTCCTTCCAACTGCCAATGCCGTTGACACTGGTCTACTAAGCCATAAAAGAGGGGGCATACACTCGAAAAAATGGCGTAGTTTCAATATTGATCGAACAAACTAGCAAACACAACTAAAAGGTTTAACTCCGGAAAGCGTGGGGAAAATACTTGGAATTTCCACGACAAATTTTAAGATTAGGCTTCATTTTAATTTAAGCAACCAGTTAAACTTAATTCCTTAGGCCGAATATCTTTATTTGATATAAATATTCAAAAATATATATAATTAATAATAATTTTCACCGCTTTGGTGCATATTTTAAAATTTTGTCCATTCCTGTTACTTACTTCAAACACTTCTTTTCAGATGTTAAGTAGGGGTGTTTTTCATTTGAGCACTCTATTGAATCCAAAGTTGTTCTTAGCAAGACACTTCTGTGTTTTCAGTGCAGCTTGAACAGTGCTTAGAAGTTCGTCTTGTTAACAAAGCCAAAGCTCAGCGAGCATAAACAAATTAATGCATATGCCAGTTCGCCTGAGGTAATGTGTGTCTATCTTCCGATTGGGAGGCGTTCCAGGGAGTGGGTGGTACATCGAGGGGATTGCAGGATTTTCGTGGAGGGTTAGGGATGATTTCACGGCCCCATTTCGCCAGGACTGCCATGAAAGAAATATGTGCGCTGGTAACTCAACTTATCAACGCGCCGAGCCACAAACTTTTCTCATCTACTTAACGCAGATAAGCGGCTGCCTTTTCGCCATGTTTGGCTTCTAATTTACCCTGCCGCAGATACACATTCATAGACCCAACTGATGGCGTTAACTTAATTTTCAGCCAGAAACTCGACTCCGTAAGGGGAAAAGTAAAGAAAAAAGACGAGCCAACATTCCGGCGGAGTCGTTCGGCTTTTTCTGACTTCTCTTGTGTGAAATAAAATTAACTAAATACGCTCACGAGTAACATTCATAATAAACATTAAGCAGCAAGGGCGAAAAAGGTCGAATAAATATAAAAAATAATATTTGCCAGACGACTCCTTTTTGCGATTACGATGCGCCGGCAGTGTGGCCAGCGTTTTTGGGTTTCGTCGGGCTGTGGGATCGGGTAAAATTATGGCATAAGTTACTTAGGAGTAAAGCTGGTTTCCTGGTCGTGCTTCTGCTTCTGCTCCCCGGAACTCCACCACCATTCACATCCAACCACCCACTGTCCTGCCCCCCACGGCAGCAACTTGGCTACACTTTACTTTTATGTGGCGCGCTCGGAATGTACTCGCTGGCGAAATAAAGATACAGATACAGAGATACGAAGAGAGTGCCCAGATACAAGCACTTTTGCAGCGATAAGCGTCATAAAGTTATCGTAAGTAAGCGCCGAAAAAAGAAATATATAAAAAACAGGAGAGAACGCTAGTTCAAGTTCCCCGACTATCAGATACCCGTTACTCAGCTACTGGAAGTGCGAGCGAGAAATTTAAACATTTAAAGGCGTGCGGACAGACTGACTGACGGACATGGCCAGATGATCAGGAATATATAAAGTTTATATGGTCGGAACCGCGACCATACGAATTTAGTATACCCTTTTACTCTACGAGTAACGCGTATAAAAAGCACTGAAGCGAGATACTCTGATACTCTACCAAAATACAGTGCATAATGGTATTTAACAGAAGATAATTGAAATCTTTAGTTCATTATGAAATACAAATGATACGTAAACATGAAAATCAATATACAGGTATATTATATATATTATATGAAAGTGTCTAAAAACATGCAATCATTTATTTTTCTTATATTTTTTTATCATTTTTCTATATTTTAAAAATCATAAGTTTTTGGCAACAAACATGCAATTGCAGCTTGAGGAAGTTCACCAAATGCCTTACCAAGGGTATCACAGTCAGGAAAGAAACGCAACGCAGCCACAAGTTGAAGGCATCTTTCGAGTTGGAGGGGCGGACACAAAAAAAACTATGACAAGGACGTAACTTTTAGCACTCCCATCAGGCATTCCCCACTGGATGGGGCTTCTGGGGTCCAGCAGCAAGTCAATTACGCACTGCCAGCCAAGTTTCGCGCTTTGTTTCTCCCGGATTTGTCAGTTTAATGAATGCTTTCCCAGCGAATCGACGTATCTGGTAAATGGCAGAGGGGAATCCGTGAGATTTATTCACCGAAAGGAGCATGATAAGTCCGAGCAGCTGGGTTCCTTTAAAATTACCCATCAAATTTGGCACTTGTTGAATATTTCAGTTGTATTTAATTTGCATTTTCAGCGCGGTATGGGGAAAAATATTATTATCAAGCCCCTCCTGTGACCTGAGAAAGTCATTTGAAATTATAGTGGCTTGGGAAGGAATGCATGCCACCAGAATGAGTTAATTGCTCATCAGAATTTAAGAAATGCCCCGCAAATACCGCATATGTTGCATTCGAAGGATGCCAGAGTGACTCGAAACTTATTGCATGGTCTTGGCACATCGTTAATTTGTTGTGTACATTAAGTCGGTGTAACGGCGATAATCTGCCGGGGAATTAATTTAAATCGGTGCGCCGAATGGGGGCAGGGCTGAGTCGCATCAAAAAATCAAAAGGGAGGCCATTGAGTGCAAGAGAAATCTTTACAATTTAATTCACTGGACCCATCAGCAGACCGGCAGGGACTTCAGCCTTCAGCCCGCTGCCCTGCCAGTCGTTAATAAAACAACATACGAGTATATCCCTCCGCCGATCATTCACATTCGCATTCACATTCACATTTACACTCACCAGCGAGCACTTGCATATATGGTTCCGAGTCAAGCTGTGCTTAAATGACAAGCGGACATGCATAAGTGACAGTGAAATGTTGCACTTGCAGCTGCATCGCAAATGCGTCGGTTCGGTTGGGTTGGCCCTCCAACTGGGATTCTGGTAATCGCTGGTCATTCATTCAGGTAAATAAATATGCGCTTTAATATATTCGCACATCTCGCATATGTGAGTTGTTTACCTCGGCAGTATTCACTGCAGCTCCGTCTGCCTCTTGAAATGATTAAAGAAGTGCGCAAGTATTTCGCGTAATTGTGGCAATTCAAGTTCATTTTATTTGCAAGGCAACACCTCCTACAGAAAAGAGTGCAAGGCAAACAAGAAGAGCTTTCCACTTGAAGAAGGCCGGTGGAAAATCCGCCATTTAATTATTAATAATTTTTCCGCATCGTGTACTGCTAAAAATATAAATGGTAAGGATATAATCCACACAATAAAAGTTAGCCCTACATTTGTATCTTTATTAATATAAAAAAATGTGGTTTTATTCATTTCTCGATCAGTTTATTTGAAATGATGATTATGATATATGATTAGGTGCAATCGAGATTTTTAAACTATCAGCTTAGACTGAGTTAAAAATGTTAAGCAAAGTATAAACCAAGTGTCACTTTTTCCAAAACCAACTGTTGCTCCCATCACACAGTTTTCATTTCCACCCACACCTGTCCATTAAAGGTGAGAGGCACCCCACTTCATTTCCACACAGACGCACGACGTATAGCTGCAAGCGGAAAATGCAGACTGCGCAGACGGGAAATGCATTGCACTTCCGTCATCAAATAGCAATTTTGCAAACATTTGCAATTACTTTTCCGAGTCGATCCCAATATTGTATTGATTCCGTGCAAACATCCCACGGGAATGCAATTTGCCATCACCTCAACGGGGCAATGGGGGCCAAAAGAATGCTCATCATATTAACACCGAGCGGCGCAAGATGCCTCTGCTTTCTGCCATCAGAAAGTTGTCGTGCCAAATGTCTAAAACTAAAAGCCTTAAACTATGCAAAACTTGGGACTCGCACACCGAGCCTCGGATGGAAACTCTTTTTATGGCACAAAGGCGGAAAATCTCGGGGGGAACAGAGCAAACTAAAAGCCAAATCAACCCGACGGTCCGGCGTCCAAACAACAAATGGCGGTCACAGCCATTTCAGGGAGTGTGTGTGATTGCAAAAAAGCGGGCTGGTTTTGGAAAGCCGAATCTTGAATATCCTTGCCAAAAGAATTCGCAATGGTAGGGAACCATAACCGTTTTGACGCCAACAGGTTTTACTAACAATTAATGGTACAATTAACATATTATATTCAAACTCATCGATACTGCACATGCTGGCATTTAAAAGGAAACCCAAACCCAATCGTTTCCAAACCAATTCCGTATCCTTTGATGCGTCACAAAGACCTGACCAAACTTCAAATACCTTCAGTAAAGGTAAAAAAGAAACAAAACGACTGGCAACTTTAGTTTGTGACATCCGGTCCATTTAGCCGACGACGACAACAACCTGGCAGCAATCAGGCGCATTTTCCGGCCCAGCTACTGGCTGTGGTTGTCATGCATTTTAAAGCACTCTCGACAAAAGTTGATTTCTCTTTTGACCCATTATGAAATTGCTCTGGCAATTTTGCATAAACAAATTACAAAGCAAACACAAATGCTGACCTTTCGGCGCGCAGGGCAAGTGGGCAAATGGGCAAGAGGGCAGCTGGCGAGCTGGCGAGCTGGCTAGCTGGGAAACCCAGATCCAGGACTCACAATCAGTGCCAGACGACCTGCTTCTGGACTTGTCAGTCAGTGGGTAACTTTTTATCTGCCTGTTTGCATAGGATCAACCAGATGGCAGATGGGGCTAGGGAATCGGGGCACGGCGCGTGCATCCCAGGGCAATTTTATTGAGTCCTTTAAGTTTTTAGTAAATAACACAAAGGCAACTCAAAGGCGACAGCAAATTGGCAGTAAATGTGGGACGATGCGTAGCATTCGGATGATCAATGGGACTCGAAATGGGTTCGGCCTCTCCGCCGGAGACTCCAACTTCTAAGGAATTTCGTACGAGTTTGCTTTAATTTTCAGCTGAATCGTTTTCCATTAATACCCTCCGGGGTGGAGTTCTAAAGCGTCAAGCAGTTTGCCATGCAAATGATGCATAAAGTTTTGGGACCCACGAGAATGGGCGAGTGTGTGAGTGGAGTGGTTGACCTTTGATTGGTATCTCGATAAAGTTTGCCGGAACGCAAATTAAAACCTCAAAGCGGTCAAAGAAAGTTGCTCGCCTGTTCCTGTAATATGTTCCAGAAAGTATTTAGCCCGGCACATATCAATAGAATTCACAATTAAGAAGGGAAGAGGATTGCCATTGATTTCAGATTTAAAACGACCTAAATAAAGCAAAATAATTATAAAGTTGTTAAAGGTTCATTATATGCATGTTCCGATATATAGTTCTATATAGTTCGTTTCAGAGGATTGTCATTGATTTCATATTTAAAACGACATATTTAAAAGCTTAATAATTATTTAAGTTGTTAAAGGTTCATTAAATGTTCTGATAAATAGTTCTATATAGGTCGTTACAGAGGATTGTCATTGATTTCAGATTTAGAACGACCTAAATAAAGTTTGATAATTATTTAAGTTGTTAAAGGTTCATTAAATGCATGTTCTGACGTCGAAACGTGTGATTTTAAAGGCCATTAACTGTGCCAGCAATAATCTGTACGAGCAATCATACAGAGTGTAACTCGAATTGGCAGCAGATCAATTACGATTTCAGATTCCTTCGAGTTGGTTCAGCAAAATATGCAGCACATTTGCAGTGGGGCCACAAACAATTGAAAGGCATATAGAACGTGTGCATAATTCAGTTCGACTGTCTGCACTCATCTTGGCTAAAAACTCGCAAAATGGGCTCAACAAAAGGAGGCCAGCCAGAGGGATTGGCTGGACTGTGGACTGGGCTTGGATTTGTTGTTATGACCAATGATGCATTGAGGCCAAGCCAACCGCATGCAATGGAAACCCAAGCTATGATAGCAGAAGGAAAACCCATCACAAATTGATGGATATCCATCCATGAAATGGAAAATACATTCAATAAGTTTTAGACAAGTTTTATCCATTACACCAAATGAGAGCACACGGCAAAGGAACTAAAATTTGTCGAAAATACATTTCGAACGGCAAAGAATGTCAGGGGGACGGCGGTTGTATTGCTAATCTACTGGAGAACCCAGAGACAGGAGCTCAGGTGTCCAGGAACTCAGGTGGGCCGAGCGGAGTGGGACTGGTAAATATTCTGCCTAAATGCGCACTGAAGCCGAGGTAAAAACCAGTGGGATGCTGAGCCTAAGCGAGGTGTAAGCCTGTTTTTATGTTGTTAACCCATTGAAAAAGCGAAGGGAGAGCAGCTGGATTGCTGCACTCGAAGAATTTAAGATTTCGAAGGATTCCACGTCGTTGTAAAACGCTTTTGGAAGCCGTGTCAGTATATTATTGTTTTTAAAACGTTTTTAGCTTCACATTTCTTTTGTGTGCTAACTTGAAGTCGAAATCAGCATTGGATTGTGCCATACAAGTAGTCTTCTTACCACCACTTTGTTTCAGTGCAGTGATGCTGCGTCTACGACATCTACATATGCAGGATCCAGGAACTTAGGACAGGACACGCAAAAGCGCAGCACAAATATTGACCGAACTTCTAAAGCATTCTGAATCGGTCAACAACAATGCCCTGGCAGAACGGAACAGGTGAACTGAAGTGGAAGCGAAATCCTCAGACTGGGGCAACTGGATGGTGGGGGATCGAAGGATATTCCCACCTTGCCGGTGGTCCTCAACTTCATTTGCATGCGCCTGCTTGTTTGATTTGCCATTCTCGCTTTCGGTTGCACTTAGCCATATTAATTTTCGAGTCGATGCTTCGAGTTATTATGGAAATAGCGCTGCAATCCTGCAGCAGGACAATGAGCTGTGGCAAGGATTTGTGCCGGGCGCTGGATCAAAGCAATACCGGAAACAGGAAACTGCCAGCGGAAATGTACTTTGTCTTTTTGGCGGCGACGGCGTAGTTGGAAAATACTTGGGGCAAAGTATGTCGAGCACTGGCACTACCAGCAAAACCAGCGAAACCGGCAACAACAGGAACGATGGCATTGCCATGAGGCATCCCCATTTGGATAGGCGCCAAGCCAAGTCAAGTCGGGCTAAGGCGGGACAGGCCCAGGCAATGGTTGTTAGCCAGGCTGACTACACTCAGAGAATGTTATGATGTTATTGCGGCATTGACTGGAGTTCAGATAGACTTAGATCGATTAGCAAATTTAACAGATTCCTACTCATTTACGTACCTATTTGTAACTATTCAAGTTGCAACAGAACATTAACTAAGTAATCAGTCGATTACAAATCGATAATATCGATAATATTCCAGATCGATATACAATCAATCGTGTTTTTAATATTATTCCAAGCATTCAAGCGCATTAGGTATTTGATAAATTTGGGGCATGCACTCAACAATAAAATAAGTTTCAGTGTACTCTTAGCGCCTTCCCCGCGACTTCCTGATTTGCCCCTCCCGCGCCAATTCTGCATTTATGCCTCTTAACAAGAATATTTGTCATTTGCTGTTAGCATTTTGGCTAAATGCGAAATTAAATGAAGTGGATTTACATATTTCGTAGCTGGCTGTACTTTTAAGTACACATGGCGGGCCCCGCGACGCCCTGTCCATCCAGCGAACTGGGTCCTTTCCTTGTGCCGGCATGTGTAGGAAAGTCCTTGCGACTTCGCCTTCGCCGTCGCCGTCGCCATCGCAGTCACCATCGCCTTTTCCCTTCCCGAAGGCGTGTGTTTGCAGCTGCTGCGGAAAATAACTTTTTAATGAGATAAACTCGTTGATTTCTAGATTCTGTGCGCTGTGGTTTCTTGGGTGGACCGTCGAAGGAGCTTCGGAGCCCCCGCGGATTACACAAAGTTGCAAAATTTTCTGTGACAAATTTATTTGTGTGCCGCATTATATTGCCCCGGCTCTCGTCCTTTATATTTTATATATCCATCCTGGGCGCTTGCATGTGTGTGTGGCTGTGCCTGTGCCTGTGCTTGTGTGTTGGTGAGAACTTAATGAGCTAGCAGACTGTTAAAGTAGCTCAACAGCTGCTGTCGCCATTGCAGCTATTCCGTTTCTTGACTCAGCCGCTGTCCCGAAATTAAATTCAAATATTCCGCTTCTGCGAATGTGCCTGCGTTATAATTTGCCAAAAACTTTTGCCATTTTGGCAACTCTACAGTTCTGGGCGCTGCCACAAAGCAAGGCATAAGAAATGGGCCAAACGTGTTGGTCGCATTTAAAAATGAATGAATGCGAGCAGCAAGGATTCTCCCGAGGACTCGCAAGACAACTGCATAACTAGATATATGCATATGTGCTGTAGCTTTTGGATATTTAGCACCTTGGTTGAGCGACTAGGCAAAAAGTTTTTCCAGTTTCTCAGCAAGTTCCGGAAATAGCGAAGCAGGAAATTAAGGTTAGAATTTGGCAGAACTTTGTGCGGGGACTAGAATGGAGGAGTTCCTCGTGATTGCATCTAAAAATGCATCTAGCCAAGTATTGCCTGAATCAGCATTAATTAACCCTTTAAAACTCAGGAGCACATTATACAGTAAGAGGGTGAAGGAAGCGAATTAAACTTGAACCTCGAAACCAGATTTTTGTGAGCACCGCAATATCATTAGCCCGTCGACAAATGTACTTGACACAGACGCAAAAAGTCCGGACGACCTGATGTGCAATATTCAATGCAAATATTGACTACCCAGCACTTTGCCGGAGTGCTTCCTTTATTGCGCGGCGTGCAGCTTGATCTAATCAAATTACGGAGGATGTCGCCGTAGCTGCCACTCCGCTTGCTCGGATATATTAAGAATCTATTTAAGTATTCGCAATGCAGCCGTGTCCAGAGGCGTTCATCCGGTGGCGTAATAAACTTTTGTAACAAAATTTACTTGGCAACATTTCGTTAATAAAGCTGAGATGCCGTCCCCTTTTTGGACCCAGCCCCTAAAAAGATCCTTCACGTTGTGCGTTATACTTTTAATAAGTTGCGACGGGCTGACGACAAAAAAGTTATCATTTATTAAAATTTTTGTCTTTCCAACGTAATTATAATAGTTTGATAAAACATCCTGCGCGACATCCAATACGGACCGCCTCCTCTGTGCGTCCACTGCCGTTTTGGGCACAAAGTTTCGCCTTTAATTTCCCTTTATCATGTTTCAAATTATTAAAAATTTATGCTTTCAGCTGAAAGTAATTGAAAATGTTCAATAACTGCTGAGCGGGACAAAGAGTTATGGTCGCTGGACGACGATGGCGATGACGATGGCGATGGCTATTGGCTGGCGGACCGCTCTGCGATTTTTGATGCCAGACAAAGTTGCAGCCAAGTGGCAGGACGAAGTCATCGACAATGACGGGCAATGGCTCTTTGAGCTGAGTTGTGTAGTAAAAATTGCAGGCTACACTAAAAGTTAAGTGCGTCATCGTTGTAGTTGACATCGTTGCTCACAAACTCAAAAACTGCTGCCACTTCTTCAGCTTCTGGTTGTGCTTTTACTTCTGGGGGCTGCCATAGTTTTTAGCAATTTCCGCTGCCCATGTTTTATATAATTATGCGCGCTGCGAAAAATTATTAATGAGTCTCGGACGTGCCTTTGTTCCGCCCGCCATTGATAGTCCGCTCCCGCGGCGGCAACCTTTGAAGTCAGCCCGCAAGGGGAGTTGGCCAATACTAAGGAATGGTAAGCGCATGGTTATGGCTTAAAACATCCGCTAAAGGAACTTTAGATCAAAGTGGTAATGACTATGCAACACATTGATAGCCCGCTTTCCCTTTTGTCACGCAGCACGGGATTTTATAGAGTGAAATTCTTAAAAAAGGTACGATAGGTACAACTCTCGATCAAACTGACGTGTTATATGATTCATTTAATGCTAAAATATTTAGTCTAAATGGTAACATATTTGGCTCCACTTGTTAAATAAGCAGCATAAATTTATTAACACCAAAACAGGTTGTAGCGCCAAATATGTTAAATTGATATTTGAAAATAATTTATGTTAAAGCCCAAAATCTCTATGAAAAACACAAGACAATTACGTACACATCTGTGCCCAATAAAATAAATGAACTTAATGTACTGCAGATAGCAGTTATACAATAAAGTGCTGTACCTAAACCAAATCCTAAATCATCCTGGACGGCTTCTATCGACTTTTGCGAATTTAGAAGAAAGCCCTCAGAAGAGCGACAAGCATTTTTCTCCGTGCTGCCAGTGACATGGACATCCTGATCCGCACGTCTTGTATGAATATCAATTAGCAAGCAGCACACCAGAAGTCAAATCCGCCCCTGCAAAAAATAGAAACAATTGACAGCGCCGCCTGACACGGCGGACATCACCTGTCTGGGGACTTAGAGCCAATCAAATACGGCTCGTGGGCCGGGAAAACCGCAGAGAGCAGTCGGCCGGCATCTCAATAATAAAAGTAAACAAATTAAAACAGACAACAGGCGGGCGAGGTGGCCAACACAACGGCAAAGAGCGACAGCCACAAGCTGGGAAACTTTTAGCCGTGAAACGACAAAAGTTGGGCAGGTGCAGACTAGAGTGGGCTGGTGCTGTGTCGTACACTGGGAGAAATTGTCGGAAAAAGTTAGTAGTCCCATATATAATTACAAGTAGGAAATGAATGAGGTCTCTGAAATTACAGGAGTGATTTAAAATTAAATAAATAATAATAAAATAATTAAATAATTTTCCGCCTAGTTTGATTTTCCTCTTAACAAATAAATACATTTTCTTGAATGCACCCGCTACTAAAAACTACATAGTTCTTCAGCAAAACATACGGGGCATTTGTAGGTTTTTGGATATACTTCACCTTGACCAAGCTTTTTCTCCATGTAGGCGGCCACATCCTGCCAGAGGCCGTGGGATTCGCACGCAGTTTAGCTGACGACGCGTAAGTCCATAAAATCCTCACTAATCTTCCAGCGCGCGTTTCGACAAAACGCCAAACACTTTTTGCCAAATCATCCGAACACCTGATGTCTTCTTCTCCGTGGACCTCCAAGTGGCCCAACAAGTGTGGTGGTAATGGGTGGAGAGGTGTCCGTAAGTAGGTGGTTGCTGGTGGTTCAGTGGTTCAGTGGCGCAGTGGGTGGAGGCGGGGTCGTAAAACCGCTTTGTCACAGGGCAATTTCCGCGCGGAAATAAACGGGCCGCGTGGCGAGTGTAATAATAGATTTTTAGCAAAGTTGTTAAAATTCCCCTGCTTCCACGAGCTCGCACACCCACATACCGAAGTCAAGAGCAAGAGGGTCCTTGAAGTAAATAAGTCGAGGAAAACAATTAAGGCAGATAATAATAATATGAAGAAGCGGCAGCGGGCCGGCGAAAAAATAAAGGAAAACTTTCACTTTGGCTCATTTTCACATTCAGAACTTTGCATTTAACTTTGGCCTGCTCGCCTTATCTCCGTTTGCTATCATCTACACTCCAACATGAGCCAAAAATTCAAAGTCGGAAAATACCCTCGATGCACTACTGATTCGGATTCTTATTTCAAAGTAAGTAATTTTTGTTCGTAGAGATAGTTGCTAGAATAAATTGAATAAAATGTATTTCAGCAGCACGAGCTGTGAATGATTTGGTGCACCGTTCTTGCTCACCTATCGGAACTACTTAAACGCAGAACGTCGGCGGCAAAATATTTGTTTGAAAGAAAAATCCTGCCAGTAAAAAAACAGGCTCACGCATATCCCCTTACAAGACCACGCCAAAGATGCTGATGAAGAATTTGAGTGGGGTTCTTCGGAGATTGCCTAATTGCTGTAGCTTTTTGGGGCTTCCCGCGCCGCCCGCTGATAGAAATTTAATGGAAGTGAACACGTGCGGCAAACAATTTTGATGCCGGCTAAGTAGGCCGCTGAAAAATTCATGTCAGAGGGCACTTGACAGGCGACTTCATTGGCAACCGATGAGCCCCACGCTGGAATACAAAAAGCAGGGCAATAAATACAAAGGCCACTCGAGTGGGGCGGCAAAACTTTCACCACACTGGCAGAAAGCATTTATTACGCAGAGCGCGCTATTCAATTATTCAGGCGCGGCATCCGCTGCTTCCCAAAAGGATGCTAAATAATGTACAATCCTCTGCAGCTGCATTATATGAAAATGCATGTCCTTTTCGGCGGGAAAGGAAGCCAGCTGACGTGCGTCCAAGGAGCGCGACATTCGCGCCCTTGTTTTGCCAAATGGCAAAGTTTTATTTCCGCGCTGCACTCAAATGAAAAATAAATATGACAGTCGACGGCCTCGCATTCGCATTCGCACTTGCACTCGCAGACTCGCAACCTCGAAGACCGAGAACCGGGAGCCTTGAAGAGCCGGAGACCCGGAGACCCGGAGACCAGGACAAAGACACTTGCATATTAAATGATTTTAAATAGTCAGGACAATGCAGCTGCTGCTCGGGCTCCTTCTCCTTTCACTGTCCCTTCTACTTTTAGTGCTGCGTCAGCACCGCATTAGGTTTATAAATTAGAAATGATGGGACCATGCCCCAGAGAGAACTAAGAGTCCTGGCAGTTTTGGTAAGTGGACAACCCGACTTCAACATACCAATTACATTTATGTGGATACTTTGAAAAAATGTTCGACTGTAGCTGGAGTTTTTGCCTCTGAGACTGCAAAACCCAGTGGCACTGCAAATTATCCCTCAACTCTGAATCTTCATTGCTTATTTCACTGACTAGAAAGTCAATATTTTGAAGTGTTAATTCGTTATTTTACATTTTACCTACATTTCATCTACACGTCATTTTGAACTAATTGTAGTTTGATTACTCCTAATTAAAGTTAACAAATATAAGCACTATAATCTCAGCTCATTTATGTAGTAGGTTTCCTCTGACTGTTTAAATTGAGTTATTTTACTTTTTACCTAATGGTGCCAGGTAACCCATTCATACCCTTGCATCTAAGAACGGAGTTCCCGCTTTATAACCCCGCGATTTTGACGCGGGGTCGTTGATTCAGGAGGAGCTCGGCATAAGTTATGCAAATGCTCTTACGACGGCGGCAAAAACCTCTGGAAGCCGGCCAATGCGCTAATGATCAGAATCACCATTGCCACCGACGGCGTCTATATCTATGTCTATATCATCGCCATGGCGACGCCGTCGCAATCTAATTGCTTTAATTAGGCAATCACAAATTAATGCCGCACACACATATTGCATTGCAATGCCATAAAGCCGTAATCCGTACCCGCCACTTAGTTAACGCAATTATATCCGTAGTTTGATACTGAAGATCCACACTCCCTGATTGGGAAGCACCTTGTGTGCGGCCACGTAACCCTTTGCAATCCACTTAGGTCCTCGACAGGAATCGACTATCAGTGACAGGAGACAATATGTCAATTAAAAACCTTTAGCTTGGTGCCACAAACTCTTTTAAGATCAAAATATCTGATTTTATGACTAGTTAATAAGTTATTTACAAATCTGGCTGTAATTTTTTAAGCCCAACTCACTTCATATTTGTCATATTGAGCGATGTATATTGTTTTGAACCCAGCTGTGTGGGAAATGAAAATGGGAAGCGGACTTTGGCGAGTGGCAGGGCTTGGGCAAAACCACACATCAGTGGTTGCTCATATCCATACCTAAATGAACCACAGCATCACTGAAACTTCGGCTTTATTCCCGATAATACGGCGCTTAGATGGGGTCATATGTTGCCATTTACATGTGACCTTGCATCCCACCGCCAATCGCCCATGTTGCCCAGGGCGTTTCCAGCGGGCTGTGTGCTCTTGCATTAGCCCAGTTAACGGTTAAATAAAACTTAGCCCACTTAGGGAACATGTCTGTATTGACTAGTGTTAATTAATTTGGCCCGCGCTTCAGTCGGCTATGTTAACATGTGTTTGCTGTCTTGAGCGGTGAAATTTAATTGGCTTGTGACTTATGTAGATGGCGGGTTAATGGGGTCTCGACTGGGAGTTGGTCCTCTCTAGAAATTGGAGCACTTTCTGGCCATTTCCGAACGCCGGTCCATCCCCACAAACGTCGAGATTCTAACGCTCAAGTTATGTCAATAAAAATCGAATAGCAAATATGGATCGAATGGGGAACCAGTCTAATGAATGCCTTTGGAACGCAAATGTCGAGTGACTATTAGATACCCAATGCTTAACTAGGGTATCTTACGTAACTTACAATTACCAATACGTAACTGAAAAAATATCAAGAAATTTTCCCAAAGTGTGGCAGTTTCGGGCGGCTTGTGGTTAGAGTGGGCGTGGCAATACACATAGATTAAAGATTAAATAATCTACATGCCCAATCTCAGCCCTCTTGCTTTTATAGTTCCTGAGATCTAGCCGTTCATACGGACGGACAGGCAGACGGACGGACATGACCAGATGACTCGCTTCCTGACTATTGCTTCCTTCTACCTGTTACCTCTTTTCCAACGAATCTAGTATCCCCTTTTTTCCACCAATAGCGGGTATAAACAACCCAGCAAAGCCACTTCTAATTATAAATTGTATACGTATTTCTATCTTTACGCGAACATCACGCAATCCGATTAAAGATATTAAAAGGACGGAGAAAAGGGGCAGCGGAAATACTGGGCCATTTATAAGCGTTATGGCGACGACAACCATAAATGGGCAACGATAATCACAGCTAAAAGTCATCAACATAATAAACCCGACTTTTTCCCATCACATGCACTCTGACCCTCGGACAATGGCAATGAAGGGGCTGTCCGACTGGCGGGTCGAACAGGGACAAAAGCCAGCAGCACCATTTAAACATTTATGGCAACATATTTGATCACGTTTTCTCAATCATTGCCCTCACGACCCTAATCAAATTTCACCTGATGGCAGCCAGAAATTTACCAAAATCCATGAGCACACTGTGCACTGATTGCTGCTGCTGCTGCTGCTGCTGCGTGTTGCTGCCCAGAAGCAACATTTAGATGGTGGAAAGGGCGATCCGTTCGTGCGGACAGTTTGGGGCTTTCGGAGGGGAATGGGCATATTTTGTTTTGATTACAACTCGACGGCGGCTCCTTTATTTTATTATGAATCTAATTCCTTATAATTCGTAACATATGTTTCAGCCATGGCAGGCACGGCACAGCAGTCAACCGGCTTTGAATTACAAATCAGAGCGCCCAAGAACGTTTTGTTTCCTGGCGAATTCAAGTTAAGACATCGCTGATTACGCACCCTGGCTTTTTAAGGTTTTTCGGCCAAACACAGCGCCAGTTGGGCCGGCCATTAGACTAATGCCAAGCGATTTGAGTTTTGCATTTTGCCCCCAGGGCGCACTCGAAACTTGGTGACACTTTAAAGACCTTTCCGGCTGCGTGTGCCCCGGAAAGCTGGCACACAGGAAAACCCTATCTGACTGTCGCCCATATGAATATTTCATGTCAAACACACGTCATTAGAGTGGGCCAGAAGTGGGGGGGTGGCTGCCCGCTCCATTCAGCCCGGTTCGGTTAGTCAGTCGGTGGGATTCCAATATTTTTTAGCGCCCTCGAACCGTGCGATTCGAGTCGAGTTGAGTCGAGACAACTGCAGCACCAAAGGCAGCCAAACCGAAGTGAATCCGCCTGCACGGCGACAAAATTCGGTGGTGCTTTCAACTTTTCGCAATCTCCATGTGAATCTATATCTATATGATTCATAAGACAGGCTGAGGATCAAAAAAATTATAATCAAGCACAGGAGGGCGTACAAACTAAAACTTAAATGTGACACAGATAAGAAAGACCACCTTTGAAATTTCCGTCTGTTGCTATAATTCCCAAGTGCCTTTTCAGCGCCTTGGGATACAAAATAATTTGGAGGATACAATCGAATTAGAGTTGCAATTCAAGGGCACTGCAAAGTGCGAGTGCTGCCCAGCTGAAATATATTGAATACTAAATACTCAGTGTGCCCCTAAGTTTTTCAGTGTGTGCCGTGGGTGGGGGCTTGCTCGCTGGGCGTGGCACATGTGTTCGGCTTTGCTGTGGCATGTGCACGAGCCTGAGCATGTAATTTACCTAAAGCTCGATGCGCCGGTAGCATCGGCTCCACTGCTCCACTGCTCCGCAGCTCCAATTGCTGATGTTGGTGCTGCCAGTGCTGCTGCTCCGGAGTAAATGCGGCAGCTGACCTATTCTAGCAGTCAACCATAAATCCACACTGATGATGTACTTCATGCTATTGTGCTTTGGAATTATATCGCATATTTTTGGTTTCTATTGCACATTCCTTTCAGGCAGGCCACACAAACGCTGAAACACACACATGCACCCGCCCAGGACGAGGGGCGGCATGTGATGGGATGGGCTGGAGTGGGCGTGGGCGTGGTCGGTGCACGGTATCTGCTGGCACGCCATTTCATCATCATCAAACGGCAGCCACAAACGGCAGCGGCTACAACTGCGACCTGGCAAGGCGGCATCCGCTTACCCACCCGAGCTGCCCCAACTGCATCTGCATTTTGCCGGTCTGATGATATTCAGGGATCCAAAAGAGACAGGGAGAGAGTGACTGACGGCAGGACTTTCCCCAACTTTGAAACGCACGGCAAGGAATTTCGGCGCGCATATTGCAGCAGTATCATTTCCCGAAACGAACTGCTGCCCACCTGATCGCCCTTAATCACCCAGAACCAGGACCACGTGGACCTGCTTCTGAAGCACTGCTCCGGATAGCAGCTAAGAGTGCTTCAATTGCATTTGCTGCCCGAGGACTGCGGAAGAAAACTAAGCCATTAGTGGCAGTGCACGTGCGAAACATAAGAAAGTGCGGCTTGGAAATGAAAGTTTCCCCATTCGAATGCAATACTCATGAATACACATGGCAATTCAATGCGGATTAATTAATCAACAATCAATCTATTTTTGAATGGCCTTCCTTGCAGCGCCAAATCTTGAATAAAGTAAAAAGGAATATAGTTCTCAAATTCGGTCTTACAAAGGGTTGCTTGTATTTCACTCAATTTTAATTCACCGACATCCACAAACTCGAATATTACGAGTATGTCTGCACTTTTCTCCCCCCAAAGGTAAACAACTATCCCATTGGAGAACCCCAGTTCCCAGACATTTGCCATTACATTTTGTTTTTTCCCGGCGAGAAACAAGCCAATCCCCTCCAGATTCTCAGTCGCCCCTTTGTGCAATTTGAACCGTTCAGTTTGCAGCGATTTGTGTTTTATTTCCGCTATGCAAATCGCAGTTACAAATGCAAATGTAACTAAACCAATAATATTTCCAGCTGGAAGGGGAACTGGGCAACTAACTAACAAAACCGTGCACCAGCTGGGTCGGTGCACACTGTTCAGGATTTCAATAGCTCAAATAAATGTACTACAACTAACAAAATATTCCCATCTCTCATTTCTTATAAGGCGTATTGAAATAGGATCTTCGAAATACAGGTTTCAAGCTAGTTGTTAGTTATTAGTATAATATTTCCTTAGTAATCGCAGACAAATGTGCCAAGCCCGTGAGTATTCGTTAAATATTGAGCCAAAAGTCACCTAAAACGTGCAGAGCTCAGAGAGTTTTTCTCAGTGTGCCCTTGCTATTTGTTCAAGATGACTGGACTCCATTTATGACCGGCAAGTCGGTTGCATTTTTTACGAACGCGAATTCGCGTTCGAGCTGCAGACTCGCCAATTCCAATCGCAACACCCTGCTAAAGTTAATTGCCGTGCAATTTTTGTATGCATAAATAACGGTAAATTTGTTATACACATCATTTTGATTGCACTCGCTAAATCATCAGAACACAGATGACGAAAAACATTTGCTGCCCCAGTGGCCAAATGCGCGTAAAAACAGCACAAATGACCCAAAAAGGCCGGCAAAAAATGGCGATATTTATTTATACGAAACGCCACGCCGGCCAACGAAATTTGATTTAAATCAAATAAAATATTTAAACATCAAAATGTTAGTGTTGGCCGAATGAATAATGGCAAAATGTTTCCACAACTATTTGGCCGAACGCATGAAATATTAGCACAAGCTTCGAAATAATCGTCCGCTAATTTTGTGCTGTATTTTAAACGCAATTTCATTCAGGCATTGCAGTCGCTAAATCAAAACCAAATTTAAATCATTTAAAGACGCTTAACGTTCGGTATTTTACTCTAAAAATCAATCAAACTTTTGGGAGATGGTAGGCATTCATATTGAATAGTCGTTTGCCGTCGGCGCACAGTGGGAAAAGTAATTAATTTAATTAAAATTCCATCACAACACCTCTTTAGCATAGCGATAGCTGCATCGATTTTGCGATGAATCATCGTTAGGCATTTAACAGCAAATGATAACTTATTTATACAATTTTCGAGCACATCAACTTCAGAGCAGAGCGGAGCCCGCTGACATTTAATCTTATTGATTGATGACAGACTGTCAAGCAAAATAGCGACGCCGGCTTGGCAATCGCACTTAGAACTGTTTGCAATCCCAAAAACCAAACAGCAAAAACGACGACGCAGTGCAGCACACTGGCGGGTAAGGCGGGTAAGGAAGCCGCCGGCGGGAGGCTGCTCCTCCAAGTGGAGCATCAGAAAACATACCACATCCATAAGGAATTAAAACACAGCGAAAACATAACGTGCAGTTCAATGCAGCTAATGATGTTGCCAAATTAACACCTTAACCACTTCCATGCAGGATAAGAGTTTAGTATTAACTCTTCTTATTTTCACTTATAGATAGAGCTAGTTAGGCGGTGAACTTACTTTATTTTGGGCACTTCATAACAGATCTCAGTCTCCTTTTCGGCCAGTGCACTTGTACACTCCATGCGGACTGGCAGCTGTGTAAAATTCATCTGTCATCGCGTGTGTAGCGGCAAAGCTTATGACGTTAATCCTTTAAATGCGCCAAATGCATGCAAAACTTCCAACTGCAGCTAGGAGTGCGGCGTGTGTACTTCAGCTGCAGAACGTCAGCGCAAGCTTTCGCAAATTGTAGAAATTGTATGTGTTGGCATGTGGAAAGGCGGAAAAGCGCTGGGGAGCGGGAAAGCGGCAAAAATTCGGAAGGAGTGGAGGTGTCGGCTTGTGTGCGGAGGTTTTGTATCTGCGCGACAAAATCAACCAACCGAAAGCGTTCAATCATCGTTAGTTACCATATTCCGTGGCAAACGGCCTCCCACCTCCAACTTTCGATCCCAAAAGAGTGACGGCCAGGTAAGCCGAGTAGTGGAAACAGCCAGACCCCACACCACCCAGAAATGGAAGCAAATCCCCTACAGAAGCGGAAAAACTGAGGAAAGTAACGCTAGCAAGGATACAGCCGAAGTTGCAGGAGTTGCCGAAGGAGGACTGCATATTTTTGCGTTCGTTGGCATAAACTAGGTTAGATCGCGCACTTAATTCAGACATTCATGAATATTTTATGGACGATTCGTGCCAGCCGGGATGCGAGTGATCCCTTTTTTGCTTACTTCAATTTAATGTAATTAGACGATTCCTGGAGGTTTTACGTAATCAAATTCAAATTACAAGTGCCAAAAGAGGACTCTGAGCAGAGCAGCCATTTGCTGCAGTCGTGTGCTAAAACGAGTTGACATCAAGAATTTTTGATTTAACCAAGTGCATGATCTATGACAGCCAATGTGTCCCGCACAAAGACAGCTTCAGCTCACTGATGGGATAGAGGACCACAGATGTGGAGTTAGCGCACTGCAAAAAATTTCCAAGTCCACAAACATATAAGAAATTACATCGAAAAAGTGCGAAGTAAGGTTACAGATGAGATCAATTTCACGTATAATGAATAAAACATTAATATATACTATTCTATAAATGTCACTTTGTAAACGTCAAACGAACTTTGAACAAAAGTGATTACTCTTAGAGTAAAAAGGTATATAAGATTCGTTGAAGAGTTGTTAACAGATAAGAGTTTCCGACCCCATATAATACATATTCTTGCAAAAGATAATTCCGTTTGTCCGTCCGTCCGTCCGTTTGTCCGTCCGTTTGTCTGTCCGTTTGTCCGTCCGTTTGTCTGGTTTGAACGGCGAGATCTCGGGAACTAAAAATCCTTGAAAGATTTCAAAAGATTGCCGCTTCCACAAACCGTCCTAAACTGTTAAAATACTTAATAGGTTTATTATTTGGTCTTGCCAATTTCTACCGATATGCCAAGTGAATTTTCTTTCTTCCACTAGATGAGTAACGGGAATCTCACATTCAGTTCCACGACCTTCTTCTAGGTACAAGTTTTTCCATAAAAACGAATGCATCACAAACCACTGGAGGATCGTAGACTAAAGATCCCTAACATCGATTACGTACAGAGTGGTACGATCATTTGAAATGTATATGAGAAATGGAACTACTTCCCCAAACTCACGGCCTTTTTCGCCCAGTGTCGGATGACTGCCGGTCGCATTTGCTTGGCTTGCTCGTCTATTGCCAGTCAAGAGTTAACACGAATCAATTACCCAGACACACACACACACAAGGCGAATACTTTCCCGGAAAACTGGAAAGATGGATGTGGGGCATGGAGATGGACGTGGAGGTGGAGGTGGAGGAGGCGGCTGGGCAGGAGCAGGAGATTGAGATTGAGATGGGGACACAAAGAGATAGAGCCAAAGCTGTGGACTGCGGACTGTGGCCCTCGAATCACCGACTGACGCAGTCCAACTGGATGCGAAGAACTTGGCTGGCTGCTCCTGTCAAATGACATTTGACTTGGCTGCTGGGCCAAGGATTTACAATTTAAAGCAAGTGGCCAATAAACCAGATGAACGACCATTCGAATCCCATGGCCCCCGGTACCTGGCTTTCTGAAGAGCTCCAGAATATTTGACTGACGTAAGTGTATCCCCAGTGTGTGTTCCAAACACACGAGTATGTCCGACAGACTCAAATGCTGGAAAAGCGCTATATGCCAAAGCAATTGGGTTTATGGTCGTGTATGTGAGTGTGTCCAAATAGTGTGGAGCGGTGAACGATGGCCGAAGGGTAATAAAAACGATAATTACAGCATAAATGACAGATGTTACAGCGCCGCCGGGATAGGTACATATACGGTTAGAGGCACAGATAGTCGCCAAATAATGGGGGCAGACATATTAACAGCTATTAACAAACTATAAAGCTCAAATGACCGGCTATTGTTTCAGGTGATTAAACGAGGGCTAATTGATGGTTGCTGCACACAAGGAAATAATGATCACCATTAGATAGAACTCTAAAAACATAGCCCAAACGCCTGAATTCAAAATTCTATCGATTCTATTAGGTCCGTGACATTTAACTTTGTCTCAGCTATTTTGGGCCCAAAAAACATAAAATGAAAACTCATAATGCGCTTTAGGACTCTTCTTAAGCTGCCCGGCTAATATAAGATAATATATTAAAGTATATTATAAGGAAAGTATAAAAGATAATGTATAAAGATAAAGAAATTAAAGTATCTACCCTTATTATTTATTTATTTATTTGCTTAATGCTACAATTCTTTGTTTATATGTATATATATTTATAAGTGAAGCATCTGCACATCAAATTATTGTATCTTAACATCGCAGGGTGGGTAAATATTCTTAAGAATTACCCAACACTATATCAAAATAAGTGAAGTGTTAATGCTACAATAGATATTGGCCATAGCTGCTGTTATAATTACTTAAGTATTTAGTTACATCATTATTTACAATGTATTTACAGTGATTAACAATTAGGTTTACAGAGATTTAGAGAGATTGTACTATATAAGAAATGTTCACAGAGGATGGGTTACATTGGTTTTTTTTTCAAAAATTCAAGTAAGTGTTGAAGATTTTCAGTAGTGGGGATTTTTGCTTTATGAATAAATGAACTTATTTGTACACTTTTAATTAGGGAACGCATTATTGGCAAGAAATCTATATATACATAGTTAACGCTACTAATCAATATCAATAAGTATATTATTTAGTCTAAAACTGAATTTCCATAAACGGAACCACGACTTACAACCGAGCAGGAGCGCCGATATACACTGAACTAAAGGCACTCTCGATTTTGGATTGCATGTAATCAACGCAATACCCGACAATGGCCAATAGGACCGGGCCGCTTTCAGAACATCCCATCTCCACCGAAGACCGGCACCACCGAAACCACCGGAGTGGCATTCAAAATAGATGCATCACTCGATCCGGGGGCTTACTGCTTTTCGGGGCGACGGGACTGTGGAGCGGCGGAGGTGCGTTTTGCGTAACTCATTAGGACCTCATCTCATTTGGCGATGGATGAGTGGGCGGTCCAGTCAATGGCAAACACCCCGCAGCGGAACTGGAACCCGAGGATGCGAGTGGCAGTGATCAGAACGCTTGCCATGGTAGTAACAGAACTAAAGCACGGTCTGCACTTGGAAAAATTCCAACAGGCTATCCAAAAACATTTAAAATAAAATATTAATATCAACAATTAATACAAGCTGAAAACAAAGGTAGGAAGTTCCTAAAAAAAATGGCGAGTTATGTTGAAAATGTTAGCAACTTGGAAAAAGGCCTCTGAAAGCAATCTAAATACTGAAATATTTTGAAATATTTTGGAACAGGAGCAGGCATGCAGCAATCCTTTTTTTAGTCGGAAGAAACAATTTTTTACTGTGTAAGGACATGGCTGCCATGGTTGCAGTTTCATTCATCCGCGTTTGCACATCGTCAGCGCGAACGTCGATGCCTTGCATTGTGAATTTTTCCGCCCGCTAAATTGCGGTGAGCAGGTTTAGTGCGCCACGCCCACACCCACGCCCACGCCCACGCCCGCTCCACCGCCCATTCCGCTTCCCACGGCATTGTAGCGTGTATGTCACGTTTTCCACTTGCATGACCACTTCCGCAGCAGCTTTTTGCTGGTCCCTTGACTGCTGGATGATGTCTTGCATCACGGCTAACCGAAATGAAGCCCCACATTGCAAAGTTTAGATTATGCCCCGAAAATGGATCCCTGTTCAGGACTATCATCAATCACAGGAGTGCCTACCAATACTTCCCCGTTTTCAAGTAACACAAGCCGCAGTTGCTACGTTTAAGCTTTAGCTGGCTAGAGAAGCTAAGGATATTTGGATGCAAACCAGCTAGTAAATTACCAATTAATAAACCCAAGTAAATAAAATAAAATCGTTCGAAATTGACAAGATAAAAACAGACCAAAAATCTAAACATTTTCCAAAACACTGGGCGGCTTTTGAATCTTTGGAATTCTTCTTCAGCGTCACCAGACTCACAACTTTCTACCATTCAAAGTTCCCGGGTTCCAGAAGTTCATGCGGAAGGATAGCCATAGACTCGGCTAGCAAGATAATATATTATAATGGTTCGGAAAGGCTTCCTTCAACCCGATTCTTACCATTCAACGAACCGCATCTGGTACAAAAAAAACCGATTCAATAATGCTTAAAGGAAATGTTAAATATAATATTTAAGCATAAATAAGCAATATTAAAGTAATTCAAAAAGTTTATCTGAAATTTCAGGGACCCCTATATTTCATAAGCCCGCAAGAATAAAATTACCCACTCCCTCAAGTAAACCGACTTGACCAGAATCCCCGCGAGAGTTGATAACCAAAGTGTTTTCTGCAAGTCTCAAGTTGGTATCAAATATTTACACATTGCCGTCTACTAGTTAACACATTGTCTGCTGCTATTTCGCACTGCGGGTTTCTACAGAAACTTTTCGTCACATTTCGAGCCGGAACCCAAAACAGAAGGCAAAGCAATCGGATACAGATACGGCACCTAGCCCGGAGCTGTGGTCAACGTTGATTAGCCGCAATCACTTTGGACTCCGCTGGGACGAGTCGTTAACTGTCGAGAGTGCTCCATCGTCCAGTCGCAGGTCATGCATTTTCCATGACCCCGGCACACGCACTCCGCCCAGAAGCCGAACCAACAGCCGTTTAGTGGACATTGCTCCTCCAGTTTGCACTAAAAGAATGGCGTTCAAGCCCACTTACTTAGTGCTCCTAAAAAGCCAGGAGTGTCTCTATTTAAATAAAAAAAAATTGGACTGTAACTTGTACATTTTAAGTGCAAGACTATTTCTCAAAAATATTCAAAAATGATACGAAAATACTTAATATTTTAACATGATTTGTTAAATATTTGTTCACTAATATTTCATGAGAGGCGTCAGCACAGATCGAATGGAAAAGGGATCCTGATCAAAATATATCTAGGTATAGGTATAAGAAAAGCACCTCCCTCTACCTGTTGCATACTTTCAAACAGGTATAAAAGATATCGTCTTGAAGTAACATTTTGTACAGTGTTGTTTCGGGAGCAGTGAACACGTGGGTCCGCAAAAACAAATGCAATCGGCGGGAGCCGCACCTGGCCATTCCAGTGCGTAGCCCATCCGGTCTCCTGCCCCAGAATACATATTTAATAGAAAGAGCTTAGACGTGCCGGGGCTCCCAGGGGAATTGGGAGCATGTGGGTAGTTAAGCTGATTTCGGTAGATTTGTCTACTGTGGCACAAAAGCTAATTAGAAGAGCATGAATCTTTTACTGGCCAAGACAGGCAAATGGAGTAGGAATAAATTGTCGCAGATGCCGCCAGTGCTGTGTTTATTATGTAGATCGGAAAATCTGGACACCGTTGGTAAACTTAACGAGATCATTTTAGTAGCGCATGTAATTGACGGCAAAGAGTTTGCAGCAAACTTTCTATCAAATCAGTTTCCATTAAAATGTAGAATTTAATTTGTGGTGCACAATTTAAAAATCACCATTGCCTTAGGGTCTGTTAGTAATTGAGAAACTCAATTTAGTGACTTGATTAGAACAGTGTCAAATTCACTAAAACTTAAATTGAAAAACAAACCAAATGCTGTGTTAAAATAGATTTCACTGTGCTGCTCAAGCCGTTCAAATAGAATTCATGGAAAATCCTTTAGTTACTTTATTTCTAAGCTCACGCTCGCTCAATTGAATTCTGCTTAATTTATACAATTGCATACATGTTTGTGCGTTTCTGTTTGCCTCAACATAAATCTTAACAAAGCTAACAGCAATGCCAACAACAAATGCTGCTAACCATTTGTCAATTTTAAATACATTTATTGTATTTGCATGCCTGTCTAGTCCCCACACAACGAAAGAAAAGCAACAATAATTTAATAACCCACAAAGCGACAGACACACGCTCGCAGAAATACACACAAACAAATGGACAGACAGACATTCGAGCCAACTTGCCTTGTTGGCCAAGTGCTGTGTCTATGTATTATTCAAATTCAATTATAAAAATGCAATAAATAAAAAAATGCGTATATGCAAAGGAGATAAGAGAGATAGAGCCGAATAAAAAAGGAAAATACTACTTGAATATCGAATACTCTGAGGACCTTCTTGCTAATATGAGTGTTGATTCCCTGCAAAAAGTTTCGGAAGAGTATGGGTTATATGTTCACTTCTAAAAAATAATATTTCTCCTATACAGAATACACAAAATACAGATTTTCTGTATTAAATTTCACTTTAAAACTCAACTTGCACGCCAAAAAAAAATATACATTAATTATCCGTACGTATACTTAATATTTTACATATTCCTACGCTGTAAAAAACGGTGAGTTAAATTACATATTTCTTGAATATCAACGTGCCACTATTCCCGATTAATTCGACATACCTGTTTTGGAGGAGCCAAAAACGTGCGGCAAAAAGCCAGAGAAGCAAAACCGAAAAGGGAATATTTATTATTTGAAAAATACCTTGAGGCCGTGGCAAACGTCGTGAGTTCATAAATAACATGCGGTCCAAAATGGACAAAATCAAGCGAAAAGTGCAGAGGGCGGCAACCAGAATTTGATAAGCGATAAGGAGCGGATCCCCGAGGCAGCCATACAAATAATAATATTAGCAATAATAGTAATCAATGTGTAGTGTAAATAATAAATAACGCCGGCCCAGCACGGGCCAATAAATTGAAGAAAGATGATGGGTGATGGGTGATGGGTCGTCGGCGGGGACGGCGGGGACGGATGGCAGTTCGGTCCTCGATGGCGGATGGCCCATCAGCGATTAGCCCCGGCACGCAACAGCCCTGAAGAGTGCTTACAAAGGTCAAAGGGAAGCCCGAGTACAAACACACTCGGCGAGATAGAGAGCATAAACAACATAAATTTATTTGCTGTTAGCCTAATGTTATTTATACCTTTCAATTACAATAACAGCGGCGCCAGGAACCGGGGCAGTGGGTGTGTGTCGCTCTCAGGGTAAATAATAAACCATGACCCATCAGCAATCAGCCAGAAAAGAGGACCCTGCCCCGCACTATCAACCATAATGCGTGCGCATAAATAACTGGGCCATCCCCCGCGAAAGGTGTGAATATTAAGCCGGCAGCAGCGCCAGCTCCCAAAAATTTACGGTTGCCCGTAAAAGTTCCGCTCCAGTCATAACTCAAATTCATGCCTCCCAGGGGAAAGGGCTGCGACGCGCTGCCGGCGCATTTGATTTGGCGCCCAACGGAAAACTAAGAAGCACCCGACAAATGAGGCAGCCAACCGCAGCAATATAATTCGCCAGGTCTAGGGATGCAAAGCGACATTGCCGCCGGCTTCTGGCCAGGTTCTCATCCCCGAATCCTTGCAGATTAATCACTCGGCAAACCCTTTTGCGGCGCTCGAAGCCGGCTTGCCGTATTGCCGTCTTGCCTTAAATATTCAAGGTGTTTCGGAATTAAACCTCTAACGACCACGTATCTGCTAATTAACCTTGATGGACTAACACCATTTAAAGACAATTTAAATATATTTTTCGCAATATCAGTCATGGAGCGCGAACAACCTTAATAAGAATCTAAAAGCATGGGAATCATTTGCAAAAGATCTCGATCTTAGAGCTGGGGTAACAAGATAGTTTCTTAAATGTATGGGAGACATTTATTCTTCCATATCAATACCTAAGACTAGAGGAAATAAGGGATGGCTTCCAAAGCCAACTAAGAGAACGGACGAAACAGTCCTCAAAATGCCGCCGAAGTACTGACCGAACTCCTCGTGGAGACGGTCAATGGACACCGCCACGCATCCAATATTGTAATATTTCTGGGGACCCAGACTCTTCGTTTTTGGGTTGTAGGGATAGGACTGCCATTGGTAACAATGCCATAATCCCTCGTGTTGTTGAAGACAAAGCTTACCCAGCCAGCTTTCCGTACTTCCTCGCCAGATGCGCCTCAAGGACGCCCGAGGAGGACCAGCTCAGGCACTCCGTAGCCTGATCTCCAACTCCCACAGTCGACTCCTCCGGTAATAGGGTCGTACCTCTTGTAGTTCGCCGATTTCGTAACTCCTTCAGTACTCGGTTCCGGAGGGCAGGAATCGCTGTACGACGACTGTAGAGGAGGCCGGGATTTGTGCCGGAGAACTGGTTCAAGCCCATCATGAATCTCTCTCATGAATCCCGTCCTCCCTCGGAATAGAGTATCGGTCCCTGGGCCCGCATTCCTTTTTGTATCTGGCCTTGTTCTGCGCCCACTCTTCATCGGTCACCGAAGTTAGTCCGAGCTCCACGAAGAGCAGAGTAGGAACTTCTTGAAGTACTGGCAACCGCAGGGGGATCATTGCGAATTGATCACGTCCAGTGCAGACTTACAACTTATTCACGGCTTAAAGAGTTCCAGATAAAGTGCTCTTTCCATCCTAACCGCCTATAATTTGAAAGAAATAAACAAAATTACCCCGACTATCCGGTACCCTTTACTCATACACTGCCAGGAATCTTGACCAGTTAGTTTCTAGACCATTTTTATACACATACATGTGTTGTTTCATTGCGAAGTGATGCAAGTGTATTGTGAATGTTTAACAACTTTGTAATAGGTATTAGTTAAAATTTGAGTATGGGGCTTAGATCGTCTTCAAGTGGTTCGACTTGCTTATCCACTGAAGCAGATCTATGTAGATACTTCCTTTGGCTCGTCCTTTTCTTAATAATCGAATTAAACATATTCAGTTTTTTCTTAAGTTTGGGAATCTATTATATAATATATAGCCATCTCGTTAGCCCAACTGAACTGCTAACTTCCAAAGGCAATAAAGTATATAGTCTAATCTACGCGTACACATGGCAAAACGTCATATTAAACGTCATAGCAATGAAAAGCTAGGAGCTCTGAGCTGGGAAGTAACTTACAACCGGCTCATAGCCAGAAACCATAATATATAACTATATATAAGTAATATAACTTTATATGTTACATATAAAATTCCCTGCAATCGTAATCGTGTCAGATAAGGCATTCGCTGCTCGCCAGTCAACCAGGCAGCTCTGGATTTCTGGTCTGTGCAGCTCAAAGTTATTTACAAATCCACTTCGAACGCGATCAGTTCACAATGAGCACCCCTCGACTGCCCGTAGTACAAGGTCTAATCCTTCTTCTCCTCGTGGAGCTAGGTCTGACTGCGGTCAGCGATACGGAGTGGGTCCAGTACAAGGCTAAGTACAACAAAAAGTACGGAGGAAGAGACGGATACCACCGGGCGCTATACGAACAGAGAGCTCCGATGGTGCAGCATAACAACAGGCTCTTTTCCCAGGGAAAGGTTGGATTTAAGATGGAAATCAACCAGTTCTCCGACACAGATCAGAGCGTCCTCTTCAGATATCGGTCGTCGATCCCACCGCCCCTGGAGCCGAGTACTACTTATGGTATGAATTATGGTACTACTTATGGTATTGATGTGAACTTCAAGAGCTACGACCAGATCACCGGAGGAGTCGACTGGCGGCAGTACGGCTATATATCGGAAGTGGGAAACCAGGGCACCCAGTGCCTGAGCTGCTGGGCCTTCTCCACCTCGGGAGTCCTCGAGGCGCACCTGGCTAAAAAGAACAAGAAACTGGTGCCACTTTCTCCACAGCATTTAGTGGACTGTGTGCCCTATCCGAATAACGGCTGCAGCGGCGGTTGGGTGAGCGTGGCATTCAAATACATGATGAAGAAGGGCATTGCCACCAAGGAATCCTATCCCTACGAGCCTAAGGCAAGGGATTGCCTATGGAACAGCACCAACAGTGCCGGCACCTTGACGGACTACGTCACTCTTAGTAGCTACGATGAAAAGGAGCTGGCGGAGGTGGTATACAATGTTGGACCCGTGGCGGTGTCCATTGACCATCTTCACGAGGAATTCGATCAGTACTTCGGAGGAATCCTTAGTATTCCTGCGTGCAGGTCCTCGAGAACCGACCTTACACACTCTGTTCTTGTCGTCGGCTTTGGCACCCATCCGAAGTGGGGAGACTATTGGCTAATTAAGAACTCTTATGGCATCGAATGGGGCGAAAACGGTTACTTTAAGCTGGCTCGAAACGCCAACAACATGTGTGGAGTGGCCTCTCTTCCCCAATATCCAATTGTTGGATAAAGTCCTTGAAGAGTATGATATCACTTCGTTCATATCTCCCAGTCAAATACAGTACCCAGAATCAAACTTTTCAATGTGTTGATATCGCATTTATGGCATGGTTAAAATTGTGGATTACATATGGGTCTGCCTAGAACAGACGACAAAACCTCCCTGGTGGTGGTATTACCCATGTATTTCGTAAGCATAAGGGTTCCTTGGAAAACTGGCAGTGGGTCAAGTACACTTACTGAGAAACATTTTCACCGAGAGCATATGATGGCCACAGCTTATATGCTCTTTAATTACATATTGAACCAATAGTATCAAAGAGAAAACGAAACTTTGATGCCTTTCTATTATTTTCAATTAATTTTTCGTCGTCGGATGGCGATTAATTTCATCCCGAAAAAACTAGACCTATTTATGATTAAAAACAACAAAGGTACATTTATATATTTTTTCCTAATATTCCTAAGGCAGCTATGTACATATTATATAGTGGTCCGATCCAGCCCTTTCCAAATTAAATAGAATAGAATCAAAACTTTTGTGACCGATTTATGCAGAGAGCCAGGTCAGAGGCAAGAAAAACCCAAACCGTAAACGAAACAGCTACAAAAAGTATAATTTCCACTGAGCCGGGATACGATCCTCGTACTCAAAGATATTATATTGTTCTTAGAAAGTAAAAGAAAATTACATTATAATTGATTGTAGATTATTGTATTGGAACACATTTTGAAATTACTAGTTTGCGTAGATACGGACAGACGGACGGACGGACAGACGGACAAACGGACAAACGGACGGACAAACGGACGAACGGACGGACGGACATGGGTAAATCGACTCGGCTGTTGATACTGATCCGGAATATACATATATTTTTTTAAGGTCGCTAAAGGCTCATTCAACCCTTCCAAGCTTCTGACGGAAATCAATATACCCTCTGCAAAGGTATAAGGCTATAAAGAGAGAGTGTTCTATTGAAATTCGAATTAAACTCTTATCGCAGATGAATGGCATTGCACTTGCAGTTCCTCGAAGTCAATGGAGATAAGCCCTCTGTGCATAATTAAATGGAAAATCAGTAATTTTTGTAATAAAAAATGTATTTTGTATGTATTATATATTTATTACATATATATTATATATTACATATATATTATAAATATTATATTATATATAATTTTGCTACTGAACTGTACGGATTATTATGATGTCGGCAGCCCAAACTGAGTTTCACCGCCAAACTGAATGGCAGCAGGCACCTTAAAGCTTTGATGTAATTACAGATTGGCCAGTTCTAAATTTCTCACTAAATACCTGCAGTTGGCTACAACTTCCAGCCTTCTGCCCATCTATTTGTGACTCCTTGCTCGAGGAAGGACAGCTGATTGAGCAGCGGATACGTCGGGACAATTGATAAAATGTGATAAACGCGCAGCAGTGGGAGACAAATGACGTCCAGCTTTGTGCATTAGCACGTGTCCAGGACGAGGCGGAAGCCACCACTCGTACACAGAAAGAAATGCTTATGAGAGTATGCAAGCATAGGTAGTGCCTATAGAGCTGTTATATACTATATATATTTGTGGAACATCTTCGTATCATATGCGTATATATTTGCAATTGAAAACTGGCTTGTGCAACTCCACGAACAGCAGTAACTTTTTCTCCCTGTGCAGCTGAGAATGGGACTGCCAGGGGACTCGAGGCAGCCAGCCAACAAATTGAATTTATGGCCAGGTCTAAGCGTTTTGGGTGTCAGCCTGGTTAGGTCTGATTCATTTGCCAGATATAGCATATAGCCGGGCGAATCCAGGAGTCGAGTGAAGGGTGAAGGGTGCAGGGTGTCAGGGTTCGGGGGCTGCTGCTCAAGTGCTGCTTTTAATTTCCGACTCAAGCAGTTGGCGATTTGCCGGCCCTGCGGCCTACAAACAATTTCAAGCAATTTGCCTAAAAGTGGGCAACGAGGTGGGCGGCGCAATGGATGGCTGCCAGTCTATCTGGGGGCATGCATCTAAATGAACTTTGCGTGCTGCCCCAGAGCCAAGGGGAGGGGGCTGGACAGAGACAGATTCAGATACTGGGAGTCAGTGGCAGGGCCCCTGGGGACAGCAGGCAACTCTCACATTGATATGATAAAATGTAGCAATGTGAATAATTTATAATTGCCAAGCAAGCAACTAACAGATCTAGCGACACTCGGAAAATTTGCGTTCGGAAAATTGAATCTACTAGGTATGACAACAATAAGTGTTAATGTTTATTGTACTTAATTGTGATTAGGTTCCAAAGTTGTTTGACGATTATATGTAGATGCAATTGAATTCTTCTCCGTAATATTTTTGGAAGAGCATAAATCTGTGTATTGCTCTATTGCCCTTTCATTGTTACTCTTATAGATATGAACTCAGATTTAACACAAAAATTTGTTGTCAAAAAAACATATGCAAGGTATTAAAACTGATGATCTGAACAGAACTTCTACAGCATTGTAACTACTTGATCACACTTTAATTTTTCCAGTATTGCTTCTTCTTTCTGGCAATATGCAAATCCTTGAATTTTTGATGTGTTATTTTTTCGCTTATTGCTTTTATTTATTTGTCGCATTCGCAGTTTACCGTGCTGAAACCAATTTGCATACTTCAGGAAATGCCTACGACAGCGTTTCTTTTTTATTTGCCCGAATCGAATCCGGCAGGAAAAACTGAGGGGGGGAGGTGGAGGGCCATGGCATTGTTTGCAATAGTTGCTGAAAAACCAGAGCCACAATAATTCAGGAGGCCGAGGCGACTTCAAGAGCCATCATATGTCAGCAAACTATAAAAATCACCATAAATGTATCGCAGCTCCCTTGGAAAATCATAAAAAGTGAAATAAATCGCATTGAAATTACACAAATGTGCAGCTTTGTATACCAAAAGATTTAAAGTGTGCCTCTGAGGGCGTTATTGAAGTATCAGTATCTCAATAAGATATAATATAAGCAATACTATTTCATAAATTTACATTTAAAAGCTGTGACCAAGAGTGAAAAGCAGTACGATTTTTTTTAACTTTTGAAGAAGTGCACGTGACCTTTTAATAAAACTGAAGATTTTTCCAATTTTACGGCTTCTATTCTATAAATAGATAAAGATAGATATAATACAGATACATTGATAGATATAGATATAAATAGCTTCTATAAATATTTATTATTCTTATAGTCAATAAAAATACATGTATTGCTTAGCTAGTCAGCAGTGTATAATAATCAAATACAAATGATTAGGAATAATTTGTAAGCCAGATTTCCTTAGTTATTAGCGTACTGTGTAGTTTAATTATGTCTCATTACTTAGTGAGATTAAATACAATTCCACTCAGCACTGCACAAAATGAAGTCCAAGTCAGAATATTAGGTTGTCATCATTGTTGATCGAAGTTTTTCCGGCTTTTCTTACTCACAGTTAAGCCATCTTAGGCCAAACATTTTCACGCCCGCCTAGGAAGGAATTAATATGAGTTTGTGGGGAAAATCGAGAGCCTCCCATCAACCCACAGCAAGTTTCAGCATCTCAAAATCGACATTAGCGGAATTAAAAGTTTTCCATGCGGTGGAAATCTCGATAAAAAAGTTTCGCACTTCCGCTTTATTAAGCGCAAAAGAATGAAACAAAGGGCGGGAAAGTTTCCTTTCAGCGAACATTATAATTAATACCCCACAAAAATTCCGTGTTGTGAATATTCCAGAAATCCAAGCAAGAAATCCGTTCCATTTCCATTTAAGCCGCTTTGCAAGCGGCAATTATTATCTTTCTATTATGCAGATTTAAGCAGTCCGGCAAATTGTTGCTATCAACTCGGCCACAAATCACTGAAGCCGCCTTAATGCAATTCAATTAATTCAGTTGCAAATCTAATTGGAGATATCAGTTTTTGGTGTCAAAATAAACCGATGTGAGGCGAAAAGCAAAACATTTCGAGGGGGCTGAATAAAAACAGAAACTGAAACCAAAACAGAAACCAAAACAGAAACAGAAACAAAGCCAATTGCAAAAGACAGATGATGGGGTATGTGTGGCGTCATTATGTAATCAAATCAAATAACAATTTGTACTTTGTTAAATTTCTTGTCGCCATCGATGGTTGCCGGCTGTCTTCGCCTCGAAAAAATATGCAAATTTCCAGTATTTTCGTTTTTTCTTAGGTTTTTTTTTTTTGTATTTCTTTGATTGTTTGTCGCCTTTGTGGCTTATTGTTTTTGGCTTCGATGTTTCTGTGTTTTATTACGTGACAACTTTGAATTAGTCGCTGGGCTTTGACTTTGCGATCCCTCGACTTCGATTGTTTGTGTATTGCCTTTGCTGGCTGTCTTTCGCCATCTCTCTCTACTTCCCTGCCCCCGTCTCTTTCGCTCCTTGGCCCTATCTCTTTCTAATACAGACCCTGTGTGGCGCAAAATTACTCGGTGTCGCATTTTTATTGCCCCGCTGACACATAAAGTCAAGTCTCAATCGAACCCTATAGAAGACAGACCCTCAGCAGTGGACGCTCTCAACGGGTTAAGGTGGGCGAAGTGGGTTAAGGTAGGGCGGGGCAAGGACAGCTTTACGATTGCAGGCCCATGAAATATGACAATTACAGTCCATATTGACAATCAGTCAGTTGGGCAAAACTATGAACACTGGAGAGCATATTTTTCGAGCGAAGCAAAAGGGTTTCAAACAAATAATCAATATTTTATGTGGACGTCAACTTTTCACTTTTTCCGAGCTATTTCCATACCTTGATTCAATTTCAACTCGTTCTCTTACTGCTACGCATTTAGCTCAGATCCAAAGAATTCTGTAGCTTCAAAAGGGTATCATTGTGCTTATAAATATATTTAGAGCTGTCCAAATATTCGTGGAAACAATTCTGGCAAGTTAAAACTTTGGCGATGCATTTTATCGTAGGATTAAATTATTTTTCGTGCACTTGGCAACTCAAAAAACTCAGCCATCAAAAAGATATGCATTGTATAAGGTATGCATTACTATTGTACTAAATGCAGTGTAAGATAGTAATTGATTAACTACTTAATTTCTGTGCACCAATACACTAATTTTCGCTCTGTACCAGTAAATGAATAATTTGCAGCGCACCGAAGTAATGCGAAAGCCCTCGATTAAGTCGGCTATTTCGGAATCAAAACTTAATTTGCCATGTATGCAACTCAGGTATGTAAGTAAATTTATTCGGCTATCGCGATTAGATGCGTTTGAGCCAGATTCCCGAGCTGTTGTTGTTATGCTAATTAAGACGGAAAACTAATTTCGCCTAATTAATGATGACCGATTAAAATGGATTGCCAAATAAGCCCCGCCCAGATGCAGATAAGGATTCCGGGTTAACAGCTAGAGCTGCCAACTGCCTAATTGGAGCCCCAGAAAGTGCAAAGTGCACAGTGCACAGTGCAGCCGACTCCTCAGGCCAAGGTGTCACATATCAAAACCATCCAACCCAGCAGACGGAGGCAAACACAATCACAAGCCAGTTGAAGTTGAGGCCAGACAGTAAGAAAGGCAGTTGGGCAGCCTGCACGCGAAGAAATAAGTGATTACCTTGGCTAAAAGATCTGAATGTAGTCATTTTGTGATATTTCCCATGGTAGAATGGCAACTTAACAACAGTAACACCTTTAGTTTGGTAATACAATGGGATAAAATAGTAGTATTCCAAAATCCTATATTATATCGCAATTTATCCTGGTTAAAGATATCCCAGATTCATTTTTGGGTATTTTCCCGACACGTTTAGTTTGGTACAATGTGATAAAATAGTAATAGTGCAAAGTTTGCTCCAGATTCATTTCTGGGTATTTTCCCGCTTCTGCGGAGTGCTCTTTGGGAAAATCGAAAAGAGCTGAAGCGGAAAAGCGCAAGCGAAGGCCGTTTCCACTTTGAAATCAATTTGCGAGATTCACTGTAGAGTATTTAAACTTTTAGCGCAACTTTTAGGCGACAACAATATCACGTGAAGTAGTTGAAAAATAGCAGTAGTGCCCCTCGAAAACATAATTTTCTTCATTACTCATATGTGGCATACTCTGTTTTCATAAAACTGTTGTTCCTTAATAATATTTTTACACTTTTACTATACTATTTTTAATAATATTTTGCGCTGACTCGCAAGCGAAAGAAAGAGAGTTTTGGTAGTAGGCCATACCAAAATCATTGAATGGTCGTTGCCCAAGCCGCTAACTCGGCTTAAATTACGTGAGCGGCGGCCGAGTTTAAGCCAGGTTTAATCGGAGAGCTGCGGCGGGCCTGGTCGTAGCTCTTGAGCCGGGCTTAATCGAGGAGATTTAGTGCTGTTTGATTAGAGAGTAATAGCATGGGTGTAAAAGTGAGAGGGCTGTGCGGCGATAGATTTGGGTTTTGTTTACACGCGGCCGATTGCGTGGCGTCTGCCCAACAGCGGCGTTATTTAGTTTTATTTTCGCACATTTTGCATAAATTAAGGTGCCAAGACTGCAGACCTGGTAGCCGCCTGGGCTCTGGAGCTCTTGGGCCATCGCGCCAGGTTCAGTTACCAATTTCGTGTGCAGCCGTGCGGTTTGACTGCGGCATGGCGTGGAAAAAGTGAGCAAACAGCGATCGAATGGAAATATAGTCACAGCCAGGCGAATCCCAGCTCTATAATGTGTGCTCAGTTGAGTGGATCAGTGGTGGTGCCGGTGCCGGTGCTGGTGCAGCTGCAGGTGCAGGTGCAGGTGGCTGTGCTGATGGTGGTGCTAGTGGTGCTATCCGCGCCGCCGTTCAGTGAAAGTGCCCAGCTCCCTGTCCGCCGGCATGCCGCTGGAGTGGATTTCTTCGAGCATGAGTTCACCAGTGTGGCGGAAGGTTCGTTCGCTCCCAGTTTTTCCAATCAATCTCCGAAATGCACGTGATGCAAATTTCACATTATGATGGTTAATAGTTTCGAAATTCGCCCCTTTCAGGTGAATACGATCCTTACGGACCCGACATCGGGGACGACGATGTGGGAATCGACGATCCGGAGACCATGCCCCGCCTGTTCCAAGGAGATATTGCCATTGATCCGTACACCTACATCACCCTGCGCCTGGGCGTCAACCCCATGAGACATCCCAAGCGCCTGTGGCCCAATGGAACGATTCCCTTCGAGATAAGTCCACGATACGCAAATCCCGAGAGACAGGCTATAATTCAGGCCGTGAAAACCTTCAACTCGCTAACGTGTGTGCACTTTGTGCCGTACGACGGGGAGGTAGAGGACTACCTGTTGATCGAGCCGCCGGTGGAAGGACCCCAAGGATGTTGGTCCTACGTGGGCCGCAGAGGAGGAGAGCAGGTGGTGTCCCTCCAGAGACCCGATGAAAACAGTGCCCACTGCTTCAGCAGCGAGGGAAGAATAATGCACGAGCTCATGCACGCCATAGGCATATACCACGAACAGTCCCGAGCAGATCGGGACAACTTCGTCAAGATCCACTGGGACAACATCGTGCCGCGGTTCAGGAAGAACTTTAAGCTGGTGTCGAAGAAGAAGGGGAAGTACGCCTTTGACTACGACTACAACTCCGTGATGCACTACGGCGAGTTTTACTTCAGCAAGCGCAAGGGCGAAAAGCCCACCATGACTCCCTTACAACCTGGCGTTAGGATCGGACAGCGGAAGACCATCAGCAAGATCGACTGCCTCAAGATCAACGAGCTGTATGGGTGCTTGCAGGGCCGTAGGGCCAAAATGTACCGCAGTTTCTGCCACCTCCTCGGGTTGTAAGTGGAACTTGGCCAAGGGTCATATTATGAATCACATTGATTTGATATTTAATAAATTCGTTCGTACACTTTGACACAGATTCATTTGCCAAAGTGTATTTGCCGTATTGCATTTGTTGGCTGCCGCATCCATTAAATTTACCAAACTATACAGATCACTGGTTGGGCAAAGGCATATAGTTCGATAAAAAGAATCTTACAGATAGATGGAAATATGTGTGTTATATTCTTGAATCTATTATGATCATGGTTATAAAATTCGTGAATATCGAACAATGTGTGTCGAAAATGTCTGAAGTCCGATGATTTACGACGAAATCATCGACAAAAGTCCAACGATCAGAGACACTTAAAGATAAACAAACGGTTTAAATTATTTTAATCTCATATGAATCTTTAAAGCAGTGTATTTACTGCTTGCCAAAGCAGTATTTACTGCTTGCACTTATCCATTTATTTAGTTGAGTAACGGTATCCATGTATCTATCTTTAGCTATTTCGAATATTACTAAGATTCTTCCATTTCAAGCGAGTTTTGTTTATGAACAAAGAGGAACTGTCGAATCGCAAAAGCTGGAGTGAATTTTTCAGGTTTCTTCGTTATTAAGAGAACAACCGTTTAGGTTGTCTCGCCTTTTAGATGTACAACTTAGCCTTACCCTTTTAAAATTCGTTTAAAATATATGATTTATTAAATCGTACAGATATATGTGATTTTGTTATTATTATTACTTTTTATAGTTAACCCCATAGCTCTTTGAAACTTAAGAATATGCAATAAAATATAAAAAAGTCTTGCAATTAACAATTATACCATAAAAATACCCCATTTTGAGATTTATAAATATGGATCATACGTTTTAGTTTTCCTTTCAGATTTTTTTGTTCATCTATTTTTTATACCTAAAATAAAAAATTATATTATTAGAAAATTCTACAAAAAATGATTATAAGACTATTGAACTATGAATAGCAAATATTTTTGTGCTTGCAAAATAATTATAATAATTATGTATACAGCAACAAACGCAAAATGGGGTGAGTCTTTGCTAAATAAAAAGGTTTTGGCTTTACTACTTTGAGGCAGTTCGAAGCAATCTGCTCACAAACGATGTTTTGATAGACTAAAAACTATATTTTCAAGTTTAGGAGAACGGACCGACGACGAATTTCATTTCAAAATAGTTTCAGCAGCAGTTTGAATAATAAAAACTCACCGCGTACAGGGAAAAGCACGGCATGCAGCCGACTATCGAAAGTCTCGCGAGCAGATGGTCACTCTAGAAGGCATTTTATCGCGTGCGCGCTGCGGTCACACTAGCTCTTGGCTCGGATTTTCCCCTCCACACAGGGTCACTCTAATTTTGGACGAGGTTAGGTAAGACACGCGCGGATGCCGCGCTGCGTAGAATAAGTCCGCCATTAGCATAACCGCAGAGGGCAGCTAACCCTTCGGAAATATGCTCAAACTAGTGCAATACATAGCCCCCCGGGTGGGCGGCACCACGCCCCGAGCAGCCGCCTGCGGCTGGGGCAACTTGCTATTGATTTCCCCGAGAAGTTCCGAGAAATGTATAACGCAACGTCGCCATTTTCTTTTCTCCTCCGCCAGCAGCAGCGGCACTTTCGCTTCTTCTTCTTCGCTCTGCACCGAACAACGACAACAGTTCCACGGGAGTCGCAGGAATCAGGAGATCATACTGTCCCCAAGCACACAAAGTAGTCTCAAAGCCCAGTCACATCGTGCGTTTCGAGACAGTTCGAAACCAGACCCAGACGACTACGTAGATTCCATCCCGAAAGCAGAGCAGCGGACGAGAAGGAAGTCGCTTTTCAACGATCCCGACGAGAGAACAGAGGAAATCAAAATTGAAGGAATAATGTGAGTACATCGCAAAATTTCTTATGAAAGGCGCTGCTTGTTCCACTCGCTGTCGCCATTTTATCACCCTTCGTGCCTTTTTTTTCTCTACACCTACGAAGCGAGGTGATGAGTAATTAGTGTGTGCGAAAGAGAGAGGGAGGGGAGAGAGAGAAAAACACATGGTTTGCTAAAATTTGACAGTTGGAGGTGAGGTTTTTTCAGCTATTTGTTTTTTTTTTTGTTTTCCCCCCACATCCGCAAAGGAATAGCAAAAGCAACAAGAACGACAGCGCACGTCATAAAAAGAATTTGCCTGATTTGTGAAACGTGTTCTTGCTTCGTTTGCTTTTTTATAGCATTTTAATTTGTCTGTATGCCCCGAACACGAACACGCGCACTCACACAGCGGCACATTCAAACTTTCTTGTGTGCGTGAATGCCTGTTGACGGCGGCATTTTCGCGTGCTCGTATAACACATTCGTGAGTGTGTGCGTGCGTATAACAGTCGGCGGCTGTCACTGACAAGCGCCATCCTGCTCACTCGCCAGCATGCCTTTCTATCACGCTCTTTCCCTCGCTCACACGCGGTTTTGTAGAGATATCGCGATGTTCCGTGGTTTTTATTGGGAATTATTTTATACTTTAACGTCTGCCTTCGTTTATTGACCACAATTTGTACTACGTAAATCCATCTTGGTATGGATTTATTCCGGTTATACTTAATGCGGGGAGTAAAAGGGACTTTTTATACTGCTCATGTTTTGGTTATTTTAGTATATAGCTATATTTTATCATCCACCCTCTTGCTCCAGTGCTTCAAAAAAAATAATAGTTCAGTAATACGTAAATAATTTTAAAGATATAATAATATATAATATATAGATATAATATTTTATGATTTCTATACAGTTATTTGTAGAGCTTACAACTCTTTTTACTGAGAAAATGTTAGGAAAAAGTAAGAAGATAGGTTATCCTTTTACACTACTTTACTTTTCCCTACACTAATAAAAGTTTCATGTACACGAAATGCACTGACAAATAATCGGAATTGTATTTTATATAATCATTTTATTTATTTTGCTGCGTCTGTATTGCTAAAGCAAATATTTATTTATCATGAACAATGTTAGTTATAAAAAGAAAATTGTTTTTTAGAAAGTTATACTATTGATAACAACTCAAGTATCACATATTGAATGGTATTAGTAACCCAGTTCGTGAACTACGCCATCACATAAACGGCCCCATTAGTCTAAATGTCAAATGACGCCAATTGATTATGATGAGGAGCTCCCTCTTTGGCTAGCGCGCGATTCGTCTTTTCGCATGTCAAAAAGCGACAGGTAGACACACAGAAAGTCAGAGGTGCCCCCTGGGACTGTCCGTCCCGTCCCCTCGGGGTTCGCCTTTACTTTACTTTGCTTTACTGTTTGCATTATTCGAAATTTATTTAATTTCCCTAACACGCAATTAGTTTTATTTAAGTTTATTGCGGTTGTAGCACAACTCAATGTCAGCTGTTTAGCAGCGTCGAAAGAAATCGAAAAGCGAAGACTTTCCTTCCAAGTCGGCCAGTCGCAGTTGAAATCCAAGTCCCAACTGGCAGACGTCTAGAAAAGGCAGCATGCGAGCAAAGTAAGCCAAGCCACTCGGTTCGTTTTCCCTAAATTTCTGCCAAAGAAATACTTAAGAAAAGAAAATGCAGCTGTCTACGCCAAGCCGGAAAATATATAAGCCCAGTTAAGCATGGTACAGTTCTCGAAGGCCCCTTTTCTCCAGGGAAAATACCGGAGTACCAAATTTATGCCACATAGTTTCTGGGTAAAGTGCGCAGCACAAATTGATTTTATATGGCAGATAAGAAGGAATTGATTATACAAATGTACAACGCGAAATTGCTAACAGATAGTCGGTAGTATCCGACCTTACACAAATCAACAATACTCGTAACACTTTAAAAGTTTGTGAAAAAACTATCACATTTGTAATATTAAAGTTTAATAACTTGGTTATATTAAACATGTTAACAAAGAAGTGGAGTACCTTAATTCTACAACCAAACCTCAATTCGATTTTAAAACTAACAATTTAAAACAATTTCGGTTACAAAGCTCAAAGTGATATATTTTATATAATTTGACAGAATTCGAAGTCGTTCGATTTCAATGAATAAGCAAAAGCCCTGCTACTTGACACCAAGTAAATTCCGTTAATGCAAGATAAGCATACTCGAAATAAATAAATTATTTTTGTTGGCAGAAGTGTAGACCCATTGCTCAAATTTCTCGCAGTTGGCGTATTCATTTGCTTTTCCAGAGCCAATTACCATCGCAACCTATCATCATTTTACCAAAGTAAAAGTTGGATTTGATTCAATATAAATTAAATCTTTCAGAATGGAATTCAAAGCAAAAGCCCATACTAATGTAAATTCTTAATTTATTAATTTTATAGAAAAGCAATGTAGTGTTGCATAAAAAACTTGCGATATACCACTAATTTAATTTTTGTGTTCCGAACAACACAAATTATTTCCAATATAAATTTGCGGTTAACGATAAAAGTATTACAACAAAGTACCATACGTTGAAACTAAGCTACAAGATGATAAAGATGTGAGATTTCTTTTCTTGAGCATTCCTTTTCTCTCCAGCATTTTAATTGCATCCTCAGATACTCATCGATTTTCTTCTGCCATTTCCCAGGGCACCACACGATCGCGACTTTGGTCACAGTGGACGTGGCGGTCGCGGAGGCGATCGAGGTGGCGATGACCGGCGAGGAGGCGGAGGAGGTGGCGGAGGCAATCGCTTCGGAGGCGGTGGGGGAGGTGGCGGTGGTGACTATCACGGCATAAGGAATGGACGTGTCGAGAAGCGCCGCGATGATCGCGGAGGCGGCAACCGTTTTGGAGGTGGGGGTGGATTCGGGGATCGCCGAGGAGGAGGTGGAGGCGGCAGCCAAGACCTCCCCATGCGCCCGGTCGACTTTTCCAACCTGGCTCCCTTCAAGAAGAACTTTTACCAGGAGCACCCTAACGTAGCCAACCGGTCGCCTTACGATGTTCAGCGTTATCGCGACGAGCAGGAAATCACCGTTCGCGGACAGGTGCCGAACCCCATCCAGGACTTCTCCGAGGTCTATCTGCCCGACTACGTCATGAAGGAGATCCGCCGACAGGGCTACAAGGCGCCCACCGCCATCCAGGCGCAGGGCTGGCCTATCGCCATGAGTGGCTCGAACTTCGTGGGCATTGCCAAGACGGGATCCGGCAAGACCCTGGGCTACATCCTGCCCGCGATTGTCCACATCAACAACCAGCAGCCGCTGCAGAGGGGCGACGGACCCATCGCCCTCGTGCTGGCCCCCACTAGGGAGTTGGCCCAACAGATCCAGCAGGTGGCCACCGAATTCGGTTCCTCGTCGTATGTGCGCAACACCTGCGTCTTCGGCGGCGCCCCGAAGGGCGGCCAAATGCGGGATCTGCAGCGCGGCTGCGAGATCGTCATTGCCACACCCGGACGGCTTATTGATTTCCTCTCCGCCGGCTCTACTAACCTGAAGCGCTGCACCTACTTGGTGCTGGACGAGGCTGACCGCATGTTAGACATGGGCTTCGAGCCCCAGATCAGGAAGATCGTCTCACAGATCCGGCCCGACCGGCAGACGCTCATGTGGAGCGCCACCTGGCCCAAGGAGGTCAAGCAGCTTGCCGAGGACTTTTTGGGCAACTACATCCAGATCAACATTGGATCGCTGGAGCTCTCCGCCAACCACAACATCCGCCAGGTGGTGGACGTTTGTGACGAGTTCAGCAAGGAGGAGAAGTTAGTGGTCATTTGTTATTCGGAAACTAGATACTTAGTGTAAATTTACCCATATAGTTATACCGCATTTTTCGATTTAATCCTAAAAGTAATTGTCTAATTGACACTAGCATTTCGAGGACTGATTTGAAAGAAATGTTTTTAATAAAATGTATTAATTTAAATTATTTTCTCCTATCAATTTAGATTGAAGACCCTCCTGTCAGACATCTATGACACTAGCGAGAGCCCCGGCAAGATCATCATATTCGTGGAGACAAAGCGGCGCGTGGACAACCTGGTGCGCTTTATCCGCAGCTTCGGCGTTCGCTGTGGGGCTATTCACGGCGACAAGTCGCAATCAGAACGAGACTTTGTCCTGCGCGAGTTCCGCTCGGGAAAGTCCAACATCCTGGTGGCCACCGATGTGGCGGCCCGTGGACTGGGTAAGTTTGCTCTCGCATCGTCGCAGAATACAAAGTAGTTTGCGGCCAGAGGAGATTTGGATGGGCCTTCTAGCGCTAAGGTTACACTTGCTAGGCCCATTGCTTACATACCATCACCACACGGCACCTAACGATCACCCAGCATCATTACACACGCCCACTACATACGAGCAGAACCTAATTCCCGTAAACCCACCACCCAAATCATCCCCTAACCGCATCTAAAGATATATCCCGGTATCTACCCACATTTAGCGAGCGCGCCAACTCAGAAACAGTTTTTTAGACATAAGCCAAATGCCGAAATCGAATAATCAACTTGAACTTTTACCCCACCCCCTGACCCTGACCTGCAACCCGCCCCCACCTGCAACACCCGGCCCAACCCTTGCTAAAATAATGTATGAAATGCGTATGATGGTATGCTCCATATTGGTACGCAACTTTTGTCTTTGTGCGTGTCTCTCTGCCTCTTTCTCTCTCTCCCCTCTCTCTCTCTCTCTCTTTCTTGTTTCTTTCTCGTTTACAGAGGCCGATTTTGGTAGTATGATGGGGAGGATAATGAATGAGCGGCGACCACTGCGAACACTCGTGACTTGAGCGACTTTTGCCAACATCAGAATCAGATCTGTTATGATATATGATGATAGCACACCCTGTGTGATATCTTGCGCAAAAGGACCGATGAAAGTTCTCAGATTCAGACGGTCGAGAGACACGAATATCGAATATCCCCAACATCATGCATCATATGTGGCCTCTGCAGTCCCCGACTTTTTGTTGAGAAAGAATGATATGATATGATACGTTTTTGCGACCAAAGACTACCATCTACCAACCAAAAACCATCTACCAATCAACCAAAGATACAACAACAACAACTGAACCGAACCATCAGAGAGCCAGCTTTTTCCTCAGCAGTGGATGGCGGAAGGCGGCGAGCAAAGTATTGACGGGGTGGCGGCCTGGCCCTTGAGAAAGCACTAGAATTGGACATGCACCAAGTCGACAGCAACAGCCACAGCAAAAGCCAAAGCCGAAGCAAAGCAAAGCAAGCAAAAGCACATTGACACCACCCACAACACAAACCACACTCCCAAATAAGAACACCCGACATTTGCTTGAACCAGAGAGGACGAGATCCGGAGATGAGATGTGCGTGCTTTCGAGGATCCAGACGAAGATGCTGCTGCTGGGTGCTGCGTCCTCCCAAAAGCTCACTACCACCACCCACTGACCGCGTTTGCCGCCGCATCAGTTAAGCCCACTGCTCCTGGACGAAAAGGCGGCCCGCTTGTTGTTGTTAATCCTCCCAATAAGATATATCTTTATATAATGGTCGTGTCTCCTCTCGGTGGTCATCTCCAAAATGGTCATTGTGAGAAGAGAGCTTAGTCAGAGGCGCACGCGGCTCAATGCAACAAACTCTCCGCTTCGCCGTGCGATCGAGATCGCTACCTTGCTGTTTCTGGGGAGAGTTTGGACCACGAGCTGCGCGACGCCAATCAGAGATTTTGATTGAGAGAAAATTGAGTCAAACAATTTATAGCACCAAGAAGGTAACGTACATTTTGAAACATTTTCTTTTTTTCTCTAAAAACAACTAAAAAAAATACAAACAACCCACAAAACAAAATACCATAGACTCAATAGTATGCTGAAGTATAAAAAAAAAATAAAAAAAAGAAAAGACAAGTGTGTTCAAAGTGTTCAAGACATCTCGGAAAAACGCTAAAAATTGTTGCAAGCGAGCGCGCATAGCGGAAAATCATTTGGCAATTTGAAAACTGTTCGTCAATTAAATTGTACACCCCAATTAAGTAAGAACAGCCAGGAGCTCGAAACTAATCTGCGTACCTTCTCTTTTCCCCGGACATCTATAGACGTGGACGGCATCAAGTATGTCATCAACTTTGACTACCCGCAAAACAGCGAGGACTACATCCATCGCATCGGTCGCACTGGACGATCCAACACAAAGGGCACATCCTTCGCCTTCTTCACCAAGAACAATGCCAAGCAAGCCAAGGCGCTGGTCGACGTCCTCAGAGAAGCTAATCAGGTGAGCTGTTAGCAGGTTAAAAAACCGATTGGACAGTAAAGCAGCTTAGTTATGCATACAAGACTCACACATTTCTGTTCTAATATATACAACTGTAATATATTGCAATCTCTGATTGTGGCTTTGAACATAAAGTTTGAGTGAATCTGTCTTATGTTTTAAATCCTACAATTGGTATGCAAACATACGTGCAGATCCCAGATGGAAAACAGAAAGGCTACTTTCAACACGACGCTAGAACTTTAATTGCATTTTATCGGTTTACTGCTCTTACTGATACTCACTTGACTTGGTGGTAAACACAATTCTGATGGTTTCTTATTTCTTTCTTAGGAAATCAATCCTGCCCTTGAGAATCTGGCCCGCAACTCGCGCTACGACGGTGGCGGTGGACGCTCCCGTTATGGAGGCGGTGGCGGTCGCTTCGGCGGCGGCGGCTTCAAGAAGGGCAGCCTGAGCAATGGACGCGGCTTCGGAGGAGGTGGCGGTGGCGGCGGCGGCGGCGGCGAGGGCAGACACTCGCGCTTCGACTAGATCGCGGACAATTAGAACAGCAGTAATAGAAGCTATAGGAACAGGAGATTTCAGTAGCTAAACTAAACCGCACTAGGACCTAAGTTAAATTAAGTTCATAGCTTAAGTTTAAGATTTCATACTACTTTCACCAAACCACTGACGGTTATTCTCAGACTTAAATTCAGACTTTTAACTTCCTGTTTAATGAAACACCACCAAAAGCGAGCTGTTTGAACATAGCGAATTTATGTTTGAATGATTTGTAAGTTATTTGACGCTGCCCGCGAGGTCGGCACAAAATCCAATTGAAAACATCAAAAACACTACTTAAACACAAAATATTTTCAAATATCATGTGATAATTTCTTAATTTAATGCAACGTTATTCACTAATCTAAAAGCAAATGAAATCGGAGCGCGAGGAGTATATTGATGTATTGGAGTAGGAGGAAGTAAGGATTATTCCCGTCTGTCCCGTTTTTATGACAATGAACAAAGGATGACGAGCGACCTTTGTTTGATAAATAAATTCTTCAAATTACTTTTGGAAAATTAACTTTTGGATACCTTTTATGGCTCAACAAGAATGTGTAAAGCAAACAAAACCTGCGGGAAATCACTACTGACACTAAATACAAAAGAAAAACTGTATGTACAAGATGAGAACTTCTCACTTTCAATTTAATTTTTCGGAAAAAATAAAATGAGTATACCTATTACAACCTAAACCAACAACAAAGCTGCTGTTTTATACATTGAGCTCAACTGAATTGTAAGCGACTGGGTTCCACAAAGGAATTCCATTTCCCATGAAAGGTTGCGGGCGTAAAATAATCGTGATTGCAGAAATATTTTCGCAGACATTAAGTGCGAGACTTGGACGCTCCTGGCAGTGTCACCAGCGACTCCCTCACCCCAGCAAACAACCCCAGATAAGAGCTCAACTTTTTCCAGGATGGGAACACAGGAGTTGCCAACTAAGCCGTTTCTAGCCAAGATTCATTTCAGCGGCTGAAAAGAACTTAAACTGAGAAGGGAATCATTGGGCGATTTTTAATGTTAAGGAAGCATTTCGTGGGATTAACAAAATGTAATTCAGGACTCAAAATTTGTTATAACAGATTCATTTTTAATATTTTCGCTTTGGAAACTTTTTGGAAAACGTGTAGTTAGAGTCAATTACTTTGATTTGAAGTTTCAACTGCGTTCTCGGAATCGATAGTTGGCAGCACTAAGAGAAATACGGACGTGTCCGTGTCTTCTGACGCCACATTTAGGCGCAATGAAGCCAATTTACTTTCGACTTGGCCTGCTTCGGTGCTCGGGTTCCACGACCTTTCTGTGTCCATGGGCCTCATCCGTGGTGCTTATGACAAGTCAGTTGGGTTCTTGGGACCAGATCGGTCCACTTAGCCCATTTGCAGGACGATTTCTGAGGCCCGATAATGACGCTGCTGGGGACGTGAATGTGGTCGGATTGGAGGCCCTGCGATTCGCTGCGGCGAAGCCGAGAAGGAAGTCATTTGTTAAATTGCTTGAATTGGGCTGAGCGCTTGGAGGACGAAAAGGATGTACGGGGAGCTCTGATTGGCGATATGTAAAGCCGAAGCAACTTTGGGAAATTTGGTGTCAAGTTTCGAGGCAAAAGTTTGTTAGGTCAGTGCTGGAAAATGTACCCCTTTCTCTTGATGGCCTCAACACAAACTGTTTAAATTTATGGAGTATGAAAAATTGGTTTCCTTGCTGGAGAGAAATCTTTGTACACAAATTATTCTTGAATTGTTAATTACAAATAATTTATTCAAAAGCGATAGCAAAGCATTTTCATTTTTCAGGGAATTATGAAGTAAATCTATTATTTATTAAAAGATTTTTATATTTCAATCAAATATCAATATTTTGATATTTTTGTTTGATTTTTTTTTGTGCTGTTTCCAAACACATTTTGGCCACGCCCACTCTAAAGCCCATATTTGAAAATCCTGCAGGGACTTTCCTTGGCGGTAAGTATTTATTCTGTCATCTGAAGATGCGAAGCAACGCAAACGACCAAAATCACTCTATTAATTAGTAAGTTTGGATTTTGAGGTCATAATCATTCCAGTTATAAAGTCGCGAGACGTAAATTTACCTGCCGCTAGGTGGCGCTTGTGTGTGATGTGGGGACAACTCGCTCTTCAACTTGCATGTATCCCTTTCCCTCGCACTCTATGTAGTTATCTGAGTAAAGGGCATCAGATAGTCGAGGAACTTCACTAGGTGTGCCAAGAAATTGGAGTAAGATGTACATAAGGAAACTCCATTAAACCCAAAAGTAAATTCGCATTCCTTAATCTTTTGTTATAATTTAAGGCTAGAACTAATCCCATCAGCAGGCCAGCGATGATAGCCCCAAGTGGAGCATTAAGCAGCCACACAACATTCACTCCAAGCACTCACTGGCGGGATATTGCCTCCAGTCCCTCCATCTCGCTGCATCCACCTCCCCTCCTCCATCATCAAAAGCCACCTTCCACGCTCCACATTTGGCTCTCTAGCTCATTTTCATTCTTATCCCTTGGCATACACTGTAACAAATATGGGGAGAGAAATGGTTACAATGTCATAGAGATATTTGGAAGGGGACAACCAAAAGTGAAAATTTAGAACAATTTTACCTGTTTTCAAAACTATTTAATGACTATCTATCACAAATACCCCCAAACCTTTTATACTCGTAATACCCATTGGCTGACATCGATACTTTCTTGGCACTCAGACAGGTATTTGAATTGAATGCATTACCACAATTTTAACTACACAATTCTGAATAGTTGACTCGTCCATTTGCAATGACGCCCTTTTTTTTCCGAGTGGACCGCAGTAGCGAGCTGCGAATGCCGAGCCGCTCGAGCAGGGCCACTTAACCGAGAAGCAAGCAGGTCACTTACTTTGCTGTGCGCGCACTCGGATTACAAAGGGGGTGCCACCAGCATAAATTCATTAAATTTGCCTAATTTCGTTTTGCCAGACGCACACATGGCAGTCGTACGCTCCGAATCCGACAATTGGCAGGGAGCTATGGAAATGGGTGGCATCCTACGGGGCTGGGCAAGGAGTCAGGACAACCAGTTGAAATTCATTGATTGTATTTACAGCGCCCACACATGCTCGCTGCTTTTGGTAATTTGACGCGTTATCACTTGTGTTGAGTTTGTTATCATTAAACCGGCGGCGCCGACTGACGTACTTAAGCCAAATCAAAACTCGCGGAATGCGAGCCGGGCTCCAGGCTCGAGTTCATAAAAGGCCGCCCCTTTATCCTCCCGCACGCACATTAAGCACGCCTTAACTAACAGCCAGGCTGGGTCGCTTGTTTTTGACAACTTGGGCATAATAAGACATTAACTTCATGCACATCAAATACTTTATTTATGGGCGTCTGGGGTGAGTGGTGCACTGCAGCGAAAGGACATGTAACTTGGAGGATAAATTCATACAGAAAAATTCATACAAAATGCGCTCTCCGTGAATTCAGCTCTTATGAGGTTAGAAGTCAAATTGGCAAACATAAATATTAAAGTTGATATGGCTGCGCAAACTTCACCTACTTATTTATGTAAAACTAAGTATATAAAGTAAGCCTGTGCTTAGGGATTAAAAATAAGTAAGCTGCATAAGCTTTTAAGTTTTGTAACGTTGTATAAAAAATGTCAAGACTCAAGGTGATGCCGACCTCTTCGATCACAAAAGTCCATATAGTTCAAAGGTTTTCAAAAATATTTCAGAGTTTTATATATATCTTTTCATCAAACATTTTCCTAAGAATACCTTTATTTTGATAGCATTATAAAATATATTTTAAGCCGCATTGTAAGCACAGTGGGATTAAGATATAAAACACGTAACAAACGCAATTTCGCGCAGTGTACCTCTTTGTGTACAGAGTCTGCTTCCTGGGGCACTTCAAAAGAAGGCGATTGTGACTGCGAAGATCCAAGGAAGCCAAAGTGCCGCGCCGTCTTGGATTTCTCGGCCTTCTCATAATTTCGGCTCAGTTCCCGCATTTCATGGGGCTCGGCCTCCTGGCCCCTCCCCCTCCCCCTCCCACTCCATCGCCCACGCCTGCTTGATTTTTAATTTCGGTTACCAGAGCCCCCAAAAGCCCCCAAAGCCCCACCAGCGCCCCTGGCCCCCAGATATCGGTTGCCTTGGCCCACGCTGTCTGTTTATTTACCGTAGCTGCCTGTTTGGCAAATTAAGTGCAATTGCTTGAATTTAATTTCATGCAAATAAAAGTTTTGATTAGACGCCACAAATTTCGCCCGCCCCCACCTTGCCCCCCATTTGATCACCACCGACACATGTTCGTAATTAGGCACTTGGGCATATGCATGTGTGCTCGGGCGGCTCCTGTTGGCGCAGGCTACGTGGTGGTTCACGTGGCGTATGCGTAATATAAAACGAAGCGCACGAGGCTCCCCAAAAATTGTATGTGTACCGGATATGCGGGTGATATAAACTATGCGAATTGGGGTCGAAATAAAATATTGCGATGCTCTCACTTAATTTCCTTTTGCTTGGCATGAATTTTTCAAGAACTCACACGAAAAGCATATAAATCTGATGTGGTTGTCTGCAAAATATGCTTAAAAAATGCTTAAACATTCCCATAAATTCCTTTAATTTGCATAAAACAAAAAAAAAGGATTTAATTTACAGAGCTATCGAGCTACTTAAAAAAGCACTTACCCCTTTTCATTTAAGTACATTTACACAAACTCACACACTGAATTATTTTTAAGCTGATCCAAATAAATATTTACTTATTACACGGCAAGAACGCTTAATAGGAATCATTTATAGCACTTTGCTTTTCTAGACTATTGTATACCCAGGGGTGTTAGTCACACAACAGTTCAGTTTATGCTAAAGTAATAACTAGAGCACCAAATAATTAATAAAGTTCACCCCGAGCTGCCATATGTCAAATGAAATTCCCCGCCCGACAAACCAGAAAGGGAATGGGCCCGATAAAGGCACTCCATTCCGTGCCATTTAGTTTGGGCCTAAACTTGCAGCAATTTGTGTCATATTTCTGGGCCGCCACGCCCGCACGGAACATAATTCAATAAAGCGTGGGCGGGCCACATGCCGCTCCCGTCCTGGCTCGCCGCCCAGAATCCTAGCCCAGAATCCTGGCTCATGGAGCGAGGTCCTGCCCGATGCCTGCATAATGATGTCGCAGCACATTACATATTATGTAAATATAAAATTCAATTGTTTAAGCATTTAGCAGGCTGCATAATTTATTAAAATGGCACACCTGACGCATGCCGGCTGCCGACAGGAAACAAAGGCCAAACTTGCTTTGGGGTACACTCAAAAAAGTGGCTTCAGATAAGGCGCTTTTGGTAGGTAGGTATAGAAACAACGAGTTCCGGTTCCGGTATAAAACCAAAACATAATTACGCTTAAACCTTCATGGTACTTCTATTGACGCTACTATAGATCTGTGCGCTCGTTTCTCTCAGTGTGGCGCAAGCCTGATGGCGATGATGCTGCGTGATGGCTGCCTCGGCCGGTTCGCATCAGGGTGACGTCTATTGGCTTTTGCTGGGTGCAGGCGACACCCCGTATGTCGCCGCCTGACAGGAATATAAACAGGAGGACGGGATGGGGGTTCTGGGAAGCAGAGGTGGAAGGAGGCGATGCAGGGACTGCACGCGGCGATGAAATTGATTTTTAAACTGCCAGCGCAGCTCATGTCGTTAGCAAATCATAAAACTGTGGCCGCTGCTGTTCCCGCTCCTGCTGCTGCGCTTAATAGTTGTTGTTTTGTCATCGCATAATGAGGAAAGTGCCGGGGTTCCACCAGCTCCAGCTCCTGCTCCAGCTCCTGGCGCGCAAGATGGGTTCTCCTGGAGCAGCGGGCGGCACTGCATCTGACATTAAGTAAGATGGATGGCGTTGACGTTGCGTGCAGCATTTAGCCCTGATCCCCTTGAGTCCATATTGATGCCAAAGACGCGTCGTTGCCTTGGGGCAAAATTCAATTTGACCCGCCGATGGCTTTGGTCAACTTCATTTTGCGCTCAACTTTTAATGGAGCGCGGCCAATGACTTGATGAACCGTGTTACACCATTTGCACTCCACGAAAAGCAGCGGAAAATCTTTAATAGAAGCACTTGAAGCATTAACATTATTCCCTATGACAGCGGGTCAAAAATACCTTTATTTAAGAATGCGCAATGCCTAAATGTGAAAGGGAATCTGGTTTTACCAAAAGCTTTAAAACCCCACAGCTCAAGGATCCCTTTTCGAGTGCACCCAACTCCGGACTGGCTGCTAAATTAGCGTTGCAAATCTCGTTGCCGTCCGCATCGTCGTTAGGCAACTGATTTTCCATATTAAAGTTGCAGTCAAGTGGTCTGTCCTTCAGGGCTCCGTTGTAGCTGGACGCGTGCTTTTATGCAAGATTTATGGCTATTTAAACGACGCATAATGTGTCCTGGCTGGTGCTGCTGCCTCCTCACCAGGAACCACACTCGGGCGCAAAAAAATACTAACGGGCCGTTGAATGTGTGCGAGCTGTGTATGCAAACACCACGCCACACTTCTTGACAACGTGTTCAAGTGGTCCTGGGCTCCTGCGTCTCCTTCACCCCATCACAACCTTTCCACCACTCCAACCGTCCTTGCCATATTTTATTTACATTTTTTTTTTACTCGTCGTCTGCTTGGCACATCCTGTTGTTGCCGTTACTTCTGGAGCGGTCACTTCAAAAAATGCTTGAATACAGCACATTTGAACTTAGCAGAAATACAGGGGTTTTTTTTATTTAAATTTAGTAGTGGTAGTACTGCCTTTAATTCAATTAGATAAATTCAAATTGAGAAAAATTGACAGATTTCTTATAATAAAAGGGGAAAATAATAATTTAAAAAGCTTAGTAAGCAAAAACCGCCGGCCATTTTCTCCGAGTGCACTGCGATGCTCCTGTTTGACTGAATCCTTTTTGTTGCCCGCCTGCTGTTTGCTTTTACTGCTCTTCTCGGGTTTTCCTTTCGGATCCAACCCCGCAGCTCCGCATTCGTTTTATTTGCATTTTTGTTTCATTTTTCTAATGAGCTGTAATTTCTTCTTTTATTTGCAGGCGTTATGCGTGCGTACACAAACAATAAACGGAAAAACGGGGAAACCCCGCCGCGGGTGTGAGTGTGTGTCTGAGGTGTGAAAAGCACTTCTAATATGCAAATGGCTTTCCTTTCCGCCCAGCGTTTCCTCGGCCCGGCTGTCTGTCCCTCCTCGAGCTCCAGTTCGTGTTCAGGCCAAGGCCAAGTCAGCAGAACTTGTAATTACCAATTGCATTTCAATCGACTGTCTGGCCGGCTGAGAGGAGCGTGTTTCAGTTAGTTCAAAGCCGCTGAGATTTCATTACGGCTAATTAGGCCTGCATGCTGTGTGATTGCAGTACTAAAGCACTACTTTCGATCTAGCGCCCTATCTATTAAACATATTACTGCCCTTGGTGTTTTCGAAAGTTCCGGCATGGGTATTTATCTTAATTGCTTGATTAATGTACAAAAAGCGCAAGGAACGTGCGAGGTATCAAAGTTTTTCCAGACATTTAACTGTCGACATATAATACAAACAAAATAATGTAAATAGATGGCTTGTTAGGCAGCAAAGGATGATACTTTGTTCTTAAAAAATTAATACATTTTATTCAAGTTCCAAGAATGTCGGTCGAGCCGAAAGAACGAGCAATGTGCCGACTAAACCTGCAGTTTTTCTATCCTTGCTATTTGCCCAACAAAACATAATACGCATTCCTACTCCTTCCCTGGAATCCTGGCCATCGCCATTTAATTCTTTTGATTCGCCCACTCGGCTTTCTTTGTTATCTTACACAAATTATCTGCATTGCAATTTGTTATGCAGAAATTCAATTTGCGTAACATTTCATTGGCAGCAACTTCTGGCGGTGGCTTTGGGTTTGGAGCTGGAACTGGAGCTGCAGCTGGAGCTGGAGCTGGCGTTTCGCTTTGTGGTGCTCGGGATTCCGCCCGCTTTTGCCCAGAGCTGCTAGATCCCAGTTTCCAGTGCCCGGCTTGCAGCTCTCGTCTCGCAGCTCAGAGAATGGCCTCCAGTCAGCGCGTTTCGCCACACTGAGAATTATACTTGTACTTGGTGTTTTCCATTTTCCAATGATTTTCTTCGAGTCAATCCTTAAGCTTGCATCAACAATTAAAGCTGCACTGCAGGTGGAGATTTAAGACTGCAATTGCTTTACGATCATTGCGCCCATTCCCGAGCGTTTTCCTCAGTGTCCTGGATCTGGTTGAATGGCTTGGCTGCGTGGCACTTGGCTGCTGGCTGGTGGCCTCGACTCGGGCAGGATCCCAGTCACTCGACTCGGTCGACTCGGTCGACTACTCCATTAGCCTTTGGAGTGTAAAATTGTGCAAACAATTTCAATTATCCGAAGACGCCTTGCAGACTGCTGGTCCGGGTGCACAAGGAAAAATACATCCAAGCTGGGGAATAAGTAAACATTCTGGTCTAGGAAGTACGACTTTAAATATCTTACTTTGTGCAGGTAATCACGATATGAAATCAAAGCAAAAATGCACTTTTTGTCAATTAATTTGAGAGTATTTTTCAAGTGGTGCACGCTCTTTCGCAGCCTTTGGTATTTGGATAATTATAAGACCTAAAATGGCAAGCCATAATTTAGCTAGCATGAGTTTAAAAGTAAGCGGAAAGGCCAAACTCTGAGGACAAAGCCCTTTCCCATTCAAAGCACCTAATGCTTTATTTTACGCTAAATATTTTCCTTGTGTTTCTTTTCCTTCGATTGCACACTCCGCGACGTATTTTCCGGAACGGGGAGGAAATGTGGCTGTGAAACGAGATGACAGCGAGCAGAAGGAAAATATGTATGCAATAATAAGGCCAGCGAAAACAAGAATTTTAATGGCCTCGGACATTGGCTATCCTGCGCGGAACTGGAGCAGCTAGAATTAGGCCTGGCAAGTGACTTGGCGTCTGGACCTGGACCAGACCCTCGAACTGGCTCCGAATTTAATAAAGCAGCGCCAACTGGATGGACCAAATGGGGCCAACCCACAACCGACTCGGAGTGAACTTTAAGCAGGGCACAGCCAAATTGCTTGCTTATGGCCAATGAATGCAAGACGCTGCATCGAACTGCCAAAAAAGGAGGAGTGTGGGGCGAAGAGGATGGCGGACACGAAAACGCAGGGCCGGAAATTGGCGGCCGCCATTGGCTTTAAAGACTCCGATGACTCGGACTTTTGCCGGCCACTTTTTGTTCATAGCCGTACGTATAGAGTTTTCCTCTTGCCAGCTGGCGGGGCTTTCATTCAATCATCCATTTATTTTTTGACCATTTTCCAAGACAACTTGGTGGTCACGCTGCTGTGCGCAGGAGGAGATGCTGTTCGCCTTCGGTGGACCGACGGAGGAGCGGAGGAACTAAGTGCGCTAAGAAATTCTTTCAGCCGGAAGCGGAGAGATAACATTGTGTGTGTAAGTGTGTGCGCCAGTCTGACGCTTTGTATATAAATGCAAGTAATGCGGAAAATATGAAAAATGTTTGGAATCTCGTAGGGGAGGGGGAAACGCAACAGCGGAAAGAAATGCCCTCTTCAAATATAGGAAAATATTCAGTGCAAATAATAATAAAGCACCATTACAAAGTGGCATGCGTTATAATTGAAAATAAATACGACAATAGAATGCGCTCCTGCGGAGTGGGAAACCGAAGAAAGGACCTTGAAGGAAGCGGAAACAAGAAGAAAAACAAGCATCAGGGCCACTAATTGATGACTGAGCTGATCGTAGTTGCCTCTTCCCGCTTTTCTTCTTCAGGAAAAACCCATGGCAGTAGATAAACTTGGTCGGATTCGCCGGGTCATGCAGTAATCAACAGCTAGAACTACTGATTTCGACTGTTTTCGGACTGATTTTGATGCATTGAGTGCGCTAATCTTATGAACTACTATCTTATGGCTACTGCTTTAGTTGGTTGAGCTGGGTAGGTAAATTTATGCATAAGACTGTCGATTATTCTGCGATGAAGATTTTATCATTTAAGTGTTTCTAATAGAGATACTTTATTTAAAGGGGAGTAAAGGGAAGTAAAAAGGGGAGAGGTTTTTTGGCGCTACTCATTTTTAATAGTATTTGTTTGTTAATAGAATATATAGCTGTTATAAGGACATGTTTCAAACTACAAATCTTTAAAATGAACTTCTTCCAATTTGTCTTTTTGACCGCAAGTAAGTTTTATTTAAAATTAGGAAAATAATTGGTACGTGCTATCATTAAATATTTAATAAAGACAACATTTAAGAATGTCATTTTGAGAAATACAAACATTTTATATTTTATTGAATTCCATAATAAAAATGACCAACCCTCCGAGAATTTGAAGTATACAAAGTAAACATAGGTGAAATCTCGAAGCACCTCAGTTTTTTCCGTGGCGAACCATATACAATCATTATATTTTCTGCGATCCTTTCTGGACTCCAGTTGGCAATAGGAGTACTCGCTTTCTTACTCATACTCCTAGGCCTAAGCTCGTTATGAAGGTTTGGAAAACCAGGCCGAAAATGAGTTACCGCAGCTGTTATCCAATTTCAAAAGATCCTCCGCCAGGTGAGGAGGGCAGCTCGGATTTCGGATTACGCCCATCGGGCGGCTGGAGTGTAACCAATTAATTCCCTGCAGCTGTTGACGGATGGCCAACAATGCGCCGCCGCTTACCTAAGCCAACTTACATAACAAACAAATTATCCCGGTGACCAGAGCCCACATAATTATGGAGACCTGGGCCCTCGATTCACAAGGAGCCCCAACGTCCAATTTCTGGCACATAATTTACGGGGAAAAAGAAAAATCGCTTTTCAATTGGATGGGGTCTGTTTGAATTGCGATTGCTGTGGGGTGCGGGCAGGGTATAGGTATTGGTATGGGCATTGGTATGGTATGGTTATGGGTGCTCGGGGGAGAGAAGGGGCTATATTTTCTTCGATCCTGTGCCGGAGAACAACATCTGTGCTGTGTTTCGGAGGCGCAATGGCAAATGAAAATTCGAAAAATATTGCACAGCAGAAGGAGCCATGAAAAGCCGGAGGCACGGTCCCAGTCACAGTCGCAGCATCATTGAAATGTTTTTGGCACTTTCGGCGTGAAGTTGCCGATGAAAATGCCGATGCCGATGCCGATGTCGATGCCTTTGCCTTTGCCGTTATGATTATTATTATTATTGGCAGCACACCGCCCCGAATTTCCACACCCCCTGCCCGCCTGCGCCACGGACAACAATGCATGGATGAATTCAGGAGTAATTTTCCGAGTCGACAAACGACAAATTTCCTTGCCTCCTTCGACACTTTCCACCGGTCTGGGCCATACGTTCTGGCCCCGACTGCTGGTGCTGCATTTGAAATTTATGACTTTTTGACTATTGGCAACAGATTGTCGAGCGGCTTCATTATTTGGCTGGCAAACTTTTGAATTTTAATTTGAAAATTATGCCCCATTCAGCCGTTTTAATGAACTGTGCAGCGCGGCCCACTTGAATTACCCTTTTATGGCCTCGCCGCCGTGTGAGTAACGTTTTTGGGACCTAATTACGCCGAAAATACATTATACATTAGTGTGCCTGAACTCGGTATTTGTACTCGGCCGTTTATTCAACAACCTGCCGCCGAAACGTGTAAAGCAAAACACAGTACAGATAGAGAAAAAACGGCTTAGAAGGAGAGCTATCGGCTGAAGTTAAGTGCGTCCTTCAAAGCTTGTTCAAAATGTCATTGAAAATATCTTTCTGCAGTCCTTACATTACTATTACATTAACTATTCACTTTATGCTAGATTTTAAAGTAACCCTCTGCTCCAAGCAACATTGTATGTATTTTTTTCTGTGCTGTTTCCGGAGCACGCACTGGACACAGGAAACCGGACTCCTGACTCCCCGGAGGCGTTAAGTATGTGCTCTGCAATGCGTGTCGTGATTCGCCAAAAACTAGGAAGGAATTTACCTCTTCAAGTGACTCCCAAACACACTTTAAAATATATACCTGAATAAAGGCATTAACAAGTGCATACAGTATGTATGTGGTTGCCAGATCAAATCGATAGATCGTTATGGGTTAAATATGGAAAGAAGATAATGGTATGCATTAGTTTGATTACATGTAAGTCAAATTCAACATCCGATGGCTAAAATCGTCTTAGCTTAGTCATCACAAATAGGAAGTAAGTAACCAATAAGTAAAAACAATTAATCGAGGCAGAACGCTATGGTCGCTTTGCACCACTATCAGATACCCATTAGTCAGCTAGGAAATATGCCTCTTACAATGCAACTGACGTGTAATATTTTGATAAACTTAAAGGGCGAAATGTATTTCGCAGCACTGCTGACGAGTTTGGAGCAATAGTGAAATTTTGGAGTTTCCAAGAGCATTTTCCTAGCCCTCAAACAATGTAGCAACTACAGACGCGGTGCTTGGAGTGGGCGAAAAAATCGAGTTAGTTGCCAGCATTTATGCGCGTTTCCGGTTGCAATTGTCACGGGAGCCAAATACAACAGCGAAATATGGGGGCTGGGAATCGGATCGGGTTGGAGCTGGAAGTCTGGGCGATGCAGGACCGACTGTGACCCCCATAAAATATCAGGTTTATGCATTTAGCTGGCCAAGTGCACACACAAACTTTTAATTTTATTTCGGTCGTCAGCGCGAAGCCAAAAGCTAAAGGCGCCTGCCATCGACCCTGTCCGTCGGGCACTTTATGCCCCTGGCTCCTGTCCACCTGGCCAGTTGGCCACCTGGCTCATCCATATTGACTGTCGGACGCTTAAAGTCGCGGCGCAACTCTGTGCCGCAATTATGCCTGCCAATTAATTTAGCCTCGCAAGTGCATTGATATAGATATGTGTTCACCGCCGCTAAATCGCACCTGCTGCCGCATTGTGAATGAATAATGCGGAATAATGCTGGCAGTGGCTTATCTGCTCGGAAGCACAAAGCAAGTTTGTTGGCCGGCGCTTATCGCCGCGTTAGCCAAAACTTAATGCTCGGCAAGCCGGTGGCGATTAAATTGCAATAACAGAACCAGACCAGCCAGCCATTCGTTGGCACTCAATGGTCGGATGGGATATTGTTGTTCAAAAAATGTTACATCGCCGCAAATGTGTTTTTCAATTATCACCGGGATTATGTTAATTTGCGCTTCTTTCCTGCGCTTCGCAGCCGCAGCAAATCGCCGATTTATGTGCATTTAGTAAGTAGATTTTACAGATTTTACAGATTTTACACATGTTATGGCATTAATTTATGGTTATGCGAGTGGATTTTGTGTTGGATATAATGGTCACGATAAGCGCCCGACTTGATGGAGAACTCTTTCGCTTTAATGGAGTTTTAAAACGTTAGTAATTGGTGTAAGTTGGCTTGTAATTTGACGTGACTGCAGTGATATGTTGATTAAATATTTAATGAGTAGGTCTTTGAAAATCTGTTCTCTTGTGCCCATTTCTAGCATAACTTTGTTATAAGTCGAACCTTCACCACGATTGAGGGTCCATAAATAGCACTTAGTATGAACCAGAACAGATTGCTTCCCGCAAGTTTCATCCATTTGCATCGTTTTTTAGGGCGCAAGGAAGGCCACCAGTTAATACAAGTTTGATTCCACTTGTAATGAATCTTTTGAACTATTTCTTTATGCGGCACTCACAAAAGGAAACTTTCGCAGCGACACAGATTTCGTTTCGGAGCATTCTGTTCCATTTACTGACATAGTTCTGCTGGGAATTTCGGTGCTAGTTTCGCACTTTCAGCACGAAGAGCTCGTCATTTAATTACAATGGGTCCAGAAGGAGGGGAATCGGAATCGGAATGAGAATGGGATTGGCAATGGGATCGGGCATAAAAGAGACATTCCATTTGGCCGGCCAACATGAAAGTATCCAAGTTTAGGCAAATTAAATTACATACTTTAGTTTCGGGGGCCAGACACCAAATCAAAGATGCGGCAATGTGTTAACCATGCCCAACTTACGGACAATTCGGATTAGCAAACACAAAATATCTTAAATTATTTTGCCAGTCCGGTCCGCTTCGAGGGAATTCGGAACTTTGCTCCTGTTTTGCCACACTTTGACACATTTTGTTGATTTTGCTGCTGCGTGGCTGGTGACGCCCACGGGGCGCATTAGAAATGTTAGGAATGGCATGGAATGGCATGGAAAGGAATGGAATGGAAGGCCAGGCGAGCCATGTCGGGATTGTTTGATGCTTTTAGCTAAAGGGCCAATATTGATTTCGATCTTAATTAACTTTGGCACATTTGCAGCGGCCTCCAGCTGCCTCCCTCCCGCCCAGAAACACAAAAAAAGACAAAAACACCGGAGACGCTCGGACTTTTTGCCCATAGAGGTCTATTTGTGCTTGTTTTTTTTTTGGGTTGCTCCTTTTGCTAATTTGTTTGTGTGCACCTCACTGTGGCGGTCACTTGAGCACTGAAAGAAAAGACGGCTGACCAGGAGTCGTGCTTATAACTGAATTCCACGTTTAAATTTAACCATTTTGCCATTTTTTACAAACTTACAAGTTTAAATTGCAAGTTTATTTGATAAACTAACTTTTCTTTCTACCTTGTTTTTATTATTTACTGAATTTAAACTTGATTATTCGACTGACTATTTCAATAGCGGACAAGAACGAATGTAAGCAGTAAATAAAGGGTTTCCAAACCATACGTTCAATAATAGTTTACAAATACAACATGTTCGTTCTTTGTAAAAAATATTTATTTATTTAGAACTGGGCATCTCCCTTTTGTGTTTTTCCCAGTGAACTCAGTCCCCCGCTGACTCTTAAGGCATATTGATCTCGGCTCGGAGCTCTGAGACAGCATTCTTGGAGCTGAATGGGCGAGGTTTTCCTCCGTGTGCCACCCGGATCGTATCTATCCGCTATCGTGTCTATCCGTTCCATGTGCGGAATATTCTAAAGCGCAGCTCAAATGGGTGTCAACCCTTGGCAAAAGTTTCTACTGCGGCCAGGTGCTTTGGTTTACTCAGATGTATCGCTCACAGCACTGGCTCTTATTGCGTTTGGGTGGACAGAGGGAGGTCCCTGAACTTTGGCCATTATCAGTGCCTGCCACCAGGACATGCCACCCAACTCGGGCCTCGAATCCAGAAGCGAACCACAGTTGCTCCTCCCAGGTCCGCACTGATATGGTATTTTTTGATTGGTTTTACAGGGACTTCAAGTGGCGCTCGCTTTGCGTTTTAATTGCCAACTGAATTTTCGCTACAACCGTGCGGGGTGGACTGCCAACAAATTTAGGCAAATATTTTTCAAGGCTTTTGTCTGCAACTGCCAAAAGAGTGAGGAGTGAAGAGTGCTGATGTGCTCTGCTTCTGGCAAATCCAATCAAAGAATCAGCCCATTTCTCTTTTGGCAGTCGATTGATTGGTCTGAAGAGTTGTTTCTTTTATTTATATCTAAGCTCTGTTCGTTCCACTTTCCTTCGTGGCAAGGGAGCTGGAAAAACCACCACTGGTGACAGACTAAACTACTTTAAGTTTAAATCATTTCTTCAAGGCTCGAAAATTCCTAGTGCGCCCAACTTATGTAGCACACTTTTCGACTGAATTTCTGAACTCTGTGCTGCATTGAATTATGTCTTATTGCCAATATCGGTGTTGATATCGCCTTCTCACACTCCAGAGCTCAACTTTCTGACCCCAATGGAATAACTCACTTCACTTGCGCTACTTGCGCAACGGCTGCCAAGGCATTATTAATTGATAATTTGTTAATTAAACTCACTTTGGTAGGCGAGGCACATTGTTATGCGCAACATCTTAGCGCGCTGACTTTGATGTGACCTTAAGTAGGCATAATTATGATGCACACTGAAAGCCATATTCGGGCATTCAGCACTGCGTATTTATTTAATTACAATTGGGCAACTTTCAACTTGAATGGCTGCCCCCGCCTTCATGCCGCCCCTCATCGACGAGGGCACAAAAGGCCAAATGCGGACAAAAGCCCAATGAAAAGGCATTTAATAATAATATTAGTCAACCGATGGCTGAGTTGCCTAGCGTTTAATTAATGAAAGCGAAATGCTCGCTTCTTGCATGGAAATGTTTAAGGCGGCCAGGCGAAAGGGGGCGGCGAAAGTGAAACCTCCGCGGAGGCGGGAAAATAGGAAACAAGGCCAACGTCCTTCAAGCATTTCTTATTTGGCGCTTTCTCAGCTGGCTGCTCGAAAGTTTTAATTAAACAATTTCTGGCCTGGCAACGCCGAAAAAATATAAACTTCTTACGACAAATTGCATGAAAATAGAAAAACCGAGGCAGCACACTTATAGCCTCACATTAGAAAGTCCGCCCAGCATTTAGATCTAATTAAATTCTGACTTCTTCCGTTGTCATGCAAAGCCGAATAAATTTGGGCACACAGATCCCATCTATGGACTGAATTCCCCATCCCCATCCCAATCGGTCGCATCCGAGCCACATAGCCATGGCAACAGATGAGCGGAGGGCTTAAAGCCGAGAAAGAAAAGAAGTTGACAGAAAGTTTTAATAAGGCGAGCGGACTCAGGAGCGGACTCTGCCTGGAAATAAACAAATATACGAGTAAGTAGTACGAGTAGTGGAAGTGGGCAAATAGAAAACGCAACGGGGCGAGCTGCATTTTCAGGCAGGAGGCATTCATTAGAAAATTTCTGGCCAGCTATAATTAAAGTTTACTTTGCCCTGTCCGCTGCAGCAGCAACTTTCCTACTATTTTTAGCTTGACTTGTTTTTTCAGCTATTTTTTATTTTTCATTTTTCATTTTCGGAGCCAGCAGCCAGCAGCCAACAGCCAGCAGCTAGCTGCAAGAGCCCGATAAAAAACTTTCTGGGCGGGCTGAGTTCGGGCCATGATTTTCAAAAAGACATTACACATTACGAGGCTTAGAAGCGGGCGCAGCAGCCACAACAGCAACAGCAGCCATTAAATTGACATCGTTTGCATTTATTTGGTTTCACTCGGCTTTTTGCCTGACATTTTAGCATAGAAATTCGACAGGAGGTCGACACAGGACCTGGGAAAAAATTTCCATTTCCATAGCCGCGGCCGCGGCCTCGGCCGCTTCGAGCGCGTGGGCCAACCCTTTTGATGTAACCATGCTTTTGACTGGCGAAATCAACACCGCAAAATGCGAAAAAACATGGAAAACTGCCAGCTGCGGGCTATGAATCCCCGAATACCCTTGTTACCAAAGATTCCAGGACATGCTGGGGATCCATTCGGGATGAGGTGAATGGATTTTGAGCTAGTCGATATGGGGGATGTATTGACAGCTACGATTATTAAGTTATGAGGCCAATTCACACTTATGAACTTGAGTTCATATTAGGTGAGATTCTTAGAAGAGTAAAAATTGCATATAAAAATAAAACGCTGTGGGATAAAATTACACATAATAATACCTTTTGCTTGATAATAATTGTTTAAATACAAAATGGTAATGAAATATATAAATTAAATTCACCCACCAATTAAATGGAGAAACATTATCTCTACCTTTTGTCAATTAAAATAATATTAATTCGCATGGTTCAATGATAGTGTTACCTTGATTCATGTGTTGATAGGACGCTCTGGTTAAAACTCCTTTAATATATCCTTGTAATACTCCTGGTTTTCTACTTGCCCTTTGCAAGGGTATGCAAACGGAAAAGGTCTCCGGCAAGATGGTAACGCTTACGGAAAACAAAAGGCGAGAGCTGCTCCAGCTGGCAATTTGGTCCTCCTGCCTTCGCCGTCGACGTCGCCGTTCGCCTTTTGCTTTTTGTTTGCGGCCGTGTCATTTTTACAGACTAAATTAAAATATCTGGCCCGAAAAAACGGCGGTCTAATTTACATTTGCAAAGCGAGTGCCAGAAGCCTTTCTCCGCCGAGCCAAATCTTAATCACTGTCAAGTTCAAACGCCCCGAGCTCATGAATATCAATGACCATCCTGAGCAGGGACACTTTTGCTCGGGCTCAGCTTGGCGTATCAAATTTGAGAGTGGTCAAGTGTTAAATGGATTTTTATGCATATTTATTTTGGTATATGAAAACTGCGATTTCCGGGGGCTGCGCGCTGGGTGGGCTGTACTCTCCATGCCGTTTGACATTTTATTTAATAAAAATAAATTGAGTTTACTTTGTTTGGTCCGGGCACGTGGGATGAATGCGTTTGTATGTTTTGCTCTTAATTAATTTTTAATGACGTACAATTTTGTGTATTTATCAGCAATTTAATGCCCAAATGCATAACGTAAATTTGAGAACCGAGTGGTCAGCATGAGACTATCCGCCAGGACTATTTCGCCAGGATCCAGTTAGTTTAACTATTGAAAATAATTTTCCCTTTCTATAATTTGAACTATATTTGTGTATCGTGTTTGCTGAATTTGTATTTACCCCTGGGTGATGGAAGCTGCATAACAAATTTACAAGCCAAGTGAACTGTCGATCGGTACTGTTTAATTATGGCCAATATTTCCGTTTCAGATACTCCATGATATCTCAAATCAATATGTTATTCTTTTCCCCTTTTTCAGGTATCTATCTTGAATCCCAATTTAAGTGTTGTATATAATATAATATTATTCAGCACCCAGCAATGTGGAAACCTATATTAATATCGCATTCCTTTACAGAAGAAAATGTAAAAAATGCAGTGAGTTTCCACAAGATTTTCCTGTTAACAGAGGTATTAAAAGCCGTGACAAGCGAAGTGCCTCAGATCTGCAAACGGCATTCGCTGATTCTTGGTTCAATTAGTATTGCGCTAATAACTGGACGAAATCCCCGCCGGAAAAGCGACCCCGTTGCACATGTAGACCCAGTTGCAGTTGCAGGGCCAGTAGCTTTTCCATTTCCGTTTCCCCTGGCCGTTGCCAGCCGGCTATTAGAGCACAGTTTTCAAATGTGTGCTTGGCTTGCACTTTGGCTTAATGCTTTCATTCGAGTGGCCCGCATGCTCAACTTGCATTTAAGTGCAAAACTTTCTAATTATGTGCCCGGGGAGGCAACTGGCCAACGAGAATGGGCTGATGTTGATGCGATGTTGATGTTGATGTTTATGTTTATGCTGATGACGACTTGAGACGCCAGTGGCGCTGCAACGGCGACTACAACACGCTCTCGGCAAATTAATAGACTGTGAATATGTTAATGATGCAAGTTGTGAGTTCGCCTTTGAGCTGCGTGGCATTTTTGCAGACGCCCCTTCTGGGGCATTAATAATGATCTCGACAATAGGGAGTGGCAATAAAAATATTAAATTCGCCACTAAATTCAAATGCCCGACTCTGACCTTGTCCAGTTATTTATTGTGCGTACTCTGCCCTGCCTAGTACTAATTTAAATTTATTGGGCCCTAGCAGTTTGCAAGTAGCCCGCTATAAATTTCAAATGCTAAGCCGCCGCTCAAGCCGCAATCATTAATTATAATTCATTGGAGCTGGTTATGCAGCCCCTGTGCTCCTCCATTACTCCTTCCATGTCATTCGTGGCCCAAAGCCTTATGGCCCTTTGATGAAATGCGTAGCAGGGCTCCCACAATCCCGCCAACACCAATCGATTATGTCCAACAGGAAAAGGGCCATGTCTATGTATCGCACATTAACTGCTCAAACGCTGCACTTAAAGAAATGCCAAAGCAGGTAAGCAATTCATTATTTTCTGCTTAACTTGACTGCCCATAAACACTCAAGGCATCTCTTTAAACTGTTTTGAGTATGCACTATATATAATAAATAATATTTGGTAGCTTGTTTTGCTGCCTTAAACGATGTTTGTATTTTAAGGCTGGCATCAAAGCAAATGAAGCCAACAAATTACTTTTTGATTGTCCCATTGTTCCGCTTTGCAGTCATTAGCAGTAGATTGAGTTGAATAAAAATAAAATAATGCGGGCTATAATAAGATCTCATTTTATTGCCTAGCCAATTACTGTTGCCATTTTCGATTTCGAGGGGAAATTCCCATTTGCATTTGCTTCCGCAGTGTAATTTTCTATCGGACTGCAGTTCGCTTAACGAAGTTGTCGTCCAGCTGTCAGTGGGATCCTAGTCCTGCGGTCCCAACCACTGACGAGGAGCGGCAACTTTTCCAGCCCGGAACGGTCCAAAAAATTACACATGTAAATTGCAAGTGCAAACCGCAAACGAGTTGTGCCATTTGCGAGTGTGTGCGTTGCCAAATAAGGTGTCAATAAATTGCGGAGCCAGGACAACTGGGCCTTCGAGCGTTTAATTTGCAAGTGTCAAATGTCAATAGATGGCTGTTGCCGCATTAAAGTGCATTATTATGGCCCGGAGCTGCCGGCCAGGCTGCCGATGACAGCGGCGACTGAGCCAAGTCAAACAGTGCATAATGAAAATGGAAGGACGCCCACACATGCCAGCCCGAGCTGGGTGACCCCTGGAGTTGGCCACTCCTCCTTTAACTGCGGCGCCAGATGCCGAAAACTTTAATTACAACGCACCAGCCATCTAAATCTATTATTTGGCAACATTCGGGCGGCGGCGATTAAAAATTAATTTGACACTTTGCGCTTGCATGTCAAAGTATGCGATAGGTCCTGTCCCGAACTTTTGCCGGGCGCTTAGCTTGCATAGTAATTAATGAATGCTGTGGGCGGGAAACTGGGACCCGGTGGGGTTGGAAAAGTGGGGAAAACTGCAATGGCCATAATTAACGCGTTTCGTGTGCGACAAATGATGGTGCTCAAGGCGGTGGAGTGCGGAGGGGCAGAAGGGCTATGTTTTAGCTCGCATTATTTTTAATGGCGCTGTGTGTTTTGCTGTTATTGCAATTAACTTGTTGCCGCAGTCCGCCGTTTGTTTCATGGCGGTGGCCATTTCCATGCACTGCACTGAGCCAAACCGGGCTACTGAAGAATGCTCATTTTATTCCCATTATGTCAATAATAGTATTACAACAAATGCTTGTGTTATTTGTTTGCAACAATCCACTCTAAATTGTTTAATCAAAACTGCAAAACAAGTGTGCGAGTCATTCAAAAACTGCATTTGCCCTTGTAGAAGCCTTGTGGAATTTCCCTAACTGTGGTCTTGGCCACATTGGACTGGGGCCAACGCGGCGTATGATTACTCCGGCTGCCATTTATCGCGTTATGCCTTTTCGCGCCTTGGAGAGCGGAATTTGATTGCCGAAGGCGGAGGTTAATGTTAGCGGTTCCCGTTATGAAAGCCGCTTGGCAGCGGCGGGTTGAGCGGGTTGAGCGGGTTGAGCGGGCTAAGCGGGCTCAGCGGTCATAAGTCTTTCAATTTGGCTCGGCACGTGATGGCCACTGAGCCACTAAGTCGCCGACATCCCTGCCACTCACGTGCATCGATAGCCGGCTTACAGCTACTTAAGCTTTTGGCTCACGGGTTCCCATCGCAGTCACGTGTGTCCGCAGGTTCTGTCAAACTTAATTTTGGCATTTTGGCATTTTTGCTGCTCCGGAATTGGGTAACAAGCCAGCTTCGTTGGATTAAAATATGAGCTTGACATCTGCTCAGGCAATCGCAGTGCACTTGCGCAATTTTCCTATTTTTGAATTTAGTTTGCCAAGTGTCTGAGCAACTCAGTTGATATGCACTAAGCAAAATAAGAGAGCAGCAGCAGGTGCTTTTCCCGGCCAAAACGGGGGGCTTTAGATGTAAGGTGATTCGTCACCATGCCAGCTAAGCATATTTAAAGGACAAATGAAAGGTCAAAGGGGGGAATTTTTAACTCCATGCTTGGGCACTGCGAGAAAACACGACTTTTAAATTAAACAAAACTATATATCAATTTAAGTTTGAGGTTGCGGCTGCATATGCAAATAATATGAGTATATTTATATATTATATCAATTTAAGCTTTGACCTTTCCGCAAAAAAGTAAACTTTTTGCCCGTCATCTCCTTCGGTGCATTACTATCTGGATAAGAGATGTACAAAAGATGTTTTCAGCTTTCATAACCTAAGAGCGAGGTGAACCATTGCTGCTGCAGTTACCAAAAAGCGGATGACGAACTACTTTGTTGCATTATTTTTCGAGGAAGGCGATACAAAGCTGGGGCTTATTTAGGATTTGTGCTCTATTACAACGTTTTCCAAATGGGATCCAGCCAGGCAAGGTACTTGGAAGGAAGGGCAGTAATGAATAAAACAAGCGAAAATGTTAAATACATTTTATCCAGCTGCTGCCATCTGGAATTGCATAATTGTCGCGCCTGATCGATGGCGCTCATAAATCGACCGACTGGCAATGACCCAAAGCATATTTAATTATTTAATTAGCGCTATCTAAAGAGCGCATCTATAATTTTATGCATCGACAAGCATTAATGGCGTCATAATAAAATTAATATGTGGCTGACAGCCGCTGCAAGCGAGCTGCGTCCTCATAATTATATTGCCCATTCCATCCCATGGCGCAGCAGCTGGTGCTGCTTTAGATGTTGCTGCTGCAGTTGACGCTGCTGCGGCTGTTGCAGTTGCAGTTGCTCTTGCTGTTGCTGTTGCTGTTGCCACTGCAATTGCAGTTGCATCGGGTCACGAGTTCCGCGGATGCGCTTGCATTGCTGATTGAGAGCTGCGCATAGAAATTGCTTTGATTTCATGGATGATTGAAGTGCTCGGCTCTGGAATATGATTGCCATTAGTGAACAGCCAGCAGGAACTCATATAACTCATACAAATCTACCAATTAGGTTTGTACTTTCACATTTCCAATGCCATTCACCTCTTTCACTTGATCTTGTCTTAATGTTCGTTAAACAGATAACTAAGTAATTCAAAAGGATTGACATTATTAGCCTTTGGCCGACTAACTAATGCTAAATACTATATCCCGATATCTTAGCCATTCCTGAGTATTTCATATACATATGTTCAAGTAATCTAGCACTCTACGAGTAACGGGCTTAAAAATGTTTTGATTTTGTGCCCTTTATTATTGTCTTGCCAATTTCTATTGGTATATTTGACACAAATTTAAGATGTATCCGTATCTAAATGTGTACATACAAATTCACATAATAGAGCCTAGCATCAGCAATTAATATATTTGACTGAAATTAACAAGCAGCTTTTAGCTTGTCAAAAAAATGCAAGTGTTCCTTTAGTACAAAGCAATATTTATTTGCAAATCAAAAAGAGCAGGGACTGCAGATTGTGGGCTTGCCAATTGCTTAAAATAAACCGCATATATTTATTACCAAAGCAATATCCACTCACTTTTAGTTTACAACCTCAGCCAGATGTGATTGAAAAATGGTAATATATTTCCCGGCGCATCTTTGATTGATGCCACCTTTCAAAGCTCGACTTCGCGGCAATTGAGTTACGTTCGGTATTTCAAATATATCCCATTGTCTACGCGAACTTGTGGATGTCGGCGTGTCAAAAGAAGCGCAAATTGGAATTGAATCTGACATACGTTTTTTGGAAGAGCGATATTTGGCTTTTATGACATGTTTTCGCCCACACAGAGCAATCGTAATGGGTGCGTGCTGCCACGCCCACAAAAATAAAGTACTTCGAGTCCAGGGCTCGGATCGCAATAAACCAGTTGGGAGTGTTGGGGATGACACTCAAAAATTGCAGGTCCGGACACATACAATCATGGCTTAATTTGTGTGTTTCTAGTTTTTGGTTCTCCATTTGGCAGCTGGCTATCAATTGCCGCTCTGTTCGGCTGTCATTTATTCATTTGCTTTGCGTGCTGCCAAATGGATTCGCAATGCGATTCGACTGCAAATGGCAGCCAGCAATTAGTGTGCGTTTTCTAATGACAGTCATCACGGCGTTGAATATTGAAATGGAGCCCCGGTAATCTCATAAAAGGGCCCTGCCAGCCCTCCGGCGTTCATTGTAGTTTCAAAATGGCCAAATACCTGCCACTGATACTATTTACGCTTGGCTGTGCAGCTGCCCAGGAACCAAGACGCGATGGAGAGGTTTTCCCGGCTGGAACGTGAGTTTTCTATTGTGGTTTCTAATTTTCGCAATTTTTTCCAGTGGCCTCCCCCCGCGACTCTCAAGCTGGCAAAGCACTTCCATGACATTTGTGCTCCCAAAACCGGCGTTACTGACGGTAAGTTTTCACTTCTAGGACGCGGGGCTCAAAAGGCTAAACTGTTAAAAATCAAATTAATTTGCAGAGGCCATCAAGGAGTTCAGCGATGGGCAAATACACGAGGACGAGGCCCTAAAGTGCTATATGAACTGCCTCTTCCACGAGTTCGAAGTGGTCGACGACAATGGGGATGTCCACATGGAGAAGCTCTTCAACGCCATTCCGGGAGAGAAGCTGAGGAACCTTCTGATGGAGGCTTCCAAAGGATGCACGCATCCCGAGGGCGACACTCTGTGCCACAAGGCCTGGTGGTTTCACCAGTGCTGGAAGAAGGCCGATCCCGTGCACTACTTTTTAGTCTAAACGTGCTTTTTAAGACATTTTAAGACGGATATTTTCAATGCTTGTAACCCAAGACCCATGTAATCGCTTGTTGAATAATAAATGGTATAAGGACTTGCAAAATAAATGCATATGACCATAATGCAGCTGTCGTAGGAATTATTTTTGTGCAGCACAATATATTGAGTTATTTCAGCTCCTTCCATGCAATCGATTAAAGACCAACTAAATTTGTAAGTAAGCTTGAGCAGTAAATTGGCTCAGTCGCCCTGCACTTCACCAACGTCCCTGCAACTTGATTTACCTGTTGGTTGTTTAGACAAGGCAGAATCTGGCGTATTCGTAGAAGTTCGAGTGGATTTCCACCCAGAAAGGACACTCCGATATAGAGCTACTTACCGAATCTGTCCGTCTAGCCCGGATTGACAACAAAAGCCCAACTGGCCATTGGGGGATTGCTTTACCTTGATTACTTTTGCAGCCAGGAACTTTCCGTTTTGCATTTCTTTCGCTTCGTCTGCCCCGGAAGTTGATTTAGCCTGCAATGGCTGACCCACTAAGCATTTTACACTCGCAGAAGTTTGTGATAGAGGCACTGCATCATTTATAATTACTGATAAAAATTAAAAAAAATTTTACATGCATTTTGTATTTGGAAGAATTGTAAGCGATAGGACCTCCTTGCGACCCATTTGAACTGCAACTTGCTGGCCTCTAGCATTCCGAGTGTACTCTGGAATTTTCCGCCTAATGATTAGAGACACGCCAGTGGGCGTAGCCCCGAGTGGCGACCTGCACTTATATGGGCGATGCCATTACAGAGACATTCGGCTCGGCATGAAGCGTCAATTGGCCCGATAACTGAGTGTGGCAGTCAGCTGTGGTCTTGTGAACTTGGCCAAAATCAATATAAAGCCAAGCGCTGCAAACGGCAATAAAGCAAATTCAATTGTGACTGCGGTTGTCAAACAATTCTTGCGTGTCGGGTGTGTGCAGTATCGAGTTCTGGCCATAACTACTTCTGCTAAAAGCGAACGGTAGGGCAAAGGACCAGCTGCCACTTCCTGAACGGAAAAGGACCTGCCAGGGGTGGCCAGGTGGCCAGGACGAAGGCAATGGGAGGTCGAAGGTTGCCCAGGCATAGGCAAACGACGCGTTGCAACACGAAAATTGAAATGGCAATTAAAAAACCATCCATCGTTCCTGCCGCACACAACTGCGATACTCGCAGTCGCACAAACCTCCATTCATACTACAAATATGTGCTGTTGCTGTAATTTCATTCGTCCTCCATTTTTGTGCGAGTGTGTGCGTGCGAGTGTGTGCGAGTGTGTGCGAGTGTGTGCGAGTCGAGGGGCGAATGTCGTTTTGTGGCTTTGTTTCGGTTGTTGCGTTGACATTTGATGAAACAAAAGTGACAGTTGTGCACAAGTTGAAGTCTTTGTTTTGTGTTTTTCGGTTGTACAATTTCAAAAGAAGCAAGCGAATGGGAAATTTTATATTTTGATACCGCGGCATCCGGCGCAAAAGTGGGAGGATCGGTGTTGTGAATGTGGAATCCACTACTTCCAATAATTGCTTCTAACCACCAGTGTAATCTCGAAAATAATTTGTATAATTTTGTGTATTATTTTGAAAAAAACAATAACTTGAATAAAATCGTTGGAAAATCGAATATTTATCACACGGTTGACCTGGAAATATTTCAATATTCGCTTCATCCTTATTCGGATTTTACGGCTCCCTCCGATCTGTGTGAAATACGTTTATATTCATTTTAAAATTAATCAGTGCTGTATTCATCTGCATATGCATTTTTGTACAAAGTTTTCTATGTTCTCTATTACATTTTCATATTCCTAATGAAAAAGTACATGTTGCATTGGAGCCTTTAACTTTTATTAAGAAACCCGTTGAGTTCTTTTTATATTAAAAGTGAATCTCACTTGGCTTGTGAAAAATGCCAGTTGCCTCCTCATACATCATAAGCAATCCCCGAATCCTGGAATCCTTAGCTAGGCAATATATCACCGGCGACCTGGACGAGGGATTGCAAGGAGCGGTCGGGGGCATCCACGTGGCCATGTGTTTGGCAGACGGAACACGACAATTGTAGACTTGTGACGACTCGCTGACGTCTCGGGCACAGTTCCGTTTCCGTTTTGGCGGTCGCTTTTTGTTCGGCCATCAGCGGTTGGAATTAATTTGGCGTGCGCTGAGCTGGCGAGAAACAAATGATATTTTTAGGTTTAGGTTTTCCTGGCTTCCGAAAACACAAAATACAAAAAGTACAAAAGTACAAGGATACAAGGATACAGGTTCAGAAAAGGAAGCACTCCATGGCTTAGGAAAGCACGCTCTTACACTCTAACTAAACATCAAAGGAAACAAATTGTATTTTGTAGAATACTCTTCAAAATGAGTTAACAAATTATAAATATGCATTTTCCTTGAAAACGTTATTGTTCTTCCCATTTCTCAAGCCGCTCCTATAAATGAAAATATTTGTGGAGATTTGTGGTATTTTAATGGGCTTTCCTCCCAGTGTACCCACATAAAGCCACACCCATTGTCATTGTCCAGCTGTCACGCGTGGCACATCGTCGTCAACAGCAACTGCATCCTCATCCTCATCCTTACTCTGTTTCTCATTCTTGTCCTTCCGCCGCTACCCCTCCTCCCTTTGCATCGCCGCTTTTGTTTCACGTTCCACGTTTCTCGTTTCTCGTTTATTTTTTTACAGTGCTTGTTTTTGTTTTATTCAGAGCTCGCAAACAAGGCCGAGCCGGGCACAATTTTTGCTGTTTCACGGACGGACCAGGAAGGACCACGCAGCAGCGGAAAGGAGCGAAACGGAAAGAGCCACATTAAAATGGCTTTGAATGGCTTTGGTCGGCGTGTCAGTGCGTCTGTCCTTTTAATCGCCTTGTCGCTGCTCAGCGGAGCGCTGATCCTGCCGCCGGCTGCGGCGCAGCGTGACGAGAACGTGGGTTAATGAAGTGCCCGGCCGCTCTGCTGCGCCTCCGCCCTGCCACGCCCACTTAAGCAACAATTTTTAATTGCAGTATCCACCGCCGGGCATCCTCAAAATGGCCAAGCCCTTCCACGACGCGTGTGTGGAGAAGACGGGCGTCTCCGAGGGTGAGTAGCGAATGGCAATGGTCCTGCCCCGAAAGTGAGCCCATAATTGCATGGCCTTCATCCTGCACTAAGTGCTGGGTATTTAAAAGTCGCAAGAATTGAATCACTTCAAAGTTATTGCTTGATTATCCATAGGCATTTGTACCTTTCTTTTAAACTTTCCATTCAGCTGCCATCAAGGAGTTCAGCGATGGGGAGATCCACGAAGACGAGAAGCTCAAGTGCTACATGAACTGCTTCTTCCACGAGATCGAAGTGGTGGACGACAAGGGGGACGTGCACCTGGAGAAGCTCTTCGCCACCGTCCCGCTCTCCTTGCGCGACAAGCTGGTGGAGATGTCCAAGGGCTGCGTCCATCCGGAAGGCGACACGCTGTGCCACAAGGCCTGGTGGTTCCACCAGTGCTGGAAGAAGGCCGATCCCAAGGTGCGGCCGAAATCCGAGATTTGAGATTGAGACCCAATTTTAAATCCTCTCTTGCAGCACTACTTCTTGCCGTGAACACCTGGCCGAGCTCGCTCCGCGGATCACCCGTTGCCGACCCCGCTCTATTTATGTGGTAGCTTAGTTTCTGCTAGTTTTCAATAGCTGTCGAGTAATAAACGTAGGTGAGTTGTGCATGCAAGCTGAGCTTTCAATTATTTGCCGACTGCCAAAAGGGAAACGCTCAATGCGCTGAAAAGTGTGCTGCAAAAAACGGGCCGCACAAAGGACGACACACACACATGCGCTCGCTTTTGACATAATTTACACGCATTGTGAAGGAGTGTACGCTTGTGTGCCTGCGACCGTGTGTAAATAAAATTATGCGTAAACTTCGTCTGCTCGTTGACGCCGACAAGCGTGTTACATTGCGGCATTTACATGCGAGCTGCTGTTTTGCGCTTTTTGCTTTCAATTCGCTGTCAAGAGAGGCCAAGAGCTGGAAAAGCATTTAAATAAATGTTTAAGCCGGTCAGGGGCTTGGAGAGTCATTAGTTCGGCTCCGGAGTAGCAAAAAATCGCCCGGTTTAATATCTTATTGGGCATCAATCACTTTGCATCAGACAGAAAGTCAAGAGTTGTTTGCGCCCCGGCAAAAACTTCATAAACCTGTAAAAACAAATAATTCGACGCTAATTGACGTGCTTCTTGAAAAAGCTTTAATTGAGCGTGCGGATTATTACACTGAATAGATATACATACAAGCAAAAAACAGTGTCTGTCAGCAGGACAATTAAACACATTTTATTCCACATTTTATTTGTTGCAAGCAACATTTAAGTGCTTTAACTTGAAGTTACCCAGCTCGATTAGTTGCAATCAGCTAGTTTCATCAGCTTAAAGTATTCATTGTTTCCAGTTGATAGCTTTTGCACCAAATTTTGCCTGCCCTTAAAGTAGAAGTAAACTGCACTTTAAAGACTATTCCTGCGGTTATTACATTGAAACATCGAAATAAAATTCCATTTAAGGTATTCGGCTCATATTTCTGCTGCTGCGAGTTTTTCTTCCGCCGGCATTACATTTCCACAGCCATTAATTCTAATATTTTTTCAATTTAACATATATTTCATTCCTGTCGGTCAAATGTTCGCCGGCACCTTTGAACCCACAGAGTGGGGTTACCGCGCTGGATTTTGGATGGGGTTTGGTTTTTTATTGTTTCGACGACTTGTTGCGCAAAGCTTTTCATTTCAGAGTCAATGATTTATGTTTTCACTCGCGCCCTCACCCCCATAATGCTCTTTTTATTATTTATGCGTATTGGTTTCCATTTTTCTCCGCCGCCTGAGTGAAAAGTTCGCCTGGAAAAATGAGCTTTACTGCGCCGATGGTTTTCCGTATCAGCCCCCATCGCTGTAATTGTCGAAAGGAGCTTAAGGAAAGCGGTATCTTTTGTGCCGGGCAGCTCATTATTGTCAGCTGGCGATTTTCAGTTGGCGTTGTCATCATTACATTTCACTTAATACTAATTTCCTTTCCTGCCTCTGCACTGCTCAAAATCTGTGTGAGATCGAAGGCAATGCAACAATTAGGCAACAAAAGTAGCATTAAGTTGTTTAACGATTGAACCTATAGTTATAGGGGTTTCGTTATTGTAAGAAAGCTAATTGGTTCTGAAAAATGAAAAGCTCTGTTCTTTATATTGCCTTCTAAATTATTAAAAAAATATTGAGTTGAAAACTGAAAGGCATATATATTTGTACATGCTTTTAGTAGAACTTTTCGTACTGTGTGTGGGATCCTTCCGCTTCGAGCCCACACATCTGCCGGACTAATTTGGTAAATTGAAAATTTTTTGACAGCCTTCAATGAAGTGTGGAAGACGACACTTTACGCTGTGCGGTTCATTGGACTCGGAGCAGGACCCTCAATGGATTTCCACACGAGCAGCTTGAGCCATTTAGGCAGCCAATTAGCTGCCCAAATGTTGGTTAATTTCCTGGGCGCCTGTTTTTGTTCCTAATGATACAATCATCTAATTGATTCGCCCCGAGGCGCCGTTTCCACTTCCAATGCACAATTCACCGCGAATTTGCAGACTGACCTGTTTGGGCAAGCAGTCCATGCATTTGTAATTCGAAACTGACACAGTTGGCAGTGGAATGCGAATGCGATTGCGATTGGATTGGATTGGAGTGGAGTGGACTGGCTGGGGCAGCGGCAGGAGTCTGGGCCACGTGGCGCTGACCGGGCGCACAATTAATGGAAGTTTAACTGTTCAATTGAAGCTGATTTTTTGCCTTCCTCCCTTCCGGGCCTCCTCGTATTTTTTGTGAATTTTTGTGTGATTTTTTGTGTGCCTTTTTTGCGTTTTTTGTACTTCTTGAAATGAGTACAAGCGGCCGTGTGCCCTGCCATTAGGGCACTTTGTTCATTTTTCATTTCGCTGGATTTTCCGCGTTTGCGCTGGCCAAGTTCCTTTTCTTCGCTAAACGCCGTCCCGCTGCCTTTGCACTTATTTTACGCTCTATTGTTCCTTTTGCTGGCCACGTCCCGAGCAGAGCCCCATCACCACCAGCCAACAGCCACCATCCTTCAGCCCGGGTTGACCTGACCATTCGGTCGAGCCATTCATATTTTCCGTGATTCTCCTCCTTTGCAATCGCTTTTCGCTCACAACTTACTCCTGTCGTTTCCCGGGCAAAGAAATTCAAACGGAATTAAATTTTGCCATGCCGTGTTCGCGTCGCCAAAAATCGAGGTTAGTCGCAATATTCCGTATAATTAGCATATAGCTCCACAATTGGCCACAGTTTTGTCTTGTCTTCTGGGGAAGGATCCGCAAGTGCCGCCAGGACTGGCAATGCGATTTGCATAAATTGACATTGAATGCAAATTTCTGTCACCACGCCACTGCAACGGCGATCAAAATTGTTTTCGATGTAACGCGAAGGCGAAAAGTGGGGAAACTAACGCGAAAATCGCCGGGCTAAGCGTTAACAAACAAAACTCGATAACGAAATAAGAGCGGGAGTTCTCCTCGATTTGTATACAAAATTAAATTAGAGTCCTGAAATGCGGCGAAAGGCGCACTGGCAAAGAATCACTACCAATGGTACTAGCCATCTGGCAATAATTTGTGCTACTTTAATAACTTACAACTCACGGATACTAACAATTCCTTTTATATAAAGCTGCCATCACATCACATAAAATATACAAGTGTGTCAAGAATATATTCAACGCATGAGTAGATATTTCAGTAAGCTCTGTTCACATCCTGGAGGGGATTTCTCTCAGTGTTCCCTAACAGAGACACTTTCCCTCGAAAAGCGACAGCAACTGCAGCGCAGTAACTGAATTGAGGCATTACAAAAAGCTACAGATCGGTTCGGCTGGGTTTGGTATGGTCACAAGGCCGGGAGCAATCAGCTCTTACCACCATCCACCAGTTCCAAGCCAATAGTGCTACTGCAACCGGCCATGTTGCACCGATTTTTGTTATCCCTTTACACATATCTTTTATTGTTGCAGTTATCGGATTTTCGGATTTGCATGCCCGGTTTGTTGAGAAGCGAGAAGCCGAAAAATTGTTTAAAATCGAGCGCACTCTTTTGTTTGTGGCGGCTGGCAAAATATTTATGATGGCTTAAGGAGCACGGGCTTCGCTAATGATGATGGAAAAGATTACCGATTGTTTGGTCGCAAATTGGTTATCAGAAAAACACGAAAAAATGGACATTTTTAACGGCTAAGCAACTATATCAAGCTTTTTATAAAGTATTACGTTTTTACTGAAAAATAAAAAGTAAGCAAATACAAATAGACGGTGAAGCGTCTTTGGTAAATGGTAAGTGTCTTATTGACTGTCAGTTTTCAGCTTACAGCTTAGCAGAGGGTATAAACTTATTGCAGTTAACTGACTTTCTTGTTTTTCACTCCGGCTCTTTGTAAGGTTCATTTGCCGCGCATTTTTCACCCGGCACAAGTAAATGTTAATAGCTGCAACATCGACGGACAAAACATTTGGGGAGCGGGGGTGGCAATTATGCTCAGTTGCATCGTGTTGCATTGGCAAATGGCCTCATGCTGCATTTAATAATTGCGCATACGCACCGTTGCCCCCAAAGCCGGCCAGCCTGCAACTTGCAGCGGAAGACATTTTATTGCCCGACACATATAGCGCAGAGAATAGGAATACAAAGCAGCCGGACTGCTTAGATTTCAAAACATGTACTCGCACATAAGAACACATATACTTCGGCTTATCCTTTGTCTTTGTTGCAGCATTGTTGCACTGCAGCATTGTGTCCACGTCAGCCCATGGCGATTCATCTGGCAGCGGCGGCCACAAACGGCGGCCCTAGTCAAATTAACCTCCATAGTTTAATGTTTGTGTGCCCGACTTGTTACCGCCTGACATGGTAGTGTCGGCTCAACCCAATCCGAATGCAATGTACACATGTCCCAGCGGCAGGTTGATTATGTCCTTCCCGGGGGACCATCACCTCTCGATGGGGATGGATTCGTGAGGGCTCGTGCTTTTCGTTGATCAAGTCCTGTCTGGGCAGAATAATATATAAAGAAAAATATTTATTTATTTACTTTATTACCTTTAGATACTCCTTAAGCGCATGTAGCTATTTACTGAGCTGCAGTCGTCTGCAGGTCGCTCACTTGTATATTGTCCTCCAAAAGGATAATGGGAATGACCTTAGGCTTTTAAACACACAACGTTGTGATTTACTTATATATAGATTAGCTCAAAACCACCATCCCTAGTCATGTTCCCCTGCCAGAACTTGTTGCAATCGTATGCAAATTGTGTTGAGACTGCTGCCTGCTCTCATGTTCTATGTAAATAGGCCGACGGCCAAATGGAAAACAAGACGCAATCGTAAGCCTGGCCAGACCATTAGGCCTTAGATTGGCTGAAAGAGACTGGGACTTAATGTGAGTCGGAGTTTATAGAAATGCGGCGGAGTCACATTACCAAAATGTTAATGAATCAAAGGCTACGGAAAGTTTGCGGAAAACTACAAAGGTGCCGCAGGAAACGAACGCCGGAAAAGAGGCGGTGGGTGGGTGGGTGGTTGGGTGGTTGGGGGAGGACCGAAAGTGATGTGGGCGTGTTGATAACGAGCGAAGGCGCCAAAGTCATGCATAATTAATCATTTGTTAATTATAGACTTTGACCAGGTACAGGTACTCAACGGACTCACCTGTCGTCATCGCAGGAGCACCGCACACACACACCCACACCCACACACCCACAGCCACACACTGGTACGCACACACATTTGACACCTGGCAAAGTAATTGCCTTTGTCCACTTTGAAGTTGTTTAGTTTTTGCTCTGGGCTCATTACAACGTGGGCGTGGCAAACGCCCTCAGACGAACCCAAGCGCCTCCCGCCCACCAAGAAGCATTTATATAAATGAACTCGTCGCACTCGCAGCTCTCCGCCCGAGAAACACAAACTGGGTTCTGGCATCGTACACTGCGAGAAACTTCGATTTTGGCGAAAACTAAACACCAAAACACAAGACTGTTGGTTTGGCTCATAATGTTGCATTTGAACTATTTTCAATGTAAGCATTGTAACTTCTAAATAACTTTATTTGATGTTTTACAGTTAAACACTTTGCAATAATTTCACATATCCTTATTTCTTTGAAGATAGTTTTGAAATATATTCTAAAATTACTAAAACAACTCATACTGAGTATTGCATTTCTGCATTCCGGGCTGTTATTTCTGATGGCTCTTGCCCACCCGGACAAAGCGCAGTTTTTCTCAGTGTCCGAGTGTTTTGGTCATAGTTCACGTGCATGCGTCGCCCCTCCCCGCTGGCCACCCATGTCCTTTGGGCCAGGACATGGCGGGCAGCTGGTGTGCGAGTGCTTGTATGCTGACTGTACCATGTTTGCTGCGGAACAGGAAATGAGCACCTGCTGCTTATTTATATTTTCCGCTCACTTGAATGTAAAATTACATAATATTTTGTTTTCCTTTTTTCCTCTCCTGATGCGGCTGCTGCTGCTGCTGCTGCTCCTGATGCTGCTCCTGCCGCCCGGCACTTCTGCCAGTCTGAAAATTGCTGTGTGAAAATACTTCTAGTGGAACATTTGAAGACAGCTGGCCGCGGAGGAGAAGAGCAGATTCATGGTGGCCTTTTAAAGAAGTCGAATCATCAGAGCGGGCCTTCTTAATTGCAAGTGTTGTTCATAAATTTAAAAGCAATTTACTTGCAGGTAGCTGCCCCTGTGCTACATGAAAATGTGAATTGTAAGCCTTTCGGACACAAAGGTGTTGAATAGAACTGAAAGGCGAATCAGGGTCCGAGCTGAATAGCTGTAAATTGAACAGATATTTTTCCGTGCGGAAAAGGGTTTGCGCAAAGCAACATCATTCGAAATATTAGTTAACTATTTGTTCAAAATGTTTGCATACCACGGACATGGACGTGGAGGGCTCTCCCGACCGCTGCAGAAAAAGTTCACTATTTGTTGGCTGTTTCGGTTGCAATGTGGTAGCCACAATGTACGTGAAGTGGCGATGGGACAGCCAACTGGCCAACTGGCCAACTGGCCAAATGCTCATATGCGAGTTGTTTATGTTGTCGTTTTGGTTTTGGTTTTTTGGTTTTTTAGTTGCTGCTTTGCAATTTTGTTCTTTTTGGCCGCGCAGCCCGCCCGCATAAATTGTTGCCGCTTTTGAGTTTAAGCCAACAGTTTGTTCGCCGGCCACCCGACACCCGACACCCGCGCCTCACCGCCATCAGTTAATTGCCGTGGCCGCTGCAACATGATTGCACTTATTGGTCAGCTGCATAATCAAATGCGCAACTTTTTGGCATGAAAGTTTAATTAGAGAGCTCGCATGCGCAGCGCGTAATGTGATAGGGTGCGCTGCGTTTAAGCCAAACTAATTCCAACTCATAATTAAGCCACTTGCGCTGCGAGTTCCCCCGTAATCAGGCTCTTTCTCCAACTTCAGCTTCGCTCTGGCTCATTAAAATGGCAAACAAACCGCTCTCACCTTACACAGCTGCCGCTTCCTGGGCTGTTTTATATAGTTTCTTGGACCCACTCGAATGCACGGCAATGCAGCTAACTCAATTTGCAAGCCAACTTTTGTTGGCCTAATTGAGGGCATAGCCATTCGCTCAGGCTTGAGAGCGAGTTGCCCTTATTATAAGTCAAGCCTAGTTCGCCGGGAAAGATAATTTCGAGCTTAACGTTTCATTTAATATTTTGCCAAATTTACTCGGTCACATAAATCAATGCCAAACAAGGGGCCAGGGGCTTCCAATCCCATATGAATACTCAAGTGTCTCGCCGAGCAACAAATGGGACAAATTTCCATTTCAAGCCAATGCCGCATAAATGGCACATAATTTACGATATGAACAACGGCGGGGAGCGGCAGGAGCAGCTAACCAAACATGCAGCTAACTATCCAAAAGCTGGTAACAATATTAGTTAGCAAGACCGGCAACAGCAACAAAGGCTACAGCCCCACACTCGGAAAAACAAACTGTAAAATCTAAATTCTAACTTCTAAAATCTAACTTCTTAGGGCAAAAACAAATCGCATTAGATTTCTGAAGTTCCACTCTTTTAAATGGACAAAAGTATGCTGCAAAAGAAATGTATGCACACATTCCACATACGATACGTAAAAACCGCGAATTCTTCAGGATCGTACATCCTTTGCGTTTTTATGCACTTCCCTAATTGTAATACACACTATAAACACAGTGTACGAGTACGTCTAGTAAGACCAGCAATTAATGGCCACAATCCGCTGTATCGAACAACTACGAATTTTTGAATTTTTCGAATTTTTGAAGAAAGCTAACCATAGTATGGGATCAGTAATTTCCCCCGGTGCATCGGCACCATCGGAATCAGAGAGTAAACTTTACATTTGTGTAGGTCGTTGTCTGTCGGTTGTGGCTGGGAATACCAGCACCCGAAGCTGGTTGGCGTCAATGTGTGAAGTAATTAATTACAAAGCAACTGATGTGTATCTGAGTGTGGGCGTCCGTAGGAGAGGAGTGCGTGTGAGCCCTGGGTTTTGGATTATGATGCATGATCATATAGCTAGCTGCACGCACTCTGGAAACCCAAACGCTACACGCACACTCCGAAACAGATAGGTAATGCTATCTGGACATGTGCACATGTACCTAGCCCCCGTCCCCTTCTCGGCATGGATTTCCAGTGGCCAAAAACTAAATTGATTTACACCTGAGGTGAGAAAACGGATTGGATAACCCGGCCCAATGCAGTTCAGTGCTTGCACAAAGCAACCAACGATTTTCGAATCGGCTGAACTGAGTTGCCCGGCAGATGGCATCGTAATGAGTTCACTGAACGAAGTTTACCCTTTTTAGTATTGTTTAAGATACTTTAGTCTATAAAAACATACTTTATCGATCAGTGCCAACGAGCGATCGACCAAACCTACACTTCTTCTATGCAAGTATTATATATTAGATGCAAAATCAAACATGTATTAGATACATTTATTTACAATAAGTTATCCTCACTTTGATGCTTAATTTTATGCAGTGCATAGTAGTAAAAAGGAGTATCAACGAATAATTAATATGTAAAATAGAAAACCTGCTTTGCATACCCCTTACTAGTTACTGGAATCATAGTTTATGGCTGTTTGGTGTGACGCGTTTCACTTCGCTGTTCTGGCCCATAAAATTCATATATGATTACGATTCCCACATTAATTCCAGACGCACGATGATTCCGGTTCCTTGCAACCCAGCTAATCCCAACAATCAAAAGGGTATTCCCCATTAGCACGGCAACTTTAGGCGTTGTCTGCCATTGGGAGCTAATTGCGCCCTGGCCGAAAGCAAAACCCGTGTTCTCCTATGAACACTTCGATTTAAAATTGCGGCCCGGGAGCTTCCAGGATATTTATGAATCCCAAACACGTGACGGGGAATAAAAATGCCAGGAGGGACGGGAAATGGGGTGCATTTAAATTAATCACAGTAAGAGCGAATTGCCCAAAACAATGTTATATCCCGTGCAAGGACCTTTGGGAACGGAAATCTGTAAACCGTGACGAGCCCGAAAACCAGAGCATGTCACTGTATGCGTGGGTGTGTGGGTGTGTGCGTAGGTGTTGCCCTGTTTGCTTGTTTGTTTGTGTGCGTGCGGTTGCTCAAATTAAAACAAAGTGTCGTGCTTTTGATGAAATGTAACGCATTTTGCTCAGCCAGCCAGCGACGCACATAAATGCTAATTGGCTTAAATATATGCGTGTATCCCCGTCTGCGTTAGTGTGGGTGGGTGGCGGTGTTTTGGCATTTGGGAAACCGTTTTCCTTCTCTTCAGGTGTTCAAACTTAAACATTTTATAGTTCGGCTAATTGTCAAAACCGTTGCAAAAGACAACCGAGCTAAAAGGGTGTGCCAAACATTTGATGACTCAATTATTTGATGGTTTGTGGTTATCCTGTGATGATAGGGGATTACACAGCGGAACATGACCGCACAGAAAGCATTCAATAATTCGATTTTCCCAAAATCTGACCTAGATTCATTATAAATTCATTCTTTTAAGCTCCATGCCCTAGGTAATAAAATTATAAAATAAGGTCCACGATCTCCCATTTTGTTTAGAAGATTTCCTGTGGGTTTCCAAACATGTTAGACACTGTAATTATTTGGAATTATTCAAGTACCTTCGACCTACTTTTAGGCAATGCGTATTCGCTGGCAACTTGTTTCAGTGTATTGGCAGCACACTCTGATTAGCATGACCCCTACGTGATTTCAGCAACAAAAAACTGGCAGTGCTGAAAAGTGAAAAAGTTGGGCGCTGAGGAAAATTGAAAACAAGTGAAATAAAGTGATTGGCCATAACATTTGCGCGTACGCGTGCATTTTCCATTCGGCGAGTTGGCTTTCCCGTCTCCCCTCGCATTTCCCGTTCGCCTGCGCCTTTGTGTGCCCACAATTCTATGCTATTTTTATGTTTATCTGCTTCACTCCATTACGACTTTATGCTCTTTAGCAGACAATCAACATTGTTGCCGCCGCCCCCGCCCACACCGCCCGCTTTTCCACCCCACCCCGGGCGTTGGCAATGGGAATTTCCCGGAGTACCGTTGGGTACCGTTGGCTGGCTTGCTGGGCGGACGGACAATGCCCGTGCGAAAAATGCAAATTGCGAGTGGCGGAGTGGCGGCGTGGAGTGAATGGGCGCCGAATGATGGAATGAATGAGTGAGTGAGTGATTGTTGCTGGGAGCCTTGAGCCAGACATTTAGAGGGATTCGCGCGGCGCGGCGCTGCCCTGATAAATAGCAAACGCTTGGCCTAGCTTCATCTTGGACTGGCTCACATGGCATAATTTATGCAAATTAATTTATAAAAAATATATGTGGTTGGACGCGGACATATTTCATGCAAGTGCGTCAGTTTTCCCGGCAAGTACATAAACATAGTGTGCCCTAAGTAGACCCATTTATATGGCTTTATGCTTTATGCGTAATTTCAGGCGCTGACATTTATGATGAGTGCCCATTTACACCGGCCTTCAATTCACTAGACATCGCAGATGATTTTAAAACGCAACGCAAAAAATCAATGCATTTACCAAACTTAGAGTTTCCACAAAATAAGTCGAGTTATTTATTAAAAGAAACTAGTTTCGAAACATGTTTCCACAGCTAGCGATAATAAATTATTTTGAAATGCATTCCCCTAAATCCTTCGTTACGCATGTTTTTGATTCAGCCCAAATAATTACTTATTACCCTTGAGGGGCAGTAATAATAGATCATTGTCATCCGTCTGCTGCTGTGTTGTAAGTATATTTACGAGTATGAGACTTCAGCCAAGTTGCCGTGACGACTGACGAGTGAGTGGACTGCCCTATGGCCTGTGACTGGAAGTCAGACTCAAAGTCAGACAGGTATTCGTTTGCATTCTGAAAGACTTCATGTGAATCTGATTCGATTTTCGAGGCATATAGTGGGCGACCACATTAAATTCATTCGTTGGTGCTCACTAGTGATTGAAACATGTGGAAATTTACTGTCAGTAGTCTCATATAACTTTTGAAACGCGCCCTGAAAATGCCTGAAAAACCAGCAGCAAAGTCAGCTCCAAGGCCCCTGACCAGCATAAAGGGGACCAGGCCTTCCACGTCCTCGTCCAATCCCACCTCCAACAGGAACAGACCCACAGGAACTGGAGTTGCTCGACCTCCCTTGCCGAATACACACGATAGGGTAAGATATATAAGAAATATAATGGATAAATTAGCACTACATCGTAATGGTTGGACTAGATTCGAGTAACTATGCATGTGTAATTAAATTTTCATCATTATTTTAAAGTCATTTTATAGTCAATGATGTGAAATGTAATGCCTGGAAACCAAATTTTAATGGCAAACTAATTTTAATTTAGTTATTTCTGAAAAAAGTAGTTCCCAAAAAATATCCCTTATTAAAGATATTAACTTTAACAAATTTTACAGATTTGGAAGATAATGAAGATGTAATTCTAAAAATATTGGGTAAGTGATTTGAATTTGAAGGAACATTGAGCTAAGTCTTTTTATGATTTTAGGTCCGCAAATTGAATCAAAGTTTTAAATCCCGATATTCGTTATTTTTAAAAATGTACGGATTCTTCGACTTCTAGAGCGCTGAATAAAGCGAATAAATCCCAAAAGGAAATTACTCTTATAATTTCTGTTATGCTGACTGGAAGGTGGAGCAAGCGCAGGCGCTGGTTCTTGAAGAAAAGAGAAGTATTTAAATTTGTAGGGAAATTTTCTCTTTCATAGGTACTTTTTATCGCAGTTTGCCTGAAGCTGGGTTTGAGGTAAAAAATATTTAAGTCAATAAGAGTCTTAACTGGTATTATTTTTACTATAAGGGGCTTATTAAAAACGTCAAGAAACTTGTCCGCTGTCCTTTTTTATGGATGCTAAATACATACAGTAAGTTGCAGAATAACTTTAGATAAGTTGGATGTTTTTAAAATGGTTGGTGGTTGAAGAAGGTAGTTCCCGGTTGTGATGTTGATACCAGCATGCATAAAATAACAGCCAAGAATATAAATGCCATGAATATAAAACCTAATGAAGAAATGTACTACGCATATGAAGCGCTAGCTAACTTTACTTCGTTTAAACAAGGCTAAGCTGGCTTTTATTTGAAATCATCCTGCAGGCAGGACTAGAACGCAAACGAGCTTGGGATAGGCCCACTTTGGCAGTGCCTTAATGCAATTTAAACCAAAACAAACTCAAACTGCCGAGACACTCTCTTTGCCGAGCTCGGGCCATTCTTACTTTCATTCGGTAATTGAGTGAAAACGAGGTTGCTCCTCCGAAGGAACTCTTCGCGTGACGAGCCCAAAAGTCCCCGAGATGGAATCGACCGAGCCAAAGGATATTTTGGTGTTCGGCAGCGTTTTTGCCAATGCCGTGGCTCAGTTTCGTATTCGTGTCGGAACGTGGCGCTACGGTGTTCTGCTCAAGGATACGCGAAAGTCCAAAAATCCAATCCGCTGGAGGAGCAAAACGCGGCGCGTGGAACCCACAAAACAAGCAGCCAAGCCAAACGAGAAAAGAAGCAAAAGCGCAACTGATTCGGTCGAGTGTGCCTGTGTGAGAGTGTGTGAGTGCCGGAGTATCTGTGTGTGTGGTACGGTCCTGTGCCGTTTGGGCCATTTAATTTTATTAGCGCTGCGCGATGCGTCATGAAAATTGCAGGCAAAACACAGAAATACAATAAATGAAAAATTAAATATTAATTAAATTTTGTATACGAATCGAGCGGCGGGCGCTGCGATTCCGCTGATTGAAATGTTAAATAGATATTAAAAATTAATGGTGTATTCGGCCACACAGTCCTCTGTCCTGAGCCGTGGCCTCCATAATACGTACATACATAAACATCCTTACAATTATGTGTATTGGCATCTTGGCCAACGGGAGTGCGTGTATATGACTCTATTCAACTTGTAAGTCCGCACATTGTTTGTGGACTTTGCGACTGCTCCAGATTGCCACCCGATTGTGGTTGCACTTATCGCGATTGCCGCACGGATTGCTCCACCTGCAACCTGCCACCTGCCACCTGCCACCTCCTCGAAAAGTGCGTATGGAACAGCAAGTTAATTAAGTATTTGACTCTGCATATGACAAATCCCGGCTTAAGCGGAAAGCGAGCACGGGTTTCTTTAATGTTTATCGCCTTGTACCGATTAAATCGGCTGTGGCGGGCGTAATATATTCATGGAATCCTTCTGCGTGCTGCACTTAATTGCATTTAACTGGCAGTTAATTGCTTTGAGCTCAGCCACCCACTGGTCAAGGAGTCCGTGTATTTGTTTCGTCATTTTTAATGTGTTCTTATGGACATTTTTCAATTAAAAGTCTCAGGCGAACGCATAGGGTTATCGGCCACACAAATGAGTGAAAATATTCCCCAAGCCAATTGAACAAAGGGAAATAGAAGACGAATCTCGAAAATGATTACATTCGGGGAAGGCAATATGCAATAAAATTTGCCAAATCAAAATAAAAATGAATGGGCAGACTTCTACCAGCATTTGGCCGAAGTTTACGGCCTGCCTGCTGCACAGAGTGGTTCAAGCCAGTTAGCCCGGCATGAAAGCTCCTTACAACAAGCCAAAGAGCACGCCAAAAACCGGGACCAAGCTCCACCACACAGATAGGCCCGAGGACAGACAATCGGCAAGTGGCTTATTTGCAAGGGCCGGGCTAAGCATTTTGGCCAGACAGCCGGCATCTGCACTTACCTATCTGCGGCAGCAGCACGTTTTATAATATTTATGCATGTCCTGCCAACAGGAGATGTGCACTCGTAGCTGAGGGGCAGGGAGCTTAGGGGTTCATGGATCTGGAGTGTGTGTAGAGGCACTCTGACATTTGCCAAAAGTAACACTCCACTCTGAAGTGGGCCATCGCATCCCAAGCGCTGCATGCCCGAGTGGTAGGCGCATCCGAGAATTACATTTAAAATTATTTTACTTGGCAGGGGCTAGGGCAAACAAGCCAACACAAACACAAACGCAAATGCAAATACGGATACAGGAAAAACAGAAGGCAGGCAACAGATGCCTCAACAACAAAATTAACGAAATAAAAACATGCCAAGGAAAACAAAACAAGTGCAGCCAGAGCAACACGCACAAAACGTATTTTTAAGTTGATGCGGAATGGAATGGAATGCTCTTAACCCATGTTGCCTAATTTTTATTGTGCTAGAAAATGTACCAAATTCTACAACTATTCCTTATCAAAGTTTCCTTTGCCTACTATTAATTTGAGGACCTGCAGCATGGGTTTTCCTAAGCTGTTGACGGTTCTAGGCGGTCTATTCACTTTAGAAGGCTTAGATGTCGCAGGATTTCGCCAGATCCTGGGCAAATAACGGGTTAACTGCGAGAGTCTGGCAGATAGCTGAACATCCCGACGCCCACTTCGCTGTTTGCTCGTTTACACAAGCTCGACATTTTTGACAGTGGCACTCGCAGCACGAGAAACATGTGGAGCAGCTGCGGAAAAAGATTGATCCTTGGCTGCTCGGAAACGCAGAAAAAAGGACGAAGTGCCGTCCGTGGGTCCTTGACTTTTCCTTTGAACTATTGCAATGGCCGAGACCGTTTGTTTTGCTTATTCCCCATTTGTTGCATGCTTACAGCTGTCCGAATTTATTACGGCCAAAACAAATCGGTAAACTTTCTATGCCAACTTGCAGCAACTTTCACGCACTGAGGGTTTCCCTTGCACTTGCTCCTTGTGCGCATTTGTGTTGGCCTTTTGTCATAAAGCTTAACACATAAAAATGTTATTGTCCGATGTGGAGTTGTGTGGCTTATGCTGATTTGTGTTGACCTAGTGAGCTTGCAGTGCCCAGGGCAACGGAAGGAATCGGACTCAGAATAGGAATCGGAATGAGTATGGACGTTTTATGGTAGTAAGGCTGATTTAGGATTCCCAAGTGAATGCTTTAAGGACTCCAAACAAAAGCGCTGTGAGCTGGACGCCGAAAGGCGTTGCATATTCGGGCAGAAATTATAGGAATGCTCGTAAAATCCGGGCTTACCTAGAGGGAATGTAAAGAAATGTGGCTGGCACAGGTCTATCTATAAGTTTAGAGCAACTAATTCCCTTCGGTTCGGTTTGGGTTATTTTTTGTGCAGGAAAAGTGGTTTGGTATCAGCTGATAAAAGAAATACGACAGGAATTTCTTTAAGAGCCCCAAGCGGAGTTCAAAGTTAGTTTATTTAGTAAAGCAAATTGTATTTAGCTGTTAAGCAATAGTCGTTGCAAGCAAATAAATTTCACTGCAGTATAATAAAAGTAAATTATACAATTCATTGACAGAAATATAGCTCTTTTAAAATGAGCAACAAAAACTAGTGGTAATTTTAGCCTCATTTTTACTTTTAGCTTTATTGCTACCGTAATTTATACTAATAAAGATAGAAGAAACAATTTCGAAATATTAGAAAACATATTAATTTACCTCAAAAATAATGTATTGCAAACCTAAGCTTTCTAATAATAATAAAAATTAATTTTATGACTCATATTTTTGGGGAAAGTACTTCAATATAAAGTTTCACATTAGGCTTTTTTGGACGAGCTGAATCACAAGTGACTGTGTGTGGCTTCTGTATCAATATTTGAGTTGGTTGTTTTCAGTTTGCTTGATATTTTTAAAAATACGAACTATTACAGTATAGCTAGGCAAAGAATGAGTCAGTAGGTTTGCTTAAAATTGTTGGATTGAATTTTGGTTTTCTTTAAAAAGTGGCATAATAAAATTAAATGGCTCATTTGTTTTACTTACAAATTGTAAAAATTGTTCTGCTATGAATTCGGACGTATATGTACAAGTATACTTGGTTCCTGTAAGATACTACACGTTTCGGATTTATTCCCCCTCCACTTGCCTGCAACAAAATTGAAAACAATGAATTGCTAAGCCCTTTCAAACTGAAGAGTTATTCATTTAAATAATAAACAAAGCTGACGTAATGGCGGACACTTAACCCTTATCGAGTCCAAAGTTAACCTGTAATTGCGCCACTTGAGCATTTAACTCCCAGTAAGTCGGTGAAAGCATTATGGGGCTGCGCTCTCGTCGGGAATTACACTTCATTTGCCTAACCAAACTGGCCCGAACAGAGTTTTCCGCCGGAGTTTGCGCAAAGTTTTAACTCTTATCTGTTGTCTATCAGGAAATTTTATGCGATTTTGTTTACCTATTTTAATGAGAGCCGAAAAATGCTCGCACAAGAGCGGCGATGAGCGAACGGAGACGGAAAGGCAAGGAAGCACACACAAACTGGCCGTGCCTGGTGGGAAAGTGGGAAAAGTGGGAAAAGCCCTGGCGGAAAACCAGGTCAAAGCAAACAGAACGAAAGGGCCGAAAATTTATGCAAAACTCAAAAAAACAAAACAAACCGGGAGCGGCTGGGAAAAAGGCACGAAAGGACATACACACAATGCAAGGACCATGTCCGAAATGAAAGTGCGAATATGTAGTCGGTGGGCCTCGTAGGTGTGTAGAAATGGCGTGTATTGTATCAAATTTAAATGCACAGCAGTAAAATAATGAATTCTTTTGTTTGTATTTGCATCTACGCCTGTTGTTGTTGATGGGCGCGTTGGAAGCACCTAAAACAAAATACAAAACACAAACGAACCAAACCGAACCGAAAATAAAACAATGAAAGCCGACAGGACTCACACGTCACTGCTGCACTGAAAACAAATGCTGTCATTTTTCGGGTTCGGTTTTAGCACTTCAACTCATTCAGGATTTTTTATGTAGTGTTATGATAATCTTATTTTTTATCTTTAATGGGTTTTGGATAATTTGTAATCCTAATGAGTTGGCTTAAGCAAGTATTTTACGCAATTTGTTTGGTTTATCTCCAAAAAAACAAGAAAAAGCAAAGTATGGATTTAATTTTTTCACAATGCAGCAATAAATTCTTGATACAAATAAATGGAAAATTTTTTAATCTTTTCGCCATGTGTACCAAATGAAACTCAAGTTCCTGGTGAAAATGTATAATATTTACAGCGTCAGAGACGAAAGGCCAGATGGAAATTACGCTCATATGGAAATTAATGCGTGTACAATGAAAAGTTTTTTCGCTTTGCACGTGTTCGACAAACAAAAATTTACTCGCAACGGACAACACAGTTAGTGCAAAAAGTTGGTGGCCTAGTAAAAAGTGCTTCCTTATTGTCCGTTTTGCGGGTATATATAATAAACTACAAATAGATTCGTTTACTATTTTTTGTTGAACTGATAATTCAACATGGGGGTGTCAGATCCTACCTTAAAACTTGTGGTTTGAATGGGTCCATGTAGCAAATTATATAAAAAAGCATTCCTTGCCAAACTATCATATTTAATCTATCATAAAATCATATTTATAATAACTAAAATACCATTTAAGTTAATTAAATGCAACTGAATTACATGCTAAGAGAAAGATCCGCTTTACTATGTAGCATCCGCGTATTACCATTAAATTGGGCCGTCTTTCTGATGCATGATTAGATTTATACTTTTTTGAGAAACGTGAAAGGAAGATATAAGCAAGGACTTGCTCGACGTCTGTGGGATCCTTTTTCTTTGTATTTTTGCTGGCTAATTGCACGCCTTTGTGTGGAAATGCAAAAAGCAATTAAACTTGTATTCGAAGGTTGTTCGCATAATTGCATGGCTCGGACCGAAAGGCAAGGAATTCGGGGAAAATTATAATTTCAAGCCCTAATAACGCGGTAAGGTGTAAGCTAACGAAAAACGCTAAGTGAGGGCGTGGATTAGGGGGCGTGCTGTGGGTCGACTATAACTCAAGTCAAGTTGGGGTCGTGCAAAAAGGGCAGAAAATAGATCTCAGCTCGCTTGAATTTGGGGCGGAAAAATACCAGGTCTACTTATCGGGGCTGAACGGATTGCTAATATTAGCACGCGTGGCCCCACATCTAATAGCTATCAATAAAACATTGCGCAGGGCGGTTTTCCAGGTCATCATTTCAAACTACACCTCTCAGCCACTGCTTATATTTAGCTTATACTGGGCACTTTATGTGGCCGCAAGCTGCCCGCTCCCCCGCCCATTTTTATAGCACAAATAAGAGCTAAGGCAAACATTTCATTTAAACAATCAACGTCAATGATCTGTAAACAACAATGAAAAGGGTTTTTACTGCCGCCGAGCATTTCGAAGGAGGCGTGCATATGCACACTATACATCATACAAAACATCCAAGACAGCTCCAAACTCCCACTAGAGCACACACACACACACACAGAGGCGGCCATTGTGCTGGGCATAAACACACACTTTTAAAACACATCAAGCATACGCCGTGTATGGCGCAGTGGTATGTGGCATGTGCTTCTGCGGGTGTGAGCACATTTGATATGAAGGTAGCTCGCGGGTTACTTTCGGTCTGCAAACCGTGAAAATGTTTTATTCAGCAGCAACCAAACCAAACTAAATAGAACGAAAAAAATGTGAGTCTACAAGCAGACAGGCACTCTCGGCCCAGAAGCACCGAAAGAAATCGGGCTGCACATTGGAGTTTTTTAGAAATCTTAGTAATTGTGTAAGCCTTCAAGTTTATATCTTGTCTTAATAGCTTACGGCTATTACGATTCCAGACAAAGCGTTATATTACTGGTTAGTAAAATGACAATGAACTAGGAAATGCAAACATACACTTTTTCTACAAGTGCGCACAGATATCAAAGTTAACCACGAGCTACAGCAGCGGAAAACAACAGGCAAAGTTTCCGCCTTCGATGTTTTGTTGGGTTATTCATTTATTTTTTGTTTGCTGCTTGCTGTTTGCAGCTCCAACACATGCGGCTAACAAACAAGAGCGCATAAAATGTGACTTTTCCAAAAATAAATAAGCGAAAGCGCTAAAAGCATTTGCTGGCGGCATGGAGCTACGCTCTTATGGAGGTGAGAAACCGCCGAAAGTGGTTTAGAAAATGCTCCATGCTAATTTGGGAACGAGTCTGACTTGGTTTAAAGCTATATGGCCGACAAAGGTTTAATTTTAAGTGCCAGTCTAGAAGGTAATTCAGTTTGCTTCATCAGAGCAGCTGCACATGCGACTTGCAGCTACGGAAAATTGACAAGCAAGTTTTTGGGAGCTTACTTAACACCAAAGCAAACACATGTTTACAGCATGTCATTTATATATACAAACGCTCTTGGAGAAAAGATCGCAGACAAAGTCTGGCTCATATAAGTACACTGGCAGAAAAGCGAAAAATAAGTATCTTTGAAGAATAGTTGGTTCCTGAGTCCCTAAAGCATGACTATATAAGCTGTACTCTGTTAAACATTAATTGATTCGATAATTTAATATAATTTAGGTCGAGTAGGTGGCTTCCGTGTCCTGTAAAGTGTCTTACTTAATAAGCAATGTGCCTAACGCATTTCCTAAGTGTACACCACAAAATGCTCAAGTAATTATTAAGTGCTGCTCCTTGCGGCAACTGAGGAGGGCCGGGTAGCATGTTGCACTTTCCTCTACTTATGGGATGTTACCAAGAGTGTTCGAGAGCCTTGTGGAGTTTTTTGCGGAATATTTTTGAGGGCAAAAGTCGCAGCCGCATTGTCAACAAACTTGAAGGATTATCGAAGTCAACAAATGGCGAGGCAGCCTGTGTAGTTGCTTGGCTGGCAGGGCAAACAAGTCGAGTCGGCCAAGATGCCCACTAAACTATTCAAATATGCATTTGCGGCCCGAACATTTGCCTGGCTAAATTCGATTTGCAGCAGCTGCTCGCCTCCTGAGTTTATATCGAACTTGCTCCGCTGAGGCCTGCCTAATAATTTAATTTTGCTGTAAATATTTTGCGGTCATTTGTTTTAAATTCAAATTCAAATTTAATTTCATTAATTTATTTGAGGCCATAAATTGCCAGCAAAGATATTCCGGCCGAACCTTGGCCAATTCGCATTCACAATTACGTTGCATTCACATGCACAGGCATTTTAAAAAGCTTCCATTCCGGCTGAGTGTGTGCGTGGCTTGTCGGGCGGAGAGTTGGCAAAATTAGTGCTCGTTTTAATTGAGTTTGTTAATAATTCAGTAATGGCCACTACATTCCATCGGTCTCCGAGCCAGAGAGCTTTAGCCACATGCCGGGAAGTGGATGTGGACGTGGGACTTTGGCCAAATGGTTACATGGCAGCTGCCAACGAATTTCCAGCTGCCAGTCGTGTTCGAGTTCATACAGTTGCGGTTGAGCTAATGGATAGACAGTTTTGTACCTATCTTTAACTTCAAAATAAGAATACTAGGGGAAGTCGAGTACTAATAAGCTTTATTATAGTGCTAATAACATCAGATTATACAGGATATACAGTTTTGTATCTATCTTTAACTTCAAAATAAGAATACTAGGGGAAGTCGACTACTAATAAGCTTTATTATAGTGTTAATAACATCAGACTAAAGTTAAAAAGAATATAATATTTTTAAATTATTTTTTCGCTGTCTACAAATAAGAGGGATGCCTTGACTGCTATCAGAATGACCGCCGCTGTAGGGCCTTAGATAGCCTCACATGTAACTGCAACTGCCGAGCGTGTGTGTGTGCGTGAGAAAAACTAATTAACTAGTTTTGCATTTGGCTCATTTCATTTGGCTGGGCTCTCAGAGCTTTTTATGATTTTGATTAATTTCGAGCCATAAATATTTATGCAACCAGCTTTATTATTCCGCAGCAGCTGAGCTGGCTAAGGGCATTTAGCTTAGCTCCAGATCCCGATCCCGACTCCAACTCCTAGACGCACAAAGCTACCAAAGCAACCAGGCCACCCAGTCAGCCTTTAATGTTTTCCGGGTCAGTCACAGTCACTCACTTCCCTTGAGCTCGTTGTCGGCACTTTTGTTTGTCAGCATGGACGATGACACCGCCGGACAGCCGGACAGCCAGACGTTCAGCCTGCCGGACGGAGTGCGACAAAGTGGGACGATCCCGGCGGACGGATGGCGAAGGACAGAGGACAGGGGATGGGGATGGGGCTGGGGCACCGGGCCAGAACGGAACAGAGGCCAGGGAACAGGCTACAGAGAAGAGGCCATGCCAGAGCCGCTGGCTGCGCTTTTCCATGGGAAACCGGCATGGGAAAGCAGTGGCCGCTTTGGTGGCACTCAGCAGCAGAGAAAAATGTTTCCTTTGCACACAAAGTTACTTTTGCTTAATCAACAACTCTGCATGAAAATGTTCGTGAATTAACAAAGTGAATTATATTTCTGCCTGAAAACACTTTTTATCAACTATAAATTACCTAAAATTTTTCGGCCCTCCCATTTTCTCCCAGTGCAAGGCAGACAAAGAGTTCGTCGGTTCGTCCTGGTGCCATGCACTTGGTCGCCTAAGCTGCATCAGCTCACTGGGCAGCAGCTGTAGCCTCCTCTGCCGACAAATAAGCACGGGCACCAGTCTGCCGCCCACTTTTATGCGGACAAATTGAGCAGGACATTGAATTGTCGACCAGGGGCTACGCAGCAGCCCTTGACGGCCTGACGAGCATTGCACCTCCCTCGGAGTTCCACAGTCGGAACACTCTGCTTCCAGATCCCGACTTCGAACCCCCGACCACTGGCAACTGCGTTGAAAAGTCGCTGTCTCCGGCGGGGGATGATTATATTGTTGACGTTGATGTTGATGAAGCATGATTCGGATTTTCATCTTTATTGCATTATACTTAAAAACTATTAGCGGCAGTCCGACGGCTCCACTGACTGCGCGCAGTGCTACGCAGTTGGCTATTCCGCAGAAGCGGAGAATATTCACAGCACAGGGACTTTCCTTTGATAATAACTAATAATGCATTCGTTTGAATGCAGTGTGTTGGTGGAAATTCAGTCGGATGAAAACTCTGCAAGTCCCGCTTTTGTGCAGAACTATGAGCAGCTATTTTAATGGCTATTTTTAATGGCCAGATCCAGCAACTCTTTCGAATATGAAGCAGGCAAAAGTGTTCCTGACATGATTGCATTAGCCGCGAATGGACAGGAGTCTAGACCAACTACTAGCAACTAAGCCGGTCCTCCGTTTTCTGCGTGGCCGTTAAGTGATTTATGTGATTAGTCGCGTTGCCGGGCTTAATGCAGATGAATGATGCTGTTAAAAATTGAGAAATCAAATGATTCGCGGGCAGTCGCTGTAATTTACGGGCTGATAAAAAGTGGCACTTAAGTCAACTGCGAAACGCTCGTTAGCCAACATTCGGTGTGTATATAAATTTAACCAGCCAGAAAATAATGCCCGATAGACAAATGGCCAAGGGCCCTGTTCCCGAGTTTCCCTTTCCCCATTTCCCATTCCCCATTTCCCACCGACGACTTATCTGCAAGTTGCGCAGCTCGGTGCGGAAAATCTTGATAATGGAAAATTTATTAATCCCATCAACGACAACAATAACAATAAAATGTAAACAAATGACTGGCGGCGAGCAGAAGCTCCGTGGGCAAAAGGGTGGCCATAATGTGGCTAACCCTTATGGAGGTGTTGCACGTCAGGCGAGTCCATCGATACAAATCAAAATCGGCCATTTCGGAGTTTTATTGGAGCTGAGAAACTATGACTTACGAGTCGAGTGGGTTCTAATCAGGTGATCGGGGTTCTTTATATTGAAAATATACATTATTCCCGCACGCAACGGTGGCCTTTGTCTGGATTTTACTTCCATTCCGGCGAACCACTATGATGATAAAAACTGAGTTGATAGACAGTCAATGCTGTCAGTATTAACTCAATTGGCAAGATCGATGGCGTTTGATATGGGCAGCCAGGTTTCCGAGCCGTGAATTTATGTTCTATATAATGTTGGTGATTATCAAACATTTTATTGCGCCCCATAAGGGCCCATTGTTCTGATTTGTGTGTCTAATCCAAGGGCCAATTAACTGGGAAAATGCGGGCCAAATGCTTGACAACGTGCAATGGGCACGATGGCTGAAAAAAGCAATTTAGCAAGTGTCAAAAGTGGCCAATTTACTTGTTACTCTTGGCTTTTGCGCCCAGAAACTCCGACTAGCGACTGTGTCAACAATGAAATCGGTGAAATTGGCTGGAAGTCCATCAAAAACCCGCTTAGAGAGGCGAACGGAAACGGAAACAAAGTTGAAATGAAATGAAACTTTACCAACTAATAGAAATGTTATTATTTGTCTGGGGGCTCCAGTCAAATGAAATATGAGGGGCCACAAAGTTGCGAGTTCCGAAGAGCATTGAGTGCCCATTCTGTTTTTCCCTGTTTTTCCCCTGTTTTGTTTGTTAAATCAACAATTTGCTTGGCCTGAAACTTCATTAATTAAATACTGTATCCGATCGGGTTTTGATTTGTGCCTCTAACCTCGAGCAGTCGAAATTGTTCACTCGGCCGCATCATCAGCGAATCAGCCAGGAAGTCCCTTCATTAAACTCAGAAATATTGAACTTTGCCACTAATTAACATTCACGCACCTAGACCACCTAATGCCCCACTCCCCTCGGCCCGCTCATCACGCCCTTCATGTTGCGACTTAACTTTTCAGCGCTGAATTTATACAAAGTCATCTGGGGAGTTGGACCCACCGTCTTGGCCCGGCATCAAAATAATTTAGTTACCACCTTCATTCGCCTGCAATCGATGGCGGCTGTCGGAAACTTTAAAACTTTCCCCAACTGTTTGCACAATATCGCATGTTGGCAGCTCGGCAGCGCCACCTGTGGGCGGGCGGGGTCACCACCTTAGCTCCAGACGACATTCCGGACGCTATATTATTACAACAGTTCATCAAACCGGGAATCAATACACTGCGGGTATTTTGGGGTGAGTTGGGAGAAAACTCGGTTTCGTTCCAATTCAGCCAAAGGTCTTGAAATAATTGTTAAATTCGCAGGTTTCCTTTGAGTTCAACGTTTTTGAAAGCTAAACTAATTTATAGTACTCAAAGAAACATTGATATTAAAAACTAAAAAAAAAATTTTATATTTTTAGTTCAGAATTTAGCGATATGATTTTGAAACGTGCATTGGCGTCTATAAAAACTTTTCCACGATTCAACACCTACTCGTTTCGCTCAGTGCATCGAACTACATTTATAGCGAGTATCGCTGTCGATGCCGACGTCCTCGCTAATGTAGATGTAAACGGGTAGCCCCTGGGAGTCACTTTTATCAAACAGCCCATTGGGTATTTGGGCTGGAGCTTTGGTAAACTTTGCCCCGGCTCCGCAGTTCACCTCGGGCACCACATCCTCGTCCTCGTCCTCATCCTCACCTGAGCTCCAGCCGGGAGAGCTGGCAAGGGGTCTGAGTCACAGAAAGTTTTCGCTTTCGATTTGCTGCTTGCAGGCCCCTTGGCCATACCCATTTTGGTGCCAGGCCGTGGCCAAAACGCAAATTGTTGAAAGTTTGCACTAAAGTCGTTGATTTCATAGCTGAGAGGCGAGCTCAACTCGTTCAGAAAGTCTGCCAAAGTAGTTGACGTGAATCGATGAGGGGGGTGTCCTGGGCCAGGAAGCAGCCAGCAAGGCACGTAATTGAGTAAAGTTGCTGCTGCGGCGGTGCAAATGCGAGTGCGGCTCCACTTGAAAGCCGAACGCAAATGTTTCGATATATTGCGTCTGGCAGCCGTAGCGCGACAATGAAACTACAATAACTTCCATGCAGCGGCCGAGTTCCCGCTCCCAGGAGCCACAAAGCTAAAATCATGGGCCATGCCCGGAGGACCCACATCTGCGAGGCTCAAATAGTCGGCATATACTCCTGGGCTCTTTAATTGTCCGCTCTCGAGCGAGTGTGCGTGTGTGCGTGGGCTGGTACAGTTGGGGTCAAGAACGATATCAGAACGGTGGGCTTAATTAAAAAAAAATCTTGCATTTTTCGTGCATTCATTGAACATGTGTTTTAAACATATTAGTGGCCATATTAGTGGGCTTATAATCAATTGAAGCACATCACAAATCTCGAAGGAGCAGTTGTTATCCTTTTGACGAGTAATTCTAATGTTACTTTGAATTAATCCGCAAGCTACACAGCATTTTTAAGATAATTTATTCACGTTTTGCTGAAGTGCATGCCGAACACTAACTGCTGGATTTCAGCAGCTTAGATGCTACTGTTTTAGCCGCGACTGTGCGCACAGTGTGTGGCCGTGTGTGTGCGACCGCGTGTCCGTGTAAGGACTTTGATTGTTTTCTTGATGGCGATGTGTGGGTGAGTTTTGCAATGCATTGCAATGGCTTCCGCCGGGTTCAACTGGATAAGTTTGTGTGTGCGAGGCCGCTTTATTTGGCGAGTGTAGCTGCGCTTCAATTTATGACATTTTGACAGCAGTTGCTGCAGTTGAATCAGAAAGTTGCTCTCTTGAGTAATCACACAGCTTTTCACTTACAATCGCGCATTTTGTGGATTGCGCAGAAATATTCAGATATCTTATATGTACGCCTAGACAGCAGTTAGCAACGGAATGCGAATGAAATATTTATGTTTAAGCGTCAAAGGAGGTTTGTGTGTGCAAATTCTAAAGAAAATATTGAAATATTAAAATCACATACTCCTGCGGTATTTTTCTCTTTTAGCGTTATTATACATGCGATTTTAAACTTTCAATTAGTACACAGCGCATTATTGTATTTTTCTCTCAATTCTTTAGAAATGTTATTGAACAAAGCATAAATACTTTTTATGGGTTTTCTGGCACAAAAAAAGTAAATGGCTGCCATCGCCAGTGGAGCTGTCATTACTAATTTGTTAGTCGCTATTTATTGCAAGTGAAGCAGTTTTGAACCAATAAAAAGGGGAATTCCAGGCGCGATAATGCGTTATTACCGATGCGTTCGGTAAGCCGATAATTAGGGCAACAATAAATTAGGGCAATTGTAATGTAAAAGCCTTTTACCAGATGAGCTATTCAAAACATCATTTCCGACGCATACCACTACTCAACCTTAGTCACCGGAAGGCAGCTGAAATTACAAGGCACACGGCTTTGTTTGCTCCGAATGTTTGAGGAGGAAATGCTGACGCACAAATACAGCGAGTTAGCTATTAAACATATTTGACTTGCCGTCGAAGTGAGCAAAGCACACACACACATGCACTCGAATACCCCTTAGTGGTGGCTGAGATGCCAAAAAAGCTTTTCTTTGGCACAATATGACTGCTTCGAGCCCTCAAATTCGCCTGCAATCGAGTAGTCTTAAAATATTTCCAGACAATGCTATAAATTTTAATTGACCCAATCATCTGTTTGCATTAAGTGTGAGATTAATTCCGGCTTACATCTTTCAGTCTCATACCAAGGAAATAATATATACTTATATAATATATAGGAGATATAGATTTATTACAAGCTCACATGCTCTCAAAAGCACACACCAAATCTATCTATCTATCTTATCATTGTAACTATGGCTAATAACGTTCTAATAATTATTTGAAGTATGGCAAGCATGGATGGCTAATTTCATTATTAAAAAGGGAAATATATATTGATTTGCACAAAGTGTGTGCTATTTCTAGAATATTAAAAATAACTTCTGCTGACCCAATATTTTAGCTCCTTCGAAGTATAGTTGGCAGCACTGTCGGGATGCTGAAGGCTTTTCCGCAGGTCCGTGTTTGTGTGGGTGAAGGGGTGGCGGCGTATGATAATAATTCAACAAATTGTTGTTTAACAAGGAGAGACAGCCACAGTCACGCGAGGCGCTGCTGCCTGCGTTCCCCTGCTCGTCCTTCGATCCTTGAACCCCTTGAACCCCCTGAGCCCCTTGAACCCCGCCCTAATTCCCGACCCTCTCGAGCGTTCGTCGTGTTAATCGCTTTATATGCAGCGCCTTCGAGTGTGAGTGTGAGTGTGAGTGCGAGGTGATGTCTTGTTTTAATGCAATGTGTACAAGTGTGCGAGTGTGTGGGTGTGTGGGTGTGTGAGTGCCCGGGGCAATACACGCACAGCTGCCGAAATATCTTACCTCCGTTTCATGAAATGAAACAATTAGGAGAAAAAGTTGCCTCTTGCTAAGGACACTTTCCCGCCGCCCGAACTGCTCGTATTTCCGCAGGGTTTCGGGACATCCAAAACCCAACCCTTTTTATGGCTCGGCAAACATGTGTATGGCTGTAAACAAGGCTGCCTGCTTGTGTGTCTATTTGTGAGCGTGGCTCTGTGTGCGTTTAATGACAAAATAATTAGAAAACTTTTTGTGTACTTTGTAGCAGGGCCCGGAGTCTGAGTCTGAGTCTGGGTCTGGGTCTGAGTATGTCGTAGTGGCCCGGATGTCCTCCCACATTCCGCCCTGTCAATGTCACCGCCAATTTGCTACTGCTGCCTCCTTTTCGGCCCAGCTCCTCCACTGTCCGCATAAGTGTGTATCTGCTCCTGGCCGCACACATCTGGAAATTGCCAAACAAGGACGACGCCTCTGCCTCCAACGGCCTTGGTGTCTCTGGCAATTACCGAGCTGGGGTTGCGACATTGACACCTGACTGCTGGGGGTTTTTCAGGGGGAATCATGTCGAAATGTTAAAAATGTAGGCAACTAAGCGCTTAATATTTAATCAAAGGCCCTGGGGTTACGGCGCCGAGCAATTTAAAAGCTGCTAATGTTGTTATCTAATTAGGTAGCGTGTTCTGCGGGAAACTTTGCCGCTGAATTACTGGTTTAAACTGATTTTATTCATTTCCTAAAGTAAGTATAAAAAATAAATCAAAAATGTTTTCTTCATTCAAAATAAAGATCCTACAAAAGTTTTGGATACAGAACACGAAATACTTCAATATTAATCCAATAAACATTTTGTGGGGTGTTTGTCAATGGAAACATATTGCTCTTTTAAACCAGAATATAATTATTTCAAATACTCTTATATGATATACTTTATGTATATGATATATCATTATATATTCAATAAAAAATAGGCTTTTAGTTTCCGTATGAACGGGCTGAAAAACATGGCTTTTCATAGTTTAAGAATAAACAAGAGAGAACGCTATAGTCGAGTTAAACGATATCTGGTACCCATTACTTAGCTGGTGGGGAAGTACGAACGAGAAATTTCAACATTTTTCTGGCATACCGATAGAAATTGTAAGAATTAATAACAAAATTTAAAAATAAGTTTTTTTTTGCGGCTTGTGGGCGTGGCACCTTCTTTTTACATTTACATTACTACCTGGTACATACATTTTGACGAATCTAGCATACCCTTTTACTCCACGAGTAACGGACATAAATATTTGTTGTTGTCTTAAGAGAGCTTACGTACCCTTTAAAGTCTCGAAAAAAGGACATAAAATTGAACATCATTGCATTTTAATAGCTTCCGGGTGATAAGCCCTCACGTAGAATATAGAACTTTCAGGCGTGGGCGCGGATTAAATGGCTCAGAGGATATTATTATTTTAGGCGCCTGGAGGCGGCGCTGGCTTTGCTATCGGTTTTTAATTATCTTTGAATAAGTGCCATTTGTACCAAGCTGAAACCACAGCAGCCACCGCCACCAGGGTGTAAGCCACCGATTGCCCGAATATTTTATTGGATTCGGCTAGCAGCTACTTGGCATTCAGTTATTAAGCACTTGCACACATGGCGCCGCCAGAAGGAGGCCAAAACCCTCCGCCAGACAGACACCCCCACACCCACAGGGTCCGCCCACAATATATGCTGCCAACAGACTGCGCCACTTTATTCCGCCGCCGGCCCACATGGCGTATGCGTATTTCCGGAGTCGTCGTCACGAAACTAGCTGCTTACCGGCTGTGTACGTGTAGGTGTTTTTATTGAAGTGCGTGGCGAAACACTTTAACTCGTTGTCCGAATGGCACGGAGCCGGAGTTCGCGATCTGAGGAGCTCCTGGCACGACAACTCCTGGCTCCGCAGACCCACAAAACGTGCCAAATCGATGACTTGCCATGGCGCACAAAAGGCGGGAACGCGGAATGGAGAAAAACTTAGGGGAGGACCACAGCCATAAAAGAAATTACGCAGTTCGCACTGAAAAGTGGACTGTTTCTTCAAATAAATTGAGTGAAATTGAAGTAAACTGATGCTTCAGTGCAGAAGTATCTTTTACATTTCCTAAACCAGCATGGAAACAAATTATTTTTACATACAGCTTGCATTACTTACAGCTACATTACAGTTTAGGCATAAATGAATGGCTAAAGCATTTTCTATCAGACATTGTTTTTACTGCAGCTTAAATTGACTGAAATGGTTTGTTTAATTTTTTATAATAGTTCCACGACCTCTTAATGTCTAGGGGCATATTGTGCATTTCAACTTGTGCCTAATGCTTGAAATTAAACATTTCTTTTTATTAGAGAGTACGTTGCCTAATGCTCTTCAACCAGCAATACCTATAAAGTAGTCAGCCCCATCAAAGGCCAAAAATTCGGGCTGCCCTTTGCTGAGATGCCGAAAAGGTTTTCGGTCAGCACTGAGTGCTGGCCGATAAATGCTTACATGGACTCATACTGGCCAAATACTCGTATGAATACATACGGACCGAGAGCACATTCACTGCCAAGTATTTGCGCTGGCCAGGAGGAGGAGAAGGAGGAGCAGGAGGAGGAGCGCAAAAAGGAGCAGGAGTCGCCGTGCTGAGGGCAAACTTTGTGCCACGTGTTCGGCAGGATTGGGGGCAGCAGCTAGTTGATTTCCAGCAGTTGAGTCGAGTTTATTTTGCCGGCCAGGTGAGACTGTTGAGGCAGGGAGCTGGGAGGAGGAAACAGGGAACAGCAGCCGGCATTGCATACATTTTTGCTGCGTGCCTTGGCAGTTTTTCTACCGCTTTCTGCCATTTTCTATCCGAGCTGGCCAAGTCGAGCGTGAAATGTTGATGAAGTAACCGCACATGTTTGCCGTTCGCCTCCTGTCGTGCATAAGTTCCACTCAAGTGAGTGTTTAGGCGCAAACTTTTGTTCTGGCCCTCAATCTAAGCGCAAATTGGTTTGTCCTGCCAAAGGGGGCAAAGTTTGGGCCTGTGCATCAGCAAATTCGTGTTGCCCATTCCAATTCGACCACGCATTGGACGCCACTTGTCCCACATGCATATAACTAAAGCGATCACAAATAAAAAAGCACCTGGGCAAAAAGTGGAGAAGTGTACAAGTTTCGCAACTAGAGCATGTCATGATGCACGGCCACCATGGATGTGATGCACATGCAGCGCCACCGAAACAACCATCAAAAACGAGCAAGGCAGCCAGGATGCCCGGCTCCAGGACTCTCACTCTGATTCAGTTTCATTTTCAGTTGATGTGGCTGTTGCTGCTGCTGTTGCTGTTGCTGTTTCGGTTCCAAGGACAATGTAACCATGTTAAACAGCAATCAGAGTGGAAATACAAACCACTAGCTGGTAATTTTGCATGCAACGCTTAATGCTTGTGGCGAAAGTGGCGTTGATTTCGGCAGACAACTTTTTCAGTTTTCCGCCTTTTTTCCCCATTTTTTCGGTTTTTTCCAGCCCGGTGTTTTGTTCTTTCTGCATTACATTCCCCCATCCAGAACAGTGTCGCTAAAGTTTTTCCAGCGGCGGGCTGAAGGGGGGCTCTTGGCAGCGGCCAAATTAAACGAAATGTATACAAAATTCGCTGCACTCGAAATTTGAGTGAGTGGCTGCCTGCATAAAATTGGGATCGGGGAGTGACTGAAGGCTGAGCCCTGCACTGAAAGAAAGAGCTGTGCATAAGGAATGGCATCTACATTTGTATAATGCTTGAAAACCAAGCCATTTTACTACCTCTAATAATGCGCCTGCTATTAATTTGCCTGCTTTCTGAAATTCCTCTAATATTCCTCCCTTGAATAACTCGTTTTTTAAAGGAGTAGGAACTTTCTGCTTTGCATTTAAAGAACTTTAGTTTAGTTTCGGCCAGTTTCCTATTGATAATCATACATTTTCGGGAAACATGTTGTCCGAGTCTCAGTGTTTTTGGCCTGGGCGGCTGGGATGTGCAGGCAGCCATGGCGTGAGATGTTTGCCAACATGTACAACAATGTGCTGCAGCTGCTCCTGGTGCTGCCGCGTTGTCTAAAGTTTGAAGTGCGCATTGCAAGACGGGTGAAGGGAAGTGGATGTAGCCCATGCCACCATGCCAAATTAGACACTGCAGATAGTGCGCCGAAATGTAGGCACCGTTTTCGGAGGCCAAAAGAAGTGAGAAGTGGTCCGCCGAAGGAGACTGGGGTTCAATGAGCCCGTCATCATTGCGCAGCTTGTTAGCTTTCGAAAGTGAAACTAATTTCCGCTCTACGTGGATACAACTTGCGGGAAACTAGGTCAAAGAGTAAAAGTTTGTATATACTGTAGGCAGCAGTTTCTTAATGATGCCTAACGAATACAAAGTAAAATAATTTCAATGACTCTTATAGAAATGGAAGCGTTGCTACACAAATGCCGCTGAGATTTGCATGGGTTATTCTTCTAGAGAGGCTTAAATGCCTCTTAACCCTTGTAGTCCCCTAACTGTTTACTTGCTCCTAATTGATTTAGCAAGTATGCGTGCTCAGAAAATGTTTAATATAATAAGAATTTCCCAGCTCACCGCAGGCTAAGCCACTATGCACTTCCTTATTAGTTAAAAAAAAACACATTATCTCATTAGCCAACCTGCAATTAGCTTACTATTAATCCACTTAAAAGGGATTTGTGTTTCCCCCGCTAACGCCAAATTATGATTCTATTCACCTCTCTACTCTCCGACCTCTCAACCTCTTGCAGAACACTGAAATCGGAAAAACAATGCAACAATTCGAGAGCTTCGCACACCTCAGTGCAACGCAGCGGCGGCAACATCAACGGCAGCAAAATCAAAATCAACGGCAGCAGCAGCAGCAGCAGCGGAAAAGTTGTGCCCCGGGCAAAAATTGAAATGGAACAACTTAATTAGTAGTAGTCGGAGTCGAGAGCAAAAAGCCGCGCACTCCCAGAATTCGGAATCAGCCCGGCTGGAGGAAGTGAAGGAGGAAAGCAGAGGTTCGCCGAAATTTAGGGAACACTTCGACGAAGGAGCCAGCAGCTGCGATAAAAGCGCACTTTTTCGAGAAAATTAAATTGAAAACAGCATCGGCACAGAGGCGGTAAACACTCTGAAATACGATTCGGGCCTGCATATAAATGGCTACACTTTACACAATGGATTTTCCAGCGAAAAGGACTTCCACAATGCCCCTAACAACTTCCTACAACGCCAACATCAGACGAAGCTGCCTGGCTTTGTTCACGCTCTTCCTGTTCGCGGCACACATCAGCCTGACTTCCGGTCAAATCGATTGGGACGACGACGATGATCCAGGTGAGTGGATTTGCATGCACTGAGAAAATTAGGACTAATATTAGAAGCACCATAGGATAATCTCACCGAAATAAGCGAACCGCAAGGGCTTGTACACTCGCAGGAAAAATAACATGTACTCTTAATTATTATATATTATATTATAAATCTTAGAATTAAATAGCATGTATTCTTAATTATTATATACAACATAACGTTTTAAATCTAGGAACTAAATAGAGGTCCTGATGTACTAACTTTAACTAACTTAAAGAAAAGACAGCTGCCTTTTAATGAAATCTGTAGTAACAACATGGGTGTCAATAGCATTTCACAGTATTCAAATATTGCGTGAATCTGCTTTTTCTCACTGTGTCGATGCGCATTCAAATGCGATTCGAATTCAAAGTTAGGCAAAACAATCCAGTCAGCGACTAGCTACTTCTTTTATTCCCGCCCACCTGGAGCGCCGTGATTTGCATAAATTGCAAATCGCTGTCGAACGGACAGCTCAATCAACTGAAGATTCAAAGCAGTGGAAGCGAAGCATTTTCCAATCGAGTTTCGGTTATGTTTTTGTAATTACGTTTAATTGCCAATACGTATACGCCCAGGATGCCACAAACAACGGGTAACGGGAAAGCTGAGAACGGGGCTTTTAATTAATCGCAGATTTATGGCTCGAGGTGTGTGTGCGGCCATATAAATGGAATTTTAATTATTCAAAAGCTACAATTAAAATATTTAATGAATTCATAAGTCTGACAGTTTAATTGCAAGAGTTTGCCATAACTTTGGCTGCGTCGAGCAGAATATTTTATATTTATAGAAGCGGATAACTCCTGTTGTGGCGACAGGCTCAAGGAAGCACTCAGCTCCTGTGTTGCGAATACCTGTTGGACACACATTTTAATTTATTTATTTGCAGCAGCTGTGGGCGAAAAGTTCAATCTGCGGCCGCGCCATTAGCACAAATATTCATAAACTTTTGTTAGAGTTGTCAGTCTTTCTTCGGCTTTCCGCTTCTTTCTTTCCCCCGAATCAAATTTATCGGAATAATTAATTTCTGTTTGAGCAGGACGTTTTCACGGCACTTGAGCCACACCCACCGGCGCACGGATGGCCTTGTAACCCCCGCACTTTTCTATTTTGTGATCAAAATGAAAGTCCTTTGTGGCCCCGAGGGGGCAAATCACACGGTTTGTCTCATTTATCGATTTTCGCCCCATTGTGCGAGGCGCTCGGTGGCGCCCGCTTTTAAGCTAACGATGCAAACTGAAAATGTTGACAACCAACATTTTTCAAGCTGTGAGCTGTGTGAGCCGTGTGTTGTCCTTGTCGCAAGGTAGCCGAGCCTTAAACAAATACAGATAGAGCTCTATTCCCCAGCACACACGTGTGTGTATGCTGTACTTGGGGTGGAAGTAGGCACCCCGCCGTGATTCCATTTCAGCCCGGCCAACTCGGCGATGCCGGCTTTTACAGCTGGGAAATATGGTTTTGCATAAAATGGCAAATGAATGCTGCGATATGAGCCAAGGCCCAGATTAGCCAGGCATAACTTAAAGCACCGTTTTGTGCCGAAAATTACAAAAATTAATCCAAGGAGCAGTCGAAATAAAATGCCGCCATTCTGCACGACTCGCACGGAAAAGAAAATCATAAATCACAGAGCAATGCACACTGCACATTTTTGAAGAGGTCCTATTGCACTTCTTTCCGGAACAAGCTTTCAGCTATTCAGCCTTACCTTTTTTTAAACAATTTTTAAGGCTATCAGCTTTTTCGCAGTGCATAGACAACGTCGCACGCCAATGGGGCTGCGGCTATAAACAAGGAGCATTCCTCGTTGCCCCACCAACACTGTAAAATTATGAAATCATAAAAATATTTTTACGATTACATAAAAAGTTGCGAAAATGTGGGCGTCGCTACAATGTACATACGCCGTGGTCCCAGACAGAAAAGCGAAGCCCGGCAATTGCGTGATAGTGTAAAATTCAACTTGGGACATATGACTTCATTATTTATCAACGGCCAGCTTGAGAGCCCGTGTCAGAAGGACACAGTGTCCCGGAATAGTTGGCGCCCAACCGACCGCACTCCCCACATTGACCTGTGGCCGGAACCGAAACCCAGTGCCATATATTCAAATTACGTGTGTCACACGGCGCCGAAGCCAAGGACCAATTCTACTTGCAAGGGGACCGGGCCAGAACGGAAAACCACATTCGAACGATTTCATTAAAAGTGAGCCACATGTGTGGGACGCTTTTCGGGCTATTTCATTTGCTGAACTCTGCGGCTTTAACCCTATTAGCCTTTCGCCCCTGCCGGCCATAATTCATGTTGTTTTCATTTGTTTTGATTAGCAAATGCGGCCGGATTCTCGCATTTTTGGCTGCCTGGCAAATTATAACGTGCCTCGCGCGCTCGCCTAAATCGCTAAAAATCGTATTTGGCGTCGGGTATTTGGCTCTGTCTCGTGCGTGCTTGTTTCACTTGCCACACGCAATCCGCAATCCGCAATCCTCAGCCCGAGCTGTGAATTGCTGTGGCCCAAAGCACACCCATCCCAGCCCAGCCCAACCCAGCCCATCCCATCCCACAAGGAACTGGAAGGCGAACGCGTTGGACATAAAATTTTAATTTATGCCGTGTTGAGTGCGTTATGCTCCAGTTCGCCACAAGTGCGCCTACTTTAGATCTCCCCATATCACACAATGTATGCAGATAGCTGGCACACCAGCTAACAGTAACTCTGCTCCAGGAGAGGGCACAAGTATCTCGCTACTAATGAAACGATTGAGTCAATGGAATGTGAGGAGAAAGATACAAAGGTATTTGTACGCCAAACGTTAACTGATACTTTGCAGTACATTTATGCGCTCTGTATTGTTGAACCTTTTTATCCACTGATTGGTTATTCGATGACAAGGCTTTAATCAGCCAAATAATATGGGTAAAATATTCCTTTTTAACCAACCATTCTTTTTTTGGCTTGAGCAGCGCCTTTAAAAACTGGAGTACTGTGCGGCTCGAAGGCAGACCACAAATCGGCACTTCTGACGCGATTCGAATGGCTCATTTTGCTGTCGTTCGCGAGGCGCTGGAAAATGTTGGATTTGCCCGGAGCACGCGATGGATTCCACTTCCATGGCCCCAGCGGAGAACTGGCACGACGATGGCACATGGAGAAAGCAGACCGCAAATATGTAAAAATTATAATTCATGTTACTTATTTGATGAAACACATTCAATCATTCGCCCGATAATTACGCATTTCGCCTTTTTCGCAGTGTGGTTAGGTTATTTTTAATGACAAATGACCGGACCCAAAGTGTTGGAAATTTTTCGGAGCTTATGCCGCATATTTCGGCGCCCGGGTGTTTATGTGCTGGGCGTGTTTTCCCCACCCACCTTGTGTAACTAATTTTGTGTCAAAAATACTTAGCGGTAACAGCGATAACACACACTCGTGTGCGCGTGTGTGCGGCAGAGCAACAAGGAGCAGGATGTGGCAGCGCAATTTGTCATTTGTCAGAATCTAATGCAGTTAATAATTAGCTAGGCCGTCTAATGGCAAGGTGTCCCGATTCCTCCCGACCATGTAATGCTTGACTTCGCTGCCCCCTTGGCCCGGCTCCCGAAATCTCCTCTGGGCCATTAGAGCGCCAAGTTACTCCGCGTCGCGGGTCTACGGGGAAATCAATGAATGATTAATTGCGCCAGCTAGACTGGCACGCGCTGCTCTTAAAGGATTTCCTATTTTCGTACGGCTCTCTGAATACATGAGTGTACAATTTGTGTAATTATTTTGCAAGTACGGAGCTGCCAGAGTGGGACTTTGACTTTCCTTAATGTGTAATAAACAAGTTAAGCCTTGCCTGAGGTCTGTTCAAATGAATTACCTATTTAACTAGTAATTAACCTATTCGACTAATAATTTAACAATTTTTAAAGCTACCTACCTTAGGCCATTGATCGGGCTTAATTGTCAGTTGGAATGCGATCTGGAAAAAGAGTGTTATTACACTTTGCGAGAACTGTCCGCCCTTAGTTCATTTTCTTATTTTGGAAGCAACAAAATGCTGAAACCCCTAATTTGAACAGTTAAACGTCTAATCAATAAAGCCCGATTTGCATACTGGCGAGAGTCCTGGCTGTTGACAACATCAATGTGCTTATCCAGTGATTTAGCCGACTTTGGCTCAGCGGGAAACTTTGGCCAGACAAAGCAAAGGCAAAAGAAAAGCATTTCAAATGTCATGTATAAAAGCAAGGAGAAGTCAAAAAGGAGAACTAAAGCTGGTAGAACACGCGAAATCCCAGACCCCCAGACTGTCGCACAGCAGACACGCTAAAACTGTTCACTTGGCGAAACGTATAAATTTTCTATTGATTTATGCCAAGTTCGCATGCCATTTTTTTCGCTTTGCATAATTTCTGCTGCTGGCCAAATTGCACTCCGCAGAAGGACGAACGCGGCAGGACGAAGGGCGGGGCCCAAAGAGGGCGGCAGGACCACGGCAAATACAATTGTTGCGATTGCGACTGTCTCTTCGCGGTCATGGCTCGACTGCTACTTACCAACACAATGGCGAACGCATTTCCATGTGCCCTGCCACTACACGGAGAGAAATAAGCTTTTGTTTCATCTCTTCGGCATGGTGCTGCAATTAACTAGCACAACAGTGTTTAGCACCCGATAAGTTTACTTTCAGTTGGAGCTTTGTTCCTGAGGCCTGCTGTGCAGTTACCCATTTTATTTCCCAGTGCACCACTGCGGCAGTTACAGTTTCGTTACAGCAGTTACAGCAGTTACAGCGGCTGCAGCAGCCAGTGGCATGAATTGCGATGATGGAGTTATCCATTTATACTCGCATTTGCATAGAACCAGCGTCTCTGATTGCCGCTGGGCGAGAGACGCTGCGCTGACACATGACATGGAAAAATGAAACGAAGCCCGTCGTGCAGTCGGACTCCAGTCGCTCTTCCCCACTTCGAGCCCCATCCTCCAGCTATCTGGTCTGGGCCAGAACAAATGGTCAAACAGTTGCTGCTGCAAACCAGCCCCTGACAGCTCAGAAACTAGCAAAAAGGAGCAAAAAGCGGAATCCTGGAGAGAAACTGCTTTTTCAGCTACAGCTGCACGGGAAATGGTGCGATGTTGGAGAGCCTGCCAGATACATATATCTATGTATCTATATATCACATGTAAATATGATTGCCGCTGCTATGCAGACGATAATGGCCGCAACTATAGAGCTACAAATGCACCTTTCATATATCATATATCGATTCATATTGGGAAACTCATTAAATTGTATTTCCATCACTTGCTGAATAAACATATTTTTTATTTAAGATCTCGTCGCAGTTAGGGGTTCCTAGAAACAAGCTGCAGTGCCCTTCATCAACTCTTAGTCCATTTTAAAGTGATAAATGTTAAAGTAAAAATGAAGCCGGGTCCTAACTGGCGCCCTTTGGCTGTGGACCCTATCTGCAGCCTGGAAATGTCAGAAATGTGCCTTTCTGCTTAGCTTTTCACTTGCACGCTCAGTTGCAAGTCAGAAGCATGTTGCACATCCATCACTTGGAGTAAACAATTTTTGATAAATCGCCGCCACCGGACCGCGACTGCGAGTGGAAATGGGAAGTTGCACTTGGTGCAACATTTTCCAATTGCAGGAAAGAAAACAAAAAGCCGGGGCACAAAGGAAAAGCACAACAAACTGTTTGGCACGTGCGGCGCAAAAGAGTCCCTAAAGCACTGGACATGTGTATACTAATTGTGGAAGGGTGGGTGTGGCAGCCGCCCTGTTTTGGCCAATGCAAATTGTGAGGCCTGATTGCTTTCTCGAACGCCAACCAGCCAACCAGCCAACCGCCCAACCGCCCGAATGGCCAACAGCCATCAACCAACAGCCAAATAGGAGGCTGAGGCCGAAAAACCAGCATCAACGGCCTCCATTTGGCTTTTGCATATTTGACTCCGGCTCTTTCCGTGCGGCAATTTGTGCCGTCAACCGTTGTTAAGCCTTACAACTTATCAAAGTGATCGGGGCAGGCGGAGATGGGGAGTCTTGGGTCCGAGGACACCACTTAATGGTGGTTTCTTTTGTGAGTTTCAATACATATTAAACGGGTTATGCTGCAAAAGGATTACAACACTTGTCCCAAAGCATATCATTATGGTTAAACAATTTTTTCCGACAACTTTATTAGCCCGGCCGAACCGAGTGACCCGTGCGCCGAAAGGGTTTTTCCCAGAGAGGCGTGCGGAAAATTCTAAACAAATAAATAAAAGGCAAGTTTGCAACCGGCAGGGTCAGTGTGGAAAATTGCTATGCGGCATGCGTCAGTGTCGAAAACTATTTTATAGCTGATTCGTGTTGTCATTGCCATCGGAAGAGCAAAGAGGCGTAGTGGCCAAGGGGCGTGTTAACGTGGCTGCCGGCCAACAGGGCGGATGAGTGGCAAATAAGTCAACGTGGCAAAATGTGTCAAAATGTGCAATTTATTTAATTCTCCACAGCTGGACCCTTTTCCACTGGTTATTTACATCACTAAAAGAAAGTGTAGTTTCCTTTCAACAAATGTGCCTAAAGATAAGCGAAATACAACACCATTCGCCTAAAAGTACGTGCAAAGAAACGGGACTTGGAAATGTATTATTATCAATGTTAATATAAATATTAGATTTTGTGTTTTTTACCACATATTCAGAAGTACATTTTGCTCAAAATCCCAAGTCGAAGGATTTTTTCAGCATGTGCGAGTAAACTCATTTTCATACTTTGTTTTTCGATTCGACTTGGTGCTATTTAAGCGCAAAACTTTTAAGTTGTTTCACAAAGTTTCGCAAGCAACATAAATTGGATTAAACCAGAAAGATGGCACCAGCGCGGCCAAAGGGCCAAGGCGAAGTCACCCAGCTTGCTTTCTGTTTTCCAATCCTAGTTGGCTGGAAACTCAGGAAAAGCCCTTTCCAGCTTTCCCTCCGGACAGCAGACCGTTCGTTAATGGGTACGAATTTCAGGGAATGCACGTGACGACGGCTGAGGATTTAAAAGCACCCAACTAGACCCAATGGCTGGTCAACTCATTAGCCAAATGTAGCCAGAACTAAGCGTGTCGCCTAAAAACTTTCGGCGGGCAGGCCGACTGTTCCGATCGGCAAAATCGAATACGGAGCTGGGAAAACTTTGGCCAAGCCCCGGGGAAAACCATAAATGTCAAAGTCAGCTAAAAGTTTGCATAGTTTTTGACTTTCAGCAACGGCCCGAGTGCCCCGGGCTCCCCCGGATGCAGATCCTGGCCCGAGGCCCATGTGGTTGACATATTTGCTGGGGGATTATTAATTGAAACAAGTTAATTTGCCCACAGTATTCCAGGGGCCCAGGCACAGAACCAAACCAGCATCATGGGCACGGTCATGGTTGGGGAAACTACGACAATTACACAGTAGACATGGCCAAAAGCTGGGCCACGCCCCTAGACCCACCGCCCTCATTTCATGTTCGGAACGGTCGAGTATATATAATTGTGTGTGTTGGCAGGATAACAAGAAAGAGCCAAGCAAAAACGAGGAAAACAGCAAACAAAATGCTGGCAAAAAGTTATTAAGAGACATCATGTTCTTGTCCGAAGGATAAACTTTTCATATGCTTTTTGAATTAAACACTCAGTAATTTTTCTATCGCATGTGCACTTTATATGTATATTTGTGTATATGCATACATTTGTTTATTTGGCATATGCATATCTAGTTTGAATAAAGTTTCACAGTCTGTGTCTGTGCGCAAAAACAACTTATAATTAGCATTTAAAGCCAAGGAATTTGGAGACAACTTTTCCCCGCAGCTGGCAGCTCCGCCAGTTGAAGCCGAGTAATTCTCAAAGTCTGCATTTAATTCGAGGCATTCTACAATATTTTTGAGGCTCAAATCGTGGGGAAGAACGGCACACAAGAAAATTACTTTCCGACAGACTAATGATGCCTCTCTTTGTAATCAGTGCGCCTGGGTAATTCAAGATTGATTGACCTGCCAAATTAACTTGTCACGGAAAAGCAGAAGATCTTGGAACTGATGACTTCTGCCTCAAAGGGGTAACTCAAGACCCAGTCTTATTACTCAACGGAAGTTTAAAGTATGCAAGTGATTTAAAATCTAAGAAATTTCACTAGGTTCGCTCACATTTGAATCCGAACGGGTAATTCTATGTCAATCAAATGTATACATATAGAGTGCAGTTTTATATGCAGTTGAATAAATATTCATAAATAATTCCTGCAAGTTAGTTACCAAAAAATGCAGCTTAAAATAAATGCCCCCCTTAATATAAAGTTTGGGCTTTATTTAAAGGAATATGTTTGTCAATATGGCTTTATTAATTTGGCCTGGGACTGGATTTCCCTCTACCCTGTTGACTTTACGGCTTAGCCTTTGGTAGCGTAAAACTTAAAGCCGCAACCAATATCTGGTTATTGTTACTGCCAGGGCTCATTATTTATGCCCCAAGTTATGCGGCCAACAGAACATTAAATGCAAGCTGCACCATCAGCAGGAGCAAAGGACGAAGGAGCTGAATAAGGATCTTCCTCCGCACTCCATCACCGTAGTAAACTTTACCGCGCTCGTCTGTCCGTGGGTCTTTGTCTTGGACTATAATTTTTTTGCCTATTTATGCTGCAAGTGCAGTACAAAAAATAATGTAGTATAAGCCGATGCATAAACATGGTGCAAAGATACTTTCTTTTAGCTTACCTATGACTGGGTTTCATAGTCAATACTTACTATTAAAATGTGAATAAACGTCTTTAAATCGGCTATACATCTCTAATTTCTAAGAATAAAATGCTGCGCCATTTTTTTCAGTGCAGACCCAAACAAATGTTTTGTGGAATGCGCTCGAGTCATAAATTTTACAGTACATTGGCAGCGGCTGCCTTCGCCGAGGCATTGCCATTGACTTGCACTGACTGTGTTTGTCTATGTACTTGGCGTTTACTTTTATATTTACTGCAGCCCGCAGGATCTCAGTTTTTCCCCTATTTCCGCGCCCTTTCCCGGTTTTCCCCGCTTTTCCCCGCTTTTCCCGCTTTTAGCTGGGTGTAAACATAGCAGACGGGCCGCAAGCATTCCGCTTTTATAGTTTATTGATGCCAAATGGGTGAAACTCGCGCAGTATTGACGCTGAAAATATTTAAGCTGCTGGATAGCAGGGTGGCGTGGAGGCAACTTATTTGTTTTGGCTGTTTGAACTTCATCAGGCAGCTCATAATGCTCATAACGCTCATAATGCCGGCGATAATCGCCCCGCAGGGCGTTACATTTTTAAGCAGAAAACGCAGCAGAAGAACGGTCTTCTGGAGCCAAAGAAGCCCGCACATGACAGCGGAAATGAATCAAATGCACCGCACACACACCAAAAGCCCTCCAACTAATCGGATTCTAATGGCAAAATAATTATCACAGCACTTCGCACACTCGAGAACCCACACTCCGGCACAATTGTGCACATTGCATTCATAAATTTCGGAATGCCATTAGTTTTACATTTGCGGCTTGTGCTCGGGGATAACCGCAAAGTGAAAAGCCGCAAAATTTTCAAGTCATACGGAAATGAATGCCGCTTGTCCGGCGACAAAACCGAGCGGCGGGGGGTGGCCAGGAAAATGGCAAAGGAAAATCCGCACAAAGTCGCACAGACAGACTCTGCCAGACCAAAATGTGGGCAGCTCGGTTAGCCCACAACATACATATCCGAGTGTTGATTTGTGCCCTGTACAAACTGTACAAACTGTACAAACTGTATGTGTTTGCGTTCAATCAGAGTTTTCAATTAATGTTACATCTCCGCCTGGCACTCGGATTAGGTGTGCTGCATCCCGTTGAGTTCCTAGGATAAAGCCGACCTTTTAAATTTGATCGCTGCCTGCTCAAACTTATTATTAGTTTAAGGTATTAGATGGCTTAGTAAAAGGCTATATCACCGACAGCAACATTTCCCCGCCCGATACTCACATTCTGTTCTGTCAATTAAACTCGATACCAGCAAATAGAAAGCAATTGCCAGCCTGGCAAACACCGAAGTCGTGTGCATCAGCTGAACGCAGCGACCAGCAGCTTTTCCATAATATGCAATTCAATATTTGAAACCGCTACATAAATCCAAACATTTGCTCGGCCAACGACCATGGTTTCGTTTGGTAAATAACGCCAGAAAGGATGGATTTTGACAAACGTTTGAATTGGTTTGAAACTTAACCCTGCAACGACTTGTGTCACTCAATTTGGAGTTAGTCGTGCATTTTAAATGAGGTTTCGATTAATACTTTATAGAAAAGTATCGATTTCGATGAGTATTTGGTGCAACTCGGCGATTCTACATAATTATGCGGATATAGCTAATTTTGTTGTTAAAATATTTGTATTTATATTAAATATTAAATATTTGAGTATCAGGTTCCTTCCCTAAAACTAGTATTTTGTATATTTAAGCAAAAGGAAACAATAAGCCACTAAGTTGGATATAACGTTTGAATTGGTTTGAAACTTAACCCTGCAACGACTTGTGTCACTCAATTTGAGTTTAGTCGTGCATTTTAAATGAGGTTTCGATTAATACTTTATAGAAAATTATCGATTTCGATGAGTATTTGGTGCAACTCGGCGATTCTACATAATTATGCTGAAATAGCTAATTTTGTTGTTAAAATATTTGTATTTATATTGAATATTTGTGTATTAGATTCCTTCCTTAAAACTAGTATTTTGTATATTTAAACAAAAGGAAACAATAAGCCACTAAGTTGGATATAACGTTTGAATTGGTTGAAACTTAACCTTGCAACGACCTGTGTCACTAAATTTGAAGTTATTTGTGCATTTTAAATGAGGTTTCAATGCTTTATAGAAAAGTATCGATTTCAATGAGTACTTGGTGTGCATTTAAAGCAATAAATAGCAAATTTTGTTTCTAAAATATTTGTGAAATATTTCCCCAGAGCGAGTATCAGGTTCTCCCCCTAAAACTAGTATTATGTATATTTGAGCAAAAGGAAACAACAAGCCACGCAGTTGGATACACCCACCTACAGCTAGCCATCAATGGGTTAAGTGAGTGAGCATTGACGGACTAGATTGATTCATATAATGACACAACGGCAGCAGTGAATATTGTAATTATAGTTGGCCCGCCGGGGAAGGGGGAAATAATCAATAGCGCGCCAACTGAATTAAGTCAGCACTCGTGCGGAGCGAAGCCGATGAAATGCTCAGCGTCCATCTAGCATCGCTCACCAGGATGCCTCCTGGCATGGGGATGGATGTGGGGATGGCACCGATGGCGACTCCACTGGTCAGCGCTTAATGCGAAAATTCAATTAGTGGCATAATTAGTTGTGGCAAGCGTTGAAGTTCAGATTTTCGGGCGACTCGCGGCGAAGTGAAATTGAATGGATGCCACACACACACACACAATGTCCGTTGATGAACAAAAAATAAATAAAGCTGGGGCTGAATTTTACTGCCATTCTGTCTTTTATGTGATCTTGCACTGCTGTGTCTTTGCGCTTGATTAATGAGCATTAATTAATTCGGGCTAATTTACGAGCGGCCAAATCCACAGAATCCCGGTTCCCAAGTCCCGAAACCCATTTTCATTTGGCAAAACCGTAAGCCCTGCGCTGCGCAGCGCATTGGTGTTAATTAACTAAATGCAACTGCAATAAAATTGATTGTTTTCACTTTGTTTGCAATGCAAATTGCTGCGCCTAATTCCCGCCAGCAACCTGCAACCTGCAATCCCAATCCCAATCCCAATCCCCAGTCGGCGAACCAGGAAAAACGTTGAGGTCAGCCAACCAACGCCGCCACTCGGAAATGCCCCAAAAACTGTTTGGCTCCGGCAGGGATTCGTGATTCGAGTCTCGCTATTCGCTATTCGGTATTCACTATTCACCATTCGCTCGCTGCAAATGACACTTTTCGCTAACATATTCGAGGTCCTGCGGTTCCGCGCAGCCAAATTGCAGCGCCGGCAAATTTAATTAGAGTTTGAGCGGGCCCGCAGACAAATGCGTGTTTGTGCATCGGGATATCTGAAAATCTGGATATGTGGATATCTCAATATGACGGTTTCTGGGCACAGATGCACAGCGCAAATACACAGGGACAGTCGTGCAGCAAGAGACGCCGCAAGCTCGCGAAACAAGGCAAATAACAAGTCACGTTCCAGCGGCTAATGAGGTCATGTGTAAGAGCCAATGACGGATGGAACTAGCCAGGCATGCACTTAGAGAAAATAAAATGGGGCATAGTATTCTTAAGCCTGCGTAGCGACATTCAGTTGCATGAAATAAGTCGATTAAAGCCAGCCTACTGAATTACTGCAACGTGATGAAGCGGATTGCCATATGCCTGCCAACCCTTTTCTCCGAGTGTCTTCCACCATGGCAATCCATAGGCGACAGCAGCCATTGTTGGCCAGGTGGAGGCGGAGCGCCTGCAGACTGTCACTTGGCCAGGCGGGCACGTTATAATAATGACGACGTGCAGCGACGGCAACAAGAGCAGCAGCAGCTCAAATGGAGGTCGTCTGAAGTGCCACCGACGGATATCTGGCTGAATGACTAAAGTTAACACTAACTTGGCAAACAAATAAACATGGAAACAGGGCTGCGACTGGGATCGAGACAAGGAGCAGTGCCAGGACCAGGACCAGGACAATATGTCAACACACATGAGCACTTCGGCTTTATGTGCCGAGTGTGTACATAGGCATATAATTTTACCTTCCGACTGGGGCGCCCCTTAAACTGTTTGCATTATTGTTGCTGGCTGCAGGCTGCGGGTTGCGGGTTGCGGGTTGCGGGCTGTTTGCCCGTCCTGTTTGGGCGCTGCATTACAATTACAATTACAATTAGAAAAGTGTATTTTGTAATTGTATATTCAGTAATTTGCCATGCATGTGCGGCGCACAGATGATGACCCAGGCCATTAACCCGGGTAGCCACTCCTACTCCTGCCTTGGGTACGCCCCAAAAAAAACGACCCGGAAAAACGTCAAGAATGCCAAGGCTTTAACTGGGAGCTGAGGGCCATGCCCACCGTTGATATGATATGATATGATATGGTAATAAATGTTTTAGTTTGCCGCATCCAGCAGGACGTAGCTCACAACGACTTAAAGTTGTAATTCTCCGTTTTAATTCTTCGGGCGCAAGCAGGGATTTTCCAATATATTTTAAAGTTTTCCCAGAAAATGCCAGTATTGGTTGCGAATCGCACAAACAAGGAACTTTTACTATTTGAGCTTAATATGTTACGGATTTTAATTGACTCCAGCAACCTACAGCGTATAATCGTGTCCATAAGAAGAAACTTTAAGAACTTTACATGGTACTTAAAGTGCTTGGGCTAATCAATATCTATGCACACGGCATCTCAACTAACCCAAATGCAAATATGCGACCTCGGCGACCCTCGTTTCAGCAGTTACTTGAACTTAATCCGATTGTTGTGCACCTTCATAAATTTCTTATCGGGTTCCCTCTGGAAATACTTAAGATATTTTTTTGGCACGCTCAGTTTCATTATGCTAATTATGCAAAAAATGCAACTCAAAATCCAATTAATTCTCAAATACATTATTATAGATATTTTCAGCATTTAAGGAGATGGTTGACGATTTTAAATATTTGTAGAGCTTATAATACATTTAAATGGGTCAAGCGAGTTTGATTACACAGTTTTATTAAGGTGATAATGGAGTTGCTGATAGAAAATCGCTTGTAAGAGTCCTTATAACGGAGTCACGTCGCACTTCTAACAAAATTGCGATAATCCGAGCCCAAAGTAGCAGTGGCTGAAAAGCCCGGATCGGCCTTAAAAGTTTCCTATCGGCACACATGTGTGCCGCACTTGGTGTTCGACTTCAGATAGGAGTGCTGGCAATTAAGCAGCCAACTTTTTATGGGCTGGCTTTAATTTGATTGTGGGACTGGCAGCGATACATTTGCATGACAACTACCAGGTGGAAGGACTCATCCACTTGTGGAAGCACGTACGCGCGAGCCGAAAGGAAAACACGGACGCGAATCCGGGATGGGCAATAAAAACATGTGCAAAATATTGCGTATACGCACCGGTGGCAACAATAGAGGCCGGATAATCAGGAAGTGCTGGTGACAGAGCATCAAATTGATTTCTGTGCCTGCCTGGTCGGTAATCGATATCGCTACAAGTAGTAGCAACGTGACTGCTCGCTTGGGCCAAACAATAATAATTCATAGTCCTCGCAAAGGCTTAACGCTTTATCCGGCCCAAGCGACACATTTAAGCGCACTTCCTGCAGCCGTCGCTGATATGGCCCACCCCTCCTTATCCGCCCGTCGCGTCCTTGTCTCTTATCAATATGCACTCGCATTAAGTGAGTTTATATGCGATAAAAGTAGCTCTAGGATCCTCTGCTGGCATTCCCACGCTGTCTTCGTTGGAAACCCACACGATTTCGGGGCAGAGGAATATACATAAGCCGTTCGTCCTCGTCTGCCACCTCGTCTATGCGTTCCCGCCCATTTTTCTCTTTTCATAAATTTTTGAGTGACATTTTTGATGACATCAGAGCTTTATGCCATATGCCCTGCCAGACCCAACTAAAGGCACCTGTCACCGTTGCCAAATGTGGCACGGCATGCTAAAGCGGCAAGTGTTAAGATGTCAACAGGAAAGGGGCGACTCAAACGCTGCCAGTTGGCAAGTGGCATGATGCACAGGCAGCCTTGGGATGGCGTAGTAATAGATGAAAAATGAAGGTGCTATAAATACAGAATATATATGCATGTCTTAATTACAAGTATGTATTTCAAAATTCCCATCTTAGAGAAACGTATTACTAAAACATCTAGCCACATTTTCTGAGTTCCCAGAGAGTTGTAGAATACCAATTTTTTCAGCTCGTGAGCATGTCAATCATAATATTCTGTCAATTATGAACAGCACTTACCCAGAAGTGGCACAAATAAAATATCCACAATAGTTGTGCACTCAACCCTCCTAAATGAGGGCTCAGGATGAGTTGCAAACAACTTGACAAAGTCAATGGCGCTCGAGGACTAATAGGGTCTCCCTGTATCCTTTCACCTTCGCAAGTGTCTGAGGCTCCTTTGACATTGACGCAGACACAGACTCAGGCGGCAGGACGAGGGGTCGGAGGGTCGGAGGTCGCGAGTCTAACAGGATTATCTGCGAAAAGGTTACGCAATGCGTTATCACGTATCATAAAGCGTAATCTCAGGCGCGTGGTTTGTATTTACATGGCCCCTTGGATTGCTGTTTAAAATTTGATGCGTGGAAAGGCGGAGTCTTTGTCTTGCGCCAAATTAAACAAAGTCAAGTGGGTGGATGTGTATCTGTGTAGCTACGCTTAAAGCAACCTTGAAGTTGCTCGGCTGTTGGCGAAAAATCAATTGAGCCTAGGTGAGTGAATCGCGCCCAGCGATTTATTCACTTTTTCACGCGGCAAGGCTAATAAATGGATTTTCGGCGGCAGTGAGGTTTACGGATTTTCGTGGGTGCAGATTCCCAGCGAACTGGAGCTGGAGCTGTCATGTCGCGGCTTGGCAGGGAAAATGCTGCACGATTTATGCGCCTTACACGCTAAGCTCCAAAGCATGCTACATAAGCTGCAGTGGCACTGCACTTGGAATATTTGCTAGCGAGAAGCGAAGGAAGCAGAGGGTATTTATGCTCTCGAAACGATAAACCGATTCAGGCCAATAGCGAATACTAGCGGCCTATGATGAATGAAGGAACTACACACATTAAAGTGGAATCAAGCTATGGTGGATACCAGTTATAGTGGACACCATGCTTCTGTGACCAATATGTATTTATTATCCTTGTTCGAGACTGAATTGGGGTACATTATACAATTGGCAGTACAATTTTTGAATTTTTCCAAGTGCCGAAAAGCCAGCGAGCGACGTGGAAGGCGCTGCCACATATGTTTGGCTGTTTGGTAAGCTGAAATTCAAATTTTTTCACTGCCAAACGGAAAGGGCGCAAAAAGGGGTTTTGGCTTAAATGCGCCACGCCATTTGTCAGCGTAATAAAAATCAAACACACACATACTCGGCGGGGGAAACCTCAAAACCGCTCCACGCAGCTCCGGAGTAGGAATTTGGGGTGGCTTCGGGTCGGGGTGCGAAGGAAGCGCCAGCTATTGGGAATTTATATTGGCCACATTTGTAGCCCTTGGCGGCAGGGCATTACCTTGAGCGCTTTTTGAAGTTTTCGCATTTATTTCACTTCGCTGGCTCGCTTTTGGGCCACCCACTCATTGGAATTGTGTGTGCACTTTACCTTTAATGCGGCACCGTGTCAATTCGACCTTACCCGGCTCGAAGGACCTTCACTCAGCCAACCCGCGTCGATGTCGATGTGTTTTTACGGCGCAATTTATTGCGGCAATCCTCGGCGCAAATGCAAATGCAAATGCAGGAGATTGGAGATTCTACGCGACCGCTCACCGCGCTGTTTACATTAGTTATTACGCTTATTTATGGCATTTTGTGTGCCGCCACTTGACTAGAGTGCCGCGTGGCTTCAAAATTGATGCGCACTCGCGGCCCGCGATTGCCGCTATTAAATTAAGTTTACTGCGCGCGATATGGCCAAGCCTTTTGTCTTTCGTCCTGCCACCGGCAGCTCCGCCAGGAGCGTTGAGAAATCACCAAATAATTGCCGCGCTTACACTTTGTCGCTTATCTCGGGGCAGCTTTTGCAGCAGAACATCACTTGCGAAAATATAGCAAGCCGGGAAAAACTAAATATTCGCTTGCCGAATTAAAACGGAAATCGTACAGCTTCTTACACCTTTCCGTGCTATTCAATTTATTTTGGCCCAGGAAACTGATTTATACTAACATTTGTAGCTAAGTGGAAATGCCGAGTCCTGAAGGGCAGTTTTCTGCGAGTGTAGCGCCACTACAAAGCATCGCTATTCCTATGGGAACGGGGCAGGCAACAAATTACAAATTCAACAAGCGCCAAGTGGACAACCCTCATTAATTTTTGGACCCCAGCTACCCGCGCCCCTCCCTCAGCCGCAAACTTTTCTATTAAAATTAATAATGTTGCTAAAACAAGGAGGCGGCAACAACAAAGTCGCCCACTTCCCCGCGATCTCCTGGCAACGGACGATGTCACATTGAATTTATCAGCAGCGCCATCAATAGGAATTCCACGGGGTTCCCAAGGTGGTCAAAACGGATGGGTTTTATGAGTGTTGGCCAAATGGCCGCGGAAGGTGTAAGGCGATACCTTTCACAGGCGAAACGCTGCGTATTTCAGGTGTTTTACATTGTGGTCAAACTTACTAGATGTCAAATAAGTTCAAAGCCCCTCTTTATTTGTGGTCCAAGTGAAGCTTTTAATTGGGGTTGTAAATTTCCCAAAATGATTTATTTCGACTTTGCAGCGCGCTTAGTTAGAGCTTGTATTGAAATAAAACTATAGGGGCCTTAAATTATTAATTAATGAGTTTGCTTTATCATGAAATTTTTAAAATATTTTTGCTTAAAGCTAGCTTAAATGTACTTTACAGAGATTAGATTTTTGGGCATCTTTACAACTGCAAAATTTAAATTATATTTAATATTACAATTTATTGATTCAACATTTCAAAGCAAGGAAAAAGTGGTACAAAAAACCTTGAGCGGATGAACTTTGAACTATATTATAACAAACTTAACAACTAAAGAGCCAAAAATTCAGTAAAACTAACTTGGGCTACTGAGTGAAGGATAGATAGATAGATAGACGTTAATTTGAAATTAAATTTATTTTTGTTTCGTTTGCTTTATCGTGCTATTTACAAGTTGAAAAATAAAAGGGAAGATTTCCCCAAATCTCAGAACCGTAAAGAATAGTGGGTAGGAAAACTTGTTTGTAAATTAGTAATTTATTTTTAAAGGACAGCTTAGAGTTCCGATTTATAAGCGGATATAATATGCGAATGGTCTTATTTATTTTGTCAGCTGTTTTATTAATATCTTCCTTGAAGATAATCTTTTTATCAAGATGTATACCAATACCAATACCTTCTTTAACTCAATCAACATTTTTAAATGAAGTGTTATTTAACTTAAGTCCATGTGTGTCCCCATTATGTTTATTCATGATGTAATTCGATTTAACAAAAAAGTCCCACCTGCGCCCCTTTAATTCGATTTAAAAATGCAAGCTAACGCATTATGGGCCAGACAAAGTAAATGTAAATACTCTGCCATGGTTATAATATGTTAATTACATAGATGCAAAAATTTTAATGGAATAGTAATGAGCGGGTTGCAGACAGGAAACACCATTTTAATGTGTTATGAGCTCACAGCTTGATATACAAGTGCCAATGGTCTTCTGTTTAATCGAGGTGAAAACAAACAAACAACAGACTCATATAATTTTTGACAGAATGGGATTCTAATTTAAATGGCAGAAAGCACGTCAGTTGCAGGTAACAGTTGTGGCCATGCTTTTGGGGCAACTTCTTGGGAAACCAGCAGCTTGACGGGTTTCCTAGAGGGTTAATTGAGTTTTGAGCTCGAGGACCAGCTTCATGCATGCCAGCTATGCCCCAGACAATAATTCATTTTCCCCGCGGCAACACATTACCCATGTCAAAGGGCAAAAGTCAAAGGCCACCCGCCGTCGTTTGTCTAAGCTGGTAATTGAAACTTACATCCTTGGATTCCGATTCCGGCTGCCTTTGTCGCCGGTGTAAAATAATTAGCATGATGCCACAGCATTCGATGGCTGGGCTACTTCCATATCGCCAAGGTTAGTTCTAGTCTGCCAACGCGCTTTCAAGTAAAGCTAATTAATTGAGTTGCCGTGTTATGAATACTTCATGATGGCGCCCGAATCCAAGATGGGGGCTCGCCAAATAACCGCAGGTAAGCTAACGAAGCTTGCTCCGTGTATAAATATAAATATTTGAGGCAATTTTCAAGTGCGCCGAGGCCCGTGGCCTTTGTCTTTGTGCGTGAGGAGTAAATAGCGCATTGGCAAACAAGCCGGGGAAAGCGGAAAACGGAAGCCAGGCGAACAAGAAGGCCCAAACTGGTAAAGCAATCAGAGAAATTAGCAAACAAAAAATAAGAAAACCCGGCACAAAAGGTTACCAAGACGGGAGGAAGCGGAAATGGCAAGAAGGAAGAACATAACGCAGTGCAACGAATATAAATAATTCAATGTTTCCACTTCACTTGATGGCTTGCTCTTTGTTTGCGCTCTTGCCACTCTTTGTCTGTCGGAAAATAAGCAATTGAATGCTCGGTTAAATGCAAGAAAAATCAATTTTCCAAACAATTTTACGGCTGCCCCTGCCCCTCCCCATCCCATTTGGTTGTGTATTTTTATGCACTTGTCGCCGGCTGCGGGCAATGCTCTTTTTGCTGCTCCTCCAGCTCCCACGCTCCCCTTTCTGCTCTCCACCGGGCTTTGTTTTGCTGAACAACCCGGCAAACCCTGCCCCAAATCCTTCCAAAAGGGCAATCGAAAGCACGGCAAATCAATCGACGAATCACTTGAGTGCGTTCTCCTCCGCCGCCCGAGGAACTTTCTCTACTGCGAATAGGTACTCCTCTAATCGGCTGGAATATCAAAATTATATGATTTCCAGATTCCTTTCGCTATCAATTGGGTTCCCTCAAAGTGGGAATATATTCCAGATCGGGTGCAAGAAAACTCTATCGCTAGGCGCCAGAGAGTAAGCAACCTTGCAAATCTGTTGCATACTTTTGGACACTTTTATAAATCATTTACCTTAAGCTCTAACTTATTGCATCTTTTTTAATCGGTTTTTAAGTGTATAAGCCTTACAAAACCAATCGTAAATTATATATTCAAGCCTATTCAATTTGTAAATTTAAATATTCTCTGAGAAGCGCTTGTCGGGAGCTCGAATATCCGATAAAAGGGTATTTGAAAGGGAATAAGCCCAAGCTGAGCCATCCAACATCATTTCTGTTGGTCTATTGTTGGTCTATTCCCTTCCCGCTGCTCCCTCTTCTTCCCAGAGATTCGTTTTGTTTTGTTTACCCGTCAGTGCGATGCGACCAAAATGGCCGGCTAACGATTCCTCCGGGTCCGATAGCTCGACTCCGGCGGATAGAACGCAGGAGATAAGCATATTCTCTTAGCTCCGCTCAGCTCAACTCAGCTCAACTCGGTTTGGCTAGAAACTGGTTGCGGCACTCAAAAAAATGTATTACCTTTATTTAGCCACTTCATGTGCAGTGCGCTTTTTGTGGCCAACTATTGTGAGGTATGTATGTCCTTCTCTGAAGCACACCTACGTATATATCAGGATCAGGGAGACTATCTGGGAGACTGCCAAGATCCGGACTTTAAGGTGAAATTCCCTAAAAGTATCTTGTTTAGGCACCTTTGTGAAGATCTCTTGATCTTGGCACCGAATTCGTATTAATTGTTGTGATTTTTCCCTGTGTACGAGCTGATTCCTGGTTTCAGCTGCGACTTTGGCCTGAGCTTTCGGCGTTTTAGGCGCTTCAATTGTGTCACGCATGCACGCACGTTGCTTCCGCTTTTCCGGTTGCCGGGTTTGCTATTTTTCCTGCTTCCTCCCTACTTATTTTCCTGCCAGCGCTTTGGGAAAACAACGGCGCGGCCGAGAAAAGCCGGGTACCGTGCCAAAAATGAAAAACAACTGGATGGGGATGGGATGGGGAGGCAGCGACAGACTGGAAAATTTGCATGTTTGGACATGTTGAAATCTTCTTGGGAGTTGCTTGCGGTACGGAGTACGGAGTTCCGAGTTCCGAGTTCCGAGTACCGCGCTTCTGTTTTTCTTCTCGCACTCGATTTAGCCTAGCATGAAAATGAAATTTGCATTTGTCAGTGGCGCTGAAAGGCTCCCCGGGGAGCCCCGCTCGGAAAATGCTCGAAGTTTGCCGGAGTCGAATTAATTTGCGCTCAATCCTTTCTCCAGGTCCAGGTGAGCCCCTGACCACGGGTCATCCAAATGCCCATGGACAACCTACCAGCGTCCACTACGCCCATGAGTCGCCCTTTGTTTTTTGTTTGTCGGCACATTCGTCTCAAGTGTGCGCATGCATTCGACTAAGTGGACCAGTTTTCCGGGGGAAAAGCCTGGCCAAAAGCATTGTTTGCCCACTAAAAAAGCCTGAGCGGAAAAAGATGAAACAGAGCAGGAAGCAGATCACATATAGAAACACGTGTTATTGCGTTTTAAAGAGATTTGCATGCAGCACACTGGACCATAAATGGAAGAATATCAACGAATGAAAGAAACATTCAGTTTACATTTCACTGGCCACTAAGAAAATTTCCGTTTAAGAATATTGAGGCTGCTCCACCACTTTTAGATTCCATATCTAAAGCAAGAATTATTTCGAACAATTTATGTACATGCATAACATGCCAGGATATTTAATAAATATCAAGTCAAAGAGTTATTTGCTATGATGTGCATTCTACACTGAGCTTAAATTGAGGTGGCTCGTTCATGAATAATTCTAGCTGCATATGAAGGGCTGGCCCAAAAGACATTGCAGACTGCCCAGAAGCAGCTAATGCTAATAAGCAGCCAGAAGTTCTGCAATTGGTTGACATGCATCTGGGGCTATTGCCATATCGCAAGCGGAAGATGCTAAGCAAATTTAAGGCGGGCAATCGCCCGAAGGTCATGTTGTCGTTTCCTGCGGCAGCAGCAGTGCCAGAAGTGGCAGCAGCAGCAGCAACATGAGCAGCAGCAGCAGTTGGCAACGCACACAGCTGACACCGGATGCCCGGGGAAGCTCGTGCCACAGTTAAAAGTTCAATTTGCGCAATAGCGGTAAAGGCATTTCCACCCAGCCAACCACGCCCGCCCACCACCGCCCACACATCCTCGAAGGGGATCCACTGAAGCGAAAGGAAGAGGAGCTGGAACCCAGAAGCAGCATCAGCAAAGGAAATTTTTCGTTAAATTATTACTTTCCGTTTATGCAAAGCATTTGAGCGCACTCACTTTGCTTTAACGCTGCTTTGTGGTTATGTTTTCTGTTGTGCCCCAAACAGCGTCCTGCGAACAGTTGCGTCCAAGACAATAGTTCCGGGCTAGTAATAGACCCCTTAGCTCAGCGGGAGGAAAATTATGGGAGTCTGCATGGAGGAAATATTATTAAAGAAATGCCGACTATGTTACCCGTGATCAGAGCCTTAAAGGACCTTAAAGGACTCACTTGAACTTATTATTATTATTATTCCCTTACCAGACGCACCCGAGTGTGCTTAATACATGTTATATGTGGCAGAAGGCGACTGTCTATCCGGACTGTGTGCGAATTAGTATGTGCGACAAGCAGGGAAATTGCAATAGCATCTCATGATGCCACTAAATGCAACGGCGGCGCCAGCGACAGCAACAAGGAAAAAGTTCATTTGCTGCATTTGCAAAAAATGTTCTTGTAGCCGAGTTGGGCTGTCTGGGGAAATGAGGGGTGGAAAAGCGGCGGAAAAATTAAAATAGAAAAGGGGGCACGCTGAACACACAACGGCAGCTGTGGCACACTAACTGAAATGAAACGAATCGTAACGTGGAAATTGCCGGCAACGCCACTGTGTGAATGCATTTTAAAGTAAACGCCTCGCTTTTGTCATTTTAATTTTGCGGATTTTCCCGTTTTCATTTCATGCCACCGTCTTCTGCTCCTCCGCTTTTCCTCAAGGTTAGGCTGTATTTTAATTGAAAATGTTCTGGCAACTGCCAAATGACAAGCTGCTACTGATACTGCCACTTACAAAAGATGTCGCAGTAGATATTTAAATGTAATTCCAATGTACACGTATGACTGATTTACTGTAATTTTTAACAACCATTAAAGTATTCCGCAAATTGTTAAGTGCAAGCAATTTATATAAACCACAAGTAGTTTATAAACATCTTCCAAAGGCAATCATTTTTGGCTTCAAAGGATACTTTACCCGCTTTTGTAAAGAGCCCAGCTCCGAACTGAACTCCAGTCGAGTTCACCAGTTCACCAGTTCACTTGGCCCGCACATGTTGGCCATTTATCTTGCTCAAGGTAATAAAATGTCTATAATTAGTCATTTAATATACAGATTTCCGCTCTGCGTCAAGGGGCGAAAACTTTTGCAGGCTGCTACTTCCGGGAAATAGGAAAAGCAGGGGAAAAACCCAAGCAGCACCCATCGAGAATTGAGCACAAAGTTTTTCCTCCTGCTCACATGTGGGCGGTGCCTGTTTGCCGGGGTGGAGTAATTTAAGTACGGCGAATGATAAACTACTAAGCAGCGGACTAGCCGACGACTTGGGTTGAATCCCTAGTCCTGCCTCCTGACTGCACGGCGATCCTAAATAATGTGCAATTAAGAGCTGCTCGCCTTAGTGTTCGACCGCACAATTTGCTGCCAACTTCTGGCCAGTCCACTAAATACTTACAGGGCGTATGCAGGCACTGAGAAAAAAGTCGTTAAATTATTGAATGGCACGAGGAACCAGCTTTTCTTACTAGGGGAAATGTAAAAAATAAGCAGCAGTAAACTATTCAGAGTTGTGCCTCACTTAATAGAATACTAAAAAAGGTCGCAAAATTTTAATTTGAAACTGGCATTTAATGGCATTTAAATATATACAACAGAAAATATTGGTGCGAATCGTTGGTGCAATCTTAGATAAATGCATAATAGGTAAATAGTTCCGCAAGCTGAACTGAATTAAATGAAATTAAGCTAGTCCAGTGTTACACATATATTTTCTTAGTGTTGCTATTATGTGTGGATGTGTGCACGTGCAACTTTTCGAGTCTGTGTGTGTGTTGGGCACTTTTAACGTAATATGCTGCCGCTTGCCTGCCTGAGCTATGAGCATTTTTATAATAAATCTTGGTGCTTCCGTTTTTGGTTTGCAAACTTCCTGTTGGCAACGTCTTTAGTAGCCGGCGGTGGCAGACAGAAGGACAGCGGAGCAGAGGAGCAGAGGAGCAGAGGAGCAGAGGAGCAGATAGTTGAGGAGCCCAACCCATGCCGACGCTCTGCGACTTGCACGCAACATATGGACTGCGCTGTATCTGTATCTTTGGCTACGTATCTGGCTGTGGGTGTGCAGCTGCGGCTGCAGCTGCCGCAGCAACTTCGGGGAGAAATAAATCTTTAAGTTTTTGCTTTATTGCAGTTGTCCGACTCAGGATCTCACCGACAGCCAGCCTGTGCATCGATATGGCCAGAGATTGTATCTGCCACGCTTTAAGACATTTACATAATCCACTGTTTCAACCTTTTCGTAGTGACGCACGCAGTTTTATTGCCCATTGTGTGTACTTGTAGCGCGGGCACTTTAACGAGGTCCCAAATAAATTTTAATGTCCTTTAAATGATTTGCTGGGTGGCCGCAGAAAGGGCCTGATCTACGGCCCATCACTCCCGCTGACACCACTTAATGGCCAATATTCTACGTGTTTACGAGCCCGCTTTGCAGGCTCAATACCCGACTTAGTGTGGTATTCAAGTCCAACCAGGCGGTGAGAGATCCTTCATAAATACTCGGCTTGGCCAGAACATCTGCAGTTGTACATGACACGTTGAATACACTCGCTGGCTGTGAATAAAGCCTTTGGTGGGGGCGAAAAGCTGAAAGGAAACAGAAAGTACACGTGGAAAATCAACAAAAGCTAGACGAAACAGAAAAGTCGAGTTTAAATGTTTCTTTGCAACTGCGAGTGAAAAATGCAACCATGCCGTCTGTGCACAGACATATTTCTGCTGTCTGCTCTTCGACTTTTTTTTACCATTTCTTTGCACTTATTGCTTGATATTTCTGCAGCATCCGGAAAAAATGTATTCCCCGGCCCATTCAGCTTCAGATTTCCAGTGGTAACGACATTTTTCAAAGAGATGCCACCAATTGTGGACTAAAATTCTCATTTTTCCTGGCCCTCAGTCGTTCGACACCTCGAACATTCAACTGCCACTTGTCATAGGTATAAACTAACCTCGAGAGGGTCGTTAAGCAGTCTGAAAAGTTTCATTCCACAGAAGTCCTGATTATTTGTTTTAATTGTGGAGATACCCAAAACTTGGCATGGTGGGAATTTAAAGGTGCAAGTGTGTTTTCTATGATTGCATAAATAAATATTTCAAAATTTCTTTTCGGGCTTCCTATTTTAAAGCAAATTAGGTGATTAATTTGCAATAATGTATTAATGTCCTCCTCGACCATTTCACCAGGCAAAAGGGATAATAATGACGGTCATAACATATTTATCCTTTATTGTACACCTTGAGCACTTCCACTTCCTCCGCGTCGGCAGTGGATGGATCAAAGCGTAAATTATAAAATATTTTAATTCAAAAATCTGGCCCGGCTTTGAAGGTCTTTCCCTGACCAGCCGGGAGGGTCCTGGTCCGGAATATCCTGTTTGTCAACCAGCCAGCCCAGTTTCGCAGACTTTGTCTCCGCGGTGCCTGAGTTATGGCTCGTGGCTGTTTTCGAAAACAAAATTAAAGGCAACAAAAACATCGAGCGGGCGGGCGGAACAAAAATTGAAAAAATTGTAATGCAAATTTAATTAGGTTTTAAGTGCCTCGCCCAGGCAAGGACATCGCAGGCGCCGCTCTTGTTGTTTCTGCTGTGTCTTCTCAAATATTTACATGGAGCGCGGCGGAAACAACAGGCAAAAAGGTTGGCCATTCCAGGACCATTCGACCTTCGCCGAAAGGGAAGGTAATGAAATTTTTCGCGCCGAGTTTTGAAACAGTTTAAAGTTATTACGCCCGACTACGTGTCCGTTGGCGGGAAATTGATTTTCCAAGCGCCGGCTTTAAGAGGGATTCCGGATGAGCCGGCACCTGGGCACCTGGGCACCCCGCAAATATTTGAGCATTTTAGATATAATATTTACCTCAGTTCTTCGGCCTGCAAGCCGAAAGCTAATTAGCGTCACCCGCATCGCATGCAAATCGAAGCGCGAACAGAGAAATCCAATTGGCTTATTGTCTGGCGAAAGTTAGTCAATGAAGGTTTTTGGCGTCCCGGCAAATATGCAAATATTTGCTCAACTTTATTAAAATTCATTTTTGTCATTCACGGCGTGGGCGGCAACTCTTGACAATAATTTCGCCAACTTGCTACTTCCAATGTGGGCACGCAGGCATGCAAGGAATTTGTGTGCTAAGCGGCAATAATTGCAAATTCCACTGCAGCACACACCCCCACATACACACAAGCACACACACACACATGCCCAGGGAGCAGGACTCCAAGGAGGCGGTAAACTTTTGCTGTCTAACTGTCGGCAAATCGCAGAGCCGGCGAAATCTTTGCCAAAATGTTTGCCATAGGCATGCTGGCAAAAACTTTCGAGCTCTGGCATAAGTATGCTGCGGCTTTTTATATGGCCGCAGTGCATGCGGCTGTGTAAATTGCACACATTGTAATCTATGACACGCCCACAACCGCACACGCACACACAAAAGGGGGCGGCGTAATTAAAACTGATTAACAACAGCTGAAATCCCTCCATAAATGGAATAATGCCAGTTTAATGCCCATTCGCTTGGCTTCAATTAGTGCACCGAATCAGAGATATTTTTCTACCGGACGCCAGACTTTTCATATGTACAGTGAAACCTCGCACGAACGCATTTCTGCTTCCGGCAGTTCAAAATTTTTTTCTTGCAACCCCAATATGCCACTCATTATTTCGAACGCTGATAGCAAATTAAGTTAAAAGAGTGTTCTTTGAATCTTTTGGTTGCAACTGCAGGCAAGCCACAAAATGTAGTGAATTTTTAATTGTTGAACTCAGTAGTCAAGTCATAAATTTCTAACTGATAATGCATTAGGTGCATAATTAAAACAAAACAGCAGTGAAACACAGCTAATTACAATTCGAATTTAATAGGAGCATATTGCGATATAGAACGATCCTCTAATGAAGCATTACCCTCAGTGTGTTCAAAAAGTTGAATTTAGAAATAAAACGGTTTTGGAATCGACATTATAAATACTGAAGGTATACATATTATGTATATTCTGGTAAAATCTAGAGTGGAAAAGTCCTTAGAGCATGTAGAAAAACTCCCTGCCATGAAATTGTTTTTCTGCAAACAGTAAGTTGAGTTTTTTGGAGTATCCCGCATGCTCTTTTTGCGCTACATTTGTTTTTCGCGTCGCTTTTTATGAAGCCACTAAATTATGCGGTGCACAGCTTGGCCAGGACTGTCAATTGCCGCCATTATCATCGCTGGCGCGAATTCACGCGCACAAAGCGCTCTTGGCCAGAAAAAAGGAGACCGCAGTGAGTTGATAGACATTCCGCTCAGTAGTCAAGCAGCGGAAACGTTACGTATGCGACCCGTGAGCCTGCCAGCAAACATAACTAACAGTTCAGTGCACACACTTTGCTCCGACTCTCGATTTTTGGGTCTTGGAGCACCGAGCAGCTGCTCCAATTGCGACGTGGGCCAGGCGAAAAAAGGATGGCCAAAGGTGCCAATTGTTTGCTGGTATGCGGGCACGTATGTGTGAATTTATCGGTTGACATGACAATGCAGCTGCAAAATGCTGGCGTCGAACAGCACTCCAATGTGCTGCCAGCCAGTGCCGGAGTGCCAGATTGCCAGAGTGCCATGGCTTCCCAGTTCCAGGACCAGGTCCTGGCGCACGACCAGTGCCAGTGCCATTGCCGTTGCCAGCGGCCAACTACTCCGCCGGGCTGCCAACTACCTTGTCCGACCGCCTATTCCCATCCCATTCCGCACATCCGCACATGCTCACTATCCTGACTCCTTGCTATTCGATCCCTCGTGTACGAGACCACCATTAGGTGGGATGGCAGATCTGGGCGAGCTCGCTTGTACTTTATGCCTCGACTAGTTCTGGAGTCCGAAGAGTCGCTTTTCCAGCCACGGGCGTTAAAGGGGTGGATTAAGGAATTACAAATAGTTGTTTAACTACATTACAAGGGAAAAACTTTGTAAGTTGGCACAAACCCTTCCTATTTGAGTGATGGAAACCATTCCTTGAGACCAGTTAGCACCACGGCTGTTCATAATATTTTCCAAATAATTTGAAATATCTGCTCGTCAATGGACAGCCATTTGTGCCATTCGAATCAGTCGACCCTCGCCCAGGCTTTCGTCCTGGCCAAGGCAACTTTGTTGGCAGCGAGGGCGCACACCTCTAATGCGACCTCAACGTAAAATAATTGCTGACCAAAGTGCACTCAAATGCAGACACATGGCCACACGTGATGACCAATGCACTTCGGGTCAAATGTACACAGTGCAAACGAGTGGAACGACGACGACTTTTGTGGAACGAAAAAAACGAAAATGGTTGTGGGGGCCGTAAGGCGCCGGCAAGGTCCTGTTGCCCAACTCGTTATTCTTACTTTTACGGTCAGGTCGGTTTGAAGAAAAGCCGGCTCTGTAATTGATGTAATCCCTGCCATCCCGGGCATCAAACTACACAAGGCTGCGAACTGGAGGTCCTTGTTTGTGCGGTCAGGATCTGGAATCCTGCCAGTTGATTCACATGCCTCGGCACTCTGGCACTTTGGCACTCTGGCACCTGCCCTTTGACCAGGTTCCTGCAGATTCCTGCGCTTAAAGCGACGAGTTCCTTTGCCTTTAAGCACCCAGGCCACACACATATTCAAATATCGATTGGCGGGCCATGCCATGAGTGGGAAATCAATAAGCGAACACCCACTCATCTGCGACAAGGCCGAAGGTCAATAATAATGTACAAGTAAACTGGCAGCGGTGTGGCAGCCTGTCAGCTTGTTGTTTCTTTCGTTGTTTTACGGGGCCAACAAAGAAGCAAAAGTATTTGCCATTGTGCCACTTTTGTGACTGCTATCATGACTGTCACGATTGCTCTTGGCCCTGGCATTTTATTTATCATGTCGGAATTGAATTTGTGTTTGTTGACTCGGCCCGTCAATTGACATGCTAATTGCGCGCTTCCTCTGAAGGATCAGAGCGAATGAAGCGGCTCTAATTGCAGGCTATGCAAAATTTAAGCGCAGAAAAATTACTTTGCTAATTACGCGAGGAAAGTGCGAGGTGTAGTCGGAAAATGGGCTAACACTTCTCAACCAGCTGCATCAAAAATGCAGTCCTTGGCTGAGAATCTTAGGATTGTGCACTGGAAAAGATAGCTAGCAGACTGTAGGAATGTATTTAAATTCATCACTTTTTGGGCTTGGTACTAATTAAATGAGTCTTTATTATTTAGAGGAGAAATATGAAGGGCCTTCAGACATTTTTTCCTTAGTGTGGTAACCAAACTCCCCTTCCCCCCCATTGCTTGCGAATCTGAAAGGCGAAAATTGAACAAAAGACTTTGTTTGTTTTTCAACTAAATTAGTGCAAATAGTGCAAAGACACAGAAACAGCTGCACACACGCACAGTGGCACACAGTGGCGCCACAAACAAAACGAGGGCGTGGCACCTGAGAACGTGAGAACCCGAGGCTGAGAATGAAAACTGAGTGGGAAAAGTGAGGATGAGGCTGCAGCAATGCGACTTTACCTTGTGCCACTTAGGCACTACGGCAGCGGCGGCAACAATGCCACTGGGCTGTTGTTTTTAGTGGCATTCACTTGCCGCACACACACGCAGGTGCTCATGTGAGGCACGCAGACACACAGACACACCGATGTGCGTTGGCATTGTCTGCCGTTTTGCTAGCTTGCGATTTTGGCGCTCGAAAGTATGCTACGCTGGCCATTAACTTTCATCTCAATTACACACACACGCGCAGAAAGTCTTTCAGACTTGTAAAATGCAAAATGCAGGACTTACTGCGTTTTTGGTAATACCTTCAGTCTTATGAACAGCTCGTTAGCTTAAATCACATTGCTTGGAAAACTCAAAGGCATCAATTTCATTCTTTGATTGCTCGAGTTAAATAAGATCTAATTTGTTGCCGTGCACGCCTTGAAAGACGCTCACACACGCTCGTTCGTATGTGCATGCGTATTTATTTAAAGAATTTTCCTGCACCCAAGACAACAATAACAATGCAACAGCAGCGACTGACGCAATGGCACGTTTATGCCACACGTGACCTGCTTTGGCTCCAACTCGCTCCAGCTGCAGCTTTCGGCCAGGGTCGACATCAGTGGCTGCCTCACAGTCGCACGCTATTTTTACAAGTGTCTACGGTTAAGTGCTCACACACACACACACACACACACTCGTGTACACAATCACACTCACACAAGCGGCCATCCAGGACCTGCAGAAATTACCATGCTCAGGACTCGTTGTCGCTGGCATCCCTGCGGTTGTAGCGTGAAACGAGAAGAAAAACTTTGGCGCTCTCTTAAACAACAACACACGCACACACACACTCGCACACACACAAGCAGACCGCCAGCGCAAATAAGAAGAGAAAGATGAATAAGCCAAAGCGCAGCAAAAGCGTTGCCGCGAAAGTGGAACGTGGAAAAAGGCAAGCAGCCCAAGTCAAGTAAAGCTAAGAAGCTGCCGTGGTCTTACACTGAAAGCAAAGTAGCTTAGCTATGATTTAAAATTGCAATATAGGCGTTAAGGCACACCCACACACCCACATGCATGATACAACATTGAATCATCATTGCCTGCTGTTAATCCGATTTTTAAGGATTTGCCCATTTTCGAACTTTCGTTTGCTGCAATCCCCTTTGGCATCTTATTTCTTGCAGTGCACCGAAGGATTTCATTATGCGCATTTTCTACAACTTTTTGGAGCAAGGCGCGTTAGCATTGCATACTCTTAGGCGCTGATACCGCTGCCTCCTTGCGCCGCTTGCGCCGCTTGGGCTCCTTGGGTTTTGTGCCGAGCTTTTGCGCAGACACTGAAATGCAATTTGCATAAGTTTCACAGCTTCTTTCGTTTATATAGGGCGAGCGGGACGTGTTGGCAACGGCGACTTTTCTATATAAATATAAATACTATGTGCATAACCCAAGTGCGCCGAACGACGTGCCGCAGTCAGTATGTGCCATCTATCCACTCCCTGCATCTGTATCTCAGTGTTTGCCTTGGTGCGTGCTAAGTATGTGTTGCCTAGCTGTTGGCAATTTTCATAACAAAAAAGTGCGGGAAATCGTGGAAAAGGGTCGACGGGGAGAGGCGGCGTGCAGCAAAATAAAATTTGTGTTTGTTTTCTACTCTCGCCAGCATAAAAAGTGAAATGACACTGGGTGGCTGTGGCGCAGGAAAACGTTACCGAACCATATAGGATCCAGCGGAAATCACCAGGAAATTCCCATTCGCTTGTTAAGATGTTTGCTGTGCTTTGGTGTTTCTCCTCTGCTTGGGGCAAAATGTCGTTAATGTAGGTGAAGGTTCACGCTGGAAAATCACTCGATATTGCAGATACGGTACAGCTTAAACTATCTATTCTAGGTATTGTAAAAGTTCCTTAGGGTTCCTAATCAATACCTATCAATGCCAGCCTATTACACAATATTTTGCAGCATTGCAGATATTTGCTCTTCATTGTATCTTATAAATGTATGTATAACTATGAAATCTTTGAAGTTACTGTTGGTTGGCTTTTGGGCTTAGAAACAAAATACCTAATACAAAGTTCCTTTAAACTATTAATTCTATGGTATTTTTATTTGAAATTCACCATAATGAGGTAACCACAGTGACATACAAAATCAAAATAATTCCATTGGACAAGCCAAGCCAAACTAAAGACAGCAGCTACCCGTCTTGAAGAACACGAAAGGATTAAGTTGTTCGCAGTCCCTGAAATCAATTTGCTAAAAATAGCTTCGCCTTTGATTTGCACTAATAATCCCAAATTGACCTATTTCTCCGCCCGCACGAACTCAGGCACATATTAACCCGGCGGCACACACGCGACTGGATGGAGTGGCATTTGTCTATCCGAACCGAGCTGAACTGAACTGAACTTAACTGTTGCCGCTTGTGGCAGCCCAATCCGGTGACCTCAGAAGCAGCTTGCCACCTAAGCCGCAGCACGCGCCACTTTGTCCAAAACCCAGTTGGTTGGCAGTTGGTTTTGGCTGCCTGATTCGTGGTCTGCGGATGGGCCGGGATTGGAGCGCCCCAGCCATCGCATCCGCGAGTCCCCAGTGGGCGCCCCAGGCAAATCACTCATTGCACACTTACGCTTGCGCGCCGCTGACGCTGACGAGCGGCGGGATGATGGCGCTGCAAAGGAGGAGCAGCAGGAGCAGGCAGAGGAGCAGAAGGAGGCGGCGATGGGGCGCATATCACAAATTATGTCAATTTGCTGCAACAGCCCGCGCGCCTTTGGGACTCTGAGGCAGTGACAGAGCAGGACCGGTACACTGGGAGAAATGCTGTGCTGCGAGGGAAAGCGCATCAGCAACACTTGCTGATTGGCACCACCTCCAAATCGGGAAATGCCGTTGGTTCACTTAAATGCTGGTTCCCAATGCTGTCAATCAACTACGTAGCTTTCGCTCAGTGTACGGACCTCACCCAACTGAGTCTGCTCGTCGAGCATTTGACATCTTACATGGGAATTACAAACGCACGAAAATTGCTACCATGCATGGCCCACTCACCAATACAGCTGTAGCTGCCCACCAACACTCATGCACTCATACACGATGTACACGTGTATGTCTGTGTGCGTGTCTGTCTGCTTGTCCGTTTGTCATTCGGTTTTCCTGCGTGGGCGAGTGTTTTTCGGTGGGTGGCGCTGGGTCGGCGTTTTCATGTGCAAATTTCTGTAGTGTGCCATAAATTATCCGACTGGGAATTGCTTTTCTATAAAACGTGCGCATATTAAATAAATGTCAACAATTTTTGGCATCGTCTGCACTTGGAGCACTGGCTACCCTGCGCTCCTCCGGCGCCACATTTTTATTCCTTTCGCTCGTTTGGCGGCTGCCGAAATTAAATTACGCGTAACACGATTGTGGGGCTCCCTTTTGGGTATTAATGAGCACGGGGCTGCAAAATAGGTCCATGATGGATGTGCTCGAGTTTCTGGATTCTGACAGCTGGACAGGTGAGCAATTGGATTTTCAATTTTGCGCTAAGAAATCGATTCGATGAGTGTGTCGGTCGTCAAGCGCTGGAAAATATCTCTGGCAAATGTTCGCCTGATTTGCGTGGGGAATTCAAAGGATATTCAAATTTCTTGGCCATTTTATTGGGCACACACGGGAAATTTGGTGGCACCAGGCACGATTTATACTGGATATGTTTGCCTACTGTCACTTTAGTTTACTGTACGTCACAGCCCAATCCTTTCCTAATCAATTTATGGAACTTATTGGCTACTCCTCGATGGCTATTAATGTTTTATTCAGCCCGCTGATTAATGGCCATGCATTTACAGTACCAGTTTCTCGTATTAATTTACGACTTGTGGAGTCGGAACTAACTAAACATCCGACACCCGCCCACTTCCACCCGCCACCCTGCGATCCTGCTCACGCCAAAGGACAATTAGGGGCTTTAACTTGATATCAGCCGGCTGCCTTTAATCCATTGTCATTCCGCCGGATTGATTGGCCGGAGTGGGGAAATCGGCGGACCAGATTGGATTGGGAACTCCAATCCTCGCCAGCCTCAAGCGACGACGATGCCCTTAGCATTTATCTATTGCCAGCGGCATCAATTGGCAGTTTAAATGCAAAAGATGAGGCCGTTGAAGTCGGTTGAAATCGCAGACCGGCCATCGTCATCACCATTGTCGACGTCATCGTTGTCGTTAGCTCCAATTTGGCATTAATATTCCCACTCACGTACTTGGTTGTGATTATGCGAGTACAACGATGAACGTCAGCGGCTATTGCGGTCGAAAGGAGCTGTGTGGTTGAAAGGATCTGGGCGGCTCCTGGGTGGTGTGTGGTGGGTGGTGGGTGGTGGGTTGGCTGCCTTGAGGTTGTCGTGCGGCTGCCGCCTTGCGTGCTCCGCGTTGGGGACGGCAGTCTCGACGTGACACTTAAAAGGCAGCGTTTTGTTGACATTTGCTATGAAATCGACGAAGGAGTCGAGTCGCAGTAATTGTGGCAACACCCCAGAAACTCAGCCCGGGCCCACGGCAAAAAGAACATTTTCATATTGTGTTAATGACTTTGGCAATAGTTTTGTCATGACATTTCAAAGGAGCCACCCCACCTGTCGTTTCATTCAATTGCATTGGGTGGAAACGGTAATGATACACCCAGGGAAAATGAGTTAAGGATTACAAGCCAAACTTGCAGTCATTCGGACTAAAATCATTCGGACTAAAATAGCCGCTGTGATATAAGTTGCCTGCTCAATGTCATAAAGAAAATAGAGTAAAGATTAAATATGTGGTATAATTATGATAAGGTCTTAAATTAATAGTTGATAAGCAGTCCAATATAATTGTTACACGTAGGTTTTTGCCTCGAAATCTAAGCTGCACTATAAATATTCTAAAATAAATAGTTTTGTATTTAAAAACAAAAATTAATATCGTTAGTTTGTGCATTTTTAAATGACAACATCCATATGACCCGTATTATTTCTCAAAGCCTTCTATAATACGAGTAATTAAAGTATCTTCTATTTGATGGCTTTCGTACGTGCCTTTCCAGACCACATATGATTATTTTACCGCAGTGCACTCATAATTGTGTTTCCCTCCCCTTTCAGTTTCCACAGTGGCCGTGGAGGCCGTTCTGGGACGAACCGCATCCTTGCCGTGCGACATCGAGCCGGAGGCGAAGGACGACCGGGTGTACATGGTGCTCTGGTTCCGTGAGAGCGCCGGAAAGCCACTTTACAGGTAAGCAGGAGCCCCCATCCGAGGCAGTCGAATTTGAATTCAGGTTAGCAGCCACTTGCTAATTTTATAGTCTCTTTGAGATTCCAAGTAGGTGGATGTGGATGTGGAAGTGGATTTCTGTCTATGCGGTTGACAGGAGTTCCGCCCTTTTCGGGATGGCCAACTGAGTCCGTATTCCGATTACCTTTGATTTATCAGGTCCACCAAAGGCAACTCCCTCCACTTACGCGACCCGACAGCTTCATGAGAAATGGCAGCAGTTCATAATTTTCAAATAATTTATTATTTTAATAACATCATCAATATCAACACAACTGAAGTCTGCTCGGCTGGATATTACACTGGGCGGAGGATTGGACGATAAGTGATATATCAACTAAACGGGAATATCAACTTGAATAGGCCGCACGCGAAACAATCGCAGATTGCTTATGCCAAACTTAAATAATATTGAAGCTTTTCTTTTTACCCCTTTGAGTTAGAAGATATTTTTTTCGAGTGTGCTGCCGCACGAGCCTAGTGCGGGAATTCGGGCCAGGACATGGCTGCAGGAGTGGGTCAAAGCAAAACAAAGCAACGGTATGGCAGGCAGGCCAACCTGGGCGACTTTGGCTCATATATTAGCCGCAGGACCCGAGGCAAAGGACATCCTAGGTGAAAAGCGGGGCAGCAAAATAATGGTGTCCAAAGTGAAAACTGTTTTTGGTGGCAACTTTGATTGTGGGCCAGGGCGGAAGGAGCTCCACGCCCATCCACACCCACGTCCCGCGGCGACGTACTCGAACTCCTGCTGCTGTTATTTATAGAGCTCGCTGGCGAACGTGTGCTTAGGTTTAATATGTTGCACATTATAAGCAGACATCGATATCCTTTAGCCTTGTCAATTTTGCTTACATGTGCTTCCTTTTCAATATGCTGCCGGCGGGTGGACGGGGCTTTTCGGCACTAGGGACAAGGACACCAACGTCGACATGGATATGGATACATGGATACATGGATACATGGATACATGGATACATGGATTCGGATGCGGATGGGGATACGAATACAAACGCACGCGTATCTTAGGGCGAGCGCGAACTGTTCACGAACCGTGTTGCCCAGCTCCCTGATCCTGGTCGCTGTTGTTCCTGCCACTTCGTGCACTCAATTGGAAGCAATAAATTTCAGAGCAGACAAAGAGGAAAATATGAGCGAAGGAGGTGAGTGCTTGGACCCGGGGAAACAAACAGCAAAACAAGAACGGAAAACTAGAAAAATGTGGAAAACAATAATGTCGCAAAATTTCCGACTTTATAACCAAAAATATCCGAAAGTGATTCGAAGTCGATTTCCCTTGCAGGACAAGCCGGTGCACATAGAGAAAGGAAAACAAGAAATATAAATGAAATTGAAGGAAATAAATAACACTGGCGAAAGCAGGAACAACAAAAGCATCTGCGCAGCCGAAGGACAGCATTCCAAGGCAAAAACTCCAGAAAGGACTTGGCTGCGGCGCAAAATTGCCAGCTCTGCGTGAAATCGAAGGACACGGAGCGGCAGCTGAATGGGGCTTAGGAAAGAATCAAAACCAAAGGCTAAAACCTAAAAGGCGCCGAAATTGAAAGCAGCATGTGAAGGGCGGCAAAATGGGGCCGGGGTAAATAGGGCACCGAACGGGTCCCCCAAGGGTTTTCCCGATAGTACACCGAGCGAAATTCCTAGATCTAAGGCGACATGTTGCATGTCAGTCAGCACAGTACTATTTAAACAAAAATGGCAGTACTCCACATATGACGGACTGATATCCTTCAGTAGCTCGGTAAAAAATGAGCTCGGACTCAAGTTATCACTCAATTTTTAATGATGAACTGAATCCAATATGGAAAATGGAAAATATTCCCTTCATCTGATAGTTTCCAAGCCCGTAAATTGCATTACCCAGCTGATCCTGATGTTTCCCCAAGTGTCGAGCAGAGCATCCTCTTTGTGGACCAGGCTTTGCAACATTTCCAAAGGCACGTCACAGCTGGCAGCCTCACCTAAACACCCACATCCACGCCCACTCCCACACACCAAATACCCTGTGGAAAGTGCTGTCTAGCAGGTCTCTGCGTTTGACAGCTTTACACCCGGATACAAAGCAAAAGCTGAGCCCCGAACAAAACGATGTCCTGCCCAGGAGGCTAAAAGCAAAAATATTAAAAATTATAATGTTAACTTTTGCTTTGTTGTTTGACTGGCCGACAAGCAGACAGTTTTTTAGGGTTAGGCTATTTCGGGTTTCGGGTTCATTTTTATGGCCCGGATAGCTGGCCGGGATTTGTTTTTGCCGACTTTGACCCTTGAAATGCGATTTTCATAAGATTTTTATACATTTATTTGTTATGAATCGTGGGCAATATGGGGACACAGGTCAGGGGGCGGCTGCTTGCCCTTCCATTATTAAAATTAACATTTGCCATGACAGCCACCTGTAACGAGCGGCGAACGGGAACGGGAAGCTCTGTGGGTCGACAGGCCAACTGTCACGTTCAATATTGCAGGCCGTCAATGGCATTGGCATCCGCCTCCCATCCACTTCCATGCCCACGCCCACCGCCCCCGCAAAGCCCCATAACAAACAAAAGGCAGATCGAAATGGGCATGGCTGGAGCGATACAAAAGACAAGCAGGAATGATGCATCCGCCGAGTGCCTTGCGATGGGGACTCCCGCTGGGATCAAGCGAAATGAAGCAACGAAAATATATAAAATTAAATTAAATGAAATTACTGCCTGGCACTTGATGAGCGGCTCAGGTGGAAATACAAGTGTATTCATTTATTCAGGTCATTACCGGAAATTTAAATCAATAACGAGTAGTAATGAATAGTAATTCGTGAATTAAGACGACCTTGTTATGACCTGGTTATAATCTCTTCATATTCTTGGTGAAATAAACTTGAGTTCCGCTGGATATTTTTTTTCTGCTTCTGTTATCAATATATTAGGCAAGTCCAAGTGCGCGGAACAAATATGCCCCGTGCCTGGAGCAAGCATTCCACCTACGGCGACTTTAAGGGGCCACAATCAAGGTTAATTGATTTTTAAAGCTCACCTGGGCGCCCGGCTGCTGGGCGCGGGTATCCGTAGGTTCCGTGGCATGAATAATTAAATTCGCCGCGGACTGGATGGGTCCGCGTCCGCATCTGCTCCACCCGCAGCCGGCGCCACTCGGCGGAGGACTGGCTGTCAAAAGAGGATAATCTGAGTGCCACGCTAACTGCCATAATCGCCGCCAGCCGCCCATAAATACAGTCGGCGGGAAAATCCGGACGGAGGGGCCAATCGAAAGTGCATTTACTACCAAAGACCGGCTCGTGTGGATTGGGCGGCGTATCTGGCTGCTTGAGGAGCGGTCCCGCAGAAGTAATAAGCCACAAAATGGTATTCAAAATGGCTGGCAATAAAGGCCAACGGCAGCCAGCAGCGCAAGTGAAGAGAAGCTGAAGATGGCAGAATCACAGCCGAAGTAGAATACATCTACACGTGAATTTAAATCGTTTTGTGCGGTTAGCTTGGTTGTAAAATAGTTCAAATATAGTTTAGACTGGAAGCTGTTTAGATATACAATTTAGGATTGGAACTGCTATTTAATAAATGGTGGCAATCATGGTGGGACTCAATAAGTCCTTGTGAGAAAGTCATTATTGAAAAGTTCATATCGCGGAAGAGTAAAATTATAGAAATAACCAAACCAAAACCAAAAAAGCATAGGAAACATTACTCTTGCGATCGTAAAAAAATAGATGTAACTATTTTGTTGGAACGAAATATTAATATATTAATAAAGCACGCTAAATAATTTTGTCGAGTGTGCAAAGCAGGACGGAGGAGTCGTGGTCCAAAGGCAATTAAGTCGAGTGCATTTTCGGGCCATTTTACGAGCGGCAGGCGGCTCTGGAGTCGCACTTTGCGCGAATTTCAGGTTAGATGGGATATTTAAAACTGTAATTAAGTTTCAAATGTATATGCGGTCGTGTGGGTGAGCGTGTGTGTGTGGGTGTGGGTGTACTGGTGTGCGTGTGTGGCAGCGGAAATGCAAGTGGCGCATGCAAATCGATTTGGCCAACACTAAGCTCCGGTTTCCAGCGCCGACAGAGAAATGCCAGCGTGGGGATTTTCTTTGCTGGGTCGCCACTTGGTCACAGTCGGAAATGGTGGTCCAATCCTTCCCCTGATTGCGCATTCCAAGGCGGGAGGCCGATTACCAAACTTCGCTCCATTTTGTGATTAACTTTTAATGACTTCGATTTCAGTAATTGGACGGAAGGAATTCACAGTAATTGGAAAATTCTGTGAACTTAACATCGTTGTATATTTGAGCAATCTGTTCTTGTTTAAGTTCCCACAATTAAGTATTTATATTCGATTTAATGGACCGGCGAGTAAATATCTGAATTCAATTGAATTGTTGCCAAATCCGCTTTGGCCTGAATTGCCTAGTAATTAAAGTCGATGATCCAAAATAATATAGTATACCACGAGTGTAATGGAAATCGTGTTCCAGGAATAGTGTAACTCTCTTTCAATTTACTAAATGAATTCCCACAATTTTTTGTTTATATGAAACAAATAATTACTACTCATTTGCCATTCCTGACAGATCTTCTCCTTACAAGATACCAACAAAATGTGTGGTCCCTTTCCGAGCTAATTTTTAATCCCAATCAAAATATTAAAATCTGGTCTCGGACTCTCAACTGGAAGTCTGAACGGAAACCCTAACTTGCGACACAAAGTGCCGAGAACCAAATAGGCGAGCCGAGGATAAAAGTTTTATTTTGAATTTATTGCGGAATTTATTGGGCGACACTGCATAAATTTGAACTTGGCTACCGAGCGAAATGGCAACGGCGAGGTCTGCCCTTTTTGTTTCTGCAGCCCCCCGACTTTTTATTCCTGTGGTCCTTCATATATTCATATGCTACAAATTATATAGTAAAAGTTAAGAAGAAGATGGAGCGAAAACGAAAAAAACGCCAACACCAGCGGCAACAATGTGTGGAAAGATGCCAACAAATGTCAACACCGTTCGCTGGAAAAGCGAGGGGATCGGGAAAATTGGAGGGGGCTGGGGGAAAACCGTTGTTGGCAATAACAAAAGAAATTTACAGATATTACACAGCATGGCTCCATAATAATACCAATACCCCACCACCCCCCCACCCACACGCACACAAAGGACGACTCGCCTGCAAAAAAGTGGGAAAAACAAAACAAAAACAAACACAAAAACAAAGGAGCAGTAAAACCATTTGCATACTTTTGTGTGTATCTGTGTGTGTATATGGGGGCGTGTAAACAGCCCCTTTTTGGTGCTATTATTGTTTCATATTTCTCTCGGCGCTGCGTTTCTTTTGTTTGCCGCTGTGTGCGTCTGTGTGTGGAAACCAATTTTAAATTTGTTGCCACTTTTGTCGAGTTACGGAGCACACTTTTTGGCGCTGCGTCCCAAAAACCCCCGTCCCCCGCCCCTGCGATAGGGTTCTTTATGCATAATTTGATACGGGCCGCCAGACAATGTGCGGCGCCTATTCCCACCTGTCTAATTTTGTCCATACAGGTGGATGTGGATACAGCGGCCAAAGTGGTTCGCACGTTGGCTGAACCTCATGCCCTCATAGTTTATTGCCTTTTCCGAACGCTGCATGGTTGAAAGGCACAGCTAAGTACCCTGTAAGGTGCCTTGTGTGAGGGGAACCAAGCTGCCCGTTGAGGGCGAAGTTGCAATAAATTAAATACACAAATATATGTGTAAATAACAGTCCATCGCGAAGCTACTAAGAAATCCGTGACTGTAATTTAATTGGTTTTGCTTTTTATACACTTTGTGTGCTTTGCTTATTATGCTCGAGAAATTCCACAATTCCACCCATGCTTGAAACATTTATTTGTTCTCTATAAGTAACAAAGTTTAATTCATAATATTTAAAATTCTATTAGTCTATGCTTCAAATATTAAGAGAGCAATAAATATTTTAAATTAGATAAATACAAAAAAGTTGACCAATCAATTAAAAGTCCTCTGACGCCTTCGACATATTTAAGCAGAACCCATCGAATGCCATGAGTAATTCTCGGTCGGGAAAGGAATCTCGGATGAAAAGGTTCCCACGACAGCAGCATCTGTTTAAACTGTCAGAAAATACCGGCACACACGTGAGCACACACACGCACACACTCACACACTCACACTCACGCACACACCGACACGCTCTGACACATATTGTCATAAAATTATTCAATGGATATTGTGAGTGCAAAAGTTTTCGGTCCTTTTTTTATTATGTATTTTTTTTTTCGAGCTTCCCAGCCCGCCCCTTTCAGCCCTTTTGCAATCTTTTTGAATAGGATTTTGTAAGCGTTACAAACTGAGGAGCGAACAAAAAGGAGAAGCATTAAATGGCAATATGAGAAGCTTGCTCTGATATTGGATTTCGGGGCGGGGTGCTCGGCTGCGAATACTAAATTCGCAAGGACGAGGGGAAGGACGAAGGGAAGGCGGTCAAAGTTGATGCCAAGCCACCGAAAAAGCCAAAACGTAATTACCAAACCATGCAACGTCCAGTTCAAGGTCCGCCTCGTCTCGGGATTTGTTTAAAGAACGCAGCTCATTCATTCAGCCCAAGATAAAGTGCTACCAATTAACGCAAAATAAATAAAACTCAACTAATTGTTGGAAAAAAGCAGACCATCGACAAAGAAAAGCGAACGGTGGGCGAGGGCGAGGGGAGGGGAGGAAAGCCAATGTGAATGGGCCAAGTGCACTGCGAAAAAAGTGTGTAGGGCGTCAATCAAAAAGCGATATGATAATGCATTGCATTCATTAAGACTTAATATATAGCTATTTACGTTTCGGAAATTCGAAATATGCTGTTGTTGGAAGTTCTAAAATTGTAGACCAACTTCATAGCCTTTGATAAAAAAAAACTGCGCATATTATTTAAAGCTTACATAGATCTAATTACCTTCTTCATTGGAAAATGTTTTTGAGTGCAGAGCAAGCTCTTCCAACGGAAGTCGCGTGGTTGCGTCCACTTGTCTCCTACGCTCTCCCACTTTTCCCCGAACTTTCTCCGCAGCTTTCTCAATCTTCTGGCCTTATTGGTCCACTTTCTCCCCGAGCCCCCCTCCTTGCCCTGTTCCTCGACGACAGTCAACATTTCTGCAACTGCCACAATGTTGTCTTCTCTTCTTGGCTGGCCCATTTTATTTTGCTCCTTGCCACTCGTTTGCTTTCCCTGTTTTTCTGCTTTACAATTTTTACTGCCCGAGCATTTGGCGTTTATTTTTCTGTGTTTTCCGTGTCCCTTTCTTTTTGGCGCCCCCTGCTGCTGTGCTCATTGTGCAAACTCGGCATTATTGTTTCCTAAGGCCAACAACGAGAAAACACAACGTCAACAGAGGGCAAGCCGGGCTAAGACCGGCGTATTCTGGCCATATTTGGGTGACGGGCAAGGAAACTCCATTTCATTCCACTCCGTACCATGCCTTTCCACCTTTCCTTATCGCTATGGCTCCTCCGCCTTTGTTGACTATTCGGCGTTTCTCTATTGTTTGCAAATGCGCAAAATTAAAAGCGGGAAAAGCGGGAAAGCAGGGAAAAGCGAGGAAAAGCGAACCTGGAGCGCGGTTCTTTGAAGAAATTTTCGCAAGGAGTTTCCGCACTTTGCAGTCCGTTATGTTTACATTTTCGCGCATATATTTAATTAGGCTAATTAGGGAACGTGCTCTGGCTTTGGGCAAGGCTTAGGATCCGTAATTTATTCGCCGCATGGCTTACTGCACTCGGAGCACAATCGGAGGAATGGCCAAACACATGAGAAGGTGACGGAGGAGCAGCGCGGCCCCAGTGATAAGCAGAAGAAATATGAGCACCGGATATAAATTGTGTCAGCGGCAAAATGATAAAAAACCACTTAAAGGCGCAAACAATACGGCCGCCGGGAGGCCGCGAAGAATCCTGCCAGCCGGCACAATGACAAACCGCTCCGCTAACCGCAACTGTGCGGAGCAGGAGGAGGAGCAGGAGGAGCAGGAGGAGGAGGTGGAGCAGAGATAGCACAGACTGCACGACGACAGCGGAAGCAACAAAAGGACACAACTGGCGATGACTGCGCAAAGACGATGTGCGCTGGTGTGCGGGTCACTAGAAAGGAGCACTCGAAGAAAAGGATCCAAACAATCGAATGTTGTTAATAATTTACCTAGCTCAACTGTGCCACTGGCGTCGGTTTTAATTAATGACCAAACTCGCATTTTGTTAAACGATTGCTGATTAGTCAACAAATTGAAATCCCAAGCAGACGCACTTCTAACTGTTTAACTAGTCGATTTGAGGTCAGTCCAAATGCAAATGTATTGCCATTTCAGAGCAATATGTTTGCCAAACATGATTTCCCACAGAACTGATTTACCAGTACGCAAAATTTGCATTTTCTTCTTACTGCAGTAATCAGAAATAAATTATGTTTAATTGCAGACAAAAATTACTTATTAATATACTTTCAATATTGCCTCTATATTATTACCGATTATAAGCCATGTAATGGAGAGACAGTATGGACTCGACTTACTGAACAAACACGCTTTCCCGGACATATTTAAACGTATATATTTCTTTGAGTGCCATAAGGAGAATTGTGGCAGAGCTTGGCCAACGTCAAGTCATTTATGGGGTGTCGCTGGGGCGGCAGGAAGGGCAGGCGGTGGTAGGGGGCGTGGCATCCGAAGTCCTTCGACGGACATTAACAAATACAATAAAAGCGCCAAAGATAGCACGTCAGGCTTTTTAATGCGCGAAATTGCAAACGTTGCTGGTTGCTTCGCCGGGCTGCGAAAATAAGAAAATAATGCTAAACGGAAGAAATTAGTTGCGTGCAAATTTATGCTCGGGTCGTTTTGTCGACCCCTGGCTCCGCGGGTCAAAGGAGACAGGAAAAGGGTCATTTTGTAGACGCGTGAAAACCCAGGCGCAGGCCGCATTCGAGCGTGTTGGTTCTGCAATTTTCCATTCAATATTTATGGTTTGCAGGGAAAAACGGCCCAAGCTGGCCTTGTTTAGTGGCCTCTCTGGAGGCCTTAAAGCAGACTTTATAAAGAGCCTTCCCCCACCCTGTGTCCTACTAAGTTTTCAGTTTTCCAGAGTTTAGCTCAGCTTAAGTGTTAAGTGGCAAGTCTAGCTCTGCTCCCATTCCACTTTCATTTTATGGCTACTTAGCATTTGCATGGAGCGCCATAGGTGAGCTCATGTGAGTGTATTCGAGTTTATGGCATTATTCTGATTTTTATTCGACTTAGTTTGTGCTAAGCTACTAAGTCAAACGTTAGGCGCAACTACAATTGCAAAGAAAACAGAGTACTTGGCTATATTTTGTATACAAGTGAACACAAAAAGTGGCGAAAGCAGGCGAGCTCATGACAGCATCGAATTAAGTCTTTTTGCCCACAAGGACGATCCATTTGATGTGCTTAAAACATAAGGACATCCTTCGAGGTCGCACGCCGTGGAAACTTTCACATAGCATTAAAATTTACGACCTTTGGCTGACACAACTTATCGTCAATATTTTGGGCTTATTTCCCTTGTTCGCATTTATTCACATTTATTCACATTATTCACGCGTTTTTTGCGTTCCCCTGCGGCCGTTAGCTGCAGATAACGAAGGAGCAACTACTTAGGCAACTTTTAACATTTCCCCTCCGCTTTTTCGCTTTTCCGCTTTTCCAGCTTCGACGTCCGGGGACGACCCTTCGAGAAGGCCCTCTACTGGTCGGACACCAACTCATTTGGGCCACGTGCGTACTTCGTCACTGGACAGCAGCCGGCCAAGTTATCGGTGGACAACATCCAACTGGACGACGAGGGCGTAAGTGGCTCCCTTGCCCGAAAACGACGCCTTCTTATTGTTTGTTTTCCTTTGGACTCCTCAACAGGTTTATCGCTGCCGCGTCGACTTTCAGAACTCGCCCACGCGTAATCATAGAATTAACTTAACGGTTATTGGTGAGTACCCGCAGCCCAGCGCCATTAAAGGCAGCCCTCAAATACACTCTAAAAACACACCCAATCAATGTAATTTTCATATGCATATGGCTTTTGATTTGAACCCATTAATTTAAAGTTACTGTAGTCGACCAGAAAAGCGAGTAATTTAGCCGGATTAGCTACTAGCAGCTGGTGAAAGGACCGCTTAAGGTCCTTTTAGTCGAAGCCCTTGAATCCAACTTTTGCTAGTGCATCCTTTTAGCGACGACTGACCCGCTTTCTCCGCCTTCTCGCCCTCTCATCTCTTCCGACAGTTCCTCCCCATCAAATACTCGTGTACGATGCCTCCGGACGCGATGTTGCCGGAGCTGTGGGTCCATTGCTCGAGGGCGATAATATTGTGTTGACATGTGAAGTGCGTGGCGGTAAGTAAATCATGATAAACGACACCAATGCATACACGTACCCTCTGCCACATAAATGTGGCACACAGACAAAAGGTTATCAGGCTGGGGCGGCACAAAAACGCAGCTGATTCCACTCGTGCACTGTGATAAATAAGAATCAAACTGAACTGAAATTCCTGTCCATACTGAGACACTTTTTAAATAATCTCTGGCCTATACCTTTCATGCACTGAATGCCATAAGGGGGAATATCTTTTTAGAAAGACGAACCATTATTATTTAAGCAAATTCTTTATGAAAAATACTAGTTAATAGTGCAACAAATCACGAACTACTTTATTTTCCGTGCAATCCCAGCATCCTTCGCAGCCATGCCCACTCGACCCTGCCGGTCTATTTAAGGAATTAAAGATGAGGAGCCCAGATAGGCCCAGCCGTGACCGAGAACCAGTTCTGCCGGTTCGAGTGCGAGTGGGGGCAGGACTAAGTCATCGTAAATAATAAAAATAAATGTATGTCAAAGTCTGCGGTGACAGCGCCGCTGCGCCAGGACAGCCGCCAGGACATCGTCTGCGGAGGATCCTCCAGCGTCTGCGGCCCTGTCAGTGCCAGTTTGCCAGCTCGCAGGGCAAAATGCAACAATTTGAAGCGTCTGCCGTGCTTTTGTTGCGCACACACCACATCCTCAGCCACATCCTCAGCCACATCCTCATCCACATCCTCATCCACATCCATTGGCCAAGCTATGACCTGTAGGCATATGCGGCATCGTAAATCTTTAAAGAGGTCCCCAAGGTGAGGGGAGGCACATCCCTCTGCAGCTCGAAACTTTCTGCTCGTCCTTTTTCAGCTGGCAAGTGTGAAAAATTTTTGCACAAGTCGCTCGCTTCACTGGTCTGGCTTGAGGGCTCCTCCTTGCATCACTGAGCTCCATGGATACGAACCGCACCGAACCCAAGCCGGCGGTGCCGGCGATGGCGACGAATGTCCGACATCAGCATTATAAATCATTAACTTTTCTGACAACAATATTTTCGGCGCACAACCCAGACGTTTTCCATGTCAACTGGCAGCGCGATTTGCGGGCTTCATTTTCCTCCGGCCATTTAGTGTGGCTTTTCCCAGAGCTTAAAGTCTGAAATGCAGCTGATGGCGTGGAACTTGTTACTGATGCTCGTAAAAGTTTTTAAGTCTGCTAGATAGCGGAATTAGTTGATTATTACAGACAACCAGTGGCTACAGTTCATTGAACTGGCAGAATGGGCTTGCCAAGTTGGTAACAGTAATAGCACCAAAGGTACCAAGCCTTAAATAAATTGCATATATATTATAGTGCTTTCACTTTAGCTCTCCATACTGGTTAAAGCAATTGGCAGGGACTGCTTGAGCCAACTTTCCTTTTCACGAATGCCAAAGAGAAATCGCGAATAAGCTTCTTTGAGGCCGTTCTTGAACTCCATCGGGCTCAAAGGCCCGCGGTAGTGTCCCAATTTCGGCTGAAGGACCTCGTCCTTTGTGCAGCAGCCTCTTGGCAAATGCTAGCTCATTATTCGCCTCACCTCTCGAAAGGCAGGTGCCTCCGGGAGGCTCAGGGTGGCTCCGGGTGACTCCGTGCTCTGCCCAGGATTCAGCTTACGCCTTGGCATTCCGCCTCTTGGTTTGCTTGCCAGCAGTGCCTCACGTCGCCGCTTTGACTAACCGCATGTGAATGAGCTGAGCAGCAAGTTGCCAGGGAGGGGGTCCAAGTGGAACTGCGTCGACGTCGCCAACATTCCCTTTTGACACCTGCTGAGCGACACGCTTCTTGGCAGGTGGCATTGCCTCTGATTTGTATGCAACATTTCCCGCACAACCCCAAACCGCCAGCCTGCACTTAGCCAAATTGCTTATCCCATGCTGAGATACAACTTAATTCCGAACGGTAATTTAAAATACTATTAATTTGGCCTATTCTGTCTATAGACAGACAGATTGATGGTTCTCCTTTGCACCATTTTATTGTCCTTTGATACAGTGGGCACACCACCCATTATCTCAGTGTACGGGCTGGCTGCTCGAAGGACCGCAATGCAAGCTCGTATTTCATTGGGCTCCTGGCAAGGGCTCAAAGCCAAATTAACTAATATCGCAACTTCAGCGCCACATGGCGTCGACAGAGCGAAGTTGAGGGATTGCGATTGCGGACGGTGGGTGCTGGCAGCCTGATTAGGGCTAATGCAAATGCTGGCGCTATTTTTATGGCCGGCCACTAATCATAGCCCCGGGCACGATAAGCGATAAACGCCAAATGCCAAATTGCTTTATCAAGTTTATTAACTTCGACTAATAGCAATTAATACCGGCAATAAAAAGCTAATCTAGGCGGCTGCCCCATAAAAGGGCCCGGGTTACACCCTGTGTCCGGCTCCAGTTCCGCAGTCCTTTGCATATTTGGCCCCCACTCTGCAGCAGCATTGTCCGGCGGAGCAATTGTCAACAAGCGTAAGTATGGCTTAGCAAATGGCAAGCGCGCTGTCTTCATTACACAAAGGAAGTGGGTCAATGGCTGAGTTGGGTGGCAAGGAAAGAAAGTGGCCGGAGTGCGGATGGGGGAGGTGGGAGCCAGCTAAATGCCGCAGGGAAACTGTTATTTGTCTATTATCCCTGCATTCCCAGCCCATCCCAATCCATGCCATCCCATCCCATCCCATCCCATCCCATCCCGCCAAGCAATTTGGCGTGTGTGCGTTTGTCCTCGCTGGCTTATTGTCGCCGAGTATCCTTTGCAATCAGCCAGCACTCTGGCAGTAAATTCCCAAGTCCACACTCCAGCTATCAGCTACTTTCGCCCTTCAATCTCCAACCCCGAATCCAATTCGGAGTCCTCCACCCCGTGCCCAAGTCGTCGGCCAATGCCAATCCCCGCTGCTTGTTGCTATTGTTGCTCATTTCCGCCGCATTCACTTGGCTCTCTTAATGGCCCAAACCAAACCCAATGGCTATGCCGGAGGAAGGGCTTTGGGCCCGAAGCTTCGGCTTTGGGCACTTAAACGGATTAAAAATATTTTCGTACATTTGATATGTGAGCGTGGGCATGCCTTTCCCTACCACTTTCTCCGAGCGATTCCTACATTGAGCGATGGCAGCAGAGCGAAAAAGTGATTGCAGAATTTCAATTGAAATGCCGGGCTGCAGAATCACAGAACTGCATCGAGAACTCCCTCCCGACTCTCTGAAGAGTAAATCGATAGTCAATCCCACATATGGCCGAGTCATATTTTATTAATTTAATATTCGAACTCATTGGCAAATTGAGGCAGGTAGGGATTGGCTTTCGCATGGATGCTGGATAAGAGATGCTCCGTTTTCGTTGGAGCATCCTTCTTGTGGTTGATCTGCTCGAATTAACAGCTTTAGTTGGACTAACTCAGCAGGGCTTTCTTTTTTAATGTATCCTAGAGCCCAAAAGGAAGTAACTTAGTAACTAAGGTCTTTCCAAAGCGGATTGGCTTAAATGTGGCTTACTTTACATGACTAAGTTTAGAAAAATTGACCAAGGGAATGAGCAGTTGTTCTCAATCAATCTCAATCTCCTTTTTTGAAGTATTTTTGCATTTCCCATGTGAGAAACACAACTCAATTGGCCCATAAAATCGCCAGAATTAAAATAACAGATTCGGAAATTCACTTTTGCTTATTATCTATTATTTGGATCAGCCCTCTAACTTTGTGATACAATATATGCCGGTATATATGTATTAAAATGTGCCCCTTATGCGATCTTCCCTCGCGATTATTGTTTTCGTTTGGGGTCCTCCGCATGTCCCCAAAACTTTCGAGTCTCCCCGTTTGTGCCACAAACCCACTAATTCAATATTCACGCTTATGCGTTTCCTGGGTTCCCATGACCGCCTCCTGTCCTTTTTCTGTCCATCCATCCATCCATCCATTTACCCATTTGGCCATCCATCCCGGGCATCCAGTGGCCGAACTTTGCTAGTTAAGCTGGCTAAGCCTTTTTTAAAAGCCTTGGGTACACACTGCTAAATGCGCATTATCATTAAAATGTTGAAAGTTTGCTTTTTTTCGGTCATAAATTTCGAACGCGGCTCTGTGGTCACGCCGCTTCCGTTAGAAAACCACCTCGGGAAAACTCTCTCTAGACGGGCGGGTTAATAATGCATGAGTGGAAAAGTTTGCTGCCAGCGAAAAACAGTTGGCACGAAATTTAAAATTAATTTATGCATTAAACATTAATTTAAATTTGAACTGCCAGGGTATGACTGCAGCATACCCTTACTGTTGCTTATTTACTGCCTATTGCTCACTAACAATTTGGATGTTCATAGTTTCGTTCAATCAAAAGCTTCATCACAGAATAAGTGGGAAACGAATCATGTTGTGTATTCAATTTACATTTTTCTTAAAATCAAACATTCAAAACATTCGCTTTTGTTTCCATGCTCTGCCAAAGTGCTGCAAAATATAACTAGTCAAGTTTTCATAAAGTTAACAAATGCCCGTTGACTGACTTTGACTGAATAAAAGCATGATTGTGCTTAAAATGTCACATGATACAAAGGAGCAGTATTTAAAAATAAATACAAACACTACTGGTGAAGTGTGTTGAATTTGAAGAAAAGAAGATGGATAGCCTTACACACACCACAAACATGAACCAATGAAGTTAAGGTAATACCGCTCTATCAACAGGTCGACCCGAGCCGACGGTGATCTGGCTGAACGGAACACGGACCCTGGAGGCGGGCAGCGGAGTCCCGATGGGCCGCCATGTGACCGTGAACCGGCTGGAGGTGCCCCAAATCTCGCGCTCCGCCCTGAACAACACGTACCGCTGCCAGGCGTCCAACACGAAGCTGGTGGCGCCCGTGGAGCGCAGCATCCGCATCGAGATGTTACGTGAGTGAACGAGCGAGCAGTCAATATGGCCAGTCACGCCTAATCCCTAAACCTTAAACTCCCGCAGTCAAACCCACGTCAGTCAATTTAACCAATAAGTTGAAGGTCTTCGCCTCGAACACGCAGTACAATCTCACCTGTATTGTGGCCGGCTCTGTTCCGGACACGGAAATCAAATGGACGCAGAATAATCGCCCCTTCAAACGTGGCCTGGTAAGCTCCCCCTCTCTCTTTCCCAGGCGAAGGGCCCACTTATGAGTTCCTTGCCCGGTGGCCAGCGGGCACCTCTCTAATCGATTCCACCCCATCTCTCTCCCCGCCCATCTAGTTGTCCACCAGCCAGGGCAACGGCAGAGTCGTGTCCACACTGACGTTCTATCCACAGCCCGAGGACGACGGTACCATGCTCAAGTGCGAGGGCTCCAACCCACGGCTCCAGAACTCGGCCATAGAGGACTCGCTCCTGATGAATGTCATCTGTAAGTGGAACGCTTTATGAATGCACACTCAGCTTAGAGAGATTATAGGGGAAAAACTCATTTTGGCGGGTCAAGTTGAACTTAAGTGCAAAAAACTGCAATTGATAGAAACAAAGGTTCGGAAATACATTTCCTTTATTGAAACTATGATGGGTGATTCATTTTTCATTTAGATTGCCGACTCAAACACCTCAAATGTTTGGCGAGAAACCATCGTAGTTGCTATAGTCTAACTATCATGGAAATTACGGGAAAATACGAAAGCAGCATAACTTTAATTGGTTTCATATTTAGAAACACGATACGCGAAGTTTTTTTTTCAGCTGGAGCTAAAAACCTGTTTGTAATTTAAGTTTTCTCTAAATTACCACAGAAAACAACGTAGATACTTTCCAGCTCGCGTACATTTTTAAAAAGCGATTTGAGTTTTCATAAATTCCGCCAGGACACAAATCAAAGTCGCCTGTGCAAATAAGCCCAAATTATGTGACATTATTTACGCAGCCCACTGCCAATTCATTGGCATTGGCCCAGAATGAAGCAGTTCGCCTGCATGTCAATATTTATTCGGCTGACTTTTAGCGTGGCCATAAAAAGCTGGAGCCGAGTTTGTTGCCTGTTTTGCTTCGCTGCGCATATTTGCAAATGCCATAAATTGTACTTTATATGATTATCAATTTAGAATGAGCATCAATCGCGACCGCCTACTTCTTAAGGTTTTCTAGGGTTTTCCTTGGGCCAGTTATTTTGTGTTGTCACTTTGTTTTGCCAGCGGTTTTCCCTCGGATAATCATACATTTATTGGATTTAAAGCCACGCATAGATTCCCGCAAAATTCGCCCATAAATACTGAATGACCTTCGCGTAAGCTGCCAGCTGAAAGTTGCAGAAACTTTCTCTGCCCTTTGACCCGGCCAGGCGTGCAAATATGAAATTAAAAAGCGCACAAATACAGAGGGAAAAGCTGCCTTAAAGGATTAGCGCAGATGGCTTAAGCCTTTAATGGACCCGCGCTTGCGATCGGAAAATGGAGTAGGGAAAATGGGGGACCGTGATTCATGCTGCCCCCAAAGAAAATGCGAGGTAGCTACCTTTACAGTTTCCAGTCTGGTTAACCCCTTCGCAGCCATTCTCGGCCATAACAGTAACAATTTGTTGCTTTCCTTCAGGAGGGCTCCACTTTCCTTGGCGCGCAATCATGATGTTGTAAAATCGGTGGGGCGGTGGGAAAACACTAAATATTTTATATGATCCATCATTGATATTGGGGCGTTGCTCGCGGCGGCGGAACAATTTTAATTTAAAAATTCCCGTCATACCCATTGGCTAGCCAGTTTGGATACGGTTCGGCGGCTTAAAGCCCCAATTGCGTCGCTGCGTTGTTAACATTTATGGGCTGCGCTGCGGCGTTGTAGATTGATGACAACAAGGCCGCGTTTTATTATGCAATAATATTTTTCGATTTATGTTTTATATGAGCCCGCCAGCGGCAGGGTAATTTGAATATATAAAAAGCGCGCGGAGCAGTGAAATTTGCACATTAGCGCAGGCAATTAAAATGGCAGCCCAACTACTACATGTGGGTTTTTTAACGCCCTTCCAGATCCGCCCCAGGTCACCTTGTCGCTGGGCTCCACACTGCGTCCGGACGACATCAAGGAGGGCGACGACGTCTACTTCGAGTGCCACATCAAGTCCAATCCCAAGGAGCATCGCATCATGTGGTCGCACGACGTGAGTCTTGGCCAACTGAAAATGTTTAGCTTGCATAAATTAACTGCTTGATTTACCATTCTGCACTAGGGTCAACCGGTCACCCAGAATGTGTCCTGGGGCATCATCATATCCACCCGCTCCCTGGTCCTCCAGCGAGTGGGGCGCATCCACTCCGGGTTTTACGCCTGCTCGGCGGCCAATGACCGCGGGGAAACCCAGTCGGCTCCGGTCAACTTGAGGATTCGATGTAAGTAACTTGGACCTTAAGGCATTTGCCATATGCGGCGGTAGCTCAAGAGTTGCCGCCATTTTCAAATTACTGATATAATATCTTGTGGCAAAACATAGTAGCCAACTTAATTTTGCTAAATTTGCAACTCAATGTTCCGGGGGAGTGGAGAATCAACTCAAACTGTAAGGCACGCGGAGCAGCATAAAAATATACATAATTTTCCCATTTAAAACCGAGATCAGTGGAGCTCTAAAAACTTTATAAAAATCCCATTTTGTATTATTAAGCAAAAACAAAGGAAACCAACAATTTGCACAAAAATTATGCTGACAGTTGATGTCAGTGGAGCGGAGCATTAAAAATACATATGCATAAATTTATGCGCAAATTGACACACACCGAGAGAAAATGGGCAAGATGTTGTCGCATTCCCAAATCTATTTCGTTCCGCTCCCCCCGATAAGTGGGCGGGGCCACGCCCACATCGAAAATCGACAACAACAGCGGCTGTGCACTTGACAAAATCGCACAATGTCCTTGCTGGAAAGCCCCAAGCCGCCCATCCGCCCACCGAAAACACAGGATGACAACAATGTCCAAAACTAAAGTATGCTAAAATGACAGAAAATATTTTGTGCAAAAAGCCGTAATGTGCACTATGCAATGGATATACGAGTATGTACGAGCTGCTCCGCTGTCATCCGTTTACATCGCACACACTATATAGATAATGTATTTTATATACGAGTGCAGTAAATATGTGGGCTGCACTTCGAGTGTGTGTTTCATCAAACAAACGACACAAGGTTGCAGTTTTTTCGTCGGCAAATATTCCCATTTCAATGCAAATTCACAAAATTAAATCGAAACTGTATATGTATGCGGTCATGTATTTTATTCGCCTCAAATAGGCTTCCCCTATTTATTCAAGTGCATTATACAAGCCATTGGAACTTAACCTTTTTAAGCAAGTTGCTCTGTTGCTCTGAACTTTGCTCAGACTGGTAACGGGTATCTAATAGTCGCTACACTCGACTGCAGTGGCTTCGATTCACTTCTTTTTAAGTGCTAATAATTTGCACTATTGCACATGTAATAAATTTTAGTAAACAATGGCTGGCGAAGGCTGAAGCTCTTGCTCCAATAAAAACCAATCGAGTGTCATTTCACATCAAGAGCCCGGAGTAGAATGCTCCACACCTGGCATAGTTCCCAGGGCTCCATCCCACTTAATTGACACTTTTGTGGAATCACCAGCCCTTTTAATGGACGCCAATTACAGCCAGTCAGTCGGAGGCAAGCGGCTGCTTCTTGTGTTGATAACAACAGAAGCGGGCCGCAAGTGTAAATTGAAACCAATCAATTGATAACTCAATTGATTTCTAATTGTCACAGCTCCGATTTGCATGGGCCCGTTGGCAGGCAGGCCACTTTCACACTTCGGGCCCGAAAGTGTTTGTAATTATTATTTGTGGACAACAATCACAGCGCCACAAAACACAAAAATAAATGGCCGCTCGGAACCTTTGTGTGCACATATTGAAAATGTCTCAATTACCGTTATAGAGCGTTTACTTCCGTCTGTGTTTCTAAATAATTAATGATGCTTAAATACCCAGCCGTTCAAGGGTATGTGTGCATAAATATGCATATGCGCCCATAAAGTATCCCTCCGCTCTTCATTTCCACCGGGGCCAAAAGTTTTTGCCCCCGAACTGGAACTTAACGTGTCAGTTGGGGGGCGGGCGGTTCACCATGGGGGTAATAAAAATGAATGATCTGCTTTTATTATCGAAGCCCATAGTCATTATTAAACCATTTATAATTATGGGAAAGGTCAGGCGGACAGGCGGACAGGTGGACAGGTGGGTGCACACACGTTGAGCAGGTGCGGCGGGGATATGGAATTCAATTTGTATTTTGCATATTTAATGCAACTGAAAACCAGAGCAGTGCGATGCGATGCGCACAGAGGGCAGGTTAACGAATATTATTTAATTAATTGGCCGGCTAAATGAATATTTTGATGCCATTTAAGCCCGAACTTGCACGGTTAGTTAATGAAACTAAAAAATGTCATTTTCTGCGATTTGCTCGCTCCGCTGCACAGATTCTAAAATTAATTGTGTGGGACTTAAGCTTCAACAATAAGAAAGGATTTATAAACTATAAAATATTATTTTGCTCCCTGGAAAGTGAGTTTTCACAGTGAATTAGAATGCCGGAAAAACTCGTAATTATCCCCGATTTGAGCGCCTCGCTGCGCGGCTGCCAAATGGAATTGGCCGGGATGCCGACCTCCAAACTCAAATAAGTAGCTGCAACTGTTTGAGTTCGTGGAAAACAACATTTTCGCAGCATCAGCAAGGGGATGTGGAAATCAGAATCAGAAACAACGGGCTGAAAAATGGAAATCGAAAACGAAGACATCAGCAAACGTTTGCTCTGCCTTGCCATTATCGAAAACTGGGTACTGTACTGTATACCGAATACCCAATACCCGTTACCCGTTACCCTTTTTGATAATTACGATAATTGAAAGTAAATACGAGTACAATGCATAAGGATACACCGCCACCGACTGCTGTGCAAATACTACGTGGGCTATTTACACGGGCATCGCGCATACGCCACGTAAACATTTGCATACCGCTGGGTGGCGGATTGATGGTTGATTGGATATGGATGAGATAGCCTGGAACAGCATGGGCTGGCATGGGCTGGCTGGGGGAAGCTCCCTGGGGTGCCTGGGGTGGGGCTTCTTTGTTGTGGGACCGCGATTGAGATTAATTGATTTACGGCTGCCAGCAGCTCGCGCATATCTTTCCAGAAATTAATCAGCAGAGGTTACATTTGTAGTTATACGATTTCGAGATTGAAGCTGTCGTAAAAATATTATGGATGCGGCAAACTGCTCCATGTGATAATAAAACCGAGCAATCAGCTGCAGCCTTATCCCCCTAGGTGTTTATAATAATCCGAATTGCGTACTTGTGCCCCAGATCCGTGGCACTTCCTCGCAAATTTGCATAGCGAAAAAGGTAGCATGCGCTTGAGTTCATCATCTTCTGCTCTGCAAACAATGCTGTGGGTTTTGCTCCTCTTGGCCATCTAATTGGTTTGTGACCGTGCGCAGTTCTTGGCCGCAGTTTTCCCACTGAAGTGCAGCTTGTGCTCCGGGGAATCGCGCCATTCTGGAGCAGGCGACATTCAGGATGCATTGTGGAAGGGGCTTTAAAGAGTTTAAATGCGAACCATTTGATTTGGGAGTTGGTTTGAAAGCGTGAAACCCACAAATCGTATATCATGCAGAACTTTCGCTATTCAGAAGCTCATTTTTTGGCTAAATTTCTTACTCAACAGCAGTTTGCAGTTTGTTTTAAGATCTCCAGGTTGTGAAACGAAATCCCAATCCACCGATTCCAGATTAGACATTGTTTATGCAACGTGTACAAATATTTGTATACAAACTCATTACACAATTTCTGCTACAGCGGGACACACCTCAACTTTTCAAATAATTTTCAATAAAAAAAGGGCAAAAAGTGTTGCGGCCCGGGTAATAAATGCCTCCAGGTGCTTAGAGTGCTGCGTGTGTTGTCTGCCGCGTTGTTTTGGTTGTTGTCAGTTGGTTGTTGCTCTGCGTTGCCATGTTGTTTATGACAGGATTCCGTTGCCACGGGCAAACAAGGAGCCGGGTGCCACCCACATCGCACACTTGGCGCAGTTTTCAAAAGTTGATACCAAAAGTTTTTCCCTGCGTGGGAATTTTGGGGGTGGGGCGCATTTTTGGCTTGCCTTGTGTACGACATAAAATTTCAAGTTCAATCGTTTCTAGCCAAAACGCAAAATGAGTTTATTTTGAATAAATCATGAGTAAGGCAGGGATGAGTTTAAGCTGTGGCAAAACTTACGCGTTCTAAATTTTTTACTTAAATTCTCAGAAAGAATCTGCCAAGCTAAATATTTGATGTATATGCACGGAATTATGGGCAAGGGAACTAGTCATTGTTAAATTTAAGCATTCATGAAACTGATGGCCTGCCACTGCGTAGTATTTCTATTAAGCATATTCATTTATTCATTATTAGGAGCAGTGCAGTAACATAATACCCCTGTCCAAGATAGGGGCTTTAATTTAGCACCCGTACCTGAGGAAAAAGCCATCGCCAGCTGCTTTGCTTAAATTGAAAATCTGAGCTGTCAATTCGCAGAGCACTTGCGCATTCCTCCGGCTGTCAACAAAATGTTTGCAATATAAATACTTGATGTAGACAGAGCACCATTGGACAATTGCAGCTGCTCATTATTTTGCATTTTCCCCCAATCCGCTCGAGTCAGTTCCATTCTAAATTCGATCTGCCAATCGTGTCGCCAACAGATGCGCCCGTCTGCAGCAGCAGCTCCATCACCGTGATTGGAGCCTCCTTGGAGGAGGCCGTGCCCATCCCGTGTCGCGTCAACTCGGACCCGCCCGAAATCGACTTCGAGTGGACATTCTCCACCAGCGGCGAGCACTTCGAGGTGCCCTCGGGGCACTACGCCACCATCCAAGACCCCACCATGACCACCACCAGCGATGTGCGGCGCACCGTCGTCGAGTCCAACGAGACGCACTTCGAGAGCTACGGTGAGTCCATAAACAATGACTTTGTACAGCTTTCAAAAAGGTTTAAACAAGGTTCTAGTTCAGGGAGTTATTAGGTACCTGATAGGTACAGCTTATATTCTAAAGGTATAACTTAGGTACATTATTAAAGGTACAGCTTACATTTTCAGGGTATGACTTAGGTACCTGATTAAACGTACAGCTTATATTCTCAAGGTCTAACTTAGGTACCTGATTAAAGGTACAGCTTATATTCCTCAAGGTGTAACTTAGGTACACTGTTAAAGGTACAGCTTATATTCTCAAGGTGTAACGTAGGTACCTGGTTAAAGGCACAGCTTATATTCTCAATGTATAACTGAGGTACGTGGTTAAACGTACAGCCTATATTCTCAAGGTATAACTTAGGTGCCTGATAGAAGGTACAGCTTATATTCTCAAGGTGTAACTTTGTGCGTACCAAAGGTTATACCTTAGGAATATTAGCTGTATAATGGAAATGGTAAAATAGAAGCTATAAATTAACACTTGAAGTTCTGAAATGACATAAATTAGGAGGAGGGCAACGTGCACATTGTTTCCTAATAAAATAAAGATTCATTTTGAGGAAACCCATTTTTTATCAGCACCCAATTCTAGTTTCTGCCATTACATACTAGTTTAGAGCAGCCTCGGGTGAAAGTGCATTTGCATGTGCTTGCGCTTGAGCGGGCTTTAGAAATTAGCATTTCGCAGAGGCCTAAGTGCGGCCAGAGGTGGCAGAGACCTGTGTATCCGAACAATAGGAGCTGTGCTGCGGCTGTGGGCTGCAGATACTTTTATCAATTTCATGCACATACTCGCACCGCATGGTCGCAAATTGGATTATCTTCTGCCGGCCCAGTTGGCTTGACTGAGCTGCTCGGGCAAGCAGAACTTATTGCATTTAACTTTGCCGAAAAGGCCAATTTAATAAGCGCCCAAAACCAAGCCGAAGTGCAATTCACACCTGTAATCCGCTGCCTATTTTCTTACAGTGGAGACCGTCAGCGAGCTGATCTACACGCCCAAGGGCGAGAGGGACTACGGAACCCTGGCCTGTTACGGCCGGAATGCCATCGGAAAGCAGTCGGATCCATGTGTGTTCCAGGTGGTGCCAGCAGGTGAGCTAAGCTGCCTTTCAACTATTAAATAATTTGAAAACCAATTCAAATGATGCGGCGCCCACTTTGAAGCAATATTATTGGCATTTCTGCAATCATTTGGGTTGAGATGCTGCTACAAAGTATGAAATAAATACCTACTAAAGAGAAATAAAGACATATATCCCATCAATATCCTTGTCAGAGCTTTAAGCTGCTTTTTTAATCGCATTTATCCTCTGCAACATAATACGCACGCATGTTGTTTGGCATTGATTGGTTTCGCTTACTCGATCTTTGCAGCCAAGCCGGGGGCACTGCGAAACTGTACACTCCGGCCGTATGTGGTGACCTCCGCCTCGCTGAACTCATCGAATCAGACGACAATGCACGCCAATCAGCTGCCCACACAATACGGCAGACACGAGTCGAATTACCCGCACATGGAGTACGTACGTGAGCGCCATAACAGCAGTGGCAGCAGCAATGCCACTGCCCGGCACAATGTGGCCAATAAAAATATGAGGGGCAGGTCCAGCGCCCCTAACAAGCAGCTCACTCCGCAGCAACTACTGCGCCTCAAGAAGCGCACATCATTCACACCGTCGCAGACACTGGCGGCCATCGAGCGGCAGCGCCAGAGGAAGCAGCAATCGCAGCAGCAGCAGCAGCAGCGCCAGTCCACTGCCACCAAGTCCGGTGGCGATAGCAAAGCTGATGGATCGCCGGCCAAGTCGTCCCAGCAGCGAATGCGGCGTGCCAGCCGAGTTCCGCAGCAGCAGCAGCAGCAGCAGCAGCAGCATCAGCTGCATGCAGCAACATCAATAACCAGCAGCCAGCGGAAGCAGGCAGCATCAAATTTATCAACGTCGCATCTAGGCAGCAGCAGCAGCAGCAGCAGCAGCCAGAGCAACAATGGCAAACAGCCAGCAAAGTATTTTAATAAGCGACAGAAAAACATGCACAAACAGCAGCAAAGGGAAAAGCCAAAGCAACAGCAACTGAAGGGAGCAGCAAACGAGCACAACAGCAATATAATCCATCATTATGCAGCTTCGACTTCGAGTTTGAGTTCCAGTTTGAGTTTGGGGCGGAGGAAGCGCCTGGCAGCAAATGACATCTTGGCAACCGTGGCGGCGGCGTCCACATCGACATCATTATCTTCGCCAGCCTCCTCCTCGGCCGCATCTTTGGCAGCCACTGCCGCGGCGGAGGTGGAAATCGAGCAGGATGTTGCTGCGGCTGCTGCGACTGCTGCGGCTGCTGCCAGTGGCAGCAACAATAAGCGCTCCCGCAAGTCCCTGAGCAGCCTAGACAAACAGCAGCAGCAGCAACAGTTGCTGCCGCCCAATGCTCCGCAAATAAGCAACCAGCCGGTGGCAGCAATTAGCGCCAACAATGTCAAGGAAACAGTAGCGACATCGGCACAAGGTGCAGTTGCAGCGGCAGTCAAGGACAAGGCGTCGTCCTCCAAGCAGGACTCCACTGACAATGACAACGACAACGACAGCGAGGACGACGACGATGATGACGATGATGGAGCAGAGATGGATGCTGAAGCGGAGACTAATGACGAGGAGGAGGACGAGGACGAGGACGAGGATGGAGGGGCCCACGATGACGTCGCAGAGCTGGATGAAGATGTGGCCCAGCTGGCCACCGACGGCGATTACTTGGCCGACGGCCCGGGCGATCTGGAGGAGTACGAAACTGCGGAGGAGGTGGACGGGCAGCCGAAACATGTGCACATGCTGTCCCTGGAGGAGCAGTTGGATCTGGAGTCGCTGGAAGACAACGTCGAGGAGGAGGAGGCCGGCGATGACGACGGCGGCGAGGTCGATGATATGTACAATGTTAGCGATGATGACTTTGTGGCCAGTGTGGCTCTCTCCACATCCGACACCACAGCCGCCGCCCCGCTGCAAAGGACAACAGAAGGACCTCACATTAGGGAGAAAACCACCCAGGCCACCCAAACCGCCGACTCCGCCGCCGCTGAATGGCAGCTTCCTCATTTCGACTACTCACGCATGGAGTATAGTTTCAGCAACGGAGTAGTCACCCAGAGCTTGCTGGGTGGGTCGGGCACTGGTGCTGGACATGACGGCTTTGCGGGCGGCGGCACCATTAATTTCGACAACTACGACAACATCATCTACTCCACCATGGAACTCGAGTGCATGCCAGGATACGACGGCGGACTGCAGCAGCAGTTCTTCCTGGAGGCGTACGACTCCAAGACCAAGAAGCTCAGGCTCAACATGAGCAGCACCTACTTGGATGTGCCCGTCTTTCGGATCGATCTGTCAGGTGAGACTGTTTACCTAAACATTATGTTTATTAGGATTTGGTGCTTAGTAGGATGTAGTGAAGGGTATCACCTTTAGTACGCTATCAATCCAAATAGCTTATATTATATATTCAACTGTAGGCTGGGTTATTTTAAAAGATACCCGTTACCCGAAACAATAATGTAGTGAAAACAAACTAATACATTTTTGAAAAGTGTAGGCGTGATAGTTTTGGGACGTTGTGGGCGTGGTCAGAGCGGTTAAAGGTTCGTACTGCTATGCTGGGCTATTGATCCTGTCAAGAACATACATATATACTTTATAGTATACTGCTACTTTCCAACGCATCGAGTATACCCTTTGACTCTATGAGTAAAGGGTGATTTGAATTTGGCTATTAGATACTTGTGGTATCTTAGAAGTTGCTCTGTACTTGTTCAAAATTATTTATATTCCATGTCGAGGCGGCTTATACACAAGCATAGGGATGTTCCTGAATGCGAATTTATCCTGAATTTATAGCGGCAGGCTTACAATTCGGAAGATCAATTGCTTTCTGGAAATTCTTCCAAATGTGCGGCTCACATCGCAACAATCGCAACAGTCTCCGCGAAAAGAACTTGTTTAAATAGTCCGTTAAACGGTCACTAAATTGCTCGGCCTTCAATGGTTCAGGGAAATCCAATATTTCCGCAGATTCTCACTGCCCAGAGCAATGTTTTATTACACGGTGCTTATGTATTATTATATTTAAATGAGGCTGGCTTAGAAATCACGAGGCCAGGGTGTTGGTCGTACAATATTTACATTGCTGTGCGAAAGCCGCAAACTAAGGACTTGGCTTTTATGCGGCCAGCAGCAACAAGGAGCAGGGAACAAGGAGCTGGCAGCTGGGAGTTGGGAGCTGGGGGCAGAAACGCAGCAGCAGCAACAAACACTAAAACAAAAACAAATCAAAGTAACAAACTGAGCAAAAAGTTGAGCTGGCGAAATTGCGCGATGGCTTCCAGACGAGGAGGAAATCCTGCGGCTCGGCGAGGAATAGCTGCAGTGAAAGAAATTCTGGGGTTAACCCTGAACTTAGACACAATTTCTGAAAGAATGTTTAATTCAATTATTTTTAATAATATTAATATAATAGTAATAATATTAATATTAATATTTAAAAAGTTACCCAACCAAACTGAATATAATACTAATAATATAATACTAAAAAGTGGTTCAGGAACTATATTTTCAGCGAAGGATTGCTCTTGATGGCGAAATAGATTTTTGCTAGTTTTGAAGTTTCGCTGCGAAAACATTCATAAAAATGCTAGGTATTTTCAACATTCCCTAAAATGATTTACATGCTTATCCCACATCTCTGAGATGCTTTTCGCCGTGTAGCCAGCGAGCTGCTCTACGCAGATTAATTAGTTGAGGGTGCCAGGACCTCCCGCCACCTCCCCCGCCAATTCCTGGCACATGCTGTTGCCTGTTTTGTTGTAATGAATTTTAGCTAGTCAGCAAAACTTTTATGCCAATGGCGTTTTGAGGTGGGGAATTGGATGAAATAGAATGCTGCCGGGGGAACGAGGGGCTGTTGGTTGCCCCGAGGCAGAAGAAGAAACTCGAATCGAGCTGTTGAAAAAGCAAGATTTATCACGGGGTTAACAGGGAACCGAAAATTATAATATTACATTTGATTCTGCGGGTATGAGGCGAGTTAATGAGCCACATTTCGGATTATTAAAGTTGGCAACGGGCAATGGCCCGATCTGATCCCAGTTCCCAGTTGCCAGTTCAGCGCTTAGTGCTGCAGTGGCATCTTCTCCAGCCAGCTATTCCATGCCATATCGATGACTCGGGGTTAAGGGGTTTCGGCGATATTTGCAAAGTCAAACGAAGCGTAAAGTCACGATTAGTTAGACAGGCGTGTTAACGACTCTTCCGAGGATTGGAGGGGGCGGCTGTGGGTGCTGTTTTTGTTCCTGCGGCCTGCCAATGTATGCGTATTAGTCCTGCCACGCCCCCGCCTCCGGCCGAACGCCCTTGTGCACTAGTTGCCATTTTAATGAGCTGCTATCGGTGCAAGGAGCGCAGGGCGCAAACAAAACTTTTGATGCGCGCATTAAGAAAAACCAGAAAAACGGAAAAACAGAAAAGCAGAAAATCGAAAAATCAGAAAATCAGAAAAGCAGGGCCAGGGGAAAAAACACACGCAGTTTGCAACCGGGAACTTTTCATTTTATGCGACCGAAGTTTCGCACCGCGACGTGCTAATTAAATGCCTGTTTGCCTAATGAAGTTTGCACAGAGCACTACAAGTTTTAAATGAATGATCAACGATGACCTGGCCATCCCTGCACTAAAATGAAACTTAAAAATGAAGGGCTATATATTTGGAACATATTAAATGTTCCCCCAAAAAGGGAAATGTTCCCCCCTGGGAGTTTACTGTTGGCTACTTTAGTCCTTTTAGGGCAACGATCTAGAGGTTTACAATTTAAAGATAAAGTATATAAAAATATATAAAATATCATTGCATACTTTTGGACACCTTTCCATGGCATTTCAATTTATTATGCTTTGAAAGGACAGCCATGAAAAAATGTCCTCTTAGGCAATCTTTACTGTTGGCTACTTTAGTTCTATGAGGGCAACGATCTAGAGGATTAAATAATTTAAAGAGAAATTATAGAAAGTATTTATTTTGTTTTTTTTTTTGTATCAAACGAAATTATTTAACTTGACCAGCGTACTATTATCCTTCTTGGACAACTTAATCTAATCGGTATTAATTTAAACGATTCTTAATATCTAAGTTATTTGCAAAGATTATATGATTTTCATTATTAAGGAAATGGAAATAGTTTTAACATTATAATATTTAGAAATTTAATTAGGTAGGATTTAAGTCAAGTCCTTAGTTACTTAGTCGTCTAGCTAGACTATTAGGATGTATAGAAAGTATATAAATAGTAAAACTGTTGAATAATAGTCATTGCATACTTTTGGACCCCTTTCCATGGCATTTCAATTTATTATGCTTTGAAAGGACAGCAATGAAGTGCACTGCCCAAAAAAAGTCCTCTTAGGCAATCTTTGGTTCCAGGACCACCTCTTAGATTTGAAAACAGCTAATCACCTGCCGTTAATCATGGACTTAAGTAATTTTCCTCTCGCCCCGCACAGATCTGATGCCCATGGACTACTACCCCGATGCCCATCCGGCCCTGCACCTGGTCGTCTATAGCGTCAATCAGAAGGGCCGCTCGGAGCCGATTGTCCTGGAGAATGTGCCCATCAATGAGGCGGACAAGCGCTCAGGTAGGTTCAGGTTCAAAAAATGGAGTGGAAAACTACTGCAAAGTTTTCCGGCGATGGGAGGGGAAACTTTGGCTAGACCAGGAACGGAGCATTCATGGCTTTTTAAGCACCATTTCACCTTTAAAAAGTCATTCAAGTATTTGCATATTCCGCTTAACCGTTTTAGTTTCTTTCTTTCATTCATTTCTTTGTTGTGGTTGTTGTTGCTGCCGCTGTTAGTACAATTGCTCTTTTATTTAACGAGTTTTGTTTACGCTGGGGCGACACTGCAACTCCACTTGCCGCGACTCATCCCCCGAAACTGCCATCCCATTGGATCCCTTCATCCAACATCCCTGGCTAGCCGAAGTAGTGACACAGAGATTTCCTATTCATGCTTTGTTATTCAACTTTGACGCTAATTTTCTTTAAAAGTTTTTCCGCTCTCGCGACGTCGAGCACGAGAAAAGTGTGAAAGTGCTTGTTTTTCGAGAATATGTTGGGGAAATACCTGGAAAGTGCTTTTAAAAGCAGTACTAGTAGTATTTCATCTAATATGTTTAGTACAGAGGATGGAATTACTCACGGCAACATTTTGTAGGAGATATTTGCGATGCCGCATAATAATTTAATATCGACTTGAACGACTTAATTTAATATTCATCTAATGGTTGAAAACAATTGAATCCGATTAGCAGATGACGAGACCAAGCCCGAAATACGTCCGCCCAAGATTCCCGTATTCCAAGTGCACAAATTATGAAAATTTCGAGAGCATCGAGCTATCAGAACTGCAAATAATTACTCCCATTAGGCACTTATGCAATTTGCATTACCTTATAGTAAATCCTTTAATTAGCCCACCACCTTTGCCGGGCCAAAACCGATTTGCTTTGAGCAGGAGGCGGAGGTATTGATAGTTTTATTCCCCACCGTAATGGTGATATTACATCGTTTGTTGTCCCACATTAAATCAGTCGAATTATGCACCAGCATCCCAGTATTTACTGCATCAGCAATTCGAATGGCAACACTACCTGACCAGCATCGTTATTAAACGCACCGCACGGATGCGTACTTATGCTTCGAGTACTGACTGTCCGCACTTGGTCAGCCAATAATGTTTATCTGCACAATTGCATATTTGAACGCCATGGACAACAAATCCACTCAATCATCTCCTAATGCGCTCCAGACACACAGCCATGGAGGCTCGAGGAGCTTCGAGGAGGAGGCGCCATTATCCGGGGCGTGGGACGGATTGAGTGCCAACTTATCCGGCGTATTATATCACAGCTCGGTTACCCGACCAGTTACCAGTTACCAGTTACCAACGAGTTGCGAATTCTGGAAGATGGCCCTGTGTGGGCGACTTAATTTGCGAGCATGCAATCCAGCTACTCCTGCCCGCCAGGTGTCAATATTTGCACCTTGGTGGATCTGAAAGCTTTTCTGCCAACAGACGAATAAAAGCGGTCAGGTGAGCAGAGGAGCTGTGCAGGATGGGCGGCAGAAACATTTTGCAATGGCAACACTTGACGCCACATTAATGTAAATATAATCAATTTCATGTTTTAGCCAAAAAAGCGATGGCAACGCAAAACCCCAACAGAGAAAAGGAATATCTTGTTATGCTAAACTGACACACAGAGATTCCCCAGGAGTTACATTATTCCAGCAGCACACACCCGCATGCACTGGCAGAAAATGGGGGAAAATTGGAGCACAAATTATATCGTCAGAAGTATAGAGGGAAAATATTTACCGCCCACGAGTTCCCAAAGCGGCCAGAACAGAGGTAAAGACTTCGTTTTCAGTGCTCGCTGAGCACCGTACTGTACTGCACTCCGTTTCTCGCAGTGCACACACATCCACTCTGTGGTCGCAAGTATCAGAAGCGGCAAAGGAGAGCGAGCAGACACCGGAGCTATAGCTCCTGATGCAGAGCCTCGTCGAGCTCGGGCCCAAAGCCCAGGCGCACGAAATATAAGCGATTACTGTAGGACAAGGAAAAATACATTAAACATGTCTTATCTGAATACAATATCCCAAAAGACAACGGCGCGGAAAGTGAAGTAAAGTAAAATAAAATTATATGTTCGCGGATCGAAGGCGGGCGGCAGGGAAATGTGACCGCCATTGCAATAGATGACAGCCAGCTCCTCCGACTTACTTTTATTTCCTGCCATGTACCACTGTCTGCCTCGTTTTCTTGAAATGGAGCGCCAGACGCAGACACCGTTTCTTTATTTATGCTTACTTTGTGTAAACGCATTCCTGTCCTGAAACCCACATGGGCGCGTGGGCTTACACTGGCAGAAATGGGAGCACAGATTCCAAGTAGAGATGTAAATTATATTGATGAACAATATTGCATAGCGGAAATGTCTTTTGTATCTTCAGCTTCCTTCATTATATTGGTCATACATTCCAGATTGCGTAAAACTAATCTATGTAAGTGCAGCAGCTTTCTCCCAGTGCCCCGCTCGGTATTCCCAATACATTTTAACCAATCCACTTTTTCATCATCTCATCGAATCATTTATATCTCAAACGGGAGCATTAAATCGAATTAAGCTCATGAGCAGAGGCAGCCTCCTCCGGAAGGAGAACAGCCAGGTCCTGCCTGCACTCATCCAAATGAAGCCCATGCAAACAATTGGCTTATGAGCGGCACGCAGGACTTGCTGGTCCTGCAGCTCCTCTCCTGGATAGTTTGCTACCGTGCTCCGGTCGGAGCTCCTGCCTGCTCCTGCCTGCTCCTGCTTGCTCCTGGGTCGGTTGTCTGGCTTATCCGCTTAAGTCGGGGCCTGTGCATAGAGGAGGGCCCCAGTTCCAGGTGGTATTATTGGTAAATATTTGCACAAGTGTGAAAATTTCATTACGCCAGTGTGCTTATATTTAAATGAAATTTCTTTTTCCGCTGGCATCTCATCTCGCCTTGTGGGCCGAGTCGTTGGTTCGGTTTCCCTTCGGTTTGAAGTGCCCCTTCCTGGCTGCCAAATATACATTTTATTTGGCGAGCGATTGCTCGCTTCGGTTTTGTTCCTGCTGCCCTTTGTGTTGGGCTGCCTGATGCGATTGGGGATTTGGCGAGAGTAAGGATGCGGATGTATCTGAGTGTGTCCCAACTGTGTGCCCGACTGGATAATGCGCAAATGTTGCCGCCCACATGCGAAGGTGTGCCGGTTAGTGCCAATTCTTCACATTCAGCCATAAATGAGAATTGCGAATTACGTATCCGCCATGTGGTGTCGTTTGGCTGAGCATCAAACGGAATGATGAATTTATAATGAATGGTTCCCACTCCGGCCTGACATTGAATAAATGAATATATTTGGCATTTAATTCAATTCACTCGCTCGCCAATATGCGCTTCGATTCATAAATCATTTAAACGCTACATGAGCATAACCAAATTAAATAACAATTTATTTATCTGCTCGGATGAGCGTTAGGAAACTAATAGAGCACCAGCTTTTGAAATCCTATTTGCGCAGCGTAATGTCAAATGTATGCGTGCCCAATTTCGAGTTTGGCCAAACCGTTGGGATTTGGGCCATGCAAATAGGGTCCAGATTGATGCCTTTCGCTTGCTGGCTGCCATTGCCAGGCTTTTAGCCCGATCTAATTAAAATTAAAAATGCTATACGTCAGCTTGTTAGCCGTACCCCCCGCAGCCCGCACTGCCTTCGTTTTTTCTCGAGGGCAATGCAAATACAGCAAGTTTCGGAAGTTTATAACGCACTCCACGGCAAACCGCACTTGGAAATCTGAATTCTGCACACTATTCCACAAGCAAACATTCGGTTATTCGGTTAGCCCATATTTTTCAACTTGTTTGCACTATAATTAAATATACCCATACACCATACACAGTAGCACATTTTTTTAATATTTGCAGCATTGGCTAAATATCTCAGTCTGCGATTTAACTACATTGTTTCAATTCAACAAGTTACCGACAGTTCGCTGCCTTGAATGAAATGCTATAATTCGCTCAAAGTCCTGCGCTTATTCATTTAAATTACCCCGCATATTGCATGCAAAATAAAAGCGAGTTGAAGCGCTTTTAGCCGGGTAAAACTCGATAAACTATACAAATCGAAATGGCAAAAACTTTCGGTTCGCATTCTGAGCGCGGTGTATGGCTGAGCATATTTGTACTTTTTCCAAAAGTCATGTGCCAGCAATTACAACCCACCTAAAATGGCACGTAGGCGGGTGGTGGGTGGTGGTTGGTGGGTGGTGCTGGGTGGTGGGTGGTGCTGGGTAGCGGTAGTGTGTGTTTTGCACGGATGTGTTCGCTTAGAAGCAGCCATGCATAAATGAGCAATTTCGCCAGCGGCTCAGTTTCGTCAACATTTGGCACAGCAACATTCGGCAGTCAAAGAATATTTATTGATTTGTAACTTTGGCGTTTGGCTGACAACAAGACCGGGTTTATAAATTAGCAACAGTCTGCACCACCCATCCATTACCATCCCATTAGTGCCTGTTGTTAGCATGTGGTTTGGTTATTACAGTAGGCACTGCGTATGAACCGACTTTTATAAAGATTTATGGCGGCTTTGGTTTAATGACGTTGCTGTAAAAACATAAAATAGTGCCTTGCCTGTGGGTTATCCTATTCTGGTGCTATAAATTTACGTTTTATAACATCGTAATTTCATAATGAACAAAAATTTATTGAACATAGCCCAAGTTGTAGTATCAAGATTGTTCGGTAAATTTATTTCTTTTATCTAAAACTCAGAGTAAAATGGATAATTTTTGAAAATAAACCTGCAACTTTTGTGAAAAATCTTATGAAATCATTGTTTCCCGTAAGTGTGGCTACAAATTGAAATTCCCACTCGATTGTGCAGCTTTGATTCCAGGATTTTCTCAACGTATGACGTAGCTTATTGAACATCCACTGTACTTCCGCTTCCTGATTCCTGCTGCTTGGTCTGATGTTTGCCTATTGAATTTCTGCGTTGCATATCCGCAGGCGCACAATTTGTTGAATGTCGAATATACACAGTGCACAAAGGTGGGCATCGCATCGCATTACTCAGGTTGCGTATACGCAGTGTGTGCGTATCCGCAATGCATATTCAATTACGAGTGCCCGCCGAATCGCCCAAAAATCCAGCAGGCAAGCGGATTTTAATTGAAATGCTTAGCGCTGCCGTTAAAGCCATCGCAGTCGCAGTCGCAATCGCAAATACAACAAACTAAGCGAGCGATTGGCTGAAGGACCGCTGCCCGTGGCAGCCACTTGACATGCGACGTGCGTTTTATGTGCGCAAACAGGAGGGGCGGGGCGGTATGGCCGATATGGGTTATGGATATGGGGGATATGGCTCGGATGGCTCGGCTGGAAAAGAACTGGGCGAGCAGCAGTCAAGTGGCCCACGCCGCGTCCAGTTTATTGGACCCTCGCTGCCCAATGGCTATTTATCGAGTTCAGTCAGACAAAGAACTGGCATATAGCCTTCATCATCAGAAAGTGGGGAAATAACGTGCAATCGCGTGCGTTTTATTTCACAAATTGTCTCTTAAGTGCCGCATTCCAAATTACATTTGAACTTTGAAATCAATGGGAATGTCGTATGGAAAAATATACAAGTTTGTACTTTGAGATTGTACTTTTAAATAAAAAAAAAATAATAATACAAAAAAAAAAAGCCCACTTCTGGAGTAATCAAACACTTGGATTATTAATTAAAAATTAAATATATTAATATTTTTCAATGTTTTCAAGTTAAGTAAAAAACAACCTAGTTACTCAGCTAGTGGAGATTTCAACATTGTGGAATACCGGTAGAAATTGGGGATAAAATAATAATATGAAGAAATAATTGCATTTTCTACAAGTTTTCTCAACAGTTTTTGGATGTTTGTGGGCATTAGAGCTCCCTGTTATGTTACCCCTTATTATCTCAATTGTCCAGCTTTTATAGTTCATACGGGCGGACGAACAGATGGGCATGGTCAGATCGACTCGGCTATTGATCCTGATCAAGATTATATATGTATACTTTATATGGTCGGAAAGGCTTCCTTCTACCTGTTCATACCTTTCAATGAATCTAGTATATCTTTACTCTATCTTTTAGATACTTTACTAGTATCTTTTACTCTACGAGTAATACCCGTTACTAATGCGCAAAGTTCAAACGATATATTGCCGAAATGTTGTTTACATTATAATTAATTATTATTCTATTGTTTTTTTGCCAAACTTTGATTTAACAAAGCAAATAGTTTAAGCCAACAACAATTTGCAATGCTCATTAATGATTATTAATTATTGTTTTAAGGGCACAGGACAGCTTTTTAAAATAATGATAAATCGTATCGATAAAACACAAAGAGACTTCCAAAATTATGTAATCATCAGCTTGCAATTATTTTTTATTTTTGGTTAGGCTTAATAAAAGAATATTTATGTTTGATTTGCGTGAAAAATACACCACGCAATTTCTACTATAGTTTTTCTACTATAGCTTACTTTCTGTTTGCATGAGTAGCACCAAAGACAAAGAATAATTATTATTCTAGAATATTAATATATTAAATATATATTATAATTATTATTATATTATATTAATTATTATTCTAGAATATTAATATATTAAATATATATTATATTAATATTAATATTATTCTAAAATAATAATTATTCTAGTGTCTTTGGTAGCACTATTTCTATCTGCTGTATACTTTTGCTCAATATAATCAAATATATAATATACTTTATACTCAAATGTGAAAAACCCATCATTAGTGAGCCACATCTCCCGCAGCAATGTTCTAATCGCACTACCACTTGTTACCCTTTGAACTTTTTGCAGATGGTAGAATGGGCCTCTCGATCCTGCCCCTGGCTGCTCTCCTCGCCGGCACACTGTTCACCGTGGGCATAGCGGTGCTATCCGTGGTGGTCATCGCCGTTCGCAGGCGCCGTGGTCAAGGAGCCCGCAACATGTGCGATGACAAGGACAAGCACCTGGGTGAGTCACTGCAGCATGCACGGCCAAGTGGGGGGATTCAATACCCTGGCAGCGGTCAAATATTTTCCTTACATGGTTTGTCATCTGGTGTAGAGGTCTCAAGACTCTATAAGGTGAACCGATCACATTTGTAACATCCTATCCAGCTATCTGGACATCCTATCGCACTTTATGAAGTATTAATTTGATCTAAGCCTTTAATCAAATTGTATCAACTGTTTTGAAGTTGATAAATAATTACAAAAAGCATGTCCATACCTTTTGAATTAATTATCAGGCGTTACGAGTTTAAGACTATTATCTAGCCAGTGAAAAAGATCAGTTGTTAGGGTGGACCTGCTGCAAGGGTATCAAAAGTTCCGACCCCCAGTATCGACCCAATCCCATTTGCTCTTTTTGCTAATGTTTCACACTCCCGACAGGCATGGATGTGACGGTGACGGCGCCCCTGGAAACGGGAGCTGGTCACCAGCGGCTCGTGGTGGCCTACACCCTGAAGCAGGGCATCGAGAAGCAGCCGGACATATTGAGCGCCCAGAAAAGTGCTCCAACTGGCGGTGACGCCCCGTCGCCGCTGGGAAATCGGCCGAGTGGTTTGTTCGCCGGCGGAGGAGGAGGTGGTGGTGCGGGCGGTGCATCTGCCGCTCCCATGACGGGCAACACTGGTGGCCACAAAACCACGGATTATGTAAGTGCCGTTGGCCAGGAGGAGGCGTTGCCCTTTAACTATGCCATTTATGCATGTAGTCGGTACCGCAGGCGTTTATTGTAAACTGGCAGGACTTTATAGACATCCCTCAGCCTTTTGACAGGTTTTACATTGAATGTTCAGTTTGTTTCCCTCTGTTGATTGCTTCCAAAGGATTATGTATAAATCTAAATTATCTGCATCCATTTTATATAAAATATTTGCTAGAATCGATTCCCTTAATTATACCCTTTACGCGTAGAGCAAAATTCATTAAAAGTAGGTAACAGGCAGCAGGAAGTGTTTGCTACCATATAAAGTATATGATCACTATCAAGAATATATGGACCGAGTCGATCTGGCCATGTCCATCTACCTGTACGTCCGTACGAACGTCGAGATCTTAGCAAATCTGTTTCCCCGAACCCATCCTCAAGCCAACTAACCCTATTTCTATTGCAGGATGGCAATGCGCCGCACCTGAACAGCCCGCCCTCGCAGTCCAGCACCTTGAAGCTGGAGAGCGACCCGGCGGCGGGTGGTGGCCTGGTCAGTGCCCGGGGTGGAGGGAGCAACCCACCGCTGCTCTACGACGCCATGCCCACGCTGAGTCGCTACGAGCAGCTGGGCCTGAGCATGGCCAGCTACTCCGCCGGAGCGGCGGGCACGGGGGGCAGCAGCAGCACCCTCAGCTCCGCCGGCAGCACGGTGAGCAATGCGCTGGCCGCCAACGGAAACGCGGGGCCGGGTGGCTACGCCGCGCACCTGCACCACACGTTGCCCCATAACATGACTCCTCAGCGGGGTCACGATCCGCTCAACCTGGCCGACTACCTGACCACCAGCAGCCTCATAGACTACGGCCTCAACAAGCCGCCCGCTGCCCACATGACGCTGCCCAAGGGCATGGGCATGGGGCTGGGCCTGGGGATGGGGATGGGCATGGGCGTGGGCGTGGGTGGAGGAGTGGGCATGGGTCCTGGATCGGGCATGGGCATGGCGTCCGCGATGGCCGCTGGCACCAGCCTGTCGCCGTCGCAGCTCAACACCATCACGCACAAGTCGGCGGCAGGACGCAACCACATCATCACGGACACACTGCCCGGGCCAGAGAGCTGCGTCTAAGCACCATCCTGTCGTCCTGGCATGGAAACCAAAAGACTGGCGCACAGCAGTAGCCCAAACACAGCCGAATCAGAGTGACAGCGAACAACTAACTAGTCATGTGGAGCTGCGGTCAAGTTAGTTAGTGATGAATAATTTAGTTAATGCAGCTATAAGTTTATAAGTTTATAAGATTACTGATTCTGCAGATCAAGTCTGGGAGTTTAAGAGTAAGGTATACCATATCTCCCGCGGCCTTTATTCAAAAATTAAAATCTATTTCGAGGGAGATCCGTTAAAACATAAAGTACACATTTTGTTGTGAAGATATTTCAGTAAGCTTAATAAATATATTAAAAGTTAAAGTTTTACAAGCTTCACAAACAACTATAATAAATTTACGAACTAAACTAGTAGAAAAAGTAAATAATTTTTGGATTCGAAGAACTCGTTGTATTAATTTGAAAGCGTTCTGTAAACTCTATGATCTATGAACATAAGATTGTTATGAACTAGAAATGAAATGGAAACTTATTTAGCTGAAATCTGTTGTAAAATTTAAATTGCTGTAAGAAAGCAAGTTTTGAGTTAGCTCTAAAACGAGGCGGATGATAGTATTGAAATTTTCTAAAAAATCATACCTAACTGCTTTTGGGCACCCTTACCAAATTCGAACCGCGGGTACTACAAACTTGACCGCAGCTGTACATGGAATCCCTGCTCGACAACGTCGCCTAGAAGTAATTACTAGAAGTAGAGGAGTAGCTGAAGTACGAATATGTATATGTAATGCGTGTGTCTGTGTCTGTGTCTCCGTTCGTTTGTAAATGTTTAAGCTAAGTGTAACCGTAGATGTACTTGTATACTATATCCTCTGACTGGTGTAAGTCGGCGCCCCTCCCAGCTCCGCGCCTCGGGTTCAGTCTCTAATTTAAGGGGCGACCCCCAAGGTGAAACTAATCTTCCAGGCCCTGTGCCCATCGAGACGCCGAGGTGCTGGGAGCAGGGCTCTCCACGAAACCCGTTGTTGAAGCTGTTTGTCCCGGCTAGAGTAAGAAGAACATATCCCCCGGAACACATATCCCCTCCTGCCGGAGCCGCACTACTTGAGCTGCCCTCTCGCAAACGAGATCAAAGTCGGGCCGACCCGAAAAAAGGCAAAGTTATATTGGACACGTCTTGCGCCATTGCGTGCCCAGTGCTGGTCATTATTTAACTTTTAAACACGCGCCAAAAACAGCACCAGATTTGAATTTAATGGTCACAGCAGTTGCTCCCGCTCCTCCATAAGCCCCACAGTACACCCACTGCCATTAGCAGCGGGCCAGCCAACAAGTGAGCAATAAAGAAAAGTTTAGAAAAATATCCCAATCCAGACTGCCGAAGCCAGAATACCCCATCCCACCAGGAACAGCTCACGAGCGATTGAATGGGTATGGAACACAATGAACGTGGAGGAGAACAAGAACTGGGCACGGATTTGTGCGCACGATAGCGCAAAACGATGACAATAAATGGAAAAGTTTTTAATAAGCTAATAAAATGATTTATGCGGGTCGAGCAGAGGGATAAAAGGCACGGAGTTCCACTTCTAGATGGCCATTTGATGGGCCCGATTCCGGTCAGTGCCGACACCTCATTGACGGACCTTCACCAGTTGGACCTGAGTACACACAACGAATGTATTCTTGAGCATTATTTATTGGGTATTAAATGGGTCGGCCCCGCTCGGAGTTTTGGGCAGTGCAAGGGGTGCGTAAGCCCCGGTCATCTTACTTTCATTGGCAATTGTTATCAAGGCATTAGCACATCTGAAATGCTATACAACTATATCATAGACAAGGGCTAAACGACTATAAGTGTTCAAACGTTTGTCATATCAGTTAGGCCAATCTGTTCGATACACGTCTTGACTTTCTAACGAAAACCGTAATGGGAAAATAACATATTTATGCTAAATCATCGATAGCGTTTAGTGAAATCAATGTAATGTCATAATATTTAAATATAAAAGTTATAGCATCCAGTCAACTGGTAGAGCAGACCGTAAACTTCCTCCAAGTTTATACATAGGCAAAGTCCCTGCTGTAGATATCCAAAATCGAGTGCGAGTAGTAAATTTTAAAACGATCCCCCAACCTGTAGCATCACGCCCCCATTTCAAGATCAGCAGATACTATTTTATGAGCCTCAGAGAGGCCGACGATGTACATACATGCAAGCCCAAGTCCCGAAAACAGACATATACACATCATTGTAACTGACTACATATGTAAAAATGCTTAAAATATTTGTGATAAAGTAATAATGTTAATGGTAAGGAATAAAACGTAAATATATTAATGAGAATACCTTGAGTTTGAATTATTGCAAGTCGAGTTGTTTTTTCATTGCTGCGAAGCACAAGGTTGTACTAATTCCCTTTCTCCTTTCACAGATACAATCTAAAAACATTCTGGTTCCAAAGAAAAAAGTTTTGTCGCTTTAAAAAATGCAAAATGTCGCCATAGTATGAATAACCTTTAGCCACCTGCGAGATGTGGATGCAACAAAGCGACTGTTTTCGAGATTCCAAGCTAGCTCCACCTAGCGGCAAATAAATTACTTCTTCATAGCTTATTATTCTTTTTATTGGTCGTTTTTTATTATATTCGTTTAGAAAAATGCTGGCAAGGGTTTGGTTAATAAAACTTTAGTCCTTTTATACTTTCACAAAAGGACAGAGAGAATTCGGCGTTATGGGCATGACAATGAGGATTTTGGCTTATCGCTAAGTATTGGCAAGAAGAAGAATAATAGTTTGAAATAAACATTTGATCAAAACGATAAACCGCTTCCTTATTTAAGCTAACGACTAAGGGAAGATTGGAACAAGGTCCTCTGCTGACTAAATAACTTATTTGAGTAATTATTTTTCCAAAGGAAAAATAAAAAAAGTTCTCCGTTACCCGTTACGCAGCTAGTTGAAGTATGAACGAAAATCAACATTTCAACAATTTCTGGAAAGTCGGTATAAATTAAAAAAAAAAACAAGTTAGAATCAAACACATTAGAATAATAGTTATTGTAATGTCTTTGATAAAATGCTATAGGCGAGTTCCCCGATACCCGTTACTCAGCCAGTGGAGTGCAAACGAGAAATTTCAACATTTTCTGGAATATCGGTAGAGATTGGGGAAAAAATGATAAAATGGCAAATCTATAGAAATTTACCAAAAATATAAAAAAGTTTAAAAATATCACAACATTTTTGTGGACGTTAAAGTAGGCGTGGCAACATTTGTGCGCAACGTGCAACAAACGTGCGCTGCGTCTATGTCTCTGGAATCTGCATGCCTGATCTCAACATTCTAGCTTTTGTATTTCCTGAGATCGAGGCGTTCATACGGACGAACGGACATGTCCATAACGACTCGGCTATTGATCCTGATCAAGAATATTTACTTTATATGGTAGTACATATGTATATGGTCGGAAACGTTTCCTTCTGCGTGTTACATACTTTTCAACGAATATAGTATACCCTTTTACTCTACAAGTAAAATATTACATTTTCAAAAGTGTGGTCGTGATAATTTTGAGCCGTTTGTGGGCGTTAGAAGAGACGGGGTCAAAATGTTTTTGGTATACCGAAAGAAAATGGCAAGACAAATAATAAAACGAACAAATTACGGACGGACAGACCAAGGAAACGAACATGGCCATGGAAATGCTTCCTTCTACCTGTTACACGCTTTTCAACTAAGCCTTTTACTCCACGAGAAACGGGTATAAACAGGTTTTTAACGCAAAAGTACCGAAAAAGCATTTTATGAATGAGATGTGGCATAGAAAAGCGCAGGACCGCCCTCGCAGAGCGTACAAGTAATATTCTACCCGTGAAACCCTTAAATGTTAGTGATACGTTACTATTTGAATTTGAATGGTGTGCCGTTCACACTGGACGCCGCACAGGTCAGTGTTGGTAAGCGCGCGCATAGGCGAGTTGCCAAAAGGCACTAACGCGTGGCGAGCATAAACATCTGCTTGAATGAGGCACAAAATGTAGGAGGCTTATAATCGAGCTAATTGGTTGGTTTGCTGGCGCAACTTTGGCGTCCCCGAAATTTCAAGTGTGTTGAGAGTGCTCAACCAACAAATGTGCAAGCCTGGCATGGCAACGTGAATTGAATGTGCATAACAACACCCACAGCGACCATTGAAAATCTTCGCATTGTTGCATATTATTGCATCAGAAACGAGTTCCCCGAATCAACTTTATGCGTAAGTAGAGTGCAGTGACTCGGTTTTTGTTTGGCTGATGAAATCACAGTGCGAATTATGTTTCTGGTGAAATCCCACTGCTTCCTCTTCTTCTGTTTGTTGGCCCCCGCTGACACGTATGAAATCAGCAAACACGGCAGTTACTCCACGGAATTTGAACGAAAAGGAGCTTTCCCCTAAGCGTCTATCAGTTTCGAGATATATCAGTTATAGCCATACGCAGCTGACGCGATCAAAACAAAAGCGCTTGTGTAGAAAATCGGATGCGAAGCAGACGCGGCGAGGACAAGACGCGAAAAGCTGTCAAAAATACGCGCCGAAAACGAAAGGGTCTTGTGGACCCGAACATCCGCTACGCAACATAGATGTAATTTATAGTGCTTTTTATTAGGAGCTCTCTCGCAATTAGGAAGGTTTGTGTTTTTATAATACGACTTCTTAGCTCAACAACGACTCGTAGCATAAAAAACATGTGTATTTTATAGTGCAAGACTATTATCTAAGGTCACGTGTTATCGTCAAACCACTGTGAAAGTTAATTTTTAAATATCCTGTGCCATTTTAGCGTTATCTCGAAAGGTACTATATTACGTAAATAGAGTTTCTACCGCACTCTAATCGCAAATTGCAAATTGAAATCTAAGCGATTGACTCAAGCCGTATTCGATATAAGAACTCAAACGCCCTGTTGTAGGGTACGGCGAAAGCTCTTGAAGTATTCAGGTACTAGTTCTTCATTCTCTCTCGTTCGCGGGCACAAAACAAAACAAGCGGAGCAGGTTATAAACAAAATCGAAAGGCAGCCAAAAACGGAAAGCACAACTACGCACACCATTACAGAACACCAGAACCCAGAACCCAGATAGCCGAACAACAAATTCGACCTGGGCAAATGAAAAGCGCAGCCAAAATCGATATTTTGTGCCAGCGCCGCGCGCAAATAGGAGCTGCTTCATTGCTTAATATCTCGAATAAATTCGAGCGGTTTGGTTGGATAAGTGAACCAAATACAGGGATTATTTATTATCTGGTAAGATGTGTGGAACTTGTTGTTTTATTGGCTTTCTGCCCCCTCGCGAGCGCTCCAAGCAACGGCAAAGTCGTGGCAAACATAAACAAGCATTTTTCAAGGTCGCTGCAAGTCAAAGAGGACGGCCAAAAAAACAAATGGGGAAAATTTCAGTTTTGATGGATACACATAAGCAAACAAACCAACAACTAGCAGCAGAAAGATAAATTGCGGTTAAAAAAATTGTTTTTAAGTAAAACAAACTACGTGGAAAATGAAATTTAAATTCTAAAAATTATTATTCCCCAAGTCGGCACACAAACAACGAGTTAAAAAATATACATAACTGCTTGCAGTGTCGTGAAGTGAAACATTCTCTAACTAAATATAGATATACCTACATATATGAGTTAACAAATCAAACCATATTTACACTTAAATACATACATATGCTATTATTTCAACCTCGGCTGTTCAAAAATTTGTATGTAAATACATACATATGTATGTATGTACATATTTCGATTTCGCAATTGGGCCAAAAATGTTGTTTTCTTGAGACAAAGCGTTCCTTTGTTTTAGAGAATGATTAGCATTTAACCATGTAAAAGAAAGAAAGTCATGTATATTTACTTCAGGGATTTATCTTTTCCAGTAACGCAGTATGGAGTCCTTCCTGAGTTTCTTTGATCCCAATCAGGACGACGGCTTCGAGGAGGAGCCTGAGCCGAATGGCAATAGCAGCGGCGGCGGCAGCAGCAGCAGCGACTATGAGACGGACGCCAATGCCAACGAGTGCTGCCTGGTGGGCGGGATGCCCACCGAGCGGGGCAACCTAATCTTCGACTTCGAGCAGGGAATGCTGCCGCCAGAGCCGCAGCTCGGTAATGTGGAGTACAAGCTGAAGCTGGTTAACCCGTCGAAGCAGCGATTCGAGCACCTGGTGACCCAGATGAAGTGGCGTCTGCGCGAGGGAAACGGAGAGGCCATCTACGAGATTGGAGTCTCCGACGCCGGCTATCTGCAGGGCCTCAGCGACAAGGACATGAACGCCTCGCTCACCACGCTCAAGCAGATGGCCCACAGCCTGGGAGCCAGTACCTCGGTGCTGCGGCGAAAGACCATCGCCGCACGACGCGCCGTCGCCGAGGTACTGGTCCGCAAGATCCCCGACGACCAGCACAACATCGAGGTGCGGGTAGCGGTGCTCGGCGGAGCTGATGCAGGCAAATCCACCTTGCTGGGCGTGCTAACACAGGACGAGCTGGACAACGGACACGGCCGGGCGCGGCTCAATATGTTCAGGCACATGCACGAGATTCAGTCCGGTAATATGTCGTTAAATAAATATGTTAGTTTTATTCGAGGTGTCCTCATTAATAGTACGGTATTAGGGTAATGTTTGACACCCATTAAAATTGTTATTCATACAGCCCCTAAATTAAAAATGTTCTTCTTTTTTAAGGCCGCACCTCCTGCATCTCCCATGAGACCCTCGGCTTCGATGCACTGGGCAATGTGGTCAACTACAAGTATAATGAAATGATGACGGCTGAAGAGATTAGCGACAGGTCCAGCAAGCTGGTTACCTTCATGGATCTGGCCGGACACCGGCGCTACATGCGCACCACGGTGCAGGCACTGAGTGGATACTCACCCCACTACGCCATGCTGGTGGTATCGGCGGGCAGCGGCTGCAACGACACCACCGAGGAGCACTTGGCGATTGTGCGGGCACTGGACATGCCCTTCTTTGTATTGGTCACGAAAACAGATATCACATCGCCGGACCCCACGGTACAGGAGTTGTGCAACCTGCTCACCACCATTGGGTGCCGAAAGGTTCCCTTCGTGGTGACCAACACGGATGAGGCCATCTCCGCTGGATCAAACCAGATTTCCGAGAACATTGTACCCATATTTTGCGTATCGAATGTCACGGGCACGGGCCTCAACCTAGTTACAAAGTTTCTGTACGTCCTTTCGCCAGGAATCAGCAACGCCGAAAAGGATCGGCTCGAGCAGGAGTCTTGCGAGTTCCAGGTGGATGAGATCTTCCGGGTCTCTGACGTCGGACCCGTTGTGGGCGGTCTACTTGTCCAGGGCGTGCTAACCGAGAACATGCCCATGAAGATTGGTCCGCTGCCTGATGGAAGCTTCCATCCCGTTATTGTTAATACTATCCACCGAAACAAGGCTCCTTGCCGAGTCGTACGAGCTGGCCAAAGCGCTTCGCTGTCTTTCAGTTTGGATCAGTACCTGCCCACGCTACGAAGTGGCATGGTCCTTCTGGGTGATATTGGAAATAGTCTGGATGAGCCCTACGGGACCTTTTTCTTCCAAGTGAGTTGATAGTTCTCATTATCGTCGCCAACAAGTACATAAATTTCCCTTTGCAGGCAAAGGTGTCCGTGCTGTTCCACGCAACAGCCATTTACGTCGGCTTCCAAACCACAGTCCACATAGGAAGCATTCGCCAGACGGCCGTCATTCGGGGCATTATGGGCGGTGAGCGACTGGGCACAAACGATTGTGCTTCGGTGATGTTCGAGTTCGTCGGCCACCCAGAGTACGTGCGTCCTGGAATGCGCATCTTGTTTCGCGAGGGCACAAGCAAAGGAATCGGAGTTGTCACGCAGGTGTTTCCCGTCAACAAGACAGGCATAAAGTAGACAGGCGGGCAAGCTGGATAGTTCCAATGACATAACTAAATATCTCAAACAAAGATGACATGTACATATACTTAATTAGCAATTAGGAGGCGTTAAATCTTTGGCAGATCTTCTGTACACTTAGTTTCGGGTTCTGTGATTTTTCGTTTAAGCTCGGCTCACAATCGGATGTTGTGTAATCCTCCTTAATTAATCTATTTCATTAAAAACCAACCCAAATTACATACAATGTAGCTATCAATTGACGGCTGAGCAAAAGAGTTTATATAATTAACCAGGTAAAAGGTTTCCCCGTTAAAGGTTTATCCAAACCGACTGACTTTAAGCAACTTCACCATCGATTCTATGGTATGAAAGACGAAATAGTGCTCAGCAATTTGTTTATTTCGTTCTACTGCTTGTCTGCTCATCTTGACTACTGCTATCACATCTTACTGGGACACTGGCGCCACCCTCAATTTCTTCCGCCTTGGCTGGCACTTCGGATGTGAACCGGAAGAGGACGGGCACCTCTCCTATGGAGGGATTTCCGTTCGCTTCCAGCAGGCGAATCCACGAGAGCAAAGAGTCCTTAGTGGAGGTGCCTGTGGCACAGATGGCCATAATGGTTCCGTCATCCTGCTGGTGGACAGATCGCAGCTTTCCCAGCTGATTGTGGCGCCTTGGTGGAGCACGACCAAAGAAAGGTACTTCGATGTGGGAAACATCGTCCTCGTCCAGCTGCCGCTCATCTAATTGGGACAGAACTTCGGAATCTGCATCGGCGCGCAGGGTAAAGTAGTTGATTTGGCGATTCCTAAGCCATATGTGGAAGGGTCCCTCGATGTACAGAGCTTTTTGGCGAGAGTGCTCCCGCAGCAGTTTCTCTTGCTCGGGACTCACTCCGCTCACGATCCACGTATCGTCTATGGCATCCTTCAGCTCGCTGGTCTGAAAAACCGTTATTTTGGACCGCAGGTCGACCGTGCACATCCGCTCCACCGCCAGCTTGGCCATTTCCAGGGTATCATCCGGAACAGGATCGGGCAGGGGCCACGGTGAGAGGTTCTTAAACTTTGGCATCCAGTACATCATGCGCCAGTACTTGCGCAGTGGATGTCCTTGTCTACCGAAAACATTAAGCAGCATTGCCTCCATCTCGTAATCGGGCATCACCCCGCAATCCTCCATCTGCTCGAGGAGATCAATGATGCACTGCTGCTGCTTGGGGTAGTGCATGAACTCCGCCTGGAACAGGTTGGTGGGTATGAACTTGCCCTTGGGCATCACGTTGATCAGGGCCTTGTAGACCTCCAAGTCCTTTTCCACCCCGAAATCAGCCATATTCTTGAGTGCTGCGTAGATAAACTCAACATGGTTGCGCCGGTGGACGTCGCGCTCCTGGAAGATCTCCACCATGGTCAGGTAGCTGTTCTTCGTCCTGTCCTGGGCAGTGGCAAAGGGGTTCCTCACAGACGGCAGGTTTTTGGTGCCGGGTTTCTGTGCCCTGGGATTTGGATTCGGATTCTGTTTCGGGCTCCCCTCGTCCGTGGAGTAGCATCGAAGGTGGCTGAACAGTGACTGGCCTCCATAGCTGTGCAGGCGCAGCAGGCATTGTGCGCGGCGTAGCATTTTTTATTTATAAATAATTAATTGAATAATTTTGTAAATACGATTACAAAACATTGCACAAGCTGCGGAACTAGTTTGCGTTTTGCAGCACTGCTGCTGAAACATATGTTTTAATGGTGCTGGCAGCTTAGCGTATTTAGCCAAATTTAGTTAATTCTAACGGCGGGAAATTGTATTTAATTTTGGCTGTACCTAATGATTTTCGAGTTTCTACATTGCTATGAGAGTAATGCATGCATTTACAATCATACGTTTGTCACGGTATTTAAGTTAATATAACATAAGTTCACCCTGGCTTTTTTAATCCATCTCTTTCGGAGAACAGCTGTTTGTCTGGCTTAAGGCCATCATCACTGGTGACAGACTTGTTTAACACTGTATTAACTCAGTGTATCCTTTGTGCTGCTTTTTGTTGTTATTTCACCGTTTTCTGCGTTATCCTTATTCGCATAGTTTTCGGTTGTTTTTGTGTTGTTTTAGTTAGTTCCGTACCCTGAGTTATTTACGCGGGCGACCCCTCACATATGTAGAAATGCAATTCAACAAGCCGATCTCTACGGAGGAGGCCTGACCAGCAGTCAGTATCTATAACAGAAGCAAAACAATAGAATTTGGCTTGGTCTCAAAGAGCACCCAGCAGCCCAAGGTTATTTGAGACTTCCAGCCTCCAAGGATGCACTGAATGGACTCGTTAACGCAAGGATCATTTGATGTTCCCACTATGCGAAGAGGCTAAAGAGGATTCGGGCATCACATTTTACTGACATGCTGTGCTTCGACTCGGAGAGGATGAACTGGTACTACCACGTACTGGCCAGGCGTCCGTACCTGGTGGTCGTCTCCATTGCTGTCTACTGTGTCGCTTGCATCATCGTGGCCCTCATCCTGAACAAGCTGCCGGACTTCAGCGATCCCACCTTGGTTTGAAATATAAAATTTGTCCAAATTATTATTAGAGCAATATATCTTAAAATACTTTATTTACAATCAATTTATAAAATATTGAGCACACTCAAACAGTACAAAAATTAAAAATTTTTTTAACATTTTTTAATAATAAATTGCTTGTAATATATTTAATACAAGTTTTGCGAATTAAAATATTTAGAATTCTTATAGGATTGCTATAAGAAACTACAGAATGCCTTCTATACAAATAGTTTCTGTATTATCTCAATAATATTATTTTTGTTTAAAAGTTTATCAAAATTGTGGAAAATACTCTTGACTAAATAACAATAATGTTGATGACGAATTCCACACACTTTACAATATGTTCATTTGTCATGCTCACATTTTTAAGAAAATTAATTTTTTATAATTTATTCCACTACAGGGCTTTGAAACCCGTGGCACCAAGATTGGAGAACGCCTAACGGCCTGGTATAACTTACTGCAGGAGACTGACCACCATGGAGTGCTTTTCTCAAATCCATCGGATTTGTGGGAGAGGAGACGGGTGGAGCAGGGCTATGTGGAGTCCAGGCTGCATCCGAATCACAGGCGACGCAAAAACAAGCACAAAAACAAAAACAAGAACAAGCGGCGTAAAGAACAAAACCAAAGCAGTCACGAGCATCACGACGTGACCCAGAAGATGATGCAGTTCAAGAAACGGCTGAAGGCTACTAGTTCTCCCTCCCCAAATCTCGATGTTGACACCTGGATGGGGGACAGCGGAGTATTCCGTGACTACGAGATCACAAACGACAGCGCTTCCTCTTCTTTGGAACCCACCCGACGCACTGAGCAGATCGAGTATGGCCACAACACCACCTCAGTGGACGAGGACGAGCATCAGCAACGGGTCCAGACCAAGAAGAGTACGTGGCGACTTCTAAAGCAAGCCGCCACCTTGCCCACCGACGGTTGGGCAGACATGCATCGTCGCCAACCCATCGAGGGATTCTTTTGCGACTCATCACCGCGGAAGGAGTACTCTCACTTTGTGGTCCAGCGGATCGGCCCCAACGCCACCGATTCGCTATTTGATTTGAACGGCCTGCTGGCCATGTGCCAGTTACAGGACCAGATCACCGAGGTGCCCAGCTACCGTGCTTTCTGCGAGCCGGAGATGCTAACCACCGAGTGCTGCCGGCCGTGGTCACTTCCCAACTACGCCGCCATGCTGGTCAATAAAAGTTCCTGTTTCGACCTCACCACGGAAGATGTTACTTCGCTGCACACGCTGCTCCTAGGCTGCTATGAGTACTTCCACGACCTGAGGATGGACAACCACTGCAACGAAATACCGCATTGTCGTGCTCCTGAAGAGTGCAAGCGGCTAAATATCGTTTTTAACGTCCTGAATTTTCTCACCGATTTTGGTTTCATCAAGTCAAATGTGAGTGTTTGATTTTTTAAAAAAGTTTCTGTTTTGTAGATATTGTATGTTTTTGCCCGTTGCCTTTTTTTATTGCATTTAATTCGACCAAATAATATTGTTACCTTGTTTTTAGGACTCGAATATATACCTGAAATACGCCATGATATTTATACCCGTAGCGCAATCCAACCGCTTGCTCCCGCTTTTCCACGAATGGGAAGAAGTGTAAGTATGGACCGTTGTTAATATTTGCGTAGTTGATACCGGTCGATTGGTGTGGAGGGCATAACAGAATTTTTAGCTTTCATCAAGGCCGGAACACATATAGTATCAAAATAGGTGGTCAAATTGTACTTCGTGAAAAGTTTTCTTAAATCGCTGGCGATTCTGTCCAGAGTCGGGTCCTTTAACATACGATCTGGATAGAAAGAGCTCTTAAACGGTTCCGTTTCCTGCAAGCTATTATAATAGCACCCATATGTGGTCCGATAGTCCTCATCCTTGAGAGAGTAACCTTTTTTGTTCCTGTAGCGCCGTCGACTTACAAAGGAAACGAAGTCGTTTCGAGAGTAATCGCTCATGTACACCGATCTACGAAGGTCCCTCACAAAGTGCTTTAGAATTTGGAAATTCACAGGCGGGTACATAAATATTAGCTTGTAGATCTTTTCGTTGCACCACTTGTTGCGCTTGATGAACTGGGCGTAGTCCTCCCGCCAGTTCATTGATTCGGGCCATGTCTTTGTTATATTTTCTATACCAGAAACCTTCAGATTTGCGCAGTAGTGGCCACTTATTAGAGAGGGATCCTCTTGACTTTTCTTGATCGCGGGATTGTAAACAGCTTTTCCAGTATGGTCTACATAATCCGCTCTGCTGGTGCTTACGAGCACCCTCGTCCTTGGCAATTCCATTTTAATCAACTCCTCCTCCCGTTGAACTGGATCCATTTTGCAATTTTTTTTGTAATTTTTTTATTTAAATATGTTTTTGGTGTTTTCTGTTTGATATTAATTGTCTGACTGGTTTTTCAGGGAACTGAGCAACGAGCTTGTGGAAGTGGTTGCGATGGATTTGGGCCTCGAAAACGAGCTCTTCAACGAGCTGCTGCTGACGGACGTGTGGCTGGTTTCGCTGGGAGGGGCATTCGTTATGGCCAGCGTGTGGTTGTACACGGGATCGGCATTCATCACCTTTATGTCATGTGTAGCCATCTGCTTTTCGCTGGGACTAGCGTACTTTTTTTACGCCATCGTGCTGGAGTTCGAGTTCTTCCCCTATATGAATCTTTTGGCCGTGGTAGTAATAATTGGCATTGGAGCAGATGACGTATTTCTGTTTCTTAAAATCTGGCAATGTGTGCTGGCCGAGAGGTTCAGCAATCGACGTACCTTGACCACTCAGTCCCAGAGCGCTCTCCCCACGCCATTGGAAAACGGTGATCACACGGAGTCGCTGGAAAACATCATGGCGCTGACTATGCGACATGCCGCCGCATCCATGTTCGTTACCTCACTTACCACCGCCGGCGCCTTTTATGCCTCCTACAGCAGCTCTATAACAGCTATCAAGTGTTTTGGGTAAGTTAATACCTAGCGATTGAAATATCAAACAATGTAGCAAAATGTTAGTTTCTCCCTTAACCAGAACACTCATTTAGTAAACGTTATTTTCAGAATTTTTGCGGGAACTGTCGTGGTAACCAACTACCTACTTATGATAACTTGGTTGCCCGCGTCGGTATCTATCATGGAACGACTATTTGCCACCAGGATATCCTGCCATCATCCGATGTTGATGAAGCTGATCCACGCCTGCAAAAAGTCAATTAACCGGTTTTGTCAGATGTTTGAGGAGTGCATCACGCACTGCATCATGAACTATGCCTATCTATGGCTGCTGATCTTTGGGGCTCTAGGCGCGTCCAGTGCCGTCATTGTGTTCTGGTATCCAGGACTCCAGTTGCCGGAAAAATCCCACTTCCAGCTCTTTGGGTCAAAGCATCCATTTGAGGTTTACTCTAGTCTTAAGCAGCAGTTCTGGTTCGAAAAGCCATTGCAGGCGTACGAGAACTTCAAGATGCACATGCATTTCGTCTGGGGAGTTCAGGCGGTGGACGACGGAGACTATACGAACCCCAATGCATACGGCCACCTGCACTATGACAATAATTTTAACGTATCCAGCAGGCCGGCACAACTCTGGATCCTTGACTTTTGCCAGAGTGTGCGGCAGCAACCCTTTTACAAAGAGACCCTCGGCTTGCTGTTGCCCAACTGTTTCATTGAAAATCTCATCGACTACATGAAACGCAGGTGAGCACATGCAATCATATACTTACAACAGTTTCGATTCGCTCCAGACCGGAGATATAGGAACCAATACATATTGCAATACGTTATAGGAGGCTTTGTTCATTTTCCAGATGCATCGATGATATGGACAGCACCAGAAAAGACCGTTCGCCCTGCTGTGACGCACAGTTCCCCTTCGAGCCGCCCATATTTGAGTACTGCTTGCCACAAAGCATATCCAACATGTATGACACTACATTTTTCCGGCCTGGCGTGGCAGGACCCAAGTTTGCAGATGCTCCTCGACTGGAGACGGAGGATTACCTAGGAATGAGTGGAAATGAGAGTGCAGAATATAGCACCAACGGATCATTTACGCCGCTATTGGTCAAAGCCCTGGTTATCGAGTTCGAGTCCAACGTGGCCTACAGCACCATTTACGCAAATATTAGGCAGTTCTACGAGTCTGTAGAGGAGTGGTTTCAGCTGCAGTTGAAAACGGCACCTCCAGAACTTCAAGGGGGATGGTTCACGAGCGATCTGAAGTTCTACAATGTGCAGGACACCCTTTCGCATGACACCTTGGTTGCCATTTGCCTGGCCATGGCAGCATCACTTGCAGTGCTCTTATGCTTTACTGTCAACATATTGATTTCCATCTTCGCTGTTCTAACCGTATCGCTGAGCATTTTTAACACTGTGGCGGTGCTCATCCTGCTCGGTTGGCAGCTTAACATCTTGGAGAGTATTGCCGTCAGCACGGCCATCGGTCTGGCTGTGGACTTCAGCCTACATTACGGTATTCACTACCGGTTGTCCCCGGTTAAGGAGCGATTGGCAGCTACACAGTTTGTACTATCCCGCATCATTGGACCCACAGTGATGGCGGCTACCACCACTGGTCTGGCTGGCGGGATCATGATGGCATCCAACATATTGCCTTACATACAGATTGGCGTCTTCCTGGTCGTTGTCATGATCGTTAGCTGGTTCTACGCCACTTTTTTCCTGATGAGCCTACTGCGGGTTGCCGGTCCGGAGCACGGTTTTCTGGAACTCAAGTGGCCGTTGTGGAAGAAGCGAAGCAGTGGCAGCAGCAAGTTCTACGAGCGGTAAGGCTTTTATCGTATTGACCCTTTTAATTTTCGCATTACCTTGTTGAAGTGGGTAACATGTGTGGGATGGCATTTTAATATATTATAAATAGAAAAAAATAGAAAATATTATCACCATGCTGTATAGTATCTTATAGATGTCAGTTAAGTATCGGATCAGATACGTCAACATACTATTTTTTTAGGCCATTTTTTCCAATTGTCGAACTCACCTGTTATCGGTTATTAAAACCCAAATTTCTTTATGCAGGAAACCCAGCCAAGTGATCGCCAGCGAGCAGCTGCTGACCCCCACAAGCTCGGCCATCGTGGAGCTGGCGAACTCGGAGACACACGAACTGGAGTCCTTGAACTCCAACAGCCTGATCAAAACTATTTCGGGCACCGAAAGCGCCCACGCACTATCCTCGCTGCCGAGGGACTTCGAGCACTCATTCCAGATGCTGCACGAGTGCAAATATCAAACGTATCCGTCTACATCCAATTGAGTTAGTTACTATTGCCAGACAGCGCGTTGTTGTTGCCAGGGAGAATCAGGCAACTGCATTTTTATACGGGGTACGGCTGCTCTAAAGCCTACCCATGATACATTTATATATACATATACAAGCCGTGTGTCGGCATATTTGGTTTTAAAATATGCTGGCGGAGGCATATGTACGTGTTGTGCGAGTTCTACATTGATATACTCTAGATATATGTGTAATTGTACTTGGTAGGATTAAGCAAAGCGAAATCTTTTAAAATCTCCTTAGTGTGCTATTTTCAAAAGACTTCAGATGATTGCAATATGCTTTTATTATTTTGTTATTGCGCGTTTGATGCTCCAGCCAAGTGAATACGATTTGTAAACTGAAGCAATTAGCGGAGGTACTGGGTACGTCTTTGTCGGTAGGACGATCGATGTACGATGAGGGTATTATTAGTTTTTAGCCAAACGTTTCAACGCTGATTATGTTCTTAACTGTAATCAAAACTATTTATACTCTGGTTTTATATTAGGTGTTGTTGGGCCGCATTGTTGACGCCAGCAAGATATAGTTACTTTATACGATAGTTATATGCGCAGAGATATGTGTTGTCTATCCTAGTTGTATGCGTTCAAAACAGAAAAACATACACACGCTCACGTTTGTAATAACCATGTAACTGTGATACAGAAGGTGAGAAACTTAATGAAATCGGTGTTTATACAGACATAGTGTTATATCCCTAAACAATGACGTATTGTAATTACCTGCAACAAAAAGGCCCTGTACTTCCTTCATTGAACTTATGTGTTGAAGTGATTTAATAAATGTTACTTGTAAAACCGCTATAAATGCACTATCAGATAATTTTGTTGAATCTCTAATAGTCATCTGTGTAAAGTGTGCCGGTGACCACCCTGCTAAAAACTGCAGTCTTCCACGAGAAGATTCCATTGGCTCCCACTGGCGACCGGCAGACCCACTCTCGAGGCGTAGTAACCTATGCAGACATGGCTAAAGAATGCGATCAATCCAAACAGCTAAGTCAACAGGAGTCGATGCACTGCAGCACTAGCAATCCATTCTGCAGTCGCTCAACGAAAGCGTTAACTCTCTCCCATCGTTCCAAGAGAAGCAGATTGATCTAATGATGATGATGTTGAAGGAGCAGTTGCCTAGGGAAAGCTCCATTGGTAGATCGCAACGGGTTTGGTGCCGGTCTGATCTGGAACAAGCAGAAGCATTTGCCGATCACCTTGCCGCTTCCAACCTTCAATCTAGCCAGTCCGCAGCAGGCTGAAGAGACACTCATTCTGTTGTCCCAAACGATTGTCCGAATCCAAGTCGACCCTAGCAAGATAACTGAAGTCAGTGGGACACACATGCCACAATGCAATGCCACTCTAAGGCACTACCCAGTCGTGCTTTCCTCTACATAGCGTTGATTTTCAACGCCATTGTGAGGTTGCAATGATTTCCTGCCCAGTGGAAGCTCATCTCCATGATCCACAAACCTGGCAAGCCGATAGGGACCTACCGGCTTAATAAATATAAATTAAAAAAAGAAAAACTTCCACTAGCGGGTAGCGGATAGTCGGGGAACATTATTCGAATGTCTGTGGTATAACCAAAGACACTAGAATAATAAGATGCGTAACGCCATACGATTTTATTGCACACGATTTTTTCGGGCTGGCTCTAGAGCTGGCTCCAGGCTATCTCGATCTAAAGTTAAATGCCTTACAGTCTTCACTAGAACTAGTTGGGAATTATAGGGCTACAAGAAAATATGTTTCCTAAACAAATATTAAAAGCGGCAATAACTATGTGTTCCGACAGTGAGTTAAACATTCTTCAGGCTTTAATTAAGACAATTTTTACTACTTTGTGCAAGTAACACACACACTACATACATACACACATACATACATACATATATACATACATATATATATATATATACATACATACATACATGCATACATACATACATACATGCATGCATGCATGCATGCATGCATACATACATACATACATACATACATACATACATACATACATACATACATACATACATACATACATACATACATACATACATACATACATACATACATACATACATACATACATATATACATACAGCGGTACATACACTACACTCACTGCTCGTCCGGTAAGAGAGATTACTTGAAATATTTTGTGACTCTAAATTAGAAGACATGCCTTACAGTCTTCACTAGAACTAGTTGGGAATTATAGTGCTACAAGAAAATATGAAAATATGTTCCTAAACAAATGTTAAAAGCGGCAATAACTATGAGTTCCAACAGTAAGTTAAACATTCTTCAAGCATTATTTAAGACAATTTTTACTACTCACTTTAAAGACCTCACTATTTCACTCACTAATATAATTATGACAAAATAATAGATACTTATTTATATCTATTATTATATTATTTATATTATTATATATATATCCCTTTCAGTGTAGGGTAATCAATATCTTTACTGTTATGTGCATAAAATTGATACATATTTTAAACAAAATTATAAAAGTTTTACTTTTTAAGCATTTAATAAAATTTAATAAAATGAATTAAAAAAAGGAGCAAATTATATCGAAAAACAATAGTTAGAAATCTAGCTTAGTTTATGTTTAACATTTATTATTTCAAGTCGACTCGAAGGTCATATAAATGACCCCATTACAATTGTAATGTCCTCCCCGTGGTTTTCCCTGGGTACCAAAAAATACATATCTTACAGATAATTAATAATAAAAATATTTATATGTAAACGGTAGCTAATTCGAGCGGCGATTTTAACTAAAGGATATTAAAACAACTTCTTAAAAAAATAATAGTCACGGCATCAATTTTTAAATAATATTTAGCTCATATTACAACGAAATTGACCAAAACATTAATCAAATTGGTTTTTAGATCAAAATTGATTTCGGAACGAAAATCGTCTTCTAGCTCAACTTTTTTGTTTACTGTTTTCACTCACACAAGCAAGTGAATTCTATTTTTAGATTTTTATGCTCCAAAAAAGTGGCTGCATAATGAAAAACCAATGTATGGCCGTTACGCATCTTATTATCCTAGTGTCTTTGGAATAACCGTTTTAGTTCTGTAAACCATGCTATCATCTTTGATGAATAAATAGGTAAGCCTTTTTATGATATAGTAGTATTAGCGCCATAGTAGACTCCGAATGTATAATTCGTACAGCAATAAATATTAAGCTACAATCAGTATAATTTATAAATCCAACTGCATTACTGCAGTAGCTGTGTAATTGTGAACTGGTTAGCTCGATTTGATTTCGACTCAGTACTTGCGAAGTGTGTAGCGATCGATGGGTCCCGATGGCATAATACCATCCTTGGCCTTTATCAGCGCCGGCAGGCAGATGGTCTCATAGTAGGTGGTGAGATTGTACTTGGTGAACAGCTTGCGCATCTCCTTGGCAAACTTGCCTATCTCCATGCTCTTGACGTTCGATGCAGGTTCTGGGAGAAGGGACGCCTTGAACGGATCCTCCTCCTGGATACGATTGTGGTAGTTGCCATAGGTCGTCCGATAGTCAATGCCGTCAGAATCGAGTTGCACCCTATGCTTGCGCTGGCTGATAAGCGAGTGGTAATGGTTGGGCGAGTAGTCCGAGATGTAGGTGGTCTTGAGCAGGTCCTGCAGATAGTCCCTGATGAGGTAATAATCGATGGGCGGGTGCACGAAGAAGAGCTTGTAGATCTCTTCGTTGCACCACTTGTTGCGCTTGACGAACTGTGCGTACTCCTCTCGCCAGTCCATGGATCGTGGCCATGTCCGCGTCTTCAGCTCCTGCTGCCGGACTTTCAGGTTGTTAGCATAGTGGCCCGAAATCAGGGCGGGATCCGTTTGCTTCCGGAACGCAGTGACTGTTCGCTTCGGCTTATCGGCGGTGTAGTCCTTGTAGAACGCTTGCGAGGTGGTAATGTCCTTGCAGCACCTCGGCAATATGTGGTCCAGAAAGATCAAGTCCATTTCGGCCAGCATGGCGTCCTGTGTTTTTTCAGCCATTGCGGAAAAATGTTTTTTATGTTTTTTTGTGTTTCCGTTTTTATGAGTGATTCAGAAAAATCAATTCCAGTGTTAGCTCATGCAAAGCTTCTGTGTTTTTCAGTCGTGAGATTTGAAAACGCGTATAACATTGAATTGCCTACGTGACATTCTGTTGATGGTCTTGCATGCCACATTTTTTTTTTTTTTATAAATTTGTATTAAGTGAAGAATCCGCATCCTAACATCACAGGGTGGGGAAATATTCTTAAGAATTACCAAGCAATATATTAAAATAAGTGAAGTAGGGTTCCCACATACACTGTTATTGGCATTAGATTAAAATGATTTATATATATGTATATTAGAAGAATGAGAAATGCAAATCTACTATGAAATAGAAGAAACTTGATATATACTTGATATATTGATACATACACATTAAATATAATAGACTGCTGTTATCTAATACAAAGTTTAGAGATATAATATAATATACAGCTGATATACATATACATATAATATAATATAATATACATATAATATACATACGTTATATATCAGTGTTAAATCTACAGTTTTATAATATTTCATACTGTAAGGCATTGACTTAAAAGTAATTACCATAATCCGCACAAACTGTGGACACTGATGACGTTCTCGTTGCAACATACGCTGATGATACCGCAGGTCTAGTTAGATAGCCCTCCCTGGTCATTGCCGCAGAAGCCTTACAGGAATATTCATTCGAAAAATGGGAGAAGGATTGGAACATAGGCATAAACCAGATCAGACCATCCAAATGTTCTCGCTAGACGTCTCTTGAAAGTAAGGAGAAGATTAAAAAGACTCCATCCACAGGATCTATCATCTAGGACCCTGTCGTGAATAATTGTAAATATATGTTGTCAATAAATATTGAAATATATAAAATATGTATCTTAGCAAATAAGTAAACCCCGTTTACGTGATGTCCAATACAATAGTATTACTAATTCACCGCCCTCAATATATAATTGTTTAGGCTGCCTGAAGGTAAAAAAGGTAAAACTTTTAAAAATAAAGATAAAAAACCGATAAGAATTACTTGTCATTAAGCCGAATGATACAATTTATTATGTTTTTGTTAAGACGCATAGGTCATTAATTTAAAAATGTTCTTTTAAGTTTAAACAAAACTTAAATGCCAAAGTTTGAAGCCCATACCTTTAAAGCTGAGAGATGATATAGACAATCGACTTATCTAGTAAATGCTCTGATTAGTGTTTTTTAATTTTTATTAGGAATCAGCGAACATTTTGGACTACAACCTAATGGGAGTCCAACGTTAGTATGTATCCTAGCCTTTAGTTAGCTTTACCTTATAGTGCTTATAGCCAGTTATTTCAACCTTTATATATTTATATTATTTTATTTAGTTACAGAGGAGGTTCATGTGCCTTCTTTTCATGGCCTTCCTTTGGAAATTCAGCTATGTAGGTATCGGGCAAGTCTGCTTTGGAGTTACAGGAGTCTATCGTTGTATCTACTGGAATGAACGATATCTGTTCTTCGACATCAATCAGATTGAGATTGAGCAGCATAAGCTGCCGCTATGTCCCATATTTGGGCCATTAAAAAGGTTAAAAGCCCGCAAGTGTCTAAAAAATGTAATTGACAAACGTTTTTCATACGTAATTGTTGTAAACAGTGAAAAAAGTTGGTTTATAATAGTTATTATTACTAGATTTGTATTTTCTTTACGACTTAACAGGAGTAGCATGTAACAATGGAATCTGACTTACAACACTAACCAGTAAAATACTTGCAAGAGGGTCCTTATCATTATGGAACCAAGGGCACTATCACTAAGAGACCTGCTTTCTAGTTGCGCTTGCCATTGAGTCGATCCTGGATCTCCTGCAGACTGAGGCCCTTCGTCTCCATCACAATGAAGAGCACGAAGAAGAAGGCCACTACCATGCAGCCGGCGAAGAGCCAGAAGGCGTAGTAGGAGCCCAGAGCATCTAGGCTGGGATAAAAGAAGGTGACCAGGAAGCCGAGGGTCCAGCAGGTGCTTGCCACCACTGAGGAGGCCACCGACTTGATGTTCGCCGGGAACATCTCGCCGAGCACAGCCCACGGCAGCGGTCCGAAGCCCGTGCAGTACACGATATTGTAGATAATCAGGGCAGGAACTGGCATCCAAACCACGCTGGAGATGTCTCCCTTGACCAGCTGCATGTAGAAGAATGCTCCCAGGGCCGCCAGTCCAATGGACATCACACTGGAAGACGTCAGCAGCATCACCTTCCTGCCCAGGCGATCGGCCACCAGAGGCGTCAGAGCCGAGGATCCCACCTGGACACAGCCAATTATGATGGTGGCAATCGCCGGATCCAGCCCAGTGTTGGCACTGGCAAATATCGACTGGCTGTTGAAGAGCACCACGTTGATGCCGGACAGCTGCTGGAAGGAGATCAGGCCAGCGCAGATGAACAAGGCCCTGCGGTTGCCGGCGTTCTTGAACAGATCCATCACCGTGCCCTTGCTGGCCATCGCCTCCTCCACATTGGCCTGGATCTCGGCCATTTCGTCGTGCACGCCCTCGGGACTCTGGCCCCGCAGGAACTGCAGCGCCTTCAGCGCCTCCGACTTTCGACCTTTTCCGGCGAAGAAGTATGGACTCTCGGGCATGGTGTAGAAGACCACGTCGAACACCACGGGAACCACAATGCAGCACCACTGCAGAGCCTGGTATGAAACGAACGGTCCAATGGCATAGACGTACAGAATGCCACCTGAAGATTAAGAATATAGGATTAATTATTCGTCCTTCTGCTGCCTCTAATCAACAAACTTACCCACAATGAAGAGCTGCATCAGGGATCCGGTGGCTCCGCGTACATTGTCCGTGGAAATCTCACCGACGTACATGGGCTGCACGGTCATCACGAAGCCGACGCCGAATCCTTGGATGAGGCGGGACATGTAGAGGATCCACACCTCGGAGGCCACCATATTCAAGCCGAATGCCAGGACGAAGAACAGACTGCTGGAGAGGAGCACCCACTTCCTGCCAATGCGGTCGGCCATCGGACCGGCCACAAATGGAGCCACCAGAGCTCCGACGGCAATCAGGGACGAAATCCAGGCATCTTCGTCGGAAGTAATGGGCCGACTCAGCGGTGAGTCTGAGGTGTCCTCGGACTTGAGCTTGGGGCCGATGGGGGAGGTCCATCCTAGGGTGGTGCCCACCACAAAGGCGGACAAGTTGGCTAAAACAACGTAATAGATTTATTTTGGAGTAAAATGTGCTTTAAGTTTAACTTAGGTATTTAGTATGGATTTTATTTTTTAAAAACAAAAATGAATCAATATATGACAAATCGCCGACATTGCTGATTGATTGTCTCATTAGTAATGTAAATAAGATATAAATATATGTAATATGTAAGATATGATGTTTTTTAGTCACCCCTTTGGAAATTGGGGAAAACTGTTTTATTTATAGTACATTAAATGATAAAAATATTGACTCACCTGCCACGGCAGCCATAAAAATGCGACCGGACTTCACCGGTTCAGGTGACATGTTTCGAGTGTTTCCTTCGCTTATCTGGAACGTACTGACTTCCGTGTAGGAGTACTGTACTCCGCTCTCCTCCACCCGGCTTATTGAGGGCATCTGGCCGCCTGGGAGTGTACAGAAGCAGCTGCAAGAGCGCAAGAGTGGAAAAGCGAAAGTGCCTCATTAGCAATTCTGCTGACTGGGATTAATGATGCTGTCCGCATTTGTAATTCAATCGGGTGCAAGTTCAAACGGTCAGAACTCGACACTGCTCCGATTTCTTGGCGGGATGCGGAGTGCGGAATGCGAAGTGCGGAATGACGCATGCCACCATATGGGAGGGGAAGCCAGATAGCTTCCCATTGTACTCCAAACAGCTTGACACATTATGTGCAGTTTTCAAATCGTCACGTTATCAGACCATTAGCCAGTATATCTGGACTTAATAGCTCCGAAAAAGTTAGGCGGAGGCGGAACTCATTATTTAATGCGGTAAAATTACCAAATTGATTTAATTGCACTGTGGACAAATTAATGTCTGTCGCATTAATACTGATAATTAATTTATTTACTACTACTGCGTAATCACCGTTGACACTTTTAGCAGATTTTTGTAATGATTACGACACCAAGTCATTAGTGGAATTATTAGCTATGCACTTTGTAATCTTACAGAAAAAAATCCTTCGAATCGAAGTAAATCCCACGCGAGCAGGATCCGTAAATTGAATTTAAACCGACGTAGTCCCCCTGGAGAACTGTAATGTTGTTCGAATCGCCGCATTGCGCGAATTTAAAGATTTTCCGCCTTATATGGCAGGCTTTTGAAATCCATACACGTCCAATAATGCTCACTGACACTTGACTTGACGAGTGCTCTTACACGTGCATTATCTTATCGGGGAAGCGCCTCCCAAACCACGACAATCCCATTTATAGGCTATACCATACCATACTACACTATACTATCACCGGAGCTGCCATCTCCCGATCGGAACTCTCTCTGCCATGGGCATCGGTTCGAAATCTCAATATTCCGCTGTTGTTCGGTCGGAATCGCGCTTTTTGTGTGCATTTTGCACTTGAACTGGCCCATATACATTCCCGTATATATTCCTACATGTGGAATGTGATAAGGAGGTGCAGCGCAAACCATGCCCCAATCTCCAATTGTTTGCTCCGCCACCTCGCCGGAAAAGGGCGACCGGCCCACTTCGGTCCTGGTAATCTAAAAAGGCATAGCCTTGATTATATATGTACATCAGATATTAGCCCAAAAAATAATATACCGATGTCCCAAAAACTCCTTCGAGTGAAGGATTAAAAAAGCAGGGAAAGGCTTTTAAGCCGGTTGCAAAACTTGATATACAAGTGGGTTTTTCCTGAATCTTTTTCCCTAGATTCATAGTCTGCACTGAATAATTTATATACGGGAAGTAAAGCGCATAATATTATGCAAAGGCTCTAATAATTGTTGCCTGAGTATGTGGTAAATACCGGTATAGGGCTAAAAAAAAACTAAAAAGCACTAATCTACAAGTGCCTTCGGCACTTACACACCCTCCTGAATTTCTGAATAAAATCAAATGTCACCAAACGCGTAAACATGTTTTGATTACGACTGTTCATTATTGAGTAATTGCCGATGCAGTTTACGACCCTGTCCTTGGATTTATTTAGTTGGTTCCAAATCGAAGGTGGTGACACAATTTCTGCGTCTAAGGCGAGACACGTGAAGAGGGTGTGAAGGTTTTCGAAATGGAGCCGATTGTCATATCTGCTTGGGGTAGTATCTCAACAAGTTGGTGGTTAAGGAACACCTGAGCTAGCACTTCATAAAAATACTCCAACTACAAAGCTTCCATGGAAAAGTAAGCACAAAATGTTAACAAAATTATTCTTGTGACACCTAGCTAAATATGTAATATACTTGTATATGTTTAGGTTCCATTAATTTATTGACATTCTTGAAAAATCCTCCGTGGTGTTTTGGTAATAAACCATAACGTGATTTTCGTAGTTCCGATAATTCAAGTACCCAGCTTTTGATAAGCTTATAAGCTTATAGCTGTATAAGTCGAACAGCTAATTTTATTAACAATTCGCAGCCAACGGAAGTGAGTTTTTTTGTTTACGCTTGACTATGGCAAAACTTTCCGTAATTCCATTTAGCATTGGGTTTTGTTTTTACTTGCTAAATAAATGTGTTTCTGAGAGCGCTTTAGTTTATATATGGTTAAAATGTTTTTTTTTTGTAGCCCAACAGACAAATGGGGGCGTTTTTAAAATTGTTATCAGGGCGCAAATACAAAGCAACTTATTAAGCAGACTAGCTATTCAAGTATAATACTAATTACAATGTCAAAAGTGTCATTAACTATGAACACTTTCACACACATCACTATTTCACTAACGAGACACACATTTTAAAAATGCAATTAAAGCCAATTTGATAAGACAATGTTCCAGTGCCTCAGAATTCAGTGGTGTTTTCATTGATTGAGTAAGTAAAGATACGATTACAAATTTCGGCTACCTTCGCAGACATGTCTGCCATCAAAGGCTGATATGTTGGAGTTCATTGATTTTTACGTGCTTAAAGTTTCCATTGATTTTGAAGCCAACCACTCGTATATATGGAACCTTTGGAAAAATACAAACTCTAAAACTGAATCTGTGAGGGTAAAAATAGGATCTACTGATGATCGTTTTTCAAGCATACATTTACAACTTTGTTTTAAGTTCTTGCTACCTTCTTGCTTTTGTGAAAAATAATGCATATCCCTTAGACTAGCAGCAATTGAACCTATCTTTTTGGGTGCAGCTCTTACAGGTTTCATTTATATTTCTAATTAGTTTAAACTGATCGAGGAACTTACAGGTCCTTTGGAACAAGAAATCTAAGCAGGGAATGCGGACCGATCGCAGCGAAGTCAGATGAAGACTAATGAAAAGGTAACAAGCTGATTCTGGGAACTTTATCTCAACAACTCGGTTCACGTTCCGTACGATTATGCGTTAAATGTGGAGTCTAATCGGAGCACAAGTTATTATCATATTTAATACTTATAATAATTCAAGGCGACACTCGATGACCAATTTATCAGTACTCTAAAAACCAACACTCGGCGACACACTTACTAACTATGTCGTCGGACTTACCCATTTTGCAGCCGAAATTATCAATTAGTGGGCAATCAGTGAAACACGTAGTGCGGGAATTAATTCAGTTCTGGATTCAGTTCGGCACAGAGATCAGAGCTAACTGTTTGGCTGGCCTGCCGGAATGGAAATGATGTGGGATCGCGGGTGTTTTGCCGCTTTTCTGTTGGGCCTGGCAAATTATGACAGACGCATTTATACTCGTACTTAGTCGCAAGTGAGGCTAGATAATACGAATTCCACACACCACTGAGGAAGCTCACTCACACACTACGTGGATTGATCGTGGATTGTAGAGATCCAGACTTATCACACACAAGGGCAGCCACACTCGCATTATAGCGAATTAAACGCGACCGTTGAACCAAGCCTGACTGAGAGAGTTGAGCTCGGAATTTATGTGATTTTTATCAGCCCAGTCGGCAATTGGCCGATGCTCCGCAGCCTTTTTTGGCATGGCACTACAGACTAACCCATAAAAAACACATTTAGCTTCGGTTGAGGTGCTCACAGACCTCTAGTTCCGGACTGAAGTGTGGAAAACTTTGGAGCTAGTTGGCGATACAGATCGCTGTGAATCACCAGCAAGAGGAAGTTAATTAGCATGCTGCGTGCCCGGTTGGGGAACTGACGTATTCCGATGGCCTAGCGATACAGTTAGTACATACTCAATTAATTGCCTGGCTAGGCGGTCAGAATGGTGCGTGCCCCGCACATCTGCTAATTGACATGTCTCCGGTGTAGGCACTTAAGTGCCTTATATCGACGTGGCTATTCTGGTTAACACCATCCGGAACCGGCACTGCGATGGAAATACATGGGAATCGCAGGCCAGAAGTCAGTGCGTTTATTTATGACGTTCTGCTAAATTTAAATCGGGAAAGCGAGCTGCAGTTGGGGAATGAATATTGATAATGAGCATGTTTTACAAACTGGTTATCAGGTCTTGACAAACTTTTATTACAAAAAACAAACGTGATTTGTATAGAAATGGTAAACCAGGAGTTTGGGGCTGATGCCCATTTAGAGACCAGTTGCGTTTTGTTGCCTTCCATTTTTAGCAAGCAATCCTAAAAATAAAATCGAATATCTTTTAATGGCCAAACAAATAAAAGATAAAGAGTCCGTAAATGCGTAATTCCTTCGTGAGAATAGGTAGCTACCAACTTATAATGCCATTTACTGCTTCATGATAACAAAGCAAACATTATAAATACTGCAATTGTTACAATGCAATTGTTACAACAATAGTTGCGTAATGTATTGTAATGTATTAATCGGCGGATGGAACTTTTAGTGCAATCTGAAAATACATATATTATTTCAAGTGAGCCAATAGGAAGTTGCTACTCCAATTTTCGATAAGCTTTTATAGATAAATTCTATAATTATTCAATAATTAGTTACAAAACAAGTAAAAATAAGCGTAAATGATGCCACACATCAATATTCTCTTATTTACCTAAAACAAGAAAGAACGCTATAGTTTCTTCGACTATCAGGTACCAATTGCCCAGCTGGGGAAGTAAATCACTAGAAAGTGGCATGACAAATAATAAAAAAAAATATATATAAAACTATTTTCAAACGCGTGATTTTTTGGGCGTCTCCTGAAAATAAATTTCTCAATCTTAACTTTCTACCTTTTATAGTCCTCGAGATCTCAACGTCCAATCGATCAGACAGGCGGACATGACCTAGTATTGCTGATCATAAATATGCATATGTCAAACAACAAAAAATCTATTTTAGTCTTTTGATCTTCGAGTAACGGGTACAAAGAGGACCTTAGATTTGTCATGTGATGCTACATGTTACCTTGATATACGCGATTCTCGTTGAGTAAGAGGGTAACTAGATTCCTTGAAAAGTATGTATCAGATATAAAGTACATATATTTTGAATAAAAATCATCGATTTGGCCATGTCTGTCCATCCGTCCGGATGAACTTCGAGATCTCAGACCCTATAACACCTAGAAAGTTGAGATTAAGCATGCAGATTCCAAAGACAAACATGTAAAAAAAGCAACCCATGATGCTACGCCCACCCTAACGCCCACAAGCTTCGCAAAACTTCAAGCCGAAACTTAGAGGGAATACCATTTTAAATTTTTGTGCAGTTTATTTTTAAACAATATGATAACATTGTTATTTGCGCACATTGATTGATAACTGATAACCCATCAATACATTTATTTACCAAACACTTGAAATTCACACAGGAATAAAAATAATCGGCATTGCTGTAAACTACTACACCAATGCAATAACGGCAATTAAAATCCAGTTTATTAGCTGTTTGTGATACTATTTTTGTAAATTCGCCAAGTGCTGCATTTTTAAATGTTATGTGTTGTTTTTAACATAACAAATAAACAGTCTCATAATTATTTATAATCAAACTTTAACAAATTTACATATAATTTATAATCAAGGTAGTTTACATGAATACGTAAAATATGTTAGCTAATATTAAAATATGATTGCTGTAAATTTTAAATAATTCAGCTTTTGTTCAAAATAAAATATAGTATTGCAATTGTTACCTTATTTATCCATTCACAGCTAAACCGTGCACATACATACATATATAGGTTATATCCCCCCGATTTATTTGCCAGAACGCCAATTGGAATTAGCGGCAATAGCTGTAAGCCCCATCTGCCAAATGATCTCCATTTGCACCATCATCCCCACTTTTCCGCCCCCCGCGATACTTGTCATTAGTGTTTATTTTGCTGCTGATTGTCGCCAACCTGTTGAGCATGTGAGCAAATACATAAACAAATAGGGGCTTCGATGGCTTCCTGTAATTGCGTTAAATATTTGCGAAGAACGCAGTGCGCTGGCTGGCGCGATTTCAATTTGCATTTGGTCGCCGATCTGGCGATTCCGACTTCGATGTCGATCAATCAATCAACCGACGATGACCTTGACACTCACCAAGGCGCGGGGCGGTGGGCGGTGGGTGGTGGGTGGTGAGTGGAATGGGGCGCTGTTTACTGGCGCCAGGAGTGGGCGTGGCCTGTCGCCAACGTCCAGCCGCTGGACTGCAATCGCCTGATAGTGATCCAATTTCACATTTTAAGGGGCGTACCCGGGCCTGGGGCTATCGCCCCCAATCTGACCCGCAAACACTTTACAGTTCCTGTAAAGTTTACATTTTTTATTATCAAATATATGTACATATGTTAAAGCTAGCACACAGAAGTATGAATATAGGTATATGTCTGTGCAATCCCAAAGTACGTTTACACATAACTGGGTGGAAGTCCAATCGAATCTTATATGGATATTTGGCCGTGACCATGAGTGCTTAGGAACTAGTTGATCTATACTACGTAACTGAACATTGTGGAACATCAATAAGTTAAGTTGCATTTAGCGCATTATTAGCCTTAACTCCGAAACAAATTGTAATAACATTAAGACAAATTACATATACTGGCTTTCGATGGGTTTTAGTTCAGTTGTGCCTGATTCAATGGCTGCTAAATCGTTGTAATTAAAAATGAAATATAGAACATATCTTTGCAAAGGTGGCAAAAAGCTTTGGCATTGGCTGCTTATTCAACGGCATTTAGCTAGAATGAACTATGGGATGGAGTCCTCCTGCGATCCTCAGCGTCCGCTTAACCAGCTCTGGATTTGGCTGGCACTCTTGCCCTTCGTCTCCTGCAAGACGATGGCCACGTAGGCAGTGGCTACCGCCATCCAGGCGCTGAAGAACCAGAACGGCACATCAGAACCAACTGATTTGAGCAGACTGAAGACCCATGTGACCAGGAGCACGCACACCCAGTTCATCATGACACTCAGGGAGACGGCGATGCCCTTTACGTCCGGCATGAAGAGTTCGCCCATCATCATCCAGGGAATGGGGCCGTAGCCCACCGAGAAGCTCACCATGAACACCACAATGCAGAGCAGGGGCAACCAGCCAATGGACTGGGACACATCCGTGTGCCTCTGGATCGTGTTGTAGGCCCCCAGCATGGCCAGGCAGACCGTCATAATCATGCTGCTGAGGAGCAGCAAGATCTTGCGGCCGGCCTTTTCGATCAGCAGGGAGGAGGCCAGGGTCATGATCACCTGCACCACACCCACCACTATGGTGCAGACGTCAGGATCCAGGGTGCTGCTAGACTTAAAGATCTCGTTCATGAAGAAAATCACGGCGTTGATGCCGGAGAACTGCTGGAATACCATCAGCAGCACGGAGATCACCATTCCATTCCGCGAGGCTCGGTTGCTGAACAAGTCCTTTACGGAGGCATCCGCTCCAGTCTGATCCAAGTCGTTTTGGAAAGCCTGGATGGCGCTACTGGTGTTGCAGTAATCTCCCCACAGCCATTTTAGTGCGCGATTCGCCTCGGAGCGCTTGCCCTGGAATTCAAAAGGGTACCACAGTCTAAGTCAATATGGTTCATCAAATCATTAAGATATATACGTTCTAATAGTATTGCATGCCTTCATAAAAATACTTTATATTGCCGGGTTTCTCAAGTCCCTTACCCTCTTAAGTAGATATACTGGAGTTTCGGGCACGATAAACAGGCCGAAGAGGAGCAGGATGGGTATGGCTAGGCAGAGCATGCTCAGGGTTTTCCACGAGACCAAAGCTCCCACCACGTAAATGAACAGGATACCGATCGTAAGGAGCAACTGGAACAATGTGCCCAGACTGCCGCGAATGCTGGTCTCCGCGATTTCCGAGATGTACATGGGAGCCACCACGCAGAAGCTGCCAGTTGAGATACCTGAAATGCTGCACATTAAATCATGCTCCAACTATCCAGTTTCCATCACTTACCGATTAAAAATCTTCCCAAGTAGAGCCAGCCGACGGAGTTGGCGAAACTGATCGAGATCCATGCCAAGATAAAGGGTATGTCCATCACCATGGCAGTATTTCGCCGCCCGATGGTATCGGCAATGTATCCGGAGGGCAGGGCTCCGAAAAGGGCGCCCAAGGGCAACATGGACACCACCCATGTTTCTGGAAAGCAATCGCTGGTTAATAAGTCCCAGAACCAGTTGTAATCAACTTATATACTTTATCTATACTGTTCATTATCACGTAAATCCCAACCAATTGTAACCTGAGATAGCAAAATGGCCGTAATAGTTTCGGTCAACTTAATGAATTGCTAGAACCGAAGACAAAAAAAACAAGTAACTGGCTAAATTACCTTTTCCTGATATTGGAAAAGTGAAAAATTACTAAGAGGTATTTTAAAATAATTACAGATACAATGGGATTCCCAAAATGTATATGTCCACCACTTGACATGTACCCTTAACTTGAATGGGAATCAAAATGCAAGAAGATACGTTATCAATGCAATATGAACATTATAGTGGCATATAAAGCGTTATTCTGTAATCTGAAAACTTAACGTTATAAGAAAGGTACTAACTTTGCGATTCGGTCAGTCGAATGTCATCCTTGGTGGAAGTCGAGTTGGAATTCAAACTGCTTTGATTTATGGTTCCGTTTTCGACAGATAACTGCGGAAGCACAGGAGACGTCCAGGATAACGCAGTTCCTGCGGCAACCGCGCCCAAGCAAACTGTAAGATATCAATTGTTGGTCAATAAATAAATCAATCAATAAATAAATTCATTGTGCCCACTTATCAAAGCCGCCACATATTGCCGGGTCTTAGAAGTCCTCGATTCGCTTTCTTGCAGGAGGTCATAGGTCACTGGATTGCGTGAGTCCCCGTCCTCCTGACTAACAGTCTGCAAAAAGAAGAATTGTTTACAGGATTATTTCACAATCAAATAGCCTCCATTCATAATGATTACGATTGCTGCCCTGCTCAGTTTCCTCGCTGGCCTGGCAATGATAATAGGCAAAATTTTAGTGTTTCTCTGGACAGCGATGAAAACCATATACATAACTGTGAAAATTGCAAGGACCCTAAGGAAAACACCAACATTTAGCGATGTAAGGAATCAATTTAAAGAGATTTCCCTCGGAAAAGCGAAAACCATTCTAAAGGAAAAGTTAAATAAACAGTGAACACATTTACGATCCAATTCTGCAACCACTACCCCTTTAAGAAATATCAACATTACATCCTCAATAGTAAATTATCATTTGCCTTGTAAACCACTGAACCTACTAGTACTTAAAACCCTTTTCCATTTAAAAACACACATTTTTAAATAAACTCTAAAATGCAATGCTGCGCAATTTACCTGCCACCAACGGGCCATTGCGCGGACCACTTTTTCCGAATCCATTCGAGGTTCGGCCGATTTCCGGGTTCTTCAGCCACGCCTTATATAAGAAAGAACGCACTGCGCCAAATTTGACGACTCTTTGTTGGTGTAAAAAACACTGTGTTATGGCTTGTACGAGTATAGATCGGATTATGTATTTCACTTATTTCTATCGCGTCCCATTAATTATCTTAGGAGCGCGTTCGCCTATATATACACGTATTCTTGTTTTGATTTTTCCGCTAATTTTAGGGGTTGCCTCGGGGGCAGTGGTTTGTCTCGTGCGAACACCTCGAGCAGACTGAATCGGTGGTCTCTTCGAAAAAACGTATTTTCATCTCGATTCTTGGCGAAGATTCTTCTATTGTGCATAGAACTTTTATTTCGTCTGGCACGTTTGTCGGCATTTTGTTGGACTGCCAACAAATTACGCGAATCAGATGCAAATGGATTTCCTCTTGAAATGGGATGCTCACAATGTGCACAGCCGAAAATAAAAGAACAACCTGTTGGAAGTATCTGTCTAACTAGCCCACCAATCCACCCATTCCCGCTATCGATCAACCAATTCCGAATTGCATTGTCGTATTAATTGCCCATCAAATGACTTCTATTGCGAAAGCACGCAAAAATTACGTATACGCCACGGCAAGCGAGCTGAGCAAAGTCCAAGCAAACGAGTACTTCCGCCAGATAAGATCAAATGGCTAAATGAGTTTCGGTGCGTTTGAGGTGCACTAGCCAAGTTCATCAGGAACCCGATTCTCCGGCCGTAAACAGGAGGAAGCTGGACGTGGCTGTTGATTCCTTAATGGATGTGCAGGCGCCCGCTTAAAATGTTGTTAAAGTGGAATGTCTAATTATAAGGTGAAGCACGTAGGTGCCTCTTAATGGCGTCAAGTGCATGCCAAAAGAAACCTGTCGCCGCATTTGCACCCAAACAAGTCGATCAATCGCCGGCGGTGCGAGCGAGAGGGCCCAGGGTGCGAGGGAGACAGCGAGAGGGGGTCAGAGCGATGCGACTGACACACCCACCAATCAGTGAGAAAAAAGCTTTTGAAACATATTGCGAAAAGGGATTGTTATGAGTTTTTTAGTTTCGACTTTTTGTTTTTAGATATCTTGTGTATTGCTAACTTAAATTGTATTCAGCTAAATACTTTCAGCTCCAAAAATCAAATCAATTCTAGTTCACTCTTGATATGCATAATAACATGCATTTTTCTGAAATCTTAGATGTAAAAAAAATAAATTAAACTTAATAAAATTGATTGGCATAATAACATGCATTCTTCTGAAATCTTAGATGTACAAAAATAAATTAAACTGTATAGTGTTTCCTAAAACTAACAAATGCAACATTTTACATTACATATTATTAAATAATATTTAGAAGAATAAAAATTTCTAAGCGATGGAACAGCGGTCTAAAAGTATGCTATTAAAGCGACAAAAGCGACTGTCCACTCAAGACCCCACTTCAGTAAAGGTGACCGAAATTTTGCCCAGTGTACGAATAGGGCTGCCAAAACAACACATGCTAATCTGCTTGCATCGTTCGCTGTGCTCTTCACTCTGTTTCTGCCTTCTGTTGTTTTTCCGATGTCAAGTTCGGCGAGCGCCTTGTGCCATGTGCCATGTGCCATATGCACATGTTGCACTTGGGAGGCCTGTTCCCAAGCACCTGCCCCGTTTTCCGAGTCCCATACCCATCCGCGAGTGGATGCCTTGGACGCACAATGGCCCTACGCTCGATGCTTCCGCCCACATTTTGCTTGGCTTTATCGGGAACGCGCCATGGCAGCTCACTCGGTCGGTAGACAATATCTTTTATTGACGCAATTCCCTTAATTTGCTCAAGTCCGTTGCCCATGCGGTAATTAAAGCGATATTGTTTACCCATGGATGTTGCTACTGTTGCAAGGTGTGCCTGGCATTCAAATGCTTTTAAATATAGACCATGAAAACGGCAATACCGCCATAAAGATTCCTTCTTGTGGCTTTTGCACTCCTTTGGGGCGCTTATTCAATGGGATACAACTTTAACTTTAATACCCGATAGAGAAAAACTAAAATTCTGTTCTTTTCCAAATAGTGTTTTAAAAAAAAAAGTGCTTAGAATACGGTGTAAATGTGTAAATTATGACTCATAAGGAGCTACAATGAATATTTTATTAAAACATACCCTGATTATAAGGGAGTAGGAAAGCAAAATGGCCCTACGAAAAGTCGAACTTCTAACAGCTAAGTGCGGGATATTTACATCCAATACAAAAGTTTAAAGAAACATTTCGCCGGATGCGATTGGCCATGAAACGCTACAACTTATTGATATGTAAATATTATTATTTGTACCCTGCAGCTTGCCCGACAGTTCAGTGCAGGCCAGATAAACCCGGAGTAAATATGTCAGAGAGCATAAACAACAATTGATTGGCACGCGACTGGAATTATGAACATTATATTATATTGCTGCAATGATTGCTGCCTGTTTTACTAGCCGATTTGATAAAGCGTTGGCACTGTGGGGCAAGGCCAAAAACCCAATCACGACTAGCCTTATCAGCCGAAAAGTGAATCACTTGACAGGCTAGAACCCGATCTTTTGGATCTTTTTTTTTTAATCCAAAGAACCCAGCGTCACGTCCAACGGTGGACAGCTAATTGGCCATTATCGAAAGCAGTTAGTGGCTGCGTGAACCGCACGCCGATCGCAGCTGCTACTCCCTCCGAAGTCTTGACGATGTTCCAGGCTCCCCGATAAGCGCCTACTGCTCATGCTCAGTTACGGGTGTACGACTTCCCAATGGCCCATCCAATCACCTGGTTAGAACCACTTGAGAGGCCTTGTCGAGTGGCAACCGTTCGATCGGCGTAGTCTGTCCCACTGCCAAGGGCAAGATAGGTTGGTGTGCCACCCCCCAAGTACAAAGCTCTCGATCCCAGGGCCCTAAGCCCACTCTAATCAATGGTTTATTGCTCTCGATAAGAGCTGGAGAACTTGGTAACCTAGCAAACGGAACCGTAAACAAAACTGTTCAGGGGGCAGGCTTTATAAATCTTCAACTTAAAGTACACTTTTTCATGGGGAGCTTTGGTTCGATTAGATATTTTTGCTGCCCACTTGGAAATCGTTTCGCAATTAGTCCTAATAAATTAATTCTCTGATTGAGGGCAAGATTTCGACGACAAATGCAATTTTAAGTAGCTAATTAAAAAGGTTCAAACATTTTTGCCTTGGTAATTGAAAAGTAGTAAGACCTAAAAACAAAGCTCAAGAGGCTTACAAGTTTAAACCGATTTAAATTGTTAAGAAATGGTCTAATATTTTGAAAAAACGCGGTTTTCATTTTTCTATCAGTCTGCACAAGAATTTCCGGTTCTTTAAATTTAAATTAATTTGAAATGGCCCTTACTAGGCACTGATATACTGATACTCAACCAAATTTATAAAGAATAGCTAATCTTAGCCATGCGCCACTGCTTGTTTATTAATAGCTATGTTCGCTCCAAAAATACCAAATTTACTGGTCAGCATGTCGTATGCGTAATTCATTTCTTACAGTTCATATTTTCCCCTAAAGGACTTAGAACTCAGATATAGGGCTAAAGCGATCCAAAATTGGTTAGTTCAATTACCGTTTTAAGTTCCTCGGTAGCCACCATGTTTCAATAACTTTCTAAGCAGAACTCGCAAATGCGAGGTTATATGTTCGATTTATTTTTGTTTACTTTGCTACTGGCACTTTTCTGATCACTCCAGTTCTCTGAAAGCCTTAACTATCGAAACGTGTGGATGGCCGCGATGAGCGTCCGAGCTGAACTGAATTTCTCCAAGGAAATCGCTTAGCAGCTAAGCGAAATAAGCGGCAGCTGCGTCGGCGACGGCGACAGAGGCTGATACTAGAAGCCTGATATCGCGGTGGCAGAGACAGCGTCCGCGGCTGAGTTACGTAGCCCGATATAATTCCGATTCATGCCCTGGGCTTCCACTGGGTTTCCTCTGGGAGGTCGGGCATCAGAGTTCGCCTTACTCGGGCGATTGTATGCGGAGGTAATCGACTGATGGTCCTGGTAGTTCTGGAACTTCTCCACGAGTTTGTCCAAGCCCTGTTCCAGTGACGGGGAGCTGACCTTGTGGAACACCTTGAGCACATAGTCCACCAGGGCCTGGGCCAGGTGCTGAGAAGTACAACGGAAGTTTAAGTTATTTACCACGGTAATCCCTAAAAAATATTGGTTCGTATTAAAACCTGATTTTTTTAGTTCGGCATCGGAGTAAATTATATAGTAACAAAATAAAATTGTAGCCTTTAAATTTGAAAATCTGAATAACTAGATTATGAGTAACACTGTTTTTTATTCAAGACAAGTCGCGACAATTTGTGTTTTTAACTTTTATGTAAGATAAGTGATTAATCTGTAAGTTATATATTAAACAAATTTATTACACATTTGTAAACCGAAGCGTTATGAATAATGACATATGTATAAAGCAATAAAAACTTGGACTATTACAACCGAAGCAAAAGTTTTTAGAATTACGACTTATATTATTTAATAATCTGAAGATATTAGTTTGGCAAATATCTCCCTTCCGCCTTTTTGTCTTTTGAATTTCGCGGCTATGTACAAAGCGCTACAGAGCTCGTATCTGGCAATACTATACATAATTTGAAAGGTATTGACATAACCTACAAAACGACGCTATGCATGATTAGTTTGGATATTGCGTTCAACAGTTATAGACGTGTAAACATGGAGTTCACTAACGCCGAAATTCGCGCTATTTTAAAGTTTTCCTTCGTTAAAGGCAAATCCGCCAGAGAAACGTTCCGTGAGATTAATGGTGTTTTGGGGGATGGTACTCTATCACTTCGAACCGCGGAGGAATGGTTTCGACGATTCAGACCCGGTGAAAACGACACCATGGATAAGCCAGCCGGCGGAAGACCTGTGACGAGAAATACCGATCAAATCATGGAATACATCGAGTTAGACCGGCATGTGGCATCTCGTGACATCGCCCAGGAGATGGGAGTTAGTCACCAAACCATTTTAAACCATCTGCAGAAGGCTGGATACAAAAAAAAGCTTGATGTTTGGGTGCCGCATGATTTGACGCAAAAAAACCTTCTGGACCGAAATAACGCCTGCGATATGCTGCTGAAACGGAACGAACTCGACCCCTTCTTGACGCGGATGGTGACTGGCGACGAAAAATGGATCACATACGACAATATCAAGCGAAAACGGTCGTGGTCGAAGGCCGGTGAATCGTCCCAAACAGTGGCCAAGCCGGGATTGACGGCCAGGAAGGTTTTGCTGTGTGTTTGGTGGGATTGGAAGGGAATCATCCACTATGAGCTGCTCCCATATGGCCAGACGCTTAATTCTACCATCTACTGCGAACAACTGGACCGCTTGAAGCAGGCGTCCAGAATTGGCCAACAGGAAGGGTGTAGTGTTCCACCAGGACAACGCCAGACCACACACTTCGTTGATGACTCGTCAGAAGCTAAGGGAGCTCGGATGGGAGGTTTTATCGCATCCACCATATAGCCCGGACATAGCGCCAAGTGATTACCACCTGTTCCTGTCCATGGCGAATGCCCTTGGTGGTGTAAAGTTGAACTCAAAAGAGGCTTGTGAAAAGTGGCTGTCCGAGTTCTTCGCAAATAAGGAGGGGGGCTGCTACGAGAGAGGTATTATGAAGTTGCCATCTAGATGGAAACAGATTATCGAACAAAACGGCGCATATTTGAACTAAATCCGATCACTGTAACACTTTTTATAAGGCATTGAATAAAGAGCAAAAAAGCGGAAGGGAGATATTTTCCAACCTATTATAAGTTTGAAGGGATGCCTATCGGTTATAATCCCTTTATAAAAAAAATCAATACGAATTGTCGAGACTTAATCTTAATTTTAAATTCAAAGTGAATACTTATATATAGTAAATGAATATAATTTATCAATTTATTGAGTTGACATGGAAAAACAAAATGCCTGAGTAGCAACTTCCTGTTTTTAAATAAAAATATAACCGCAATTTAGTGACACATTTATGATCACATATTTATCCAGGATTAATCTTAAATTTGAGTAAATAATTGTAAATCCAACCGCACTCACCCCAATAGAAACGGAGCCCACTTTGCAGCGACTGTGGGTGTGGTTGTTCTCATTTATCATCAGCTGGAACACTACTGGATCTTTCTCCTCGATTAGAAGTCCAAAAAAGTTGATAAATCGCAAGGCATGTGAGTGCAGGGCTTTCAGGTTGAGCTCAGCTCCGTTCACGAACTTTGTAATACCCCAATAGTAATCATTTAAGAAGCTGCCAAACATAGTTTTGAGGCATTTCCCGGTCAAAAGTAAACCTACCTGTAGAATACGTCCTGACCGTAGCGCCGCTTAAAGGGTCTGATCAAGTTCCACGCCTGTCTGAGGGCCAATCTTTCGCTGAGTGTGAAGCCCATTTCGTCTTTTATAGGACCAAACTTAATATTTGGTATGCGCTTCGGGTAGATAAGGCTTGATAAGGAAGTTTTCTCTCCAATTATTTCTTCACTCATCATCAAATTTTGTTTATTTTCACCAAATTTATCGAAATAGTATACAAAAGAGGAACAAGAACGCGCAATGAAAAATATTTAAAATGTGTGGATCTACTTTACATTGTTAGAACAAGGTTTTTCATAGCATACTTAGGGGATTGGAAATTATTATTAATCATTAAAAATAAAAACAAACCATTCGACAAGATCCTCAGATTCATAGAAACATTTTACTCCAAATACTAGCAGAAGTCGTATTTTTAGGAGTATAATTTAGAGACAACTAAAATATCAATGAAGACGTATAAAAATTACTAAGTTTGATACATTATAAATTTAATGGTAAAAGGGATGACAAAACATTACTTATAACTCTTGAATTTGTTGACTCCACATTCTCGAAATGCTTCATTTTTCCATCATTCTTTCGCTGTTCCATCTAGGTTCTATTTTCACTCATTGAATTTGTATTATTTCCAGGTTTGTCGATGCTTTAATGATTCTGAGCCTTCCACATGAAAAATGAGATTGGGACAACACTGTTATGCTATGCCGTTTATTTATTGTATATGTTACATTTTTGAATTGCGTTTGGAAAAACTTCAGTATAATACTTTGGCACGCCTAGTTGGCCTAATAGAATAGGAAAAGGCGCTCATAACCGTATCCTTATAAATTATTTTCCCTACTTTAGCCTGAGAATGGTTTTCAAAAAAGATAAGTTTTTACTTCACATAAATGTATTAGGAATATTTTTGGGCGTAACTGATTACAAGATTACATTCGAAAAGATCCTCAGATTCATAGAAATATTTTACTCTGAATACTAGCAGAAGTCGTATTTTTAGGCGTATAATCCTAAAAGACAAATAAAATATCAGTCAAGACGTATACAAACTACTAAATTTGATACATTATAAATTTAATGGTCAATGGGGTATATTAATTAAAGGAACTATTAATAATTTTCGCTATTTAAGCCTGAGAATGGTTTTCAAAAAAGTCAAGTTTTTACTTCACATATATGTATTAGGAATATTTTTGGGCTTAACTGATTATATAAACACATAGAAAAATTTATTTTTTAATCACAAGAACAGACATTGCCGTCTCTAACATTGTTAAGACTATTAATTTAAGTTAAGTTCAACCTATAAAAAAGTGTGGCTCACAGAGCAACTATATTAGAAATTAGTGTAAGCAACTCACAAGTAAATGCGAAAGAATTGACGTGCAGTCAGCTTCTTGTTGCACATTGGACATTTGTGCGTAGCACTGATGGCTGTTTGAATGCATTCCCGGCAAAAGACGTGTCCACATTTTGTTGACACTGGTTCGCGCTTCGTTACACTGTCCATGCAGACGGGGCACTTGTATGAGTCCTCTTTTTGGGACAGATTTACTTCGCGACTAACGCGTTTTGGTGGCGACACAGCGTCGAGATCCACTACCGGGGAATTTTCAGTTGACTGAACAGAGACGCGCCGACGATTAGGAATGGTGAAGGAGTCGTTAGAGGGAAGATTCAGTGGACGACTTGTTGGCCTGTCGGGGGTGCATAGATCGATGACAGCATCAGGCGCACGATTCCGTGCGGATCGAACCGGTGGTACAAATTCCAAATGGGACAGATCTATTACTTCTACTGGACTCACTACAGAAAAAGTAAGAAATGGTATACTGTTTATGTATAACTCTATACGCAAAAGGTTTTTAGTTTTCACAAAATTTCCTTTTTAAGATGAGTTTATACCTTAAAAAGTTCAAACAAATTTGTTTGTAAATTGTAAGTAAGCCATGAGGGTTCTGGGAAGAACTATGTCGTTGGCTATTAACAGTATCTACAGTTATCCCCCCGTCTTAGTTATGTGAAAACCAAATCGTTTATTTCAATCTGCACTTACTGGCACTTCTGCGGCGATTTCCACGCACCACTGTTGGCGTTGACGTACTTGTGGGAAAGGGGTCCATCTGTGCCACAACTTCCTCGCAGTAGCGATTTACTGAAATATGAAACAATTAACTGATGCCTTCAAAGATTTAGAACAGGATAGACATACTGCGATCCAATTCTGCTTCCATCTGGATAACATCCTGGGTAAGTGAACTGATCTGCGAGTGAGCATCGTCATTCGAGAGCGACAAGTTAGCCAGGGAGTGCGATTCATCGTGGCTCATATTCAAGGAGCTATTGCTTTGCGGTGACTGCAGTTGGTTTGAAGCTTCTCCGACCGAAGTAGTTTCGCTGGTATTAGATGTCGAAGATGAGTCTGATAAGTCTGAGCCTGATTCCACAGATAAATCACGATCTACTGGTGATTGGTATTCAAAGGACGAATTTGAACTACCAGATGAATGAGATTCCACGGATGTATTGGATCCGGAATGGGATTCCGCAGAAGATTCAGATACACTTGAGCTCGCGCTCGAACTGGAAACGTTGCTGTCCGCTGACTGACCAACGATGGATGATTGAGCAGTTAAGTTCTACTAAACAAATAAATCGGAATTAACTGGTTTCATGTCCAGGGAATACTTACAAAAGGAAAGATAGTCGAATCCGACATTTTTCTGGCTAAAAATGGCCAATTGAGGTTTGAAATGGTTTCCTAGTAAAGACAAAGGCAGGTGATCCCAGACATATATATAATGTGGTTCGACGTAGACCGAAATGTCCGAAATAGTTTGCTCCTTTTACGCGGCCAAAGCAGCCCTTAAAGATGGCACTTTACAGTCTTTCGGGCACAACAATTCGATCGACTATCGATACCATATTTTGCATTAGAATTCAGTTAAAAGTAACAAAAAAGAAAATACCTACATAGAAAACCATATTAATAATATTAGATTATTTTACATTTTTTAAAACATATTTTTTGGCAAATATAGTTATAGGAATTATGAACTAAGGTAGAGTATTAAATTTTATTACAAAACTATACCATCACTATTTAAACGATGTTTATCAGACAAAGTGAATGCCTATCGATTTATACCGCCGCAGTAGTGTTGAAAAATCGCGTGAATTAACGTTAAATGCACGTCACCAGAGCAATATAATAGAATATTTTTAAAAACAACAAAGTTGGAGCCATGGACAAGGATACATTTACTTTGCAGTCCATCCGGCAGGACCTTATCGACAACAATCTGCAGGCCAAGGCAATAATACAGGTGAGTGTTCGCCATCTGAAGAGAAAACCTAAAGACCGAGCTTTTGTTTCTAGGACATCCTGAATAGCCGCACCTCGATCGCCGAACTAGAGGAGCTGAACGAAGCGGGCCGCTCCAAACTGTCTGCTATCCGCAAAAGCATCGAGCGGCTGGACGACTGGGCGCGGGACACAGCAGACGCGGCGCTGGCCAAGGAAGTGGACACCCACCGTGATCAATTCTCCAAAACGCTGCAGGCGTTTCGAAAGGCAAACGTGTCCACAATGCTGGAGATCGAGAAGGCCAATCGAGAGGAGTTGATGGCCATTACCGGCGAGAGTGAGCTGCGCCAACGGACCACCACACGGGCGCGGCACAACCAGGGCAGCCTGGTCTCACAGGAGAACGATGTGACCGAGAAGATGCTGGCCATATCCCGGCACCTCTCGGAGACCACCCAGAAGAGCGCCGTCACCCTGGAAACGCTGGTGGCCTCGTCGCAGAATGTGGAGGCCACCAGCGACGAGCTGCAGACCACGGCCGGCACCATTACCATGTCCGGCAAGCTGCTCAAGAAGTACGGACGACGCGAGTGCACCGACAAGATGCTCCTCTTCTTCGCCTTCTCCTTGTTCCTCGCCTGTGTCTTTTACATCGTCCAGAAGCGACTCTTCTAGAGCCCGTCCCCAAATAGCTTAAGGTTGTTGCTTCTGTTGTCTATGAATAGCTAGATTAAGCTTAGCACATGATCGTAGCTTCTAAGCACAGCTCCTATATTTATTTCCTGTATTATTTCGTGATTTGCCTAAGTTGTAAACGTGGTTTCGATAGTTTAAAATACAGTCTAGTATATTAAGGAAAATGCAATTTAGATATATTTGAAATATTTGTGTTGTAGATAAAAGTGTTCAGCAGGCTAGTAAGGGCACCTAGGCACTCCTCCAGGGTTTGTAAATCCATTGGTGTTGACCAACCTGCAGATGTCCTTGTATGACCGCGCAGATTTTGCAGGCCGTTCTGGCTGTGGCTGCGCATAACCTCTGTTGTAATAGTCAGGATAGAACTGGGGCCAATAAGGACTTTGGTAATTATAATCGGGAAAATGCTGTTTGAGCGGAGAGCTGCAGCAGAACCCGCTAAGCGCCAAAATCCCTAGCAAAATGTATTTAATCGACTTGCGCATGACCACTCTGTCAAAGATTAAGATTCCGAATAAAGCCGTACCCGATTTGCATTGTATTTGGCTGGCCCACTTATAAGACTTCTCCGACCTCGCGCACGCAGTGGGAAGGTAATTGGAATCTGAAATCTATGCGTATTTGTCTGAATAGCTGATAGCGGATTCTCGTGCCCCGGCTCAATGCTATCGTTATCAACAAAGCATTAAGCTTTTAAATTGATGTAAGATGCCAAAGCAAGTATATTCAATTTGGAGATTTTTACGCTTAATAATATTCAAAGAATAATTGCTCGCTGAGAAAAATTAAGTTTGCGAATAACATTGAATACTATTGGAATCTATAGGAATCATCCCTATTAAATACTATTGAAAAGCGAGCAAAAAGTTGTGTCTCAAAAACACGTAATGTAAAATAACAAATTCGCTGAAAAACCGAATTTAAAATCTTTAATTTCCGTCCGCCTAAAAAAATCGAGATGTCATCGATATTTTGGTATTTAAAGTATTAATTGCACCGCACTATATACTAACCAAAACAAGTTGGCAGCACTAATCGTGATGTTTTGATTGAAAAGACAAATTACTTTATTGTTTCTAGCTGTTGTCGCCACAATTAATATTTCAAGCAAAATGAACACCGCCGTAGAAGTGGCTAACACGGCTTCGGGAAAGTTGGCCAATTACTTTGAGCTACAGACGGCGTTTGAGGTAAAACATTTTAGATGCATGGCTCCGAAGCCGGCAAAGATCGGATCTGATATGAAATATAAATTTTCAGAAAGCCCTTGAATTGGCCATCGCCGACGGCAATGTGGAACTGTTGGTCAAGGAGTACAACAGCTTCCCAGGCAACACTGATCACGACAAGCGCTTACCCATGGACCATGCGTTCCGGGTTTTACTGATGAAGCGGCTGTATGACGATGTGAATCGCATTGGAGAGCTGGTGCGCCTCTCCGTGGAAGCCACGCGGGCCGAGATTGTGTCTAACACCATACCTGTGGTGCTGCTGATCGACACCTTCGACGTGGTCACGCTGGACAAGTGCTTGAAGATATTCCAGTTTGTCGAGGAGATGGTGGAGGTTTGGAAGGAGGAGATTTTTTTCGCCTCGTGCAAGAACAACATCCTACGCATGTGCAACGACCTGCTGCGGCGACTTTCGCGCACCCAGAACACCGTCTTCTGTGGCCGCATACAGCTCTTCCTCTCGAAGTTTTTTCCATTCTCGGAGCGGTCTGGCCTAAACATAGTCTCCGAGTTCAACCTGGACAACTTTACGGAATACGGCCTGGACAGTAAGGACCACGACGAAAGCGACAACAAGGAGCTGGAGGACACCGCTGAGGACATCCCCCTAAAGATAGACTACGACCTATACTGCAAGTTTTGGTCGCTGCAGGACTTTTTCCGGAATCCCAACCAGTGTTACAATAAGGCGCAGTGGAAGATGTTTCAAATGGTGAGCAGCGGCTTGGAGAGCTTCAATTTAGATTTCAGAAACCTAAATTGCAATTACAATTGTAGAGTAAACCACACTCTCTCAAAGAGAAATAGGATATTTTCCATTTAGTTTGCTCCTAAATATGGATGACATGTTGTCGAAGATTATCAATTACCTGTCCCATGTTGCTTCATGTCTCTTTATTATAAAGATAAATTTTTGCATGTCCCATTAGGGACCACTATATTGCAAATTTCCCATTTCAGCATGCTGAAAATATACTACAGTCCTTTTCGAGCTTCAAGCTGGAGGACGTGCGTCAAAGTAGCAGCGATAATGCGAGCGAGTCTGACAACGCAATGGATGTGGATGAAGAGGCTGTTGACGCTACGGCGGTGACCTCCGTCATCAAGGCGAACCACTTCTTTGCTAAGTTTCTAACCAATCCCAAGCTTTTGGCTCTGCAGCTCTCTGACGCCAATTTTCGGCGTGCCGTCCTGGTGCAGTTTCTAATTTTATTTCAGTACCTGCAAGTCAGTGTAAAGTTTAAAAGGTTAGCATAATACGAAAATCCAGGGATTACGATCAAAATTTAATGATTGTACTTTCAGTGATACTTATACCTTGACTGCAGACCAAGCAGACTTTATTAAGGAAACAGAGTCCCGTGTTTATAAATTGCTAGAGGAGACACCACCATATGGTAAGCGGTTTTCACGGACAGTGCACCATATGCTGGCCCGCGAAGAGATGTGGAACAACTGGAAGAACGAAGGTTGCAAGGAATTTAAGAAGCCAGAGGAACCAACTCCCAACGAAGAGGATTTGAAGCCAATTCCCAATAAAAGACCACGACGTGCATTGGGCGATGCACTGCGCGATGCATCCCGCAGCGGAAAGTTTTATTTGGGAAAGTACGTACCGAAAGCAGGTGAAGCTAAATCAGTGCTAATATAATTTACTTCCAGTGACAACCTAACACGTTTGTGGAACTACTCTCCAGATAACCTGCAGGCCTGCAAGAGCGAACAGCGTAACTTCCTACCGCTGTTAGAGGCATATTTAGAAACGCCGCACGAAAAGGTGGATCCTGCATTTGAGTGGCGAGCACTGCGTTTGCTTGCCCGCCAGACTCCGCACTTTTTTACGTCGCTCTCTCAACCATCGAGCAAGATCTCAGATTATCTGGAACAAGTGCGCAAACGTCTCATCCGGGACAAGGAGCCCAAACCAGCAGCCCTGTTAGGCAACAACTCTTCGGAGAATACTTTTGGCTTGTCGGCCAACAACGCTCAAACGGAGGGCGAGCAGGATGCTACAGTCGCCTTTCAGGACGGTGAACCAGAGCAGGATCTTGAAGTAGAGGACAACGAACCTGTGGTGGAAGAGGTCGATGAGTTGCCGGCGCACGAGAAGCCCCTAATGGTTACCAAAGAGCACATCCAAGAGGTAGCGCCATTGATAGGCGAGCCATGGATGAAGGTGGGAAAGAAGATTGGCTTCACCAACGACGAACTCCTCTTCTTTCAAATGGAGCATCCTGCGGCCAACGTGGCCTGCGTACAAATGCTGACAAACTGGATATCCGATGACGACGACGCCACTCTGGACAACTGGGCGTACATGCTGGAGGGATTGGAGATGAACAAGGCTGCCGAAGCGGTGAAGGCCATTATTGAGCGCGAAAAGTCTGGATCTACTGCCGTGCCAGCAGTGCCTTCTGCTTCGGATAACGACGTAGAGGTGCTCTCCGATTAGCCTCTCCATGACCTCCCTACCCACCCTAGTTATAGGCTACTTTATATTCGTTTCAATCATCAAACTTATTTATCACAAGTAAAAGAATAGGCATGTTCACCGATTCCCAATCACCACTCAACGCCTCTTTGTCGCGGGACCGTTCCGGGGCTTGTTGTGCACCATGTTAACGCACTTGGGGATATGACGCTCCGCGGCCTGTTCGTTGAATCGGCGACCGCAGTGGGGACACTGAACGTAGTCTGGATTCTCCGAAGGCGGAGGCGGGGGCAGGTCGCTCAACTTTCCGCCGCGCGCCAAATGCAACTGAACCTGCTTGGCCGCTCTAATCGACTGAATGAACTCCTCGTGCTTCTTGCGCCAGTTGTTCTTCTTCACTCCAGTGGTCAGACCCTTCTGCTGGGCAGCACTACTATACGTGGAACGGTTGCGATTGCCCTTCGACTTCTTGTTGTACGTCTCGGCTTCGGTGCCCTCGATCCGTTGCTTGGATGCGTCGAATATCTTGCGTTTGGTGGTCACCATGCGCTGGCACACCGCCTCGTGCTTTGCCAGACGATCCGTGTTGAAGTGGCGTCTGCAGTAGCGGCATAAAGCGGTGCCCTCTGGGATCGCAGACGTTGTGTCCTGCTAGCGAAGGGTTACCTTAGTATACGCCTACTACAGACAGCTATTCTACGATACTCACCATGTTGACCGTTTTAACTGGGGATTTGGGCTCAGCCTGGATGGAAACAGAGAATATATTTCCAAATATGTTTACCTTGAGACTGACACCTCCGTGCCACTTTGATGCTACTTACCCGTCGCATAAGTGGCGGAGAAAGACGAGTGGCTGGCGGGGCAGCTGCAGTTCCTCCAGCTAATCGATTGGTCGTCTGAATCTTGGGACTGCGTTGTGGCGGGGGAGAACGTTGGGGGAGCGTGACCTGCTGGGCTGGCGGCGTCTTACGCGTGACGACGGGCTTCAGGTTCCGGTTCACAGTACTCCGGGGGGTGGCGAACTTATTGTTATTGCTGTCGCTAGTAATCCTCTTGCCTGCATTGGGTGCATCCCGGATGCTCATGTCGGACACGCCCTTGACGAGACGCTGCATCGGAGGCTGCGGGCGAGATTTTGATGGCGCGGGTGGCGAGGGCAGAGTGCCGATCGGCTTGAGGGGATTACTGCGGTCAATGCCCGCTCCGCGGCGACGTTCGTCGAACATCTGCCGCACTTTCCCATTCCCGATCAACCTGGTGGTAGCGGCACTGGGCGCTCCAGTTGCCAGATTTTCGGCACTCGACTTTATACTCATCAGCTCCCGTCTGCGCACCTCCTGCTCCTGCTGTGTTCGCTGCTGGAAACGCATCTGGAAACGGATTAAATGTATAAAAAACTTAGTAACCTTTTAAGGTCTTTCTATTACACCGGCTATACAAAATTCAGTTAATTTTTCTCAGTTTTAAAATGTTCTATTTGTCATATGAATCATTATTTACTTCCAACAATTTTAATTTTTGTGAAAATTACTGTGTTCCTCCTTTTCTAATTGGTTTCTATTTGGGCTTACGGGTGCAGAATAAGTGCTGTTACTGCCACTGGGTGGCAGGTGACTCAAAGCCTCCATGAGGCGCCTGGCTGCCCAGGACTCGTTCAGCTTAAGGGGCAGGATGTGATCCTGGCCGAGCTCCGACTCGAAGTCGAACTGAACGAGCTCTCCGTTCTCGTCCCCGTCCGTCGCTTGCAACATTCCGGGCCGGAGAGCGCGTGACAACTAAGCGCAATGGACTGGGGCTGGACTAATGTCCACTTCCCCGAGTGGAGTCATTAAGTGCACAGGTTTCGGTGTGTTTGCTCGTCTATTGTAGCGATGGGGTGGTGTCACCCCCGCTTTTAGTGCCACCTCCAGGCCCTAGCGAATAAATCCGTGCCCACTTACGTGCCGCCAGTACATAAAACCCCTAGTCACCCGACCCGCCTGTGCGAAGGAAACCCTATCCTGTTCCCGGGAACGGGTCGAGGAAAGGGACATTGGTGTGGGCATGGGTGTGGGCGTGGTTGTGGGCATGCTCCTCCCGTCGTTGTCTCTCCAAATGGTGCGCTTGTCTTCTGCCTCTGGTGTCCTGGTAGTGGCCTTCGAGCTCAGCCATGGCCACCTGGCAAGTTGTCCGGGCAAAAAATGCAAGTCCTTTGTGTATATCGGACACTCGAGAAATCCTAGCTGTCTGCCCTTTTGTTTAGCTGCCCGTTTGTTTTTGTTGTTATTGGCTTGCAATAACAACAAAAAATCAATGACTGCAACGTTGCCAGGACACGGCCCACATGAGGATACATATATACGAGCACCCAACCGCCTTACAACCACCTTCCCCAAATGCTCAGCAATTGTTGAATGTCGCCGATGAAAAGCCGCTATAGGTGACAAAGGACCTTCGCATTGTCCTTTATCCGCCCGCCCCTTCGGCGATAAAAATCGCTACTATTTTCCCAGGTACATTTTATGATTGATGAATTACTATTGCTGGGTGGATGGGCACTCAAAGAAAATTCGTAACCCTCGAGATGCATATAATATAATGCAACTATAAAAGGCATCGCATTTAGGTCAATATTTAATCAAGCTACCAAGCTACTAAAAAATATACTGGAGCCTAAAAAATATATCAATCTATAAATATATTATAACGTTTAGTTGACTTTATAATCAATATTTATATTTTAATTAATCAAGCTACCATCCTAAAAATATACCGGAGCCTAAAAAAATATATAAATCTATAAATATATTATAACGTTTAGTTGACTTTATAATCAATATTTATATTTTAATTAATCAAGCTACCATCCTAAAAAATATGCTGCAGCCTAAAAAAAACGTCTATAAATATATTATAACGTTTAGTTGATTTATATTTTAGTAACTACTGCAAGTAATAATTAATGTGGTATAAATATATCGCATTTGTTGGATTTTACTCGATTTCCCAACGTGTACGTGTGCATGTTTTCGCTCTTAATGTCAACCCTTTTCGAAAATTGAGCGCTAATACTCGTACAGCGACGTAGTTTGGCTAACACTAATTACAGCTAATCGCGTGGAAATGGTCAAGCCCCTTTTGGATGCCGCCCTCTCTGTTAGCAGTAAACATATGGCACTCCAGGAGCTTATGGCATTCCTATGCTTGATGCGTAGGCGACAAAAAGCTCCCATTACCAAATATGAGCAACGGCCAATACAATTTAATTAGCTGGCATTTTGCCTGGAAACTTCATCGAAAGAGCCCGACACAGAAATTCACCGAAAGCTACTGACCATATAGGGTTCTTCGCGGAAATTAAAGTGGCTTTCTGCTTGCCATGCTCCTAAATATATTTATCTCGACTTCCTTAAGTTTGGGCAGATATGGTAAATGTTTTGTTATAATATCATATTTCGTTGAACGGGTGCATTCGTCACTATCTAGTCTTGTTTTTGTTTGACAAAATACAAGTTTTTTTCAGAATTGAATTTTTAAATGGGCGGCAAGTAAATAAAGTACTCCAAAACTACAGACCAAATGTAATACGCTTATAGGCTGGAATAATTCCAATTTTTGCGGCTTAGTACCTACCCTAATTCATATTTGGGATTGCAAAAGACTCTCACCTGCATTTGCGCCAGCCTTGAGGTTTTCATATCTCCGGAACCTTGTGACGCCATTGCCAAATGGAGTCTGTTTGATTCGATGGTAGTCGATTGAATTCGCTGCGAAGGCTGCGGAGCTCGTGTGTGGGCTTGAGCCAAGGTGATGACGCGACTGAGCTTGGCTCAGAGTGTTTGGCTACAGCAGACCCGCCTCAGACTCAGTCTCAGATTCAGTTCCAGTCGGAGACTACGGTGAGTCATCCAAGTTGGCACAAAACAAACAAACCGTCGGCAGTAGCGGCGGCAGCAGCAGGCCAGTTAATGTCGCCAGGAGGCGTCAGTGGATGTGGTTGGATGTGGTCGGACGTGGGTGGCGGTCTGGAAGTGGAAGTGGAAGCCGATGAAACCGCTGATACCACTGCGGCCGTGCCCAGATCAGGTCCCAGACTGAAGCTAACAATTGTGGGCTGATGGCCGCTCCTAATACGGTGCGATCAATGAACAAACCAATTTAATTCACTTTAACTTCGATGAAAGTCAATGGTTATCGCTACGAATGATTATAAAACTACAAATCTAGACCGAAAAAACTCGCGAAAGGTAGGAAACTGCGTTTGAAATTTGTTTAAATTTGCCAGTAGATCTTAAACACGATGTGGTGCCGAAATCTGAATCATTTGGTTTCGATTGAATGGAATTTGGGCTGACAACTGAATAAGGGTAGAGAAACCCAACTGACTGGACAAGCAAGGAGCTCCTACTGATGGAGACCTAACAAAATTACTCAACAAGTGCGGATTTACAAAATGTTTACAGATAAACCGACAAATATGGGTTTTAAAATGGGGTTTTAGTTAACTAGTGTTCGAGTTGTCTTGATAAATTATAATCATTTTTTGTAAAATATTTAAATTATAAAATGCTACTTATCTTTGGTAGTTATATGTTAGTCAAAATAAAATGTATTCCTAACAACACAACACAAAAATCAATACACGATATGGGATTTAAAAATGTTCCAAGTATAATGATATATGGCATGATGATATTAAGAGTTCGGTATCGTATACTATTTTCCATGTTTTGTAGCATATGGCATAAATTCCCATGCATTTATTTGAATAATTTTCGCCATGATGAGGTGTAAAACTAGTTGCATGATATGCTGATTCCGCTTCATTTGCTGTTTAGTTGGTCTACATTTTAAGGCTTAAGCGCTAGCTCTTCTACTTCTACGGGTTACTTGTACCACATCTTTTCTTACCAAAGCTATGTGGGTCCTGGGGTGTACAAGAGCCACCTCATCCGCGCTTCCCAAGGCTCCGCTCACTCCTACCCACACCATTAATTTATGTATATTCGGTTTTTCGGCACACGTCGTTCGCGCTGACTAATAGCCAGTTTGCGCCGGCTTTGTTTGTGTTTGGAGCTGCGATTTGCATGCCCCGCCGAATGGAACTCACCGTCTTGCCAGCTGAGTGGAGCAACGTGTGACTCCGCACTGGGCCAGCCGGTGGTTTCTCCGATGACCTGGAGCGTGGACAGCGGGCACGCGAGTTTATTGACACACAACGGAGGCACTCAAACAAGGATTGAACTTTAGAGCCGGACCGCGAATTGGGTCATCGGGGGATAGGTGGTGGCTCCTCTGTGGGCAACTGGCCAGCTGTTGATGGCCCGTAATTACGCATACGCCGAGTGCTCCTCGGCGGTCTGGGCTCGGCTTGCTGTTGCTGCTCCTTACTTTGAGGGTTCCCAGGAGCCGCGCGCTGGCGACTGTTTGCTTAGAAGTTTGCGCGCTAACTGAGACAAGATTCCGATTCCAATTCCGATTCTAAACTCACGCGCCGCACCGATGACCGACCGGCACGAGCAAGTGGCGAAGTTGGGGACATCGAGTGCTGCACCGCCAACTGATCTGTTCCGTGGCTGTGGATGAGTATGTGGCCGATGGCGTGTCGGGTGAGTCAAGTGAGTCAAGCTATCGGGTTGGAGCCCCTCCACAACGCCCCCCAGTGCACTACGTACATGTGCCGCGAAGAGAAACATGTATTTATCGCTCGATGGCTGCTTTTTGTTTCTTGCTCTCGGATGTTGTGGCTAAACTTTATTTGTTTTTGCTTTGTTTTACATTTATCAACGCTGACGCTTCGCAGATGTTTTCCGCCTTTTACTCTTCATCAACCCCTTTTGAAGTCATCGAATCAAAACATGGTGGAGGTGTATTTTTAGCACTCGATTGGCAAAAAATAATTAATCATAGTTACGGGGTTCAGTTTGGAATCTCTTAGAAATGCACATATTTCAAATTATTCATAATAATATACTGGCATATTTTGAGCCTAATAAAATTAATCACAGGCTTACAAAGTCCCGCAAAATACATATTATAACGATTACCCAATCTGCTTACAGCTGGTAATTAGGCTTAGAAAACACGAAACAGATATACAGTACACAAATACAATTATTTTTTGAGATATGCCAGAAGTAAGTAGGAAGTAGCTCTAATTCCAAACAATTATTACACATTTCATTATAAAATTAAGGTGCAAATTCATTAGGTGTATTTAGAGGTTTCGAAAGTCATAAGTAAAAATTGAGCAAAACGGATTTGTACAGGGTATTTGAGCTTCGCATTTAGCACGTTGGCTGATTCGATTAATGGCTTCTTTGCTGTTCGCTTAGCGTCTATTTGCTCATCGTTTCACAATAATTATTCGTACATTGTTCGCTTGTTTTGGGCTGCGGTTTTGAAACCATATGAGAGCGCACTGCGCCGCTCTCTTAAGTTGGCCAGCTGAGTTGGCCAGTTAGCCAGTTGGCCAAGAGAGTGGCAGCACTTGCTCCGGGCTCGAGTGGGTGTAGCCCGAACCTGAAGAGATCTTGTGCTTCTGGCTGGCCGATGGCTTCCCGGGTTGGCTGGGTGTTTGGTTTTTTCGAGCTCGGCGGCGTCTGGCGAGTGAACGTCTACAAAGTATATTTATAGACACATACACATCTATAGAATAACGAGGTTACTTCGCTAGCTTCTGACTGGGGAAACTCCAGGGATCGAGGGATCGAGGGATCGAGGGACTCGATCCGGCCAGGCTTCGCGCCGGATGCGGATTAAAAGTGGCCGACACTTGGCCGGAGGTTGGAGTTGGTTCGAGAACCCCTAGCCCAACTTATGTATATATGTGGGTACTATGCACACCTATGTATAATGCTTGTATAATTTGTATAATCTCCTGCGTGGGTCGATGAGTGCCGCCCTGCTAAGTCGCCTCGCTTGGTTCCCAATAACAGCTAACTCCGACGCCGTCGGTTTACAACTTGAATACGGTTAACAATGACACGGCAATTCAATTTCAATTTCAATTTCAATTCAACATCAACGACACTGATAACAAGCAACGCGAATTCACTAGTCTAATTGTGAGTTTTAGCTGCGACCGCCGGGGCGTATGCGCAACGTCTGCCGAGGTGGCCGGATGGCGGGAGGCCCGCTACCGCTTCCGGTTGCCCTCGGCTGCTGGCAATTCATCATTCGGTTGCATCAAGCGCGGCTGCAGCCGATGCCACCTGTGCCACCTGTACTAGGGTACCACTCGTATTCACAGTTCAGCACAATAAAAACGGGTGTATCTCGCGCGATTGGCGCTCGTAAGTGGGTGTCTGTATACTCTATACTCTATACATATGCCATATACACTATATATACGGTTGTTCAGCTAACATCGGAAATGCAGTTTACGTGTACAATTATGCTACAAAAATTGGCTCTAAAGTATACTTTGGTTTTGCGTTTTAAAACATCCATGTTTGTTATTACTATAGTTTCGCTTTGGATTTCGGTGTTCCTAATAAAGTTTACAAAAATACTTCTCGGTACAACTGAAGAGCGTGGGGATTGACATTTAATTGAAGCTTGACCTGGCTCTAGTCCTCAATCGAATGTGAATTTGTTTGGTTTGCGTATCTATACTAGTTGAGTTCACGGAGCCCTCAAGGATTCCATGCTGGACGTGCTAAGACTATGCCATACAAGCCATCCTCGGTCCTTTTTTGTTGTGCTGCCGACCCAGGGCTTAAATAATTTACATACATTATTTAATCCAGTTTGCCTACATGCGTATGCGTGATTGTCCAAGGTTGATTTACTTTACGTTTATTTTCGATTTCATTTACTTTTTCATTTGTTTTTGGTTTTGGTTTCGGCTTGCATTGGTTTGGTTATGGTTTTGGTTTCGCGTTTCCAACTCGCTCGCTAACAAATTCCGAGTTTAGGCTCCAGACTAGAACATTGTGGTGAGGATATCCGTAATATGCATCCTAACGCACGTCGCCCTCATCGCTCGGTATCTAGAACTATAAGCCAACATTCAATGCGCTCTAATTTAACGTCTAAACGACAATTGCTTAAGTCTTTTAGTCTACATATCATTACGTTACGTGGCGGGTTCTATATGTACGCTTCTAATGCTCCGATCGCCTTTCCCGCCTATAGCTATAGGTATTGTGTATTGTATACATGCAGATACATTACATATGTGTAGACTCTATAGAGGATTTGTAGCGGGTGATGGGCATGATAGCTGTGGCTGTGGGCCAGGTTTACGGTTTACGGTTTACGGCTTAACTTTGGTTTCGAGTCGTGTAGCTTGGCTTGGCTTATTGTTGTACATAAATATATAGTGGTGTATAAGTATACTCGCGCGCACAAGGACATGCAACAGATGCGCAGGGACTGGAGTGTCCTGTTACCCGTATTTTACATAATATTTGCGACGCTATGCTCTAGCTCTATGCATATTTGCGGCATGCAACATTTTGAAAACCTGCACATTCTTACGGTACGTACATCTATCATATATATCTTTAATGTGTGGCTCTAACGGGCGCCCGACTTATCCTAAGTTCTATATACCCTAACATAGTTACAATTACAGTTTTCTCAAGGTGTTCGTAGCGGCGTTTCCCTTTCGCACACGACGTGTCGAAAGTTCCTCAAAATCAAGTTCAAAACCGAATCGATGGGCGTGACAACTGGTGATTCTGCTCCCAAATGTCCGTGATCTTAAATGGGCTCTTAATCGCTAATAACATAATTACTCGTACATACACGTACAATTGTTCGCACGTCTTTGGCCTTTTGCTCCGTGCTTTTTCCTGGGTTGCTAACTTGTCTCTGTGTTTCGCTTGATTTGTTTTATAAACTTTACATCAGTACGGGTGGGTATGTCGATCTGAGTGAGTTAGTTTCAAAAACCAATCTGACAATCGGATGCCTTAGGCGCTAACACTTACACTAGGCTGTGTGGGTGTGTTGCGGGTGTGTGAGTCTTACGACTAGAGTTCGTTTTTACCTTGTCAATTACTTGTTATTTACCTGGTTTTCCTGTTTACTGTCATTTCTGTTTAACATGCTATATAAAAATTGCTATGCGCCACTTCAAAATTCCGCGGGGAATGGCTCGCTCCTCTGTTTTTGTGTTCGTCTTTTACACAATTATATTCAATTTGAATCGATTTTATGACCGACTTACTTTACGCGCGCTGTATCTGTATAAATGTTTCAAAAATTTGCACACAAAAATGGGTTTTGCTGGTAACGCGTGGTGTGGGTTTTTTCCGGATTCGGTTTGCGGTTAATACTATCGATTCCAAAAATTCTAGAAAATCATGGCAAAACAATTTGAAAAGTGTTTTCATTACAAATTGCATCAATATAAATTTCAAAAGTCTCAAAATACACAAAAGTATTTCAATCTCTTGCGGTTGTTTTCTCGTTATTAATTTAGTAGTCCCCTTGTCTGTCTGCATTATTTATTGTAATTTCTTCGCCCCTCGTTTGCGAAAATATGTCGTAGCCTACTTATATGCGCGATGCAAAAATATTTTCGCATTTCAAATGCCTGTGGTTGCAACTGCAACTGCGATGGCTGATTGCGGTTGGGTGGCTGGCTGAAAGGGGTGCTGTGGCCAGTGGGCGGTGGGCGGTGGGTGGTAGTTGGCATATGTGGGTCGGGAGTTGGCGACTGTGCGGCTTAACACACACGAGGTATATGGTAAATACACGCACACACGTGTATCAGCCACAGCTCGAGGGGAAACCACAGCGGCGGCCAGTACTGTAGTGACATTTGTAAGATATTTCATTTGTAAATACATTTCGACTCAATTCAGTCGTTTTAGGAATTGCTTTAAATTGTTTTAAGAACTTCATAAAATTTATTAGAATTTCATGAATCTTGACTCTCACTTCTTGGAATTTAATGAAACCCAGCATCCATCAGGAAATGGTGGAGTCACAGATAGTTCTCTGGCCACAGCTGTGGACACACCTACATATGCCAAACTTTATATATTTCAGCACACTTGGGAAAAAGGGGAATAATCGCGGGGATTGATAGTTGTGCAAGTACTTGCAGCGTAACTGCCTAATGCAATTAGGACAATGCACAATGTTTAGGGTACAGCGGCATAGTTGGCCCGACTGGAACAAGGACAATGGGGCGTATACGCATCGCGCGATTCCCCTACATTGAGCAACACCTAACACTCTGAGGGCAACGAAAGCACGGTTAAACATTAAATACTACCCAAGCTACTACCAGGTGCTGAGCTTCTTCCAATCGAAGACAAATTGGGCGGGCAAGGACGAATGGCTCCTGCCCGCCGGTTGGGGGTTGGGTGAAGCTTAGAATATGAAATCCCCGCAGTCCATGGCATAGTCGAAGTCCTCGCCCCCGATGTCATCGACGCCCGAGGAGTGAAAGTCGAAGCCTCCGATGTCCGTGTGGTACACTGCCCCGCTGCAGGAGGTGTCGATCAGGTTGGTGCAGTGGGTAGTGGGCAGGGCGTGCAGTGTGAAGGTGTCCTCGCACTGCGACCAGGTGAGTCCGCCGCTCCAAACCCCGTTGGGCAGCGTGGCCCAGCCCCATCCGTGGCCCCAGGGCAGGGCGCAAGCCAGCGAGGCCTTTGAGTCCGGTTTCTTGCTGAGAATGGCCACCGCCGCGTCGCTCTTCACCAGCGGATCCTGGCTCTGCCGGTACACCATCGTGGAAATCGCCGAGGAGCAGCGGTGATGTTTGCTGCCACTGGCACCGTGGGACGCCGCCTTGCGCTGCTTCACCTCCGACTGGGTGGCCGCTGCATAGAAAAATTGGAAATTTAATCAAGAATATTAGTCTTTCTATACTTCATATAAGTATGCATAATTTAAATAGTGTGTATAAAGTTTCTTCATTAACTAAAGGCTTTGCTCATGTTTCTATTAAATTTGCGTTTAATTTTGAAACTAAATGTTACTCGATTCAGACTACATACTAACGATATAGTCGACGATATGCCCCGACTATCAGATACCCGTTAATCAGTTTTGGGCGGCTTTTGTGCGTTAGAGTGGATGTGGCAACATTTGGAAAAAAACTTGCTCTGCGTCTATGTCTCTGGAACCTGCATGCCTAATTTCAAGTTTCTAGCTTTTATAGTTCCTGAGATCGAGCCGTTCATACGGACAGACGGACGGACAGACGGACATGACCAGATCGAATCGTCTATTGATCCTGATCAATAATATATACTTTATATGGTCGGAAACACTTCCTTCTGCCTGTTACATACTTTTCAACGAATCTAGTACAGCCTTTTACCAAAGACACTAGAATAATTATTCGTTTTGCTTTTACTCTACGATTGAAGTGTATTAACTTAGTGTAGAATTGTAAAATTGTATATATTTAGAGAAGTTAGAAATCAAAAGACGGAATCTCCGTGAGTAACGTAACCATAATCATACTATAAATCCATAACCAAAACATTTAATTATTATACTAACATTAAGATACTAACATGAGTGACAAAGTTCACTTAAGCTTCTATAGTCTTGTTTAAACTATTACTTCTTTGGTATGCACAGTGTACTTATTTATTTTCCAATTCTCAGCCCTAAAAAGTGGTCAATATTTATCTCAGGTGAACGACACCACCAGTGGAGGCTACTTAGGCGAAACGAGTATCCGGATGGATTAAAGTTGTTTAGGGGGATTTACTCACGTCTAATGCGCACCAGCGGACGGCGAAGCACGTTCATCAGGTGCGGCTTGTCCACCACCAGCTCGATTTGCGGTGGCGGCGGCAGGGTCTTGGTAATCGCATCGATCCAGTCGCTCACCTCCTGCTCCGACTTGGCCAGCATCCAGTAGACCTTCGACCGCTTGCGCTGCGATCCGAGGGCAATCAACTGGGACACATTCACTCCCGCCGGCAGCGGCGGACGACGAGGTATCTGGCCGGTCCAGTGGGCGATGGCCAGCATCTCGGGCGCCTCCTTCACCAGGATCTTGCCCGTCGGAGAGGAGCGTCCCGGCTCCGTGAACCAGGCCATGGTCGAGTCATCGTACAGCACCACCCATTCCTCCGCCCAGCGGTTCCAGAACATCTGCTCTGTAAGGGCAGAAGGTCACGAATTCAGGTTGGGAAACAAGCTTCGCAGTTTCAAATTGTATATGTGAAGTTATTCTGCATTTCATACTAATTGATTTTTAAAGTAATTATTCTAAGTCAAGGCGTATCCAAGTGTACGCTTTTGCAGCTTAGCTGCCATTCCTGTGTTTTATATTGTTCTCCATTAATTTGCCCCAAGGACTCAACAAATTTAGCCATGATTCTCAATCCGGCACAGCAAGCATGACAATGACACATCCATTGCGCTGCCAAATCATGAGTAATTACACTTGAATGTGACCCCGAAATGATTACACCCCATACCCCATGCAAGGAACCGCATCCATCTAACGATGCTCCACGGATGCTGCGTCATCCTGTTGAGTCTGTGTTGCGAGGATTGCTGCTGTTGTGCTGATTGGACAGATTGTCCCCTCTTCCAAGGGTTCTGGTTCTGGTCGTCCCTGGGCGACTCGAGCCTACCGTGCTGACAGCTAGAGAAAGGGTCTGAATCGTCCTGTCAAGGTCCTGCAATAGCCACAACTACTATCCTTGCCGCAGGTGAATTCCGCCTCAAACGGGCGATTATAAAATTCACTAGGAATTTAAGATTTTCTCCAACTTAATATGTAATTTTTTGAAATATTTCTTGAAAGTATACAAGGTCCTAATTCCGCTAATAGGTGTTACATCGCTTGTTCAGATATCGAAAGCTATCTAATAGTTTGATCGAAATATCTGTGGATTGTGTCATTATGTTTACCAGGTTTTAGCTCTACTGAAGTAGGGGATACTCACTTTTGTAGCGCAGTAGATAGCCTCCCTTGATTTGTTTTCCGCCAGTTCCTGCGAAAAGAAAAGAAGAAAGGATTTGTGGAGTGAGTGCCAAGTGGGGAAAGTCCAGCGAATCCGCCAGCGAATCCCAACTAGCCCGCATTCACTGGCCAGTGCCCATAACCCAATTTTCTGTACCCAGAGGCAAGTCACACGATGCCACTAATTGAACGGGAATCAAGGTCTGCAGCTGGAGCCCATTTCCCATTCACGGACTTCTTCCCTTTTCGTCGCCATTTGAAATCCGACAGCCGAGGACCCAGCGCCCACGCACCGTATCCGGAGCTGCAAGTTTCAGGTGTAGGCCAGTCCAGGTGCGACTGGCTGCACCGGATAACGAATGGCGAAAAACGAAACACGGAATTTCGTTTAGCAATTCCCCCGGATCTGCATCGCCAGCAACTCAATCAGCCAGCCTCCGCTCCTGCTGCAGTTCCTCTGCCCTGTTGGCGTGGTCTCTCATTTCAAATTCATTACCTCTGGCATACCATTTATTTGGTCAAGTATCGAGAGTCGAAAGTGGGGTTCAGGAGCAGCAGGCGGAGGAGTGGGCGGAGATTTGGGAGGCGGAGGAGAGGAGTGGACTCCTGCAGGATTTGGGGTAGTGGCAAACACGACGCTTGCGGTGGACTGAATTAATTATTTCAATACAGATGGGCAACCGATCCGAAGCCATTTCACACCTTTGCCGTCAGTGACGAGTTCATAGTGTTTTGTTTAAATTTAATTTAGACTTGTAGAATTGCTCCTCGTTGAGCTGAATAAATATATTTCATAATCAAAGTGCAAGCAGATTACAAAAGATATCCCAAAAAAGATACAAAAGTTATTACCTAATGTTATGTCACCAATTGTTAAAACTTTTGGTTAAACAGTACGTATGAGTAATAATCGGCAAAGTGGTCTTAAACTATCTATATATCTATCGTTTGAATTTGTCGCCCAATGTAAGGCGATAGTTTTGGAATAGTTTCCAATAGTTTTGGAAAAAGGATTCTTTAAAACAAGTACAAAATTCCATATTAGTGCTAAAATCCCAAGCAAGTTATGTTAGGTAAGATACAAACAAATTTTAAGCGATTTTTGGACAGTACATATTACAATGTATTGCGAGCGGATTGTAATATAAAACAAGTTGCAGTTGACTATCAGCTAGTAAAAGTGCAAACGAGAAGCTCCAACATTTCTGTGGCATATCGATAGAAATTGGGAAAAAAACAATAATAAAACGAAAATAAATCAAAAAAATTTTCAAAATTGTTGGTGGGCAAAGGGAGTTCTCAAAATATTTTCGGTATTTCGGTAGAAAATGGCATGACTAATAACAAGAGCAAAATCAAAATATTTTTCAAAAGTGTGGGCGTGTTGGCGTGGCGTCTATGTTTCTAGAATGCCTAATCTCAACTTTCTTGTATTAATAGTTCCTGAGAATAAGGCCTTCATACCACCAACTGATCAGGGATATATTAATATACACTTTTCAACGAATCTAGTATACACATTTGCTCTGCGAGTAACGGATATAAAACGCTTGTTAAAAATATCAGCAGATGTATATAGGATATATTTAATTAACCCAATACGCAAAATAATTGTTCATGATTTCATAGCAATAAGTGCAAAAGCTCTTAAATTCCCAGTATTGAACGAAGCCATTAGCATCGTTGTTCCCAGAATCCGATAGGCGATTGAATGTGCCCCGGGTGATATTCTTGTAATTTCGGAATTGAAGGACCTCTCTGGCATTTTTTCCGCACCCGACCACTCGAAATGTTGCCTTTGCAGCAAACTGATTACGACCAGAGTGGCTGGAGACAACTTGGTTCGGCTGGGAATGGGATGCAATGGGCCCGCCCAGCATTTGAAAAACGCTCTAGGCTCGGCGTGCTAGAAACCGCCGCTTGCCTCCAAAATGGTCTGCATCTGCCCATCTTTTCCCTGCGACCCATGCCATTTTCATACACATTAAGAAATGGATTGTGCAGCTTATATTTATATTATGCTATTTAATAATTAGCTTGGGCTATGAAAAAAGAAGAGGGAACGGCATAGTTGAGTTCCTCAGCTATCCGACTAGGAAAACATAGGATATCTGCATCACGTTGATGTTTTACTCTACGAGTAACGGGGTGAACAAACCAAATATGTAACTTAGGCGCACAGTTGAAACCCGTTTGACATTCTTCATTTACTTTTAGACAGTCAATCCTGGTCACAATAAAATGCTGCAAGTGTACCAGAAGCAAGCGAATTGCAGACGACTACGATAGACGCAGTCCAAGTGTCGACGGAGATGATGAAAGGATGAGCTCGCAACTGGGGCTGCCAGGGACAAGGGACAAGGGACTATGGCATATTGCATCGGGGTTGGTGAGAGAACGAGCTCGCCGAAGGACACTGCCTTGCTTGTATAAGAAGGCAAGGCAGCGGACATCATGTGCGCCACTTCAGTGCACGCACACAACCGCATGTAGCCATGCCCACGCGCACACACAGGCGTACTTGCATGTGGGTATTCTGCATGCTGGCATCCTTGCAGCCACATCCACATCCACATGACAAATCAGCTAGAATTGCCAACGAGTCCTGGCCCACTCCACTCTCGGATTCCCGCTCGCAGTAGGCCGAAGACGAATCTGCAGGCGAGGACAGCGACAAACGTGTACAGACATAATTGCTGGCCTGTCTAGATATAAAACTGAATAAGGGCTGGGATATACGAGTACACTAAAGTAACACGCACACTCGGAAAAATTCCATAGAGGAATAACAGTATTTATATGGCAAATGCATTTGTCTATGAATATTTTCAGAGTTATTAAGGTAGGACCTAGGTTTAAGTGAACTCCTTACCACAAAAATAAAATGTCCAAGTCTCTGCTTGGAAAAAGATATATAACTAGATTTGAGAGAATTTATATAACTAGTATAGGTAGAACCTTCGGAAAATCAAAGCTGAATAAACGTTTCAGTTGTGTTTCGAGTGCAACCGCATGTCTTATGCATGCGACGAACTGCATCAGCCTGGCATCCTGGACCCCGACTCGTTTCCAGAGTGCTCCATGGCACATACACACCCATATAGTACGTATGCGATGTGGGCTCTGTTGTCTCTACTTAATGATTTAATGCAGAGCACACACAGCCACACGCACACACGCTGGGTAATGGGCGTGGCACTGTCAACAATTGCAGCATCAGTATTGCAACCGCATACTGGATTCCGCTTGATAAGTTAAGCGTAGGAGTGGGTGGGATGTGGCCTGAAAGGACGCAGGATGCAGGGACTGGGGAACGGGGAACGGGGGCTGTGCAGGAGAAAGTATCAGACAGACGCGCAGCTGCGCCTGTGTGCGAATTCATTGAGAAAAATAAGCAGCTGGGAGGGGCCAAGAAGGGCGGAGAGGGGTGCTACTTTCGGGGTGGGGCAGCAAAAACGAGTTCAAGGGTTTTCCCCTAAATGAGGGCACACCGACTGCCTTTCGGTTTGGGTTTCAGTCCTGGTTCGGTTTCACTTTCTCTTCCGGCCTTCCTCCCTTCCTGCCTTCCCCACTTACCCATCGCCTGGGGCTGCTGCAGGTGCAGCTGCTGCATCTGCTGCGACTGCGACTGCGACTGCGACTGCTGCGTGAATGGGGTGTCCGGATCCGCACTCCGCGATTTCACTTTGGTGCACATGGAGAACATCTTGCTTGCGATGGGCTCGTCCTTCGTTCGGTTTCCGTGCGCTTTTGCTCGATAATTGGCTCTTGGCAGCTTTGTTGTTCTGGCGGTTGTCCTGCAGTGTTGGTAGTTTAATTGATTTTGTTGCCGTGCGGCTCGATTGGCAGATTCCCGGGCTGCAGGCTGGCTCCTCGCGTTCGCTTTCCCAGTGAAAGTGATGTCAGCAGCAGGCTCGCGTTATCAGGCACTCGCACACACACACACACACACACTCTCACGCACAGCGGCACACTAATACCACAGCACAGCGGAACACCGACACACCTACACACCAACACCTACACACAGGCACAGCGAAGGGAAAGTGCTTTCCCTTTTTTCTGCGTTAAATTTTCCCGACTCTCGTGGTCTTTTTTTGCCAGGACTTCAGCAAGGACTGTTTGTCGAAAAGTTGTTGATGTGATGGCTGGATTAATGGATTTGCAGTCCTGACACTGACGTCGCTAATTAGATTTCCGATTTTCAGATTTTCCGTTTTTCGTTGCCTACTTTCGCGCTGATGCTGTTCCGCAGCGGAATCTGCTCCCCGCATCCGCGTCCAGCAAACGGACCACGAACATGGACGCCTTATGAATAGCGATACTGTGCCGTCTGTCGGCCAGTTAATCAGTTGCAGCTGGGTCAGTTGTCAGTACAGCATGGCATTGCGTTGGCAGTTGTTGTAGTGGATGCTGCGTGTCAAAGGGCAGGGCTCCTGTTCTCTTGTGGCACAGCTATTCTGGCTGCTGCTGATGATGGTGCTGTAGGTTGCGGTGGTTCAACTGCTGTCCGCTGCACACCTCTGCTGGGTTAGACGGCCGAAACTCGACTGGCGAGCTTGGAATTTGAGCATCGAGAATACGAGCTATGGCAACATACATGCGAACTCCTCCTCCTCCGTTCGGTTCGGTTCGGTTTGGTTCGGCTTGGTTCGGCTAGGACTAGGACAACACTGGAGCGCCAGACGCAGGCGGCGATGCTCCCGACGCGGCTGCTGCTGGTGGTGTCCTTCAACGTCCTACGGCAACGGCAACGGCAGCAGCGAACCCACCAACAGATGACAGAGGACAGGCAGCGCGGCTCCTTTCACCCATCTTCCCAACTTTCTCCTCAGCTCTTTTCATACCTTTTTGCTCGCGCTCTCCCTTTTCTGATGGTGCGTCCGTGTTAGTAGGTTACCCAGCAGGTTACCCAGTAACACCCATTTCCCTGTCATCGCTGTCCATGTTTATTTGGCAACCCACTGCGACTCCAGGTGGGGTGGCAGCATCTGTTCCGCCCGGCGATAATCGGTAATAATGCGCTCTGCCACTATTCAATTGGGCGGCGAGTAAATAAACAGTACTTAGTACAGTTTGAACACTTCTGAGCTCCAAAATTTGTATAGGACGCAGCTGCCGCCGCGAGAAAAGCGGAATTCTGGCGGGAGTGGAGCTGTCGGGCAGTGGCCAATTCCCCACCCAATCCCTTGGGCTTCGTTGGTAGAGGCAGCGTTGGCGGGAAAGCTCCCGCAAGATACTGTGTGACCCAAATTGAAATATATTCAGGCTGCACGACGGCGATTTCATTATCTTAATTTGATTTTAAGTAGCGCTCAACGGGGATCCAAAGTGTCTCGTACCCCATGGCGAATGAGCGATGTATGGGATATGGTGATGCAAACCATATAACACATGCTGGTGCGACTGTTTTCTCATGTAGACTAGATATGTTCGTTCCCCATTTTGGTTAGCAAAGTTTAGTTGCCCAATCAAGCACATAAATAGTTATTCATCTCTCTTAAGAACAAAACTGACTTAAAATATGAGCAACCTTTGTCGGCGAGCGTCTTGACTAACGCATGCCCATTAGCCCGTTAACAACATTTAAATAGGTATACGATCCAGCAAAAGTATCCGTCCTTCAGAACAAATTTGTGATAATTTTCGGGACCCCATTTTGAACCAAGTTGATAAATGGTCAGAATGTTCACATTCAATTATTTGCACTCGCAAACTGTGTTAAGCCCAAAGGACTATGCTAACGGATGCCCATTAAAAATATATGAAAGGACCTTAAATGTCATTTAACAACGAGGGATTGTAGCGTTAGAGATGCAATGCTTCGTGAGGTGTTTAAATTTCTATTGTCTCAATTACATATTCAATAGCACGACATGAGTCCGTCGGCTGCAAATCGTCCTGGAAAAAATTATTCCATGCTCCCCAATAAATGGCAACTGTTGTTTGCGAGCGAGTTAACCGCATTTATAGGCCATGAGGCACAGCCTCCTTAAGAGCAATGAAGACTTTCTCGTTTTTTGCCGTCCTGGTTTCCTACGCAGCAGCAAGACTCCCGGTTTGTGGAGGGCTTTTTTCTGAGTCAGTACCTCCATTTGCTGAGAAGGGATCTGATTGCAAGGAACTGGCACCTGCCCGCAATTTCTCCGTGGTATGTGGGTATACTATGTGCCATACCATACGCCATGTGTGTATAAGTTGTGGTACATGCCTTTGTCGCCCTTCAATGCCAGCTGCCTGTTCCCAGCGCTTTGTTGACGATCTCCGGACTGCGTTCGACGTGGATGGGCTTGGAGGTGGCCGGGTCTGAACCTGAAATCACTTAATCAGTTTATGCAGCACAAATTTGCCCAGGCAAAGTGGGCTTGGTATAGGTAGAAGGTTTGATAAGTATTTTGCATTGCCTTCGCATTCGCTTCAATGCCCGCAGCTCTGTTCAAAGAGAAGGTCTTTGCTAGTGGCGTTCTTAAATGGGTTTCATATTTTGCCTAACGTTTTTACCAGATGAGATTTACCTGATGTTCTATTATTATTACCGAAACTCAACTTTTCCAGAACCAAGTCTTTCGATCTTTTAAATGAAAATCAAAGGATGTAGTTTTGTCCGGACCACATGACACAGTACTTGGATTTAATATAATTCAAATATTTCAAGTCCGCATGAAATTTTTTGTATTTTTGACATTGTAAAACATAGGTGAAAATCAACTAAATCCATTTTTCCATTAAAAGGCTTTTGATTATTTATTCCAATGAAGCTTGTTTACCTTCGCAAAAAAATAAATAAGAATTAAAAAATTGAATTTGCCTGCATTTGGCCTGAAGCACTACCACCCCTGCTAAATAAATTTCGAGTTTTTATCTGTGCGGCTCCTGTCGAGAATTTCAAGGCCTGGGCGTTTTCACTTTCGGTTTCCAATTACAAACAGTCGCTCCTCGCCAGCTCGCTCTCTCACGCTCCATGCCTCTCTATTTTCCGACACGGACACAGATACGCACACGCTTAGCCTTAAAGTGTGTCCCAGTTTCGGTTTTCCACCAGCCCAGCCCAGCCCAAGCCAAAGCCGAACCACGTCCTAACCCTGCCCAAATCCGTATGTTCACGCCCATACTCCTGGCCGTGACACAATTTCCATTGTCGGGCGTCCGCAGTAACGGCGGCAGGAGCAACAGCATCCGTGGGTACACAGCTGCCTGGTGACCTGTTCTATTTCACGGGTGCTCCATCCAGCTGGAGCGGGCGTCGGAAATTGGACACTTGTTGTTGCCCTTCCTGGTATCAGGTATCTGGTATCGGTACACATTCCGAGCATTTTTGTTAGTGATTATCGTAGGATTTATTATCATTTGGTGATTTGATTTAAGGCTCTACGTTGTACATTACAATGATATATAAATACATTGAACCACTCGTGCAGTTCAGGAATCTGCCAAATGTCTGCGAGTGATTTTCTACTTCTTATGTCTGTTCTGTGTCTTATGTATAAAATATATAAAAACATGTATCTGGGCTGTGTGTGTACAGCAGACTGCCTTGTTCAACTTGCTCCTGACTTTCGGCTAGTTGCCAATTAACATTTTGAGTAACAAATTTATGCACCATAGTGGGGGAAGTCGTCGTGTTCTCGACTCCGCAGCTGTGATGTTCCTGAATATAATAATGCTAATTAGGCGATGGTGGGGCGATGGATGTATGATAGATGGCAAGATGAAACGTCAACAAACTTAATTTCCATAGCTCCTCCATCATCCTAATTCGAATTACAGCGTACCGATTTAGTCGACAAAGAGTAATTCTTTGGTATGCTTTTGCCTCTCCTACAAGTGCGAAAAGTCGAACGTAAGCTTAGGATTACAAATAAAACTACAACAAATAAATATATATTATACATTTAAGTTTGATAAGCAACCAATATAAAATCTGCCGTCACTACACAAGATTAAAAGTATTTTATATAAAAAAGGTATACAAACTGTTTCAATCGGCCTACCTTAGTATAGCTAAACCAGGATAGGATCGAATTAAATGAAACATACAATCTGATTGAAGTCCTAGCAGGGCAATCTGATGCACACACTGACAACAACCGTATACACTCGCGTGACTTACTTAATGCGGGAATATAAAATTAGGTACGTTTACAGTATTAACTATAACATTTAAAAAATCTGTACTTTTTCACACAAACAACAAACATTTGCTAATAGCCCAAAATTATGCTACGATTTTCAATTTGTTTTGGTTGTTTTTACCGCGTAATACTCAAAGCGTATTTATCATCAAGGGATTCTCTTTCTTATTTAGTTGGTTTTACAATAAGGACACTAGTGAATTACATTCAAAACGGTTGATGGGAAAGGACCAGTTGAAAGTTTGAGGAAAAATCCAGTAGGAAAGACAACGAAAGTAGCAACGATGTTGGTGGCGGTGGTTTCCATTTCCGGTTCCGTTTAGTTCTGCAGAGCGGCTCGCAGGAGACTGTCTAGAGTGAACTGTATGGTCCCATTGGCAGCCGCCTGCAAAACGGATGGCGGCTTGGGCAAGGCCGGAAACACTGTCGAAGCTCCCGCTTGACTGCCCTTTCCACGCAGACAATCCATACCGGTGGTCGCCAGAGTTTCGGGCACGATGGCTTCGCATATGCTGGGCGGCGTTGGGAGAGGGCTCTTTGATTTTTCTGTTTCCGACTTTTCCTCTGGCTGAGCCTCATGAGTCGGCTCCTGTTCCTTCTTCTGCTGCTTCTCCTGCTGGGCAATCGCAGTGTTGACCTTGTTCCACAGGTTGCTGATGACAGCGTTATCCTTGCCAGCAGCTGCTGTTCGCTTCGCAATCTTCTCGATGAAACTCTCGGTTTCCGGAGCAGGATCCACTGTAGTTTCTACAAAATTTTGCTTTTGCTGGGATCCACTTTCGCTGCGTGAGTGCGAGACAAGACGAGGTCGTATCTGCGGTCGCTCTGAGGGCAATTCTGGTAAAGTAGCAGACACCGCCAGACCCTGGCTCACGAGTTCCAGCATGATGCGTCGTGTGATGCCCAACACAAGAGGCTTTTTCTCTTCCGTAATGTAGGCTTCGCACTGTTTGTGCTTACTTTCATCGTTGCTTACCGTCGCCGGACGACGCAGTTTGGACCGCATGGATTCTACAGCCGGCGCACCAGGAGGTTGCGGGCCTGATCCATCGGGTTTGAAACTGACCAAATCGTAGACAAAGTCCTTGTTGACCGCCTTAACGCGCTTACGAATGGGACGCTTATCCTGGGGATGTTCTCCAGATTCGGGTGAGATTTGGGTCCGAGACTTGCGGCGCTTCTTGCTGGGCGTGGGAGTGCTTTCCAATGGCTCCTGGCCAGGTTCTTCTTTGATCGCGATTGTTGGTGATTTGGGTTGCACTTCACCTACAGAATCTGTTATGGTTTTAAGACGCTTCAAGCGCCTTTCATAGGTTTTAATAGGGGGTTTAGCATCCTTCTCCATCACTGTAAGCTCATCCTCCTTATCCAGCAAAATTATATCTCCGTCAACATCGTCTCGGGAGTACTCGCACTCGTGGGTGGACACATATTGCTCCGTTAGCTGGTCTCGATCTCCTTCTATCTTATGAGTAAATCCCAAATGATTTACAATATCGTAGCGCCGAAATGCGCGATACTCGCAAAGATTACAGCCGAAACGGCGTGCGCGGTAATGGAACATGGATATGTGACGACGTAGATTTCCGAGGGCATTGAACTGCTTGTGGCAGATCTTACAGCGACATCGCAGCTGCTTCTCAACTGGAACGTTACGCTTCTTTTTGGCCTTACCCTTGATATCGTCCACATCGGCACTGGATTCAGGTCCCGCCCCTGGTGCAAGCTCGTGGTCGTCGTCGGTGTTTGAGGCCTCATCACTAGCAGAGTCACTTACATTGCCTAAATTAAGCTGGTCCAATGAGACTGTGTGCAGACCAGGTGCAAATGAGTCGTTCGGCTCTGGTAGATCAGCGAACATCTCATTTAGAGTAATTTCCTCGGTTTTGATCGTTTCACTTTTCAACAGATGTATGGGTGTAGTTGGTTCGTCATCAGCTGCATCCAGATTGGAATCATTGCTCTTTGTTTTCAGTTTTTTGACGGAAGGAGCCGGCTTGGCCAGCGCCTCCTGCTTCGCCCGACAATTGAGCAGGTGTGTTGACAACGCAGCGCGACGCTCAAATGATTTTTCGCAATAGATACACAGAGACATGATCTTACGATGCTCACCGCTGGCATCTAATGGCTCAGGGACATAGCCCACCACGTCGTCGGAGAGCTGTAGGCGCTTCAACTCCCGGCAGGGGCCCTTCGGCTGAACATCTCCTTGCTGAATGCGTCGCTTAAGGATAGTGTTCCGCATCATTCGAATGCGCCGAGTTGGTTTCCTGTAAAGTTGATTTTAAGAAGACCAATATTAAATATTAGTTCACAAATAAAAACATTTTTTTTTTTTACAAAAACTACTATCCCTATAAAAAACCTATCTATTATAATTCTCTCATTTATGTCAATAATTCATTGAATAATTATGATTTATTCATAATTCGATTCAAAGGATACAAGGGCTTAAAAAAACTGAAATTGGAGAGCTATGTTTGTACCTTGTTTTGTTGGGAGTAATTTGATTTTTTACAAATGACTAAAGTTAAGAATTGGATGGGTCGCCTAACCGAAAGCAATAACCAGTTATAAATGGATCCTGCGAAGAAATTTAATAACCTCTTGAAGTAGAAGAATAGTATCACATGGATAATAGTATGTATATACACATATTTATTTATATTTCCTGGTTGGTGTAGTTTGAGTCCAACTTACTTGTGATCCTTTGATAAATGACGAATAACAGCAGCGGCCTGAAGAAAGGTCAGCGAACAGGCTGGGCACTGAAACACAAACGCCGATGATGAGTGATGCTTCTGAATGTGCACCTCAAGTGTTTTGTGCGTCTGAAAAGTCAGATTGCCTGTAAACGAGATTAGAAAACACACCAGTCACTAATTGACTTCAAGGCCTATTCGGTTAAGTAGTCATACAGATCTCGCAGAAAATACTCGTCTCCGTTTCATCGCTGATGGATTGCTCGCCGGTTTCACCGGAGTCACTACCTCCATTGTTTTCTATCTTAACGGTCGCCAAGGCCTTTCCGTCGGGCCCCACAACGGTTCCAGATGGATTCAGCATGCGATGCACCTCGTCCAGTTCTGTCCTTATGCTGTCGTCCTGGTCCACTTTGATGGTCTGATAAACGGCCTGGCTTGAGTTCGGCACAGACTCCAGCTGCAAAACAGTGGAGGAGCTTCGATTGGCCTGTGATGGAGCCTTTTCCCGCCGCAGACGCTCAATAACACCACTCAGGTCCCTTATGCTGCCACCTCCTCCTCGTAAAGGACGCACCTCGCGCGGAACAGGGGAGCATCCCGTGCTTCTGCTGCGGAGCATATGTTCTATGTCCTGCGGCGACGGACCACCACCCGTTTGTATGATCATAGTGGAATTCTGATCCTGCGGGAGAATTAACAGCGATTAGTTGACATCCTATGGTACTAGGGACTTTGTAATGAGGTTGTCTTTACTGCCCACTCACTGTGTATCCACTGCCATTCGCGGAACGGGCGCTGACGCAGCAAAAGACGCGTTTGTGGCTGATAAAATTGGCCAGGCTGCGAAACATGTTGCGGCACACCTTGCACTCGTAGATCAGGCTGCACTCCTGGCTAAGCAGCTGGCGCACCTGTTGGAATAGCGGATTCTTATCCGAGGATTGACAAAATTGAGGAGCAGGAGCCTCCGCCATTGCGGGCTACAGTTGAGTCACGTACTCCACTCAGATGAGACTCACCTCGCTGGTGCCATCCTCATAGGCCCGACGGGCCTCCTCGAATCCCGTGTGGGCGGTGCGTAGCGGGCGCTGCAGCAGGCTGATGTCGTCACCGTTGTGGTCCATCTGCTCCTCCTTGAAAGTGTCAGAGTTACAACGCGAGCTTCGCTTCCTCATGGCGCTGGGTTGCGCGGTTGCTCCCACTGCTAATCACCAAATTTGAGACCTATCCTAGCGCGCTGCCGTTCAAAATGTTTTTAGCCACGTGCGGCTCGAAATCAGTCTCTAATTTGCGATCAAAGTGGTTTTCCAATTCGAATATGAACCTGCATCTTGCATTTTTTGTATTCAGTATGACCGTGCTGGAGCGCTGCTTCTGCTACGACACTGATCTGGTATTTTAAGAAACGTTTGCGGGCATACTTTTTCATTTCAACTTCAAATGAACAAATTTGAATGGCCAATAATATTAAATGCATTCATATTTCACTAGCTCCAACGATTGTAGTTAAATTTCACCCTACACAGCGGTCGTAACTTCCATCAATTTTTAAGAACTCAAACGGTATTTTCAACACATGATTTTGGAATATATATTGCTTATATTGAAATCTTTGAGTTCAGCTCAGAAAAAGTGCTATAAATGCTTTAAGTGTAACTGCAAATATAGAAACGTTTATTTTGGCGTTCAGCACATGGTCACACTGATGACTTGAAAAAAAACATAGTGATCTGAATTAAGCTTCACACATTTATTATTTCGAAAAAGACACGATGAGCTGCCCAGGATTTGGAGAACTAAATATACCCTCGTCGCGTGCCTTCTGGGACGACTGCGAAGAGGATGAACTGGAGAACCTGAAGCCTGTGGAGAAGTGCGTGATCTAAACATATTTAGGCAGTACTAATATCTTGGATTTGCAGGCTGCAGCTGAAGTTCGATGATGAGTCCACGGGAGAAGCTGCCCCTGTGGAGAGTGAGATCCTGGTGGTCATTGAGGGCGTAAACGTCACTGACTTCGCCACCTATCTGCTGGCAAAGGATTCAAAACGCCTATGCGCCATTCCTGCCAAGAACTCGTCCCTGCACTGGAGTCATTCGTCTAAACTGTTGCTGGCCATAATCAATGAGGACCTAACCAGTAGCGGCGAGGTTGCGGAGCTCCTACTGCCGTACGTCAAGGTGGCCAAGAAAGTGATCACACTCACGCTTAAGCCAAAGGTCGAATTCAAGAGCGAGGATATCCAGCTCTACCGGGATCACGTTGCCGTTGTCCGCGGCATAGGCGCCAACCAGAAGGATATCACTGAACTTGAGGCTCCGAACTTTATTGCTGGAGTTGCAGCAGGCGGTAAGTGGTCTTGAAGAAATCATCTCACCTTTTCATTCACCTTTTTATACAGTTGCCAGTTGGCGGGATCAGGTGGAATTGCCAGTTACCTCCTTCGTTATCTACACCGACAAGCTGCCCCTCGACGCCACAGCTGCCCAGCCAGTGATTAAGGTACTTCAAAGCGCGGGCGTGGCCTGCAGCTCAAACTACATCCCTCCGCGCAAGGAGAACTCCTATCTGTACATGTAAACTACGTTTGGCTGTGTTTTTCCTAGTTTTAATGCTTGTAAAATTGATGCGGTTGCGGAATAAAAAACGAACTACTTAAGTACTTCAAAAATACTGAGGTTCACCTCCCGACTACGTTGCTCCATGTGCGCCTTGGCAATGGCTATGAACTGTGGACGGGAAAGCATTGAATAGGCGGGTACCAGCAACGATGAGGCAAGCATGTGCAGCTCCTTGTGACCACTGCAGAACATATCGATGCCTAGTTCCAGGGCGCTGCCAAAGTCTGACTCATCAACTGCTATGTTGGCTGCGTTGGCCACCGGCTGCAGCTTCTCCAGAACCGCCTGCTTGGCGGCTCCATTATCGACGTCCTTCCGCTCCAGCATGGCCAGCATCTTCTTGAGCTCGGAATCGCTGACGGCCAGCGGCCGGTAGCCTAGTTGGGTCTTCCGGTCAAAGGGCACAACAATGCCGGCTCGGTGGAATGTCTTGGCCACAACCCGCTTGTTGCGCTCCCGCTGCAGTCGGTCCAGCTGGGCTAGTTCCAGAGAATTATCACTCAAGTATTTCGGCACCGCCTTTTTGATCCCCGCCAACTGCCCAGCTGAGAACGGGGTGGCCACAAAATCGTGCTCCAGGTAGTAGAGGAATGCATCAAAGGCATTTCCAGCCACCAATTGGAACTCGCAGCCTTTTGCAGAGTCGTTGCGGGCTATTAAGAGATTTTCCTTGTCCTGCGGTACATCACGCCAGTAACCGTAGTGAATCCCCGTGCCTCGGCGCACGAAGATAGTCTGAAACTCTGGTGGATCGTAGTAGAAACGCCAGTGGCGCAGGTAGTCTCCCGGTTCGCCTAGTTGGGCGCCGTGGAATTTGCCGGCTAGGAACTCAAAGGGACCCACCAACTGCAGTTGAAATACTTTGTCTAGGTGCTCCAAGCCAGCGTCCTTGGGCTTCGCAGGATCAATTTTTAAGCTTCCCACAAACTTCCAAAATTCATAAAAGTCTGGCGGCATTTCGACAAGGAACTTGTGTCGGATGAACTCGTTGGACTCGCACAGATTGTCGTACTCCTTCTGCACGGACAGGCGGATCCGCTTCTCCAGGATCTCCATGTAGTTCTTCCCGGATATGTTGCTCATGGCCTCTTTGTGCAGCTCCTCGGTTTCGGCTTCATAACTGCCCTTGGCCATTTCCTCGTTCACCATATCCATACTTAAGGTACTCGTATCGGGCTTATCCTTGTCCACTCGCTCGGTGTGTTTTTCCTCTTCCTTTAGTCCTGGATGCGAAGATGCACTTCTTTTTGGCGCCACTTTTTTGCCTTCCTCTTCGTTTTCTTCTTGCTTTTTTGGATGATTGTATTTGGACAAATGGGTGGGATTTCGCTGATAGCACTTGTCCCAGTATTTACAATCTTCTTTTGGCATTCTTAAGTAAAAACAATACAAATTTCAAACTGATTTGCGAAATGTGCGCTTTACTATACTACAATGAAGAAAAATAACAAGCTCCCAGTGACGCCGTCGAAAGTTTTGAGGGGATGATTGCCATCCATTTCTATAAAAGGGTTATAGAAAATACTAAAAATACAGCACAGATATTTTTCCTTGGTAAGAAGTTTATAAATTTTTATTAACTTGTATATTTTTATTGGTATTAAATATTAAATCCAATTTCATTTATGTATTTTGTTTAGATCTACGCCCATGTTGACTCCGCTAGATAAGAAGAAGCACTCTGCGCACACCCTCAAGTGTTGTGAAATGCCGCCAGAAATCACCAATGACTGGCAAAATCTGCATTGAATTGCATAAACATTTAAAGGGGGAATTCATTTAATAATTGTAGTTCAGTCAATGAATACAAACTTCACCAAGAAAATCGAAATGTAAATGGTTGGGAGGTTAGTGCAATTACAGTTGCGTGTGAGTGCGCGCTTTAGAGGGAACCACTATTCTAAGCACCTATGGAACAGGACTAATCCTCGACAGCGCACATGACGGAGTAGACGCACTCTTCCTTGTTAATCAAGTGGCAGGTCTTGTTGACCAGGGACATCAGCTGGTTCACATCTGTGGCCCAATTGTTCAGGATGTCGGAGGCGGTTTTCTTTTGGGTAAAGTAAATGATGCCAGCGGGACGGTCGATCTTTACGCGGATGGTATCGGTGTTCGCCAGCTTAGACAGATACTCCTCGCAACGGCTGGTGGGCAGGTTCAGAAGCTCACTCATTCGCGCCAAATGCAAGCGGGAGTAATACAAGGCAATGATGCGAATGTTCTATAAAATATTGATTAGCAATCAGTAGTAATTTAAAGCGACAAAACCTACATGCTCTATTAGACGATCCTTGAGCTCGGTGATACATTTCTTGCCGTGTTTTGTGCTATCCTTGAACATCTCATTTTCAGCCAGCACGAGCCCAAAGTCGGCATTAAATGTGTCGAAGTTGATCAGCTCTTTTGACATGAACAACCGCAGAATTTCCCTTATAAATTAAAAATAAAATAACTTTTTCCAATTGCGCTCGAATCAAAAATGCTTACTTGTAGACCGGTACTTCTTCCAACTTCTTGTTCTTTGAGAGGTGGGCCATCATGTCGCTCTGTTCGTTGTCGAAAGGAGCTAAGACGCAATAAAGCACGGCACAAACCAGCTTTTCCGTCAGTTCCTTCTTCTGCTCCTCGGTTAGCTCAACTTCGACATCAGGCTCTAAAGCAACCTCTGGCTTCTTATCCTTGTCATCTTCGTCCTTCTTTTTCTTGTCCTCGTCCTTCTTCTTTTGCTCATCCGTGGACGCGGCAGAGTCCACGGGTGTAAGGCCAGTCTTCTTGCGCGGAGGCTCCGCTATGGCCTGATAATGGCGCGATGTATTTAGGAAGGAGGTGTCTCTGTTCAACTGAATCATTAGATAGTAGAACTTTAGCTTGAGATCATGCTGTGCCGGATCATCGAAGAACTTTATGCTGATCTTCTTGGCAATGATCTGCGTTGATACGTAGTCCTCCTTCAGCAGGCAAAGGCGCATCTGCTCCAGGATGAGCTCCACCTTCTCGCGCTTATCCATCGAGCCATATGTCTCCACTTGTAGCTCCTCCATGACGGTGGCAGCTCCGGCGACATCGCCATCAGCCTCTTTAATGTCGGCCAGGATCTTAGTGAGACGGGCCCGCTCGATCTCAACGTAAATCTTGCCCTCGGTAACCGAGCGAAGTGTGTCGATCAGCTTCAGCTTAGTCTCCTTATCGGGCGTCTTGTCCACGTACGTGACGCACTCTTGGATCATCTTGACCACGGCCTGCTTCAGCTGGGACCGACGGCGTACAAGCAGGGAAACGTACTCGTTAAGGGCGTTCCAGTTGGACGCGTCAAAGCAGATCTGGCAGATGGCCACTAGAACTCGTGAGCAGGAAACCATGTCAGCACCCAGGCGAGTCTGCTTCTCCAGTTGTAGCATCATCTCGATGGCTTCGTGAAATGCGTCGGGGTTTTTCTTCGCCAGCTCCTTGGCCAGGGGGATTTTTTCGTTGCAGGCCGGCTCGTAGTCCACCTCCATCTTGGTGATGCGGCCGCCATCAAACAAATAGGTGTCCATTGTGCTCTACAAAACAATGTTTACTTCAATTTTTACCGCTATGACGAGGCACTTTTCTCACCTACCTAGTTCTCGCCTTTGTTCTGCTGTAGAATGTACTTGTTCTTCACTATGGGAAATGATATACGTCGTCTTCTTTCAACCTGGTGGATTTGCCTGATCCTTTTCTTAGAGTAGTTGGATGCAAAAGCGGCTTTTTTCTAATAATATTCTCCGCAGAAATTTTTGCTTACAAATGCTGTGTTAAGTTGGCTGCGGGATTTTATAGTGTTGAAAAGGGTAAATTTTGAAGTGATAGTACCGAGCGCGAGAAGTGTCACATTTAAACAAATTTTTGTAAAAACGAACGTGCTGAAGGTTTTTTAAGAATTTTAAATGAAATCGATTTCGCAATATTTGTTAGAAAAATTAAAGTCTGGAAAATCCAGAAAAAACGGTACATTTTGCATAGGGTTGTCATAGAGTTAAGTATCGACACAAGACTTGGCTACTATGTTCAACACAAATCGCGTAACTTCCAATTAGAAGATACTAATATTTGTATAAAGTGACAATGTGTGAGCTAAGTGGTCACGATGATGAATTAAAATTATGCACTTAACTATTTCATACAAAATCTAATTTTACCACATACAATAATACACATATAATATAGTTTATATATCAATTCTCATCACGGCACCGATAGTTTAATCGTCACATCTGACAGCCCTATCCGTGGTTGGTGTAGTGTAGGCTGACTTTCGTTGTCCAACACTGTTGGAAAGCCAATCACTTTGTTTAGCCGCGAAAATTGGCCTAGAACACCCGCAAAAACTGTCTGGTTTTGCAAAAAACGTGCTTTCGGATATTTTAAGCAATAAGTTAGCTGCTATCTACGTGACAGCCACAAGCAGTAAGATCCGGAAAGATCTTCTGGTCCAGCATCTGCGGAAGCAAATTGATTGGCGCCTTTTGAAGGACTACACAATGGCACAAATCGAGAAGTACCAGGACCTGGTGATCGATGCTCTCGAAGTGGTGGACTTTAAGCTGAGTAAGTATCCTTGTTTGGTACTAAGGTAGCCCTGCAATGTTTCTGCTTATAGTCCGAGACAAGGCCGACATCAACAATGACGCCCTGACTTTCCATCCCGCAATGGCCCACCAGATTTTCGGCGAGACCGAGACCATCTTCGGCTACCAGGACTTGCACGTGCGTGTAATGTACACGGCAGGACCTTTGCACATCTACCTGGGCGTCGATTACGGCAAACGGGTGAATGAGATCTCCGGCGGAGAGATCAAAGCCGACGACGTCGTCAGCACAATTGCCCAGAGTCTGCCAGACGGCTGCTACTTCATCAATCTTGATGAGTTTCTCAAGACTCTGGACAAGGCTGACAAATTCCAGCCCTTCGGAGAGAAGATTAGCGAATACAAACGGGTATCGGACGATGGCAGCGAGCGCCTTTTCGAGATCTACCAGTGCGACTACAAGAGCTTATCATTCTTAAAGTTCTTTGCCCGGCTGCAGACATTCATCTTGTGGTTCGTGGACGCTGCCTCCTACATCGACACTGATGATCCACAGTGGTGCTACTTCTTGTGGTAAGTTTTCTAGGACAAGATTGGCTTATTTTGCTATCAGTATGTAAAAGTCCTAAAGAACTTATATAGGACTAAAACTATTTAAGCAACGTCTTCTCGTTCATTCAGCTACGAAAAGTACAAGAACAACGATGGCCAGTATCAATACGCCACAGCTGGTTACACCACCGTATACGAGTACTACGCCTATCCCCAAAACAAGAGACCCAGGATAAGTCAGATGCTTATACTGCCGCCTTTCCAGAAACTCGGCTTGGCTACCCAGTTGGTCGAGAGCATTTACAAATTTTATCAGTCGCAGAAGAATGTTGTGGACATAACAGTGGAGGATCCATCTGAGGAGTTCCAGCGCTTGCGGAATTTTGTAGACGCGCGATCTTGCATGGAATTGAAGTCGTTTGCCCGAGGCGAGATAGTCAAGGGTTTTAACAAGGAGATGGTGCGGGAAGCTCGCGAGGCTCTGAAGCTCAATCCCCGCCAGGTGCGTAAAGTGTACGAGCTGTTGCGTCTATTCTACACCAATGTGAAGGATGAAAAGGAGTACCGGCCCTATCGTCTGGAAGTTAAGAAACGGCTTAACGCGGTCTATTACAAGCAGTTGAAGGATTTAAAGAAAATGGAGCGCTTCAAGATGGACACTGAAATGCTGCGTGCTCGCCTGCCAACGATTCAACAACGCATGGAGCAGCTGCAAGAGGAATACAGGGTGGTCGAGCAAGATTACCAGAGCACCATTGCCAAATTGAGGGCCTAGTAGGGTCTGTGGATCCAAAGGGTGTTGATTAATTTATTTCGTTTCTCTGTTTTCAAATATGCTGATTACAAAATACATTATGTTGCTATAAGCCTATGGTAGGATTCTTTTGAATAAATATTAAAAATTACATATGTTTTTATTGTATATATTATGTATTTATAAGATATCAGATTACCGTGTGCACGTACATAGAGGAGCAATGCTGGGCGTGGGGCACTTGAGCAAATAAGCGTATATATATACGGCTAACAAGTACGATTTATACAGGTTACAAAAAATATTGCGATCGGGACTTGGAAGTACACATGGGATAGAATCAAGGGTGCTGGGCCAACAGCCCGTACAACTAGCAAGACCCATATTCCTCCATCCACTTTTCGAAGCGGGTAACGTCGTCGGCAGACACAGACTTTTTGGTGCGCAGACGGGCGTCCTGGAAGTCCTGCAAAGTAATCGGCTGGTCCACCTCCTCGCGGCGGATCTGCTTAATCTGATCGGGAGTGCGTCCGGAAATAAGACGCCGCATGGCCATCATTGAGGCGTCACGGCATACGTTACTTATGTCCGACCCCGAGTAGCCCTGCAGTTCGTCGCCGATCATTCCTGTGTTCAGACTAGGCGACAAGCATACGTCCTTCAGACAGAGCTTGAGCAGAGCCGATCGGGTGTCCTCTGCGGAAGAATATTACTATTATTCACTGCACGAAAGGATGAACATACTTACCGTTTGGGAGAGGAATATAGATTCGCTTTTCAAAACGTCTCCGGAAGGCCTCATCGATGTCCCACGGGTGATTGGTGGCCGCCAGCACCATGATAACCTTCTCCTCCTGCATGCTCGCGTTTAGTCCGTCCATCTGGATGAGCAGCTCGGCCTTGAACCGTCGACTGGCTTCGTGCTCCGAATCACTGCCCCTGGAGGCGCATAGGGCGTCGATCTCGTCGATAAAAATGGTGCTGGGCGCATAAAAGCGAGCCATCTCAAACAGGAGCCGCACCAGCTTCTCGCTCTCTCCTCGGTACTTGGAGGTAAGGGTAGAGGACGATACGTTAAAGAAGGTGGTTCCGCATTCTGTGGCCACCGCCTTGGCCAGCATTGTTTTGCCTGTTCCCGGCGGACCGACCATCAAAACTCCACGCCACGGTCGGCGGATTCCCTTGAAGAACTCCGGCATGATTACCGGAAGCACCACTGCTTCCTGTTTGGGCGAAAAAGAAGTATGAATTTAGCTTCTATTATTTTAGGTCCTCAATTTGAATCAGTTAATTCGCATTTTCCGAGCTGCAATTTTATATTTTAGGGATTCAATTTTGAACATGTCCAAACAAACAAAAGATCCCCGACTACCAGATACCCGTTACTCAGCTTTCTGGAATATCCGTAAAAGTATTTAAAACAGTCAAAAAATATCACATTTTTCAAAAGTGTGGGCGTGACAGTTTTTTGAAACAAACTTGTGCTGCGTCCATGTCTCCGGAAGCTGCATGCTTAATCTCATTCTTAATCTTTTGTAGTTTTTGAGATCGAGGCGTTCATACGGACAGTCGGACTGACAGACGGACATGGCCAGATCGACTCGGCTATTGATCCTGATCAAGAATTTATATACTTTATATAGTCGGAAACGTTTCCTCCTGCCTGTTACATAATTTTAATCGAATCTAGTACACACTCTACGAGTAACGGGCATAAAAAATCACAGATAGATATGTATATTATAGTAAGTTGAATATCAGAAAGTTTGCAAACAGTATAATTAAATTGAAACGAGGATTTTTTCATAACATTTTTTTTTAATGTAAGATAGTACCTCGACTCGTAACATAAAAGCTCACCTGGAGTATTGTCTTGGCCTCGTTGAGCCCAGCTACATCGGTCCACTTGATGCACGGATGCCGCTGCAGGATGTCCTTCTCCAGGGTGTCCACCAGATGGACCTCGTAGCCCAAGGGCGAGAAGTGCTTGGCCTTGGTCTTGGGCGAGCACTTGGGCGTGTTGTGACTGGTGGCTAGGGACTGGGCATGCGAGTTGTCCTCCAGAGATGTAGTGGCGTCTTGGTCATCCGAGTTGGAGTTTTCGTCCAGCGAGTTCTTCTTAACCGGCTTGTGCTTCAAGTTAAGCTGGGTGTTTGTGCTCAGCTTTCTGGCCCGCAGACGCTCCACGGATCTGCTCTTCCGCAAGGCGGCGGTCATGGCGGAGGCCCTTGCTGGTCGCCCCAAGCGCATCGCGCCCATGCTGACGGCCGGTGTAGGTGCTCCTGCTCCCGCCAATCCCACGTTCCCGGCACTTCCGTGGTGGCTCTGGCTAAGGCTGCTGCTGTTCGCATTGCTGTTGATGGAGGGTAGTGTGGGCTGCAGCTCGGGATCCCGACGGCGCAGGGAGGACACCCAGCGATTATCCTGCTGCTGCGATGGAAATGGCATCTGGGCCGTCTGATTGGCTCGGGGTTGGGGTGCCACTTCTGCGGCGGAAACTGCATTTTAATGTTTATATAGGAAACCCTGCCACCCGGAGCACAAACCTTGCGTGGGTAGCCGCTGTTTGCTGCGCAACGGGACACTTCCGCCAATGCCCAATCCTCCAGGTGCATTCGAGCCCAGGTTGTTGATAGGCCGGTGGCGCTCCGCTGTCGAGGAGTGTCCGCCATCCGAGCTCTTCTTCAAGCTGGCGTTCCGAGATGGTCGACTGGTGGCCGTGATCTTTGTGAAGGCAAACGGGGACAGCGAGTCCAGGATCAGAGAGTCCATCATCCGGGCCATGTGCGAAAGGCTTGTCGGCGGTGTGGATGAGCTGGAAAGGAAAGGGTATCCATTGAAGGTCCTTCTTGACTAAATTGGCAATATTAAATCAGGAAAGAGGAATCTGCCTATCATAACTTAACATGACCAATGCCAAAAGTTCCAAGTACATACATAAAATACAAGTACATAAATATTTGGCAATTAACTTAAGTATTTATTTACATTGCACAGATGTTGCACATTGTAGAAATACTTGTTACCTGAAATACAGCGTTCCATCTTGATAACCAATGTGATCAATATTTATTCTCCCTCTGGGAGATTACATAAACATGGCCTGGTCTGTAAGGTACGTTTCGGGAAAAAAGAGTGATCATAAGGGTTCAAATACCTTTGGAAAGCTTAATTCGCTTGCTGTGGGGAACTATGCTATATGCATGAAATTACGGCACATACGGATTTTTTAAATAACTTATTATAAACATGGCATATGACTGATAGGGATACAAAAGCCCACAACAAACCAAACGAAATCCCAAGGGCTGATTTTTAAAACCCGTAGTTAACGACCCCCATAACTATTTGGTGGCTCCATGGAGCTGCCATTCAACTTGGCCATGTCGCAAAGGTCATTTGCTTTATCAGCCGCGGACAAGTGCCTCGCGTGTAGAGGTGTGTGCATACATATACCGGTTGGAATCCTCGTGTCTAGCCGTCTAATATTAGTTAGCCCTTGCGGAGGACCCTCCCATCCTGACCTGCCCCTCCGCAGACAATGCTCGGGAATTTCCGGGAAACGAAGAGTTAGTAGTGCCTCCCAAGTGGGCGCCTGTTCAAACCGCAGGTGGGGTCAATAAACTCGCTGGCTCTTGGCCAGGTTATTGACGTGCCGGCGACAATTGTTAACTTTTCTATTCGCATTTGAAATGTATTTTTGGTGTGTTTTTCGCCTTCGCATGCGTCATCCGGAGACATTAAAGCCTTTAAGGCCATTCCGGCGGCAACATTGTAAATCTCGATCTGGGAAGTGGGCCGCAATATATTTTACGCCAGGCTAATTAAGTTGCTAGCAGCAGCGCAGCCATAATTCCCGGCAACATTGCCTGACTCCTGGCACATCCGCTTGGTATTTATATTGCGAGCTGTACTCGCTCGAATTTGGGTTAATGTTTCCTATGTGCTCGCCCACGAATTCAGATTCTTGATTCCTTGTTCCTGATGGGAATGATTAGTGGAGCGAACTAGGCCACAGCCTATTTGTTCCATATACTATGCACGAATCAATGGGTCATAATCTGGGAATTACTTGCATTTTAACTGAGCATTGATTGATTGGCAAAGTGTTACAAGGCCGGCATAGGCGTGGAAAAGCACCAGCATGGCGGATTTCCTTGGACTCTTAGTCCGTGATGAGCCCCTTAAAATTCGTGTCACCAAGAGGTGTTTATGCTAATCCACTCACCACTCAGGACATTTCGTCCTATGCAAATTACAGCGAAATGGCAATTATGAAAGAAGAAATATATTCGCGGAGGAAACTGGATGGGGTCAAGAGGGCAGCTTTCTTGGAGAAAATTTGCGTCGTATGCAACAAAGGAAATACTTTGAGGTTGATAGCTTACCCACCAACGAGGTTGTTATTAACTGCCAGGTCAAGGAATTCCAATACAATTCGTTTACATTACTGTTTTACAATTCCTTTTATGGAAATCATGTGCCCCTGTCTTGTGCTTTCAAATATAGATGGATTTCTTGTGCTTCAGATCTCCGCTAGCTCTTACCACTGGTGCAGATCCCAGAGGGAGTGGTACGGGGTGTGCCGGTAGGTGGATACGAAGGGTACCGCCACCTCGTACTCAACCTGGACGTTGGGCGGCGACTGGGGCCGCGTGGCTAAAGCGTTTGAGCGCTCCAGGGCGGGATTGGAACTGGTCAGCGATCGCTGGCGCATGAAGGAATGCGGCGCCGCCTGCTGCTGCTGATTGTAGAGACTCGAAGTGTTGTTGAGCAGCTGGGCCACTCCGCCGCTCGGATCCACGGATGCCTGGCCCATGCCGAACCAATTCTGGGCACTGGTGTTGAACATGGCGCGGTCCCAGAGTCAGACACTTAAGGACGAGACAAACACTTCACTTTGAATTTGAAAACACACGCGGATATGTTCGGGCGAAAACTTTGCTCCCTGACAGTCTGCGCCCGGAGTCTTCGATTGGCTCCCACTAGGAGTTCGAAAACGCGACGCGACTAGGCGAGCTTCCACCTGACAACTCGAGGGTTGTAGACCAACTGAAACTGACCACTCGACTGGACGACGCGTCCACAACAAAGCGACTACCACTACCATTCCGGACCGGGTAGTTTTCCCAGTTGGCCGGTGTGAGTCCGTGTGAATGCGAATTGAGGTTAAAGGAAGTTTCGCTTGGGCGCTGCTGGGGGCGGTTTCAATTATGGTAAATTACGGGGAAAGGGTGCTTCTTGGTACTTGCTACTTGGGTAACAGGGAACTCGCTGATCGGAGGCGGTGAATGCGATCGAGACTTTTTCTAAAAATGTATTGAAATTCAAATATATTGCTGGGATTTCCAGTTCAATGGATTTATGCTTGTTTTTCTTGCGATGTAAACAACAATTTAGTTACACAAATTCTTATAGTGGCTATTTCAAGTGCTTTTGAAATACATATATAAAAAACAGCACATACAAAATAAAGTAAAATAAGATAACGATAACTCGTTATATTTCTACAACTGTTTACATCCTGACCACAGTTGTTTATCTAAAGTGGAAGGACATTCGTGCTTCGATTTCACCCCACAACACTTTCAGCTCCTTGTGTTACCCAACGCGGCGGACTGTGGTCAATGCACGCTAGCTTCTAACTCAAGATTCCATCGATTTTCGGGAAAAGCAAGGCGTTCCACTCACTTATGTATGCCCGAGTATTTACTCAAACAGCAGTGGTTTCCCAATAATCTGCCGGCAATGTAATTTAATGGCAGGCTTGCATGCGGGCCAAGAAAGCCGGTTCTCGAGTTGGCCCAACGGCGGGGACCAGAAACTATAGCATACGTTTGAGAGCAGCGCCATTAGTGGGCCTGGAGTGGTGTGTCAACATTTAAAGATACATATAGGCAGAATCCGACAAGCGAAGGCCGTTTCGGACACGCACACATATAGTATCTGTATCTGAAAATCAGCTGCAGCCCGAGATAAAAATCGATTCCGGGGCGACAGTCATGGAACGCTCCAATGTCTCGGCACGCCTTGCGTCTCCAACTGCCACCCCTTCGTCCATCCCCTCGCGAAGCACTCACCCCGCAGGACTCATCACGGGCAGGTATGTGGAAGTGGAGTCCACTGTGCGAATGGTGGTGTTCCCTCGCAGAACAATCTTCTCGCGCGTGGTGCGCCTGTAGGTCGCCTCCTCGCCCCGCATTCCGCTCCACTCGTTCTTCTTAATTTAATTTCAATGATTTCGTAATTTTGAATTTTGAACTTTTTAATTTTTTGTTAGTTGCCGTGTTTACTTCGTTCCGATATGGTATGTTGTAAAATTTGGCATCTGTTCCTCGCACAGGCAACGTCGAAATGGGAATTAAGTGGAGTATAGAGCGCGCCTGGGAGAAAAGGATGCTGCGGAAAAGCTTTGGCTCTCTTCCCCAGCTTTTCCTCTCTCTCAGCTTTCTGGCTCTCCGTCGGCAATTGTAAACAATTGCGCAATGTTCGCCTGCTGTTGCTCCTCCACTCGCCTCGATGCACAAATGGTCACTAAAAGCTGGATTGTTGTGGCCAACTCGGCCTGCCAGCCGCATTGCATCGGCCTGTGGGGTTGGATTGGATGGGTGGAAGGTCCTTATAGGGTGGTGTTTTTCAGAAAATAATGCTCTTTAAAAATAATTAATATATGAACATAAAAATGGGGTTTGACTTGATTTATTTTACTTTCAAAATATTAACTGACTTATGCCTAGCGATTTTTGTTTTACTTCAACCCTAACAACTTTCTAGGGGAACCCACAAGGAAATGCGATGTTTAACCCACTCAGAAGAACAAATATATATGCATCTTTATTGATCGATTTTTAAAAAACTACTTAAAAATTCGAATAATAAATTACGATTTAAAAAACGTATTACATTAAAATTCAATTCTCAGTTTAGTTTGGCGACATGCCCGTCATTACACAGTATTATTGACGATCAGAAATTGAAAGACTTTGCTTTAACACTCAAATTGCATTTGAATCCTTATTTATTGTAGTGTGTAAACAGTGACAGAAAGTTGTAAATAGTTTGGGGCAGTTTTCAAACGTTCGCCACCCGACTCACAGCATGGCACTGCGCAGTTCGATGAATAAAATTCAAAATTAATGTACTTGCAAAAATGAAACGGTTTCGAAATTTGTAGAAAAGTGAACTAATTATCAACTAAGCGAGGAAGTAACCATCCGCGGACGTAAACATAGACTGATGTACGCATATTTTCATGTGTAAATATATATAAAACGTTTCTAACAAACACGAGGCACGTCGAAATGTAAGTGAGCAAAAATGAAGTGATCTCTAGGTTGCTTTTCAGTTTTTATTCCGACTCGGGGAAATTTGGTGGCTTCAGTTGCTTCTTGTCTTTAGTTGACCTCACAAGGCTGCGTGTGTGTATATATGTCTTTGTGTATATGGATAAGAGTCTATTTAATCAATTTGAACGGTTTAACTTTCAACTAACAATAACTTTACCGCCGACGCTTGGTTAAGTTTCGACCATATGTTTCCCTTCCTGTATGACTAAGTGTGCGATACCTTAACAGCTGCATAACTTTAGATTTACCATAGTTTCATAACGCTTTTGTGCACTAGTGTTTTGAGTTAGTTTCATGTTTCCAAATTATTTACAACTAGCCCTGCTTTCCGGCGTTTACTAGTTTGGCGAGTATTTAGATTACTGGAACTTGCGCGTGGCAGTTCTGGCCTTCCAGGCCTTGACTAGGTTGTAGGCGAAGTACAGCGTAAATCCGTGCACCTGAAAGCCCACGAAGCAGAAGGCGTACCAGAAGACGCCGTAAGGGTAGCCCTGCAGGGAAACGAAGGATTAGTAAGGTTCTTAACGGGTTAACGGGCCCGGCCACTTACGCGCCACACAAAGATGTCTGTCTCGTCCAGCTCCACCGACTTGTCCAGCGTGGCGAACTCCCACACGTCCGAGAAGTAGTAGGCGAAGCAGTAAAAGAGCGGTAGGATGGAGAATAGCAGGATGGCCACCATATACTTTTGCATTTCGCGCACCTTGTTGCCCCTGGCGGCCGAAAGGCCCAGGAAGGAGGTGAGCAACGACGCGGCCCACACGTACTCCCACCACAGGGGCGGTGGGACTTCCAGCTCCTCGATCTCCAGCACGAAGATATCCAGGCGGTCCAGGATGTCCGACGTGAGCTTGGCCAGCATCACGAAGAAGAGCAGGGCGTGAAAGAAGATGCAGTACTTCAACCTGGACTTGTTCAGCAGGCTAAAAGAGCAGAGAAAGTGGTCGTTCAATGGGGACTCTGTGTGGGTGAGCCCGTTACTGGGGCGCACATGCTGCCTAGCTGGCACTTTGCCCACCCGCCTCCTGCAGCAGCAAGTGGGTGGGAGCTCCAGGGTGCTCCTCCGCCCAGCCTGGGGGCCACTTCCGATGCGGATGCGGTAGCTGCCACATGCACCTACTGTCGCAGGCGCCCCAGTAATTAGATAATTTCGTGTGTAGGAGAGAGTTGCCGATAGGACAGTGTTATTAACCTAATTTGATATGTGCCAGCTACGCGCTGCCTGAACTCGAAGTCGTTGCCATCGGTGCCCGCGACCATAGGTCCGCCGCGCGTTGCCATTTCGTTGCCTTCGTTCGTGGGTCGTGTCGTGGGCTCACGTCGTTGCTTATTTTTAATAAATAATTGCACAAAAAATAGGGCTGGAACTAGAATCAATGTTTGTTCGATACAATCGACAAGCGCTCATCGATTCGCTCCTCGCTACCATCGATTACTTTCGCAGAGCAAGCAACCGTTAAAAAGTGCCGGGGAATTTCGCCAAGTTGTAGGATACCAATATTTGGGATTTTAAGATAGCCAACTATTTTTTTATATTATTTTAGCCAAAACTTAGTCTATTATGCATAGGAAATAATATCAAGGTGGTCATTTTAAACTATTATCATTTTGAACAAATTAGCAATGCGGTCGTGGTGGCTAGCTCCGCTAAGGGAAAATTTAACAGGAGGATTACTTCGCTAGGCGAGGTGTGAAACCTCGCTAGTGCAACCTCTACTTATGTAGAACTTCAGGTTTTACTTTGTAGAATGTCATTAATGTTGACACAAGTAAAGTAAAATGTAGATATTCAAATCTCATGTGTTAATAGTTTGTATTTGAATTTCCCATTATGATAAGTTGCACGGCGGATTGGTAACAAATAAAAGCATGAACATTGTAAATTTCTTCTCCTTTTTACTATTAGATGATGAGTGCTGGCTGATATGGTTTTCCATTCAATTTTCCGTTTTTTTAATTAGAACTACAGTTTCATGCTTACAAGACTTGGACTTTTCAGCTAATCAGGCCTATTGCGTCAATCCGACGACTATCATAATTGGGTGCAAGTTTTCTTTGATAGCATTATGCAAATTGCAAGCAGCTTTGTGCCCCAATCAGTTCTCCAGAATGCAGCCAGTGGTTGTGTCCAGCGGTCTTTCGGCGCCCTGTCAACTGACCACCACCTGTTGCAGCGAAATCCATAAATCAATCTGACGAGAAACAGTAGCAACAGTAGGGAAAAGGCAAATCGACGGAGACAGAGAGGGCGACTGCGTTTAAAAATAAAATAATGAATTTCCCATTTGAACACTCTCTTTATGCTCGCCACGCTACAAAAGTCGACCATTCGGACCGGGTTTGTCATCAGTTCTACGGCGGGTTTCCTCCGATTTGGACGCGTTTCTATCGCACGCGATCGTCTCCGCCGGAAGTCGCGTCTTTCCCGCTTCGCCTTTAATGCCAGTTGATAACTTCCGCACTAATATTTATGCCGAGCTCGGTGGTTGAGCGCTATATTCGATTCGCTCCGCACGGTAAAGCTCCTATACCAAAGTACCATTCAATTGGGTGGTGCTTGCAATTGACTGCATTCAAGCACCCAGTTGATCAGCACAGTTTTTCTCTGTGTGTAATATTTTTGGCGGAATATGACAAAGTCGCGGCAGTTTTCCTGCACCAAATGATGCCCTGATACATCATTTTGGCGCGATTTGGCACGCAAGAGACAAATAATGCTATATGAACAATGAACAAATTGCTTAACCCTAAGAATAGAAACCAGCAATTGCCATGTGGGAAGGCAAGCAAGATGGCTGCTGAATAGGAACTGGTACTTGCGGATAGGTCTTGGTGTCCAAAAGCGATATCTACCGAATTTTCATATGCTTCGACTTAGGGGCTACGTGTGCCGTGTGATATTTGCTTAGTGTTTACAAACCGAAATCCATATCGATTGGGTGCCTTAGATAACAGCCTGTTTGAAGTTCTCCCTCTTTTCGTTGCAGTTGCGTGATACCGGTGATACCTGCCCCCTGTGACGTGCCGGACTTGCCCGAGATCGGGCTCCTATTATCCTGATAGTCCAGTCCCAGTTACCGATCCAAAGCCCCCAGCCCAACCATGTCCATCGCCGACAAACGCGCCTCCTTCGCGCGCCGCGCCGAATCCCTGGTGGAGCGGGTGAGAGTTATGAATACCATTTACGAGGTACCGGCATCAAGTGACCACGGATCGTGAGATCGATACTCTATTTTGTTTGTTGCTTGCTGCCTGCTTGCCCCTAATTCAGATTTATGTGGCCAGCATGGCGGGGCGTTTAATGTGCTTCACCCTTGCCGACGCTTTCCCAGTAGAAACAACAGTCCCAGTCTCCAGTCCCAGCCCAGTAGCATCGATATATATATCTGATTAGGCACAAGTGGCCGTGGGTGGCGGGCTCAGGCACCCAGTCTCACCCAGCGTTTCCCGGCTGATGGCGATGCTGTTTGGCTTGGCCGCCTGCTTTAATTAGTCGAAAACACTCGCACATTATAAACATCGCCTTAATGAGTGGGGCCAAATTGTGCTCGGATCAAGGTCGTCGGAGTGTTGCCCATCACAAGACCGATTGCCCCTTATGGCATGGGTGTGGTTCCTCGCACAGATGTGTGTTTGTGAAGGGCAGCTCTCGGGGGTCTTGAGTGCATGTATGTCTGTTCTTGAGGGGAAAGAACGGCCTCTTTGGCCCTGGGAACTATAGCTATAGGTGGCGCAGGTCACAATGGAGCATATAGCTATGTAGGATCTGGTGCATTGCATCCTATCCTTTACATTTTAGTCACTAGAATAGTTACCGATTTAATAAACGGACTACGAACTGCTGCCCTCGAATATTCCAACGACATTCGCATCCGCGGCGCATAAGAAAGTCATTGCTCGGCGATTTTGCGCTGTGTGGCTAAAAATAAGTGTCCCAAGCAAATTGCCCGAAACTGCAGAGTGCCTATGCTGCTGGCGGGATTGCCACACAATGGAATTTCAGCAGAATAGCCCCAAGCGAAGTGGTCAGTGGGTGGGAGGAGTTACATGGGAGTAGGGGAGCCGTCCACTTAATGCCATGCCGCACTGCAGCTTTAATTGAGCGCACTGGGTTCATTGGACTGCGATACATTTCAGAATGATTTATGCGCAGAGGGAAAGAAAGTGTATGGTCCATGATGATGAGGCAATGATTTGGAAATTAATAGAATTGAATGTTGGCATTAAAGTGAGAAATTTGAAGAATTCTGGTCTGACGCGAGGTTAAGCGCAGTAAGCTGATTGATAAGTAATACTGATTGATTTTAAATAGACTTTCGAAAGATCAAAGGATATTGCTAGTTGCTAAGCATGCAATTTCAAATTCGAGCACCTGTCTACTGAAATAAAGTGGACTCACCTTCTTCTCCGGAAAGAGACATTAGACTAACCTACTAATTACTTTGTGTTTTTAGCCGAACACAAAGCTTTTAATAAGGTACCCCCCTTGACAAACTGTTCCAAGGAGAGTGGAAGGGGCGTGCGGTGGGGGAGCATAAATGCTAATTCAATTTCGTTTCGGGATAGAAGGAGGGAGGAACCCGAGCTGGGCAATTCGGGCAGTGGTAGTGGGGCAGTCGGGTCCAGGTGTTAGCGGCTTTGGTTACACTTTGCATTTCAATTTGGGCGAGTGGAACCGCACGATAATGGTGGTAATGGTGATGAAGACGGCGCTTATCAATCAGCGCGGGATTTCGGTGACCCAAGCTTCATTTGCATTCCATTCCGAAGAGCTTTCACTGCAGCATGATCGATGTCCCCATAAGCCATGGGATGGATTCCCCTCAGCCTCCGTCTGCTTGGCTACAGGCATTCAATCCATGATGTGGACCCTCCTATCGCTCCCATTGCGAGTCCAAAAATAGCTGGGCGTGAATTCGCGACTGTGGGGACGCGAACGTAACGAGCAAAATAAATAGACGATAAAAAGCTAATAAAGAGCGGCGTAAATAAATGCGTAAATATCGACCGCATATATTTTATCGCTGCGGGGAGTTTCTGAAGATTACCGTCACTTGGCGCCCAGCTCAAGGGGCGTGGCAGGAGTTAGGAGGCAGGAGTAGAACGCAGCATGGAGGAGGGGCAAACGCATTTACTCAAGTGCCGCCGATGTCATCCCTGGGCTATTGGCCCTTCCAGGACGTATGTTTGGGTTGCCATTAGGGCTTAAGTGTTCCGGGCTGATCCTGCTGGAGCGGGCGGCTCCGTGGAACAGGGTGCTCATGTGAGTGTAGGCCAAAAAATACATTTTAGCTGCCAATATTTTTGTATTCAAAACGTTAGTGGCATACTTATATTCACTTTTTCCCCAACAATTCGCATGAAGTCCTTTTATTTCTTTTTGTATTTTTAGTCCCATGGCTGCCATCCCTAAATTAAATTATTGTTTATCCAGCAAAGACGCTAAGCGCCGCAAAAAAATTGATTGGATTTGTTTACCAAGAGCCATTGCTTCCTGCTTCCGCCGACTGCCGACAAGTCGCTGTTTATCTCTTGGAATTTAGCGCTTGTTTCCAGGAAAACCTTGAAGTTGAGTTTCTCCTTTCCCGCTCAACTTTGCGAATTGACATAAATAGGATGTCTGCACTTTGCCAACTCCCCAGCTACCCAGCCACCCAGCTACCCATCCACCTAACTACTCAGATCCGCAGCTTGGCCCACCTGAACTCGTGCTCCCCAGCTTTAGCCGCCTGGGGCAATCGGCTTACAGACTTTCAATTGCAGCCACCCCTTTTTGGCCCGTTCAGCCATTGTCAGCCACACCTACACCTTCAACCAACCGCTTAAGTAACGCGTATCTACCCGTGAACCGTTCGTCTTTCCTGTTCCAACGCCTTGCCGCCCACCAATCCTCCTCCTGCGCGGGTTTTGTTGTGGGTTCTGAGCACCTGCCTGGATAATTGTGGCTGACAATGGTGATTGTTGCTGCTCGTTGTTTATGTGCATGCAGCGCCTTTCCTTCGCCCGCCTTTCCGTTGATTCCTTTGTCTGGCTGCCGGCTTTATGGGCTTTCCGTTGTCATCATCCCCATTTGTTTAATTAAAGCTTGTGTCGAAATTAAAACACAAAAAATAATGACACTTATCTGCTTGTAGCCTTGGGGGAAATGCATGCAAATTTTGCGGAGATCAGCGAATTGCGGAATCGTTCGCGTAGAGCCTACAATTTATGTGGTCGATTTTCTCGTTTTCCATATATAGAGCATTTTTAAATATCTTTCTCTTTTGTTCAAATAATTTAAAATTGCAAGGACCATCAAGTTTCCAAGCTCATCCCATGTTTTTGGCTCACCCTAATTGGTTTCAGCATTCCGCACTTTTCCCATCCAACTTTAAATTACTTTGACTTTATTCAGCATTTTCGAGCTGCATCATCGGTGGTTTCGAGGCATGGCCTTCGATGTCAGCACATAATAATAATCCATTCCATCACATCAACATACCAGTCGCACCTCTGCCCTCCTTTTCCATGAATATTTATGCTCTGTGACCGCTTTCCATATCCATATCAGAAATTGTTCGGCCAGGTTGCCACGCCCACAGCCCCCCGCCCTGGGGGGCATAACCGCAGCCGGCTTGACCTAGGACACGCATATTTCTAATGCGCATTTCGCCAGAGAAGTGGGTGGAAGTGGGGTGGCCAGTATTTGCGCATTTCCCGCGCGCTGACAAATTAGCACATCAAAACAAAAAGGCAAAACGGCTCAGAGCAACAAGAGGAACGGCTGGGAACGCGAAAGCCCGCCGACAATAAAGAGGCTGCTCAACAATGCCCCGAACACAAAGTAAGACAAAAAGGATTTTTACATAAACCCACGCAAGCAACTCACACAGACGCAGGCCAGAAAAGCGCACACACTTACAGTGCCGAATGTGAGTGGGCGCCAAACTAAGCGCCCAAAAGTAGGCAACGGAATTCGCTCGGTCGAAGCTGTGGGTGCGCGTGTGTGCGTGTGTTTTGCAGTCTGAGCGTTGCCAGATGGAGCAAAGCGTATATGAATATTCCTTACGTATTGTAAGGAATCTTTAGGATTATTTAGCGTATGCTAATATTGATTAGGTAATATTTATATTTTGTGGCGGGAAATAAAATGAGTATTAGTAGCAGTCCTTAAACTCTATTTGAACTCAAACGCGCCATAGATAAATATTTTAGGTAATCATTCACATTGAAGATACAAAAAACAAATTATCCGAATGAGACAAATTTCGTAATGCGTAGTTGGTGGGCAATCATCTGGCCACGCTCTGTCCAACACCTTCCCAGCAAACTGCCCTACGGCAACATTTCAACACATGCCCCGCCCCCAGCCGCCTCTTCCTCCGCTGCAGCATCAAATGCCCGCATCCTGCGGGAGCGACAGAGACAGCGGCAGGCTGGGAGAGAGTGGGCAGAAGGCGATTTCACTTGGACATTTCACTTTCCATCATTTTGTTTTGCTACCCATTTCGCTCGGCTTCGTTTCGGCTCGGAAAAGCTCGGCTTTTTACCGGTGACGGCGATGGCGATGGCGATGGCGTCGCATTTTCCCATGATAAGCCAGTTTTCCCAGTCGTCGCCAGGCGTCCGAAGATTGCGCATCCTATAAGAAACGCGTTCACGCCCGATTCGCATCCGATTCCGGTTTCCATCGTCGAGTGCTGCTGTTCGCCTGATAGCGCACCGTTCGAGCCACGCTTGTGTGTCCCGCAGCTTCTTCGAGCAGCCTAGTAAACCCAAAGCCACCGCCAGGCAAATCCCAAACCATGTCGAAGCCGGGAACCCCTAAGCACTGCTCCGGCTCATCAGCAGCTGCTGCCCCCGAGAAGCTAAGCGTGAGTTCCGACATACCAGTTTTCCGCCAGCGCATTTGGTACCCAAGTCGGACAGCTTTTCGACCGGTGCATCTTGACTCATTTGAGATGCGGGCCAGAACACCATGTTCCGCGTCGCTTTCGCTGTCGCTCGTCGAGTGCGTTTATGCGCTTTTCCACAATTCTCTCTGTGCGTATACGTAATATTCGTAATACCCCGTGCGACGACTTCTGAGTGGTTTAATCCTTTAAAGAACGTCGGGATAAATATTTGCACGGAAATAATATATCACGGATTTAGTGATGAAATTGCAGACGAGCGAATTATTTTATTTATTTTCCACAGCGTGTTGCAAAATGTTTTCTACATACATCAATTGCGAAATGATTAAACATTTTTGAGTACTTGTACCATCTGAAAAAGGCTTTCTATCTTGTAGGTGGAACATTATTCTATCCAAACAACGTAATTTGTTAAAGGTGTAGCAATTCTCTCTGCGTATACGTAATATTCGTAATACCCCGTGCAGCAAGTGCGACGACATCTGAGTGGTTTAATCCTTTAAAGAACGTCGGGATAAATATTTGCACGGAAATAATATATCACGGATTTAGTGATGAAATTGCAGACGAGCGAATTATTTCCCACGGCGTGTTGCAAAATGTTTTCTGCATACATCAATTGCGAAATGATTAAAAATTTTTGAGGACTTGTGAGGACTCTGAAAAAGGCTTTCTAGCTTGTATGTGGAACATTATTCTATCCAAACAACGTAGCATTATATGGCTCAGGCTGAGCATTTGTAAACAAGTTACCGAGAAATTCCGTGACAGTTGGGGGGCTTTGTGGATTTGTTTGCCAAAAATGAGTCCCCTTTCTGCCTCCAATTAAAAAGGTGAAAGCCAGAAGCTAAGCCAGGCTAAGCCACCGCGATCGAACAGAGAATATAGTAGTAACACATGCTGGTGACCTCGAACTCCCCTCTGGCGAGGGGTTACCTTTTGCAGTTGGGTGCTATTTGCTTTTTATTCGCCTGCCCCTTGGTGCTCGGTGAACTGGGCTCAAAGGGCATAGCGTACTTTCTGACTTGCGCCTCATAAAAATTGCATAATTGTCGTACTGCATATCGTGTTTGTACGACTCTGTGTGGGATTCTGTGGGTGAAGCTACGGGTGTGGATGTGGTGCCTCAACCATTAGCCTGGAACTGGATGTTTCTTTTTACGTGCCATTTGCGGTCGCATCTGGCACACAGAAACTTCGTAGTGGGCCACAACGAATCTAGGTGCTCAAATGGGAAAAGTTATGGCGTTTGTTCGGTCTTTATTGCGTGCCATTTTCCCTTTTTATTAAGCAGCTAATTTTAAGGCGACAAATTGGTCCGGACTCTAAAAGAAATTTATTTTTGGTTTTCGGACAAGAATAAATCAAAATGGCACTCCGTCTCTTATTATTTTTAAAGAGTAACTACTACTCCGTGTAAAATAATTCGCAGAGAATGCTACATATGTTGCAAAAGCTTAAATACGAGTGTTGGAATACATTACTGCATTAAATCTTTAGCAAGAGTTTCGGAAATTTCCATTAAATAAATACGTGCTAGGTAGCATTTTTCACTTACTCGCTTTAACCACTAGTCTGGGTCATGATTTCCTCATTTTCCTTTTCGACTGAGCTCATCAAATCCTGTCCACAATGTGGGCTGCGCCACCTCCACCCCGACCACGTAGTGCACACTCCCGTCCTGGATTGCAATCCCAATTCAAATATGCTGACTAAAGGGCTTTGCTGGAATAAGCCTCTGCGATATATGGCTTGGTTTCTCTGTTTTCTGCAGGGCTTGCTTATCCCTTCGTTGGGATTTAATTAGGGAAAAGCATAATGGCGAGTCGGCTGTCCATATACGGGCTTGCATTATACATGATCTGCAGTGCCGGGCCCAACCTATTTCCAACGCTTTTTCCACTTCTCTCCGACGTTCGGCTAAATATTAAAGAAGGCAGCCCGCGGGCTTCCACTTGCCGCCTTGAAGAAACATCCTGTAATTTGTGCTGGTGCCACACTCACACTGGAGGACAGAAGTCCTTTTCGGGCAAGCTTATGTTCTTTGTTCCGCCCGGCAAAGTTTCTGCATCCTCTCTTTTCGTTTTGTGTCCGCTGGCCTCCAGAGGCAGGCTTGTTGACTTCGAAGTCGTCGAAAAACATGCGATTCCCAATTGTTTCCTTCAGCCGGAACCGGGATGCACTGTAAAGTGAGTGGGAAACGGCACTATCGCGTAGGAACTTTGCCGTGGGCAAAGTGTCAAAGTTTCCAAGGCAAGGTTGCGCATACGCCCTGTTGCCCGCCGGCTCAGAATTCTGCGGCTGCGGGCGCAAACTTAAAGAACATTTAATTGGTGGCTTTAAGCACCTGCCTACATGCCCGCGTGAATTGTTTGTGTCTATTAAAATTTCCCATGCAATGCCGGAAAAGTGCGCTGAAACTTTTGTTTGCCCAACTTTTCGCATCACTTGGGGGCTTTCGCCTTGATGCGAAAAGGGCCTCCCTGCGCTGTTTTCCACAAATTCAAACACTTTCATAACGGCTTCCGCAGTTGGAAAAGTGTCGGGGCATGAAAATCACATCAAGTATGCGTCAAAGTGCGGCCAACTTGTGCTCTTTGCCCAGAAAAGGCTAACAGAATGCGATTGCAAAATGCTGAGACTCATTCTGAATTTAAGTGCATTACAAATAGATACTCAATTCTTCAGAACTAGCAGAGCCATCGTGATGGGCGCTAATCAATCCTATAGATATAATATGCAACATGTTCTTATTATACCACAAAATGTTGATTCTCTGCAGCGACATTGGCTCGATTTTGCGCGAATCAACAGGCCTCACTGGGAAATCAAAAATCAAATCAATTATGTGGCCAGCTCAATGCACCTGCAAAATTCATACCTGGCAATTACTAATTGAAAGACAATTTATTTATAATTAATCGGAATATTAATAGAGATTAATAGAACGAGCTCGCAAATGACCCAAGTACGACGGACCAGAAATCAGGACCGACTCGTATCAGGAAAAGGACAGTCAAATGAGAGAAATAACATAGGTCGAATGAGCCGGGCGAGGAGCATATGGGCATCCCTCCAGAACGACACATGACAGCACTTAACCAAATACCAATAAAATCCATACGGTGGGGACTTTGGGGCATCGGTGGATCCCCAAAGTGCTTCGATGCAAGTGCGGTTATGAGCCGAAATCCATTTACACTTGACTTCGCTTTTGGTCCAAATGAAGTGGTCAAGTCGAGACCAGGACCTTCTGTCCGCCCATAAACAAACTGGGAAACGGACTGAAGCCAGCCTTTAAATACGAATGCAATAAATTTAGCCTGGGCAGCAATCCCCCGATTGAGTTAGGCATGTCCGGCGAGGAAAATGCTGATTAGCGGACAGAAAAACAGGGCGAGATCTGAGTCTGAGGTCTGGATTCAATGGCAAGCACTTTGTTAAGTAAACTTTCTGTTCAAGGGGCAAATACTTCTACGGCAGACTTGGCTTGGTCCCAGCTTTGTTTGGACACATCTTCTGCATCCCCATCCTGGCTGATGAGTTAAACGCTGATGAACCAAGTGGGGAAATCAGAGATAAATGGCGACCTATATTCGCCTGGAACTGCGAAACACTAGCTTCCAAAGGTGGTGTGCACCTGATGGGTAATTAAGTAAGCACAAAGAAATTTGGCCTGAATGGAGGGAGCACTGAGGTGCGAGCCTTTGGCCATTCCGATTTCGAAAACGTTTTGAATATCAAGCCAGATGACAAATTCTGGGTACAGCAAGTTTTCTCGTTCTTGGATAAAAATGTGCTTTGCAAAAGTTTCGTTGCCCTTCCTTTGTGCTCTTAAGCAGCCCAGAAAGATCCATATCTAATCCCATTTTAAAGCAAGGACACCTTTTGTTTTTAAACATTTCGCCCTAAGAAATCAAGTCATTGGGAAGTTCAAAATTAACAGAAGAAACGCCATAGCCGAGTTTCAAGACTATCAGATACCCGTTACTAAACTAATGGCAGAGCGAGGGAGATGTTTTAAAATAAGCTTGAAAATCACATCATATGGCGGAACACAGAGTATCAGCCATCAACCCGTCAACTGTGAAATCCATCAGCAATCCTGCACACTGAGCCCGACTGAATGACGGCTCCTGAATGCTGGGATGCGATGGGATGCGATGTAATATGATGGATGCAGGGGCTGCCGTGTGTAATGGGCACTTAGCTCGCTGCCACATGACTGCGACATTAAAGGGGAATCGGGGCAAATGGGATTGGCAAGGGGGCACGGGTTCACGGGTTCGCAGGAATCAAGAATCGGGATCGAGGCTGAACGGAAAACGTGGAAGCGCAGTCAGCCGGCAGGAAGGGGAAAATCTGTTAAAAACTGGCAACGTCGACGAAATCGGGAAAAAAGTGATACGAGGATGTGGAGGAGAGCTAGGGCAACACGGAACAGCAGCAGCAAGGAGGTCAATGAGTTGACACGTGCTCAGCACAGCGACAACGCCTCAGCTTGGTAGGACTTCCACCCACTCACTCTTCTGGGGGACCTCAGTCGGTTTGTTATCCTGCGGGGAGCAAGTGATACAGTTTTATGAATGTTTTCCGGGCCTTCAGGACATCGTTTTGGGCACACATAGCCTCTACGATGCAAAACTGAAACGCATATATTTGTATCTGTTACAGATGCCTGGAAAATGCTCGAAATGAAAACCAAACTTTGCAAACATGAAAATGCAATTCGTGTTTCGCAAAATTGTACTGTCCCATTTTGTGGATGTCAAACAAGTTGGTTATTTGCCAACAGGAAGATACATTCTTTTGTGCGGTTTTAAGAATACCTTGACGGCATGGTGAAAATGGGCGTGGCAACGTTCTGAAACAACTCAGCATTCTAGCTTATATAGCTCCCAAAATCTAAAAGTTTATGCGGACGGATAGACGGGCGTTGCCAGATCGACTCAGCTGGTGATCCTGATCAGGAATACGTGTATTTTATATGGTCGGAATTGATTCTTTCTTGCCGTTACGTACTCTTCAACGAATCAATTATACCCTTTTACTTTACCAGTAAGGGGTATACAAATTTCTTACCTCAAAGGGACTGAGAGATTGAATAACTCGCCGATGACTGTTGCCAATTGAAGAACTGACCCCAACTTGTTCTCTAAAAATCAACATCATCGCCCACACGTGTTTCCCTCACAGGAAAATCTAGTCAAAGACAAAGTCTCAATTAAGAATCCAGATGCACATGGCTGCAAAGTCGAGGCAGAGTCCAAGCATTGACCCAATCACAAGTCAATTAAAGTGCGACGAGCGGAGACTGAAAACCGGCAGAAGGGCAGGGCTAGACTTTTTCACGTAAATCAAACGATTGAGCCAAATGACTTTTTAATTGACTGATGACTCTGGCAATGGCGAGATCCACATACAAGGAGCCAAAAAGTTTTTCTGACGCAAAACGAGTAAACATTTTCGCCTTTCAATTGAAAAGAAAACTTTTGTTGGCAGTCGCATCAACTTCATTCCATTTCATTGACCTCCGAAAGTCGGGAAATCATATGAAATAACAAATAGCAAATTAAATAATTGGTTTGGTATTTTTGTATAGAAGCACGCAATTATTTATTTGAGCATTGCTGCAATATTAGTGAGTAAGATCTACATTACACAAAAATTATGCACAAATCTTTCTTTTTGAAATCAGGGAATCAATTCAAGGAATGTCAAGTCAAAGGATTTAGCCTTGGAATTTGCGACTGTTTTTCATTAGTTAAGCAAACAACACTTCATTACCCAAACTCCTTTTTTGTTAGTGTATTGTATGGACTCCATTTTGCTCAGTGCACGTCAGCGTATCAGAGGTGTTCGACTGTTAGTCAGGGAAAATTTCTGTCGCAGGACATCCGTCATCCGTGTGATCCATGGGATGTGGCGAGGATTCCGCTGGGGGACGGCAAATGGATGGGCTCGGCAGGTCGTAAAGTTCAGCCAGCCAAGCAGCAGTCCCTCACAGGTGGCACCATCCAGATCCGTCCAATCCCAATTCCGGCCACAAAGTGTGCTGAGAGCGTGCAATTTATTGGCAATTTCATTATTTATAAGCGTTTTCCAAGGCATGTATGCAGCTATATTTGATCACTCTGATGGCAAGACAGGTGCACAGAAGGCTACACTTGCCTCATCGTCAGTCCTCTACAATTGCCCAGGTCCTGGCACAGAGTTCCTCTTCTTTCGTCACCAATCACCAGTCAAAACTTTGGTTGCGAGCATTCTTGGAATGCATCAAGTAAATAATTTTCCCACGCCCTCGAGATGCTTAAACTGCACGATGGACTTATCGCAGTAAATTGTGCACAGTTAAAAATGCCCAGTTCCTATGGTTACTATTTGCTGCAATCAATATTAATTAAGACAATGAAATGAAAAAGAAGCAAACATTACCCAAAAGACTACACCCATATAACGCGAAAATTAAAAGAATTAATAATACATGGAGCATTGGGATACGTCATTCATTTATAATAATATGCAATGCGTTCGATTAGTTCGACACTGCGCACTGTTGTCCTTGGCGGAAACATGCGTCCAAGCCTTCCATTCCCCGTCCTGACCAACCCACTCACCAATTAATGCCAATCTGCTTGTTTATTGTCCATTATGCAGTGGCCCTATCCAACCACTGCGGCCAATCCCCGCCAGCCACTTCCCACAGTCGCAGCCACTGCATCTGGTTGATCCAGCCAGGATGCTGGATGCTCCGCGCTCCGCTTTTTGCACGGCCTTGGGAGGGAATACTAGCTCTGTTGGCGGAAACAGAACGCAGTTACATAAATAGCCAATTGAGAGATTTATTTAAGCACCTAATTTGAATGCACAACTTTTTACTGGCATGCCGAAGGTGAAACGAAGGCTCGCAAAAGCTGCGGCGGGCACTCAACAAATGCATTTACATAATACCCGTTCCGTTTATTTATCTATTTACTGGCTTACACAAAACCCCCCAAAAGAGCGGGTGGGCTGGAGCTTTCGGTTAAACCGAATGGACATTAAGGGGCTTAGGCAAATTCTTGGCCGGAAGAGGTTCTTGGCCCTGTTGGCCGTTTGACACTTGTATAGTTTCGCTCAATTTCAATAAGTGTTCGATGGACGTGGGTGTGTTATTCGAACCTGTCTTCGTGTGTGTGGGGATGCTTGGCACTCGCAGAACACAGGAGTATCATCCTGAGCTCCGCAGTCTCATTTGCTTCAGTCTTTAATAAATTCCGCAGGCAAGCAGAAGCGCCTGAAAGTGATAGGCCAAACACAATACACTTCTCCCCGAAAATCGAACCATTTTGTGAGTTACGCAAATCGATAATGTGAGTTCGCTTAAAGCAAGTTAAAAGAACATGCTGAATTACTGTGAATAACTGTATAGGTGCCCAGTATTAATTTAATTCACGCAGGCAAAGATGCAGAGAGCTAAATAATAAATAACAGTCTATATAAGCAAAGTTGTTTGTTATCATAGAGTGAAGGGTAGATTCGTTTCCAAGCTGATAAAATATATATTTCTATTCTTGATCTGAAAGGATAGTCGTGATTAAGCAAGTGAGATGTAATTACATTTTCTTCTTTTTAGTTGTTGCGCTGCCTTTCGAATGGTGTATCATATGCCGTAGTCGTGGTGCGCTTCGTCACTACTTGGTCTGCCGTCCACATTGGTTTAATTGCAATAGTATGATTTAAGTTCAAAGAATTTATGTACCTCCTTCCGTTGTTAACTAACTCAGTCACTTTTTAATTCCCGGACATCACATAGAATTTGGTGAATCGCGCATAGAATTTATGCGAAAAATACCCCCGAGCTTCGAAATATTCAACAGTTTGGTGTGTTTTCATGTATGTATGTGCGGGGCTCGGCATGTCCTTAAATTTTCCATTCCGAATTCCGTTGCACGACTGGGTATTTATTAAATGCACACGCACAAACATATTTACCATGCCGGGGCGAGGAGTTCAAATTCAAATTCGAATCCAAATTTACACAAGGCAGGACGAGCATGAGCCTGGTATTTAAGGGGCCAGGGACAACAGGAAGCTTCCAGGACATCAAGGACCTGCCAAAAGCAAGAGCTCACAAAGTCAAATGCAGGGAAAAACATTTCACATTTTTTGGTCATTTCATGCCCGTAATTTTTCACGCTTGAGTTTGCGCTTATGGCAACGTGAAAATGATTTTGCCTTTTACTTTGCTATGGCCAAAGTTTTTCCAGCTTTCAAGTTTCCCTCTAACAAATCACCGCATTCCGGACACACACTTCAATTTAATCACATTTCGCTTACCGCTCTTGCAGAAATACAATATCAGCACAGAGAAATGCGGGGATCTGACGGTTGTAGTGCAGGTGAGTTGCGTCCGGACACCGTCCCCTTCAAAGTGTATCACCTGACCCCACTCCATTTTTCTTGCGATTTAGGGCGACCTGTCGCAGCAGGAGAAACGCGCCGTGTTCATCACGGTTCACGACCTGGGCTGCAACCGTAAGTAGACGGCTCCCGGGAGAACTAATTGACTAATCCTGGCCATGTCCCCAGACAACTCCTTCCAGGAGTTCGTGAGCAGCCCCTGCATGACGGAGATCAAGGAGCGCTCCTGCTTTATCCACGTGGACGTGCCGGGGCACGCGGACAACGCTGAGGCCCTGGCCGACGGCTTTCCCTTCCCCTCGCTCCAATCCCTGGGCGAGGACCTGGTCACCGTGCTGGACTACCTGCACGTGAAGTACGTGATCGGCCTGGGCGAGGGTGCCGGCGCCAACGTCCTGGCTCGCTTCGGACTGGCCCATCCCAGCCGGGTGCTGGGCCTCATCCTGATCAACGCCACTGGCAGCGCCGCCAGTGTGCTGCAATCCTTCAAGAACAAGGTAAGGGAGAAGCTCGGTACTTTCATCCAGACTGAGCTCTTTTGTCCGTGCACCCTGAAATTGGCTTCCAGGTATTCGGGGCATTAGGGTTCTTAAACTTACCTGCTTCTTTCTAATAAGAAATCAAAATATATGTAAAAGTTTTAAAAAACTTTCCTATACCTAGTGTTGTTCGAAAGACAAAAAGCCTTAATCGTTGGCATTCTAAATTCGAAGAAGAGAAATTTCTTATTCATATATTATTTTAATCGCTACTCGTAGAGTTAAAGGGTATACTATATCGTTGAAAAGTATGTAACAGGCAGAAGGAAGCATCTATATTCTTGATCAGGACCAATAGTCGATCTGGCCATGTCCGTCTGTCCGTCCGTCCGTCTGTCCGTATAAACGCCTCGATCTCAGGAACTACAAAAGCTCGAGTGTTGAGATTAAGCATGCAGCTTCCCAGTCCAACGTCCACAAACCGCCCAAAACTGTCAAGCCCAAACATTTGAAAATTTTTTAAAATTCTACCGAAATTCCGGAAAATGTTGAAATTTCTCGTTCGCACTCCCGCCAGCTGAGTAACCGGTATCTGATAGTCGGAACTCGACTATAGCATTCACTCTTGTTTATTTCCTGGACTCCACTAAGTACCCTGCCTTCTACTCTCCATTGCAGTTCATCAGCTGGAAGAGCGACGAGGTGGCCCAGTCGGCTGAAAGCTTTCTGATGTACCACAAATTCGGACATGTAAGTAATGGCAGTCGGAGAGGCGAGGACGAGTTCCCTTCCTCGCCAGCTTTACCTGGCCATTGGCCTGCCGTGGAGTGCGTGTTGTCGTTGGTTTGATCTCAATGTCGTACTCACTTACCTTCTGTTCTATTTTATGTTTGAACCTAACAACCAACCGCCGAATCGAACTCTGTTCGTCTGCGCTTTCAGGTTATGGAGGTAAACAGATCTAACTTTTCTTAGACAAATCCATTCCTAATCGAAACAGTTTCGCCAGCCCCGATTAAAATCTGTGCTTCAGTGCTCGCTGAAGCTCAAACCCCCATAGTTTTAGGTCCACTTGTTTCGCGGCATGTTTATTTTTTATTTATTCGTTGAATTTCTCGTTGTTTTCTTCTAGAACTGGGTATGTACATAAATTTCCCCTCAAGAATTGGACCCAATCCACTTTGCAACCAAAATTGGAAAGAAAATATTTATCCTCAATCCGCTTCATTACATATTTGTCAACTTGTTGTCCCTACTTACATATGTATATGATTTGTGCACGACCCTACGTTTAGTAGTTTATAGCTCTGACTTGTAGATCGCTTTAACTTACCGAATATCCGTCTCATGCAAATGTTCTGCTTTCCTAAACACTGCTGCCGAAATCCGGTAAACCACCGAACCCTACAGCAAATCGTGGGCGAGAATCCGGACAAGGAGAAGATCGTGGCCGAGTACCAGAAGCGTCTTCACCGATCCCTAAATAGCAAGAACATCGGACTCTATGTCAAAGCATTTATGAAGTAGGTTTCGCAGTGCAAGAGTTGGGTTCGAACTAACCACGTATCTGTGCCCCCAGTCGCAAGGACCTCACGCTCAAGGGTTGCAAGGTGGATGTCATCCTGATCACGGGCATGCTCAGCCCCTATGCATCCATGGTCGAGAAACTGCATCGCGACGTGGAGAAGGAACGGGTCACCATTCTGAAGATCGAGCGGGCTGGTGATGTCCTCGCCGATGCTGTGAGTGTTGTATCTATGCCTAAATCAATAGAATTAGGAATGCTAATTTTCAGTCAGTTTATGAACCGTTTTGCCAGTCGTCCAAATTATTGAGTCCACAATAAAACAAAACACACAAAAATTACATACATTTTGTATGGAAAGAAAGGAAAGATAATGAATAACATATTTAAGCAACCAACCGGGTGTTTCAAATAAAACATGTTTCAAAACTTGTTTAGCGATTTAAATACATTTGCATATTAGCATATTGACGTTGGCTCTACAGTTGTAACTTTTAAAATAAATTAACACAATAATTAGACTTGGAAATCCAAAAATTTTGCAGCCCGGAAAAGTGGCCCAATCCATACTGCTGTTCTGCAAGGGCCAGGGTCTCCTCACATCGGTGGTGATGCCAGGCGTGGATCGCGGACGCGCCTTCTCCACGGCTAGCTCTGGATCGCTGGAGGGCGCCAACGGATCGCGGCGCCTGTCGCGCGGTATCTCGATGGAGGACTACGACAAGCCCAACATCCGCCGGCTCAGTATCATGAACAGTGAGTTGCCCAAGAAGGAGTAATCTAGACCACGCCACGCCCCGCCACGCCCACGGCTTTAGCTGCGAAAGTGCGCCTGCAACGTTGGTATACTCGTATTAAGCTTAATTGCGTATTGAAATTACTTATACTAGTAAAATACCTTTAGTCTGAGCAAAACCTATTTGTGTGAACCCAGAGCCAAACAATCATCCCAAATGTAACCGCTTTTCAACGTCGAGCGAGCGGGATTTTAAGCCAAATTTTAACTAGTAATGGCTTTAGGTGTTTAAAGAGCAGCAAACACAACAACACATTGGCCATCCGAATGGACGGAACTAAACCGAAAACTGTATTTACACTGAGTACTTAGGATTAGTCTTATGTATGTAACCCCAAGAAACCCACCTGAGAATCTGAAACAAAGACCAAACATCCATATCTAAATCTTCAACTCGAGCGAACTTAGCACAACTGCTAAACATGAACTATAACAACGCAATCTATTTAATACCTCCGAATAGTAAACTGTACCTAAACACGTAGAAACTAGTATGAAACAATCCCAGATGTTACTCCTCTTCTCTGTCACCCTCAACTAGCTATATTAGTAAAAAAAATAAAAGAAAAATCATATAAAAAGTTCGAATAGTGAAAGCGCGAAAGATGCTTATTCAAAGTATTTATACCGAACAAAGGTACACAAATTGCATATATGTATGTGTAAACAATCAAAAAAAAAAAGCAATTCGAAAACCAAAGAATATTTTATTGCTATGTAGGTATCATGCGTTTTTCGAAGCGAGTATTACAATTGTTTTATCGCATTGGCTTTAGCTTAACATTCAGTGAAGACATTTATGTCGACCAAGCACTCAGTTAAGTAGATGAACTACACCGTTACACAATAAAGTTAAATAAAAACGCCTATGCCTGAGTTTGAATTTGCTTCTAGATATATTATTGCTTGGCTTTCCAATTATCGGATGTTTTTGGGGTGCCTACCTTCTCACTCATTATTGGTGATTTTATTCATTTAAAGCGTTTGCAGTGCAGTCTTTTAAACCCATTAAGTAACATTTAATTTTTTTTGTATACTCGACTATAAAGAAAACCCTTTTTGGAGAATTCAAAAATAATCGAAGAGAACAGTCGTTTCTACGAAAGTCTCCATCACTAATCTTATCGATAGTTTGGCAAGCTTTGGTATTTTTAACACTGCTCGAACGTTCACTCTGGTGCCTAAGTGCTTATTCTAACAACAAATTGATCAGCAATTGCTGTAAAATAATGTTGATACTGAGCTAACCTGTGTCCCTCTTCGACCCGTCGCCCACCAACCAGCCAAGCACATCTTCAGCTTCAACAGCGTCTACATGGACGCCCCACCGCCCACGAAACCTCCTAGGGGAGTGAAGTACGGCAAGGATGAGGTAAATTTCTTCAAGCCCTCGCTGAAAATGGTGTTCCACTTGCATCACAGTTTCTCCAAGCAATAAACACATTTGGAACCGCGCCTGCATGTGTTTTCCTTCGTAGATAATGGTTTTTTTTTTTTGCCGTTGCCTGTGTGCGGGTCCAAAGTTGATGACGACACCATGTGGTTGTTGTTGCTGCAGCACGCCCTCTTTTCACTTAGCGATATTGCCTTTCATAGATTAACCATGAGTAATTCCCTGTGGCCGGCTTACTTTTGCAGTCCGCAGGATGTGGCTTCCTGGTTAACGTCATCAAGTCACTGGGATTCAGCGAGACCACCGAGGAGCGCCAGAAGGAGAAGCAGAAGATCGAGGCGGAGTTTAAGCGCTCGGACTTACGCTTAAACGAGCTGGTCTCGCGGCACGACCAGCAGCTTACCCAGGTGCTCCCCCTGTTCAGCCAGGTTTCCTCGGAGGTGACGGCCAGCCGGGAACGGATTCATGCCGTAAAGGAGAACCTTGGTGTCTGCAAGCGGCTTCTTCAGTGCCGGCGCGATGAGCTTCGAAAGATGTGGACAGATGCAGTGCAGCACAAGTACGTTCTGGAGATGCTGGAGCAAATGTAGGTCACTTTGCCTTTGTTGTTCATTGAGACGCGCTAAATAGATAATTCCTTCCCAGCCAGGAGTTGCGCAAAGTGCCTCAAAGGGTTGTGGGCTACACCGCCAAAAGACAGTATCTGCATGCCAGCAAGGCGTTAACTGATGCCCTGGCTACCCTCAATGGACCCTTACAGGCCGTCGAGGGCTTGTCAGATTTGCGGACCGACCTACAAACCCGACGCCAGCAGCTGTACCAGCGGCTTCATGAGGAACTGGTCACCCAGGTGTACACCAACTCGGCCAACGAGGCCCTCTCCTCGTTCGAACGCACCAACTCCAATCGGTTGAATTCCAGTTTTACTCGGGGAATAGGAGCTCGTCGCTCTACGGATCGCATCGAGGCCAATGCTCGAGTGCGCAAAGCGCTGGCCGAAATGGCACAGAGCTTTGATTTGGACAAGGCAGAGGTTATTGAAGACGCAGATCTCATTTACCCGGAACTGAGCATGAGCTACTTCGTTGCCATTATAGTGGAGTCGTTCGGAATGCTGCACAAGGTGCCTGACTCTCTGGAAACACTGCGCGTCCAAATCCAAACGGAGTTGCTCAATGTGGTGCGTCATACGACGCATCTACTGTCTGCGAGTGGAGCAACGGCGGATACCAATCCGCTCCTTACACTTCTAGAGGTCATATTTAAGCAGTTCAAGGCAATCGCCAAAACGCATTCCTTGTTGCTGAAGAACTATTTGTCAGTGGGACAGAAGTACTCTGTGGTTGGACCCCAACCATACGACCTAACCGATTTCTGGGCCCAAGCTCAGTCAGTGGTAAGTGTTGGATCTTCAAGCTCTTCTGAATCGCATTTCCCATTGGGTACCAACATTCTATTTAAGCTGCAACTGTTGCTCACCGACTACTTGGATATACAGAATGCTGCCTCGGACGAAAGCGCCCAGACGGGTTTTTCAGAGCCCACCAGCAACATAAATTCCTATTTTCTAAGGCGCAAGGTGCCGAGGTAAGTTACATGCCAGTTAACGGGCTGACTGTACTAAAATACTTATTTTAATAACTAGCACCAAGCGCGCAATGTTCAAGTTCGATAAGTCATCGCATGTTGACAGCAATAGCAATAGCGACTCCTTCAAGGAGCATCGTCGCAACGCCTCGGATGCCTCCGTGGATGACAACCTGGCCGCCCAGCTTGGGGGTAGTGGCAAGGGTTCCACCTCTGGCCTCTTTCGTCACGAGAAAAAGCAACGGGAAAAAATACTTATTTGTACACCCGATCAAAATATCATTACCAAAGTGTATCTACCTCTAATGGGATATATCAAGGAGATAGAGAACTTTATGAAATGCAAGCCAGGGTAAGATGATACTCTAGTAGCTTCTGGCTCGAATGCATCGAAATAATATTTCATCGTACTTTCAGGCAACCTTGCAGTCTCCATGACTTTTTAGACAACTACATTAAGGACACATTCCTATCTAAAGGACACAACCGCAACCTGCAGCTGACCATAGAGTCGCTGTCGAAAAATCAAGATGCATGGCGCACTATCATAAGTCCTGAGGAAATAAAGGCTCTTAATCTAAGCAGGCCGTTGTTGCAGTCTACTGTGATGGTCGAACGGAGGTTGATGGAAACTAAGAACCTCATTCAAGACTTGCCCTGTTACTCTGAAGATCTACTTAAGATGGTGTGTGCTTTGTTAAAGGCCTATCGAGAAATATGCCAGGCGGCCTACCGCGGAATCGTGCAGCCAGATTCAGAGGATAAGAGAATTTACAGCGTCGCATGGCTAAAAGATGAAGATATCAGCAGGTTTTTAAAGTAAGTACAAGATAATCAAAACAATATGTATTTAGAATTTCCACTTACTTTTGTTAATTGTCTAGAACGCTTCCCAACTGGACTGATTTAAAGACCTCCAGTCAGAAGTCGCGTCACAACCGAAAACTTCATCGTGGAAGCTTTGAACCGTCGGAGGAGGAGAGCCCGTTGCAGGTTCAGCAGCGCAACATCCGCGAGGCTGAAATGTTGACCAGTAATTTAGGCGAGGGTGGGATCACCCAGCAAGAGATTTTGGTCGAGATCAGTGTTCTCAAGGAGCTGGCCATACTGCAGGAGAGCATGGAGTGGTTCTCGTGCCGCGTGTCGGAATTTGCCAACGATTTGCGTCGGCCGTTGGTAAACGGACTGAACGCCGTTCCTGCTGAATGCGGTGCCGACATTGCAGTAAAGGATGGGACTATCAAAGTAATGACCAATCTAGCTTTGGAGTTTGATGAACTGGCGAACACCTGCCTGCTGGTATTGCATTTGGAGGTGCGCGTTCAATGCTTCCACTATCTACGCTCGAAGGCGAGTGTAAGGACCAACAGCTATGTGGGCTCCAAAGATGACATCCTAGAGCCTGACCGCCAGGTGCAAGTGCTGACCAAACGACTGTCTGAGATGGATGAGGCGTTTAGTGCCACTCTACATCCAAGAAAGACCAGGGTAAGGTTAATATATCTGTGCAGTTTCCTTTTGCTTTAACGTTCTTTTCTGTAGTACATTTTTGAGGGTCTGGCGCACTTGGCATCGCGCATTCTTATCCAGGCCTCCAATTATCTGGAGCACATAGATCAAATAACCGTGCAACGCATGTGCAGGAACGCGATTGCCCTGCAGCAAACATTAAGTAACATAACTGCCTCCAGGGAAGTGGCTTTGGATCAGGCGAGACACTTTTATGAGCTGCTTTGCATGGAGCCAGATGTAAGAGTGATTGACCAAAATTGTATAATTTACTTATCCACTTGGAACTTTGCTTACCCACAGGAAATACTCAATGCGTTGCTGGAGCGGGGCACTCAGTTCTCAGAGATGCAGTTGCTCAATGCCTTGCAATTGTCCTGCAAGTCCTTTGGCATAACCGACGCCAATCTCTTGGCTTCCTACCAGCAGAAGCTGTCGGACATACTGGGCGCCAAGCCCTCCAAGGGAGTAGTTGTGTAGTTAACGTGGCAGCCGGCGGGGAAACCAATTTTAATATTCATGCTTTTGTGTACATCGGCTGTAGGTGTAAGTGCAAAGTGTGTGTTAGTGTTAAGCTCAACATAATTACATTGTTCTGAACATGTTTGGCGAGCGCTTAGTGTTACGATGTAGCCGCTGTAAAGTTCATTAGCGGTACTTTAATGGCTTGTACACAATAAATGAGAATTCAACAACGATGTTTTGCCTGTATTTAATATGCCCTTTGCCTTATCTAGCCTTTAAAAGGCTTTACGTTAATTACAACTTGGGGCCTAAAGAATAATTTCAACTCAAAAACCAGTAAAACCGTTTCAGCAATGTTATTTACCAAGGTTTGAGTATGAGCTAAATTTACTTGGAAATGAGTATGGAATTTTTGTAGAGGCCAGTCACGGTCACGCTGCCTCTCTGAAAAGCCGCAAGAACATAGAATTACATATATATTTGCAGCTTTTATTATTATTTACAAAAATGTCGGAAACAGTTGATAGCGCAGAGGTAAAGTCGCCGTCGTATGAATTGTCCAAGTTTCGATTGAAGCGGATTCTAACCAACAACAGCGTTAGGAAAAGTATATCCCTTCTGGGTACTTTTCCGGATTTAGGAACCGATGATGCCATTGTTGTTTTCGAGAAAAATGGTATAAAAACGTAAATAAAAGAAGGAAATGTTCTTTGTATTATAATCCCTATTAACCGCAGCTTACCGGGAAAGCGATGTGGCCACGGCGTCATCGGAGGAGTCTCCCAAGAAGCCTAGTTATTTTACCTCGGACCTGAAGGTTGACACTGAGTTTATCAACAATATCTACGGCAGTTTTCAGGTTGTGCCCACCCGGGATTTGTGCAGTAAGTATTAAATTGATAACTCATACTGAAAATACCTTATAGATAACACTCATTAATTTCCCAGGTGTGAAAAGCACAGTCATTTATCCTGCCACCGAGAAGCACATCGAGAAGTACTCAGTTTCCCAAAAGTATCTCATTCGGGAGACTCCTGATCTCTACCAAAGAATAACCCTTCCATATCTCACCTCAAGTCAGTTCTCCCTAGAGTGGGTCTACAACATACTCGAGCACAAGCAGGAGAAGGAACGTATCGTGTACGAGGACAAGGATCCAAAGACTGGTTTTATCCTTTTGCCCGATCTCAAATGGGACGGACGTAATGTGGAAACCCTCTATCTGCTGGCCATTGTTCACAAGCGGGACATCAAGTCTCTGCGCGACTTGAATGAAAGCCATCTTGATCTTTTGCGTAACTTGCGCCAGTCGTCGAAGGACGCAATTTTCAAATTATACGGCATTAATCCCAATCAGCTGCGTATGTACTTTCATTACCAGCCGTCCTTCTATCACCTGCATGTGCACATCAATCCAGTGCGGAACGATGCGCCGGGCATATGGTGCGAGAAGTCCCACATGTTGGACACGGTCATCAACAACTTGGAGCTGATGCCGGACTACTATCAAAAAGCCACCTTGCCGTTTGTTCTGTACGAAGGCAACAAGCTGTTGGATCTCTATGAGCACGAGCTACCCATTAGAGCGCTGACGGTAGCGAGTGGTGATAAGGAGCACCCTGACACAGACTCTTTGGGAGCCGGTCCACAGGAGGGCTTTAGCGATGACGAGCCGGAGGAGCGGCAGTGCAAGCGCATAAAGTTGGCCACTCCGGAGCCCAAAGAGTCTGAGTCAGCTGTTCAGGCATGTGCCTAGGCTCTCTTTCCACAAGATCGGTGGTATTACTTAATGAGTAAGCTAATTATAGATATCACCTATCAATAATATTTCCTACTTAGGATCATTCAAATCAAAATAAAGTAATTTTGGAACACAGTATTTGTTTTTAAATATTTTACAGAATGGTCGGAGGGTTTCTTGTCGTTCTTAATCGAAAAAAACATATTAGGGAAAGAAATGTCACACCTCAAAATATTGGCGCTTAAAGGAACCCGTTTGCTTCTCTTAAACAGTATCAGTGGTAATTCATATGTTCTATGTTCGTGGATCTTAAACTTCCTAACTGACTGATTTGCACCTAGCAAGCAAATTAATTTGAATAGCTCAGAAAAAAAGAAAAAGTCTTTTAATTAGTCAGCTGGTTGCCTTCTTTATTTGTTTAATAATAGTGTAGCTATGTCTGTTGTGTATTATTTTTTGTTGCATGCACTGCTTGTGTTTTTAGTTTAATAATTTATTATTTTTCGTGGCCTTGCGTATTTGTTTATATTTGTAATACATTTAAATACATTCCACAGCGGTCTAGGGTCCTCGCGGCATGGCTAACTTATGAAATTTGATAATGTCCTAAAAAATATGATCCTTATATTGGCGTCAAGACGTTCGTTTCTCGAAATATGATGTGTCTGGTTTTTCATATTCGAATCTTTTCTATCCAGAGCTTCGAATTCCATTCGTGCTCGTGTCAGAGATGTGCTAAGCGAATGCATTGATTTTTGTTAAGCTCGTTAGCAGCTTTTTTCAAAAAAGTGTCTCGAGGTTTCAATTAGGAAATGGGACCGAAACGTGAAGTCGAAACCATTCCAAGAAATTTACCAAAGAAACGATAGGAATAATAACATTGTTTTTAGGAGGCATGAAATTAAGCAATCGTATTTAACCCTATAAGATTTTTCGTATTTTCCGGGTACGATCTAAGCTATCGAAACACCAAATTATAGTTATTTAAGACATGACGCTAATTGTTCCTGCGATTTTTAATATGCATCGTGCTCGAGCGAGTCGACCCACCTTTGTCTGCCGTGTGTCATCGAATTCTTTAGCCTGGAAGCCTGGTTCAACATCGTTTATGATACATACATACATAAATATTATTTCAAATACATACATATACATATATATAGGTATATATATAAAAATAACAAATAATAGTAGTAATAAAATCGTAATGTGTAATTTCCCATAATAATAATAAAAACAATACGCGCCGGCCTTCCCTGAATACTAAGCTGATACTTTCAATTGCTCGTCGTGCCCGACTGTTCTACGTCGACTTCCACGTTCGCGTGCTGCTGCTGCTCCTGCGGAACATACATCACGGCAGTGCCCTGCTTGTCTGTATCGGAGGATATCGACCAGTTCCGCTCCAGCTGCTCCAAGGCCGCCATGGTCGCCGTGGTCGTCACCCCCGCACTGGAGCTCTCTGCCCCGGCACCGTCGCTCATAACGCCCGCTTTGAGCGTTTCCTCCAGCAGCACCTGGATCTTGTCCTGGTCGTCGAGGTGGACGAAGCCGAGGCGCACCAGTTCGCTGGTGAGATCCGCCGCCGTATCGTTCTCGTTCACCTGGCACGTCAGTTGGCGGTTCATCTTGTCGTCCATGCGCAGCAGTATTGTCATGGTTATGTCATTGCTATCCTCCTTAATTTTAACGCTGCACATCATGTTAACGATGCGCCGCGATTCCGTGTCCACAGGCTCCGGCGTGGCAGATTTTACGGAGTCAGCCCGCTCCGGGGAGGCGGCCCGGGAACGGAAGTTGGGCGGCTTTTTGCCGCTGTACGTAATTAGCGGATACACACCATACTTGACGTCCTCGACAAACTTCTCCAGCTTATCGGCGCCCGAAACGTCTGCGAGTCGGTACTGCCGCTCCTGGCCGCCAGCCAGCCGCAGCTGGGCCATCACCACGTCCGGCTGGTAGTATCGCTGCATGAGGCCGTCGAAGGCGGTTTCCGAGAACATAGTGCGGTTGGCGGGCGAGAAGACCAGGCAATGGGCAGTCAGCAGTTTGAGGGAGTGCACCTGTAGCAGCAAAAAGTTGATTATTACCTGAATTTTTCAGTCGCTTACATTTAAAAAAGTGCTATTATGAATAACTTGCAATCTCTACTATATAAAATCAATCTCTTACTATATAAAAATATTTACTTTAAAATCAACAAGGATGCACGCAAGTTCTTCGACTATCAGATACCCGTTGCTCAGCTAGTGGGAGTCCACACGGTTTCAACATTTGTTTTGCATATAAATAGAAATAGGCAAGACGCGTGGCCAAAATCTTTGTGCTTACCGATAGATATGAAAAAGTCAAAAAATTGTTCCAAAGTTAGTCGGATACAACAAAGTTGTATAGCTCCTATAGTTCCTGTTATCTCGACGTTCATACGGACGGACAAAGGACATGGCCAGATCGACTCGGCTAGTGATTCTTCTACCTGAATACGATTCTTCTACTTTTTAACGAATAAAGTATACCCTTTACTCTACGAGTAACATGTACTCTAAGTACAACACATGTACAAAGACTAGTTACAGTAATATACGTATGTATTACGTAATATATATACGTAATATATGTATGTATGTCCGCACAATAAAAAATGTCTTATTCATTTGTAGTTGGTCTTAAGATATAAAAGCTGTTGTATAAATACTGTGAGCAATTAATCATAATATATATTACAGTCAAGATGGATTGTTGAATTATTAACTGATTAGTGCTCTTGCCATTTTGTTTGGAAAGCAAAGCATTAGAACGAAAAATTATATATGTATGTACATACATATTATATATTAAATTCTCAGATATGATGATAAAATGATTCGCCTAAAAACCCACCTACAAATCATGGGTACTTAAATAGTTTTCGGTGTATTACCTCAAAATTTAATACTTTAAATCCTTATTTAATATTTTATAAAGGCATTTCTTATATTCATAAGAGAAAGTTGATTAAATAATGCAATTCTATAATAGCGTTTTATTAAACTGAATCTCACACCCGCAAGATGAATCCGAGAATTATAATACAAGGTCTAGTTGACAAAGTAATTGTCATGCGGGATTTCAATCTAGAACACGATAACTGACTAGTTTACTCACCTCGAAAAGCAGTGGGTGAAAGAGCAGATCATTGGCGCTGGGTCGGTCCTGCGGCTGTGGGTTGAGACACTTTCGTATCAGGTCGCGCTGCAGATCATTTTCCAGGCTAAATATTGTGCGCTGGATAGTCTCCTCGTTGATGGCAGTTGACTCGCTATTGCTAGGCTGGATCTCCAGGGCGGCCATCTCCAGGGCGCACATCCCGAAGGCGTAGATGTCGAGGGCGGCGGTCAACTGGTCGGCGGCGCCGTACTCCGGCGCCTGGAAGTAGTGTGCGCCTCGCTCGCGTTCACGTTCCCGCTCTCGGCCGCGCCGGACGCTGTAGTGGACCGCGTCCGGGACCACCGAGCCGATCTTGACCAGGCCGTTGTGCTGGATGAAGATGCTATCACAGGTTAAATTGCCGTGGATGATGGGCGGCGAGCAGGAATGCAAATAGCTGAGTGCGGACAAGATCTGAGTGCACCAACGGCGCCACGACTCCAGCGGTAGCCGCTTGGCGTTGCGCTTGGTGCGCTTGAGGAACTGTTTCAGCGATCCGCTCGACATGTACTCAGTGATGAAGACCACCCTGGGCCGCTCGGCCTGCTGCGTGTCCGTCCAGTAGCGGTGGAACTTGACAATGTTCTGGTGGTCCAGCTGCAGCAGATTATCGAACACCTGCCGCATCTTGTCCTCCTGCGATTTAAGCTCCTGCAGACTGGCATATTGCACCTCGTTCCACACGACCTCTACGCCCTCCTCGGTGTCCATGGCCAGATGGACGCAGTCAATCCCGGGCACGTCGCGCTGATCCACCTCCTCACGTCGCTTCAGCCAGCGTCCGCATGGCGACTCCTCTAGAATCTCGCTCTCATCCTCAGAATCGTCCCCGGACTCGCGTGGCGACGAGTCCAGATTAACGCCCTCGCTGCCAGCGACGACGCCGACCGCAACGCTGCTGCCCGCATCAGCTGTTGAGGCACCAACTATATGCGGGGGCTGCTGTGTCGACTGCGACGGCGGCGTCGCTGCTGGGCAGGATGCACTTACGGGGGCGGCCGCCAAGGAGGGGTGGTGCTGGATCGGTTCATCCGCTACCGCGCTACCGCTGATGCCGGCATTCGCTTGGCTATTTGACATTAGGGTGCGGTCACCGACGCGGCTGCGGCTGTTGAGCAGTGCTGTTCCAGTTCCAGAAGGCCTCGTCTTCGGTTTCCAGTGTTTATTTTCTTTGTGCCTCCAAGTTGGCCTGCGTACGTTTGCGCTAGCACTTCGTGGTATCCACTACGGGGTCCGGGCAACGAGCTACATCCGTCGCTGCTCCTCTGCCGCTGCCGCTGCCTCTGCCCCACTCACTGGCGCACACATACACACGCACGCGCCCACACAGCTCCTCCACTGCACCCCTCTCCCAGTAAACACTCCGCTGCGACGGCTGGCGATTGCTGCGACGTTTTTCGGCGCCTTCAACGGCGTCTGCGGTTCCAATCCTCGACTGCGGCGCAAACGGCGATCCGTTGGTTGCACTTTCTGGCCTGACACGCTGCCGATTCGTTTATTTAGGCGTTTTTTTTCACGCTTAAACACCCAAGAAATGTGAGCAAATCGATGCTTCTGGCATATCGATAGTCACCCCCGCATATCGCTGGGCCAGCGCAACTGCAGCATGCCTATCGATAATAACGCGTTAAGCTGAGATATGCCAAAAATGACTAATTATATTGATATTGATATTAAGTTTGTTCGGTTTAATTCAATTATATGTTAACTTCTCAATAGAATATTCATTATTTTAAGCACATCAAGAGTTGACAAAAACTGGCTAGACTGTCCGGAAATATGCTGAAGTTTCAACATCATAGAGCCGTTTTCGATAGTTTCTCAATGGTACCGATAACACATTGCCACCCGTGCCGGCAGCTCTCAAAAATATCTGGAGTATCAGTAGATTTAGGCAAATTCTGCTTCAATTAACCGATCATGGATAGCATAATTGGACGCAGCCAGTTTGTCTCGGAGACGGCCAATCTGTTCACGGACGAGAAGACCGCCACGGCAAGAGCGAAGGTAGAACATAAATCTGAAAAGTCGGGCCGGACTGCTGTATTCTACCAAATATTTTCCCATTCAGGTGGTCGATTGGTGCAATGAACTGGCCATCGCATCGCCTTCGACAAAGTGCGAACTGCTGGTTAAGGTGCAGGAGACTGTGCTTGGATCCTGCGCTGAGCTCGCCGAAGAATTCCTGGAGTCCGTGCTATCCTTGGCCCACGACCCAAACATGGAGGTTCGGAAGCAAGTAGTCGCCTTCGTGGAGCAAGTTTGGTAAGGACATCATTAAAGGAAGTAACTTCTTGCTGAAACGTTTCTCTTCCATCCCAGCAAAGTGAAGGTGGAGCTACTGCCTCATGTCATTAACATCGTGTCTATGCTGCTTAGGGATAACTCGGCTCAGGTGATCAAAAGAGTGATCCAGGCCTGCGGTAGCATCTACAAAAATGGATTGCAGTACTTGTGCAACCTTATGGAGCCCGGCGACAGTGCGGAGCAAGCATGGAACATCCTCAGCTTGATCAAGGCGCAAATACTGGATATGATCGACAATGAAAACGATGGCATACGTACAAATGCCATAAAGTTCCTGGAGGGCGTCGTTGTCCTGCAAAGCTTTGCTGATGAGGACAGTCTAAAGCGAGATGGAGACTTCTCGCTGGGCGATGTCCCCGATCAATGCAAGCTATTCCGCCGTCAAAAGTTGCAAGAGGAGGGCAACAATATATTCGATATCTTGCTTCAGTTCCACGGAACAACGCATATTTCCTCAGTGAACTTGATTGCCTGCACAAGCAGCCTATGCACGGTTGCTAAAATGCGGCCTGTCTTCATGGGCTCCGTGGTGGATGCCTTTAAGCAGCTGAATGCGAACCTGCCGCCCACCCTCACCGACTCGCAAGTAAGCTCCGTGCGCAAGAGTCTTAAGATGCAGCTGCAGACATTGCTGAAGAACCGCGGTGCCTTTGAGTTTTCAGGCACCATCCGAGGTATGTTAGTTGACCTGGGCTCCTCCACAAATGAAATCCAAAAGCTTATTCCCAAGATGGACAAGCAGGAGATGGCTCGCAGACAAAAGCGCATCCTTGAAAATGCCGCGCAAAGTCTTGCAAAGCGAGCGCGCTTGGCCAGCGAGCAGCAAGATCAGCAGCAGCGGGAAATGGAACTAGACACTGAGGAATTGGAACGACAGAAGCAGAAGTCCACTCGCGTTAATGAAAAGTTTCTGGCAGAGCATTTCCGGAATCCGGAAACTGTTGTGGGGCTGGTGGTGGAGTTCTTGCCCAGTCTGCCCACTGAGGTGCCACAAAAGTTCCTTCAGGAATATACACCCATTCGCGAAATGTCTATTCAGCAGCAGGTAACCAACATCTCCAGAATGTTTGGCGAACAACTATCTGAAAAGCGTCTAGGGCCAGGTGCCGCAACATTCAGTCGAGACCCGCCAATGAGAGTTAAGAAAGTGCAAGCTATTGAATCAACACACACTGCAATGGTAGTGGACGACAATGCTGTTCAAAAACTGAGTGAGGAAGAGCTCCAACGTAAGGAGGAAGCAACTAAGAAGCTGCGCGAGACCATGGAGCGTGCTAAGGGCGAGCAGACTGTTATTGAAAAGATGAAGGAACGCGCCAAGACGCTGAAGCTGCAAGAGATCACCAAGCCCCTGTCACGCAACCTAAAAGAGAAGTTTCTTACAGAGGCAGTGCGTCGCATCCTTAACTCGGAGCGGCAGTGTATCAAGGGAGGCGTGTCAGCCAAGCGCCGCAAGTTGGTCACCGTGATCGCGGCCACCTTTCCGGATAACGTGCGTTACGGCATCATGGAGTTCATCCTGGAGGATGTAAAGCAGCGCATTGATTTAGCATTTTCCTGGCTCTTTGAGGAGTACTCTCTGCTGCAAGGATTTACAAGGCACACTTACGTTAAGACAGAGAACAGACCCGATCACGCCTACAACGAGTTGCTGAATAAGCTCATCTTTGGCATTGGAGAGCGTTGCGATCACAAGGATAAGATTATTCTGATTCGTCGTGTTTATCTAGAAGCACCCATTCTTCCGGAAGTTTCGATCGGGCATCTAGTTCAACTTAGTCTGGACGACGAGTTTTCCCAGCACGGCTTGGAGCTGATCAAAGACCTTGCAGTGCTCAGGCCGCCGCGAAAGAACCGCTTCGTAAGAGCGCTGCTCAATTTTTCTGTACACGAGCGAGTGGATCTGCGGGATCGGGCACAGGCCCACCTTGTCAGTCTGTACCACGTGCACAAAATACTTCCGTCTCGGATAGACGAATTCGCTCTGGAGTGGCTTAAATTTATAGAACAGGAGTCTCCACCGGCAGCTGTTTTCTCGCAGGATTTTGGTCGACCAACGGAGGAGTCCGCGTGGCGGGAAGACACTGGCAAGGTGTGCTTTGGCTTGGCCTTTACACTGCTGCCTTATAAACCAGAAGGTAAGTTGTTCCTGTCCTATATTAAAGGAGGAAAAACTGACTGTTTATATTAATATTCGTTTTCCTCGATAGTTTACTTAGAGAAGATTTGTCAAGTGTTTGTTTGCACCTCTGCCGAACTGAAACGCACGATCTTGCGCAGTCTAGATAATCCTATCAAGAAGATGGGTGTGGAGAGTCCGACGTTGCTTCAACTGATCGAGGATTGTCCTAAGGGCATGGAGACCTTAGTGATCCGCATAATTTATATACTCACGGAGCGAGTGCCATCTCCCCATGAAGAATTGGTGCGGCGGGTTCGGGATCTATACCAAAACAAGGTCAAGGATGTGCGAGTGATGATACCCGTACTAAGTGGCTTGACTCGCTCCGAGCTAATTGCCGTTCTACCGAAGCTGATTAAACTTAATCCCGCTGTGGTCAAGGAGGTCTTCAATCGTTTGCTTGGTATCGGCGCCGAATTCGCACATCAGACGATGGCCTTGTCCCCCACTGATATTCTCGTGGCTTTGCACACCATCGACCCGAGTGTCTGTGACCTAAAAGCCATCGTCAAGGCCACATCCCTCTGTTTGGCTGAAAGAGATTTGTACACCCAGGAGGTACTTATGGCTGTGCTGCAACAGCTTGTAGAGGTTATTCCGCTGCCCACTCTGATGATGCGCACAACAATTCAGAGTCTAACTCTGTATCCGCGTCTGGCAAACTTTGTAATGAACTTGCTGCAGCGTCTGATCATGAAGCAGGTCTGGCGACAGAAGGTTATCTGGGAGGGCTTTCTAAAGACCGTGCAGCGCCTGAAACCGCAGTCAATGCCAATCCTGCTGCATCTCCCTCCTGCCCAGTTGGTGGACGCATTGCAGCAGTGCCCCGATTTAAGACCAGCATTGTCGGAATACGCGGAGAGCATGCAGGACGAACCGATGAATGGTAGTGGCATTACCCAGCAGGTCCTGGACATCATCTCCGGGAAGTCAGTGGATGTGTTCGTGACGGTAAGTATGATTTTTTTATTTTGTGTTAAACATTGTTCGCTGGTTAACATGACCATTAAGGTTCTAAGTCCTGAAGTATATTATATAACTTACTCAACCCTATATCAACATCGTAAATGTTCCTTTACTATATAAGTGTATCTTTTTTTCAGGACGAAAGCGGCGGTTATATCAGCGCCGAGCATATTAAAAAAGAGGCAGCGGATCCATCAGAAATTGGTGTAATTTCAACAGTTCCCGTACTGACGTCTCTTGTGCCACTGCCTGTTCCCCCGCCTATTGGTAGCGATCTTAACCAGCCATTGCCACCTGGCGAGGACTAGCTGCAGTTTATTTGTTTTTTTATCATAGACATTTTCATGTTACTTAATAAGATAATGTTTATAATTCGTCGATCGCCAAGGCCTTTCCGACCGGAGCCGTTAACATTCATCTTTTCCTTGACCGCCATTAGAAAGAAAAATATTTCTGTTTGTTTACGGGTTAGTTCATTTTAGGGCACTGTCATCGACGTATTACAGGTACTTTGTTAAAGTGCTTCATTTATTTCAATAACTTTAAGTACCTTTAAAAGATTTAATATTTAATTAGAATATGGTCCATAATTACAAACAGATGTTTTTAAAGAAATGGATTTTAAAGAAAAATGGATTACTTGGCTTATAGTTTTACTTCGGCTTCCATTTTTTCGCCAGCTAAGGCAGAAAGAATATTTCTGGCTGTAATCCGAGACATTTCCTTCCGCGTTTCGATGTCTGCACTCCCAATGTGGGGTAGAATAACGACATTATCAAGTTTCAGAAGAGGATCGTCGAGGGGCAATGGCTCTGGCGTCGTAACATCCAGACCAGCAGCCAGAATTTGATTGCTTTTTAGTGCCTCATACAGGGCCTTCTGGTCTACAACTGCACCGCGCGCCGTGTTGATAAGAATGCAGTTGGACTTCATCTTTTGAAACGCCGCGGCATTGAAGATTTCCTTAGTCTCCGGTGTTAGGGCGCAACAGACTACTATGATGTCTGACTTCCGAAGCATCTCGTCAAAGTCCACGTACCGGGCATTCACAGCAGCCGCCTCCTCGGGGCGTGGCGTTCGGGTTGTGTATGTTATCTCCGCCGGTTTAAATGGCACAATGCGTGCCGCTATCTCTTGTCCGATGCGGCCGAAGCCCAGCAGGCCGACCCGAGAGCCCTTCAGTCCCTGGCCGCACATCCACATAGGGGCCCACGACTTCCAGCCACCGTTGTAGACCTGCTTGTTGGCCTCGAATAGTCGGCGGTTGGTGGCCAGAAGCAAAGCAAGCGTTAATTCTGCCGTGGCGTCCGTTAGGACGTCTGGTGTGTAGCCCACTCGAATGCCACGTTTCCTGCACTCCTCCACGTCGATGTGATCGTAACCCACCGAAATAGTGGCCACGCACTTCAACTGCGGACCGGCAGCATCCAGGACTTCCTTGTTAACTGTGTCCGTTAGGGCGCAGTAAAGGGCATCTTTTCCAGCCACCTCGCGGATCAGCTCAGAGCGGGGCACCGGATAGGTCTCATGCCAAGTACTCACTTGGCAGCTGAGCAAAGTCGTGCATACAGAAATTAGTGCGTATGCTAATAACTAAATAGCCGGTAGCAGTAACAACAAACCTCTTGCGCAGCAACTCCAGACCGCTGTCATCCACATCCGGTCTAGTTACGTACACTTTGGGTTGGGAGCTCATCCTTCGAATTACGTGTCCCTGCGGCAATAAGTTTCTGACTCGGCCGAACGGCAACCGCGGTGGCATTGATTTCAAATACTTTGAGCAAGACGGTAAAAAATGTAACAGGTTTCCGTAAGTGTGGCCGAATTCTACACTACAAATTATACCGTTAGGAAAGGAATATCGCTGACATCGTGGATCTCGACTTAAGAGTGCCCTGTACATCGGCTATTTCTCAAAGCTATTACTTACAACCGTATGTTATAATTTTATAATTTTAATTTAAAGTTGAATATTAAATATGGGCCTAATAATTTGTAATGAAAATTGTATATTTAATCAAATAACTTCTAATATTATTGGTATAACCTTATGACACCAGAGAACGAGTAAGCCTCCCACTACAGGGTATACATCACATATGGTCCCAAAGCTTTAAATGTCATTAGATCTGAAAAGTTAGACACTGTAGGCTGATTTTTAATGAAATTTCTAGAGCGTGTTCAAATCTCTCCATGAATGGCCCAAGCCTCCTCGTAAAGTTGACCAAACGTGCCTTCCTTTCATTCAACGCCCGCCGGCACAACCGCCTGATAAAGACGATGGCCAGTAGTATGGTGTGCTCACGAGACGCATCTCCGGAGTTGATTGCCCAGATGGGGAAACAACCCAGAACGCGCTCAAACCCGGCATTCCGGAAGGTGGCAACTCCTGAGTTCCAGAGCATATTTACCCCCGAGCTGAATGAGCTTGTGGCGCTCTTCAAGAAGTACGACTACGAGCTGCGGATCGCCGGCGGAGCTGTGCGCGACATCCTGATGGGCATTCCGCCGAAAGACATCGACTTGGCCACCACTGCCACTCCTGAGCAGATGAAGCAGATGTTTGAGAAGGAGGAGGTGCGAATGATCAACGCGAACGGCGAAAAGCACGGCACCATCACTCCTAGAATCAATGACAAGGAGAATTTCGAGGTGACCACATTACGCATTGACATCCGTACCGATGGACGCCATGCGGAGGTGATGTACACGACCGACTGGCAACTAGATGCAAACCGTCGCGATTTGACAATCAACTCTATGTTCTTGGGCTTTGATGGCACTGTATACGACTACTTTTATGGCTACGACGATCTCCAGGACCGCCGCGTGGTCTTTGTGGGCGAGGCAGATATTCGCATTAAGGAGGACTTTCTGCGCATCCTGCGCTATTTCCGATTCTACGGACGCATCGCGAGTGAGGAAGGGAAACACGATAACGCCACCCTGTCAGCAATAAAGGAAAACGGTAAAGGTCTTGCGAGAATAAGTGGCGAACGGATCTGGTCTGAGCTCCAAAAGATAGTGGTGGGCAATTTCGGATCTGCATTGTTTCTCGAGTTGCACCGTTGTAACCTGTTCGAGTACATTGGGCTGCCTGAAGAGCCCTACCTGAATGAGTTCGATCGTCTTTGCAAAGCCCTAGATCAATTTGAAAAGCCACATCATCCGATTTTGTACTTGACGGGAATGCTGCACTCCGTGGAAAACGCTATGGAAATGCATAAACGCCTGAAACTATCCGCCTACGAACGGGACCTGGCTAGGTTCATTACACAGGAGCGGGAGAAGGTAAAATGCCCGATCCACTCAAGTTCACATAACGTCTTCAAACACCAGTTTCCCCTTCTAGGTTGACTCACAGTACACGACCCTGCGGGACTACCAGAAGTTGTGCTTACAAAAGTACATTCAAAGAGATTTCGTAGAACAGCTACTAAAATATTCCGGCAAACTAGAACTATACAACCAGCTCAAGTCATGGGTCAAACCGGACTTCCCGATCAAGGGAAATGCTTTGGCTCAGCATGGTCTTAACGGAATGAGACTTGGTTTGGTGATGGATGAACTGAAACTTCTGTGGGCGGACAGCGACTTTCAACTAACACACGACGATTTACTGAAAAAGATTCCCAACGTGCTGGAAAAGATACCAAGCTCTTCTAGTAAAGTAAAGCGAATGAAGTAGTACTGATTACAATTGAAGCTTTCCTTCTTCGATGTAAATAAAATATGGGGTTTCCCGAATATTTTTGGATAATTTTCATTTCTTGTGTTTTTTTTTTCTATGACCTTGTGAAAATCTGGATTGGTCGCTTGAATCCTACTTCGCAGTGCTCCGGTACGCCCATAAGTTCCATTTCGGCAAAGCCCACTTCCGGGCTAAGCAGATATTCGGTGAAGTGCTCAGGTCGGAATTTAATTGCATTGTAGTTATTTCTGATTTGTTCCTAAACAAAAAAATGTATTTATAAAATATTTTCGATCGATTGCGTGTCTAATAAGGCTTACCGATAGCTTCTTGCGCCTCTTGTAGCCGTCAAAGGACTGAGGTTCCAGGATCAGCTTGCCGCCTGGGCGCAGCTGCAGGTACATGCGTCTGAAGGCCTGCTTCAGGCCGGAATCACAGAAATTAAGGTGGATCCACTTAGTGACAGACAGACAAAGTATTACGTCGAACTGCGGCCGCTCAATCTCGAGCAGGACGTCGTCCTCTAGGACGTAGTTCCCGTGCACAAATTGTATGTGGGGTATCGCTTGCCCCGGAGTTGCCTGACGCTTCATGTGACTAACAGTGTTTTGCGCATCCTTCACCAGGCCACGATCTATGTCCAGGCCGACGAGGCTTTTGACCTCGAATTTCCTGGCAATCTCTATAGACATGTGCCCAGAGTTGCAGCCGATGTCCAGCAGCTGCTTGCCCCGAAACAAATCCGGCTGCGTACCAAGCACGTCCAGGCGTATGTCGTGAAAGTCCTTGTCCAGGATGCGCTTGCCGTAGTAGTGTTTGTAGTTGCCGTACGTGAAGTTAACATCCTTGTTGTGCTTGGTCTTTCCGTTCAGTTGGAGGCGTTTTTTGGGGCTATGCGCGGGCGGACGGCTTGTGGTCTCCACATTTGGTTCCTCATTTTTCAGTCTTTTGGTTTCCCCTTGCTTTTCATCTCTGTTTACATATTTTCTTTTTTCCGCACATTTTTCGGGTTCTTTGCCGGTTAATGGCGTATTGTTGTTCTCCAAATCCATTGTGAAGTCCAAAGTATGAGAATTCATGGACATGTCGAACTTACATAGAATATCATAAAAAAACTAAATTGTTGAACGTATCTCGCGGTAATTTGTAACTTAGAGTGACCGTTTTAAATTACCAAACATATGATAAATATACCGAAAGAAATACCACGGGAAATTACTCTTGCCTTAAATAGCTTTTTTATCCATTATTCATCTATATTTTGTTGTTTATTTAATGCAAAATTGTCATTATGTAAATATTGTAACTTGATTCTTTGCCGGCACTTCCATGCCCAAGTATTATATTGTAATGTAAAATAGTATATTGTGGATGTAAAATACACATGTTTATATGATAGTTTACGCCTGTAGAAAAAAGGAATGCCTGTAAATATGCTACAAGTATAGAAAATAACACTTCAACTATAACTATAAATTTAATTGATCAGAGGATCATTAATTTAATAATCCTGCAGATTCTCAATAAACCTATAATTTTCCTGGCTGATGTTTGACATTAATTATAAATTAAATTATAATTTAATTAAATTTCTTGTATAATGAATTTGAAGAATACGCCTTAAAAAAGTAGGCTGCAGCTGTAGAAAATAATGAAACTATAATGAAAATATACGATTTATACGATTCTTGATAACATTTGTGTTTCTTTCCAAATTCTGAAATGTGTAGTTCCCAACCGAAAGGTTGTCTATTCGATGCCAAAAATTGTTTTTCACAATTGATTTTGCTCCGATTTCTGCACAGCCATTGCTATTTCGGTTGCTGGCAAATGCTTTTGCGCCATTTACATAACAAAGCGCGCGTAATGAAAGCATAATATATGTTTTTGCAAATTGAAATCCTCCTCTTTTGTTAGCCGCATCCGCTTAAAGTGTCGGCTGCAGCCACGCAGGATACAGATTCCTGACCATTTGCGCGTGCCGCCTGATGACCCTTCTCGGTGAAGGGAATGGGAATGGGGAAGTACGAACAATGCGATGATAGTTTCGGCTAGGTGAGGACCAGTGGTCAGTTGAAGTGCGGCCAAGGGTTGAACGGGAAGCGCCGGCTCGTGGCAACTTTCGGACTCGATCTTAGCCACCCTCCCTTTCGAGAACTATTATAGTTCCTTACTACTAATGCTTTACTATTCAGGAGATCCTTGAATAATGCATGCGCCCTGCATTGCCTGCGCAGTTATGAATTTCAAAATCAGTTTTAATTTTCCCAAAGGCTCTCAAGATAATCCAAAACCAAAAGGCCCATTAAGCGGCAAGAGATAAATTGTATCAAAACAAATTGTAAAATTTCTCCCAAAACAGGATGGCATAGGCCAAGACATTCCCAGGGAAAACTTTCTCGAATCAAAGGATATAAAATTAAAATAAAATTTCCGCTCGGGGAAAGGGTTGGTCTGGTTTAAGAACCAGTTTTAGCTACTTTTCCCAACAAAAGGATGCAGCGTCTATTAAAACTTCAAATGACTTGTTGTTTTTCCCCTCAGCGTCCAGGTCCGTTGATGATGGATGGACAGCCCAGCATCACGGCATAGGAAATGGGCCAGGGCATACGAAATCCAAAACCAGTTTGCCCGAGTTTGTGCATCGAAAGCTGCACAGCGTCCAACTCTTAATCTGCTGCACATGCGCGGCTCCCTGGGTGAAATTAGAAGGGATTTGTTTGGTCAAATCCTCGGGTTGGCACCGAGCTCTAATAATTTGAATACCCACATGAGGGCTGCGCGGCTAACAAGCCCGGCGGTCCACGGCCAGCTCATGGTCCTCGGTCCGGCAGAGCCCTGTAATTCGATTCGTCTGGGGGTAGCAAAGGGTTGCCCTGCCGCCGCTTTTGTAACTTTATAATTTCGGGTCAGCGTGCTGGTCCACTCCCAATTCCCGCTCACCTACCTCCTCCTCCTGTAGCATCAAATTATTTTGGAAGATCCTTCCATTGTTGCGCTCGCAAAACGGTCATTTGCATATTCACTGGCTGAGTGGAAAGTCTGTTCGAATTCGGTCCATTTCCCCTCTTTGTGTAATGAAAATTTGATGGGTAAAGTGTCTAATTTTGCGGCAGAGATTTGCTTGTTGAGATAGAAATCGTTTTTGGGCGGATTTTAATCTTTGTAGCACCAAAAGGAAACGCGCGTTCAAGCATGGAACTTGGTCGCATTGACTAGGTTTTTAATTTAAAAAAAATAAGATGGAATATTAGTCTTAAGATTGCAATGCAGCGAAGGAGACTTTTGCGACCATATTAAGTATTTACCCTCTTAGTTGATATCAACAGCCTAGTCGATATAGCCATGTCCATCTCTCGATCCGTCCTAAGACTTAGACCTTAGGCTTTCCAAAGCGAGTTTTCTTTCTTGTTCATTGTTTTATGCTTTTTATGTCCACCTCAGTACTTAATTTTGGTACAACAAACTTTTGTGAAAATTGATTGGAATTTGATTAGGAAAAAACTAGATTTTTATGTTAATTTATATTTAATATCTGAAGGGAGGTTTGACTTTCTTCAGAAATATTCTAAGAAAGAGTTCTTAATGTCTAAGTGTAAGTAAAATTAAAAATACAATAAATTCTGGGCTGTCTGCTGTATTTCAGTTTCTCCCTTCAATTTATCTTGGAATAGTTTGCAAGTGAACGTTACTTTATTCCTTCTTCTAATATTTCAAAATATGATCTTTGGTGTTTTATGGGCTCATCTTTGCGAACTATGTTATCCGAAAAGGGCAAAAGGTGCACCCCTTTGGCCTGACCCTCCAAAATCCAACAAAGAGCGAGCCTTGGATGGGTCACCTCTGAGCAGCCTTCCTCATTAATCTGCATGACTATTGGCATTCGATGGCTATAAATTCGACTTAATGCGTCAATGACCCCTAAAACCAGGCCCTAGTCGGAGCGGATGCCTCCGCTCAGATCGGAGTCTTCACGGGTGATTGCAGTTACCAGTTCAAGCTGGCATAACAGAGGCCCAGGCCAAACCAAGGCGATCTCTGAACTCACCCCGTGGTTGGGTCAATGAAAAATCGGTTCAGTTTAAGGAAAAAATCATTAGATTCGTCACAAAAAGGAGCGCACGTAAAGGGGAAGAAAGTGGGAAATGGAAAGAAAAGCGGCCTGCAAGGGTTGGAGACGATCCGTCTTTGTTTGCATTTCACCTCTGCGAGTAATTTACTGTGAACCCGGCGAGGATCGGGTCAGGATAAAGATGAGAGTGAGGCCGATTACTATCTTCGCACTGGGGTGGCTGCTGCAGCATCGCCAGCAGTGACATCATAAGACGTGACACGTTTGGGCCCGGCCCAAGGACCTCTGGCTGGATCCTGCACCCTTTGATACCTGGTGGTGCCAGTGGTGCCTCGGTTATTCGATCGCTCGTAAATTCCTTTTTCGCCGGGTCGGCTTCTTTTCCTAATCTCAATCGCAATCGCAATCCTTCGCCGATTTTTGCACTGTGGGAATTTTTTGCGGAAGGAAGCGCGATCATGATCGATGGCTGTATAGGGTTTCAGTGGGGTTAAAGGGGCGTCGATCGATTCAATTGGAAAGAGAAACTTTTAATGGCAGAAAACGAAACGAGAAATCTAAAACTGCTGTTTTTTACTACCGCAGAAAACTGCCCTTCAATCGCCTCATTAAAAGAATTTGCGGTGTTGTATGTATTTGCTTGAAATATCTCTACAAAAGACTTTAAAAAGCCTAACTAAGTAAAAGAATTTTGCATGAAAAGAATTTTGCATCTAAAATTTAAAATAATGTTCTTGCATTAAGATGTAGGGAATGTTAAGAAACAAGTGCTTTCTTGAAAGCTATTTATAATGGCATTATGAAACCCAGTACTTACGGATTCTTCACTTAATAAATATAAAAAAAAGTACTTACTACTCGTATTTAAACCTATTTTAATTTTTAGGCTTAAGTAATGAGTAATTGCAACAACAGAACAATACTTATTGTGGTCAAAAACCGCTTTATAATGCCCACATTATAGGACTCAACATTTTCCCTCGCTTAACCGCTTAATTATAGCTTAAGCTGTTGCTTTCCGCATTTTCACACAATTTTCCGGTCGTTTTTTCGGGGAAAACCCGTTTCTCCAAATCGCTTCAGGTCCCGCCCTTGACCACAGACCACTTTGATGGATTTTTATTGTGTGTTTTTGTAGAAAGTCTGGTGACGCGTGTCCGACAAAAGTTAACCCCTCGACGGACACAGCGACCGCTTGACCGACGCAGGACGGGATTTCCCTTTGTTTTGGTCGGTGCTGTCAGTCCATCCTTTTTGGAAAGCACGTGCGTGTGATTAGGAAGTCGCCTTGGGTTGGTCAGCAAGTAGACTTCGTATCGGAGATCTTGTACATAACGAATGTATACTCGTATATAGAATCGGAAAATATGGCACATGGACGCACAGCAGTAGGGCATCTCCTGCTGGACGCAGAGCAACCCTTTATTCGCATTATTTTGTTGGAAATTGTGTGATTTGAAAACGTTATAAACGCTACATTTTGGCAAAAGGCTGTCATTGTCACGGAAATCGTGGAAAGGGGTAGCTTGGGCACACAGGATAAAGGATAAAGGATGCTGTGTGCGTCGCCTGACAGCGAGTTCAATTGTTGAGGACATGGAACAGAAAAACGCCGAGCGTTTGGATGTTTGCTAAATACAGAAATTCGCTGACCTTCCCGCAGAATTTTAAAAAACGAGAGAGTAGAAAAAGGGGGAGGGCCGAGAATTTTGAAAGTTTGAGAGAGCAAAGAGATGGTTTTCGGTTCTCTTAAATTGCAAAAGTAATTGCAAAAAAGTAATAAAATCCTGCTGAAACTGAAATCCTCCTGGCAAAAGTTGGGCATTTTCAAGGACATCAAGGCATCGTTTTTCTGCTTTTACTTCCACTTTAAAAGATCAATCACAATGGGATCTATTGTTATCAAAGGTATCAGTGCCTTCATCGAACAAATGATGATCTTCATTCAAAGTCAAGGAAATCGCTGGATATTTCTATAAACTATTGATGTATACGGATTTCTACCACGTGCAGGGCTTACCAAAAACCTAAGTAGCTCCTTACTGTTGAAAACTAGTACAGTTTTCCACGTAAATACCACGTATACCTAAAAATACCTCCCAAACTGCAATTGCAATAATATTGATATCTAAAGCATCGTTTTATTTTGACAACTAATGAAATATACTAATATATATACTTATAACTTATATACTTATAACTTAATATGGCGGTATTAGCAAAATATATAGCAATATTAGCAAAATATTATGGTTTCCTGGCATTCCCATGCCTTCTATGCTATTTGTTTCCCATTTTCCGATCCTCAACTTTTCATTTCTCACACTGATTGCAATCTGGTTCGCTCAAAAAATGGAAATAAAAACTTATGCATAATAATTATATTCAGCGAACGAAAAGTAATAAACAGCAAATGCCATTGCATAAATTTCCCGAAATTCATTTCGCCAGCGAATTTTCGCACATCAATGCCGTCAAATGTAACCAAAATGATGCATATCTGAGTTTTTCGACAGATTTGCATAATTTTGGCATTTTCAATTAAGAGGGTGCCCCGAAAATGCGGCGGGGAGCTGGTACACAACATTTTTGACTTGTGCCAATGTTATGCAAATTTCCCGGATGCACCACCGAAGCCAACGGGTTACAGGGATTGCCCAGGACAAGCCCTTGATTTCATTTTGATGTTTTGTTGTTTAGCTTAACCGTGCTAAATGTTAATTCTCCTCAAGTGCCGATGGTTCCGTCTTCAGGCGGGAACTCCTTCGGCCGGAGGAGAGGTCTTGTGTTTTGGTAACTCAATTGTATCTTATTAAATATTCATAAGAGCTGTGTTTACGGACCACAAACACAAGATGCGCAAAGTCGATTGAAAATGTGCAAATATGCCTTTGGTTTGGTAATGATGCCAGGCTGCGTTCGATAAGCTGCATATGTACTTTAGAATGTTTATTAACAAAATGTAATAATAATAATATATAATATACGTATGTATATATCTTAGCTACCTATAGGAGCAAATAAAATACATAAGGGTACTGACTTCGTTAAATATCCTTAGGTATGATATTAATACATAACTTTTGATTGCTTTTTGAGTTAAGACGTTAATTTGATTTATATATTTATCTACTTATGGACGGACTTGTTTTATAAAGATCGTGGGAATTATCTATGGCAATCCATGTTATTTACAGTTTTCAAATGTAATATTATTGCAATTTTCTGAATATTTCCTTAATTATATTACAAGAGTTAAAAGATTCATTAATATTATACAGATTACATAGTGAGTTAAACCAATTTTTGGGATTTTTAGTGACTACTATTTCAATATTTATAAAGTAAGTTATTTAAAAAGAAATAATTGTTCATGTAATTGTTAATAATATTTAATTAATAAATGGTATAGATGGTACACATTCCAAAAGTTAAAAGATTCATTAATATTATACAGATTACATAGTGTGTTAAACCAATTTTTGGGCTTTTTAGTGACTACTCTTTCAATATTTATAAAGTAATTTATAAAAAAAAATTGTTCAAATAATTTAATAATATTTGTATTTAAACATATGATAATTAATAAAATATATATAATATATTATATATGTACTTATAAGTTCAAGTTAATTTCTCAAACTGTAGGTGAATTTTGGAAGAAGATCGTTTCGCAGAATGCAGATTTCTCATAAGTAGGGAAACGCTTTCCTCAACTGTGTAAGAGTACTTCCTAAATTCAGGACCTCGTCGGACTTCTCCAGAGAAAATGCTTAAAATAATAAAAGGAAAAATATACAAACGCAGGCGAGGCGTCCTGTAAGCAACAATTAATATCCGCAAAGGTGAGCTCCGGATTTTCCCAAGGCTCGGATCTGGGGCATCTATGAATGCAAAATTGAATTTTCGCGGATGCCTCAACCCTTTCCCTCTCAATCAATTCATTAATTTCCCATGCTCCGTGTTTATGCAATTTGCAGTATCGAATGTCACGGAAATGCAACAATAAAGGATTGTGCAACGAATTTGCGAGCAGCCCATCCGCAAGAAGGACGGACTCAGATGCAGGATGCAGGTTTCCCTTTTTCGCAGGAGTCTTGAGTGCGAGAGTCCTTTTGCGCAGACAGGCGGAAAACCGTAAAGCATTTTCGTTTTTTCACGTTTTGCATTAGGGAAAGGCAACCCTTTTGGCAAGGAGATCCGCGAGGCAACTTTCACATAAATCTGTAGCAGCTGACGTCATTAGGCTGGCATTTGTCATTCGACTTCCGCCCGAAGGATTGCCGTAGAAAGTATCCTTTTTGGGCGATTTTTCTTGGCTGGAAATTCGAAACTTTCGTCTTGGGCCAGGCAACCCCTTTCCGCGATGATCGATGGATTCCGATTAAGGAAAACATCCATCAATCAGTGCGGGGAATTACAGGATCGCGTTGCAGGCACATTTTCGTTGAAATGTTGCCTAAAATAGCTGACAATTTGACTAGGACCATCCCTTGTCCTCAGCCAAATGACCAGCGCAACTTGACCCCTGGCCAGCCAACTGTCAACAGATCCGCCATACATAATCCTATTAATTGCTTTATTATCAGGACTTGGACCACGGCCAGCCCAAACAGCTCAATACTTTTGGTGCCAAAATGTGAGAAATTTCCCAGGCCAGGGCAATAAAAAAGGAGTTTGGAAGATCTTGGCAAAACCAACCCCCCAGTTGCCAGAAAATAGCGCCAGCTGATCGACGCATCATCAATATCATTTAACCTAATGGACCCTGACCCTGCCGATCCAGCTAAGCTGTGGCAAAAGTGTCTTCATGCCTGGCTGGACTGCATTCTTTTTTTTACCTCAGCCTTTTCCTCTCTTCCTATGTTCCTTTAATTTTTCCTTGCAAAAAATTGGCAAAGTCAGTAGAATGGGATCGGGGTGGGTTTTCCCCTGGGTGAGCAATTCTTCCTCTTGACTGTCCAAACAAATATTAATCAAAAGTGGGACAAGGCTATTTACTTAGGCTTCCTCGATCTTAAATAGTACTTAAGCTTAACCATTTTCCCATATTCCTTATGACACTTTCTTAGTATCTGGGGAGTGGTACACGTCCCAGGTTTCTGGGAGGAGTGAGCGGCTCAATTGTCCTGTAACGTGGCTCTCGGTTCGTGCCCCTTCAACACCTTATTTGACACGCAATTTGCATAAAATTTGCAAGTCATTAGCGCACAGTTGATATCCGGAAATCGGACAGGCGGCGGGTGCAACTCTGAGTGCAACTTAATGAGTTGTGTTGACATGCGGAGGTCAGACAGCTAGTCAGCATATTATGGAGGTGAGCTGGGCAAATTATGGCTGTAAATTATTACAGAACATCTTATTACAGTTATTACAGTTACATCTGTAACTGTAAAATCGCAAAACTCCAGCAGATATGCTAATTTTAAAATAATCTGCTCAACGCTCCTTGTTTAACTACTTCTATAAGATCAAGTTCTAATTCTTTGTGTTAGCTACACTAAGTTACTTTAATATGTCTACAGTCCTAGTTTACAATAAGGTTTAAAGTCCCAGTTGAACTAAAGTACGTTACTATTAGCCAACTGTTTATAAGTTCATATTTCCCGTCAAATAATCCTGCCACTGATGTTACATGGAAATGTTTCGGAGCTCTTGCATACGATTTTTTCTATAAGATCAAGTTTCAAATACACTAAATGTCTATAGGGTTGCTTAAAAGCGGTCCAGTTTAAAGTCCTTGGGGTTCAGTTAAACTAAACTATTAGCCAACTGTTAACAATTTTATATTTCCCGTCTAATAATCCTCCCGCTGATGTTACATGGAAATATTTTCTTCGGAGCATTTGCATAAGATTTTTCTATAAGATCAAGTTTTAATTATTTTTGGAAATCTTTTCTTCGGAGCTTTGCATATACTTATCAAATAATTACTTGTATAGACCTGAACTAGTTTTTACGAACTAAATGGGAGTTATTATTATTATATAGATCAGTCATTCAACGTATTTTTGAAGGAAATAAATCCGCTGTTACATTTAATTGGAATTTCTATGCTTTTCCTAACCGCTGCGATTTTCCTGCTGCTCAGGGACCGCCCAGTTGTTGACAATGGAAACCCAATCAAGCTGCTAACGTGCTTTGATCATGATATCCTTATGCCGAGCCCGATCTCGAGCCTGATCCTGCTCCTGATCCTGTTTCCTGAAACTGTGTTGGCGTTGTTCGCCTCATTGCGCAACTGCCAAAACCGAAGTTCGAACAAAACGCGCAACAGCGTCGGAGTGTTTTCCACAAAACACGACCAGAAATGGGACGGAAAATGCAAAAAAAAAAAAACAGTGAAAAAAGGATACGAGGAAAGCAATCGAGTATCGGGCATCCACCCTCAATCCGATGGCGCTGGTGATGATGATGATGATGCTGAACATGCTGAACACAGCGCACATAACAAGATGTTCCCTCCACAGCATTTGTCTAAGCATGCTGCGTAATCCTTTTTGTAAGGACACGTCGCATTGTGTGTGTGCCTTGTGCCTTGTGCTGTGTGCTGTGTGTATGAAAGGATTGTGGGACAAATAGCAGCGTATCTCCGGCCGGTGCGCAGTTTGCAGGCATCCAAGCCCGTGAAGATGAAGGGATTCCCTGGAGGCAGCTGAGACGATCGAGGATGCCCAAAGGATAACAATCCGAAGGGGGCGCTGCTGCTGCCCTGTTTGTTGTGACGATGTAATAAGATTATAATTCCATATTTCTCCATTCGGTTTTCCTTTTCCTTTTCCGACTCTCCATTTCTCTGCTTCCAGAGTTCTTCGCGCTCTGGAGTTCAGGGAACTTTGGCAGCTGACCCCGGGGCTTGGTTTCGCAGTGAAAGAACCTTCCTCGGGGGTTGCAAAAAATCGGAAAATGAAACTTTATAGAAAGTCCTTGAAAATCGAACCCTTTTCCTTGCAATTAGAGAAATTGCGAAATTTCCTACCTAAGTTTCGTACGTTTAGGCAGCATTTCGGCAGGAAAAAGGGTAAATATTTGCAGGATACTTCGTAAAGTATCTTATAACGTCGCCCGGTTTCATTAATTTTAATATTGTCATTAGTTTTCTGGCCTAACCCTCCGAAAAAGGAAACTTTTTATCCTCAAAATGCCGAAAAACGCGTGAGAATTCTGTGCGATCTGTAACTTGAGTCATCGCTAATGATTTTCCGACAATCTTGGAGACAACTCAAGGAGTCTCATAACAATCATCAATCAGTTCGGACAGCTGCTGAAAGGGCAAATATTTTTGATAAATTATCGCCCAAGTTTCTCCTTTATTTCCCAATAAAAGCGTGAAAATCTTGAGCCGTAGTTTTCGATTACTTTTCGCCTGCGAAAATTGACAAAAGTTCATTAAATCAATCGCAGAATTCAGCTGCCGGCAAAAAATAACGACTATTTGCCTGCAACCCTCCGAGGGTTAATACCATTAATAAATTATGCAAATTTCTACCATGTGGAGCGACCTGATGCCTAAAACGCATTTAACTAATATTTGCATAATTTTGGCACAGGCGACTTTTCCACTGAGGCAGGAAACTCCCAACCAGAAACCCAGTCCCAGTACACCGCGTATGCTAATGGACCTGCACTTTTCACCAAGAGGAGGGTCTACTTCACAGATTCGGGTCTGCGCACGCGCGCAATTTGGAAACTTATGCAAATCAGTTCGAGGAGCAGAGTGCCTCGACATCGATTGATTTTGAATTTCCGTTTCTGTTCGGAAATGGGCAGAGTACGAGGACAGGCGGCAGGATCAGGCCAGGACATGGTTTGTCACTGGTTGGCGAATTGGGATTGAAGTGGATTTACCAATTGTTGCCATAATTGAGTGACATGGATAACGCAGTAAGAGCAAGCCGAGTTCGGGGCTATTGATTACAGAAAAGGTTCCATGCCACATTGTAAAATGGCAACGGAGAACGGAAATCTGCATGAAAATGCGAACAAAAGTCCATACATTCACAGTCTTCCTTCGCTTTTATGCTTTCGCATTTGGATCTACAATTTACATATGACAATTTCATATTCAGTTACAAATGTTCCGATATGGAGAACTTTTGTTAGTCGCCTTTGTTAAATGTTGTTGCTGGCTGGCTCAGTTGATTAACTCCCATCACAGGACGAGTTCAGAGTTCAGATCCTGCGACTGCCACTACGATTCCATGAAGCGGCAAAAATGGTAACTTTGGCATTAGCATCACACTGGCGAATCAATTAGCCAACTGAAGGGCATGTCACAGACTGAAGAGTGGGACTTTAATTGCAGTGGAAGTCCGTGTGCAGGAGAAGTTACTGTACGGAGGAACAAGTTATCTGTGATGTCATCAACGTGAGAAAATCCTCGAGAGCAAGACATCTCCCATCTATCTCTCTAATTACGCCAATTGCCCGTGGCCCTTCGATTTCTTTGTCCTTTTTCCCAATTTTTACAATTTTCACAATTTATGCTAAAAAGTAAACAGAAAACCTTTGAATATTCAATTCGAAAGGCTCTTCAGTGGGCAAACACACCCTATTTACCTATTTCTTTTTCTTTTCTTCTGGGATAAGGCATATTTCACGTCTTTTCTTCCTTTTTCAGAGTCTCTGTTTTGGGATGCGTTTAGCCACAGATTTATTGCCTAAGATATTTCAGTATCTCAACGTCTACCCGATGTCTCTTACCTTCGGATTTCGAATGCATATTTAGATACTTTATGCTTGTGACAGATTTCTGACCCTTGGCCAATGCACGCTGATGGTTTCATGCTAGAAATATTGCAGATACCTGAGTGGAGATGAATATTTTTTTCTGTCCATTCAATCCAAGTGGACACGTGCGGATTTGCGTGAACAATGGCGACACGAGTGAGAAGTCAGAGATTATCTCTGGAAGGACAGTGACCAATGGGAAGCACGTGTCCTCAAAGGATAATGGGCTTCTTATTGAGTGGTCAAACAGGTTTCTCGGTAGGGTCATCGGTGGTCATCTTGACTGGTCATCACATGATGGTGAACGCGTGGCCAGAAATCGAGGACTAATTGCGACGGGCAGTGGTCATGCCCTCCATTTTTCCACATTACCTCATTCGGTCTACTTCCCCACCACCGCTAATTTATAACGGTTATTCGGGAATCCTTTCAAGGATCCTAAGAAACTTGAGAAAATATTTCTCATCTCATCTTGTCCTTCGGGTCAGGACCTAATACAATGAAGCCGAAAGCTGCAATTTTATTCGCTTTGCGCATCCTTTCGGTAGCGGTCCGGAAAACACAAAAGGGTTGAAGGGTCGTTCGCTGGAAGGACCGCCTCGCCCGAAAACCGGACCGGACTCGCGACCACGAATCAAAAGTGAAAATCACAAGGAAACCGGTTTGGACATTGGCATTAGTTTTCGGAAAGGCCGCGAAGAAAATTCGACAGCATAGCAAAAAAAAAGGTCGAAAGGATTGAACCCTTGCAGGATATACGAGCCATATGGCGGTCTACAGCCGGATCTGGTCAGCCCAAAGGCAGTGAAGCGATGCTGCTGCTGCTGGATATTGGGTATCTCGTCCTGATTCTGATCCCGTTCGCGATGCTGCGAGTACTCGGTATCCTTGGGGTGGCGAACGGACGGACAGGCGGTTCAAAGGGTTCCCTTGCGGTCATGCATTCAAATTATCTCTCTACCTTGTTCTCAGCGTGTCCTGCGGAGGTCCTGTCCCGTTCGGGAAGCTCTGCGGACGGAGGTCAGCCATTTTGTTGAACCCGTGTTCCCCAATTAACGGACATTTCTCAAGGAATTCACGACGAACTTTTCATGGGAACTGAGCAGTGACAATAGATCAAGGTCTTAGTTGGGAAACGAAAAACGTAGGGCCATCAGATTCCACGTTTTTATATGCAAGATCCTTTATATGTAAGATCCTTTGTGTTTGTTAAGGAAAGATACATTTTAAGTTTGATCTCGAAGTACAGAAATATATTCTATTTCTAATACAATTTTATTACTAAGTTAATACTGCAAAGTAAAAGAAAACTTGAAAGCAACAGCAAATGAAATAATATTCCTTTAAGTTCCAATGAGTGATTAAACCAAATTTTGTATTGATTTCTTGCCTATTTTTTTAATAATAGCATTTATTATAATAAATAAATTGTGTGTGGGGATCCCTTAAATTGATAGGTCAGTTACTAAGGAGGACGCGTGCCAAACTGACCCCTGGAATGACCGTTTGACGACCACTTAATCGTTAACCCCTTCGGTACGTCCAGAAACCCGTTCTTGACCAGTTCTAACTGCTGGGATTACTCGGACGCGTGTCCATCGTGGGGTTGGTCAGTCCGAGATGCCCGGCGGGACTGCCTTAACACTTATCACATTTGCATTGTCTTCTGGGACTGCGATCGTCTTAGTCCATCCACTGCAACCCTAAGTGGCCAGGATGAATCCTCAAATAGAGTCGACAAAACGCTCGCAAATTAAGATCCTATTAGCATTGACTGTGGTCATTGATAGCCGAGATTTATGCAAAAGGGACAGCAGCCAGGGATTCTTTTCTTGGGGTCACAGGTCAGCAGTATTGCACAAACAAAGAGCGAGAATTGGCAATGAATATATTGAAATATCATCGATCTGGGGAATAGAATTTCATTGCCTTCGGGGGTAGAAGATGAGATACTCCGATGGTTTAGGCAATAAATCTGTGGCTAAACGCATCCCAAAACAAAGGATCTCAAAAAGGAAGAAACTACAGAAAATATTCCATATCCCTGGAAAATAGGGAAAATAGGTAAATAGGGTGTGCCTTCTGTTTACTTTTTAGCATAAATCGGGAAAATTGGGAAAAGGACAAAGAAATCGAAGTGCCACGGGCAATTGGCGTAATTAGAGAGATAGATGGGAGATGCCTCTCAGTTCAAAGTGTTCCCGGGATTTTCTCACGTTGATGACATCACAGATAACTTGTTCCTCCGTACAGTAACTTCTCCTGTAGACGGACTTCCACTGCAATTAAAGTCCCACTCTTCAGTCTGTGACATGCCCTTCAGTTGGCTAATTGATTCGCCAGTGTAATGCTAATGCCAAAGTTACCATTTTTGCCGCTTCATGGAATCGTAGTGGCAGTCGCAGGATCTGAACTCTGAACTCGTCCTGTGATTGGAGTTAATCAACTGAGCCAGCCAGCAACAACATTTAACAAAGGCGACTAACAAAAGTTCTCTATGTCGGAACATTTGTAACTGAATATGAGATTGTCATATGTAAATTCTAGATCCAAATGCGAAAGCATAAAAGCGAAGGAAGACTGTGAATGAACCAAATGTATGGACTTTTGTTCGCATTTTCATGCAGATTTCCGTTCTCCGTTGCCATTTTACAATGTGGCATGGAACCTTTTCTGTAATCAATAGCCCCGAACTCGGCTTGCTCTTGCTGCGTTATCCATGTCACTCAATTATGGCAACAATTGGTAAATCCACTTCCATCCCAATTCGCCAACCAAGGGACAAACCATGTCCTGGCCTGATCCTGCCGCCCGATCCCTGCGCTTCTCCCAACTTGCCCGTTGCCGAGTAAAATGCTAATTCAAAATCAATCGAACTGCGCCTCTCGTCCTACGCCAATCGATTCCTCGATGCTCGGGGATTCCCTTGCTGATTTGCATAAATTTCCAGACTGCGCGCGTGCGCAGTCGATCCGCGCACCCGAATCTGTAATGCGAGCAATCCCTCCTCCCCGAGGAAGTGCAGGTCCATTTGCATAACACTGGCTGGAGGAGCTGGTGATCCGGATGTCGAACTTCCTACCCGATCGCACGCTCCGCCTGAGGCTGATGTGCCAAAATTATGCAAATATTATACAGCAATAATTTATGCAAATTACGATCCGCAAAGTATTCGTGCTCCTGCGCAGCGGATGTTACATGTAGATGTCGCCGGCATGGAATGGAATTGTTTTTTAGGGGTTTGCTCAGGTTCAGAATTTCTGCAAACGGTTTTATATGCTAATTTTTTTGCCATGGGTCTATGAAAAATTTGGCATCTTTAATTGTGTTTTTTTGCACGATTGTAATGCAGATTTTTTGCTCGATTGTAATTTTAATTTGAAAATTTGGGTTTTTATTTTTTGCATTTGAATGGATTTCATTCGATTATTTCGAAAAGGACAGCCAGCTGCTCCAGTTTGATATCCTTTTTGCAACGCGCCAATTCCTTGAAATCATTTCGATTCTCGGTTTTGCCAAAACTCGCGCAGACAATTTGCATAGAGATGTGCTGGAAAAGGGCACAAAGATGCGGTTCTATACTTTATACGGCCTAAGATTTGATTATATTTATGGAAATAGGCGAACGGTTTGCAGATGCTCATACTTAGTGTGAGAAAGTATTTGGGAAAATCGCAATTGCAATTCATGCACAGCATTCGTTTATGGAATTGGTATTGTATAATCCTTGGGACTACGTACTTGAGATTATATTTTTCATGATAAAATAAAAAATACATATGGATAAAAAGGAAAGAATTTTTAATTATAATGGTAATGAAACTAAGAACTATTCATAAGTTTTAAGTTTACAAATGTTTTTACCAGATTTCTGCGAGTAACTCCCGTGTTCTTCATAACATTTTCGAAATTCGCCTGAGAACTTTGAAAGAAGTGGAAAAATTCCTCCGCTGATCTGTGCTCTTCTATCTGCCGCTGTCCCTTTCTGTCGCACGCTGGCCAAGCGGGATTCCTGCACATATACCCGCTCCGCTTTCGCATTCGATGGCATTTTTTAGCAAAAAACCTCTCTTTTCCAGATATATTTACATGAACGCCGGCGTTTTATTGGTCGAGAAAAGCGACCGAAAAACGGAAACCAGCTGAAAACAAGCTGAGTTTTCCCCGAGCATTTTCCGGCGAAGGTTCGTTAAAAAACTAGGGGATGAAGGTCGAACCACCACCAACGGGTTTCTCATTATGTTCGTTTTTTAAGAGAGCGACGGCGAAAGATCGGTTTTTTAAGAGAGGCGAGAGGGTTGCACTTGGGTTGGATTTGCGCAATTTTTGCTATATTAGCCGGAGGCCGCGGAAGAGTTTAAGCAGTTTGAGCCTCGCAGCCGAACTTTGAGGATCGCAGAGACGCCGTGCAAGAAAGTCGTGCAAGATCGAGGACGAGAAATCCCAAAGCCGAGATTCGAGATACGTGCTGTGATCTGTGTTGAATATATCAAAATTGAAGAAATCTTAAAGAATTTTTAAAAAGTCCAGTGCTGTGCTGAATATATACGCGAACGTGCGCCGCAGAAATGTCCAACCAAATGGAGTTTATTATGCAGCTCTACATGATGAACTTGATGAAGCAGCAGCAGCAAATGCAGCTGCAGCTTCCGCAGCAGCAGCAGCAGCAGCAGCAGCAGCTAGCTGGATACACCTACACCCAGAACGAGGATATCACCAGCAGCACATGCCTGCAGCAGCAGCAGCAGCAGCATCAACAGCCAGATCTCCGCCAGACTAGAACGCACAAGCGCATTAGCTCGCAAAACACCAACTGTAGTAGTAGCCGTAGTTGTAGTCCCAATAGTAATTTGATTGCTTTTCAACCACAACAATACCCAGGCGCTACAGCGGCAACACCTCCCACTCCTAACAGCAACCCCAGCAACCTGGTCAATCAGATGCTGCTCCAGAGCCTGCCGCCGCTGACGCAGCTGATGTTGCAGCAGCAGCAGCAGCAGCTGCAGCTGCAGCAGCACCAGCAACATTTGCTGACCACCTCCAACCTCCTACTAACACCCACCCACACCCCCAGTTCGCTGGGCAAGCAGGAGCCACTGCAGCATCAGTTGCTGCTGGGCCAGCTTGCCGGCTCCGAACAGCTAGCCACAAATAACTTTCTCCAATCCTCTACAGTGACCTCCACGCCCATCGAGAGAGAGAAGGCAGCCACACCAGCCTTCTCCGCCGGAGCAGCTGCCGGTAACCTTTCGGCGGTCCAGGTCAAGTTTGAGCAGGAGTCCGCCGACGACGAGGACGATGACAAGCCGCTTTCCAGCCTCACCAGCTGCAGCTCCTCGGGCCACACCAACGCCAGCTCCGAGAAGCTGCTCCTGACGGGCGTCCACCCGCTGGAGTCCACCACCGACAGCCTAGACTCACCCAGCATGGTAAGTGATCATCCCTAGATTAAAGGATCTTCACAGTTCATTTCATCAGTATCCCCATTAATTAATTGTCTAATCATTGCACATTTACCATTAGAATTTAAATTATAAAAATGTACCTTTCAACTCAGCCACTATTTTCCGATTTGAAATCAGAAAGCTGTATATTTGTTTCTTATTTTGCTCTGTTTTTTATTTTTATTTTGGGTATATCCCACGCTCTGTTGCTGTAATTTGAGAAACCCGATTCGTGATTTTAGATATTTAAGTGTGAGAGCAGCCAGAAATCTCGCGGTTCCACAGAAAAGAAACAGCTGTGTCGGCAACGCGTGGGTTCCCTGGGTGGCTCGATCGCTGCCCAGCTGGGCACCAGGCAGTCTGAGCTGGGTCCCACAGATGCATCCGTACTGGTATTGACTCTAAAGTTCTTCCACCCTCTTCTTCCTACTGCAGTACACGCCCGTCAAGCAGCCGGCGGACTCATCGTACCACATCACACCCGTCGAGAGCGATCTGACCCCCAACACACCCCTCCAAGCGACCCAAGCCATCTCCCTGCTGACACCACCCTCCAGTGAGCAGAGCAAGAGCCTGGTGAGCCTCTCGGCGGCCAGCGGCCTGGATGCTCTGCTGCAGAACGAGGAGGTCCTGAAGAACCTGCGCAAGGTGTCCTCCTACCTGGAGTGCGAGAACAGCCTGTGTCGGCAGGAGAACCTGCGGGAGCACTTCCACTGCCACGAGGAGCCCTGCCAGGGCAAGATCCTGAGCAAGAAGGACGACATCATCCGGCACCTGAAGTGGCACAAGAAGCGCAAGGAGAGCCTCAAGCTGGGCTTCGCCCGCTTCTCCTCCTCGGACGACTGTGCCCCAGCCTACGGAGCGGGCTGCGCCTACAACTGGAAGCAGACCCATTACCACTGCGTCTACGAGCACTGCCCCAAGGTGTACGTGAGCACCAGCGACGTCCAGATGCACGCCAACTTCCACCGCAAGGACTCCGAGATCGTGAACGAGGGCTTCCGGCGCTTCCGGGCGCACGAGAACTGCCGCATCGAGGATTGCCCCTTCTTCGGCAAGAAAATCTCCCACTACCACTGTTGCCGCGAGGGATGCAATCATACCTTCAAGAACAAGGCCGATATGGGTAAGTCCACTTGAATAAATCCAATATAAAATAAATCATTAATCATATATTTGTTTCTCGTTTAGACAAGCACAAAACTTACCATCTGAAGGACCACCAGCTGAAGATGGACGGCTTCAAAAAGATCCTGAAGACCGAAGTTTGTCCATTCGACGCCTGCAAGTTCTCCACCGTCTGCAACCACATCCACTGCGTCCGCGAGGGATGCGACTACATCCTGCACTCCAGCAGCCAGATGATCAGCCACAAGAGAAAGCATGATCGCCTGGACGGAGAGCAGGCATATCAGCAGTTTAAGATCAAGCCGGACGTGGACGAGTCCTCGTTGGATGCCACGCCCCACCAGCAGCAGCAGCAGCAGTCCACTAGCCTCAGTCAATCCCAGGGTAGCAGCTCTGTGTGTGGCAGCAACAGCTCCACTCCACTCTCCTCCTTGTCCGCCGAGCACTTTCTGGCTCGGAAACGCGGCAGGCCACCCAAGAAAATCGTAAGTTTGGGTTTATATTTTCGGAAATTTTCTACGATGTTAAAGCTATATTTTCTCAACTGACTACAGCAACTGCCAGCCGATGCTCAGCAGTCGGAAGCCAAGCGCCCGAAGCTCGAAGATGACTCCTCCAATCCCGCCATGAACTTGCCCCAGTCCCAGCCAGCCACCGCCGTGCACCCGCTGACAAGTGGACTCTTTCCCGGCCTCCTGCCCACTGGCACCGCTCCAGGAGCGGATCCCACAGCCCCCAACTTTCAGCTCACCCACCTGATGGCCCTCTTCCAGCTGCAGAATCCCCTCTTCTACCAGAACCTCTACCCCGGCATGACCCAGAATCCCTCCATACTCGGGAACCTGGCAGCACTTAGCGCCGCATCAGCGGCGGCGGCGGCGGCAGCGGCGGCGAATGGATCCGGAGTCCAGCAACCGAAATCCGAGTTTAGCTTTAAGCCGGAGTTTAAGGAGTAGGAAGGATGCGTGTCCTTAGAGTAGTTTGTAGCTAGTTAGTTCGACCGACGGACGTGGGACATTGTACATATGCGCTTCAAGCAGGTTTAGCTGTGTTTAAGTGGGTTCAGGCAGGTTCAGGACAAGGCATCCTTCCCTCCACAAAAACCAACTCAACCACACTTTGAGAAGCTGCAAGTCTTCATGCAGAGTGTAGCTGAATTGGCTTTTGCCAAACATTTTCCCCTAGCTTAGAATCTCTCAGTGCCACATTAATTTTTAAAATTTTCAGCTATTTTGAATAAAAAAATCTTCTTGAATTTTAGTTTGACTAATCTGTGATGTTTTCATTAGAGTAGCTTTTTACTTGATAGGATGTAGGATATGCAGAACTTGGGAGACTTGGGTTGTCAATAACATAGCGTCTAAGCCTTACATTGTATGTGATACCCTAGTAAATAATGACTACTTCTTTTGCTTTATCATTTAAGAGGATCATATTATAATAAATAATTATAAACTTTGGACAAGCAGCATTGTTCTAAATAAACCAACCCTACTTTAAACAAATTATATGATGTTTGAGGCTTACTTGGGGTTTACTTGTATAGACAAAAATCCAAATACATGACGTCATTTATACCCACCCACATATAAACACTTAAAATTTGATTAAATAATTTGTGAATTTATTCTGTTTTCATATAATTGTTGATTTTACTCATATGCTAACACAAATCCGCTACACAAACTCAGGACGCCTGATAAAAACCGTCCAGCTAAGCAATATTTAAGTACTTTACACAAAACCAATTGTTATTTTCTTTGCTTGTATCTTTGTATTCTGTATAGTTCATAATCGTATATATATGTAAACAATCAATACAATCCAAGTACCATAATCGTAACGAAAGAGATTTAGGAAAGTTGTATCCTAGTCAAGAACAATGTACACGCAAGTATCATCGTTTTATAAATTAGGTTTTTGCCTTTAGTTTACATTGCAAAGTGAAACCCTGCGAGAAATGTACAAATATAGGTAAATTAAAAATAACATTAAGAACTAATGGTCTAGAACTAAAGAAACACGAAAATCAACAATAAATTTCTAAGTAAATTCGTTAAATGTTATGTCAAAAGTAGGGGGAACTTCAAAACAAACTACAGACTCATTAATGCCTTTTGATTTTCTTGTTTAGGGTGATGCCTTAGGTTATAAGCTTCGATTTTGATGCGCTAGCCAAATTTATAAAACCTTGAAAAAGCATTATCCAATTTATTTCTATAAGCAGCTATACTTGTCTAATTTGTGGGGCATCAGTTTATAACGATTGCGTAACTTCCGGAGCAATATCTATGGCAACATTTTGTGAGACATCGACACATCGACACATACACACAATTTGAAAACGAAGTTTAAGTGTGATCTTATAGGTTGGGTAAATCGCATCTAAGCCGCAACAGAAAAGGTTATAAGTAGCGTTGGGTTGAAAGCTGCCCGTTCTGCCGGCGGGCCCTAATCGCGGTAAAATCCGCGCAACAGTTTGCCGATGAATCAGAACCGCTAGCTGCGACCGGTGGTTGCAGTGGCCGCTGGTGGGGTCAGCTCCACGGGCACGGGCGCCACTCGCACCGTGGGCTCCGTGCTGGATTGGTGTGGCACTCCACCCAGCGGGATCGCCCGCATGTGGTGCACCGGGCGTATGGATTTGAGCTGCGTGGTGCCCTTGAAGCGCACGTTTACATCGCCCCCGGCCATGCTGAGCGGATGCATGGGCTGCGGCTCCTCGACATCTTCCCCAGGCATTGCAGCGGGCGTCATTTCCTCCATGTGCTGAGGAGAGGCTGCCGTGGTAATTGCCACTCCGTAACTTTGTCGCTGGGCCAGCGGAGAGAGGGCTGGGGGCGTTGTCCGATAGCCCATGCGGCTGAATATGCTGCCTCCGCTGCTGTTACTCGCCGTGCTGGGCGGGCTGAGGGGCGTGCCCACGCCGGAATCCACCTCCAAGGGACTTTTGATATTTGCTACGAACTTATCCACATGCTCCGGCAGCTTCAGCTCGTCCAGTTTCACCTGCATGACGGTCCGAGCGCTGGCATTGTCCAGCAGCCGGTTGGGCCGCGAAGGTGGAGTCGGGGACACCGACTCACCGACGTTAGAGTACTGCCCGTTGAGGCGATGCTGTTGATGTTGCTGCTGCTGACGCAACTGCTCAAAAAAAGGTGTCTTCTCCTTCTTCTGCTTTTGTGGCGAACCAAGTTCGTCTCTTTCGGTCAGCTCTTCGAGCACCTTGAGTGGAAACCCCAAGTGACTGTTGACGGAAACGGATTTGCCGATCTTTCGTTCGGTGAATATGGGTTTGCGACGCTGGCGCTCCAAGTCGTCCAGCTGCTGGAGCATGCGCCGCACCTCGTTCGGCAGCTCCAGGTCGGGATTGTGTTCCACCAGTTGGCCAACGTAGCGACCGAGGGTTTGGATGGTTAACTCCAGCGACTGAACTTGCGATTGCAGCGTAGTTATCTGAGCTTGCTGTGAGGAACGGGTTGTCTCCAGCTGAGCAATCGAAGATTGAGCAAACTGCAGAAAATATAAATAGTACAATCAGTATTGAAACAAATTGAAGTTTTGCTTGCTGGCTGGATGTCAGCACAAATAAGTTTTAAAAGCACACCTGCAATTGTTGCTCCAGATGCTGGTTCTGCGTCTTCTCCTTGTTCAGCATTTCCAGGTGATGGTTGGTGGTCGTAATCTCTTCCTGAAGCACGTTGTATTCCACATTGTATTCGGCAAGCTGCTTGCCTATGTCCATGCTAAAGACCAGCTTCATAATCTGTTCCATGCAGGTGTGCTCCATCTTCGGCACCACGGTCTTCAGATAGTCCATAATCTCTTCGAAGTTATCCTTGGCCAGCAGCTGCTGCTTGTGCACGGAGAGCAAAGCAATGGCAAACTTAAAGATTACGTCGGAGGATTCCAGGAAGAGCAGATCAAAAACGCGGGCCACGAATCCCAGCGGGAACTGTGAGCTAAAGACGGTGAGGATCCATGGAGCAGCATACAAAGTAGGCGAGACATCGTTCTGATCGAGCCACACGTAAAGATCCGGCAGATGATCCTTTACCAACCGGGAGAGCTGATACAGCTGCAGTTGAAACTTCTTCATGTCAGGCAGGTATTTTGTGCGCATATTACGGCGGAACATCAAGTGCTTCAGCAGTTGAAATGCATTGGCTTCATCACACTGGAAACGATAAACACGATAATCATTTAGTGTTCTTTATGGAACTCGATTAGGAAAACTCACATGCAGGAGCAAGACGCCGCAGATGAAGCCCAGACCCTGGCAGTACCCCAATTCCGGATCTAAAATGGAGTACGCCTTCAGCAGGTTAAACAGCGACAACTGGCCGAGACCAAGCGGATCCTTGTAGAACTGGTGATTGGGAAACGTCCTGCCCAGATCGATGAAAATGGCATGTTGATGCTCAGTAAGGTGCTTCAGCAGCGTGTGATACGGTGTATTGAAGTTGGGGAATCGCTTTGTGTCCACCGGAGCCGTGTTCATGGAATGCTGCTCGGCCAGGAAGGTCCAGACATCGCCGCGCTTTGATCGCGGCACTCCGGTGCGAATGGCGTGGCCCAGGACTTTGGGATCCTTCTTGTTGCCGATCTGTGTGGAGTTGCGCTCGATGATCTGCTCCCATCGTTCGATTAGCTGCTTGTCGCAGGGCACAATCTCCTCGTAGTCCAGTTTGATGCGCTTCAGCTCGTTCTCGTTCTGACGTGCCTGCAACATTGCGTTCTCCGTCTCCATGCGGTTCAGCATTATAGTCTGCCGGATGGCAGTGCGCCACAGTTCCCTCAGCTCCGCCGCATCCCGCTTACCACGCTTGACAGCTATCACATCAATGCACAATTAATAATGAGCAAAACTTAAGGATTTAGGGATTACTTACGCTTTCGCATTGGCGACAGAAACTCGGTGGGAACCTCATTATCCAGACCCTTGGATGGTGTCACCACACTGTTAAGTATGGCCTGACGCCAGGAGCCCTGATGGGTTTCCGCCTCTTTGGGACTGTTGCCCACCTTGATGAAGCTATCCAATGGAAGATATTAGTGGACTTCAACAACACAAAGTTCTTTACTTACATATCCATCATGGGACTCTTCAGCTGCTCAGCTGTGGGCTTGCTGGTGGGACTAGCTCCTACAGTGCTCGATCGGGATCGGAAGCCCTCGGGAGGTGACTGGGTGCCCAGAGGCTCGGCGGATCCCTCCCTGATGTCCCTTAGGTTGTGCGACGGCACGGCAATGTCATCCTTGGAGGGTTTCCGCTTGAGGAGATTATCAAATGAGTTGGTAAGCGAGCGCTTGGCCTTCATGAATATGGTGCTGCCACCGAGATATTGGTTAAGGAACTCCGACCGGTTCTCTGCGGTGTCGTGGACATGCCTCTGCTGTCTGGACTCGCAGTGCGCCCTGAGCAGCATCATGAGAAACTGGTTCTGCTCGGCCACCGGAGAGTTGGTCTTCTCAGAGCCGCAGAACTTGGCCCACACAATCTCCTGCTCATCGTCACTCAGAGTCTCGATGCGGCGCAGGATCAGGGCCTGGGTCTTCTTCTCGGAGAGCCCCTCGACGTCGGTGCACAGTTTGTGGTACCACAGCATCGGGCAGTGCTCGCAGCTGAAGATTTGGGTATCCTCCTTCTTCTTCTGCTCCGCGCAGGTGTCAAAGGCCTGAGCAATGGCGGCCACTATGTCATCGCACACATGCTCCGACTGACACTTGAACACGTAGCCAATGTAGCCATCGTTGTTCAGCTCCCGGCAGATGATGCCGAAGTGGTCCAGCGACTTCTGGCCGTGCACGCAGCTGGCCACGTCCTTGAAGTCCTTGTAGAGCAGAACCTGCTTGCGATCAGGCGAGATGAGACGGAGATCACAGCGGCCCACTAGGAACACCATCGTCCGGTTCTGCTCCACATACGGCGGAATGCATCCCTGCGAGGCGGACCGATCCCTCAGCTTGGGTATGCTGAAAACAGATGCATTAGTTGATGGTTTGGAACATATTTCGATGATTCAAGTTCTGTGTGCTTCAGGCGGTGACATGCAACTATAAAAGGAGGGAAGCGATGGGTGCTACTGGGCAAGCGAAACAAACGAAAAAGGATACACTATTAGGGGATCGCAGTCAAAACTATTTTGGGACTAATTTCCCAGACAATCTTTATAGCCAAGTACTTTAGCTTTCAGATCTTAAAGAAAAAGTTTTGGGAGCAAAAACCAAGAAACGAAAACAAACATGCGACGTGATTGCTGGCACAGCTGCCACTTACTTATCCATCGCATAATTGGGATGCAGTTGACTGGGGCCCGCGGAAGCGGAAGTAGCGCCGCCATTTCCACTCCCACTCCCACTCCCGGTCCCAGTGCCCACAGCCTGCTCCCTGGGCGGCGTGGGCTGCTTGTTTACAATGACATTGGGCGCCTCCAGTTGGCTTTGGGCTGCTGATGGCTCGGAGCCGTCGGAGCTTTGGGGTTTGCGGCAAGACGGAGAAGTTGTTGGTCGAAATGTCAGGGGAAAAGGTTCTCGAATGACGGGATACTTACTGCTCCTTGTGGCCCAGTTCGATTTGACTCTGACCTCGCTGCAGCGGCCGTTTCTTCGGGGACTTGTTCTCCTTGTTGTCCTCCAGGGGTCGTGGGGATGCTCCTTCCTCTGCGCCCGTCAGCTGCAGTTGCACCAAGGGCTTTGGCTGTAAATCCTCCTGCCCCCTATGCTCCTGCTCCTCCTCGTCCTCCTCCTTCAAATCGTGACTCTTGAGGGAGCTGCTGGGTTTCGCGTCGATGCCCACACCACCCTCACTGCTGAGGGACATCTTGCGATTCTGGAGAAGTCTCAGGCGCTGAGCATCGTACGCCTTGAACTTGGGCAGGGCGTCGTCAATGAAGGTGTTGGGCACCCGCTTCTGGGACACCCGGATCTTGCCCACGTACATCACCTCGAAGAAGTGAGTGTGGTTCGGCGAGATGTCCGCCAGAAGGGAAAGATTGCTCTGGGCCGACGTGGACGTGGGAATGTTCACCGTGCCCGAGGAGCTGCTCAGGCCATGGGTGTATGACTTGGAGGCCTTCATCTTTGAGCTGACTGGATTGGGGCTGGTGTCGTGCTGAGCGTTGCGCATCGCCTCGCTCATCTTCAGGTTCGTGGCGGGCGTGGCATGGATTCCGTTCAGTGCTCCGTTGGAGTTTCCGTGGCTGCCGCCCCCTCCGCCGATCAGCGTCTGCGGAATGCTGCCCACGGAACCTCCCAGCGTGTGGGCCGGATCCCGCATCTGGTGCATCAGCTCGGCCATCTGCAAGATATTCGCATGCGGAAACACCGGTTAGACACTCAGCTTTTATTAGTCTGGGATTTGAGGGGAGAGTTGAGAACGTGCAGTCAGTACAAAACCAAAAGCGAGGTCAATTTGATGGATAGCTGGATGTCCTGAAGTGTCCTGAAGTGTCCTTCTGTCCCCTATTCACTCTTCCCTCTGGCACTATTACTACCCTTGAGTTTATGACTACTTTTGTGGTCCTGCTACTTGAGAGGTTCTGGTAGATGCTTTTGATGTGTTGCAAGGAGCAAAGTTTGGCGGGCATCCGCTCCTAATTTCAGCTATGACTGCGGTGTGGCTACATTCTTTGACAGCTTTTTGGAAAACTCATGAAAGATTCAAGTCATTTCGGGTGGATCAAGACAAACAAACAAACAAGACAGGACAAATAGTTATGGATGCTGGAGGTCTGCAATTTGCTAAATATCTGCTGGGCACACAACTATAAACTTATCTTTTCACTTGGAAAATTTTGTTTCAGTCTACCAAGTGCTACAGGGTAAATTCAATATGAACACTTCCCACTTCGCGTAGTTTAATTTGTTGCTTTAAAGTTATATTTAAAGTTCGTAACTCTCATTTCAGCCTATTTCCAATATGCTATAAGCGAACTAAAATAAGTGTTCGGAACTCGCTAAAATGGGATTTTTAAGAAAATTCTAAGAAATACACACATGTATCCCACAGATACATTAGTGTGCACCGCATCTAATTCTCATTTATCGGCATTTTAATAAGCGAAATATAAACAGAGGAGCGTCAGGCCTAAGAGGCAATAAGTCACCCGCGTAGCGAGATAAAACTGGGATACTTCGTGACTCACAGTGAACATGTTCAGTGCTCATGCCGACGCAATGTCTGCTCATCGGATGCATCAGCTGCTCCCGGCGTGATGATGATGCACTGCTCACTGGCCAGAGAGAAGCCTCTAGGGCGCTCCTTGGGCGGGAGATCGGGCATTCCGCACGTCGTCCCAGTTTTGCATTGAATAGATGCCAGAAATGACTTTGGCGGGTGCCAGCAAGTTAAAAGTCCAATGTCAACCCACTCCCAGCGGATGCAGCTGTCCGTCAGATGCGTTCTCGCACACACACAAAGATACATCCCAAAGATACATTTAATTGTCACTTATCGGCAATTTTAGGGCACAAAGTCGGGCACACGAACAAATGAAAAAGTTATCTTCCTAAATTGATTTAAATTTTCATTCTTATTTTGGGACTACCATCTTCTTCTTTTTCGTGATCAGCCTTTTGGCGAGTGATCGTGACGACATCTGAAGAACAAGTTGACCAATAGCCACATTTTGAATATATATTGCGCTACAGCTACAGCTGCGGTCGCAAAGATAGAACCGATCTAAGCGATTAGGTGTTGCGAGACTGCTGACTTCATAAATAGCCAATTAATTAGTTGTTCAATTTACTGGGTGGAAAATTAATAGAAGTATTAGAATCGACTATCTGCTAGAACGAGTTTTGGGTTGAATGATTTTTTAAGACATATAGCATTGTATAAAAATAGTGCACCAAGACTTATGGTAAATATATGTCACAAAAGATTTCAGCTTATTGGCTCTGCTGTATGTATAGCTAATGTTTTTTGCGGCACGCGTGTTTTTCAAACGCTCTGACAATATATGCATGGGTGTTTCCCTTTTTTATCATTATTGTTTAAGCGATACAAAAAAAAAAACAAGCATCATACACAAACAATGAAAACTGTTCGCAGGAATTCAATGCAACGTCACGTTCGCCTTACTTCGCGATTCACTTGATGACTCTGTTTTTTCCTCCATTTTCCCGCTACACTACTGCTGTTGTTGCACTGCTTGTTAATAACAATGTGCATACATAAGTCCGAATTGTCGAGCCCCAATCCGTCCGAGAAACAGAGCTATAGCCTCCATAGGCAGCAGAGACGACCAAGTCAAACTACACGCGATTCGCAAACAAATCGCACGCGTTTATAATCGCCAGAATTAATGGTTTTTGTTGTACACCCACTGTTTTGCATTGCACAGGTCTTAAAATTATTAACTTTGAAGTGGGGTTATACGTGATAGTATTCTCCTTTCTGTAAAGTAACTAATATTATCGTTTTGCAAATAACTTATTAATAGAATGTCTTTCTGGGTATGTATTTTTGGGAACTAATAAGCTTAATGTATCTATATCTTTTAAAACCCATTTCATTGCTAGCATCATTTGTAAATATTATTATATCCGTATATACTTGGAAATAAAAGTGCTTTTACATATTTAGAAGTACATATAAATGTAACCATGCAAATTGCAAACTAATACACCTAAAAACCATTTTATTGCTAGCATCATTTGTAAATATATCCGTATATACTTGGAAATAAATGTGCTTTTACATATTTAGAAGCACATATAAATGTAATCATGCAAATTGCTGTTTAATGACTTTTAATGCAATGGGAGCGGGAGCGGTGCTCCTCGGGAATAGTAAAGACCTGGAGTGGCAGCCAAAGCCATATGGACTGCGTTTGTTGAACGCAGCTCCTCCAAAGGACGGATCAATTCAGCCGCAATCGCCTTGGCCACCTCGTTACATCAAACTGACTTGTTTACATTCGGTTTAGACCGCTTTAAGGTCAAGACATATACGCGTTTCCCATTTCCCTGCCAATTGCTTCGATCCGGTTCGGGCTGTGGACATTAGTTCCGTCCCATTTGATGCAAAACGGTGTTTATCATCTACTAACCAACAAGCCCCCAAATCGAAGTTTATCTTGTGCTAATTCGTACTACATACGTGTATGTGGGAAAACTACGCAAAATGAATTGCATTTTAAAGCTGGCAAAATGTACGAGGGTAATAGTACTTTAGGGTATACTTAGCTTTCAGCTCAAATTACGATTTAATTCCCTTGCCAAGCCACTCGGAGCTCTAAGTTCATCGCAGATATTATACTTATTGCCCGGCAATTTGTGACCGGTTTCAGAAAGCCTCTAATTCAATTGAAATTTAACTTAATTACATACCCCTTCCTTTATAAAAGGTAGGTTTCATGAAGAGCTTGTAACGTAGTAAAGGAGAACGTAATCACCAGTTATCATTTAACATGTCTATCTAACTACATGATAGTTTAAGATCTGAAACTATATTTTGTATATAGCCAACATTCACTATAACAACCACAAATGTTCCCTTTTCTGCAGCGGCATATTAATTTCGAGCTCGTTTTATTTTCAAGATTTTAATGCAGTTGCAGTTACTTTTTAACCGGTTCACCCATTGATATAATTCTTTTTTTTACTAGAAACTTTTCTCCCGTAGTGCGTATTTTTAGCTCTCAAAACGGCCTTTGTGCAACTTTTGAAGCCCATCAAAAGTGCACAATCGACTCGCCCAAAAAGTTAAAGCCACCCAAAGTGTTTTTCCCAATGGCGGCGCCCACTTGGACACCAGAGCCAATAAAGTCGCCATGGCCATGGTCAAGCGGCCATAAAGGACGAATTCAAGAAACTTTTCCTGGCGCCTACGGCGTAAACTGGGCTCCTGGGTTCCAGCCTTCTCAGCCCTTTGGCATCCGCGCGGAATTTAATTTGACACAAAATTGAAGACTACGGAAGCACTTTATATGGTAATCCGCAGAATAGAATATCCGAGCCATTTACATGGGAATTGTGCCTGGCCGTTTAAGTTTCAGTGAAACGCCAGCTTAAGAGGTGAAAATAAATGGCACAACGAATTCATTATTGACGAGATGGGGAGACCATTTCAAGGGCAAATCAATTAGTGGTGAATGGAAGTGGGAGCTGCACGAAAAAAACGACTTTTAACTTGGTCTAAACGCTGCAATTAGTTGGAAAACAAAAGAACAAAGCAATCGCGGCAGTGCATGCATAACAAACCATTGCATAAGACGACAAACAAAAGGCAAGCAGCAAGTAAACAGTACGAGTGCATAGAAACAAATTACACAAGCTCAGAAGCAGGCAGAAAATTGAAATCAATTTAGCGGTTAGTGGTTCGATATGGGCAATACATTCGGTATACACTGGATACACTGGATACTAGATCCCAATCTCTACGTACGGCCCGACTCTTGTTGAGCACCGATGCATCGCTGACGGAGGTGGTCAGGATGGTGTCCCGATGAAACGGCACCGTGAACATCTTCAGATACTTTCCTATCCGCCGGGTAGCTCGCTTATCACAACTTACTTTCACTACTTTCTTTCACGAGCGCTGTGGCTTGTATCACAAATGTCTATTTCGGGTCTTGTACTGTAAGGTTTTGTACGACTATCACACGTTTTCCATGGCTGCTCTCGTTTTATCACAAGATAGCTGCTTGAATATGTTCACGCCGTGGTGAGCCTACATCCCAGAAGAGCACAAAGCATCTATTATCGGTTGGAATATTATTGAAGTAATTTATTTTAGCTATAACCGATTGGCACTGGTTATCTGCTTGCGTGGAACACTTATTAATGGCGTATTGTTATTAGCTGGCACTGTGCAGGTTCTGAACCGATCTTTCACTGCAATGTATCTATTTGGATATACGTGTAGTACGTTTTTCAAATGTGCATATATGTATATTCCGATTTCCGCCCGACGCCCGCAAGATCACGTAAATCACCAGCCAACAGCCAACAGAAATTTACGACCGTTCACGAGGCTCGTTTAGTGTGAAATGGCCATCGAAACCCGGCGACAAATGCGAACGTAGCGATTCTCGCGCGGCCAACGAAAGTATCTTCGAATTTCGAACGAGCATCTGCGATCAGCTGTTAGAGAGATATGGCATATAGGAATATATGATATTTTCCGATACTTAGGGGTCAAAGTACTTTCTGCTGCGCCTAATCAGGGGCTGCCCATTAATCACTACTATTATACAGATTCCCAGAGCTGCTCTTGCAGATACAACACATATCCCCAGTAGCGAAAGGAGGGAATATCGCCGTGAGTTCACAACCGTCTAAATAGTGCTATACGGTCATTTGTTTATCCGTACATCTAATTGCCGCGTTAATTGACTTTGCTTGACTCGATTTCCGAGTTGTTTGCGGTGGCACTTTGCAACTGTGTGATATTTAGGACAATGGGAGCCTATTGAGCGCCTTTGTTTATTTTGAGTGGAAAATGCTGAGATCACCTTATGTAAGCCCACCTCTTAGGCACCGAAAAGCAACTCAATTGGTTGGCCATGCCTGCCCATGATTTTTCAAATAGAACAGACAACAGATAGAACCAAACCAGACAGAAATAAACAAATTCTATATGATTTACACATGCGGGGATATATATGCACTGCTTGCTTCCATTTGGCTGGCGCGTTTAAGTAACTGATTATACCCGTTACTCGTGGAGTTAAAGGGTATACTAGATTCGTCGAAAGGTATGTACCAGGCAGAAGGAAGCGTGTCCGACCATATTAAGTGTATATACTCTTGATTAGGATCAATAGCCGAGTCGATCTGGCCAATGTCCGTCTGTCTGTCCGTCTGTCCGTCCGTCTGTCCGTCCGTATAAACGTCGAGATCTCAGGAACTACAAAAGCTAGAAAGTTGAGATTAGGCATACAGATTTCAGGGACATAGGCGCATCGCAGGTTTGTTAAATGATGTTGCCACTCCCACACTTTTGAAAATTGTTTTGATACTTTTCATATTTGTATTAGTTTTACAAATTTCTATAGATTTGCGAAACTCTACGCCACTTTTACCGCCTACAAGCCGCCAATAACTGACACGCCCACACTTTTCAGAATATTTTAAATATTTTTTTATTTCGCAATTTCTACCGATATTCCAGAAAATTATGAAATTCCTCGTTCGCATTTCCACTAGCGGAGTAACGGGTATCTGATAGTCGATACTCGACTATAGCATTCTATTTGGTTTTATTTTTGTTCGCAATTTCTACCGATATTCCAGAAAATTATGAAATTCTCGTTCGCACTTCCACTAGCAGAGTAGCGGGTATCGGATAGTCGATACTCGACTATAGCATTCTATTAGGTTTTATTTTTGTTCGCAATTTCCACCAATATTCCAGAAAATTATGAAATTTCTCGTTCGCACTTCCACTAGCGGAGTAGCGGGTATCGGATAGTCGGGGAATTAACTATAGCATTCTATTAGGTTTTATTTTTGTTCGCAATTTCCACCGATATTCCAGAAAATTATGAAATTTCTCGTTCGCACTTCCACTAGCTGAGTAACGGGTATCTGATAGTCGGGGAATTGACTAAACCATTCTCTCATGTTTTTGTTTTCGAAGCGCTCTGTTTTAATTACGTGCACGGTAACAGGTTTACTTTCTGCCCATTTCACAAATTTCTTGCTGTTCGGGTATCGACGCTCCCCGTTTAATTATGTGCGTATTGTTTTCGGGTCTGCGGATACATTGATATGTCGGTGCTATAGGTTTTTGTCACCCAAACTTGCGAGCGGAGTGCGCACGCGATTCAATTGGCGTCCGTCAGCTGACGACCAGCAGCTCGGAAACGAGAAGTGCGACTGGGAATATGGCAATATAGCCACATGCGCATGCGAAATCGAAGAAGATATATGCGGGTGCCGCCGAGAGTCGAAAGAGCGAAAGAGAGGGAGAAAGCTAGCGAGGGGAGACAGCGAGAGAGAGAGAGAGTGTCAAGCGGTCCACACGGCGCATACTTCATGTGGCAGACAAGATCATAAATTACAAACGTGCATTGGCAAACCGACCATGGTAAATACGACACATGCCGCGGCGATTTCAATTTGGAAACGACAAAATGATTAGCCAGAATCGATGCCCAGTCGGATACAATCTCAGTGTAATCGTCAAAACGAATAAAACAACGGATGTGGATTAAATGTTTTGATTAATTTGTATTGATTCCAAAACGCTGCTATTTGTGGTTTTATCCAGTTACTCTACGAGTAAGTGGTGTAAGAATTTGTTTACGATTTTATTTGCCGGGATTTTGAGAAGCAAGCTTTTTTCGAGCTGAACGAAAAATATTAACGCCAGATACAAATACACGATAACAAGTAAAAAACTGCAAAAAAATATGAATAACCACTTGACTACTAAAAGCCGACACACATGTCGTGTTTCAAAAATATTTACTTGTTTTGCAGTTTTAGTTTCTAGTATTTGTTATTAGTAAGTAAGTAATAAGTAAGTTATTAGTAGTAAGAAAATCCAATTCTTTGAGCTTTACGAAAGACCTGCACAGTTTTTGATTTCAGCAAAAAAGAATAGGTACTCTAATGAAGCCTCTAAAAACATAAGCCGTAAAGTACTGTCTAAAACAGTTTACCTATAAATAAATGAGAATAATAAACTGAAAGTAGGGCAGCATACCCTCCTTATATCTGCAGCAAACTAAAACCTGACTGTAAAATCAATTTGGAGCAGGCACAAAGGACCAAAGGAAGGGACCAACTCCAATCTAATCAAGGCAAAAAGGCTTCTTCCTTCCCCGTTGTGCGACAAATTCAATTTGTTCACCGGGTGGGCCTGCCAAGTTGTGCTTCGCAAACGGAAGGAGGCAATATTTTGCATGCGATTCGAGGAAATAAAAGTGAAAGCCAATTATCTGCCGGCGAGAGCGGCTTTCGGGGAAGCGGATACTTTAAACGCTCAATATCGTTTTCAAAAGTTCTCTAGTGCTGAAGTTTGAGCAGAATAGCATGTGTACTCGTGATGTATTGCAGTGCACTGTGTGGACACACGACAGTTGGAAAGCCGGCGATGCAGACGACCATGTCGATGGCCAGGACCACGACCGGCACTGACATTCGGCTCGAAGGACCAATTTCCATCCCACCATCCTACGGGAGCAAGGACAATAAGCTCGGTGCTTAAACGGCGAATGGCAGCCCTGCGCCATGCGTCATTTAGCAAAGGACCCACCTGCTAATGATGCACAAGGACATTTCGCAGGTGGAGCGGACAAAGGCTTTAAATATTTACGAGCTTATGATGTGGTTTAAGTGCCGCCGAGGACCACATCTGCCACTGCCCCTGAAAGAAGGCCACTCCCAACTCTTAGCGCCTCGCAATTAGCTGTTTTTTTTTAGTACTTGCGTAATGGGCTCCCTTTTGGCTTTGAAAACAGAAAGGATTTGAAATCAGAAAGGATTGCGGGGAAAAGTGCGTTTATCTCTGCGCCTAATGGTTTCAATTAGTGGCTCAATCGACGAAACGAGTTCAGCAGGATAACCACAGTGGGGCATTTTGTGGGGCCTGGCTTTCTGTGCGCTTCGCTCCATCTATTGCAGTGCCTTATTAGAGATGTAGATACGGATTTAACTTACTGCACTCAAAGGGAAAGTTTGATAACTGCTCTATAAATAGGGTTTGATCAACAGAACTTGATCGATAGAAGATTGGTTTGCTTAATTGTAATCCTTATAAACGATTGAAATAGAGTCCTGCTATTTAATGACATTTTTGATGACGCAATTATTATTTCATGAGTATTTGATCGCCTAATTGATGTTCATATTACCAAAACAAGCGTAAAAACACGCTTAATCGACACATATATGGTTTGATAAAGCATTTGGAACTTAAATAAACTAGTTCTCATTCAAAGGCAACAATTCCACGCAAATATTATATGAGAACGAGCGCATGAAAGTGTAAAATCTATTAATGGAAACCACAACAAAAGCAAATTCAAATATTTGGTTTTCATGGAGCGAGCATTTCAACTTAGTTAGGTACTTTAAAATCCTTTAATGCTTCAGTAAGCATTTCCACAAAGTTATAAATACTTTATCTATGGCGACCACCATGCCATCGGAATTTGTTGGGCGTTTAAGGCGCCCGTAATGCCGAAATGCGATCACTGACCCAGATATTGTGAATCAAACCAGCTGGAAACTGAGGCTCAATAAAACTCCCCAGCAACGCCCCTCGCCCCTCGCACCTCGCACACAAAAACGACAAAATCAACAATCAAGCCAAGTCAACATCACGGCCGAAACGCAGGGCTTAAAATGCTTTTGACATGCAATAAACCAGCAACAGCTCTCGCGAAAAATTCTCCACCGATTACATTGAAATTAAGTGGAAACGCTCCATGGAGATTTAAAACACAAAAGCTAGAAAAGCCTATGATGAGCTTTAAAAATTACTGACAGTCATTTAACTTAACCAAATTAAGTTTGCTGCCACTTTGTTTTCGATTTGCAGCACAGTTTCAGCAGCAACTTCTCTGCCAAAAACTGGAATTTAATTTTAAACCACTGTTTTCCACCGAAGGGGCGTGACTGCTCCACTTGGGAAAGCGCAGAAGTGGAATTGTTCTTGGCCCGTTGGCTCGGAATTAACCTTTTGCGTGTATTGTGCAGAAGGTCAAGCCAAGCAGTCCAAATTTAAGGCAATATTCCTTGGCACAGAGCTGCTTTTTGGTTGCCCCCTACTTGCCGAACTGTTTTAATTAGAAATGCACGGAAGTCAATTTATGGCCTGCTGGGCTCAAACATAAGTGTAACAGGAAGGTGGGTATTTGTTTAAATTTAAGGTGCTTTATGCAGCAATTCTCACTTAAGTTTGGGTTAATGCACTGGGAAAGCTCTTTAAGAGCAGATGTTAAAAATATTCTTAGCTGCATCTTTAATTGCACAAACGAAAATGAAATAATTGAATGAAAACTCTATAGGTAAGTGCTAAAATATTTCAAGGCTGTCTCATTGAGGAGCGATGTAGGTACTCCCATTTAATCAACATTTTAACCAACTTAACCTGAAAGAGCAATTAGAATTATGTCACATTTGTGCAACCGGAGGTAGTCGCTCGTTAGACGTCCAAATTTATTATGGTCGCTGCCAGAGCCGCAAAATCCTTTCGAGGCTTTTCCTGAACGTTCTCTGCCACATAATCCAAGCTGTTTTTATGTGGAAACTATTGTGCGGCAAGTTTTCTAAGCATTTCCATACGAGAGCGTTTCAAAAGGCCACAAACTGTCCGCACACACATTCGTTGCAGTTCACTTTCCCCTCAAAATGGCAGAGATTGTGAGATTGTGAGAAAAGCAAATGCCGGAGGACAGACAACTGACACAATGTCGACTAAAACTGTCGACAACTTTTCCCATCCGTCTTCTGGCCGGGAGCGGGAATTCGGGATCGGGATCGGGACCGGGAATTGGGGCCTCCACTTACCTCCTCGACGGCCTCGCACTCGAACAGATAGATGTGCAGCAGCGGGTCCTTGGGATCCTTCAGCAAGTAGACCAGCCCGGTGATGGGGCCCTGGAACTCCATGAAGTTCTGCGGCTGCTCCGCGGATGCCTCCGCCGACTGCTGCAACTGCAGCTGATAAGCACACGCCGCGCTGGAGGAGAGCGAGCCGTACGACGTGGATGCGGTCAGTGTGTGGCGCAATCCGTTTCCGGTCAGCGAGCCGCTGGCTCCGCCGGCCATCGAGGCAGCGACTGCTGAGGAGGCCGACGCCTGGCCAGCACTCGACTTCAGCTGCAGGAAGCCGTTGCCGATGCTCTTCGCCTGCGGCTTGTGGATGATGCGGCACATGCCGACGATATGCTTCAGGGGGTGGCTGAACTGCAGCTCAAAGTCCGAGTTGTACGACTCCAGGATGCCGTGCTCGATGCCCACCGACAACTGCAAGGGAGGATTTCATTTAAATGTTGTGTATTCGTTAAATATTTAGTAGGTTTAGTGCCACTACACTAGGAATGTTGCAATGAACAACAATTTCTGGTAAGCCCAGTACATAGCCTCGAATATATACATAGTTCAAAGTATATTACTATTAGTAGTTATGGTTATATTTAACCATGTTTTCGTTTACTCAGCAAAGGAAATCTCGATTGTGTAGTAAAATAAGGCTGAAATATATTACAATGGGGATAACTGCACGTTGTTCATAATTCGCTAGAATGTTTCCACTACGCGAAGCAGACTAACAATATTAAATTCCTTTTAATCAGTTTACATACTTGCTTGCACAAGGAGAAAGGGACGGCGCGCAATGAGAGCGGGACAGAAGGAGGAAGCGCGCATTGGTGACAACGAGGACAACGACAACATGACATGCCTGCCAACATGGCGGCTGCTCCATTTCCGGCCCCGGCGCACTTCCGCCTCCTGCTCATTTGCCTTCTTTTCGCTTTTTCCCTCTGTTCTTGGCCCTTTTTTATGCTAACAACTAAGGCCCGGTAACTAGGGAGTGTCGACACTACGAGCCGAATGCTTTTTCTGGGGGGAATGGGTTGACTGGGGGCGGAAATTGGGTTGTGCCCACTGTTGGGTGGGTCGTTGTTGTAGTTGCAGCTGTAGTTGGCAGAAAGCAGGTCGTTGTGTTTTTAGCCCCATTGGGCGGCAGTTCTCGTTTCACCACAAGTTTGCTGTTGCCAAAGGTTTTGCAAATTGGAAAAATAGAAATATAAAATACACTTACATACCCACGTCAGTTACAGGCTGTGTGAATTTCTAAATATAATTAATTAAAACCGAACTGCTAGCGAACAGTTTCGTTAAAGCAACCTAACAAGTAGGAGCCATCGACCTTTCGAAAGGGTGGACAAATGAAGGCGTTCATTATCGCCGGATAGCTCCAACGAAATGAAAACTTTTCCTTCGCAAATTAATTTAAAATCAAAGTAAAGTTTTCCCCGGGTTCGAGTGTGTGGGCGTGCTCATGAGATGGGCGTTAACTTAGCCAACTAAAAAAGGACGGAAAAGTTTTTAGCCAAGTGTGGGAATAACAAAACAGGATAAGTTTAACTTATGGTTTCTAAACCTAAGGCGCTGTATTGGGGTCAGATAAACATTTTATTGATTTTTCTAATTCAACATTTTTCGGGCAAGTCAATAGAAATTGGGAAGAACAATAATGAAGTGAAAGCAAATTAAACTATTTTCGAAAATTGTTGGCATGTCAGCTTTAGGCGTTTTGTGGGGGGTCAACATTTGGGAACAAAATTGGACTGCGTCTATGTCTCTGAAATCTGCATGCTTAATCTCAACATTCTAGCTATTATAGTTTCTGAGATCGAGGCGTTTATACGGACAGACCGGCGGACAGACGGACACGGACAGAACGACTCCTCTAGTGATATTCATCAATCAGATATAATATAATATAATGCATGACATTTTAAATTGAATTAATTTCCTTTGACACTTGACGAGGGATTCATGCTGTCCATCACAGGCAATGCCACTCCTCGTTTATTGAGTACCGAATTAAGTGCTGTGCAAAGCCTTTGTTGTCAGGTAAACTGTCATTTTAAAATTTATAAATCTTTCTACCATTTACCTTTTGTATCAAATTTTTAACATTTTATGCACTGTGCTACCTTGGAAAATATCTGTTAGATGCAATTTTTATGATAATTAGTTGCTATACCTTACAACACAATGGAAATCTTAAGACGTTGATCCACTATTCTCTTTCCCCCTTTTAAAAAACGAGCATTGTTCGTGCCTAACACTTTTTCGGAGTTGTCCATTATTAAGTTGCATATTCTTCATGTCTAATTGTTTTCCAAAACCTCACAGGCAAATTGTTATGTGGCACACTGCGTATACGTAATTTCTTCACTTGCTGGAACAATTAACTACTTGACCTCTTTTGGCCATTCTTTATGTACTCTTTATCTTTTTTTCCTCGATTCCTAGTTAGAATCAGCAGTATATTCATTAAAAAGTATGTAACAGGCAGCAGGAAGCGTTTCCGACCAAACAAAATATATATTCTTATCAGGATCAATAGCCTGATACATAGCTACAAGCTACATAGCTATATCAATAGTCGAACTATATGTAAACTATGTATAAACGACTCGATCGAACTATAAAAGGTATAAATGCTTTCAGATTCCAGAGGCATCGACGCACCGCAATTTTGTTTCTAAGCGACGCACCGCCCACAAACCATTTCTATCGATTTGCAAAAAAACTTTTTACCACGCCCACAAACCGCGCAAAACTGCTACGCCCACACATTTGAAACATCTTTTAGTTTATTTGTGTTTAATTGCGTTTTTCGCATATCTATAGATATGCAGAAAATGTGAAAACTTCTCGTTCGCACTTCCACAAGCTGAGTAACGGGTATCTGATAGTCGGGGAACTGAACTAAAGCGTGCTCTCTTGTTTTGCATTTGCAATTGTGTTTGCGGTTGCCTTTGCACGTTATTGTTGCATTTGCCCGACGATGATGGTTGTTTGTTGTTGTCATTAGAATCGCTGCCAGGAGCAGAAGTTGTGTGTTTTACCCAGTGATTTATACGTTTTAACTGTTTTTTAGTACCTATTCGTGCCCCAGCTGCAGTTTGTTGTTGTTCATTGCACTGCTTCATGTTGTTGTTGTTGCTGCTAACGTTGGCGCAGCTTAGCATTATAATTAGCATTAACTGCAGTAGCTGTTGTTTCTGTTGTTTTACTGCCGACGTCTTAATAACGACTCCCCAGCTCTGAAATATGGCCCTAAATACCCGCGGGGTCAGCCGAAGAACCTCTCTTTTAAGCCCGAAGGAGGGTCGGGAAATATAAGGGGAACCACTCTATCCATAGACGTTGGGTAAACCTCTCCCTATCTTTTCTTCATATAAGATCTTTTTAATATTGACCTCATGGGGAATAATTAAGTACTACACTGTAAGTATTGCACTGCTCCTTCTCCCAACTATCCTTTGAACTTCAAACTCTTTTTATTATAAGAGCACTGGTAAAAAATGTTCATAATTATAAATTCGCTAGTTTGATATTTCAAATTTACACTTCAAACTATAAATGGGTGCAGTATGTTTCTTTTCAAATAAATAGTAAAAAATAGTAAAAAAAAAATAGCACTAGTGATCAAGGAGTTTGATAATGGAGCTGAATGATTCGCTTAAATGTACGTTAAACAGTTTTTAGTTTGGGATGGCTACTGAAACAGTTGTTATAGCACTCGATTTTTAGGCACATGACAACATAGATCGACACAAATACAGACTGTAGAAACCCAAGGAGATGGAGCAGCAGAGTGAAGTGAATCCCCAGCGGGTGGCCGCCTTCTTCAGGAGAAGCAACTTGGGACCCGTGTGCCGGGTGCAGTCCACCTCGGACATTGAAGCCTGGCTAGCCTCAAGGGCGTACTCCACACTGATAACGTATTTGAACGATGTGAGCACGGAGATACAGGGAATCCGGAGCACGGACTTGTTTCCGATCGGCCAGAACATCAGGCGACTGTCGGCCATCTTCGACAAGCTGGACGCCATGATTGTGGCCAATCCTCCGGCGCCTGTCGCTCTAGGTGCTAGCTTGGATCCAGGAAACAAGGGCTACAGACGCTGGGCGCACAGCATGCTAAGGGACATATACCAGATTGTGGAGGAGGCGGTGCCCTCCAGCAAGTGCCGGCACGTGAACGAGCTGGGGGTGTATTTGTCGGGCTCCTTTGGCAGCTCTACAAAAATTGAGTACGGGACCGGGCACGAGCTGAGCTTCCTGTTCTTCATGTGCGCCCTGTTCCAGGCGGAGATCCTCAAGCAGGAAGAGGACCTGGCCGCCTCGGCCCTGGTTCTGTTCGATCGCTACCTGCAGTTCGTGCGCCGGCTCCAGGTAACCTATTCCGTGAACTCGTCCAACTGGCATGGCGGATACTCGCTGGATAAATTTCAGTTTGTGCCATTCATTTGGGGATTAGCGCAGCTGTGCTACGAGGCACCTTTCTCCCCACAGAAAATGCTGAACGAGGATACCATTGCCCAGTACAGGAAGGCGTACATGCTGATCAATTGCGTGGGACACATAGCGTCCACCAACATCGGCACCTTTGCCCGCCACTCCAGCCAACTGTGGAGTCTGGCCGCCCTGTCCTCGTGGCCGAAGATCCATCGCAGTCTGATGTTCATGTACATGGAGGACATCCTTCTGGACGTTGACAACCTGAATGCCCTGCGGTTTGGTGAAATGATGTCCTTTGAGCAGGACAAAGCTGGCCGGCATCTGGGCAACGCTCGTATGGGAGTGCAGTCTCCGCTGCGCCGCCAGATGGCCGAGGATCAGGACGACCAGGATCAGGACCAAGATGTGACTCCCAGAAGCGGCACACCCTCCATTTCCAGGTCGGAGCAGAACGAAGGTGCCAGGAAGAAGCCCAGAGTGGAAGAGCCCCTCAGCGACTGCATGTCCAACAGTGGACTTTCCCTGGGCAGCGAATGCTCATCCCTCAGCGGCGTGAGTGTCCATCTGCCCACTTGGTTGGATGATTTTCCGGGCAGCAGCAAGAACGCGTTTTAAAATTAAGGGCTGTGAATTGTCTAAATCACAACTAAATATCTAAAATCAAATGCGCAAATTGACTATGAAATTGTTCATTTGCATGTTAAACTAGTGAGCACAGAAACTGTTTGCCAATAACTAAACACACATTTATCCATTATAGCAAACAATGCTGGCCAATATTAATAGGTGCATTGTTATACCGAAATGCGGAAATATTCCAGCTGCTATTGCTCCCTGTAATGCGAATGTGATGGGTGTCATCTGCACGAATATCCGGGGACGACATCAGCAATCTGCAATCTGCAATATGCAATGTGCAGCATGGCAGAATGGCAACGACGTCAAGAGACCGCACATGGCATACATGGGTCCAAAGATCAGCAGACCACGTAACCGACTTCCATCAAATTCAAAACAGCAGCCAACTGGAATGCAGTGGGCGGCTAGGTGGCACCGGCTGAGGGTGTATCCGCCGGGATCCACGGAGGAGCTCGAGGACTGCGAGCTGGCGACGATGAAGTGCGAAGGCAGGAGGACTCTGGGGGCGTAGTGGGTGGACTGAGGGAGGGACGCGACTCAAGTGACTCGACCAAAAGCGGATTACCAACGCGACTTGAGTGACTTCCCGAGCGGGAGGCGGCAAAACAGCTATAGTGGCAACAATTGAAACGGCAGCAGCAGCAACCACCGCGTAGCAGAGGCGCGTTGGGAAAATGGAAATGAAAATGAAACAAGCGGCCTATTGATTTTTCCTCTCCAGGCCCATCGCTTAACTCGACTCCCTGGCGTTGTGACGTCAATGGGCCAACATCGCAGGCAGATGGAATGTGGGGGCCATCGGGAGGCCCACTACCTGAAATCCTCGGCAGGCCTCATTCGTGTTAATCAAATGTATCGAAGGGGAATGCTCTGGGTGAAAAAAGCGGGAATCCCTTCCATTGCTAGTGGATTAGAAGTCCGTTAAATACGTTAGAGCCTCCTTGTTGGCCAAGTGCGTATACAACTTGGTTTATAGGTGGCACACAACGTACTACAGTGGAAATTGCAACGATTTGTAATACTACTTATTATGTTAATTTGACCAACTTTCTCAGTTTTTAACACATTATATTTCTGAATCTGTTAGAATTTGAAGTCGTAAAATTGCCAGATTTAAAGCACTTACTTTGCAATAAAAAAAAAATCATGATCTTTAATTCAAGCTCAATGCAAATCCGACGATATAATGATATATTTAGATATAATTGTGGGCAAAACAGGTACAGATATGCTAATATCTTAAGTTATGTTGTTACCAAAAAAGCTCTGCAGCTACGACTTTTCGATCTACTAAACCTTATTTGCGGAAATTTAGTTCAGGCGATTGCACAATTTTCAAATAGATGGCTGCTGAATGAAAACACAAAATAATTGGGAACATGAGAAACAAATAGCAACTGACAAGTATATTTTGTTTAGAACCATGAATAGTTTCCTATTCGACACTTTTTTAGCGAATTGCAAGACAAATTCGGGGCCCAAGACGTTATCCCAAAATAGTATTAACCCGAATGGAGTTAAATTTTCCTTTTCAGGCGTTGCCGAAGCTGATAAAAATGTAAAAGTTGCGTGACGCCGCCACAATGGGCGCATTTTCCTTCTGTTTTCCACGCCTGTGGGTGGGCGTGGTGCGCCGAGCCGGCCATCCGTTCATCCAAGAAGCTTGTTATAATTTTCATGCGCTATTTAACATAATAAAGCAATAAGCCGACGCACCACGCCGACGGGGAGCGTAGGAAAGTGGAGGCAAACATTTCATTTATGCCATTCGCGGCGTCTATTTTGCTCCGGGTGCGTGTTGGTTTTGTGTCAACTTAATGCAAAATAGTGGGAGGGAAAAAACTAGCAAATATAATAAACAAGTGTGCAGGCATAAGTAAATATTTAAATAAGAGAATACGAGGCGAGCTGCTCCACTCCCGAGTTGTGGCTGCTTCATGGAGCACTGATGCTAAGTGGATTACCAGAGCTGGTACAAACTAATGGTTTGTAAAACTGATATGCGTCCTGCGCGGAAAATGAGCAAGTAGCGAAGGATAACGCACAGCTATCTAGGACCCACGATTAAATATCAGTTGACTACCGTACTTCTTAGCATTTGAAAAAGCTGATTCACTAGGGCATGTTAAAAGTGTCCTTGGAAAAACAACTCCGATTTAAGCAAATCACTCCAAAACAATAAAAAATAAAACTATCTTTTAAGAAACAAGTTTAGAGCAACTAGCTAATTACTGCCAAATATCCGTGAGTGTTTTGAAAGTTGAAATACCGTTCACCTATGACGTTAAAGATTCAAATTTTCCACGTTTTTCTCCGCAAATTTTTGAGAAATAAATAAGGTACCAAAGAAAGAAAGCTTCTTTATGTAAGAGCACAATTTTTCTGACCAGTAACTTAAGCGGATTTCAGAGAGATCCTGAGTATCTGAGATTTACTTAAGTACTTAAGTACTAGAATAAATGGACACGTCTATGTCTGCCAGGCTATTCCCTCGATAATTTCACAGCACACAAGCTTATCCAAAGTTATACTTTTAAGCATGCGAATCTCCCTGGACAGATTCAAGCCAAGTAGTTCTGTGTTGAAGTGATTGCGAAAGCTCCTTGAGGCCAGGCACATTCAATGAGCATCAACAACAATCGCCAGATTCGGGTATGATTCCCCCACAGATCCTTGGGACATGGACGCAGCACGTAGAAAGGCTTCGTTTTAATGCGAGTACGGGCACCTGGACATGAAGAGGACTCGCACGCAGACGAAACCAAAATGGGCAAATAAGGTGTCCTTGTCCCAAAAGTTGTTTGCTTAGGTATCGCAGTTTGCACAGGGAAAAAAGTGCAGCAACAATAGAGATTGTAAATATAAATTCAATAGTTAGAGAAATCTTAAACAGTTTCCATATTTAATAAAGGGTTTGCCACATTCATCTTTTCCCTGTTCTCTGGATATTCCAGTTAGGTTTATCCCCTACCTACATATGTAAGTACTGGGTTTCACTTTTTGATCCTCCCACCCATCCTGAATGTATGCCAAAGCTTCTCCAACAGTCTGCCCCCGGGAGGGAAGGTCACCCAAACACCCCCGCACCCGGCCAGCGCTGATGACTGGCTAATTGCGGACTTGCTAAAATTAATTTTCCTGCTTCTAATAATATTACTCAAGGGGCGAGCAAAGGGGTTCCGACTTGTTGTCGCACGTGTTCAACGCGGCGTATGCTTAATCTGTTTGGGTTACACCTGCTGGCGGGGGCGCCCCACAATTTGGCTTTGGGCCTCCAGTTGTATCTTTCCCTGGCGTTCGTCAGCGGTTATCTGGGTGCTATTTATAGGGCCAAGGCACCGATGAGCGGCTGCCGATGGGTCACTAATCGCAATAATTATCCTTTATGGAGCACAAACTTATTAATTAAATTCGGTTCGCTATTTTGCCAGCATCTCACTTGGCACATAATTGACTTACTCAGTCGTAATAATGGCAAATTGCTTTAATTGTTTTCGCCAAGGGCTGGCAAAGTGTGCGATCTGTGTACTGCAATCCGTGTTTGATTGGATTAACGAGAAATGTTTTTGTGGGTGAGGACTTAAATCAAATCAAACTCAATATCCTCAATGGCATGGTCGTCTATGAAATTTAATATTTTGAAATTTAATCGTTTCAGCACATTTTTTTTTCTAAGTGTTTTACCAATGTGATTTCAAGTGAGTCGTATTAACTGATTTGCCAGAAAGAAGTGGATTGGTGTAGTGGTAAATTGAAAAAAGTAAATTGGAACATTGTCTATACGAAGTCGAATCATAAGTATGACATGTTTATAGATTTATATAAGTTCTATATAAATATAAATATAAATTCTATATAAATTCTTAATTGAATATTTATGTACCTATAAAGTCAAATTGCTGTTCCTCAGTGTCTAAATTTAATTTGTCTTAATTTAAGGTAATACTGCTGGCAACCGATCAATTGTTATTATAAATCAGAGCTTCGAATTGTTTAGCCCCTCCTACTAAAATTGTCTCTTTAAAACTTTTAGCCCATTAGTTTCCAAACCAAAGTAAGTTGCAGCGACTTAGAACAGAGGTGTTTGTTTACCCATACATTATGCGTAATATTTACCTTCGTGTGGCTCTCCGTTGACCTTATATCGTTGATGGTCCACGGCAGCATGGAGGCGGAGTAGCGCGGATCAACGGATGCACTGCCGCGGAAAGTCAGCGAGACGAGGCGCGTTTTCATCTTCGCTGTTTCAATGTTGACTTTGATTTTAATTTGAGTGGGGCTTATTCGTGTGTACTTTCGCCGAACGATAAACTGTTAAAATGGCAGGCCAAATTGAGTTGTGGGCCATTTATTTACTTTGCATTTTATTGGCCGCTTGCAAATTGCTCTTTAATCGTTTTTGTATATGTTTTCCGGCAGCGTGCTGTAGTCCAGGATCGAATCAATATTTAATACGCGACCGCGTTTCCACATTCCCAGGCGGAAGGGAGTCGCTGGTGGAATTCAGAGTTCGTGCGCTGGATGAGTCACCCCAAAGGGGCGGCAAAGCGGGCGGATAGTGCGGAAAAGGGGAAAACGGGAAAATGGGAAAATGCGAAAATGGACAACCGGGGTGCTGAAGCGGACAATGACCACCTGACTGCGCTTCCTGCGGGAAGGTCTCGAGGAGCGGAGCATCCGAGAAATTACTATCAATATTGATTTTTATTCACAGCCCTTGCCGTCTTTGTTTTTCACATATTCATCGCTCACACATTCGCAAATGGACAGTGTGCCCTCGCTAGTAAACATGCGTGCATTAGTAGTCTTTCGCAGAAACAGTTCTTTGTTTTCTCAAAGGAATTTTGAAATTCCAGTTAAAGTAGTTCCACGTTTAACTATTCAAAATAACAAATAGCTAACAAATCAGATTACTTTGTGAGTCGATTAGAAGCTTAGTTAAACATTAGAGTCACAGTACCACAAAGGCAGCAATGTAAGGATTCTAAAAATAAGTAGTTCCTAGTAGTGAAAGCCCTGGCTGAAGCATGTTCCCTTTATCGAGCGCACACTGTGTTTTTTTCTTTGCCTTAGAAAGGACGGGAAGACGAGGACGAGCCACCACCAGACAGATTGCGAAAAAGAGACGGCAGTCACCCCAATGTCGGAATTTACTTTTGCACTAACTTGGCACTTTCAACTTTCTAAGGTTTCCACTACCTTTTCGCCGCCCCTCGCCACACACACACACCCGACGTAATGCAACACACACACACACACACACACACACGGATGGTGGCGAGCGATTTGCAACAATAAATACTGATTTTGGAGATTGGTGCGCCCGAAAACACGTTGAAATGCCACCAAATTCCGCTGAGCACTGAGCTCTAAAAGTCGAGTTCCGCTGCGTCTCCAATTCGCGATGGCTATCATTTCTCTACGTCTCGTCCTTCGTCCTGGCGCCCGATAAACCGCGATTGCCGCGCATGCGCGTGCTGCCAGCCAAGTGGGTTGTAAGCGGAGGCTATGACATTATAGCCCAAATCGGCCCTTACAAGACTGATGGGTAAATCTTGCGGCAACACATCTCAGTTTGCGCTTTTTGGAGGCAGCCGTCGAAAGTCAAACAAATGCGCGTCTTGTCGTTTCGATTCGCCGAACAGCTGATTGCACGGTGCTTCTTCTTCTGCGATTGCTAGTCACTGCGAAGCAGTGCTGCAAAGCGAGAGAAGAAATGGTAGAAGCCGCAACAAATTCAAAATGTAAACTATGGGCACATGAGATTTGCACCCAAACATATTAAATAGATCAAGAGCGTGTCCATGACTATGTGCGGTTGATGTTTACTGCAATAACTGAACGGTAAATATACATTTGAAAATAATTTAATATTTAAAATTTTATGATTTTTGTTTTTTTTTTATTTGACTAGTCTTCAATTCCAATAAGAAGATGTATCATTTTCAGCTTGTAAATTATTTTTTATGTTTTTACAGAAAACAAAATAGTCGAGTGCAAAGTGCAAAGAGAAATTTCACAATTTTCTGGAATATCGGTAGAAATGGGGTAAAAACATACGAAAATAAAAAAATAACTTAAAATTGTGGGCGGAAGAGTTTTGTGCGGTTTGTGGGCGTTAGATTGCGCGTGGCAAAAAGTTTCTTTGCAAACTACATTATAAAAAAATGAAAAAATATCACATTTCACAAAAGTAAGGGCGTGAGAGTTTTGAGCGGCTTGTGGGCGTTAGAGTGGGCATGGCAACAGTTGGAAACAAACTTGCGCTGCGTCTAAGTCTCTGGGAGCTGCGTGCTTAATCTCAACATTCTAGCTTTTCTAATTCCTGAGATCGAGGCGTTCATACGGACAGACGGACATGGCCAGATCGACTCGGCGTTTGATCAAGAATATATGTATATACTTTATATGGTCGGAAACGTTTCCTTCTGCCTGTTATATACTTCTCAGCGAATCTGGTATACCCTTTTACTCTACGAGTAATGGGTATAAAATAGATACAAATTGTGCTAATGTCAAGTTGACATGCAGATAAAATAAAAGTAAGCCCGTTTACGTTTACACCTGTGATTTGAAACTCCAAGCAAGCATGGTGTGACCATCGACTCCGCGGCAAACTGCCTTGTGCTCGCCACGGTCACTCTGCTCGCAAGCCAGGCTTGGCATTCAAATTTCGATCGCGACGAGCAACAGGTGCGATTTCTTGCCATTCCGGTTCCCAGTGCAGCGCATTTCTCCCACTTGGCGCCCTAAAAAGTCGGCCGGGGGCAAAAACCATACGCCATAGTGTATATCGTGTGTGCGACCAGACTTTCACTGCGGGTCAATTCAGAGGCCGGGATACCAGGCGACGTTCGTCTTTAATTAAAGCGCTTCGCACGCGTTGTCGTCGTTGTTTTAGCTCCAATTTAGCTGTTTTAGCTGCTTAGTAGTTTTGGCCAAGTAGAAGAGGGGCTCTGCTGCGAACGTGTTTACGATTTTCAGTGCGATCCCAAGCTGCGATTCGAATGCGGGCTTCGCGTTTTCGCACTCGCAACTTCTTTTCGTTCATTTCTCACCCAGAAAACACAATCGCAGTCGATTGTAGAGTTGATTTTAGTGAGAAGAGGTAGTAAAAGAGTCATGATGGTAAAATATGGCAAGACATAAAAAAAGCACAAAAACAGGAGAAGCAGAGGGCGACACTGAGCAAAGTACCGTTAGTGCGCGAGTGAATGTTTAATCATGATTTAAATAATGAGGAATTCGCGCTCTTAATTGATTTAAGTAGCGCTCGGCATTTGCATAATTTTCCCCATATGAACACACACACACATGCAAGCCTGGAAAATCCGTTTTTCCTCTGTAGCAGCAGCAGCACAACAAGTGCACATGTGTAGGTGTGTTCAGCAGTGCACGGCATGCATGCATGTGGCCGAGTGCAGGTGTATTGGTGCTGTTGTGAACGTAAATGGACAAGTTAGAATCCACATTCCACAACAATGGCCAAGAAAACGGCCGCCAATCTATCAGTTCCTTGGGCAAATTCAAAGATAATTGCAGTGCAACTGTGGAATGGATGTGCGGTGCTCCATTCTCAATTTACCCAGAGTAGCCTGTTGTTTACAGGTTCACGTCAATCTGAGTTGATTGTATCCATACATCTCGCATGCGTGGGCTTATAGAAGCATTAATATTAATATTAATATTGTGTTTAAAACAATCTGAGGAGCCGCAGATCTATACATTCGAAACTCTTTTCTTCAACAAATCTTTATGTGTACACATGGCTATTGAACTAAATCTATAACCGGTGGCCTTAATTATCATGACAATGAACTACAAAAAGGCAACGAAAATAGCATGAACCTTTTAGAAGAAGCTGTAGGAAAAGAGTCGCGGCATAATTAGAACGAGCGAAAGGTGGCACAGTGGGTTAAAGGTGGATTTTGGGTTAAGAAAGATGCAAAGAAACAGAATAGATGTAAAAAATGGAAAACACAAATCCTGTGTTACCTGTATGATTAGTGCGGAATGCCGACTGCGTTTAGAAAGCCTGCTGAGAAATAATTAATTGCCTTCGAAGGCAGATCACACTATTAAGACCAGGGAAATCTTGAGAATGCCTCCCAAATTCATTCATATAAAGCACATTTTCCACAAGAACGGTTTGTTATTTATTAAAGCATGGATAGGAAATGCTGTAGGCGTCTTCGTTGATTCCGGGGATCCGACCCATATTAATAGGGTTTTCGTTATTGATTTTTGGAACACCAAGCTTTTGATCTTTCCAAGGTTGAGAACCTATTTGCCTACGAAACGGATGACTCTCCTCCACAACACAATGTAAACAAGTGGGCTTAGCCTCTCCCCATCCGTTTGGTTAGATATACGTATATATCTACACTCCAGATATATTCAGAACCCACGTAGACGCACCGTCCGCCCACGGAGCCGCTGAAAGCAACTGTAAACGGGGGAAAGGCCAGAAGAAAGAGCACAATTTTCAAAGAATTCATAAGCACGCGCTAATGCGAATACTAATGCCATGCATGGTCCATCTCTGCTCTGTCCCCCATCCAGTGACCAGTATCTACTGGCCCCTGACGTCCCACCTAACAACCTGACCACTCCCTACCTCCATCTTCTCCAGCCTGACCACCGCCTGTTACCCGTGGGTAAGGTGTGTGGAAGCACCTGTTGTTGAACAACGTAACCGTGCGTGCCCGTGCGTTCGGGTTGCGTCTTATTAGAAGCCGCATTCGGTGGCTCCGTGGCCAGTGGGGAAAAAAAGAGAGAAACAAGGGAAACGAAAAACAGACTTGGCCAAAAGAAGCGAGAAATACAGCGCTGAAAACCGGTTAACGTGGAAATGAAAGAAAATCTTTTGCGTTCACAGTCAAACTTCAGGAAGGGAAAATAATTTTAGTCAAAATATTGGTCACTCACGTCACCTCACGTCATCTCTGGTCATCTCTTGAATTTTAAGCAAACAAATCTCCAAAAGTAAAGGTGTATAAAAATGTATGGATAGTATTTCCAATATATGCCTAAAACCTGGGAGCCCCAAACTCTTTTGTTCTTCATTATACGACAGCTGGCTGAAGCCACCTTTCTTCAGTTCAAGCTAACGAAGTTTGACTGTATAACCTGCCTTATGTTAAGTCTGATGTCGCTGAATAGTTGGTTTTTCTCTTTTTCCACAGATCAAATTTGGTGAAATCAATGCGTAGAAAGTGAATCCAGGCTTAGGTAAAGTTGGGGAAAAGTGAAAAGCTTCGGAAAACTTGGCTTAACAAACAAACACATTTGGACACACTTGCATTTGGCGGATTGAGATTTCGTGCTCCGATCTGCCCGGCCCAGAGCTGCACTTGGAGCTGGATCTGGAGCCAGAGCCAGAGCCACAGCCACAGTCCAACACCTGGGCGAGCGGCGGCCCACCTGCCGGCTTAGATGCGTCTAATCCAAACGGCAACCGGCGGTGCTGCTGCGTCCGTTCTGCAGACCCACTCCCAGTCGCAGTACAACTACACCAGCATGCGTGAAGATGATATCGAGCTGGCCATTAAAGTGGTAAGTTCCCCAGCCGGCTGCGTGAATCTCTTCCATTTGGATTATGAATGGCTGAAATGAGTGCACAGCAAGAAAAAAGGTTACTATTAAAGTAAAACCAAAAACGAAACCCAGGTTTACTATTGATTTGATATCATATCAAGAAAAGTTCTGCATATCCCAAAATACAATGCTTTCTTCCAAATTATAAATATAACAATCAACTAACATATATTAGAACATTAGCTCATCTAAAAGATTTGTTTTATTTTATATAAAAAGTTGTTTCAACATGGCAGATAAATCAAATTATCCATTCGTATCGTATAGTTTTTCTTTCAGTGCTATTTCCCCTCTTCAAATGTTGTGAATGGCACCTGTGAGATAAAATCCGATGGAAGTGCCCGATGCTAATGGCGAAACTGCACGAATTAAGATTCTAGTTCAATTAGGGTTATCCTCTCACTGAGTGGAGTTGCTTCTAATGGGTTTTCTGGAATTGTTTCAAATTGATTTATAAGGTGATTTCTGGATGTCTTTCAGCAGACAAGCCAAATTAGTTTGAAATTTACCTGCTTAATTAACTAAAATGGGTAACGGTTTAAATGCCAAGTAGAAAGTAAATAAGCATTGTGAACAGTTAATTTTATTTCCTTCTTCGTATTTATTGTGGAAATACATTGTTGATTTAAGATTTTTGTTATATATGCATTAGAAAAGTTCTACACATTTTTAAAAATATAAACTAAAAACATGACATAAATTAATGAACATAACTTTGGTCTTTTTAATAGGTCATTGTTGGAAACGGTGGCGTTGGCAAATCTTCAATGATACAGCGCTATTGCAAAGGCATTTTCACGAAGGACTACAAGAAGACGATTGGAGTGGATTTCCTAGAGCGCCAGATCGAGATCGACGGCGAGGATGTGCGCATCATGTTGTGGGACACTGCCGGCCAGGAAGAGTTCGACTGCATCACAAAGGCGTACTACCGCGGCGCCCAGGCTTCCGTCCTGGTCTTCTCGACGACGGATCGGGCATCCTTTGATGCTATCAAAGACTGGAAGCGCAAGGTGGAAAACGAGTGCAACGAGATTCCCACGGTGATCGTGCAGAACAAGATCGATCTTATCGAACAGGCGGTAGTCACGGCCGACGAGGTGGAGACGCTGGCCAAGCTGCTCAACTGCCGGCTCATTCGCACCTCCGTCAAGGAGGATATTAACGTGGCTTCCGTGTTCCGCTACCTGGCCACAAAATGCCATCAGCTAATGACCCAGAGCTACGACCAGGCGGCAGGAAACCAGCAGAACTCCAGCCATCCGCCCTACAGCAGCACGCCCACGATCAGCGCCTTCAGTCCGACCTTCACAAAGTCCAGCAGCGGTACCATCGTCCTCCGTCCGGCGAAGAAGGGCCATGGCTCCAGCGTGGCCCGAAAGCGAAAGATAGTGCTCAAGAAGTGCGGAATATTGTGAGGAGTTGTCGGATTAGCTGGATGGATGGCAGGGGCGACTGGGCGGGCAATTAATATCTGGAGCATATTTAACGCCTAATTATTTTGGAGCCTAATGATGTTGTGGCCGGGTGGCCAGCCAACCGTTGGATGCAACCACAGCCATTCACTAGTCGTGCACAGACTCCGCGTGATGTGGTTCAGACATGCTTACAGAGCAGCAGAAATAATCGGAGGCAGCAAAGTGGATCTTCTGGATCTCCACGAAGATGAGATACCCTTCAGCGGGTGCTGAGAAACTGAATATTTGATGTACACTACACAACGGAAAGTTTTTTACTACGAATTACACTCATCTTAGCACAAAAATGATAAGGACCCAAATCATTTAAAACACCATAGAATTGGCTTTTTACCCCTGCGGTTTTATAACTTCAACTTAATGCTCCTCTTTATAATTATGCTGTATACAAATTATATAGACCCAATACTCACTTGGCTATACAAGCCGTTAAACCAAAACAGTAGCACCCGATCGACAAGGGTAGATGAGTTCTCAAAACCATAGACAATATGCATGAGCACTGGCAGTTTCTCAAAAAATTGCTCCAATTAGTTTTAGATATGAAATCAAATTTGTATGTATGTATTATGCCCACTTTTCTATAACGGAGACTGAACAGCTTTGCCTTTATATTGGATATGTATGTATATAGGGGTTAGCTTGGGTATTAGCTTCCCTAACCAAGCACAATTAAAAGTCTATATATCACGCTATATATACCAAGCCCAGATATCCATGTGAAATCCCTTTGCCAATTCGCGTTGGCCAAATGTGCAATTAATTATTCAGCTTTTATAATTATTAACTAATTGCAAGTCATGTCAAAGCGCAATTTGACGCGACTCATGTAGACCAGTGTTCGCATTCTATGCAAACAAGGAATTTGTGAAGCATGTAACATGTAAGCCGAATAGGAGAATATGAGTAAATAACCCTAAGCCTATTAATATTGTATTTATACATGTAATAACCCATAAATATGTTTACGTAATAAATTATTTTGTGTAAATTAACTGGAATTTTATATAATTTGGGGGATTCACTTTTGGTAAATCAGGGGGAAGTACTTTAAGGAAGTTCACTTAAAATAGCAAACAGCTAAATAGAATAGAATAAGTTGAGAAATTATCTTGGGGGTGTAACATTTACTTCCATCATAAATTAAAACAGCCGTGGTAGTTTTGAAATGTTTACCATTTTTTATTTGATTTTTGATTTTACACTTTTTTTGTAAGCTTGACAAATTTGCGATTCGCATCTGTTACACCATTGTTTACACGTTTCCTCATTTAAATCGTTTAAACTATTTTAAATCTAATTTTTGTTTCTTTATATTTACACTTCGCGTTAAAAAATTATCGCTTTATAACGCATAAATCATTAAAGGTGTATATATCTATTTTGTTGTAATTTTCAAGTGTTTCCTTGTATTAATAAAGGCATAAATAACTATTCGTCGATTTCTGTTCTTATTTATTTACACAAAGTCGAAAAATCAAAATATCTTAGATATAGACAAGAAGATAGAGTAGAATGTTTGATTTTTGGAGGGACAGGGGAAGATAGTGGTGAGCATAAGCTGAGCATAAAACTGTGTTTTTGCAGGCTGAGCCCAAAAGATTGTGTTTCTTTGAGTGTTGTGTGAGGGTGGGTGTGTGTGTGCAAACTCTTTCTGTTATAGTCTTTTTAAAATGCCTATAAAAAATATGATTTTGTGTTCCTTGGAAATAATTTTCTTGGCACTAAATGAAGCAAATTATATCTTTAAACCGAAAACTACCGATGTAAATATTTTGATTATAAGGTAAATTTGTTAAAGTACATTATTTTTATATTAAATAAAAAATTTTGAAAATCCTAGCTGTGTCTGTGTCTCGGTGTAGTTGTGTTTGAAGTGGTAAGGACCGCTTTCGAATTTGATAAGATTATTTCATTATGCAGACATTAAAACATTCGTTTTCAGTTTCTTTTTTACGCACTTGGTTAACTTTAAATCAGTTAAGTATATAACTTTCACTTTGCTCTTTTTGTTGAAGGTTGCTTTCATGTTGTTGAGGCTACTGTATTGTGTGTGTCGGCCCTAAGGCTTATTTTCGGGTATTGTTTGTTGGTTTTGATGCGGTTCCTACATAGAGTACAAGATTTAGCCTAGATACACACTCCAGTTATGTATATAAGTAGTTATATGTGCCTCCCAATTGTGGTGCACTACCCAGAAATGGCAAAATCATCGGCATCGCCATCGTCCTTGCCCTCCAGCGAACGGTACTCGTCCGAGTCCTCGCTTATGGCCGCCGTGCCAATGGACATGGGCAGCATGGAGGCTGTGCTAATTATAGGCTCCGCACTGATGCTCGCCAGGATGCTAGCACTTGTAGAGGGTGTTGCAGTTAATACTGCTGGGGCATTGGGGGGCACATAGATGGTGATGGTTTCCGGTTCCGGATTCTCTGGTTGGATTGTTTGATTTGGACTTGTTTCAGCCACAGGCGCTGCACTTTCCACCTCAGCTGGCTGTTCAAGTTCCTGTCGCTGTTGTCCTGTATGTGGTTGTTGTGTTAGGGGTTGTGTTATTATATCAGCAGAGGCCAACAGTAGATCCAATTTAAGTTTACTTGATGACGTTGGCTGCTCTGTTATCACAGACTGTGCTTGAGTTGCAGTCGTCGGTGCAGTTGACGTCGGACCGCCTCCTACCGCTGCTGCAGTTGTAATTGGTGTTGCAGATGATGCTGCTGTCGATGTGGCTGTTGCAACAGCAGCTGTTACTGCCGGCACTATCCCACCAGCAGCATGCAACTCATCCTCCTCGCTGACGCTTATGTAGCGACAACGCTCGCTGAGCAGCGAAGCCGACTCGTCATCCTCCTCATTTACGCTCGTAATGCTCACCGTACGTTGCTTGAAGCTCTGATAGACGCTAGTGCTGCTGCTGGGAGCATCAATGACATCTCTGGGCGATGCCACGACTGCGGCGGCGGATGAACTGGCTAAAAAGGGAGATCGTAAGATAGTTTCTTGCAGTTTCTTCATAGATCCCCATGACGCTGTTAGTCTTAAAATGAACAGAAACTTAAAGTGACTTAATTAAACATGTATAAGCCACTCATTCTACCAAGCTACCTCAACATTTAATAAAATATCACCGGAAAATTGAAACATTCTATTCTATTCTAAAATTCTATTGTTTTGTACGTGTTAAAATAAGTATTTCTATCCATAAACCTTAAGAACCCTTGTCTCAAACCACTTCCCAAAAATTCCCAAAAAACTTATATGGATCCCCAGCCACATTGGCATACTAGGCAACGAATACGCCGACAAAACAGCTAAAGATGCCCCCAGATACCCCCTCGTCTACACACCAAATTATAACTGTGGCGACATTTCTCGGCACATACAAAAACACGTCAGAACTGCATAACAAAATTACTCCCTGGTACAAGCTCATCCTTCAAGCTACCACACGAAACTCCTCCCACAACACCTCATCACACAACAGGAACACACAAATCCTTATGAACAGGTTCAGGCTTGGACACACCAACCTTACCACTGCCCACTACATGAACTACATATGTCCTCTTTGCAACCATCATCAGTTAGACGTTAAAAACATCCTACTTAACTCTTCCTTCATAGAACAGCTGCCTTTCAATCAACCAACCCAATAACCGCACTTGCACACCCAACGAACGATAACATCAACAAAATTATAACCTTTTTGCTAAACTCCAACCTCATTCATAAAATATAAAACCATATTCTTCTCTCACTTTGTATAAACCATTGCCACCCTAGACGAGCGGAAGGCCTTAGCTGCTAATGCTCCTAGCTCTTAGTTACCTTATAGTTTTATACTTTCAGTTAGCTTTAAATAAATAAATAAGGTACGATGACGTTAAATGAACATTTAGAATGACCATACAGAATATGCTTTTAAATTATTCAAAGTGTTCCTAACTCCGAAAGATGCACCAGCCTCAATTGTTACTTACATTCTAAGCGCTCACGCCGCGAAGCGTTCCGAGAGGGCAAAGGGGCCAGCTTGATGCGATAGAACTTGGAGCCCCTACTGACGCGATAACGATTGTCGTCCTGCAAAGAAGCCACACTGGTGAGTACTCATCCTAGACAAATGTTTTATTATGAACACACCTTTCGCGCCTGGCAGTACTCCTTGTCGATGACCCGGCCAATGGCGTAGTAGGGCAACGGAATCTGGTTGAAATCCACAACGGCCTGCGAGGGGTCCAATGCCGGAGTGGGTGAGGTTGGAGCTGTCAACTGCAGGGTAGCCAAACTGTCGGCATGGACAAAGTACAAAGTGAGCGAGTCCTGGACGACCATAAATTGCGCGTGGCGCATGCTCCAAACGACGAAGACGAGATCGCCTCGTGCACATCCTTCCAAGGCGATAGATCGGTGACTGGAAGTTACGCCAGACTTCGATCGGGTTAGGGGCCCACCAACATTCAGATCATAGGCAGAGCTATGGATGGAAAAGCTTATAGTTAATATTCATTAAGCCGAAAAGCCTAGCAAATTACATATTAAAAAACAAGACAGAAGCCAATTGGCAAGGCAAATAAAAAAAAGAATCAAATTATCAAATCAAGCGCGTCCCTATAAACTAATAAGCTTCTGTGAACTCGACGGACTCATACGGACAAACAGACAGACCAGGTCGAATAGGCTAGTGATCCAGCATGTATATTCTTTATAGGGTCTTACTTTCTCATAGCGGTCACACTGGACTCCATCTCTTGGCGCCGACTCTTCTCCTGGCTGAGCTCCTCTTCCAGCCGGCACTTGTCCTTGTTGAGATAGTCGATCTTCTCCTTGAGCCAGCTGTTGCCATCCTCGTTGGTGATCATCTCCAGTCGGGTCTTCAGCTGGTACGTTTCTTGGGTGAGAATCTTATTCTGCTCCCGCAGCTGTTCCAGCTGCCGTTCCTTGTCGGCCAACATGTCCTTTAATATGCCCACGTTGGCCATCACAGATTCTGAGTTCAGGGGCAGGAGACGTGATTGCCATAGTGATCGTTCCGAATCAACGGCTTCGCTAATGGCACGTTCCCTTTGAGCCAGCAACTCCTGGCGCTGCTGGGCCAGCAGATGGTCTATATCCACACTAGCGTTTGCGCTGACCACGCTAGCGCTGCTTGTCGGTCGCTCTATTTTCTCAAGACTGCTGTCCGATGGCGAACGCTCCATAGAGGTCATCAGTTTGAAGCGGCATCGTAGGGACTCCAGCTCCGTTTTGTGCTCGTGGATAAGTTGCTCCCGCGCCTGGGCCACAGCAGCCTGCTGCTCCTGCTCCGCCAACTGCAGTTTCAGTCGCATCTCCTCCAACTTCTCTTGGGATTTCTGCTCGCGTGCTTCACACAGCATTTTCAGCACATTGCATTTATCCCGCAGAAGATGCAACTCGGACTGGAGTTCATCCTGGTAGTTGGCAACGTCATTGCGAAAGGTGCTTACATTGGAACGAGCTTCGGAAAGGCATGATCGGGCCAACTTGGACATATTTTCCATATCGCTACGCATCCTCTGCAAGCTGCCTGCATTTTCTTCGGTCAGGGTGCCAGCACTAAGCATTAGCAGATCCTCGGTAGCAGTACTCTGTGCCACTCGCTCCACCAAGCTGGTCGAAGTTGATGTCGCAACACACTTGAAGGTGGTGCTGAGCTTCTCGAACTCTGTTTCCGTATCGGTTTCGCAATCAGAGGCAGCTGCCTGCGTCTGTAGCTCGGCCAAACGTGGAGCCATTAGTGGCATGTCCGGTTCCTGCTCTTGGTCCCGGTCCACATTCTTGACCGACCGGAGGGCGAAAAAGTCTATCACAGGCTTCATGTCGGGCAACTGCAGCTGTCCGGCTAGTTCTGGCAACTGCGAAGCGAGCAGCTCCATGTCCGATCGGCTCAAAGAAGGGAGACGTGTGTCAAAGCTCAAGGGGTGCTCATTTGCAAAAGCTGGGGGCATGTCACCCATGCAGGGGAACAGAATATTGAGAAAATGGCCTTTGAAGCTCGCATTGAACTCCCTCCTCCGGCGCAACTCCTCGCTGTGGATGCGATCGAAGTCCGCAGAAAGTCGAGTGGCCCACTGCCGGAACTCATCCGAAAAGATCTTCCGACGCACCACCTCCGCCACGGCCAAAACATAAGTGCTCGGCGCCCGGTGGATCTGCTCGATGATGGAGATATGACGTTCAGCACGCCGTAAACAACGATGATTAAACAGCAATCTGTTGTCAAACTCACTCATCCCATTCTCAATCCACACGATCCGTCGGAGACGTGTGTGCAGATTCCAGCCCAGCTCATCCTTAGAGTTGGCTATGCAGCGGCAGTACTCTCGTATCTTAGTGTGATTATCCAGCATTACCTGTAGCTGGGAGCGATGTGAGAGACAAAGATCCGGGAGGACGGAGTTGTCGCGCAGATTCTGCGCCCGCGCCTCATTCTGCTGAAGGGCTAGTGCTTGCTCCTTTTGCTCCTGCACCATCTTCTTGATCCGGAACTTAAACTCCTCCAGCTTGCAGAGACGGTCGCCGAGGCCTTTGATCTCCTTAACATCGGCCTGGTTGGCCAACTTAATGATCTGATTGACTTCCTCCTTCAGCTTCTCGTAAATTTCGGCACTGAAGATGTCCAGTCCCTGGATACACTCATCTGACATGAGCTGCAGGGTCCTGTGGTTACCCTTAGAACTGATCCACTGTAGCAGGTTCAGGTTGGGACGACGGGCAAGCGAACTGCTGCTAGTCAAGGCCTGAACATCGCTCTCCGTCGGCTGCTCAGCAGAATCCATTTCCACCTCGTCGCCCATTTTCAGCTTCTTATTGGGGGAGTCCGCTTGTGAGGATTCGGTTAGAGCCTGCTGCTGCTGCGCTGGCTGTTGTTGGGCAGTAAACACGTCGTCGTTCTCCAACAGTTCGTCAAAGCCATGAAAATCGGCCTCGGCAAGAGACATTAGATCCGGAAGTATGGGAATCCTGCCCAGCTGCTTGAGATCATCGGGAAAGTTGCGCAGCAGCTCCAAAAAGCTCTCTCGTTTCTGGAGATGCCGATCAAAGAAGGAGCAGAAATTTTGAAAGCGGTCGCAAAACTCGTTCGTCAGATCCTCCATATTGGCCACCACAGCCGACCAGCCCTGCTGCTGAAGGTGTTGCTCGTGAACCAGACGCTCGCAAAGATCCTCCTCCTTTCTGGCCAACTCTCGCATGTGTTGAGCCAGCTGTGCGCGCTGACGCACTGTCTCCAGGGCCGGAGGTAACCGGTGACTTTCCTCTACTTGACGACGGAGCTCGTTGTCGGCGTCCGAGTTGAATATCGTAGGTGGTAGGCGCTCGTCCCCCGTGAGAAACATATAAATAGGATTGGTATCGGTGCCAGCTGAGTAGCACGACACTTGGGTGGAGTGCGTTAGCATTTCGCCTCCGCTCACTAGCAGAACAATGTTGGCGGCTGGGATATTGTGCAGCTTTTGGATCGTCTCCTTTAGATGCTCCACTGGCTGCAGTGCAACGTTCATGTCAAAGCTGAGCATGCGGCCGACGTCCACGTGGAACACGTACAGCATCATGAAGCCGTTGGTGTTTTTCTGTCTCCTCGACTTTGCTACCGCTTTCTGGAGGGGACACTCCCGCTCCCACGCCCGCTTCTCCTCCCTCTAATCCTGATCCTGTCGTCTCTCTAATGGTTTGGCAGTGCTTCAGACGATATAGTGGTATTTCCTCATCTGGTTTCCTTATACTCGTATTGTTAGTGTTTAGCTGCAAGACAAAAAAGGCAATGGGGGTGAGTAAAGATAGTCTTATCTGTGATACGCATTTAACTTATTAAGTTATTAAGTTCAAAGCAACAAACAATGCAATTCCCTTTCAAGCCCTACACAATGACGTGATTACGATTTCAGAAATTTTGTCAAAAATGGTTCGTTTTCGTCGTTTGAACCTTAAAAACCATCCACACTCAACCGCTTCCAACGATTGGATCCACTAGTAATGCACCGCATAGGCAGGGTTTAGCCTAGCTATTTTTAAGCCATTGATTGGATCACTTTTGCTGCCCAACAGCTGTTAGACAGACTGTCGCAGTTACTTTTTGCTCTCTTTGTGTCGTCAGAGGGACAAACAGGGAGGAGTAGGCGCGCGGTGGGGGTGGTTCAAATGTTAATGACTAACCGGGCCATTTCCGAGTCGCAATAAAAAATAGCAGGCCTAGCATGTGCACAGACGCTTATTCCATTTTATTTTTATAATTTTGTTTACAGTTTAGCCCCGCAGACGGCTTTTGGCGATAAGGCGCATAACAGGGAAAGCGGAAAGAGCATGGCTCCGCACTTAACACACGCGCACTAACTTTTCCCCACACTATTTATTTATTTGCGTGCCGTAAACACCAGCTCCCAGAACAACAACAGAGCGAAACGTGTTATCAACGCACCTTGATTTCAACACGTCTAGACTTGCGGGTGGTTCGAAAACAAATGATCACAGCAGAGAGCGCAGCGAAGAGCAGAGCGCACGAGGAAAGGCGGAGACACTTTGAGCGGGCGAGAGAGCGCCGCACGTGTGTGACGATGATTCAGCTATTTTGTAGCCAGATTTCACAGCTATTTGTTGTTATATGTTATTTTATTACCAAGTAAATTTAGTTGGATCAAGCAAAATCAGAACCCATTTTAAAAATACAATTCTGTAAAGCACGAGTTTAGCTCCTCATCAGAATAACAAATAAACCAAGTACTACATATATATAATTAATTTGTTGCTTTAATGAATCTTCTTGTAGCTTGTTTTAGTTTCATTTTCATCACATTCAAATTAGTCATATTTCGAACGCGAGTGTGGCATCACTGTTTCTTAGCGCGGGAGAGATGACAAGGCAGATAATGACTGAGCGATGATGCGCGCATGTGTCAATGAGATCGCGACGTGGACTACGACGTCGACGTACCAGAGTTTACCTGACTCTGCGGTCCTTTTTTTTACCTAAACGAATTTCTCGATTTCGATTAAACAAAGCTTCTAAATTTCCAAGACACGGGATATAACGGATGGTTTTCTCAAAATTTTCCACAGTTTGTGAACACGTGTAACGGAACGACGATTTTATAGCTGACGAAATACCAGGAACGATTAGCTCAGGATCATCTATAATGCCTAGGTAAAAGTGCGAGGTACACTTAAGCAAATTTATGAAATAGCCGTTGGAATTGATAGACAGAAAGCATTAATCAACCGATAGATTACAAATGGCATGCCCCAATGCAATAATCGCGGACCCTTCAACCCAAATAGATCACGATAGCGAGCGAGCCCCGAACTGATAAGACCTTGCCGGAGGGGTAGTGAGCTGTATCTGTGTTACACTAGGGGGTATGTATCAAAATATTTGTGATAAGCGAGGAAACTCCAAAAATATGATTGCCTGGATAGATCGGGAGCAGATGTTGCATTATGTAGTCTTGATTTTCCACTTTTGGGGTTTTATTGTCCCAAATTTCATATACTTCGCTTATTTAATATATAATTTAAATTTATAATTTTTTAATATATAATACATATTAATTGGGATTAATTTCATGGTTGTTTCTAGCAGATAAACTGTTCTATGTGAACAAACATACATAACTATGTACATACATCATATGTACAAATGTGATTTCGATTGTGTTACTTTAACTTATTTATGGTACAGATATGTGTGTATATTAAGTATTTTTCAAATTTATTATCTATTACTGTATATTAAGTATTTCAAATAGTCACAGCACACACTCATATTTCGAATACTATAGATAATCTAAGATTTAAAAGACAACATCTGTTGGATGTTAAATCGAATTTTAATATTTAAATAAAATGTAAGAGAATTTAGATATCTACACTTTTTTGCTACAAAAAAAAAAAAAAAAACAAATGCTATAAATAATAAACTTGATGATGACGTACTGAGCTGCTAATTAAACTTATATGGGGTTGATGTACTCCACAAACAAAGAATTCAAACTAGCAGATCTTTGTTTAGGTGGTGAGTCTAGGTGCCAAATAGCGGACTTGCAGGAGAAGAGGATGGTAGCCAGAAACCCTGAACCAAGCTGATGCTGAACTTCTCTGCCGCTGCAAACTGATTACAGTGCAGTCAGAGTTTATCAGCTTCGCCGCTTCTTTTGTTTTGTCGTTGTGGGGGGGCAGAAAAAACTCTTTCTCGCAGGGAAAACAATTAAGAGAGCGGCTGACTTACGTGTGGTTATGTGTGTCTAACTGCAATCTATGGTATGTGTCCCCAGCACTTAACTATTATGTATACATCATTTAAATGGGATTCAAAAGCATATGACTCCCGCAAAAACTCCAACTGCAGTAAACCGCGATACAGAAAAGCCGAGTAAAACAAAAGAAAGCAGACCATTAAAACGTAATTGAAAAATCTGTTGTAGAGTAAACACATGATCAGCTGATCGACTGCATCTTATCGATATTCGATAATTCGAGCCGAGCTGCAACTCATTCTATATTTCCTCTTTCCCCGCTCCTTCCCTTCGATGATTCTTGCTTGCTCACTCAGCTGTTGTTTTGCTTTATGGCCTCTCCTTTTGCACTCATTCGGGTGCAGTGCAGTTAACAGGAAAAAGCTCTCGAATGACGAACAAATGCACACAGACACCGAGTTATTCTTGTAAAATATGTAAATTATGGCAATTAATTGCAATTTGGCTCAAATGGACGCACACAACAACAAAGCGTGAGGGTTGCTGACGTTCTTCAAAAACAATAAAGAAAATGGCAGCAGGTGCATGTAGTTGAAACAGGGAAAAGGGCAATGGGGTGCAAAAAGACGGGCGCAATTTCTGCAGTTAAAAGGGCGTCGTCGGATGCACTGGCTTTGGTGTGCATAAAACTATAACTAACGGTTAATTAAACTCGTACCCTACTTACACTCACCTTATATTCTTTAATCAATTTCCGCAATGGTGTGCCAGTGTGAGTGTGTTGCGTGTGTGTGAGTGTACGTGTGTGAAGTGTTATTGTTGTCTGGTTGTGTGCGCGGGGTGTTCGTGTGTTTTGCTTTTAATCAATTGTAAACGGGAACGAAACACACAGGCTCTGCAAATTATTGTACATCAGCTGTGGCTGTATCTGTATCCAAATGTATTTGTGTGATTGTTTTTATTTGCAACAACAACAACAAAAGTTGTATTTCTTCCTCTTTATTTTCGCTCGTTTGCTGCTCCCTCTCTTTCAACAACACTGTGATGTTTTATTCTCTTCCTCGTCTTTTACGCTCTTCTTATTTATTTTGTATGGCTCTGCTCTGCTTTTTTCGCCTGCGTATTACCTATTACTTTAAAAACTATTTTCGTTGCTTATCAAATGTGCAAAAATATTTAACTCGACTTTTCTTAGTCCCAATGCCTATCAATATGTTCGACCAAAGAAATATTTTTCATATAATTTATGCTGTTTTCGTTTTTCCCCTTTTTTCTGTTCTCTTTCGCTGTTCGCCTTCCCTTTCTTAATCTATTTCTTTGTCTATCACAATTGCGTTTTTGTTGTTACTGCTGCTGCTATGAGTGTTGTTGTTGTTGTTGTTGTTAGTGCTTTCTTATGCTTTCTGTTTGCTGCTGCTTGTTGTTGTTGGCAGTTTTACTTTTCGCGTCAGTTTTTTGCCATTTACACGATAGGGGCACGGGAGCCTTCTAGGTTTTTGACGTCACACAATTTCACTCGCGCATTTTGTTGCTTTGCTTAGATTTCTAATTAAATTAAATGGTATAAAAATTAAATAACGCACTTCGTTCTCACTTTTTTTGTCTTTGCTTATGCCTTGCGATGTGAGAATGACAACAGATTTTCAAGTTGATATCGATAAAAGTGCTGGTGGGGATACGATATACAATGGTTGCCAAATTGTTTTTAAATGACCGGTCCTCTGGGACACATTTACTCAGAGTAAAATTACCATTAATGCAGGACCTTTTAAAGTTTGAAATGTCTTTTATAAACACGGTTTAAATTTCTCAGCTTAAGCTTTTGATTTTATTCTTGGCCATTGCGAATACCCCCAAATGTCAAAAGATCGCTATTTTTTTCCATCCCTGTTGGATTCGTCAATCAAACCTATCGAAAGTCGGCCGCCTCTAGTGAAAAGTGCAAATAAAATAACCAGAAAGAAATTTTCTTTTTAGCAATTAGTGCACCATCCGCACACAAAGAGTCACAGCATTTATTATACTTAAGTAGCATTAGCAGAGATCGAAAGTTAAGGTGGTCCAAGTCCCCACAACAAACCGATACGGACGCCCATCAGAACGACAATTCCCCATTAGGCCCATTCATCAAGACATACTCACACTCATGAAACACTCATCTACGCAAGGGACACGGGCGGCATTTTCCTTTGCATTAACTTGGGCGTTTCTTGGGATGTCTCCTTAGGTTATAGCTCTAGGTTTAGGTTGCTTACTCGACACACAAATATTACTTTCTGTATTTTGCCTCATTACATTGCATTGTTTCGAATCGAAAAACAATGACCCACATCCAGACTATAGAAAATGTGGCAGACTGCACTCCTCTTTACCTGCCGCACAGCTTGTACCTCAAGCCTCTGGCCAAAATGCAAATCTCCGTGTCGCTGCCGGCAATCAAGTCCGGAAAATCGGTATCTAATTTGGAAATAATGGACAAACTGGGCGCCGAGCTTAAGCCGGACAAGTTTCTCCTTCTTAAAGTAAGTACTCAACTTAGACTTTATGGTAATTTTTGTATACCAAACGTTTTTTTTACACACAAAAAGAATATTTGTTAAAAGTAAAGAAAAAAATTTACAAATTAAAAAATTTTGTAAATAATCGCAAAAGATACGCATATTATATGGATATTATAAATCCATAATATTATAATATTATAATATTATAAATATCTTAATCAAATACTCATAATCCGTATGCCCGACCAGGTCTCAAAAAGCACTGTAAACACCATCCGACTGGAAGCTGAGCTGGACGAGCGGAAACGTCTTAGGGCGGCCATCCAACGTTTAGACGGCCTTTCGTTACGCATCTCCGGCTTTAGTGAGTCGTTCCGAGTGCGTTGTGCAGAGTTTAAGGATGACTTTCCAACGCGACACGACTGGGACTCTTACTTCCGGGATGCAAGAAACATGGATGAAATGAAGGCTGGCGAACGGCCGGACACCATTCACATCAGCCATCTGCCCATGCGTTGGTTCTGTCCGCGGCATTCGGAGCATGAAGAGCATGTCAAGCCCAGCGAAAGCATCTTTAAACGAATCTTTGAAAAATTTGGACGCGTCCGGATGGTGGACATACCTATCTGTGATCCGTACCGGAAGAGCATGCAGGCGGACATTAACGGCATGCGGACGTTTAGCTTCGAGCAGGATGTTCTATTCGAAGCGTAAGTTTTGAATAACTTAAAAACATTTAGTTCGTGTAGTCAACGGTTTTCTTAACAGATATATTCAGTTTGAGGAGTACTCCAGCTTCGTCCGAGCCATGGACGAGTTCAGGGGCACTAAGTTGGTCCGGAAATTTGTGGACAAGACTCAAGCCATCAACATTTGTGTGAGTTTCGACAAACAAAAGCATCTGAGCGACTCACACATACAGCGCAGAGAACGGATGCGGAAAAAGTGCATCGCGAAAGCCCAGGCCGAGGACGAGGAGCGGGAAAAACTAAAAAAGCAGCAGGAAGAACAATTGGAACGCGAAAGGTTTGATAATTATTTAGGCCGGAAAACGAAAGCAGTAACCATAAAGCAATGTCTCTGCCAGATTAGTATTTTTACATGATTTGATTCCTGAAATCTTAATTTAACTCAGTACATACATATGTACCTAAAATTGTAAACAATTTTTAATGCGTTAGATTTACATAACATCAGTGCTAAGCTGGCATTCTTAAAGAAGATTCGAATTAAAATATCTCGCGTTGAGTCTTGCTGCCCTTCTACTGTTTTCATATCTAGCCATTTTACATTTACATATTTATGCTTCTCACCTGGCGGCCGCTGGTCGAGGCGAGCCTTTAGCCAACCGTTTTCTGTATCTTCTAGACGAACAGTTAACAAATATTTATTATGCATAACAAACATATCAAAAGCAAAACAAAAACCCGCAACATTGCAAAAAAAATTACAGGCAAAAGCAAGAAGAGTTGAAAAAAGCAGAAGCGGAAAAGCAGCGTGTACGCGAGGAAAGACGCAAAGAAAAACACATGAAAAAGATCCAGGAGCGCGGCCAAGTAGAAATCTCGCAAAAGATTCGCATCGAGGAGCGCAAGCTGATGATAGCGCAACGCAAGTTGGAAAGCATACGGACTCTGGAAAAACTGTTTGAGAGGATACAGGTAGGCCAAAGTTAACAACAATAAGTCAAAGTGGTATTTTATATCACAAGTTAAAGGATATATAAAATAATTCGAATTTGTATTAGGTACAGCAGTAATAATATCCTTTTACATTTCTTGCGATAGCTGAAACAAAAGGATAAAAACAGGCGAGCCAAACAAGATGAAGATAAAGACATCCAGCGTGGTCGTCTGGTCGAAAAGTACAAAGCTGCCACTGAGAAACTTGTTTGTGATCAGCGTAAAATCGTGCAGGAAATTAAAAGCAATACTCCTCTCATTGGCCTTCTGAAGAGCAAGTCCAAAAAGACCACGGCACCCGTAGACGCCAGCAGCGAAGACGAAGCGGCGGCCAGTAAGCGACACAAAATGGGCAATGGCGTAACGGAATCTGCAGCACCAGCCGATGTAACCTCCGCACTGAACCCTTTGAAAGCGGTGGCCGCAATGGCCGCGGGCGCTGTTCCAGGAGCAGGAGGCTACAGTGCTGAGGCTGCCAGCGAATGGATGCAGTCGCTTTCGATGTTCGGATACGGCCTACCAGGTGTATTTCCTGGAGCGCTTTATCGGCCACCTGCCCCGTTTCCAGTCTCCAGTAATTATCGTGGTTTTGCTCCGCGACCTCGTGGTCGTGGAAGAGGGCGTGGCATCGGGATAAGAGGCAGTCGTTCCGGATATGACTCCTATTACACCTCGAAGCATAATCGCTACGACGACGAAGGCGACAATGGATACTACCACAAGTCTTCACGGGGGAGGTACGTTTTCAGAACAAAATGTTTGGTACCCTTAATTTAAATGTTTATACACTTTGTGAATTTCAGAAATAGGTCGCGTTCTTCATCTTCGTATTCGAGGAGCCGAAGCCGCTCCCGGGGACGCCGGTAAGTAATGCGTACCTTATGACTATAGAGTACTACTTTTAAAAAATATAGTATTGTTTGTCGTTCCAGGCGCTCGAAGTCACGCAGTCGCTCCCACTACCGAAAGTCATCTTACTCGTCGAGATCCAGGTAAATACATAATAAAATAACACAGATATTTGTCCAGTTCTGTTGCATACTTGTTTAGATTTTAACTATTAATTTACCCGACTATTTATTTGATTTCAGGCGCAGTCACAGCAGATCCTCCCGCAGCCGCAGCAAAACGCCGTCACAACGCAAGAACCGAAAGCTGGCATCCACGCGCCGATCTCGTTCCAGCAGCTATTCCCGGTCGCGATCACGCTCACACTCCCGCAGACGATCTACTTCCCGCCGGGATCACCGGAGCCGACATCGTAGCAGTCGCAGTAACAGCAGAAGCCACAGTCATACACCGAAAGAAGTGATACTGGAGGCTGACAAGTTGGTGGCCTCTGCCGAAAAAATACAGCGCACCATCGAACAGCACACCAAGGATAGAATGCGCGTGGAGGAGCGTGAAATCAAGGAGAACTTCAGAAACCCCCGTACCAACAGCCACAACAGCAACCACATGGACGTCGAACCGCAAGAGGAGGCCAACGAAAGACGTGGCAGCATCAGTAACCGCAGCAGTCGCCGCAATTCTCTGGCTGCATGAAACATATTCAGTAGTTTCGTTGTTAGTAATAGTTCATTTAATAAATATTTAAAGTTGTTCTTCAATTTTACTTGTCTTGTGTATTTCCAGTTTTATTAAAGTTAAGATAGCAAATTGTGAAAAAAAAATATCTCATAATCTACTAAATTAAATTGTAATTATTGGAATACAAACAAATTAAAAGAACTGCCATTATAATATACAGTACAAAAATTGCAAACATCTTCCTCTGCCTAAATGGTTTAAAAGCCAGAATAAAATGTTACATCTGTCATATCTGCAAAACCCAAAGTCCAAAGAAAAAGTTTCCAAGAAAATACAAAAAATAAGACACAATACGTATAATATATTACAATCCGATTTTCTTTTCTTCTAAAGCAATATAAATTGATCTTAGCATTACAAAGCAAAAGTTGCAAAAGAGATTGAGTCAACGACAGAAAGTGGCTTATAACTGAAGAATGTGTAGATGGGTATGTTGGTGGGATAGCGATTAGTACCGCCTGTTGTTGTTGCGACCGCGATTTCGGCCGTTGCCACCGCCCCCGCCACCTCCGCCGCTGTTGCCAGCACCAGAGTTGTTGTTGCCCCGCCGACGACGTTGGCCACCTCGTTCCCGATCGTTAAAACCATCCGCGCCGTTGTTGCTAAAGCCATTGGATCCATTGCCATTGCCTCCAGGATTGCCATTGTTCGACCAGGGGGCATTGGAAGCCCAGGGATTGGGCCTGCCCCCTGGTTGGTCTCTCTCCCGTTCACGACCGCGCTCCCGCTCCCTGTCGCGATCTCCTTCTCGTTCCCGTTCGCGCTCCCTATCCCTTTGCTCCAGTGGCGGTTCGTCCACAAACTCCGTGTTGGGTTGCTGTGCTTTCGCCGCGACTAGTGACTGCAGGAAGGGCTTTTTCAGTTGCATTAATTCTCGAACGCACACCAGCTGGGCGTTATGCTGACGTGGTTCGAAGCGGGACTTCTTGGTGGGCGGGGAAACCACCTCTCCGCGTGCCTCCACCGTGGGAGATACAGATCTTGACCTATCCCTCACTGGAACTACATCATTAAGCTCCTCCAGCTTTCCAGCGTCGATGTACTTATTGAGAAACTCGGCTCCCTGACGAATAGCTGCCATTAGTCGAGAATCCGGATGCACGCGAATAAACCGGTTGTATACGAGGACCCCGACAATGGTCTGGGGATCGAGGCCGTTAAGCATGCCGCTGGCCAAGATGCCCTCCATTGTGTTCTCGCTGATTTGCTGGTGGTTCAGTCCGCTAGTGGTGTCCTTGGCCTCGCGGGCGGCCAGCTCCTCGTGAATGCTGAGCACGCTGGGATCGTCCGCTCTCCGGGGACCTGCCCAGTTCACCTGGAAGTTGCGGGGAATGGGCTTGCTGTAGGGAACCTTTTTTTCCCGGTCGCGGTCATTTATTGCTTTGCTTGGATCCAAATCCAAGCCAGGAATAAAGCCTTTGTCGGCAGTTAAGCTTTCAGTAAACTCCACCCGGTCCTCAGGTCCCATTCCGGGTATGATTGCATCATCTGTTTGGAAGAAAGGGTATATAAAAACATATTTTTTCTTTGCTAAATTGAAGGTAACAGACCGTATTCACACTCGTCCAGAGCAGCCAAGCTGGCGGGCAGTGTGTTTAGATTGTATTTGTCTCTCATTAGATCTCCCGGCCTGTTCCTCGTCCAGAATTTGATCGTGTGATCATTGGAGCCAGAGCACAGAATGTGACCCAGGGGATGCCAGGCGAGAGTCCAAACAATGCTGTCATGTGCCGTCTCCACACAGCCGATCTCCTTATCGGTACTGCAAGCGAAGAATGCCGCCATTAATCCAGTTAACTTTTAAGCAGTAAGAGGCAAAAACCCACCCAACATTCCAAAACAAAATGGAGCCATCGGAGCCGCCAGAGCAAAAGAGGCCCTCGTGAATGGGATGCCAGGACACTGAGCTGGCCTCCTTCTTGTGCCCACGGAAGACTTGAACCTCCTCCCGCAAGTTGCGAATGTCGAAGAGTTTGAGCAGATGATCTCTGGATGCGGTGACCAGCCAGTTGCCATTGTCGTTCCACTTCAGATCCATCACGGTAGATTTGTGGGCGTGTCTATGGTTATTGAAAATTTAAATTATTAAGCAATGTGCGGTAGAAACCATAATGAGATAGAGTTTAATAACAAATACTCACAGTGTAGCGAGGGCGATGCCGCTCTTGGGATCCCAAATTTTGATGGGTTGCTGGTTGTCCTTACTTCCGCTGACGATCATTCCCTTTTGTGGATGCCAATGCACGCACTTGACGTCAGCTCCGTGGCCTTATTGAAATTCATAGTTAGGCTTGGGGATCTGTCTTGGGACAACTCTCTAAATCTCACCTCGTAGCACTCGCTCCTCCTGGCACCGCATGAAGTCCCATATCCTCAGGGTTCCGTCGTCGCTGCCGCTGACAAACTTGCTGTCCGTAGGACTGAAACTGCGTTTGGTTGATTGCATTGGAGAATGTTAGAACGTAACAAAAACGAATTAAAGGATGATAATGAGTGTGCGCGAAGTTAGTTTTAATTTAACAATTTGATTGATAAAACTAGAAATCCGGGATCACGTTTCACTTGCGTGAAGTATAAGCTCACAATAATACAAAGTAGAGTGCGTAAAACATTAGGACTTAAAAAAAAACGGTCTAGAACTGAGCAGACGCCTAGTCAAATTCCATCATCGTTTAATTTTAAAAATTACATGAAACCATTTTAAATTTAAACTCCTATCCTATAATATACAAATCTTGCACCAGCCTGTTTATAACAATATTTTTTAATGGACAAACACATAGAATAAATGAAACTTTTATAAGTTACATTGCATGTTAAATAATTGAGTACATAAAAACCACCAAAATAATAGTATCTGTATTACACTGAGAAAGATTTCCGTCATAAAAAGTAAATTGTTTCCAGCGCAACTCTATAAAACTTGTATGTAATAACATGTTGCCGATTTACTTGATCTTTTGCAAGATCGGATGTCCTTACGCCAAGATTATTCGGCAGTTTTGAGAAAGAAAACACTCAAACCCCCGATTTTTCGAACAATCAGTGCAACACAATGCATTTTATTTATTGTTGATGTTGTGGCCGCGGAAATAAAATTGTGCAGAGGTTTCTTTTGTTCTCAGTCAGATGGTTTTATTGTTAGCTTTTCTCAATATTGCATTTGTATCATTTCACTTTCAGTCTTTTTATTTCTTTTCATCTTTATTGAAATATCACAGAAGAGTTCGAGGCTTACAACATATTTAAGTCTTTTTGTTCTAGTGGAGGAGAGGTTAAAACGTATATAGCCAATTAGGCGAATCTGATATCTATATGGCATGTTGCTATATTGACGGTTTTATTGATATGTATTTGCAACAGCCCTGTAAGGAACCGATCCACTAAGTTGATTAGGCAACAAAAAATACCCAAAACAGCCCAAGGGTCCCAAACTAAAGGAACTATGTGAGCAACGCGAATCTGGCTTTGGTTTTTTCTTGGTCTGCTGGCGTCGTCGGCTACAAAATGGTAAATACATTCGACAATTACAATTAAATGGCTATACCTTATTCCCCTAATCGCCTCCTTGTGCGCCTGGTACATCTTCACGTTGTTCATGTTGGACTGCCAGTACTTAACATAACCACCATGGTCTCCGGTCACCATCCAGCTGTCGTTGTGCGACCACACCATCGTTCGTACAGAAATATCGTGGGCCTGTTTGACAATATAAGATTAGACGTGATCCCACGGGATCTGCTGACGGAAACCCACCTGCAGAATTGTCTCGAAATTGAAGGTCAGTCCGTTCCATAGCGTAAACTCGCCGGAACTGGCCCCGGTAACTAAGCGTCTGCCCTCCGGCGTCCAGGCCAACGTGAAAATCGGGCATCGCATCTTATTTGTGGCCGTCTTCACGAACCTTGTAGTCACCGCGTTCGAGGGATTGTCCAAGTAAGCTGAGGGCGGCAGCATATGGGGCACATAAATGCTGTCCGGCTGTAAGGCCAAGCGGTCCCGATAATCACGCTGGAACAATCGGTTCTGCGGAAAATAAAGTATATTTTTGAAACGTTAAAAAGGGTCAACAATAAGTATAACAGCTAAGGTGACGATAAATTTTTCTTATAAATCCATATTTCTAACATAACATTTTAAGGCTATCTTGTGTAGTCGTAGGTAAGAAGCAGCAAATTTACGTCTTGAGGATTTTATAATAGAAATAAGCATTTTGTATGTCATTACTTAAGCCATGTTGATTATTTTACTTGGGGTTATTTCTTTTTTAAATACATTCTACACATTTTATTCAATAAGATTATGGAAAAACCCATATTGTTAATATTTAAATGCAGCTGTGCATTCTAGTAAATTATATTAGGCAGGAACACGAAAGGTGAGCTAGGTGATTGAGCTAGCTTGGTTGAAAATTGTGAACTTTTGCTAACTAATTTTCAGATGAATCTAGCTCATCTCCTAATGACCGAAAATAAAAAATTGTATATAACATATAGACAAAAGCCATATTAAATCTGATACCTACATATTTAGTGTATATATAAAAAAAACAGCTTTAAAACGAATTTAAAAAAAATTAAAAATGTTATCAATTGGCTTAGTTTCAAAAAAATCGTATTTAATGAGCTTTGAAACGAAAATTGTCGCCCATTTTAACCTATAAGCTTTTAATGTGAACCTATAATTATGGTTTTTGAAATTAAAGTTTTTAGTGTGGGTTAATTGGACTTTTCATTTTTCCTCTTAAATACAGATCTTCTAAAAGCGTAATACTGCATCACCTCCAGTACTCAACACTAATAACTTTACATCTGCTGATCTTATAATAATTAAAAAATATGAAGAGATAGAAAATTTTTGAAGTGCTTTCAAATTTAAGACAACGATTATTCCGAGACACCTCTCTGCTACTAATAAATCGAGACTTCACAGCCAATCTTCTTTCATTTCATTTTAAACCTATGGAATCACCTCCAGCGCCTTGATGATCGACGCGTTGTAGTCCACTGTCTTTCGCATCACGCTTTTCCGCAGCCGCTTGCCGTCGAAGTCGTCCTGTGACATTCCGAAGGGTCGCTGGAAGCCCCCGGGCATGAAGGGCTTGAACTGGTTGTAGCCGTGCTTGTTGGACCCATGGTGCAGATGGTACCGGTAGTTCTGGCCGCCCGCGTTTGGCGGGGGCAGCGATGTGAAGTTGGTGGCCAGGGCAGAGGGCGCCGTAAGTAGCTGCGGTGGCGGCTGGGATACGTCCATGTTGCTAATGTTTTGTCCACTGCCTCTTTTCCCGCTTTTCTGCAAAAAATTTCTTCACCCGCACACAGACACACACAGATGCAGGCGTAGTGAGCATATTAGTTGGCCGTTTTAACCCACGCAAAGCTTTACTTACTTGTATTTTCTAGAGTTTTCGCATTGGCGCGGTTGTGGGTGCACTAATAATTAGGCTAAATAACTTAAACGACTTGCAAACCGCCGCGTTGCAAGTAATTTGTAACTTTTGCCGAACAACGCGAATTTGAGGAGTTCACGGCGAAACGCGGACACCAACGTGTGACATCTGCGATAGATGGCTTCGATTGCAATGTTTTCGATTTCTAACAGTAGTGAAGAAGTTCTCCCAATTTTATTGTTCCTATTATTTATACTCATACATATACATATACAAATTAAATTGTTAGTTTCATGACTGCTTATGTTTTTCCTATGTTTTGATTTTTATTTCTTTTGCACACAAATTAATCATAAACGTTTCTGATAACAATTGTAAATATATGAACAGGACACATTGCGAGTTGTATTCACTATTGGTAAAATGTTTACTTAAATTTTTTGCGAGTTTATCAAAATCACCATCTGCACTAGTTATATGTTATTGAATAATTAAAAGTCATAAAATAAATAAACGCCATGTATAAACAAATTGATCAATGTGCCTTGGAACATTTATAATAAATTTTATTATTCTGTAGAATTAGATTTTACTCAATATTATTTAAAAACATGTTATTTTTTCCACCAACACGCGGTATATTTGTGGAGTCCCTCTAATATTTTTAACGAATTAGACGAAGTGCCTTACCGATAGTTGCATATCGCCGGCAATGGGTTATCGCTGGCAGGGCTATTGAATAAATTTGAAAATATCGAAAACAGGATTTTTTGTTTTGAACTAAAAATAAATTTAAATATATTACTTTGAAATATTCAATATTTTTAATTTACTAAGGAAAAATGTGCTATGCACTATATAACTTAAAAATCACCCATATTTGGTTTTTTATATGAGCATTAAGAAAAGAATACATTTTCCTATTTATACACTTACATACGCCTTCAGGCACTATTAATCATAAGTTACAAGCCCAAATATTCAATAAATATATCGCTTTCACGATATTTAGATATGTCACGATATAAATATATCGCTTGGATACCTCGATACCTTGATATATTATCAACATCCCTACTGGCAACCCTGCTCCGATTTAATGGCGACCGGACCGACTTGCTGCCTACTACGTGTTTGACATAGAAGATATTGTAGCCGATTCTAGAGCGTTCCCAAAGCCACTCAAACTTCGTGGAGAGTGGAGATTGTTGTCAAAACAATATTTGTCGATCCGTTCGCTGCCGCCATACTTCCGTCGATTCTTATCCCCGTTTCCCACACCCGGACCTCTGGAGAAAAGTGTGTGTCTGTGTCGCAAAGTGCCTGAAATTTCGTTTCGCCCATAATGGCAAGACTCACAAAGGTCTACAACACGGACGACGACGACTTAGGTTACGTTGGCCGCAGGAATTTGCCCCTGGTGGCTGGCGATAAGTTAATGGTAAGCATATATCCGCACTGATTTCCGCTATATGTATCATCCATCCAAAGAAAATGACTGCCAGGCAGAGAACCCACACACGCTCAACAGAGACGGCCGCTGTGCGTGTGTGCGTGTACTTGGTCCAAAAACTTTCATAACACGGCGGATTGTTATGTGTAAGTGGCGGATGGCGATGTGTGGGTTCGGTTCGGATTGGTGTGTAATGGTGCGTTTATTAATTGAACTTGAGCTGCGATTCTGCACCTGCCACCACCCACCAAACTCTTCTTCCTCCGCCTCCCTGGCAACGACCGCCATGTTGCTGGAAAGTGCAACAACACGAACCTGTTTGTATGCATATCACTTGCACCCCCCACGCCATCTGGTGAGGAGATCTCTCGGGCCAAGATTCTCTGTCCAAAACCGTATACTGGTTACCCGATCGCTTTTGCTATCGATACGTATGGAAGCGCATTTTTGCATTTGTCCAGAGCTCCTTTAGTTTTTCGAACGAACAGCTGTTCTTTGTTTTGTATGTTTTTTCGGATGCTTATATTTAATGTAATTAATTAATTGTTATGATAGTACTGACGGTTTTTTGACTGCAGTGTAATGTCAGTATATTGCTGTCTTTGGCTGTTCACGATACCATTTACTAGAACTGGCCCTGGTTAAATTCTCTACTTTTTCCGCAGATGCTCATGGACCTGAACAGCAAAGGACTAGTGATAGACAGCCCGCAGATCCGTGGACGTGACCTGGAGGAGTTCTCACGCAAATTTAAACTGCTCACAGAGGCCGAGCGCCGGCAGTCGCTGGAGATCGACAGCACCAGTTTCATGGAAGTCCTCAATCAGTGCGTCCAGTGCGTCGGGTGCCGTAGACGTGTAGAGCGGCTGTTTCACCAACTAACCGAGACGGGGCACCGAACACTCGATCCGCTGGAACTGCGCCCAACTGCCACCCTGGGCATTGTGGAGGAGAAGCTTAAGACTCCGCAGGCACTGGGAACGCTGCTCTACCGCCACCATGAGGTTCTCAATAACCTGCTGGACAACAAACTGCGGAACAAGACGCGCTGCGTTCTCCATTCGCTGGACGCCTTCCGTGCCAAACCCTTTTCGGAGACCTGGCGCGAGGTGTGGTCCGCCATGAAGAGTAACTGTCGCAACGAGCTAACCATCATCGAGACTAAGGAACTGCACGACGTGCTGGAGAACTACCTGAAGAAGCACAAGTTTTGCTCTGGCTGCCGTACGAAGGTGAGACACAAGATATATAAATAAGCGCCGTTATTAGTTTCAAACTCTGATAAGCCAGCCTTTTATCTTAATTTTTTTCGACCTAAACCCGATTTTCGTGCATTACCAAAATATCGATTAAATCGATCATTCAATTCCTTATTTTCATAGATTTTAATATGAGATATATATATTTTTTAATATGTAAATAAAAACCAAAATTATGGAAATAGAAGATTGCTAGTTCATGTAGCATCAGTACTGAGTTATATTAAACAAAGACTTGCAAGTTTTTAGTTTTGACAGTTATAACGCAGTTTTGGTAGCTGAAAGGCTTTCCAAAAAAAGTTGTAAAAATTGTTTGCTTGTGCTGGTCAAAATTTGCTGAAAGATTACATTATATTTATTTTTATTTTTTGCAGATTGAGCGCGCCTACAAAATACTCATTGGTGAAATATCGTCCAAGGAGAAGGGTTATGCGGCCCAGCTGTACGCTCATATTCGGAAGTGCGTGCCTGACCAGCACATCCACGTGACCACAAACAAGATAGAGTTCCTGGACGCTCTGATCAAGCGGGCCGAGCCCGAGGTTAACGGTAGCTACTCAAAACTGCGCGAGCGCCACGCTAAGACACTGGAGATTGCCCAGGAAGAGGTGCTGACTTGCGTGGGCATGATTATGTACGAAAGGCTGCGGCGCATCTACGTCAGTCTGCGGGAGGAGGAGCGCGCATGCCAGGTGCTGGCCGCTGTGGGTGTCCACGCCCTTTGCCGCAGCTTTGACACGTTCGTAGAGCAGAAGCAGGGAATCAGCAATCTGGAGCTACTCTACCAGGAGATCAGCCGGGCGGAGAAGGCCAAGCAGATCAAGCGCGAGCAGAAGAAGCTTAAAAAAAAGAAGAAGAAGGACGAGAAGAAGAACATGTTGCACCGGCAGTGCGAGGATACCGAGGCCAATGAGTCCGACGACGAGGAGGAAGACTTGCGGAAGGAGGAGCTAGACCTGGAGGAGGAGACTCAGGTGCAGCATGCGGAGCTAAGCGATCCAGGTGCGGACGATGGCATTGTTATGGAGGTACCTCAACCGGAGCCCGAACTAAAGCTCACGTCCAAGCCAACGAAATCGAAACCGAAGAAGCAATCGAAGAAAAAGAAGCAGAAGAAAGCGGCCTCCGGAAATAACGGTGACCAGAAGCAGATGAAGGCCACGACTAGGGTCCAACCGCTGGACGACGATCACGATCACCTGGACGTGGCCAGTTGCATTTCGTCAAGCATCGCCAAAACGGTTGGAGATAAGTGCGCGGAGTGCCTGGCCCCCATGCCTAACTGCCCATGCGAACAGGATGTGCGCGATTCTGGATACGGCAGTGATCCACCCTCGAACGCCGAATCTCGGACATCCAGCGCGGTTTCATCACCTGAAGGCTCGGAAGTGTCCTGCTCGGATGGGCTTTGTAATCACGACGTCCACGACGAGGACTCAGACGACTTGCTCTTCTACAGTCATCATTCGCAGTTGGATGACAAGTTTTCATTGTTGCAGATGTGGGTGAGTTGTAATATTGTCACTTCAAAGATAGGAAGTGTTTAAATACGGTAAACCAATTATAATTATGGTTAATGGAAGTTTTAAAATCAAAGTCAAGCTCAGCAGTGCGGAAAACGCTATTTTTATTATTCTTAAAAAATACTTTAAGACATTCAAAAAGCCCTCTCAAATCTTATCAACATCAAGAGCATTGGGTCGAAATTAATTATTGAATTTCGCAGTAGGCTATTCACAAACATATTCGTCATATCAAAATGAAGCTAATATTACCTAATTAATTGCAGGACGACTTCGACGAATACGACGACAAAGACGAGGAGATCTATTACATTCCCCAGGAGGTGGTTCTGGCATTCAAGTGCCATCGAGAGCAAGTGCAGCGAAAGCGCGAGGAGCTCCGTGCAAAGCTGCGTGCCAACTTCGAGCGGCTGTGCCTACAGCACGGCGTTCAGACGCAGGTGCAAAAATCGAAACGGGCGACTTCTGCACTGGTTGGCCAATAAAACGCATTGAACCGTTGTAGTTATTCAGTCGAGCGAGGCGATTTAAAAAAATCCGCCCGCATGCAAAATACATATAATTTTTTGTTTTTGAAATAAATGAAGTATACAAGTTACAACTATCGGCGTTGAATATCTAAAAATCTAGCAATTTCGGCAGTCCTCGTGAAAGGGTTCGAGAGTGCGCAAGTCTCTCCAGGTCGGAGGCAATCCATGAACCACGAATTTCCCACAACGCTTGCAGGGCTCAAGGAACAGTTTTATATGGCTGTTCAGCCAGGTCACATAGCTTTTCACTGCCAGGTCGGGTAGCGTCGGCGAAAAAAAATGCAGCATTGCTGAGTGAGCGTGCTCCTGGACTTTGCGGAACACCTCGTAACGTGACTCAGCCCACAGGTCGTCATGCTCCAGTGGCTCATCGAATCCCTTAACCGTAACCCACTCTATGAGCACTCCTTTGAAGACAATAGCCGCCTTCATTACGTTGCTTATTGTCACGATGGCGACTGCGTTTGTCCCGAAGGGACGGAAAATCCTGTACGAAGTATGCGGAGGGGTGTTGATCTCACTCAGGAGCTTATCTATGTGGCTAAGGATCAGAAGAAGAAGGAAGTAAAGATTTAAGTATCCACACGTACTACGAGTATTATTTTTTAATTGATGCAAACTTTCTAAAGGTATTTTAAAATTTTTGGGCGTTTATTTGACAGAAGAAAAACTACGCCGATGTAATATATAATAATTAGTAATCCCTCTTCATAAATTAGTCCCCTTTACCAAAAAAAACCAACTTATTAAAAGGATTCAGTCCCACTTTAGACTTACTCTGGATCGTTGTTAAAGGACGAGAAGGGCAGTCGCTGGCGCTTCTGGGAACAGTAATTATAGGATCGCCTCAGCGTGTTCTGGTTGAGATTGTTGAAGGCTAGGAAGCTGTGGTCGTGCACCTTGTCTATCCACTTGTAGCTGTTCACTAGTTGTGGGTACAGCGCCTGTCGATCCTGGGAAGTCTCCTGCGCCAGATAGGCAGTGTTCCCAAGGGAATAGGGTGTTGGGGGCACCTGCAGCCCATTGATGAGCTGCTCTACCTCACTGAAAGTGGTTTAATTCATATGTATTTCCCATTGAAATAGTTCAACTGGTCACTAACCGCAATTGCGAATTGATGGCTCCGAATCTCTCCTGGAAGTCATGTACGAACTTATTTCGGCTCTCCTCGCCTCCCTCCCCATCGGTTCCATCGGCCAAGTGCTCGAAGCACTGCCTTACGTTGGATCGCAGGTTTTTTACGGCAGTGAGAGTCGAATTTAACTTATCCATAACTTATTTCTCGTTCCGGCTTAACAAATATTTACGTTGTCTTTGCAAATGCCAATAGAGATGGAAACAGGTTCCGAGTTAGTGATGAGACGAAAAAACTCAGGACTTTGCATATAATATAGGGTACCTGTTCTAAGAAAAACAACTATATAGTAACTAAAATATATATCGGAATCGTTTAAAAATTAGTTAAATGAAATATTGTTTATAAAAATAATTGATTCCTAATTTATAGGAAAAGCATACCAAACTTTACAAAGTCCATCTCTAGTGAAACTATCGAGTCGGTTCAGTATTTTTTTGCACCCGATTTTTGGCATTTTCCAGCTACTACGCCCGCAATTTGGCTGTACACAAATCGGACTTCTGATCCAATCCAAATCCAATGCCATTCAATGCTCGACTACGATTGTTGAAAGTTTAAACACACCGATCGACGCACAACACACCATCACCATGGGCAATAAATCGTCGCTTTTCCTGCGGAACGAGGAGATCGCGCAAATCCAGGAGGAGACTGGCTGTGAGTATAATTTCTGGGCGGGATGTGATAACCTTGGGCCCTTTTACCCGGAGACGTTTAACCCGCGGTACCAAATCCAATACGCACTTGGATATAAATAAATTGGGCCACGAGCAACGCAAATAACAACATCACACTGGAGTGTTAAAAGCTTTTTAGGTCTAAGACCTAATGGATTTGATTCGATTCGTAATTTCCATAAAAATTCCAAGTCTGCACATACGTGCTTCGAAAAACTCCGTTGAAATTAAGCAGAACTGCGTCTGAACGATCTGTGCTCGCGTTATATAAGCCGTATATGCACAGATGGTTTCCAGCAACCAATTTGCATTCTAATTGCATATGCACTTCCCACATGACGTCACCGCTTGCTATATATGCACATACATATACAAATATAGGTAGTGGGTGGGGGCAAAGTCGGTGCCTATCAGCGATACTGGCTGGCAATTATTTAGTGTCCGAGACCGTGTAATTTCAATATTCCGGCGCGATAAGCGCACAATTGAAATTGCCACCGCATTGGAACTTGTATCCAATGCTCGACCACCTAGTATCAGCTAAGATGATAAGGTGCTCGGTCTTATCAGCCAGATTTTATAGCAACTAATTCCGAATGTGCTTGGACTCATTGGCACACCGTAAATAGGGTTCGTTCGATGTTTTCCATGGCAAAACAAATTTATCTGAACAGTATCGTACACAAAATTGTAATTCTGTTCCCAAGCTGTAAAACATTTTAAAGTTTATACATACCCAACTTATTATTAATTATACTTTCCGGTGATAAATTCATTTTCCAGTCACCCCCAACCAAATTGAGCGACTTTACTCCCGCTTCACCTCGTTGGATCGCAACGATTGCGGAACCCTGTCTCGGGAGGATCTGATGCGAATACCGGAACTAGCCATTAATCCGCTGTGCGAGCGGATAGTGCACTCCTTCTTTGCTGAGAGCAACGACGATCGGGTGAACTTCCGGCAGTTCATGAACGTCCTGGCCCACTTTCGCCCGCTGAGGGATAACAAGCAGAGCAAGCTCAACAGTCGAGAGGAGAAGCTGAAGTTCGCCTTCAAGATGTACGATCTGGATGACGACGGTGTGATCAGCAGAGACGAGCTGCTATCAATTCTGCACATGATGGTCGGGGCGAACATAAGCCAGGACCAGTTGGTCAGCATTGCGGAAAGGACGATCCTGGAGGCGGACCTGTGCTGCCAGGGCAAGATTTCGTTCGAGGATTTCTGCAAAGCTCTGGACCGCACCGACGTGGACCAGAAGATGTCTATACGGTTTCTCAACTAAGCTGGATTTAGGGATCACAAGGAAAGCGAGCTTCTTAGTCAGTGTGTACCAAATAGTTTAGGGTGAAGTTAGTCGAGAGGCATTCCGGCGGGTTTCTGAAACCTCTGATTTGGAAACAGTGGTTACTGTGCTTATTATACCAGTAGTGTTTTTAAGCATTTAGAAGATTCAATTTAATGAAAAGTGTCGCAATGTTTTTTAAACCTCAGAAATTTTGCATAAAGCTTATCTAAGATATTGCATTCTAGTTAAACAAAAATTTCATAGTTTTGAAGTCATTATTTGTTTTGATCACAAGTCCTACTGGAATCTTGAAAAATTGTTTGGAAATCTGATCATATATTTATGATAAAAATATAAATAAATATTTTGTTGTCTTATATTTACACTCCGAAAAATCAATTAAATATCTCTTAGGCTTCAGAAACGATCCGGATTTACTTGTATTAGTAGTTGTTATGAAGAAAGAGATGCAGATTTCATTTTGTTAAAACCTTGTTTTTATAATTACAAACTCATTCCGCTCAACGTAAATTCTAACTTAGTGTTCATCTGCTTACGAATAAAAGCAACGCGGATTAGCATAATTTGAATAGTTTATTGCGTTATCAGACGATCAATTGGAATAAGTGGATGTATATTTGTAATTGCATTTCCTGGACCACAGATTCCAGGAGACGCCTTCGCTGACTTCGCCAGAAAAGAAAGCGCCTGAAACTAGAGCCAGAGTCGATTTATGTGGTGGTGGACACAGCCAGCTTCTTAAGGTGCTCCATAAACAGTTGTAGCGAAACGTCATCCGTGAGCACTGGAGCACCGCCATCCTGTCGAGATAATGTCCAGAAAATTAGTCATATGATGGGTGGGGTGGGATCGTGCCAAGTGGGGAGAAATGAAATGAGAAGGGTCCAACACCAAAAGCCACTTATACATACATCACAACAAATGATGTGTGAGATTATTCAAATACATTAAAAACTAGGAACAGACAAAATCTTTGGTTAGATTAAACGGTTTCATTAAAGAATTTGGGAGTATTGTGTGGTCACAAAGGAGTTTTCCTTTTTTCCAATGTCTCAGAGATTCATAAATCAAAGCAAAACTCTTATTTTGTATCATGACCAGTACAAAATAAGACTGAATATAACAATACAGTTTAGACTTATAGCTTTAATTTCTCAAAGATTTTATACCCGCCCCTAATATTTCAAATATGTATATACATTTCCTAGTTTAAGTGTTGAAAGTTAAACAAAAATGTACTACCGTGACTTGACCAATAGGCGCCTGCGATTGACAAAGGAGCGGTTACGGATACGGGTACGGATTATACAATGAGAGAAACAAAACCAACATAAAACGAGATTGAGATTAAATTTTCGATGTCGCAAAACAGCGCTGCAAAGATAAATAAACTGTGGCCAGTTGATGGCGCCTGCTACGAGACTCACCTGCCCGTAGGCGTACATGTTGTTGTGCGTCTGCGAGGGGTTAACCTTGGACAGCAGGAAGCGGGCCTGGGATCCGCCGTGCTCCGTATCGATGTAGCGAGGCATGGGGAAGCGCGTCTGGAGAATCTCTTGCGCATCGTCCACCGGCGCTTGGAGCAGCTGCTTGAAGTTCTCATACTCGGGCATATCCTGGTATTTTAGGGCTCGCCACTGGGCGATAGTCTCGCCGTGGTATATCAGAATCTGAAAGAACGTGTCCATCAGGAGGATGCGATCCGCCTGGATCGAAGCCGTATCGAGTAGGACCGGTTCTGGAGGGCCGTTGAAAGAGTAGCTGTAGAGAATCGGCTGGATCATAATCAGCGATTGGGTGAGGTCCTCGCGCATCAGCATGTGTCGATAGAATGTGGTCTCGTCGGGCGAGTTGTTGAAGACCTGCAGGAACTGCGAGCGGCGCAGGTGGTACATGAATTGCGGGAAAAGGCTGAAGTTCTGCGACAGCCTAAAGCTGTTGGGATCGTCCTTTGAGTACTCGCCGAACTTTTGGCACTGCAAAAGCAGAAAAGATAAAGGAATTGTATAAGCATTTACAAGACTTATGTTTATAAAAATATCAGCTTAGTGGGAGTTTGAGTGAGAAATATTTTTTTGGGGCATATCTATAGAAGTCGGGAGGAAAAATAATAAAATAAAAAAGATCGAAACATTCTACAAAACTATGGGCGTCAAAGTTTTGGGCATTTCTATTGGGTGAGATACCCACCTACATAACTTAAAGCTGAAATGTGCACAAATTTATAAATTAAATGTGCACAAGTAATTTACCCAATTGTTACACATGAAAACTAACCAGACGAATCAACTGACGATCGACCCAGCGCAGAATATCTGGTCCTTCGTCAGTCTCCGCGCGATAGACGACCATTCGAGCCATCAGAACGGCGGCAGCCTCCTGATCGAAGCCGGCGCTGATGTGGTGCACGTTCGAGGTGGCATCGGCCCAACTAAAAAACAGATTTAAACATTTAGTAAACTCTGGGCTGATTACCGCCAAAACATACTTTCTTGCCAGTGTGGTAACGCGGATTCGACGCTGTCCACTTGGGTGCTGGTACTGCGTAATGAACTGTATGCAGCCACGCCCGCCCTGCGGAATGGGGGCTGCATGCTGGTTGACCACCTCAAAGAAGTAAGCCACCGTGGAGCTGGGATTCAGTGTGCACAGCTTCCACTGCACCGTGTTGCCCATGCCGATCTCCACATCCGACACCGACGGGCTCTTCACATTCAGCGACACACACGAGCCGATCCCACCGGAGATCTTCAGCTCGCGCGAGCACTTCACCTCCAGCGTTGCATTGAAGGCCATCTTCAAGTCGTTGCGGCCATCACGTGCGAACACGCGTTGAAATGTCTGCTTGAAGAGCGATGAGTTGAACGAATCCCCCATGACCATGTGGCCGCCAGTGGAGTTGCATAGCTGCTTCATTTCCAGCAGGCCGGTTTGATCCAGAGCACACGAGTATATGTCGACACTATGCCCGTTGGTGGCTGCCCGCAAGGCCAAGGCATCATAGTGTTTGATCGCCTTCTTCATAAACCGCACGTTGTCTTTATGGATGTCGTGATGCGAACGGATCGGGTGCTTCAGCTCGTCGTCGACCACCTGGCCGGGGCCCTGGGAGCAAGGGCCACCCACAAATGTCATGATGCGACCGCCCGTATTGGGGTAGGTGCACTCCAACAGACCAACCGCAATAGAGAGAGCAGCGCCAGTGGAGCGCAGGTAACGCTTGCCCTGCGGCACCGGCCAAGGATCGCGCTGCAACTCACTAAGCAGATCGCCCAGCGCCGCGTCGCACTGGCCGATCGGCTGCAAGAAGCGATGTGCGGGCGGCACAGGGGCCGCCGCTCCAGCCGGCTGGCCAGGCAGCTGCTGCTGTTGCTGCGGCCCCGGAGCCCCTCCACGCCCGATTCCGAGCATATCCTGCACCTGCTTGGCAGTCAGGTCCTTGGTGCCGCGGAACACGTAGCTTTTAGAGCACCCCTCGGCGCCAAGCTCGTGCACCTGTATCATTTTTCCGAAGGTTATCAAACCCACGAGAGCGTTGGATGGCAGCAGACTTAGCGACATTTGCAATGAATCCTTCAAGGCGTCCAGCTCGTCCTCGTCCATGCAGGTGTCAACCAGGAAAATGAAGACGGGCGGCATGGTGGGGGCCCGGGTAATGGTATACTCAATAGTACTGAATCCAGGAATCAGCTCCGCTGGTTGGTGTTGCTCGGATATGGCTGCATATTGAGGGGGAAACTGGAAGAATGACTGTTATTCACTGCCGCAGAGGGTCTAAAGATTACAATTGCGCTCACCGGATTGCGCTGAAAACAGAAGTTGCACACCCACAACTTGGCACGGTAGTCCACCTGGCACAGAGGATTCAGGATGGCCCTGCAGTTGCTACGGGTGCACAAGACCGGCTCATACTGAATAGGCGGCAGGTCGGGGCGCTCCTTCAAAGGCTGGTAAAGACAAGCTAGGGGCACCACCAGCCGACTGGCTTCGATGCGGCTTGAGGGCCACACATTCCACGTCAGACGCACACCGTCGCGGTCCTCGTTCTGCTGGATGAACTCCTCGTAGGTGGTCATCGCCGCAACACTTAAATGTCCTTCTTAAATAGGAAAAACCTCTGTTAAACCTCTGCCAATTGGAAAAATCGGTCGCCAGGCCACGTCACAAATTGACAGCTAGTCGTGACACACTTCGTGCTGGCGGCGGGCAAAATATTCACGCGAAAGTAAACAAATTCGCGAGAAGAGTTTAAGAGGCTTAACAAATGGAAGCACTCACTTTAGAAACAATTTATACAAACGTACAAACTGTAGAAACCAAAACTACGAACTATTACAGAATTTTAAGTGCAAACGTTGCAGGTCAGGGAAGATAGTTTTCATGCGATACTATCGCATGGGCGAGTTGGGCTTCTACTTAAAAATGAAAAATCTAAAAAAAAGAAGTAAATAAATAAGTTCAATAAAACGATAAATAAAGCAAGGTATTGGTATGGGTTGATCCATTATTTTTTCAGTTCACTTTCTTTGTGCTTTGTATTATTCAACGAGTAAATATTTCTATTAATATTGATAAATAAAAAATGCATATATTTAGGAATACCTTTTTCTATGTTTAACTATATGTTATATAAATTTTTATATATTAACATTATTTATTTTGTATTATTTTTTTATGTTAACATATTTTAACATTATATTTTACATAACACACCACTTATCGATTGCTATCGATTGCCAAACTATCGCCCCGCGGAATGCATCCCTGGTGCAGCTGTTTACTCGGCGTTGTGTGTGTGTGCGTGTATTTTTTAGAGTTGAGTTGTTTCTAAGATGGCGACGAAAAAAACGCGTCTTCTTATGTGAAAAATGCAATCATAACAACTCGAGTTTTCTGCTAATAAATGTGCGCTAATTTGGAAAAGGACCATTGAAAAACAGTGCTAAACGTGTGCCGAGTGTTTTGCATGTGAAACTTTTGGTGCGGGAGTGTAATGAAAATGGCCACAAATATGTATCGAGTCGGAGGTGAGAAAAATTTTCCCGTACTCGCTTTTCTATCATCTTTCGTTATCGGCGCCGCCGTTTCACAGTGTGCGTGTGCGCTCCTGCGTGTGTGTGTGTGTCTAGTGTGTGCATATGCGTGTGTGTTGTGTCTGAGGAGGCTTTCCAACAATAACGAAAGTGCATTTTAATTGCCGAAAACCCTTTAGTGGGAGTCCCAACGCACGTGTATATGTGTGTGTTATCAATCCCAAGAAGCATCCGCTCAAAAGGAGAGACTTTTTCTATTTTTTTTAACTTTAGTGTGGGAGGGGGCACTGCTTTTGTGTCGCAGCTGCAGCAAGTGTTTTCTACGTGTTCCAACCGATAAGCATTAGCTTATGCTCTGAGTGCTTGCGTGTGTGTGTATTTTAGGGCTGGGGAACTGAATTGCATTTTCATTTGGATTTGCCGAATTGTGATCTCTCCAGCGTGTGTGTTTGTTTAACAGTGTGCGAAAGTGTATCTCACTTTTGGGTGAGCCCACCCTCTTTGTTGTGTTTTCATATGCTAATGAGCTTTTTAGCATCTTCCCCAACCTCACGCCTCCCCATCACCCTTTTTGACGCACTTTTTGTCAGCTATCTCGTTCGCACTCGAGCAGTGACGTTATTGTGTTGTCTTCACCTGATTTTCGCAATGTGTGTGCGCTCTTTCAAAATGCTAATAAGCTCGGTCGGATACCCAAGCGTTCAATTAACGGAATCAAAATAAATAATAATGGCATATATACTTGTCGAATTATCTGCTCTTTATCGCCGAGACTTTTTGTCTTCATCGCCGTTTTTGTTTGCCGTTTTTAATGGCCACGCACACAGTTACACACCTTTGCCGATGCTTTCTCGCTGCCTCCGCACTTTCTTTTTCACCTCTCTCCATATATCTAACCATCTATCTATGTATCTGCATCCCAAAATGTATCAGAAATGCACACGATATGCATGTGTGTATGTACATACAGATATACGGAATTTCTTTTATGTTTTTTGTAATGGTCACCGACAGGTTCCGCTGCAGTTGTTGTAGTTATATGGATGGATAGCCCCATTTGTATTTAATTGCGCTTTAGGTGGTAGTGGTGGCCGCAGTTAAGTGAATCGCGTGTATGGGTGTCTGCGCGCTTACCTGTGACGTATGAATGGAGTTTCAATTCTCCCCCTCCTTGCCCCGCTTGCATCAGACACCTCTAAACTCTACTCTTTTCAGACTATGTTTACGTTGAGACAACGCCGAACAGTCCCTACTTAATACGACGCATCGAGGAGCTGAACAAAAACCAAACCGGCAATGTGGAAGCGAAGGTTATGTGCTTCTACCGCCGCAGGGATCTGCCCAATCCGCTCGTGCAATTGGCCGACAAGCACCAACGTGAGTAGAGAACCCCTGTTCCCCAGAAACTGCATCAATATTGCGTTACGTTACCCCTAAGTGTGTATATTTTTTGTCAACAAAGTGAGGTTATGTTGCCAAGAGTCGTTGTCGTGGCCTTCAAACAAGTTAAAAGTTGAAACCTGACGACCAGATCTGCTAAGCACATTCCCACCGCAAAACAAAAAAGTTAACCCAGAAGGGGCCACTGTGTGCGTGGTGTCTATGCATGAGGAAAACCAAGCCACCCACCGAACCACCCAGCCGCCCTTTGTGCGACCCAAACATAACGTAGCCCTAGCCAAACTTCCTGAGCAACAAGAACCGCAATGACAACAACTGGGAAGGCGGAGCGAAAACGGATTTCGTCCAGCATCCGACGCATCCACATAAACAGGCAGTGGAACCTTCATAACTCGACCGAAATAAACTGGCAGTAGAAGCACCCTAAGTCGAACCAGCTGCACCTATTTATTTAGGTTCCAGTAACGCCATTTAAATTGTTGGTGTCGCAAATTAGAAACAGGATTAAAAAATAGTCGAGGTTTATGTAAATGTCGAAAGGCTTAGTACTGTAATATCCGATGGGATATCGGACTAAACTAGGTGTTTAGTGTTTTTTTTTTCCGACACTGATAAGCACGCTTCATGGTGCGGAAGGACCATGAAAAAAAATAGTGGGCCTTACTGAATTATGAAGTTCAACCATAGCCATATGATATGGTGTCAGTAATTTGAACGGGCCACGGTTTGCTCTAATGATGTTACTCTGTAATGAGCTGGGCTGCACTGTACCTGTAATGCGGTTGTTGCTGTTTTCGGTGGCTGCTAGGCGGCGCCGACGTCAATGTGAATGTGATACTTGGTTCGGCTGTAGGTAGACTGGCTGTCTACCTCTGAAAAGCTGCCACACATACCCAACCCCAAACCCACTGACACTGCTGCTCTGTGTGCATGAAAATGTTCAAGTCAGAAGTTGGGATCTGGAGGGGATTGAAGCGGAGTAGGGTGTGGAGCTATGGCGATGTGGCACACGCAGGGAGGCGCGCTTTGCATTCGTGTATACATACACACAACGACTTCATCCACTGCCACTCGGTCGTTCCAAAAAATTAAAAAAAAACCATGCCCATTTGGGTTGAATTCGATACGTGACCGTCGCGAAAATGCGTTTTCCGCGGGCTGACCTCGCACAGCAACCCACCTCCTGCACTCCCATAAGCCCAACAAGCGCCACCAATTCCCATTAACACGGCCCCTTTCGTCCCTAACATCACCGGACCAGTGTCATCTTGATTAATTTCTTATTTATTTTATTCATTACGCTCCACGAGCCAGTTTTTGTATGCGTGCGTCGCCTTTTCGCAGGCCACTCGCTAATCAGGCTCTGAAAATTAGCGCAAAAATTATACATTTGGAGCACAAATATGCCGCACTTCCAACCACAAGGCTTGGACTTGGTGCAAGTGGCTTTGAGAATGTCAAGTACTTTGAGAATACTACAATGTTCAGATAAACACAAAAACTTTTAGGATAAAATCGTTACTATATTTTATAATAAACTTTCCGTCAGCGAAATAAGAATAACGAAATGTAGAAATTCAGATAGCCCACAGCCTGGAATATTCACTCTAAGGTTTTAATCGCAATGTCAATAGCAGGCCTTGAACTTTGCAGGGGAGTGGAAGGGTATAGAAAAACAGCTACGCTCGAAACCAAACAAATCCCACTGCGGCGCACCCACCCACTTGCGTGCCCTATATATGGCCACCAAATAACGCCCAAGTCTTTACCCGCCATCCACCACTCTTCGTTCTCTTCTGGGTGGTCTCACTTCGTCTTCGAAACAAACACAAAATACAAATACACGTACTCTGCTTCGGCTCTTTTCTGTGACTCCGGCGGTGCACCCATGGACTCCACGGCGTTGGACAAACGGGCGTACACCGATGAGGTGGGGTGATGCTCTTTGCCGCCCTCACCTTCCGTCCCTTGCGAAATGTCAAGCGTACATTTTTTAATCAGCCCAGCGAACTTCCCGGAAATTCACGAGGGTTATTCTCGGATTTTTCAACACACAAATTCCGTGAAAGCTTGAATGTATATTATATAGATAACGTTTATATTCAAAGTGACTCTATACTCTATTTATATAGGACATAAACTTTGTGACTGTTTTTATAATTCGTAAAACATTTTTAATTAAAAATATACAGAGATTTTAAATATTGCTTATAAAGCAATATAATATAATATTTAAATATATAATATTTAAAGTATAGGAAACGTTGTAAAACAAACACAAGAAGTCTACTTTTTGCTTGGAGGGTTCTTTGCTAATCTTTTAAATTTGTGTATATGAGGGAATTGCTTGGACTGTTGGTACATTTATGCAGCTTAACTGGCATAAGTCTTGTACTTTTGAAAATATTCTGCATTTGTTAAAATACATTTTATGTGTCGAAAGCGTGATGTCCAGTTTGGATGAATATTTTGCAAATTGCGCCCTGAAACTCTTTCTTTTTTAAGAGTTATTATATTTTAGGAGTTAGTGCCTACACTTTGACTTCAGATGCTTAGTGAGTTCTCATTAAGAAGGCATATATGGTCGTGAATCTCTTTACCAGGCCAAAGTCGTTATGGGCACATCAATTCGGCTGACGCCCATCCTATATCCCTAGTACTTTTTGGCAATCACAACGACTCTTAGGAAGTTATAACCTCAGTTGTTACCTCCTTACCTCCCGTTCAGTTTGCCATTTTTACCTTGTTATTTAAAATGCTTTGCCTTATAAACACTGTCAATAAACGCAATTCCCCAAATCGCACCAAATCATACTCCTAACCATCTTAAATATAAAATAACGCATCACATCAGTGGCCACCGCCGAGGACTCACCGTTGGCGACCAAGCTGAAGAAGACCTGGCTCCGCACACCCGTAAGCGAGGAGCAGGCGGCGCAGGCTGTGCTCGATCCCTCAATAGGTACCACTTCCAGCTGATTACTCAAATACTATCTGCCACTTTCGTATTCCCGTAGCTCAGACTCAGATTTATACCCTCATGTGTATGTTTAGCATTTTAAGTAGAGCACGATTGTAATTTCTGTAGTGTAGTTAACCTATCTTAGTTGGTAATCCATTACTTAGAGTTCTATTCTGGCTTATGGAATTGTACTTTACTCTTAATTTGAACAAATCAGAAATCAGTCTGATATGAAACTTATGGTAATTCTTTAAATTGAATTGTAAATTGCAATTGTTTTCATTTTATTGATATCAAGATTTGTAAATTGATTTTGGCTACCAGTAACCTATTAAATATTCTTAATTTTTATTATATTTAAATCGTATTTATAATTATGTAATTTAACATTTAAAAGTTAATTCAAGCTAATATAAATCAGTTATTCACTGACCAGACTAGATTGACCATTTTAAAGCTCGGAACCAGATCGACGTACCTAATGTCTTGGCTTGTTGTTTTAGCTGCCCTGGATGAGGAGCGCACCAGTCCGACGCAAACGTCCGGCGGAGGAGGCTCAGCCACCGGAAATTCCAGCGGAAACAGCAGTGGCACTTCCAACAACAACAGCAGCAGCACTGGCAGCGGAGGAGGAGCGGGTGGCGCCGGAAATGCAGGTGGCGACGCGGAGAAGGGCGAAGCGCTGACCAGCAAGCAGCGCTACCAGATCAAGCACCGCGAGCTATTTCTGTCACGCCAAGTCGAGTCGATACCCGCCACACAGATCCGAGGCAAGTGCTCGGTGACCCTGCTCAACGAGACGGAGTCCCTGCAGAGCTATCTTAATAAAGACGTAAGTTTCTCGTTCCTGAAGGAAACGTCCAGTATTTGGGTGGAAATTCTATCAATTACACATTGATCATGTTTTCCAACGGAAATTTCTTTTATTATGTGCAATTCCTTGATTTAAACGCAGACAAAATAGTTATTGCAAATGGTTCTCAATAAATCCATCCACAGGACACATTCTTCTACTGTCTGGTATTCGATCCAAATCAGAAGACGCTGCTCGCCGACAAGGGCGAGATCCGGGTCGGCAGTCGCTACCAGTGTGATATACCCGCCAAGCTCAAGGACACCGCCACCGACGACCGCAAGCTAGAGGAACTAGAATCGCTGGTGTGGACGCCGGAGCACAGTCTGACCGACCGCAAGATTGACCAGTTCCTCGTAGTCTCACGCTCCATCGGCACTTTTGCCCGCGCCCTTGACTGTAGCAGTTCGGTGAAGCAGCCCTCGCTGCACATGTCCGCCGCGGCGGCCAGCAGGGACATCACACTGGTAAGAGACAAATTTGAAGCCATGATGGGGTCTGGTGTTTAATGGATTTCACCTTTCAGTTTCACGCAATGAACATTCTGCACAAGCACGAATACTCCATTGAGGAGTCTATGTCGTCGCTAGTTCCTTCCACTGGACCGGTGCTCTGCCGCGATGAAATCGAGGACTGGAGCGCTTCGGAGGCGAATCTTTTTGAAGAGGCGCTGGAAAAATATGGCAAAGACTTTAATGACATTCGACAAGATTTCGTAAGTTATAATACTCACTGATCAAGTGTGTAAGATATAACTCCTTATTACTTTTTGAAAACAAATTTTGTTTTGAAATATTTAGATTATTATACACGTTACTCGTAGAGTAAATGGGTATACTAGACTCGTTGAAAAGTATGTAACAGACAGCAATAAGTGTTTCCGACCATATAAAGCAAATATATTCTTGATCAGGATCAATAGCCGAGTCGATCTGGTCATGTACGTCTGTCCGTCCATATGAGCGTCGAGATCTCAGGAACTATAAAAGCTAAAAAGTTAAGATTAGACATGCAGATTTCAGACGCAGCGCAAGTTTCTTAAATGATTTTGCCACGCCCACAAACCGACCAAAACTGCAACGCATATACTTTTGAAAAATGTTTTGATATTCTTTCATTTTTTTATTGGTATTGTAAATTTTCTATCGATTTGCCAAAAATCGTTTTGCAACGACCACTCTACCGCCCAGCTGTCACGCCCACACGTTTAAAAAAATGTTAATTTTTTTTTGTAATTTCTACCGATATTCCTGAAAATTTAAAAATTTCTCGTTCGCAATTCCACTAGCTGAGTAACGGGTATCTGATAGTCGGGAAACTCGACTATAGCATTCTATCTTGTTTTTAAACAAAAATGATCTTTTCAGCTGCCTTGGAAAACACTGAAACAAATCATCGAGTACTACTATATGTGGAAGACCACCGACCGCTACGTGCAGCAGAAGCGAGTGAAGGCCGTCGAGGCGGAGCTCAAGCTCAAGCAGGTCTATATACCGCAGTATAACAACAATGGCAAGGGGAATGGATCGTCTGTGAAGGCTGGCGGAGGAATCTATAATGGAACCACAAACGGGAGCACAGACCTCTCTAACAATGGCAAACCATGCGAATCGTGCGGTGCTACAAAATCATCACAGGTGAGCCACTGGTATTAAGTGGTATTATTTAAAGTTCTTATTATAATTGCCCATCCGTCCACAGTGGAACTCGGTCAGCAGTGGACACAGTACGTGCCGTCTCTGCCTGAGCTGCTGGGAGTACTGGCGGAGGTACGGCAGTATGAAGTCGGCGACCAAGGGCGATAGTGGCGATGGCGACGCTAAGAAGAAGTCATCGTCAGCAGCGTCGACGCCGACAGCAACTTCAGCGGGCTTAGCAACAACGCCCACGGCTGTGGTCGACCTGAATGATGACGAGAAAATCAGTGATCTTACCAATCGTCAGTTGCACAGGTAGGTGCATTCTGAAAGAAAATAGATCTAAATGCAAGAAAATACATTTTTCCGTTTATAGTTCTTATAAATTTTTCATTTTGTGAGGTTAGAGCTGACTTTTTGTTGTTAAATATTTCACTTTTATTTAATTTTCTTGCTTACATTTTATACATGATAGGTTTAACTTTTACACATATACAATTGTATACATATTTTATAAATGAAATTCGTATGGCAATGTAACATTCCCTTTTAATACATATTAAATCAAAGAAATGCCTGAATGTAGTGCAATTTCGAGATTAAACGAGTAAAACATGCTATTTTTATTTGCCTTTCAAGTGCTTATTATTATGGACCGAGTGTTTACTAAAATCTCTCTTCCTACAGATGTTCTATTGTCAATTGCGGCAAGGAGTTCAAGCTTAAGACCCACCTGGCCCGCCATTATGCGCAAGCGCACGGCATCGCCATCAGCTCCGGATCGCCACGGCCTATAATGAAGACGCGCACTGCCTTTTACTTGCACACCAATCCCATGACACGGGTGGCGCGTGCCATCTGCCGTAGCATCGTTAAGCCGAAGAAGGCGGCGCGACAGAGCGCGTACGCAATAAACGCCATGTTGGTGAAACAAGAATGTAAGTCTCATGAGCTTTGACAGTTGTAATGAGCCACTCTGTAATATAATATGGTTTCTTTAGTTACAAATCGTATTAGTGGAAAATCACAGGCGGAAATCAAGAAGTTGCTTTTGCTAAAGCCCAAGGATCGGGGTAGCGTCACCAAGATTGCCAACCGCCTAGGTGCGCCGGGCAGCGGACCGCATGAATGGCTAGTACTGACGCCCAAGGACAAGATGCCGCTGCCGGCTGTCGTCTCGTTCCCTAAACCTCCGAAAGCGCCCGATGGCAGCTTGGTATATGACCGAGTACCGAATAAGTCACCCGACGTCGTGGCCGTGCCGGCCGACAAGGACCTCACAATAATTCCCACGCAAGCCACGTCGACGATACGCAAGCGGGCACATGAGGAACAGCAGTTGAATGGCACTGAAGGTGGGTGTTTACGTAATGCTTTATTTTTGCGGTAGTTTTTGTTTCATATGGGATTGAGGATTAAGTTTATATTGTGCTTATATTCTGACTAATTGAGTGCCCCCTCTTGCAGTTACTATAGTTCCCAGCGGACCTCCTGCCAAGCGGCCAAATAAGGATCCAATGCCTTCGCACTGCCCCAGTCCTGAGCAGTTCGCAGCTATGATGGCGGCATCTGGACAGCCGCTCTCCAGGCATCATGTGAGTAATACTTTTATTTTAGCTGGTTTAATTTTAATCGATTTTTACATATTCGCTTATTTTAGCTCAATGGTAAACAGAAGATTGCGCAGATGGCTCGCGGGGGCAACGGACGCAAGCAGGTTATCAGTTGGATGGATGCACCGGACGATGTTTACTTTAGAGCTAACGATACACACAAGTAAGTCCTCTGAAGCTGTAACATCATTACATATTCGGTTTGAGCTTCGGTATAACTTCGTTTTTATAAATCCTGGTTATAAATATCCTCTAAATTGTTTGTTGATCGAAAATGTTGAAAAAATAGATTTGTATCACCAGAAAGAATTTCTAAATTATTTTATTTGATTAAATTCCTATAATATATTTTGTTTTTTACAGAAAAACGAGAAAAATACTCTCCGCCGTGGATCTGCGTCGCGCAGCGCGCAAACCATGGCGCACACTGCCCATTAAACCTGCGGCGACCGAGCCGAGTAGCAGGCCCATTGAATCGCAAATCGTTATACTGGACTGACCGTCGCCGGCGAGCACACTAACAGCAACATCAGCATCAGCATCGGCAACCAAGTTGTTATCGTCTTCAGCAAATAGATTCGAGCAGCAACATCCTCCATTTCCATACACCATGGATGCACTGCTCAACTAGGAGCATTCTCTGGTTTGACGGGCTTGCCATGTACATACCCCCGCAGCACAAGGCACACAGACGTGTGGACAGGCATTCGACTTAGGATCAGTGTAGTTACAGCATCACTGTATGACAACAAAAAACGATAGCAACCACAAACCACTTTATTAGCGCTTAAATAGATGTCTTTTTAACAACAAATAGTAAGATAGTAAGTGTTAAGGTCTGTAGTAACAGTATCAGAACGCGAAACAACAAAATATTTATAAATATTTTATATATTTTAAATTTAAAATCAGTACACACCGAATGCAGGCTGCACCTTCCTATGAAGGTGCAAGCTTCAACGCACGAAACTCAAAAGTTCGTTAATTCGCTTAGTACACAGCGCATTTGCAATGATTTTTTAAATATACATATGTGAATGTGAGTTCTTAGATATGTTCTGTCAAACTTTTCCTTCATTTCCTAAACCTAGCTAAAACCAGATACGTAATTATGAAATTGAATGGCCTCCGAAAGTTTTAGATATTTTTCTGTCCAGATTTGAATTTTAAGCCGAAAGATATATTTAAAATTGTTTGAGCGATTTAAATTAGGGAGTGGAGAAATTTAACATTGTTAATGAATGTGACGTGCAAAATTAAGTAATTAAAACCCATTGATTTATGCTGTAACTAAAATTGAAAAACGTCAACTACAAACTGTACAGTAAAAACTAAAATTAAAAAGATAAATTTCGAATAAAGTGTATTTTCATAATTTATGTAACAAACGAAAGTTCGGGCATTCAAGAGCTATCACACACACGCCTGCACACACCCTTCACCCACACGCCACACCCCACACCCCACACCCACATATAGCATATTATTTACGCATATAATTAGTAAGAGTCTAAGCCGCATATACATCCAAAGTGTATGGTTACACCGAGAAAACAAAGAATGTCTAGACTCTAGAGGTAGAGCAGCAGGGCAAGCTGAATCCAGCAGAACATCAACAGAAAACCAATAAAATTAAATGATTATGAAAAGTTTCGATTGTAAGCCAACATACTTTAACTTTACGACCTAAGCAATTTTGTAAAATAAAAACACTTCAATTTAAACGATTAGATAAGAAAACGGATCGAAAGCTGCAACTATTGTCAAATTCAGGCCCATGACCACAGCAGAAGCCGCGCGAAAGCTAAACCAGTCATCAGCTATTGATTTTACCTTAATTTTCCACAAACTCCATTGCTTTCAACCAGAAGGCGTCGAATTCAAGCAGCAAAACATCAATAACAAACAGAGAGACAAGCAACAGAAGCAAATCAAACAGAGCTATATACATAATTATATACCTATATATATATTATATACAGATATACAGTATAACAGTTCATACATGGCGCATTGGATAAGAACAGTACGCATAATCCTTTTTACAGAGCAAGAAACTGACGAAGACGACGACGTAACGGCCAGACAAGCAACCGAAAAAGTTTTCCAAATAAAGTTTTAAAACTAAACATTTTTCCTAAAAATATGCAAACATTCAAGGATTTTATTTACGTGGGTCTTTAAAAAATAGGTAACTCTTAGCTACTATTCAATGTAGCTAGCAATGCAAAGGGAAGCATTGGTTCCTCCGAAGCCGAATGAGTTCTTGAGGGCAACGCGCCGTTTCTGGTCCGATGACCATTCAGTAGCTTTCGTGACCACATTGACGTCCACATCGAGGTGCTCAATGTTGATGGAGGGCGGCAGCTTGTTATGCGCGCAGGCGAGCACCACAAAAAGGGCTTCCAGGTTGCCGGAGGAGCCCAGAAGGTGGCCATGTGCTCCCTTGGTGGATGAAACCCTCACCTGGGAAGTATGATTCCCAAAAACACGACCTATAGCGTGTGACTCAATGCGATCCCCAGTGGGCGTGGATGTTGCGTGGGCGTTTACATAGGTAATATCCTCTGGTGCGATCCCAGCATCCTGTATTGCCCGCTTCATGGCAAGAGTGGCTCCGGCGCCGTCATCGCTTGGCGAGGTTATGTGGTAGGCATCGCCGGACAATCCGTAGCCCAGAATCTCGGCTAGAATAGGAGCTCCCCGAGCGCGGGCGTGCTCCAGTTCTTCCAGCAGGAGCACAGCTGCGCCCTCGCCCATTACGAAGCCATCCCGAGATTTGTCAAACGGTCTGGACGCAACCGCTGGGTTATCGTTAAAAGCGGTGCTCAAAGCCCGCAGTCTGCAAAATCCAGCGATGGAGAGGGGATCTATGCAGGCCTCACCACTCCCCGCCAACATCACATCGGCATCTCCGCTGCGGATAAACCGCATGGCATCCCCCAGGGCATGGGCACCTGTGGCGCAGGCTGTGGACACCGAGTGGTTCGGTCCTCTTAAGCCATGTCGCATGCTTATGTGACCACACGCCATGCTGGGCAACAGCCTGGGCACGAAAAAGGGGCTTACTCTGTTGTAGCCCCGTTGTAGCTGATTCCAGGCTCCATAAACCTCTGCCAGGTCGAACATACCCATGCCCACGCATACTCCAAACCGCTCAAGCTGCTCCTCGCTCAATTGCTTGGGGCAGAGCTTTCCGGTGGCCAAGGCCTCCTCCGCCGCCAATACGGCCAACTGCGTGGCGGGGCTCATCAGCTTAATGTCAGACTTGGTCAGATGCTGGTCCAGCTGTAGGCTTTCCCTCGAGATTTGAGCCGCAACCTGGCAGGGCAAGCCCTTGAACTCCGGACTCAGACGAGAGATGGCCGACTCGCCGGCCAGGATGCGTCGCCAGGAATCCGGTCCATTGTTGCCTAGCGGAGTGACTGCTCCACTTCCCGTGACCACCACTCTCCGGCGGCCCGATTGCGTGGATAAGTTACGGGTTTGCCTGACCAAAATATTGCACTTCCCTAAAACTCGCATTTCGTTTACATGATCACGTAAGTGAGACCGGGTAATCCGTTAAAATATACCAAGCAAACATAAGGAAGATACCAAGATTTAACATTTAAAAAATACCAAAATTTAATTTTTTTATTTAAATGATATATATAAATAAGTAAGGATAAGTAAGCATACCAAAAGTATGTTTTTCTTATAGTAACAATCTTTGTCGTTTGCTTAAAACTACTTTTAATTAAGCTTTTTTAAATGGTGTTTACTGTTTCAATCACTCCGGTTTTTAAAAATCCTGTCAATAAAGCAATGAAATTATGGAAAAGGAGAGAAAAATAAGATTTTAACATTGTTATTCCCCATTCACATAAATTAAATTCTTTCCCAGTTAAATTTTTTGATTTTATCTAGGTGACTACCCCTATTAAAACCAGCAAGATGCGCACTAAGCTTGAGATCCCCTTACATAATTCTGGTTTGGATCATGAATTTCGTCGGTAAAGTGGTCCTAATTACGGGAGCAAGTTCTGGAATCGGAGCTGCAACCGCCATTAAGTTTGCCAAGTACGGCGCCTGCCTGGCCCTTAACGGTCGCAATGTGGAGAACCTCAAGAAGGTAGCTGCGGAGTGCAGCAAGGTGAGCCAGTCGCAGCCAGCCCTGGTGGTGGGCGATATTGCCAAGGATGCGGACACCCAGAGGATTTGGTCGGAGACCCTGAAGCAGTACGGCAAATTGGACGTGCTGATCAACAATGCCGGCATCATCGAGACGGGCACCATCGAGACCACTAGCCTGGAGCAGTACGACCGCGTGATGAGCACCAACCTGAGGGCGATCTACCACCTGACTATGCTGGCAACCCCCGAGCTGATCAAGACCAAGGGCAACATCGTGAACGTGTCCAGTGTCAATGGGATTCGCTCTTTCCCCGGCGTCCTGGCCTACAACATATCCAAAATGGGCGTGGATCAGTTCACCCGCTGCGTGGCGTTGGAGCTGGCTGCCAAGGGTGTCCGGGTGAACTGCGTGAATCCCGGGGTGACGGTCACCAACCTGCATGCCCGCGGCGGCATGGATGCGGAGACGTACAAAAAGTTCCTGGAGCACTCTAAGACCACACACGCCTTGGGTCGTCCTGGAGATGTCAAGGAGGTGGCTGCGGCCATTGCCTTCCTGGCCAGCGATCAGGCCAGCTTCAGCACTGGAGTCAGCCTGCCGGTGGACGGAGGTCGCCATGCCATGTGCCCACGCTAAATCTACTGGATATCGGCGATTGCAATTTTAGACTGTTTTAAATGCATTTAAGCGGTATCTTTATTTGTTACTCTGCTTTTTATATAAAACTGATTACCATTTATTTAGTCATCTGTGTTCAGAACTCAACTAGTTTCCCAAAAATTAGCTTTAGATTAAAGTAATATTCTTGAACGTGATTGGAATTATAAGGTAATTAATCACTTCTGTCATTTAATTTGTAATATTGAAGATTTCCTTGGACATATTCGAGCTCTTTATTCCAAATTCTTGTTTAGTTAGAAACGTACAGTTGCAGTTGTATTTTTCGATACTATTATTACTTATTGATATAAAAACAGCTTTAATCAGATTAAGAACCTAGATCACGTTTTTAATGATCAGGGTTATATTTCCTCGATAAGTCACCTACATATGGACATACATACGTATGTAGTTTGGATATCCACTTGAAACTTGGAATTTCGATTCGATGGGCAGCAAGGGCAAGGCTGGTTTGGACTTCTCCAACAAGGTGGTGCTTATCACGGGCGCAGCCTCTGGGATCGGGGCCGCCGCGGCGGAAATGTTTTCCAAGCTGGGCGCCTGCCTGGCCCTGGTGGATCGGGAGGAGGATGGCCTTATATGCGTGATGAAACGGTGCATGAAGACGGGTCTCGAGCCCTACGGCATAGCCGGAGATCTGCTCAAGCCGGCGGAGATCGAGTGCATTGCGCGGAAGACCACGGAGCGTTACGAAGGCAGGCTTGATGTGCTGATTAATGGGGCGGGCATCATGCCCACGGGAACACTGCAGAGCACGGAACTGTCCTGCTTCACCCACGTGATGGAGGCCAATGTGCGGCCTGGGTTCTACCTGACCAAGTTGTTGCTCCCCCAGTTGCTCCAGAGCAAGGGCAGCATTGTCAACGTGTCCAGCGTCTGCGGACTGCGCGCTTTTCCCAATCTGGTGGCCTACAACATGTCTAAGGCGGCGGTGGACCAGTTCACCCGCTCCCTTGCCCTGGACCTGGGTCCCCAGGGCGTCCGGGTGAATGCGGTCAATCCGGGGGTGATTCGCACCAATCTGCAAAAGGCTGGAGGTATGGACGAGCAGAGCTACGCCGAATTTCTGGAGCACTCGAAGAAGACCCACGCCTTGGGTAGGATTGGGGAGCCAACTGAGGTGGCGGCCGCCATTTGCTTCCTGGCCAGCGAGCTGGCCAGTTTCGTGACCGGCGTGACCCTTCCTGTGGACGGTGGCAAACAGGTCATGTGCCCCCGCTAGTCCCTGCTAGGATCCTGTCCAGACGAATGTGTTTCCTTTTCCCTTGTTTCCCGCCCATTCAGTCCATTACTACCAATTCAAATTTTAAGTATTAAATAAAAACTTTCGTACGTTGCTAATTTTTAAAGCGCGATTTTCTTTTAAACCCTTTTTAAAGACCCTTATTTCCCTTTAATATTTAAAAATATTCTATTTGTTCTCAAGAAGTGCTCAAATTGATTTTATCTATCACTAGCGAACTATTAATTTGCATTAAATCATATCCTTGACAAGAAAAGTATTGGAAGACAAGCTTCTTTAAATACATATATTTCTTTTCCTTTAATATTTGTAACAATTGCCACCCAAACTTTGGTGGCAGGTAAATGCATCACGAACAAACAACTCAATTCTCATCTGGGACACATGGCATGGCGACCGCCGTCCACGGGCAGACTGATTCCGGTGCTGAAGCTGGCCTCATCGCTGGCCAGGAAGGCAATGGCCGCAGCCACCTCCTTGACTTCGCCGGGGCGACCTAGGGCATGGGTGATCTTGGCGTGCTCCAGGAACTTGGCATATGCTTCCTGGTCCAGTCCACCTCGACGCTGGAGCTCGGTGATGATCACGCCGGGATTCACGGAGTTTACACGGACACCCTTGGGAGCCAGCTCTAGAGCCACGCACCTGGTGAACTGATCCACGGCAGCCTTGGAAACATTGTAAGCCAAGACCCCGGGAAAGGAACGGATGCCGTTGACACTGGACACGTTCACAATGTTGCCCTTGGTCTTGATCAGCTCCGGTGTGACCAAGTGGGTCAGCTGGTAGATCGACCGCACGTTGGTGTTCATCACGCGGTCGAACTGCTCCAGACTGGTGTTCTCGATGCTGCCCAGCTCCAAGATCCCGGCGTTGTTTACCAGCACGTCGATGCGTCCGTGCTTGGCCAACGTGGCGGATACGATGCCCTGGACGTCCGACTCGCTGTTCATGTCCGCCGCCACCTGCAGTGCAGGCGCTCCTCCAGCCGCCACTATCTGCTCCGCGGTCTCCTTCAGCTTGTCCACATTCCTGCCCACGATGGTGAGCAGGCCGCCCAGTTTGGCCAAGAGGACTGAAGTACCCGCTCCAATTCCCGAACTGGCGCCGGTCACGATGATGACTTTATCTTTGAAACTAGGCATGTTGAAGCGATCCGCTCTTCGGCTGAAGTGATAATGGCTGGTGACATTGAAGACCCAGAAGTCAACAATTTTCGGGCTGCAATCCGATTACTCTATCGATAGTCTGGTACCGCCATAAGTATTTCCAGCGGTTGTGAAATTCGAGTAAAGTTACTGGTGTTAATTAACTCTTAATTTGTTTTTTCCAAATACCATATATGTATGTATATTATGGCTGAGTGATCGCGGTGATCCTATTTATAATTGCCTTCATAATTTCTATAAATTGTGTATGTATGGCAGTTAATGTTTTATGTTGTAATATTTGGATGTCATTTGATGCGATCATTGAAGCAACATTCCTATCCTGGAATCTTTTAAACAACTTACATTTTGACATGACAATAAAACATTGTTGTTTGTGATCCCAGAACAAGATAATAATAGATTATACATATTTATGCATACATTACGTACTCACAATATTAGTTTATTATGAAAAGAAAAATCCAAAAAATTTATATTAATATAAATTAGACTTTTTTAAGATGCAGATGTATTTTATATGTATACTTTAAAAATTCGATAAATGCATGGTTTCTCTCCATTAGCTCATCCTTATCCTATCTCGGGCACATGGCGTGGCGACCTCCATCGACGGGCAGACTAATTCCAGTGGTAAAGCTGGCCTGATCGCTGGCCAGGAAGGCTATGGCGGCGGCCACCTCCTTGACATCCCCAGGACGACCCAAGGCATGGGTAATCTTGCAGTGTTCGAGGAACTTGGCATAGGTCTGTTCGTCCATGCCGCCACGCTTGTGAATGTCAGTCACAATCACGCCGGGATTTACGGCGTTTACGCGGACTCCTTTGGGGGCCAGTTCCAGGGCGACGCAGGCCGTGAACTGGTCCACCGCCGCCTTAGACACATTGTAGGCCAGGACACCAGGAAAGGCGCGCAGTCCACAGACACTGGAAACGTTCACGATGTTGCCCTTGGTCTTGACCAGCTCCGGAGTGGCCAGCATGGTTAGTTGGTACAGGGACCGCACATTAGTGTTCATCAGGCGATCGAATTGTTCCAGGCTGGTGCTTTCAATGGAGCCGGTCTCCAGGATGCCCGCATTGTTAACGAGCACATCGATGCGGCCATGCTTGGTCAGAGTGGCGTCCACTATCTGCTGCACCTGCGCCTCCTGGGTCATGTCTGCTTGCAGTTCCAAGGGCGGGGCTCCTCCGGCCGCCACAATGTTGTCAGCCGTCTCCTTCAGCTTTTCCACGTTGCGGCCCACGATGACCAGGAGCCCTCCGAGTCTGGCCAAGTAGACGGCGGCACTTGCTCCGATGCCAGAGCTGGCGCCGGTCACAATAATCACTTTGTCCTTAAAGGATGACATCGTGGGGTGTTTTGGTTACGCTTAGCGAAGGTTGATCACTGGAAACGATAGACAGATCTGAGAAGCGCCGTTCCAGGTGGCGAATGGCAGCTTTCCACATCAGCTGTGCCGGAAAAGCTTTTCAAAAAGCTCTGTAACAGTTAGGATTTTCAAAAGGTGCCGCCGGTGAAATATCATTTTTAAATTATTTAGCGGTAGTTTTACAGTTTTAATAGATATGGGAACTCGGGCTCCTTAGAATCGTACTTCGTTTTTCATTTTAATCGATTAACGAGTTCTAAGAACGTTCAAAATTCTGTTGCATGGAGAACTCTTCCCTCTTTTCTGAGTCCTGGAGTGCTGAGTCATTTTCCTCAGCAAGCCACTGCCCCACACAAATAAAAACCATTTTTAAAACGCCAATAGTATTGCTTTAAATAACGCAAGATCGAAATTTAACCAGAACGAAAGCTGAAACTATTTTAAACGAGAAAATGAAATCAACATTGTTTCTAATCCACAGCAAACCGCTGATCCTTCCATTCCCTGTAGAGGCGCTCGATGTTTTGGAGAGCGACGCATGACATTGGGTCACGCAGGTCACAGCAATTGCGAAAGAGATCCCTGATCCCGCGGAAGGAGTCACTGCTCCTGGCCAGCCGCCTCCACAACCCAAAAGTCTGCTCCTCGGAATCGCGACATATCTCGGCCAGGCGACGGCTTTGTAGTTGACGCTGTTGGTCCACCAAGTGCTTGACCTTTCGCCTCAGAGCTCGAGCACCTCGTGCAAATGCGTGGCTAGAAATCTTTTTGAGGTAAGCCGTCAACTGGACTTCCAAATTGGTAATCTTCTCCGAGAGATAGGGCGAAATCGACTCGTTGGATGTAAGCAGAGTCAACATGAGAGTCTTAAAGATTGGCCTGGGAATCAGCAATGTGGCATCGGTCTCTTGCAGATAGATCTGCTCGAGCTCTCTATTTTCTAGAGATTCATTCTCTTCCTCGGAACTCTCAATAGCATTGTCATTCTGGAATACTCTTATGACATACCTTGACACTCGCAGAACTGACTCCTGAATATATTTGTTTTTAGCTCTAGCCAGTTTTTTCTCCAGAAGACAGTTCTCCGCGCTCAATATTTCCGGACAGCAACCAAATGTCCGTGCCTGCGATAGAAGCTGTCCGAAAACCCGTCTCTGCTGCACCCGATCCTCCTTCAGCCCACAAGAATCGGGGTTGATATCGGAACGTTTGATCCGCGGAAAACGCTTCCTTCCAGTTCGTGTGCAGTAAGTCAAGCCAATGCCACTTGGTTTGCCGCCCCATCGTCCACGTTCGTCGCCCGGTTCTGCCTCGTCAGTAGAGTGGAAACTTGGTGACGTCTTCCGCCAATCGGCCACCCGGTTGAGTACATAGGAGCCATAGGCTTCTCGCTGCGCTGAGTCTTGATTTCGGATGGGTGGAGGAGTTTGGTGCTCCACCGTGTAGGTCTTCGTGAGCGGACAGTACCTGCCGACGAGGGAGTAACAGGGATCCGGAAGCGTATCGCTTCCGCTGCTAGAGAGGACGACGCAGTTTCGACCCTGACCGGGAAGATCCTCCGCTGCGGATTCCTCTTCACTTTCAATAAAGCGAGCCCATCGCTCGCTACGCGTCTTCTGGGATCTTTTCTGAAAGTACTCGTGACTGGAACTGGGTGGTCTCTGTGCATCTTTCTTTGATTGAAGCTTATTTAAAGACCTTAGAGGGTAACGCGTGCTCAAAGGATTTCGAGCTTCCAGTTTTCCTGCTTCCAGCCGCATCTTCTCAAGCACCTGAAATTTCCCCTGCACTTCCTCAATTATCCTGTTGTTCCTTTCATGGAGCTTTTTCAACCTAACTCTGGCATTCTCATAGCTGCCTTCTAGTTGCTGACAACTTCGATGGACGTTCGTCACATCTCTGCCAGTTAGCCCCAGTTCCATCGTGACTTCGGGGGAATTCTCCACAGACCCATTCTCCATCCAGCTTTTTGATTTCCTTTCGCTTGCAACTCTCTTTTGGTCCTTTTCCTTTCCCAAATGTCCCACCCCTCCTTTGTGAACTCCTAGTCGACTTACCATGTGCCTCTCCTGAATTCTTGAGTCCCCCTCCATCTCCTCCTGATTCGGGCTTTCTGGGTAACGTCGATCGCGCTCCTCTTCGTATCGTGTCCAAACGTTTTTTTGTCCGTTGACTTTTTTCGGGTTCTCTTTTTCTAACTTTTGAACTTCCTGTCTCTGCCTTGGTAATCGATCGAGTTCCTCTCGGGCCTTCTTCTCAGCCTCCTCCTGTTCCCTGTGTTTATTGCCGTCTGCAGTTATGCTTTCCATAATTATCTCTTCACGTTTCTCACGTTCTTCTCTTTCCCTGTCTTCCTGTTGCTCTTGCTTTTGAAGCCACTCTCTAAGGATCTGTTCTCTTTGCAGATCATCTTCTCTTTTCTTTCTCTCGCGTACTTCTCTTTCCACCGTGCTGCGTTTAAGCTTTTCCAGCAGCATTTCTTCTTTAAGTCTTTCTTCTTCTCTGGTGATTCTTTCGCACTCTTGCTCTTTTTTTTCGAGTTCTCGATTCAGTCGTTGCTCATTCCACTCTGCATCTCGCTCTTGTAAATCCTTGAATTTTTTTTTAAGTTCCTCAATTTTGTTCTCCTCTCGTTCACGTTCTTCGCAAGTCTTTTTTTCGAATGCTTCCCTTTCCTTTCGCTCGGCTTCTAGTTTTTCCAAAACTTGCCTTTCAAATTCTTCTCTGCTTTGGAGTGATTTCAGACACTTCAAATCCTCTTCTCGTAATTTTTTTATGTCTTCCTTCTGTTTTTGCTCAGCTTCCAGCTTTTTCTCTAATTCTTTTCTTTCAAACTCTTCTTTTTCCTGGCGTTCCCTGAGATTTTTGAGTTCTTCCTGCCTTTGTCTTTCGAACTCCTCCCGTATTTTCCGATCGGCTTCTAGTTTTTCGAAAATTTTTCTCTCCAATTCTTTATCTCGGAGTTCTTTACGCTTATCTTCTCGCTGTCTTTCCAATTCTTCCTTTTGTTTAAGATCGGCATCTAATTTTTTTTCCAATTCTCTTCGTTCAAACTCTTCATTTTCCTGACGTTCCTTGAGAATCCTGAGCTCCTCTTGCCTATTTCTTTCGAACTCTTCCCGTTCTCTTCGCTCGGTTTCTAGTTTTTTCCAAACTTTTCTTTCAAACTCTGCTCTTTCCTGCCGTTCCTTAAGGATTTTAGCGTCCCTTTCCCGCTTTCTCTCGAATTCCTCCCTATTCTTCTGATCCCGTCGATCAATTTTATCATTTTCTTTGCTATCATTTTCTGCTTTTGGGCAATTTCTTCGTTCAAACTCTTCTTTCTCCTGTCGCTTCCTTATCCTATTAAGAATATTTTTCCTTTTTTCTTTGAATTCTTTCCTTTGATCAGTTTCTAGTTCTTGCTCCGCATTTCTTTCTTTAAGCCCTTTTCTTTCTGTTGCATTAATCTGTACATTCATGGATTTTTCGTGCTGCTGCTTTTGACCATTTCCCTCCGCATTCCCGTCCAGCCGCTCCCGTTCCGCCCGCGCCCTCTCCCGATGATATTTCTTGAGCTGTTCATAGGCCAGCACTTTCCGCTTGATGTTCTCCGCCCGAAGGTGCAACTGCTGCATCCGTCTCGCACTTTGGGTAGTGCCAGTGTCCACTGGCACGGCCGTGGTCGCTTGGGGCAAGTAGCGGGGATCATGTTCGTGATCATGTCGAGCCTCTTGCTTCGACTCCAGAATCGCTCTCTGCTGAATTTTCACATCCTGGGAAGAGGATGTACTGGGTCGTCGCTGGGCCCACAAACGCTGCTCCTGCAGGCGACGCTCCTCGCGCTTTTTCAACAACAGATGACGCTCGTGGTCGCGTCGCTCCTTGACCTTCAGCTGCTGCTCCCGCAATCGTCGGTCGCGCAGTTGACGCGCCTTTTCCAGACCCTGCCTTTCCAGCATCTGCTGCTCGGCCTGCAGAGTCCTCTGCCGCTCTCGTTCCTGCTCCCTGAGCTGCCGCTGCACGCGGTCGCGTTCCCGCCGCTTCAGGATCTCGCACTGCTTTCGCTCGCGCTCGCAGAGATCACGTTCAGCCCGTGGCGAGACCACTGCGACATCCGCTTGAACCCCGACCGTCTTGACGCGTTTCCGTGGTCTGGACACTGAGGGCGGCAGCTCCGGCTTGAGACACTTCGTGGGTGTATGCTGTAGGCTCTCACACACTTCCTGCTCCTTGCGCCAGTACCGGTCTTCCAGATGGTCCAGGTGTCGCACCCTCCGTCTCCACTCAAACGAAGTCGACTTGAGCGGCCTCCTGGCCAGGCTGCTGCTCGACGGCATCGGGGCCACCAGCTGCCGTGGACTGAAGCGACGCAGGTGTTGACGTCCCTCCTCGTCCAGGAGCAGGCGCAGGTCCAGGCTGCAGTTTGCCAGGTCGGTGAAGGGCAGCGACAGGTGGCCCGTTTGCCGCAGCTGGCGAAGAATCAGCTCCACGAGGTAATCCTTCGCCCTGCGCTCCTTCTTGGTAGCTCGTCTAAACACTTTTATCCACTTGGCGCACAGCTCGAAATCCGTGGCACTCGCCTGTCGAGCAGTCAGTCCGCGAACAATCCTCACCTTCTGGCGGTAAGTACGCTCCAGGAGGTCCTCCAATCGTTTCTTCTTGCCGCGTTTTATTTCATCGCTTATTTTGGCATTGGCCATTCTAATTCAAGTCCTTTAAAATATTATTATTACTTTATTTTTGTATATCATTTTTGCACAACTCTACTGATGAAATCTAAATACTGTCACGACACAAAATTATTTATATTATTTATATATTTTCAATTGATCCTCGGCCTGCTCTGATTATAATATATAAACTTAAAACGGAACAAAAGTACCAGTGTATCATATCCATCCCTTTACTATTTAACGAATCTAATATACTCGATTCTGGTAGGGTAAAGATATGAAATAGATAAAAATGAAATACAGAAATACCTAAATGGATGGAATTAAAAATATTTGGAAAAATTGGTCATATTTTCGGCGAGTTTATCTTGTTTCGCTTGAAATTCAAATTGGCTTTTCAAAAGAATACATGCTCCTTTAATGAGTATTAATAAAAATTAAGAACTAAAATAATTCACATTCACATATCTATATAGAGATTGAAATTGGTTTTGTTTAATTTATTACAACTCCGATATATGTATATAAATATAAAACTGTTCTTCCACTGAACTCAGTGAAGCTCTTATCCTCATAAGTTACATAAACCAGCAATAGTTTATTAAGATATCTATGCATTCCCCTTTCTTTGAGTGCTTTGTGTTTTATAAAGATATACAATTAATACAGCTTAAGCTCTGAGATGGTTTGGTTTTTTCCATGATCAAAACTTTCCCTTTCTCCTACTCTAGAACTGTGGATGTGGCTGGTTTCTGATATGAAGTTATTTTCTACTGCATATTTCCCTATAAAAACAAAGGCCAGAACTACAAGCAGCACAGTAATACTTCCATCGGAGCAAAATGCATTTGTTTATAATTGCAGCAGTAGTTTTTTTGGTAAGTCCGCAACTTTAGGTGTTCAACGGATGTACGATCCTGGACGTAATTTCATTTCAGAGCTACACCTGCGGCGCCCCACTGGATTCAGGAGCTCCCACTTTAAATGAAACAAAAGCAGAGAGCCAGGGTTCCGATGGGTCCGTAGAGACCTCTCCGTCAATCGACTGGAACAGTGAGTTTTGGACGAAGACCACACCGCTGCCTCCGATCGCCACTTTGCCCGATGCGGACAAGACGATTTTGTGTCAATTCCTGAGTTCATTTCAGACATTTAGAATGTCGCTCTTCGCAGTTACCTGGGCCGCTAACATGGAGTTCCTGTCCAATGCGGAGAAACATTTCGCCACCGAGTTTCGAGAGGAAATGGACAGGCCAGGCAGCTCATCATCTGACGAAATGAACCTAGCGCAAGCGAACGCAATACTTCAAAACGCGACTGCATACGAGGAGTACGTCAAGGATAATGTCGTCAAGAAAAACACACTTCAAATGTATAAAAAAATTTTTGAAGGAATACAAATTATCCAGAAGGAAATAATGGACGCTGCGGGTAAAGTTAAAAACAGTATCAGCAAGGAAACCGCGGAATCCGAAAAGGAGTTTTTGAAATCATTTGAAAATATGGAGCCAAATAATGAAGACATAGCAAACCTTTTGAATGATTTGGAAATAAAGCTAAAACATAGGTATCAGTGTCAGAACTCGCTGATATTGTGAAAGCTATTTTAGATATTGCTCTTACAATCATTTGTACATCAGTACCTTACAATAATAAAGGCCAGTTTCCTATATGCTACATACATATATGTATATTTAAATTTAATGGAGCTCCGTAAAGTTGCGCTAATCTTTTAGATTTAACTCGTCACTCCAAACAAATTGGAACACGGCTGCTTATTACATTGTGAATGATACTAGCTTTTAATAAGTATAACCACATTAAAAAAATATACAAGCCAAACTGATCAGCAGTTTGTAAACAAATATGAGACCCTCAAAGACGAATTTGTTTTTTAAACTAGATGTTGTTTTATTCTCTTTTAAAAAACTTCTACGCATCTGAACGTATGTAATTCTGCCCTTGTTGTTGTCCTTAAACCTCGTAGCCGTAGGATTTGATGATTTTGTTGAAGGGCTCGGCGGCCTTCGCGATGTTCTCGCGCGCCTTAACCGTCAGCTTCTTCAGCTCGCGGTTGTGCTTAAGGGTAACACGGAGCTTGGCCTTGCGCTTGCGCTCCAGGCTCTTGATCACGTCCTGGTAGTGCCAGCCGACCTCGTGCGACAGGCGACCGACCTGGCAGTACTTGCGGTCGGAACGCAGGGTCAACACACGCATAGCGATGGGCACGACGACGCGGCGACGCTTGTCATAGGGCGATGGGATGCCGTCGAACACACGCAGACGGGCGAGGGCGGCTTGGCCACGCTTGGTCTTGTGTGGGATCATGCCTGGAATGGAGAAAATAAAATAGCCGCTTAGTCAGGGATTCACAATTGTGGCGGGAGGTTTAGCTAGGTGAAAGCATCAGTTGAGAGTTGGTTACACGGTTTCTCATTCAAATAATGTAGGTAAGAATGTAGTATTCATCATGTCGGATGGGGCAACTTCCAAACAGTTTTCATTGCTTACCTAAAAGAGAAAAAAGAAGGATTAGTGACTGAATTGTTGGGTATTCGAAGTTTGAGCAGCAGCAGCTTTAGCAGTATATCTCAGTAATTTTTTGTTTACACGGTTTCTTGTTCAAATAATGTAGGTAATAAGGTTTGAAAACATCATGGAACTGCGCTGAACTCAACTACACTCCTGTGGGTAGCGAAGGATGGGTGTACTCACCTCGGACTGCCTTGTAGAAGATGCGAGACGGGGCACGGAAGTGGAATGGACCACGGGCCGGGTTCACGTTGCACCGCTTGCGCAGGTATGCCAGGAACTTGATCTTGTTCCTGTAGAAGTGTCCGGAGAGGTTCAGCTCCTCGCAGCGGACCACGGCCACCTTGCCGCCCTGCAACAGGTACTTGGCCACCACAGAGGCCAGGCGGCCGAGCAAATGGCCGCGACCATCAATAACAACGGTCTGAAGTGGAAAAAAATTTAAGTTAAATTAGAAAACAATTCGAGCACTGTGGGAGGAGGTTAGAATTGCCCGCAAGCGCATTAACAAATGTGTGTGGCAAACTATTATTCCGAGACACGTTGTTTTCAGGAGCAACCAATTCATTTCACTGTTTTTTAGCCTTGGGCTACCAGCTCACTCCAGGTTTGCACAGATGCCCAGTTGTACGGCACGTGTAAGGCGAGACGCCCTTTCGAACACTCAAAACAGCACTTTCGCGCCCCTGGTTTGCTACTTTGAGCACTCGCACTGTTGGCCACTATTGCGCGCAATGCCTTTCACACATTTGCTTAAGTCTCGCACCGTTTTATTTGCCTTTTTGGGCACTTACCCTGTTCGTTAAACCAGTCATTTTTACGAACCGCACGGAAAGAAGGCGGAAGTTGCGTTGACAGTTGGACCATCACTGCGCAGGGTTGCTTTGGAGATCGGAACTAGTTCGGAGTGACGTATCTACATTGCCACATTTTTAGTTAGCCGAGACTCAAACCTACCTGTCATCGCCACCTCTTCATTTTTTCTGCTTTTCTATTCGTTCGACGTTGAAGATATATTTCTCTGGAACCCGCAATATGGCTTACTAAAAATTAGACGTTTTATCTGTAATACCCGCTTAATTTCTTTGTGCCACTAGATTAATTGCCCATGTCTGTCGATCGAAGACTCGATACATCGCTTACCATCGATATAACAAAAAAATCGATACTCGCTGCATCGGTGTTTTCATCCATCGCTAGAAACTTTTAAAGTTTAAATACATTTGTCTGCCGCAAACGTTAAACGCGCTACTTGCAACTCCTGAGACGCAGTGAATAAACGCGAGTTAAGTGCTGGCTGAATACAGCTTCACTTGACGACATTTGCTATTTGCGGGCGAGTGCAAGGCGTGTGTTTCGGTGTTCGAAAAAGTGCTGAGAACAAGAGACTGAAAAAGTTCTGAAAAGTTAGTGGGTTGTACATCTCGCTCCCCGAAAATCAACGGTGCTCAATTAATAAACAAATCGGCGGAGCAACAAGAGATTTCGACACGTGATCTGGGAGCAGGAAAGCCGTCACCTTATAAGGCAAGTTTCGAGTTGCAAGCGGCGGCACCCACGGAAATCGTATGTGCCCCGATGTTCAGCCATTAATTAATTAGCTCAGAGTTCCTGTCTCGAGGCAAGTTGTTTGCCCCTTTCCTTTTTCGCTAATTTCGAAATTGGGTCAGCGTGTGCGATGCCACATTCGGTGTTCGAGTTAATATGGCTGTATTTTTTTTTTTTGGCTGCTGCTGCTAACCAGTTTGTTGACCTTGTTTTCGGCTCTCCAAGTGCAATTGGGGCCTGACTTTTGACAATATGTAAGACTTTTCTCTTTTATGGGGGATTGGGGAACGGCATCTACGGACGGGGTGGGAAATTATGACCGGCGGACATGCAATGCATTTTCCAGCTCTTGTTTCTGTAAGCATAAATGTTTATCGCCACCTAGCAGCAAAAATATAAAATACACGCTCACAATCACGAAAACACTCCTTTCTTGGCGACATTTCCGTTTTTCCAGCAACAAAGGCGTCGTGTGTGTGGGTGTGACTGTGTGCGTGAGATGGGGGTGCCGTTTTCACATTGATTAAATTAACTGTTATTTATTCCGTCGAGCGTCGCGTTCCATGTAAACAACAAACAGCTGTTTTCATCATTATAATCTTAGTGTTGGCAAACACCACGCTTTTTAATCATATTTTTTTTACGGAGAATCAAGAATTAACAAATTCGGAAACATTTTTTCATCTAGAATTAAGCTTTAAATTGAGAAACAAACTCAAATTGAGAAACAAACAAACTTGGCCATTTGCCAAGTTTTGTAACTACCTAAACTAAACATTCAGATTAGTGTGTCTAACATAAACCATTTACTAAGTAAATCATTAAATCATTGAAGTATTGGTACATCAAATTATGAACTTGTTAAATAGTGAACATGTGTGTGGTTTTTGAAAATTGATTGCAAAGAAAGTGTTGAAGTGGCTTAAATTGTAATAAATCATACATATGAGTGATAGGAGACCTTAGACTAAAAGTAAGTATAAAGATATTTATGTTTTCAATACAAATACTTCACGCATTTCCCTTTTCAGATGCCCGACTTCTATGAACTCTTGAATGTGCCATCCACGGCCAGTTTCGAGGAGATCAAGTGCAGCTACAAACAATTGATACTACAATGTCATCCCGACAAATTGCGGCAGCTCGATGACCCAAATCCGGGATCGGAGGCCCAGAACAGTGACTTCAATGCGATAAACGCGGCGTGGAACACACTGAAAGATCCCATTAGGCGCAAACACTACGACGCTGAACTGCTGCAGTCGAAATTCCGAGCACATAGCAACATATACGCCACCGTCGTGCTGGATGAAATGCAGCGGATCCAAGTGGAAATCGAAGAAGACGACGAGGCACCGGTACCTCCACCTCCCTCCCGAGCATCTGAATCAGAATCCGATGCAAACAAAGGGCCGGCGACAATGTGGAGCTATACGTACAGCTGCCGATGCGGTGGTCAGTATCTGTTCGATGGATCAGGAGACGATGATGAGTCACCCGAAGTGATTGTGGAGTGCAACGAGTGTTCTTTAGTGATTATTGTGAAACAAGCCGCAAGTTGTAAATAAAGAAGAACTGGGGGAAACAATGGAAATGCTGCGCAGCACAATGCTTCTGATTTAAACTATTCGATTAAGAGCCCTTTGGAAATTAACTTTACACTCCGTTTATTGGTTTCTTGAACCCCGGGCTCCCTTTTCATATGCAAAGCATGTTGTCATCGACATCGACGTCGTGCATTCGACATTCGAGCATGCCCTGCCCCTTTCTTTGTCGCCTGTTGTGCCCAAAAGTGATATAACCTGATGGTGGTACATCATTTCGATGTGGTTTCCCGCTCCAGGCATTTATTCACTTTGCAGACTATTCATTTCCGCCGTGGGGGAGGAATTGCAAAAGACCCAATGACTTTGGCGCGTGTGAATCGTCGGGGATTTGCCAAATTACGAGCGACTTTCCGTTTATCTGGGGGAGTTTTTGGGTCAAGTTTCACAAATCCACGATTATGGAAGAGTGTTGATTGTATTTTTAATTCTAAATTCGAGTTTTGTGTGTTTGACTAAATTTATTACTGAAATGGTTAGCCAGGGCGAACTTTTTAATGATCTAGAAATGTGGCATTCAAAAGTATGCACATTCTTAGACGAGACTTTACCACATACGAATTGATATTTACAAAATATGATTTCTATGCAATAAAATATATAATTTGGCTTCCAATTCTAGATGTAGTTAATTTATATACATTTATTAAATAGTATTCGACTTCGGCTATTCAACGAAACGATTTCCATCTCCGAAAAGTTCCATTTTCGAGAGAGACAACGGGTCTTAAGCTCCTTAAGTGTAATTATAATTACTCGAGTTCGCCCACTTTTCGCTTTTTGTCAAGATTCAATAACCCCGCCCGATCGCAGCAACGTCGACGATGATGTCAGCACTGCAAAGGCCCAAAAAAACGAAAATGCTTATAAACGACTGCGGGAGCAGGCGAAAAAGCCGACAGCCAGCGCGGGAATCCATTTGTTTATGATTATTGCAAAGTAATTTGCAGTAGACATGGCAAATACGCACACCCAGTCTGTCGGGGTTTTTTGTTGTGATTGGCTTGTATCTATCCCCCTTGGAAAATCTCTGGCCACCGGATAAGTACGTCACCCGATCTCGATGGTTAATTAGCGCTTGTCCAGCTTTCGATTTTCAAATAGAAATGCTGTCTATAGTGAGTGAGTCTTTATGCTAGTCTGCGCATAAATGCTTCGTATTTACATATGTATGTTAAAACGGCAGACGGGTTTGATAAGCACTTGAGTTTGAGATCGAGTTCGAGTTCGGGCTAAATGAGAAAACAACAGGCGAAGGAAAACGTGCGTACCTTCAAATACAAACTGTTGCATTTGTTTGTTACACTGGAACAAATACCACCTGACTTCGATGTCGTGTGCTTAAATTAAAGTCTTTTTTACCTGCGTTGGGTTGACTAAAAAGAAAGATCTTATATCTGCATGCATGGCTATTGTATTAGTCTTTTCAAGATGTTTTTTTCGGTGCAGATATTTGGTTATCTCTTCTTTTAATAAGCTTTTGACACAGAAAATTGAAACGCTTTAGCGCATTTGGCCCTCGTCAGTCGCTCATTCATTCCCCCATTCCGTCAATTATTCCTGCGTAGCTGTGTTTGTGGCCGAGTTATTCGCATACAGAGGAAAATTAGTGGAGTACGCATTTCATTTACAATTATAGAAACATCATTTGAGTTATTCCTTCGAATTTTAATACGCATACCACACTGCAGTTTAGGATAATTGCAAGTGACATTAAGGTAGCGCCAAATATCAAATTAAACATTAATTTGAAAGCTGAAATATTAAACAATTGCTTCAGTTAGTATATAATTTAAACATGTACTTTTTGTTAGATAGAGGAAAGATTGAATGAAGATCCTTTAGATTGAATGTACCGAAATTCCCTTAGCACGGAAGAAACATATCCCCAATTAAAACCATTTACAAATTTGTCATTTTGTTGAGGGACTTGCAATCAATGTGATTCTGTTCGAGCTGCGAGATGATTTCTTACTGTGTATCCATTTAGCTGTGTGACACGCGTCGCAGCGCGATTTGAGATAATAACGTTAGCGTTCGCTCTCGGAAAGTGCAGATATGTTGGCTACAATAAGCCGGGCCGAGCTCCAGCTCCAGCTCCATCTCCATCGTCAACCGTCGCCGTGGCCACCATCAGCGTGTTCCAACTCCACATCGCTGCCCTGCCGCCTGGCACTTTCATTTCGGTTTCACTCCGCATTAAAGACGCTTGAGCAGCTTTAATTGCCCAGTGGCCAGAAGAAAGACTGCGCAACACGCGTAGAAAGCCCAAGAAGTTTGGAGCAGGCTATGCCCGTCATTGGAAGTCCGTTAGAAGGAAAGGGAAGAATCAACTTCATGTAGTTACTTTCAACTACTTACTGACTTCTACACTAAGATAGATAGTAAATAGTTTGGTTTACTTTATAAAAAAGCAGCTCAGAACATTTAATGAATGTAAAAGTCAAGGTTAGATCGTGGGCTAGAATTTAAGCATACGATATACAAATTTGAAATTGCTTCCTGGCATGTTTAATACGTTCAATAATAAAACCAATTGCCTTTTAAATTTGAGTGACGAATGCCCATATATTTTTGAAAACAGTTGCCCGTATTTTGTTTTGGATATTGTGTCGTCGAGAACAGCTGATGTAGCCATATAACTTTCGGTATTTATACAGTTGTCTTGGGGATAACAACTCTACAATTGAAGCGGATCCAGTCAGAAGACGCAAACAAGATCTTCCACAGAACCCGAACTAGTTGAGCCAGCAGACCACGAAGATCACGAGTGATAGCTTTGAAATCCCGTCTGCTTTCTGGTTCCTTCATCGGCGTCTTTTCTGTCTTTCTCTCAATCTTAATTACACAAAAGTGCCAATTAATTGTTGATTTTTTGTAGCTTTTATGCCATATTTCTTTCGCAACTCCGCGGCTTCTCAGGCGACGCCTCGGGCCTTATAATTCTGTTGTTCTGTTTCTGTTTCTGTTTTGCGAGTGAGTCTGCAAATGCCTGGCCAAGGTGGCCGCATCTGATTGTGGGTCTGTATCCGAGTCTGTAGCGAATGTGTAGCCGAGTGAAAAGCCAGGTAACAAGTGGGACAGCAAGTAGAGCAGACAACAGCATGCAGATACGGATAGTCCTCCCACACCAGTGAGAGGAACATGCCAGCAGAATGAATCGCACATCTGTGTACGCCGCTGGTTTTCTGGAGCAACGCAAATGGATGTGGGTCCATAGCTCCTCTTTGGGCTGGAACTGCATACTCATATTTCTATTTCCCATCAGTGGTGGGCGAAATTGTAATATTTATTTATTAATATAAAGTTCATCTAAGCCTAATACTGTGGTTATACGATTATGTAGTTACGTTTGTCTATATCTGCTGATTTGACTAATTGCATTATCATCCCATATGGTTATATAGGTATTTTTGTCTATATCTACAAAGAAGATTGTCTCCAACCTTGAAAGTGTAGCGATTGAGGGTTACTAATTGAATGACAACATTTATACGTAATCCTTGCCTACAGTAGCCGAATAGCTGCTCAATAGCACAATGAAAAAATATAGTATTTACTGTATGAAGTCAACTTTCTTTGGCTTACAAATGATGTCTTACATTTTATACTCAACCGCCATTTGATCGTTTTAGGAGCCGAGTTGCGTAACCCACGCCCCACAGCCACAGCCAACCTGGCTGGGAGCAGCTGCCTCACGATTGATCGCCCGCAACACCAGAATACTGAATCGCCGTCCAGCGCCAGCCAGCGAGCCAAGAGCAAGGGGAAGATGGCCAGCACCGGCGAGATCTGGCTGCAGTGGTTCTCGTGCTGCTTCCAGCAGCAGCGCTCGCCCTCCCGCCGCCCACACCAACGCCTGCGCATCGACCGGTCCATGATCGGCAATCCCACCAACTTCGTCCACACGGGCCACATCGGGTCCGCGGACGTGGAGCTGTCGGCCAACCGCCTCAACGCGATCTCAACCCAGATGCAGAGCAAGGGTGGCTACGAAACCAACTCGATACACTCGCTGCATGTGAGTTGACCTAGCCAACCAGCCAACTGGTCGCCAGTGCAGGAAAACATTCTTGGGCAGATCGCATCCCTAAAAACTTAATTCAGCAAAGCTCTATTTTTGCCCTAACTAACTGCTGCATGTAGCACAGGTTCAGGTTCTTCTTAAAGAGGACACACTGTCAGTTTGTTTCTTGAGTCATGTGTTTCGTTTGGCTCCCCGAGTATTAATGTGTGAATCACGTCCTGAGCCAATGGGTGCAATCCAAGAATCTTTTGGACATTTAGCACCTATATGGATTATAGATCTTGAGAGTCAAGGCTCAAATGGAGGCTAAAACAGTTTGGCATTTTTATTCGGGGTATATGCTCTCGAAACAGAGGGCATTTGCGATATTGGCTCAAGTGCAATTAAAAGAGGCCTTAAGTGAAACGAACAAAGAAAGCCATTCCTGCTTAATAAAGCACTAATATGTGTAAATTGTGGTGTTTAAAGTGAGCTATCGTCTTAGCAGATCACTTGTCATTTTCATATACATCTTCAGTGGCTTGTGGATGTTCTATCACGAAACGTTCAGTTCTCCATTGAAAGCAGAGTTCCATTTACTAGGGGCTTAACCCACATCCCAGCGCTTGAGCTTCCCATCGAGCTGCGAATAACACACACCCACCCTAGCCAAATTCAAATAATCGACCCCTTTTTGCCGCCCCTATCGACACACATACGTATGAGCATGCTGAAAGCCAGTTTTCTGGGACCCGATGGCCGATAAGGCCGCCCCTGTCCAATCCCCCTGTCCCACCCACGAATGCCTCTCACATGGAGCTATGGTTAATTGAGACAACGGAGCTGTTGAGCACTGTGCACTGGCCACGGTCTAGTGCGTCGCTTAAATGGTTGACAAGCAGTCCTCGACTCATGTTTCTTTCGGTTTTGCTCTTTATTTGCAGGCCTGCTGATGGAAGCCCCCATCACCTGGCAACATCTCCGCTATGAAGTGCATTTCGTGCAATTTTTACAGAGAAGGAGGACAGGAGCGAAGCAGCAGACATACATTTGACGATTCGTGCTATCGGACGAGGAGGGCCAATGGAATGGAGGGAATGGAGTGGAGGCGCACAGTGCTGGAAGTCATGAGGAGGTGCTTAGTTAGGTTCCACACAGAAAAAAAACCAGACTGCGCGACAACGGAATGCATTCCGGCTTTTATCCGCGGATCCACTTGATTTTGGGTGATTTGCTTTTTGTGAGTATTAGCTAAATGAAAAATCGCAAAGAGTGCCAAGCGACTAAAATCAACCGACAATTAAGCCTGAAACGAATATACACAGAGTCAGTTTGAGGATTAGGTATCACTTTTAGATGTACTTAATGACAAAACAAAGAAATCCAGAGGGAACTCCTGTTAAGTTCCTAACCATAATGATTACCATTTCCAAAGCCCATTTTTGAGATCATTCATTGAGCTCTTACGAAAACTGCCTTATAATCACCAGCAGCAATAAATAGTCTGACCCATGGATTTTGAAACGGTGCAACTAGCGAATCTTATTTTACAAATGCTGATATCGCACTTACACAGCGTTTATGCACTCCGATAAAAGTGTCGCACAATCATTTTCAGACACAAAGTAATTAATTTTTAGATCGTTTTTGATATCCCCCATGCGAGTACTTGGGAACCTCTCGACAGGAATAGAGCCAACGCAGACTGGATTATGTTGTTTCTGGGCCAGCGACAATTCACCTTAGATGGACGAGTACCTTTGTAGAACCCCGTTTCAAGAAACAGAAATATATAGTTGTGAAATCAGATGCCGTTGTAGATAAAAAGGGAGTTTAGAATGCGTTGGGTTTTAAGCATATAGACTAATTGTATAAACAAATATTTAAGCAATAATTTATGCAAATATATATATATATTTAAAAGCAACAACACGTAAATATCTCGTGTGTTTAAATGGGCACTTGGAAATATCTCCCGGCATCACAGTTGGACGGAAAGCTAATTGCTCAGGCTAAGTGCTTTTTGCCACTGCTCTATCGACCAAATAAGTATTGGCCATCTGGGTGCCGACTTTCGGCCAATAAACAATGGACTTGGTATGGATTTTGAGGGCCCGCCTTGGTGGCGAAAAATTACGCAGGACGCTCCGCTTTTGTTCGAATTAAAATAGCTAATTTTAAAATTAATGCTTTAAAGTATAGGGAAGCCGGTTGTTGAAAAAGTCACTTTTATGTACGAGTATTTTGGAATAATTAAACTAAATTATTTACTTGCCGTTTTTCTTTTGGTTTGAATTTTAAATTTGGTGTTCGTGGGATTTGGAAAGAAACATTAACTTAAAATCAACATTAGAGGAATTCATTTAAGTAAAGATCCATAACCCTGTCTTCACTCACTTCCCAAATACCGAACCTATCTGGATCCTCTCCAGAAACATCGGCATAGTAGGAAACAAAAACTTCGACAAAATAGTAGAAGACAATTCCTAACAAAAATACTTGGGTACGCAAACCACATAAATGCCCTCTGTAAGCTGGCTTTTTATAATTAATTAATAAAGAAAGTACCTCCGACTTTTGCAAGGCGTGAAAATTGAAAATGACTTTTATTGGTGTGATCAAGGAACGCAAATGAACTAGACAAACCTAATCATCGTTGTCACTGCCCGAACCGCTGCCGGAGCCACTGCCACTGCCGCTTCCACTGCCCGACTTGCTGCTGCCGCCGCCGCTCTTCTGGCTGCCTTCATTGTCGCTGCCGCTGGGGCTGCCTCCTCCACCGCCCTTGTTACTGTGGCCGCTCTTGACGCTGCCGGCGTCCGATTCGCTGTCGGAGTCACGCAGCGCCTTGCTGGCCTTGGCCTTGTCCACCTTCTTGCTGCGACGCGCTTCGAAGTCGGAGCCCTCGTCCTCATCCGAGGAGTAGATCGTGGATGCCTTCACCTCTGCCTGGCCGGCACCGCCACCCTTCTTGTACCGGTTCTTGATTGCACTCAAGCTGATGGCATTGTCATCATCGCTGCCATCGTCGTGCTGGTAAGACGAGGTGCCGCCTCCAAGCAGTGGTTCCCCCGCGCCCGGTTTCTTCTTCTTGGGCTGCGCCTTGTGCTGATTGCGCATCGCCTGGCGCAGCTTGGCCTCCTCCTCCTTGAGCTGCGTGGGCCTATCCGTGGTGGGATCCTTGCCCACCTGCGTCAGGATCTTAATACCACTGGTCTTGCTGGATCGATCGGCCAGCGACATGGTCATCTTCTTGTGCGTGAATGACTCCGTGGAATGAGGACGGAAAGTGAGCTTGGTCCTGAAGACTGACTGGCCTTGCAGACCCGTACCTTGGCGGACGAACAGATGGTTATGGTCACCTAGAAGCGGCTGCCTGTAGGCGTCGAAGATCTCGTTGCCCAAATGAAGGGACATGCTGCCGTCGGACCAGCGCACGAATCGCGCGTTAGACTCGCGCACCATATCGCCCTTGTTGTCCATGAACTCTCGCCATCGGATCGTGTTGCTCACTTTGAGCTTGATGCGCTGCCTGCCCTCCTCGTCCATTGTCTCCTCTTCATCAATCTCATCTTCGTAAGTTTCAGGATCAAAAGGATGCGTGACCACTGACAAAAAGTTGGGAAGCTTGATGAAGTGTTGTTCTTTTCCTAGGTCTGCAGAGATGCGCGGAATCTCTACATCGATTCGGGTCTCCGGAAGCGGTTCAGGTTCGTCCTCCTTGGGCGCCGGTTCTACCTGGCTCTCAACTTTATCCCGCGATCGCGATCTTGAGCGGGAACGTGAACGGCTTATCGAACGACTGCGGGAGCGGGACCTGCTTCGACTGCGGCTCTTGGAGCGTACCGGGGATTTTCTGGTGGCTGCTCCAGCCTCCTCCTCATCGTCACTAATATCATCGGCATCTCCAAATATGTCAGCTGCAGCCGGAGCTTTCTTGGCCTGGAAGATTAAAATGTCTGAGTAAGCAAAGTATACAAGACCAAATCAGGATTATTTTTCCATAAATATATAACTAGTTAAATAACAATATATTAAAGTAGTCCAGAGTGCGCCTTACCTCATCCTGATCAGACTCGCTGTCACTGTCGATAAGCCGTGATTTCTTAGCTTTGGTGGGTGATTCCTCCATATCGCTATCGCTGCCGCTCTTGTTCTTCCCTTGATCAGAGCCACTCGCCTTGCGTGCCTTCTTTTTGGACACACTAATATCGCTGCCGGACCCGGATCCGCTGCGACTACGGCTTCTATTAGGCGACGGCGTGCCCGTCTTGGAGCGCGATCTGGAAGTGCGACTGCCACTCCTGCTCCTACTTCTGCTGCGACTACCGCTCTTGGAATTGGCACGCTCATCGTCAATTTGCAAATTGGGCGAATTGGACCGCGATTCCTCGTTGCCACTACCCTTGTGTGTACCGCTATGAGACCTGGATCGAGAGCGGGCACTTTGTGCTGAACCAGATTTACGACTCCGAGGGGATCCCGATCTCTGGGTGTGAGGAGATCCTGATCTGCGGCTGTGTGGAGAACCCGATTTGCGACTTTGAGGAGAGCCAGATCTACGACTATGAGGCGATCCAGACTTGCGACTTTGCGGCGAACCCGATCTGTGACTTTGTGGAGATCCCGGAGTTCCAGATTTACGGCTATGGGCTGATCCCGACCTGCGACTGTGAATAGATCTTGATCTCTTACTACGAGCGGAACCAGACCGCTGGCTGTGGCGGCTTTGTGCAGACCCGGACCTGGCGCTACGCGGGGACCCTGAGCCGGACCGGGATCGGGAAGACCTGGAGCCCGAGCGGGAACGATCGCTTCCACTACCTGACTTCCGACTGCGTGGGGATCTGGAAAACAAAGAAAGCAATCAGCATTCTCTCATCGCTGTGTTCAAATATCAAAAAGTTACCCGGGTGCACTGCCTCCTTGCGGCGTGACACTTCGGCTTCCACTTCGACTCGAACCGGAGGAACCTACATATGTAAACAGTGAAAATAGTAGTTGCTCAGGACGGGAGCAAACCATTAGCCACTTACCACTGTCATCGTCCGAGTTATGGCTACCCATAATGCCAAGTTAATTCGCGTTAAAATCAGAAAATCTGCAATGAAGGTAATTCGCAGCCGGGCAACAAAGTTGAGTTTGGGAGGCCTTGGCACTTTCACACTAATCGATAACTAAAATACGCAAGGAGGTCTTTGCATAGGCACACCAGATGGCAGCCCAATAACTGTTTTTGTCTATCGATTAAAAGTAAACAACTATATTACTAATAGCAAAGGTAATTAAAATTTTAATCTACAAAGAAAATAATTCAAATATTCTTTGAAATATAAAGAAAACAATGCACCAAACCTTCTGGTTGAAGACCAGCGACTATCGATACCAGCGCTGCATCGATAGCAAATTTTTACATCCCTAATTTCTGTGTGTTTGTATTCGTGACAGCCACAAAGTTTTTTGCGGAACATTTTTTGTGTACAATTTAAAGCCATTTCGGGCGCTAAAGAATTGTCTACTGCCCCTCGATAGTAGATTGTAAGGACCCGGCTCCATTAAGTTCGAGTGCATTTGCGGGTCGGCGGCGTAAAAGACGCGCAAATCCAACAGAGAATTTGCCCAATTCGCTGCTTCGGGTGAAATTTCAATGAACTGAGAAAACAAAGACAGACACACACACAAACACACGCACAGGGTCACAGACACAGTGCTTGTGCAGCAGTGTAGAAAGAAGCAGAGACAACAGCGCAATAGCGAGCGATTATTTACTTACAAATAAAATACAAAAAGGAAACATTACCAAAAACCAAGAACCCAATCCAATCGGTAGAGTGCAACGTGCGCGACATTTGCATAAGCGTGAATATAGAAACTACAGTGGTCGCAAGAGCGGCGCAGAAAAAACGGACAGCCTCCGACAGGCATCAACATCCTTCGACTCTCCTCTCTCGCTCGCTGTCTCTTCGGCACGAAGACCACGCTGCATACAGACGAGGCACATATACATATGTACACACCTACAGCGGTATATATGCCATTTATTTAGGGACAACTCGGCGCGGAAAAGTACTAACTAACCTCGCTCCCGCTACAGTCCTAGTTCCCGTTTCTACGTTGCATCCTTCAAGCTACCAGCGAGTGAGTGCTAGAGAGCGAGATAGCCACAGCTAACCAACTGCTGCCCAGTAGGAATTAGCGGATTTTCATATTCCTGCTGCTTCGCCGATCCGTGATCCGTCACAGTTACGGTTACGGCGCCAGGACAACGACTCCCACGTCCTCGTCCCGCCGGCCGCTTTGGAATGTTAAATGCGGTGAGAACGATCCGATCAGTGTATGTTGTTGTTTCTGGACAGAGTGGAAAGCGAGCGTTAACAGTGGAAGAGCAAGAAGCGACAGTATCATCTAACGTTTATTTAGGTAAGTTGCGCAGCCCTCCTTTTAGATTCGTTGTTCTTTTTTTGTACTTGCTGAATCGCCCAAGGTTAAATGCTTTACTTGGCCCGAGAGTTTTCGCAAGCCAGTGATTTTTTTGTAAGCGCGGGCGCCAGTGTTGCGAAGCAGTCGTTGGGTCAGCTGATAAAGTTACATGCGCGCAGGTAAAACAGCGATCGAATCGGCAGCTAGACTGATAAATTCCCCACAGGGAATTATCATTACCCAGCTTTCATATTCCAGTGAGATTAGCTCCGACGAAATTAAGGGGAGCGATAATATCCTGTGCGAGTATAATTCTCCAGAGGAGTTTAGCACAATGAAGTTCCGATAAGATAAAACAAAAAAACGTATGTATATCAACATACTACTAGTGTTATTTACATATAATGGTACTAGCAAGCAGCATCAGAACCTAACTGAAAATTTTATGGCATACCATTACCACATTTATTAATCCTTAAATTGGCCGTAGTGGAAATAATGCATAAAGCTTTGCGAATTTTAAAAGTATTTTTACTGTACACATTTTTTCTCTGCACTTTACTGCACTGACCATTACCTGCATAATTGATCGAGGCACAAGTTAAGGCGTATATCCTTTTGCACTCGCCCCGCTCTTCTGCCACTCCCCCGCATCCTGGTGGCAGTCATTCTGGTTTTCTCACCCACACCATCACCATTGTCTTGGTCTCCATCTTATCCACACGGACTGGGCATGTGTGCCCACCACAAAAAGGAACGGCAATAATTACCGCAGCCTTTCTGCCTGTGTTTCTCTTTCTCCACCTTCTTGCTCTCCCTCTTAATTTACTCTTTTTTTTCTCCTTCTGCTTTGTTTGCTGTTCGAATTCGCCAATCGACAGCTGATGCATCGGCCATTTAACGGATTCACTTGGCGCGGGCAATTTTGTTTATAGCTATACTATTGATGGTCGCCCTTTTTTTGCATCCCCCCTCTTGCAGTGAAGATAACATTACCTATATATGGCTCGAAGCTCCTAACCCAAAAGGTTGCTGGATTGTTTGCTTAATACGCATATGCTCGCATTTAGTGTGCGACAATTATCTGCGGGGAGCCGATTTGTTATCATTATAGCCCCCCTCCACTGAGTCAGACAGTTTTTATTTTTATTGTAAACTATTGTTTATAGGCGTAGAATTTCCCTGAATCAGACATTTAACATCAGTTCTCTGTTTACTGCGGAGATGGCTCCGAGTAATTATGTTTGTTTCTGGATGCTATTAGTAATTGGAAATCATCCAGCGTATTCCCATGCACTTTTTTTTAACCGTAATGTTATGTAATGTGCAGCAATCTCCAAAATATAGGTATTTTTGTTTGAACTTAAAAAGCCCAAGAAGTGGAAGTATGAATAAGTTATATCAGGACTTACAATGGTTACAGATCGTTGGGAGCATTTAAAAAAAATCAGATGTTGCCAATAGGAAATCCGTTAACCATTACAAATGACTGTTTAAGTGATACTTCGATGTCGACGCAGTGCCACAGCCTAATCGACACCCCTTCCATTGCAGATTATGGCGAATTTAAATTTTCAACAACCCCCGAGAAGTATAGCGAACGCGGCGTTAGCTGGCCGGACAACAGGCGGGTTCGGTGGTAGCTCCCTGGCTGGCCATGTGACGCCCACTTCGGGAATGTTTCAAACCGGTAAGCAGTTGTAACCCAAAGCTTTTGACGGAGTACCAACGCACATTTGTTGCCATAGACTTCGCCAACTCCTATCCAGGAACGCCGAACTACGGTCAGGCGCCGCAGCAGCAGCAACAACAGCAGCAGCAGCCTCAACTGTCACCGAACCGGAATGCCCAGCTGTCGGTCGGCGGACCCGCCATCTCGAGCGGCAACCGGAACGCCAACCTCTTCGGCCAGCGACAGTTTGTGGAGCGGCGAGCCATGCAAGGATTGGGAAGTGGCCCCATGGTAAGCAGCGCAGCATTACAACCAAGTCTACCTCCTCCAACTCGGTCATGTCACAATTTCTGATTTAAAACATCTAACAATATCGATCAAGTTTGTATATAAAAAACATCAGCACAGATTATACGATACCTCCAGAGATTACAGACTCAGATTACATAAAAAATGTGTAATCTATTAGATAGAGTTGGAGATGTTAGCCATAATTAAATAACAATTTGTAGAGACTTGGCTAATAATAATTTCTTTACGCAGTCGAACATGGGCAACTTCATGCAGACGGGTCGCGGCGGCTACGGAACGGGTGGAGGCGGTGGCGGTCCTTTGAATAACTTCCACGTGTTCGGCGGCGGCGGTGGGAGCGATACCTCCACGCCTGCCCTGCTCGATCCCACGGAGTTCCCCTCGCTGACGAATGCGCGCGGCCAGAACGACCAGACACTGCCCCAATCGAATCCGCTCCAGCCGCCGGGCAGCAAACCTTATGGTAATTTCTTTACCTCTTGTGAGTTCAAATCAAAATCCACTTCTTTTTATTTATTTGTGTTTTTAAAATTACGATTAAGAATTGGTTGTGTGTGGTGTCTTGTGATCAGCTCATTGCGCCCACTTAGTTATGCTACGCTGTATTTGTGACTAATCTCGGGTGGTGGTTTGGGTATGGCAAACTTCAACTACGCTGGTCGACCAATGGAATCAGAAATGTTTTTGGAAATTCAAATTTGAAATGAAATGTGCTAAAAATGTTGGCTAATGGATACGATATCTTTATATATCCAATCATTTACTTTATAACGTACAATTTTCCAAATATTCTCTTATGATCGATGAATATAAAGAAACTGTTCACATAATGAAAGCGACTTAACCTTTTAAGTTCGTGTATAGGTAAATTTACAGTAAAATACCTAAGAACTTTGCGTTTTAAATGTGCAAATGCTTTTTAGACCTTATCATTGATTTAAATTGGTTGCTGCATCTTTTCCGCGCTTCTATTATAGAAAGAAAAACGAGTTATTTAACTGCTTTAGTACGTAATTTCTTCGCTTTACTCATTTTCCTTGGGCGACCTTCTCACTCCTCTTCTGATTTTAGTTGGCATGGTGAAGCAACCGACGTCAGAGCAATCGGAGTTCACGATGTCTAACGAGGACTTCCCTGCGTTACCGGGCACCCAAAACTCGGACGGCACAACGAACGCGGTGGGGAGCGTCGGCGGAACAGGAGGCTCCGGTGGTGCGTCAACAGAGAACCACTTGGACGGCACGGAAAAGCCGATGAATTCAATAGTGGTCAGCGGATCAGCGAGCGGTAGCAGCGGTTCCAACGTCGGCGTTGTAGGCGGCAATGGTCTCGGTGCCGTTGGTAGTGGTATTGGGGGCTTGGCAGTGGGCGGCGGCGGAGGAGCTGGTAGCTCAGGAGGCGGAGGAGTCGGCGGCAATGCAGCCAGCGGAGTTGTCGGCGGGTCCCACGTGGGACTGGTGGGCAGTAACAGTGGCATCGGCGCCGTCAACAGCGTACCCAACAGCAATGCCATGATGGGCGTGGGCGGCGGCCTGGGCAGTGGAAGCGGCTCTTCTGGGAGCGGAGCGGGCGGCGAGCATCTGAACGATAATTCCAGCAACGATAAACTTGTAAAGAGCGGCGTGCAAACTTCGCCAGATGGTGAGTGCCTGAACACTTCTTACAATAATTATTTATTAGTACCGAACGCTGAAGAGACCTTTTTGTGACTCTTTTAAAACGCTAAGATACGGATGAATAATACATTTAAACCTGATTAATTCGAATTTTATATTTTCATTTCTCCTCCATGCGCGCTTTTCAACATGTGTTGTTGTTAAATATTATATACAGACTCATTTCCATATATGTTTGCAATTTATGTTTCGGTTTGTTTTTATCGCGCCTCTGGCACATCACAAAATCTAGGGGCTTTACTTTTACCCATTTGTATCCACAAATAATACAACCATGAAATATTTTATTTATTCATTGTTAATGTAACATTATTAATGCAACAAAATTACCTTTCGAACGTTTTGTATCATTAGGCAAGGTCACAAACATACCAGCGACCATGGTGAACAACCAGTTCGGCATGGTTGGCCTGCTGACGTTCATTCGGGCTGCAGAAACGGATCCCAATCTGGTGACGCTCTCCTTGGGTACGGATCTCACGGGTTTAGGCCTGAACCTTAACTCGCAGGAGAGCTTGCATACAACCTTCGCTGGCCCCTTCGTCGCACAGCCCTGCAGGTCAGTTTACTTGTGCGTTAGTTGGTAGGCAGAAGAACATAAAGCTTGAGGGCTACAACATTGCTAAGTTACATAATAAACTCAGTTTATTGTGTATTAACTGAGGTGTACCAAAAAAGTATGCCAAAGTAGTGTAATAATATTGTATTTGTATTTATTTTTTGCAGAGCACAAGACGTTGAGTTCAACGTGCCACCCGAATATCTGATTAATTTTGCGATAAGAGACAAACTAACAGCGCCGGTACTGAAAAAGCTGCAAGAAGACCTGCTCTTTTTCCTTTTCTACACGAACATCGGCGATATGATGCAATTAATGGCAGCTGCTGAGTTGTGAGTACTTCCCACGTAACCCCATTATCTAACCTATATACTAAAACTCTGATCTGATCGCAGGCACAGTCGCGAGTGGCGGTATCACGTGGAGGAGAAAATATGGATAACTCGAATTCCTGGCATTGATCAATATGAAAAAAATGGTACAAAAGAGCGCGGCACCTTCTACTACTTTGATGCGCAAAGTTGGAAACGTTTGTCCAAGGTGTTCCAAATAGATGCCGAGAAATTAGATAAATGTCCCAATATAAGTGCGTTTATGAATGGACAGTCTGTATAAAATTAATAAAAATGAAAAAAATTGAAAAAGAACTTATGCTGTTGTTTTTGCATTGCAACAAGGACATTTAACACTAACTTGAATAATAAGTTTTATTATATAAATTAAACAATCTACTTGAGTTTTTCTTATTCCTTAACGGTGTTATACATATGTGCACATTCTGTACTACAGATGCTTACATATGCCCATATAAGATATGAACGGATTTATTTTTTCTAAGTTTTCTCTAAAATAGAATATTTTTACTGTTCGGAACTACGAATTCAATTTTTTTAAGCGGACTGCTAGTCAACTGTTGCCATTGGAATCGGAAAATTAAAGGCGTTATTTGCCTTTTTTAGATTCGCTGAAATTGTATGTATGTATGTATGTATATTATGTATATTAGCAAATCTACTGTTTTCTAAAATGCAAAGCAGCTCCACCTAGCGGTGATACTCAGTAAACTTTTGCCGAATATGTACATACAATGTATTTCATATGTACATATCATAGATAAGCAAAACAACATCTTTCAACTTGTGGACGCCAGGTTTTATTGGCGTGGCCACAATCATTTCGTGATTTCGGTACCTTTTGGCAATATTATATTTTCAAATGTAACAATTAGAGTGATTGTACTTTTACTCTACGAGTATAAAAACCGATCCACCTTCTTACTCGATTATAGTGTAAACGCAATGTTTTCTTAACAGAATCGCTTTTCGCACTTAACAGCACTCGTTGCTATGTTAACGTCCAAGGGAAGAAGAAGAAAATTAGAGTTGCCTACGAAAACAGCGCCTGCGCCTCGGAATTTATTTGAATTTGTCGCTTGTTGCGGCGTCGCTTTAGCCGAATATGAATACGCCAGGTATAAGCCTTTTTCAGGGGGCGGACACCCTCAACGTGAACTCCACACTTGACCGCCAGGAGGAGGAAGAGGCGCTTCAGGATCAGAAACGACGCGACGAAGAGGTAAGTGATCTGGGAAATCCTGGTAAACAATGTCACCAATTCCAATTCTACGCCAGCTTGGGCAGATGCTTGCGGGCGCATTCGACGACCTGGATGATCATGAGAACACAATCGACTCGACGACGAATTACCAGTCGGAACTTGAACAGCCGCCTGTCCTACCCAACTACCCACCACATCCACACCAGAAACAGCTGCAGGACGATGCTGAGCGAGCTAATGAGATCGAGATGCACCGCCTCAATATGCTGCTGGAATCCAAGGATCACCAGCTGCAGAACGTCAACCAGGAGACCAACGCTGCACACAAAAAAATTGATGACTTACAGAAGCAGCTATCTATCATGCAGGCGGAGCTGGATCGAGCCTTGCGCGAGAAGCAAAACACTCACGAGCTGCTGGTGGAGACCAAAGAGACTTGCTCCAATAAGGACAGCGACCTGAACAAGCTGCGGTCGGAAAAGAAGCAGTTGAAAGAAGATAACACGCGCCTAGTTGGTCAATTAGAGATCACCAAGACCTTGCTTTCGGAAGTCCAGTGCAAATATAATATGGTGCAGGCCAGTAAGCAACAGTGGGAAGAGCGGAGCGCCGACCTGCGTGTTAAGCATATCGAGGATACGCACCGAGCCCAGTGCGATCTCTTACAGCAGCAACTCTGTCAGATGAAGGATCAGCTTGATCGCAAGCAAAATGAGTTGGATCAGATAAACTCGCGCTACAATGCTCTGCAATCTGGTCATGAAACAATGCTCCTGGATAAAGCCGCCAAGATTAACGAACTTAGTCAAGCTTTGGATGACGCCCAAATGCGCTGCAACCAACTGAGTGCTAGACCCGATTTGCAGGATGAAAATCATCGTCAGCGACAGTGCATCAGTGACTTGAAAGCCAGCATTGCCTCTTTTGAGCAAACAGTCGCTTCGCTCCATGAGCGCCTAAACAAAACCACCGCGGAACTTGACGTAATGGATTCGCTTATTCAACAGCATCAAGCGGATGAATCGCCTACTGGTAGGCTAAGTCAAGTGGGTGGATCGCAACTTGTTGGTAGCACACCACTTAATCCTGTAGACAGAGTTGGTCACATCAAGCAGGAGTTGTATCGAGCGCTGGCCAGCCTGAAGAACAAGCGGGAAGAAGTGCGACGGCTAGATAAGCTTTTGGAGGAACGCAATCAGGAACTGCGTGTGCTGCGCAACAATGAGAACAAATCCCTGGTCCAGCTAGAAACTCTAAAGGACGTCAAAATGCGCCTCGAGAACAAAGTGAAATCCATGCAGCAGGAGTTGGAAGAGCAACAGCACAAATTACAGCAGGATTCAGGTCTGCATTCACAGCTGCATGCCATCGAAGCCGAGAGGGATGCACTAAAAGAAAAACTGCAGCAGATCGAAGAACAACTCCGGAATGTGGAGAAAGATCTGGAGCAACTAAAGCAGCAGCACGAGAGCCTTCAGAGAAATTACGATCAGCTTTCGCAGGATAACCGGCAGTTGCGAACTCGAGCAACTGCAGACAACCTGCGCTTAGAGCTGGAACGCCACAAGATTCTGTTAAGAGATTCCCAGAGCGAGGTAGAGCGACTTAAGAAACTGTACTCTGACATCGCCACAGACAAGGAGGCATTAGACTATGAATTAAGAAAGTTAAGAGAATCGGACACGCTCAAGGAGTTGCAGGATCAACTCCAAAATTTAGCCACTGTTCAGCGAAATTTACAGTTGACAGAGATGAAATCTGAGGAGCTAAAAAAGCTTCTGGAAGCGGAGAAACTCAGCCACGAACGGGATCTGCAGGCCTTGCGCCAAATGAACGAGCGGGAAAAGCGCAAAGGAGACAATGCGGTGGCGAAGGAAAGCTCCGAGAACTGCAGCAAGTGCATTGAAAGCATAGCAGAAATTACCAAGGTAAGCGAGTAAACACTCCCTCTGACATGCCAGTAAACTAAATAATCTTTAATATTACCCCACTATTAGTCGGAAATTCAGTTGTTGAAGCTCCAAAACGTAAACTCCATTCAGGCCAAGGAACTCAAAGAATTGGAACACGAACTGGAGCAGTCTAAAAATTTGCAGGCCGAGATGCAGGAAAAGATCGAGCTATCAAGCAAGCAAGACGAGCTCATAAACGATCTTAAGGAGAAGGCCAATCAATTTGAGGCATACATTAGGCAGCAAGAGGAGCATAAGCAGCAGAATAAGTGTACGCCCAGTCCGACATCAAATTTAGAATCCACGCCTGACCCATCGCCAAAAGAGCTTACCCAGAATCGAATAAGGTTGATCGAACAACGTGTTCGAGATGAGATGGCCAAACTTTTTGCAGCTGAACTCAAGAAGTTTACTACCCGACTGCAACAATCTGAAGAGCGGAGCCAATGCCTCCAAAGGGAATTCCAAGCAGTGTGTGGAGAGTTGCAACAGCGGCAAACGGAGGTGAATCTGTTAAAGCAAACTATCCTAGCAGAACGCGAGAATATCGATGAAGTGCTGGCCGGCAAGGAAGAGAAGCAAAAGGAAATGCTGCAGAAGTGCCGCCAGGAGCTACAAGCGAAGAACCAGCGAATTGCCGAACTGCTCCGAGAAGTGGAGGAGCAGCACGCCAGCATCGATTCAGAAAGGCAATCTATGAAGGCTGTGATGGCCCAGTGGGAGAAACAGCGTAAGTCAGTCGACCAGGTGGAACAGCACTGGCGCCAGCAGCTGGAAAGCCTGCGTACCACCCATGAAGAAGCGATGCGATCCGCACAGCAGCGATATCAAAGTGCCAAGCGCACCGCCCACAATTACAAGTTGTATGCTGAGGACAAGGAAGCACACATGAAACGCGAGTATGAGCGCATTAAACATGAGTACGAACTATCGCTTGCCAAGATCGAGGCTACCATGAACCAGCACCTGGAGCGGCGGAGTCGCGAGAAGCATCGCGACAAAGAAAACGTGCCGAGCAATAGCAGCAACGACCCGGTCGGCAGCTCGAATAGAAAGACCACAGGCAATAGTCACAGCTAATTCTTAGGAAAATAGGTATATTGTCTCTTTAGTGGAATACGTTATTGCATGTACTGCCAAATTGTTTAAACAAATAAAAGTCGATGTACATTCCTAACCTAAATGTCAGATTGAAAGTTTTAACTGGAATGCGGATTTTATTATTTCTCTGTTTAAGTTCGCAAGATTATCATCAATATTAAACAATTGGATTTACTCGATAGTCATTTGATGATCTATCTGATGCGTGTTTTAGTCGATTGTTTCTGGTAGGCTATTAGTTTTATTATTTTTATTTTTATAAAGCTGGTTCCAACACTTGCCGAAAATGTCAAAGAATTTGTCGATCTCCTCTCGGGTTATTCCAATTCCTGCCGCTACAGTCAGATACGGAACTTTTAGGTCGCTGCAGTGCGAGCCAAAATCTAAGCGAAATATAAATATTTTCAGAAAACAAACCTAATAAAAACAAAGCTAATATTACTTACCTACAAACTCATGCCCATCTATAGTTTTCTTTTGACCAGGAATTATTACTCTCGCTCCAGAAACTCCACGCATGTGTAGCATGGAGCCAAGCTGGGTGATTCTTTCCATCTGATCCCCAGCAATTGAAGCCAATGTTATTGCCAAGGATATAGAGTTACACTTGCTGTCTAAAACAATCTCTCCGTGAAGCTCTGCAAATTTCTTAAGGTTTTCTCTAAGGTAATTGAAGTTTTCGCTCCGCTGCTCAATAAGCAATTGAAACCCGTTGCGCCCAAGTGAGAGTAGCGTCATAAAGACGTCCAGCGACTGGGAACCACTTGCTCTCCCCGCATAAGTACTGGCCACATCGTGGAGCAGACTCTCATTAAAACTGGCCACAATGGCACTACCCACTGGCACCAACAAATTCTTGTCGCAGCTCTGGACAAAGTAATCAATGCGTCCGACTCGATTGGCACACTCCAACTTATGAACGATGTCGTTTGCCTGCAATCCGTAGGCATTGTTGACCATATGAGGAATTTGCCACTGCTTTGACAGCTTTGATACCTCTGCAATGTCATCGCTGTTTCGAGGAGCAAAGCAACTGGTAGTAGTGTACAGGCAGAGGATACTTTCCACCCCTAATGACTTGATCTTTTCTCTGAATAAATCCACGTTCGTGTCCAGGGCCTCTCCTTGAATCAGGCAGGGGATGACTACCGGCTCCAAGCCCGCTGCTGTGATGGCCTTGAAGCAAGACTTCTGATCGATGCGGGACCATAGCACATACTTCGCCGCGGGTCGCCGCTTGCGAAGACTCTGCAGGCAAAGGGTCAATGTCATGCCGGTACACATCGGCACCAAAAAGCAGCCGGCACAGCTGGGCAGTCCGATTCCCCGAAAAAGGTCCAGAACTAGGGCATTTGTGAGACGAGCGAGCAGCGTGGAGCCAGCCGCCTTGGGTTGTGCCTCTAGTAAGTCTCCAGAGCGGCCGATTCCATGACCGAAGTTATAGTGCCGGCGAGCCACGAGTTCTGTATGACAAATGCATTACGGAGGACTTTAGCTAAAACTATAACATAACATGAAGAATGATTATACTATACAGGCATTGACTGTTGAAACAATATACAATTGGTTCCGTGTAATTATGTACATACGTATTTGTTCTTATGGAGCATACGATTATATTAAATGTAGACTTCTGCCTTTTCGAAATCGTAAAAGACACACTGGCAGTTTGATATTATTTGGATCAGCTAAATTGTTGACCATTCCATATAATACAAACTTTTTAAGCTGATGGACTCAATAGATTTACTTATAATAATTCAATACAAGTTTGTGCGCAGTTACTGAATGTATGATTTTTTAAAGTAAGATGTAACGATTTTGGAAATGTATTTTTTTAACGACTCGCAAATGCTTTGGGATCATGGAACTTACTGCAGGCTATTCGCGCCTCCCGCTCTCCCAGTCCGACCTTGTGAGGGTAGTTATTGCTGTCTAAGGATGCTAGCAGATGCACCAGCTCCTCGATTTGTTTATCGGACCAACCATTTTCTGGAAGTTTTCGCTAAGAAAACCATTAGTCATTTTAGTTGGTTAAATTTCGATTTGTTTACCTTTTCAAGCAGCTCCTTAAAACTACGCTGCTTGCTGCGTTGTGCAGCCAGTCCCAGTTGCAAATAGTTATCCGGCACCAGTTTCCCTGGTATATATACATGATCAAAGTTCATTTTCCTGTTAGTTTGTATATTAACAGCAAAAATAAACAATTTCTATCGTCACCATTAGGTGCGCCAAAATAGTTTAACTTCTTTACTGAGTTAAACGGCGTTGCCATATTGTAGGTAATCTTTCTTTGAGTACGAAATAGCTAGATAAAAGACAGTTTATAGAGAAATATAATATAATATAATAGTTTATGTATATATTACGTATATATAATTAAATGTCACGAGAGATTTCTCTATGAACTAAATTAGAGCCTTATATATTATAGAATATATGTTATATATTATAAAAGGCTATAATTTGGTTTATATATTTACGTATATATTATGTAAATATATATAAATGTCACGAGAGATTTCTGTTTTATCTAGATTTCTCATTTATCTTATATATTATCTATTTTATATATAAGATATATATATATCTTATATATATTTTTTTTGATGGTAAAGGTTTTTAGAACTTCTTGATAGAAGATTAGTTACCTAATTACTTATAATAATAAAAAAAGGACATAGATCATATTTTAAATTTGTAAAAGGTTAAATTTGAATATATTGTTACTGCAAAAATGTAAAGTCCGGTAGCGCTGTACCATTTTCGGGTCCCGGTAGTGTGGCCAGCCCGCAGCGTTACCAGAACATTGCCATTTTCTGACCATTTTATTGAGCACTGTACCTTTTCGTACGGAACACGTCACGGTCATACCGCAAGTCGTCGAGAAGAAACAGCCCAACAGCTACGCAAAAAGTTACTTCTATTCGCAGCAAAACAGATTTTTTTGTTTTAATCGTAAGTACCCAAGTGCACAAAAGCGATAGAGTAGGCCTCGGTACAGATGGGCAAATAGGGCAAGAAAAATCGCGCTTCTGTTAATTTCCTTAGCAATGACGATTCCTTTGTCTGCGGTTTCGTTAATAAAAGGGGTTATGTACGAACTGTGTGTGTATTTAAGGCCAGATTAGTCATCGGACAGCCATAAATTCTGGCAAAAAAACATTCGATGACCTACGGGTCTGGTTCGACTGTACCTTGCACATTATTTAATAAGCGCGACAGCAATATGAAAACTTTGAACCCCCATTTTTTTCTCGCCGTTTTCGCCGTTTTTTTTTTCATTTTCCTCCGCCCCTCTTCCTTCGTTCGCCATGTCAATGTATCGCTTCAAAATGGCGCTGAACCACATGTCTTCGTTATCGGCTCGTCCGCTTCGGTCGTTCGGTCGTGTGTCGCCTCATTCGCTCTCCGAATTTCATTTAACAAAGTGGTGCGCGCAGAGGGGCGCTGGACTTGAGGCAAACACTACCACATACCTAGTAACCGATTGTGATAGCTGTTAAAAATAGAATTCCGGACGTAGTCTGAATTTGACTCGAGCAAAATTGTTAACGTTGATATTAAAGGCAAAAAAGTAAATTCTGTTACAAAAAATTAGATTTTTCCATTTGCTCTCCCCATTCCTTCGTTGTTGAGTGTGTGTGCGTGCGTGTCAGTTTTACAGTGCAAAAGCTCGCAAGTAAGAAGAAAAGAGGTAAGGAAAGAAGAGATCTGTCATTTGTCTCTTTGTTTTTCGTCGACCCGAGTGAGAAGTATTTGCCAGAGCTTCGTGAGCTTAAATTAAATTACAAATTCTCGCACGTTCGTCAATTGTGAAAAAGCAACAGGCGCACACGCACACACACTCAACCGAATTCAATTACTTGTAAGGACACGCGGAAGCGGCAAACACAGGGCCAGACTTATTATCGTTGGGTGAAAGTGTAAGTTGTCGTTCCTCCTAACAATGTGTACTTGAAAACAGATAATTTAATATTTGCGTTTTCACTGCTTTGGCAATTTCCCCAGCCAACCAGCCAATAGCCAGCAGCCATCGGCTCTGTTTGTATGTGTGCAACATGCACAATGACCTCGATTCCCCACCGCGCGCTACCTAGCACAGTAACCACGTCAAAATTTCACTTTATTCTGCGTTTCTTTGTCGATTTCTTGGTCGGGCTGTTCTCGCCTCGCCTCTCAATTCATTCAATTTCTTTTTTCGACTATCAAACTGTACTGTAAGTGTGTGTGTGTGTGTGGGAGAGGGAAAACGAGATGTGGAGTGTGCCCGTTCCCTGCTCCTAAATGTGTGTGTCTTAAGCACATGTACGCTGTCATTTTTAGGTTAAGGCTTCCTTAGGTTAAGTTTTCACTAGTTTCCACTTAACCGGCGGTCAAAGGTGAAAATCTAGTAGTTTCATTATAATCAGAACGAGTATACATATACAGAGAATGGTTTTCCACCGGCCACAGCTACACTGAAATTCAGAGAAATTAGAAATCGAATCGAGTGGCCATGATAATTGTGTTTTGTCACAAATATAAACACACAGGGCCATACCAAAAACGCTTACATCTCTGATCGACTTTAACCTTTGCAGCAATTTATTGTATGAGTCAAAAAACTGAAAGACCAGTGCTATCGGGTCAACGCATCAAGACCAGAAAAAGAGATGAAAGAGAAAAATATGACCCAACGGGATTCCGTGATGCGGTCATTGCTGGTCTCGAAAAAACTGAAGGCGACCTGGACCAAATCTCTAAATATCTAGACAGCGCGGGCAACAAGCTCGACTATCGTCGTTACGGTGAAGTTCTCTTTGATATATTGATTGCAGGAGGTCTACTAGGTAAGTCCCCATAGCAAAGTGAATAGTCTCTTCACTGACTGTTTGCCATCCTTGTTTCAATTGCAGTGCCTGGTGGTTCCATATCTCAGGATGGCGAAAAGCCGCGCACAAGCTACTGCATCTTCGATGCGCCCGAGAGCATGGAGAGCATGCGCAACCATGAGCAGGTTTGTAATCCTCCTTTCAGAAATTCAGATTTTAATTATGATTATGACAAAACGGAAAATAGTTTGATTGCATCGCCAGTTAAGCTCTAGTTGTTGTCCGAGCTAAAATTGATTTAGTATATAATGATTTTCTTTGGATCCACATAAAACTAGTGGTTGCATATCATTAGAGCTGATTATAAAGTTTTAAAATGTAATCGGTGTCAAGAATATGCAATATCAATTGACACATTTACTTGTCTTTGGTTTGTTCTAATCACTAACGTTCTGAAGATTTCTTATGTGTCGACAACTATTCTCTATTCAATACTAAATAACTGCATGCAAGCACTATGAAGGTCGCGCTATTGAATCAAAGTGCATATTATTAGAACCGGTTATGCATCTCAACATCTTAATCGGTGTCAAAATATGCAAAATTAAAAGCTACATTTTACTTGTCTTTATTTTGTGAAATTGCTATACCAACAATCTAAAGATTTCTAATGTTGCAACAACAATCACAAGAGCAGAAATTTGAAATACAGTAAAAGATTACAATCCGCTAACAGGGGCAAATATACTTTCTACTTTTTCTAGGTATTTGTCAAGCTTATCAGACGGTACAAGTACCTTGAGAAAATGTTCGAAGAGGAGATGGGAAAAGTTCTATTATTCGTAAAGGGCTTTACTCCAAGTGAACGCATCAAGCTTGCGCGTATGACAGCGCTCTGGTTAGGTAAGTTTTAAACGTTTAGTAAGCCCATTCGGTATTTCAATTGGTTGTTTCAATGAACACTTGTTCAACTTGAGCTGACGGGCTAAAGTAAACTTTCACTTGGTATACTGACTCTTGGATGAATTAGCCACATCCAATTGCCACGAGCCCAAGGACACGATTGCCTGCAGGACGTCTAAACTTGTTTTGCGAAACCCGTTGACCAAGCGCCTTTTTTTAATTCACAGTTAACGGCTCTGTACCGCCAAATGTTTTACTGGTACTAAACAACGAGCATCTGATCAAGGATGGCATTGCACTGGAGTTTCTACTAGAGCTGTTCCAGACGTTCAAGCAAGAGAAGGGCATTGCATATCTGATTCAGGCGCTTAAGAAGGGTGGACTGGAAAGCAAGTAAGTTTATAGATTGATTTGTTTCTAGCCCGGAATGTTCTCAGGAAGATGTCTCGATCACCCAGTTGTGCATCTTTAATTGATATTCCTAGAGTAAGAAAGTTCGTCGGATTTCTACCCAATTCGCAAATGAACTTTCGCTTCATTTGGGTGCTGATTGAATTTCGTACACCTCAATTCTTCATTTAAGGTTGATTACGGAATGCGTTTACTGAAATTATTAACAATGGTTCCATGCTTTGCCTTTATTCTAGACTTATGGACTTTTTCCCACCAAACAAACGTACTGAGGAATATTTTAAACAAGTTTTTCTTGACAAAGAACTCAACGAAATCGTCAAGCTGCATAAGGCTCAGGCTAGCCAGGAGGCAAAGCGTGAGTTGCAGCAGGCGCTCATCGATGATATCAACGATGAGAAGCCATATAATGAGATAACCTCAGACATTAAGGAATTCTCGCAACGCACCAACATTCCCGATCATGAAATAATTGTTATTGTAAGTCAATCCGTAAATATCCCGTCGGAATTTGCTCATGTATGATTTTTACCAGATTTGGTCCACCATCATGTCATTGGGCGAATGGAACAAGAAGGAAGAGCTGGTTACAGATCAGGCTGTTCGTCACCTTAAAAACTACTGCCCACTGTTGCAGGCTTTCGCTTCGACCGACCGTTCGGAGTTGGCCCTAATCTTGAAGGTGCAGGAATTCTGCTACGAGAACATGAACTTCATGAAGGCCTTCCAGAAGATTATTTTGTTGTTCTACAAGACCGAGGTTCTCTCCGAGGAGATAATCTTGCGTTGGTACAAGGAGGGCCACTCAAACAAGGGCAAAATGCATTTCCTCGAACAAATGCGAAAGTTTGTGGAATGGCTTCAGTCAGCCGAAGAAGGTTAGTATTTCTAAAAAATTATATCTGTGTGCAATTTTTGAGAATGGTCTTGACTTAAATAGCTTGATTCTGGTACGTAATTGCAAGAGAAATTTGTGTTTTTTGCTTGCCACGTTGCTTTCAATTTACTGAACAGCGTAGGCCAATGAAAACCTGGACAACATAGTATATAAATTAAACTTTAAACAGTGCACTTTTTGAGAATGGTCTTGTCCTGGATGACATTTTCATTGTACAAAATTGCAAGAGCATATTAGTTTTTTGCTTGCCTTGTTGCTTCACAAAGTCCGAGCATCAAAGGCCAATGAAAACTTGGACACAAATATTTAACTTCACCGGGCATGCTTCTTACCAAGCTTTTAAAGTGTTTCCAATATTTGAAACCAGTTTTAAAGGGTTCATGTACAGTATGCCAGAGCAAAAGAATGATTGGGTGTCCATATAACCCACTGCCGTGGTTAATTTTGGCCAATAATCATTTGGACAGCTGCATTTGTCTCAGTATGCATGCACACTCCCGTCATAAGAGCTCCGAGTGTTTGCTTCGTTCGATTGAGCTGAGAGGGATTGTGCTAGAGCATTTGAATGGTTGGGTGTCCAGATAACTTTACATAGTTAAATTTGGCCAATAATCATTTGGACAGCATAACTAGAGCTCAATACTTTTTAGTTTATACCAATTAAACCCAATACTGACATTTTGTATCCTATCGCCTTACAGAATCCGAATCTGAGGACGAACAAAAGAATGGCGAGTAACAACTTGGTTGATGGCTAAATAAGGAAGAACACAAACGGAGCCGCCCTTTACCATCCCCATCCGAAAATTCGAAAACAGCACCTGCAACAGCCAGTCGAACTATATATACAACTCACCCCTATGAATAACGTCATTTTGAAAACTCCACCTATATAACACTCAAAAAATTCCAACAATAAAGGAGAGAGTAAAACAAAATTGCAGTCCGGTCTGATATAATTCATGAATCTTTACTTAGTTCCCGTTTGAGGCAGACTTCAAGTTAAAAAGATAGGAAACCCAGCTCAAAAGTAATAAAAAAAACCTCTTACCTTTAAAAGCGTCGTCAGCAAGTCTCTTGTGCGGTGGAGTGAAGATCCGCGGAAACTGTAGCAAAAACAGGAAACCCAAAGAGGTGTCATAGAGATTCTTTATGTGAATAGGGAGATGTGTTCCGTTTGTACGTTCGCATTATCTATTTAACATTTGTCCCCACATATGCGTTTAACAAATAGTATCCAATCTCAAAGGATTTGCACCTCGACAAAAGGAAATTAACATATTATATTTGGAAGATCAAACAATGATCTAGCACGACAATGCTGGCAAAGTCGAATTAATGGATTTACGATGCCTGGAGGTACATATGTATATAACCATTAAATGAAACAACCTTAAGTATTTACTTGTAACGCTGAAAAAGAATTTTATTTAATCCTGATTGGCATATTGGGGCCTTAGATGGATCAACCGTTTTTACCATTCTACAATTTAGTCGGGATTTTGAAAGGTCAAACTTCTTAATCAGTTTAATTACATTATTTAACGGCAGGTGGTTCAATTCTGTGGTTTTGTATAAGTAGTTATCGTTGGGTATCTTAATGTTACATACACACGTTAGTCCAAAATCAATTCCAAATGCCGGGGGATCCAAGTCTGCAACTTCGAATATTTCTTACGTTTATTGTTACAGATATGGCCATATCTAGTCGTCATTCATTTGTGGCCACAACCATTATACACTTCATGTTGACAATATATTTTTTAATGATTTCTCCCGTTACTTTATGTACACACCCCTGAAATTGCTTACATTGAACAAAACGTCCGCAGAAAAGTATGCAGCATTAGTTTCATTCGGTGGATAAAACGTTTGTAAGTAAAACAAGATTCGCGATAGTTTGAGTGCAACGGGAAGGAGGGCTTGTGTGGGTGGAAATAATCTAAACCAAACGGGAGATATGTACATCCACGTCACCTGCATTTGCAGCTTACCTCAACTTTTTGCCTTTTATATACTCTAGCTTTTCATACGGACATGGCCAGATTGACACTGCTCTTGAACAAGAATATATGTATTTACATACATATATGTCGCAGTCCTCAGCATTAAGTTCTGGAAACCCTTGAGTTATTTGGCGGTTGGGTCGCTCAGTTACGCGGCTGCGTTGGAATTCCTAGAAGGTAACGAAATAGCGTGACGGTGTTGACGGCGTGACCAGTTTTAACAAAGAAAAAATGTCGAGACACTTGGATTTTAACTTTTGCCGCGATCGCGACTTGCTACTTCAGACTCTGCAGATATGAACTTTCCAATACAGATCGACTGGGCTATTGATCCTGATTAAAAGTACACATTGTACATATGTATGTCCATTTTATATGGTCTGAAACCATTCCTTCTACCTGGTACTTGCTTTTCAACAGATCTAGTATAACACTACGAGTATCGGGTGTAAAAGTGAAGACTTACGTATTTGGTTTTGAGACCAACATAAAAAATGAAGCTGTTACACAAGTAGTATGGTTTAGTTTTTGGAAATACTGTTTTTATTCAACATAAATTTTGTTTAAAAGTAATTTTTCTTGCATTTTGTATTTCATGTAATGTATATAGTACTCGATGTTATATAATAACGCATATGCTATTTGTATTTTTTGCTAAACTTGTAGTTATTCATCATCTTTGAACAATTTCGATTTACTTGGTAACGGTTAGAAAATGAGCTTGAAGAATACACTATGAACATTGGCGAACATGCAAATACAAGGTTCAAATTTGCTTTAGTTCCTGAATGCTAGTCGTGTGTATGAACATGGTGTTGTTTTAGAGCCTGATATGATGGTGCAGCGACTGTTGGAAACGGTGGCAGGTTCGGTAGTCCCCTAAATTGCAAATCTAATTTCCATTTTTTTATATTTTCTTGTATGTAGTTATATAAGGGTGTGGAAGCTGCACTTGATAGTCAACAATTTAGCTACTTGGCCCACTTGGCAATACTTAATCGTCACGGGAGTATGTGTTACGGAGTTTACGTGTCGCGTGCTAAGCAGTGTGTATTCTTTTCTTCGGTATCTCAACAACAGACATTGAAGATTTTCGGGGATTTTGTTGAGCCAGTGGCAGCTGCACACGCGTCCGTTGCCATCGAAGCAGCGAAATCGGTGGTTGATGACCATTTCGGTGTTTCGCTGGGCAACAATGCTGAGTGGTAGCATGCGCAACCTGCCAGCGGCTCTTTTCAAAGGACGATCCACTGCTGATGTTCCTCCTAAACGCTGCACTTGATAATTACAAACATAAACGACATAGACATATAAAAATGTAACAAAGACTACAGAAAATAATGTACAAAAAACGAGGGCAAAACTGAAATAAAAATTCTTGGACAGGAATGTATGCAAAATTTTAAAGTGTATGTATACAATATAAGCACATGTCTGGATCTACTGCTCAGAGATATGTGCATATGTAAAAAAACGAACAAACTTTAACAAACTCGTATTATGCTTTCATATGCTCCTAGGATCGTGTCCTCTAAACTATATAGTAAGTATTGGCATACAGACATATATATCGGAGAATATATATGCGTGTTTAGTGTGGTTGCTATTAAAACTGTTGCGTACACAAGGACCGAAATGTTCTTGAGTGTTTCAGTTTCCCTATACAAAGACAATGGCAAAAGTATTTTGAAATCGAATATAATCCTAGCTGTTGCCTGACTGCCAAAGGATGAGTTTACTTGGGTTCAATATTTAGTGGGTGGAGCTTCTGTTGTAATAACTTGAACTGTTCCTGCTGGTGTTGATGCTGGTTCTCTTTCTGGTTAGTTATGCTTTGTTTTTCACTTATAGAATTTAATCGGTGAATTTGCGATTGACGTTGCGGCCGAAAAGGGCGTTACGAATCTCGGGCACCAGCTGCTGCGAAATGAGCTCTAATCTGGACTCCAGCGTATTGGGCACCTGAAGTGGTTTACAAGATCAGTTGGGATTGCTCTTTTTCGATCGAATGGGCAGTACTTACCTTAATGCGTCCGTTAAGGGCCAGCAGCTCAACACCACCGCAGGTATCAGCAGAGAGGAAGTCTTTCTCGTCGATGAGCAGATCGACGTTCTGATGTATTGCTGCCTTGTATTGCTCCACAGCGGTAGGCAGAACGTCACGTACCAGAGGCACGTCAACCTCGCGGCAGCGCAGGATTACCTTTGGCTCCATGATCTGAAACAGGCCCTGAACGATAAGCTTGGTCAGCACAGTCTGGTACTCGGACTGCTTCTGTGTGACCTCGCCGAGACGCTTGCGGGCATCATCCAGCACGCTGCTCACATGGTCCTCGCGCACTTTCAGCACCTACAGGTGATTACGAATGAGTTATGGGTTTTTAAAAGCTTCGGACCACCAACTGGAAGAAACCCACCTTCAGACGAGCCTGGTTGAGCATGTTGGAGGACTGGATCTTCTTCTGCAGCTCCACTTGCTTCTCTTTCTTCTCGTAGTACTCCATGATCTTGAGACGCTGCTGCTGGACGAGGCGTCCCTTCTCGATGTTGAACTCCTCCTCGGCCTTGGCGTCAATCTCCTCGGCTTTCTCATTGGCCTCCTGCTCAATGAACGCCATCATGTGTTTGATCTGAAACAGTCGTCCTATTTAGTAGTTGCCGGTGTGTCACATGATAACTGCACTTAGTGGACGAGGGAGATGTCCAAGACCCTAGCCTCTATTTATTTTCGTTAAAGTTTTGATAACGTAAGGGGTCCGCTGGTCGTGTGACAGAGAGTGCGAGTGTGGGGTGCAGGGCTAGTCGTCTCGCTCCAACACATTGCCCCGTTGCGGGGGCCGTGTCACATGACCAGCACGAATTTTTACTCACTTTTTACGCAAAGTATTTGGACAAATAAATTTGTCTCTTTATTAGCCAACAAATCTTGAAATCTAGAACTCTTGCAATACCTAAATGACCTGGCCCAGTTGGAAGGATGTCAGTCTAACTGGACTAGTGGTGAAAAGTTCACATGACCTGGAAGATCCCATGACTTCGCCATCTTTATGGCAGAAGCAAACTTTGGAGAGGTCCCTGGTTTTGGTTGTTTCCCTACGACCTTGATCGCCTTCCCGTTCCCAATTGCCAATTACCTGCTTTTGTACATCAGCATCGCTCAGTGCCATTTTGACTGCTTATTTTCACTGCAGAAACCGAAAAGAAATTCAAGTGTTTCGAAGAAGCCCACGTACAACCGTGCCTGAAATAATTGAAAATTTAATTAAACTAATAAATTCACATCCGAGCTGAGTTGAAAGCCGTGGCTGAACACGAGGAGAATGGAAAACGATAAGTTACTTTTGCCTTCTGCCCAACGTCTGAAAATTTTCACTGCAAATCGATCATATGATTTCACGAAAGTGTGACCCTGCGATTGCATGGGTAAAAATGTGTATTTGTTGGAGCTGTCAGACCACCGATAGACGATGTAATTTTTATCGCACTTATAACAAATGGGGTATTCACATTAATCGATTACACAGATACCAACTAAAATTATTTTATGTTCATATAGTTTTTATTAAAAAAAATAATGCAAAATTCCTTGAAATCTTTAAATATACATTTTATGATATATTATGTTTTATTATATTCCTTTTGTCAGCCAAGATAAACATCTGCAGTCACGATTCTGTTATAAATCGACAGTGTGATTGGAGTATTACAACCCGACTAAAAATATGATGTGACAATTTTCCCATCCCTGTTTTGTGGTGAGTGTGTTTTAATATAGACACGCTAACGAAAAATTTTGTTTTCTTCGGGATTTCACTAAGCAAGAGACCTCCACTTTATATTTTCGTGCTTTTAATCCTCGCATTCAAGTGCCATGGAGACGCTCCTGGAGCAGCAGCGGCGCTTACACGAGGAGCGCGAGCGCCTGGTCAAACTGATGGTGGACGAGCATGCAACCAAAAAGCCGGGCGAAAAGGAGCGCATCCATTCGGAGCACCGGCTTAAGTACCTCATGGAACTTCACCACAATGCCACGTCCCAGCTGCGCGATCTCTACGAGGACAAGGACAATGAGCGAAAGTCGGAGATCGCCGCTCTCTCGGGGCCCAACGAGTTCAACGAGTTCTACGCCCGCCTCAAGCAAATCAAGCAGTTCTACAAGTCCCATCCGGCTGAGGTCAGCGTGCCGCTGTCCGTTGAGTTCGACGAGATGATTCGGGTGTACAACAATCCAGACGACATGAGTGCCCTGGTGGAGTTCACAGACGAGGAGGGCGGCGGTCGGTATCTGGACCTCAACGAGTGCTACGAGCTGTACCTCAACTTGCGGGCGGTGGAGAAGCTGGACTATATCACTTACCTTATGTCCTTTGACCACGTCTTCGATATTCCGCGTGAGCGCAAAAATCGCGAGTACCGCTTGTATATAGAGACCCTTAACGACTACCTGCACCACTTCATTCTGCGAATCCAGCCCCTGCTCGACTTGGAGGGTGAGTTGCTAAAGGTGGAGCTCGACTTTCAGCGCCAGTGGCTGATGGGCACGTTTCCGGGTTTTTCGATTAAGGAAACTGAGTCAGCGCTAGCCAACACCGGCGCCCACCTTGATCTATCCGCCTTCTCTAGCTGGGAGGAGCTGGCCTCGCTAGGATTGGATCGTCTTAAGTCGGCGTTGGTGGCCCTAGGTCTTAAGTGCGGTGGCACCCTGGAGGAGCGAGCACAGCGTTTGTTCTCTACCAAAGGTAAAAGCACTTTGGATCCCGCACTGATGGCCAAGAAGCCCAGCGCAAAAACTGCTAGTGCGCAGTCACGGGAACATGAACGCCAAAAGGAGATTGCCCAGCTAGAGGCGCTGCTGTATAAATACGCGGAGCTGTTGTCTGAGCAAAGAGCGGCTACCAAGGAGAATGTGCAAAGAAAGCAGGCTCGGACCGGTGGCGAGCGGGACGACAGCGACGTCGAGGCCAGTGAGTCGGACAACGAAGATGATCTCGACGCGGACGACGTTCCGTACAATCCCAAGAACCTGCCGCTCGGATGGGACGGTAAACCTATCCCCTACTGGTTGTATAAACTGCACGGCCTGAATATAAGCTATAATTGCGAGATATGCGGAAACTTCACCTACAAGGGGCCCAAGGCTTTCCAACGACACTTCGCCGAGTGGCGTCATGCGCACGGCATGCGATGCCTCGGCATTCCGAACACCGCCCATTTCGCCAATGTCACCCAGATCGAGGACGCAATCACGTTGTGGGAGAAACTGAAGTCCCAAAAGCAGAGCGAGCGCTGGATAGCCGATCAGGAGGAAGAGTTCGAGGACTCGCTGGGAAACGTTGTCAACCGAAAGACGTTCGAGGATCTAAAACGCCAGGGACTACTTTAGAGGACATATGTATAGTCGCTTAAGTACCGGTCAATTCTATGTGCCGCTTCTAAAACTTCAACCATCTTTATAATTCAAAACGGAATGACACTAAAATTGGTTTTATTTAAGGAATCTAATGTTAAGCTATAAAACCATTGGCCGCTGTTTTTATTCATTAAAAGAAGAACATGGATCATCCTACGATTCATTTTTAGAATCCTTTGTAGTTTAAAATAAAACCAACGTCGTGTAGTTTTGGATTAAATGGATAACAAGTTTACGAATATAACATTAGTTAATGATGAGAACCTCCATTTTCAGTCCCAAATCCTCCACCCTAGACAAAGGTAGAAGGGAAATGGTGCGCGGTGGTATCTGGGATTCTGTTTTTTGGGCCTGAAGCCACGGAAAGTCCTGGTACTGGGAATCATGGCTGAAGCGTATGAATGCCTCCTGGGTAGTGTGCAGATGAACCTTAAAGTGGCCACTTCCGGCGGGGAGTTTAGGAACCTGGTTCATCCGCTGAGAGATTTGGTAAATGACAGAGCGCATGTTCTGCTCGAACACCATTAAAAGATCCTCAGCCGGTAGTCCACACTCCTGGGCTTCTAGTTTTATTTTATAGCGCTCCAACTTCTCATTCTCCTTCTGATTCACTATTAGCTCTAGGCACTGCAGCTCTCGGCGGCGGAGAAGTTCTTGAGCGGATTTTAGAACGCCGGTCAGGTAGTTATTAAGAGGTGGAAATATGGACACAAAAATGGGCGAGTTATACATCCGCTTTAATTTAAAAATATGCGAGGGGTATATACCCCGCACGTATAGAATGTGATTCACTAGCACCTCCATCGCCTCTACGATGATGCTTGTTTCAATCTCCGCCTGCATTTCGAAAGATTATGATTTTTTTATATTTTTTTTTTAGATTTAAACTCTGTTTATTCTGTTTATTAGTGGTGGTACACAAAAAAAAAGCAATGAATCGATATGGCATAGATTGCAAGCTCAAAGGAATAACTTCAAACCGACAGGGCGAATCCTTTTAAAATTTCTTTTGTTTTTTTTGTAAAGCATTTTCGTTATTAAAACAGTTCGTAGCAGGCAATCCGAATGCTATCAACAAGAGAGTAGCGGACATATTTAATAATTTATTATGTCATGCCTGCTGTACAGAATTTTCATAAGTTTCATAAGCACAAGTTTCAGTTTAAATGAAAATAAAGAGTGCATAATTGGTAGTACACAAGCCAGAAGTACATATTTTTAGTTTATCTGCCAACCGATCACATATTCGTATTGAAACCGAATATTCCGTACTCTTTCAATTTAAACGCCTATCGCCGTCTAAATGGAATCGGCTGTGGCACCAAAATATCGAAAGCGCTGCTGACGTTCTCCCACCTCTAGCTGAAAAAATGGCTGAAATCCAAGTGTGTGTGTGAAGGAAACTGTTTGAGAAAAATTTGCGTTTGCTACCAATTCGGAAATAACGGCGTTGAGGCAACAAAAGAAGGGAGCATTACAAACTGGCTACCGCACCTACCCTTTACACGATTCTCCACGGAAGAGGCTAAGCGGCAAACGCCAGGCGCAGTGCCCTAAAATTGGCAATTGATGCCACTCACGGAAATCGGCACCCTGCACTCTTCGGTGATCGGCCTGCAATTACAGACAAGCCAGGCCGAAAGGCGACTTCACGGACTCCGGCTGGGAATCGTATCGAAAATGTGGCCAAGAGCAGAGATTACCAAGAGCGGATAACTAGATGCAAATCGGGCGAAAAGCACTCCCTATATGTAATATATATGTAATACACACGCGCCTGCCCCGCCGACAGTGTACACACATCAATATATCGGCTTGATACACACATACGCAGTTGCATCAGCATGTCCGACCGTGATTCCGAATCCGACGCTAGTCCGCCCCTGAGTCAGCAGCGCGGGCAGCGGAACCGGCGCATCATCATGCGGATCGAGTTCAAGGACTCGGAGGACACGGCGTCGGATCACGACCTGGATGAGCGTCCCTCCTGCTCCACGGCGACGCGCCTGAGACCAAGCTCCCGCCGACAGGAGGTGGATTCGGATTCGGCCTCCGTGCCCCGGAAGTCTACGCGGAAGCTGCGCAGTCGCTACGGACCGCGGAGCGATTGCTCATCCAGCGGTAGCGAGGTAAGGCATTGAAGTTTCAGTTACTTCCCACCGGCATTACTTTTTAATGCACTACTTTCTTGATTCCAGATCGATCAACGGCCAACGCTGTGGAGCAAACGAAAGAAGGTAGAGTCCTCCGATGAGGAGGAAACCGAGCGGACGGCCAGCACGGTTGGAAGACTCCACCCCGCGCCCGCTGATCCCGATAACGGCTTCAGTTCCGACAGCAGCAGTAACGATCTGCTGGAGAAGTGCCCCATTTGCTTGCTTACTTTCCGGCAGCAAGAGATTGGCACGCCAGCAACCTGCGAGCACATATTCTGCGCGGCCTGCATCGATGCCTGGTCCCGAAATGTCCAAACTTGTCCCATTGACCGCATTTCATTTGACCGGATTGTAGTGCGGGACTCGTACGCTAGTCGCCAGGTGGTGAGAGAAGTTAGGGTGGACTTAAGTAAGTCCAAGACCGAATTGAACGTGGATGACGAGGCTGATGCCGCTGTGGTTTCCGAAGAGGAAGTCACCAACTGCGAAATTTGCGAAAGTCCGGAGCGGGAGGATGTGATGTTGCTGTGCGACAGCTGCAATCAGGGATACCACATGGACTGCCTAGACCCGCCGCTGCACGAGATCCCTGCTGGCTCGTGGTATTGCGACAACTGTATTGACTCCGACGGCGAGGATGAGAATGAGGAGCTGGAGCTGGCTGACGACTTAAGTCAGCTATACGAGGATATTCGAGGAATGGGCTTACCGGAGACTCGTCTCAGAGTACGTGAGGTGCATGAACCGCCAAGAATCCTGCGCACCCGTCAAAACGAACGTATTAGGGCTGCTGTACTGCGACGCACTCGCTCAGGCGCTACGTCGGCTGAAGCTTCCACACTGACCCGAACTCGTACCCGCACCACCACCACTACCACAACCACTACTACAACTACTCGGCGCACCACCACAAGCACGAATAAAAGGCCTGTTCAGCGTCGGCGTCGAAGAAGGACCCGCCATCGCACCTACGTGGTCGAGTACGATCTGAACAACTTTGACGAGAAGTTTGCGCTTAAAACGAGCAAGAAAGTGATAAGACGGCGTAGGCGCCGGCGTCGTCGTGGTGTTGCAACTGCCTCTCAGGGGCCTGGTCGACGTCTTACAGCCAGCAAGCGACTTGCAGAGCAGATGGGAGTAAAATCAGAAGGAGTTCAACGTTCTCATCTCAGTGGTGGAACAGCCTCCAGTTTCTCTCTCTTTGGAAATGCGAACGACTTGGAGTATTTCTCCGATAGTGAGCCAGACGTAGGCGGCAGTATCAGTTCTGCTGGACTCGGATCGACTGCAGTGCAAACCTCAGTACGCATTGCTAGTGTTGGAGCACCGCGAATCCGAAAAGCCTTGCTGCAAGGCAAGGCACGCATAGCAGCGCCGCCCTCAGCTCCGACTTCAGCTACCGCTGGAGACATACTGTCTACCATTTTGGATCTGCAGGATCGCTGGCATGATGCTTCGCGTAACCTAGGCGAAGTGCATATTAGGGCGGATGGTACCCTCAATCTTCCCCAGAGACCTGCACTTACAACGACAGCAGCACCTGCGCCGAAGACCGGTACTTCTAAGGCCGAGGAGCATCTAACCCAGGCACCGCTTTACCAGCGGGGAGGAGGAGGACCTAACTATAACAGAGGCGGAGGGGCAGGCTCAAGTGATAGCTACAACAATCGTTATAGCGGCAATAACAGTTACCGCGGAGGTGGTGGAGGCAGCGGCGGAGGATCCAGCGGTAGCGGTGGCGTGCCCAGCAGTAGCGGCGGAGCTTCCTCGCGACAATTGACCGGTGGTGGAGACGGTCAAGGAGGCGGTGGCTTTAGCAACCAGAACTTTAGCAGCCCCAGCCCCAACAACAATAGCAACACAAATGTGTCGAGCTTTACTCCGTTTCACCTACGATTCAACACGCCCGCCCGCCAGCCGCAACCACGCCAGCAAAACGTGCTCCCAGCCAACCAACCCACTCCCCCTTTCCGTGGAAGTGCACCGCATCCAGCCCCAGTGGCGTCTTCATCAAACAGTTTTTCAGTACAGACTCCAATGTTCGCACCTCCCGTAAATCATCATGCCGCACCTGTGATGGGTATGCCAGTAGTTCTCTCCATACCACCTCCGCCTATGCCACCTGCCAGCCTCCCTTGGAACAGTCCTCTCTTTAAGATGAATCCACTTCAGCAGGAACCGATGAAACCCAATGATCGTAACAAAAATGACGATGCAGACAACTGCCCGAACTTCTCAATTTACTCGCAGGAGTCGCAGGCGGTTGCTAATGCCTCGGCGATGCCGACAGGCGTTTCACAAGGGCCCGTGGATTCTTATGATAAGGTATGATATCTTTGTGACCACTGTGCTTAAACTAGAATCTAGAGATATTTAAAATGAATGATAGGATTTAAATCTGTTAATTTGAGTAGTATTTAGTATAAGGAACTGAAGCTAAAAAGTTTAAAAACAACTCTTAGCAAGCTTTGGTGACGAAAGAGCAAAGAAAAGCAAATCGTACGTATATAATCTCTTAAGCGACCGGAAATTAGCATCGGATTTAAGCAAATTAGTTGAAAATAGCTCTTTCTCCTGAACCATATTGTTTTCTCTCTTGGCCCGCAATCTATTCAGTTTCTGCACTTTCTTTCCATTATTTTATAACTTATAATGGTACGGCAGTCACAATATTTGGATATTTTTGTGTATCTCGTGGTGCGCATTTGTACCTTCTGCCGTCCCCAGTAATACAATTTATCCGGAATAACAGGAAATAATTACTTTGTCCTTAAATGCATTTTAAACGGTGTTAATATTGTTAGGGATTCGTCTTGCAGATTGTAGTATATTTAACTCGTCAGTTTTAAAAATCGGATTTCCATTACAAATGAAACGGCTTGAAATGGGTAGTAATCATTAACGTCAATGCCAGTAGTTAAATTAAAATTTATGCAAAAAATCACCTTGAGCCATCTATATGTGCAGGTATGTTATTTTAAAGTTCTATAGGTAAGTATAGGTATTCTAGTCATTCCCAAGACAAAATGACATGTTTAAAACTTTAATTTTCAGTTTTTAAAACAATATTTAATGTTATTAAAAGCAAAGCAAGCAATATAATTAGATAAGTAAGTCAAGTTGTATAGTTTTTTCAGCCCATTTCTTATTCGACGCTTAATAATCATGATGTTTTGTTCTTTTTTCACCTTAATTTAATCCTTTCCACTGGGGCAGGATGATGACGACATGAATGAAGATTTAGTACAATTAGATGATGATGAGGATACGGATATACCATTGCCTTTGGGACCGGAGCCCGAACCCGTTCCCGAAAAAAATCATGATGACCTCTACGAGCCAGAGAATCCAACCGAAGAACCTGATGAATCCGAAGTGGTTGAAGAGTCCTGTGACGGAGATCCAAAGGAAAAGTCAGAGTCCTCCGATTACGAGCCTAGCAACTCCATCGTGGGAGCTGCACCCGCAGAGGAACACGATGCTGAGGAAGCTAAGACGCGCTGCACTCCCAGCCCACCGGTCAAAGAGGATCGCGTTGCTGATCGAGACCGGGGTAAGGGAGTACTAGAGCTTTACGATGACAGCGACTGGGAGGAATTAGACATTGACAAACCGAAAGAGTTCGAAAAGGCGCTGGTTACGGAGCCACAAGCCAGCACTAAGACAGCTCCGTCTAAGAGACAGGCTTTAAGAAAGGATGCAAGTTCAGAGAAAGATGCCAACGCAGGTGGTAGTGAGCACGAGCAGGATCGCTCTTACACGCCGTGCCTGGACGAAAAAAACTTGGCGGATGAGGAAGAGGGTGGGGCAACGCAAAAAACGAATGCTAACACGAGTCCCAAGACTCGATCCTCTAAAGTTTCCGACGACGAGGATGAGCCAGAGAAAGCTATCGGTACGGATATTCAGTCAGATGATGAATTAAACAACGAGAACGAGCCAAAGCGACGCAGTCGAAGCCGTGGCACGAGCAACAATGAAAAATCCAAGTCAAAGTCGCGTTCAAAACGCAACAAGGGCGAAACTTTCAAAAAGGTCGGAAAGCGACAAAAGGATCGCAACTACCGCGGTGACAAGCCGGAGCCAGATCGGAGCCCTCGTTCAGGCTCCAGAAGTCTCACTCCAAAGATCCGTTCCAAGAGCCCGGAAGCAAGCAAAAGCATGAGTCGCAGTAGGTGTGGAAGCGGGAGCAGAAGTAAGAGCAAGAGTAAAAGCAGAAGCAGGAGCAGAAGCCGCTCCCCAAGTAGGAACAGAAACAGGCGTCGACGTAACAGCCGCTCCAAGTCCTACTCCCGCTCTCATTCTAGGTCTCGATCGCGTTCCCACTCGCATAGCCGCCAGAGGTTTTCATTTAGAGGAAGGGACCATCAACGCGGCTTTATCCGTGGCCGTGGAGGTCTGCGTTTTAACTACCGCAACCAACAGTTTCACAACAGGCCGTTCCAGCATTACGGTCACAATTACCACCCGAACCAAAACTACCACCATCAGCACAATCAGCACCAACCTTATTTTCACTACAATCAGCATGGCCAGCATCAGCAGTTCTTTCAACGTCCCAAACGAAGAGAACTACCGCGCTATGATGTTCGAAATGTGGTGGGAGCATCGAGACATCAACAACAGACTAAGGATCGCTATGGACGAGACGCAATGCGGTCGAACAGAAGTCGTTCGGGAAGGCGGAACTCACGCAGTTTCTCTCGAAGCGTTTCACGTGACTCAAGGGGCTCCTTGCGCTCCCGATCTGGTTCGCCCAAACGACGCAGCTTTAGCATCTCGCCGACGCCACCGCCAGGAACTTCACCTTCTAATTATAAACAAGGCGGTGCCCGTCGAACCTCTCCGAGCAGACGCTATGCCGCCCGCTCGCCTTCATTAGTACCGTCTCCCCCCAATGAAAGGGTGGATAGTCCAGTTCAATCTGCTCACTCCAGAGGATCGCGCTCGCACACTCCCAACCGCATCAACGGAGATGGCAATAGATCACCCCTATATATGGGCTCGCCGCGCTACACGCCACGGTTAAGTCGTAGCAGGAGCAGAAGTCGTTCCAAGAGTCCCAAGGATCTGCCCAAGAAGAAAAAAAAGAAGTCCGATAAAAAGAAAAAGAAGAAGAGGACGGGCAGCGGCAGTCCGACGACAGCAGCGCGGATGCGCCGTATCTCGCGACAACGCGATCCCTTCGAGGATGCGGACGACTTTCTTGCTCCCCAGAGAAAACGAAAGAAGGGAGGAATGCCTACTGGTCAGTGGTCCCCATCGCCATCACCCGGTGGCTGTGATTTCCTGCACGACAGCGGCCTCCAGGACAAAAACGCGTCATGGACGCCCCCGCTAGGATCGCCCAAAGGACCAGGCGGCCATTATAATAATGATGGCGCGCTGACGCCCAAAAAAACGAAGCGCAAACGAGACAAGAGTAAAAAAAAGAAGAAACAGCATCAGCTGGAGAAGCCACGCAAAGAAAAGAAACGTAAACGTCGTACCCAGACACCAGAACCTCTGCCATCAAAGGAGGTATTTGCTTCAGGCAACAATATTCTGGTGAGCGTAAGCTTCAACAAAGAGTCGACCACAAACAATGCGAGCGCTGCGTTGGGTTCTCAGCAGCAGTCTGTGGCTACAATCCCACCCGGCAGGGAGGATCTGTTGAGCAATCGTATGGCCTCCATATCCTCCAATAGCAACGTAGTCAGTGCTGTGGGTGCAATAAAGAAAACGAAGCGCAAGCGTAAAAAGTTGGAGGCCAAGCCTGTGGCTATCATCGATCTGGAACGCTCGCCCTTCCAAGTTCATCAGGAGCCGGCAGATGTCATTGTGCTTACCGACAGCGAGGATGCGACAGACCCACTCTTATCGAGAAGGGAAAGGGAGCGGGACAGGGATCACGATCTTATGAGGGAAAACGGGCAAAGGGAAAAGACTCCCCAGGTGGGTCCCTTGGACGCAATCATGGAGACCTCGTATGAGAACATGACGCAGTCAACTGGTCCTAAGACACCACCTGAACCGCCTCTCGTCAAGTTTAGCCTGCCTACCAAAAAGATGCAGCACAAGGTGCGCAACAACCCTCTTCACGAAGACGTCGATGATATTAACTCTGCAGACGAGCTGGAGGCGTCGTGTTCTATGGCGCCTGAGGAGCAGACGCCCCAGCACGGCCACGTCAAGCACGATGGCGGTCAGAAGATTGGTCCAAATACTCCGCCAGAGTCGGGACCGTGCTCGCCAGATGCCTATGATCCCTTCGAGCCCACCAAGTCGCCCTCCCTTTCGCCACGTTCGCGGACACCAACTCCAGGGCAAAACCTAGAGCAGCAAACAGCTAGCATGCCGGCGAGTGGCTCAATCGGATCGTCATCTGGGGACAAGGGAGAGAGTGATGGCGCCCATGTTACCGTGTCCAATGCGAGCACGAGCACCCAGACCCAGACGAACGCCCTTAATCCGGTTGATCTGGTGATGGCGCTGATGAACAAACCGAACCAGAGCGGGTCCATTCAGCAGGAGAGTGAGGTGAGCTCCGCCCAGTACATCAGCAGCAGTTCCGTCAGCCTGTCCTTGGGCGTTGGGTCTAGCACGGGCGGCAGCGTAGGAGGTGCCTGCGGAGGCGATAACCATGATAAGACAGCCGATGGGAAGACCATAACCGTTCTCTCTAACGTGCTGCTCACGAGCAGCAGCGTGGTGTCCAGCTCGCAGCACATACCATCTATTTCTAGTCCGACGCCTCCTTCGAAGAAACTCACTCCGTTGCCCAAGGCCGGAGGAAGTGTGGCCAGCAGCAGCAGTGGCGTCGGCAACATGCCCACTACGAGTAGCGGAATAGGTGGCCCACGAAACGGAAGTGGCCTCGGAAATGCCGGAGGATCCAACAACGCTTTAGATGACTCCTTCAACATGGATATCGAGAGTCCTTACTCGCCGGGTTCGGCGGACTACGAAGATCTGTTCGAGCCACCCATTCCAATGGAAGGCAGCAGCAGGCGAGTGAAGAGTGGAGCAACAACCGGAGGCAAGGTAGAAATTTTCGATAACCTGTTTGGAAGCAGTTCACCCGTAGGCAACATCCGGACGTCTTCCCGGTACAACACAGCGGTGGGCAAAAAGTCGCATCGCAGCAAGGCCGACAAAAAATCGAAAGTAAAAGGTGGGTGTATAACCGAGTTAAATATATCTTACGTTAAGTCGGATTGGCCAAATATTGATAACGTATTTTTCTTCTATGATTAGGTTCAAGAAATCCTGATTTATATGACGACCTGCCGAACTCGGCAACAGATCTACAAAATAAGGATAGAGTAAGTCCAATTTAGAGAGACCTATAAGAACAGCAAATAAAATTAATTATTTATTTGTTTGGCAGCTTTTACGGAAGCTAAATCGGCAGGAACGCGTCGTTGAGGAGGTAAAACTGGTGTTGAAGCCTTACTTTAACAAGAAAGCGATTACTAAGGATGACTACAAGGACATTATGCGGAGAGCCGTGCCAAAGGTTAGTACCATAATTTGATCATTATATTTGTATATAATAATATAAAATATAATTGTAGATCTGCCACAGTCGGTCTGGTGAAATCAATCCGCACAAGATTAAAAACCTGATTGACGCCTATGTGAAGAAATTCAGGGCAAAGCACAAGAAGTTGAGTCTCCTTAACACAGGACAAGTTAGTAGTGCGGTTAAGTGTGCCGCCTATTTAAAAAAACTGTAAGCGAGCAAGCGATCGCATAGTATCTGACAGTAAGTCCAAGCTCCCAGTCGCTTGATTCAATAAATTAAACATGTTATCTGCTTTCAGCGTTGCATAGAAAAATAAATCGAATTTGCGGTCGCATGCATTCCTACAATCTACCATCAAATGAAACCAACAATATTTACCAGAAAAATAAAAGAAAAACTCATAAATTGTCATTAACTATTGGAATTAGTTATTAAGTCAATTTTAGGTCACTTTACGAATGATTTTAGAACGTAAGCAAAGTGCAGAAGTGGATATTTTTAAATGATAAGCAAAAGCAGGTTTACCACCCAATTTTCGGTTACCCAAAGCACTACAAAACTCTTTATTTATATCAAGACTAGTTCATTAGATTGTTAATTTGTACGACACCTGTAATGATAATATTATAATTGTTTTGCATGAGCACTAACCAATTGTAAGTAGTTAAGTGATGGCAAAACCAATTTGTATTTTACCTCTGATAAATTAAACACTTAAATTAAAACATCTGAAAGAAATGATTGATAGCCTCAACAAGTTGGCTTGCATTGAATAAGGAGTCAAATATTTTTCTTGAACGAAGATTGTTACTAAGCAATTGTAATTATGTATTCATAGAAATAACTGCATGGCCAGTTCAGTTCACGCAGTTCATCTATTAGGCACTTGATTTCGCATAGTCTGTCAGTCATACCTTTTTGCAACACAATTGATTACAGTATATATACATCTAGAAATTGTGCTAAATCGTTTTGTAAATATCCATATAAATATAAATAAAAGCGATCAATACCTAATTCATGTTGTCTTTATTGGTGTAATATTTATTGTTCATTTCAGTTTATATATATATTGCAGCATATATATTCGTTTCGGTTTCGTTTTTATCCTCAGGTTTTCCCTTTAGGTATTCCGTTGGAAATTGAAAGATGGAATTTTTTTTGGTAAAGTTTATTAGTTTGATCTTTGTGTTCTGCATTTGTTGTTAAATATATGTATATAAAGTATGTATTTAATATAAATAGGCTTCCAGATTTCCGGATTATAATTTTTTTATCAAAAAAATGATTGAAGTATTATTTTTAGACATCCTCAGATAAAATGCCGAATTTGCTCCCAAACGCTACTTTGTCTCACGTGGCATGATCGATGTACTCTACTTCGAAGCGGGTAATCAATAAACAATTGCAATAGTGTAATGAATTTAACTGAGTTAAATTGTGCTAAATCTCCTTGTAAATAAACAAAGTATTAAAATAAACGATTTCAACAAAAAATCCTTAAACAGCAATATCGTTTGTTTTTATGACTTCACATGCTTCAAGGCATCATAGTTGATGAATTTAACAAAAATTGTATCAACAAGAGGCAATCATTTCTAAATATAAAATTACGAAGCAGATTCTATGATACTTTCTTAATTGGTTTGTGGTTATACTCTTACTTATTTGAAATTTGGTTAGATTACGATTTTGTTTCAGGGTAAATGCCAGTTTAGTTATCGAATGAGCGCAGACTTTGGCTTACACGGTCGTCGGAGATTGTGCAATTCCGCACCCACACATTACGAAGCGACATCGGGTCTGTGATCTACCAGAATCCGGAAGACTTTCCGCCGGGTGGGTTCTTCACTTTAATGCACGCTCTAACACCAGACCTGTCAAGTTCCTCTGAAAAGAGATTTTGATATAAAATACTTTTTATAGTCAAAGTATATATGTTTGGTAAAGTCAACCTACCACTTATGGAGAAGGAAGACTCCTGCAAGTCACGCTTTCCATCGACGCGTCCTCGCACCGAGGGCGTGCTGCACAGTGATCCCTCCGCCGGCATGGCTAGGTTGCCAGCCAGCATGGCGCTGATGGGCTCCTGCACCGGAATCTGTATGTCGAGCTCAGCGAACCGCTTGGCCATGGTGCCGTTCTGCTTCTCCTCGTGCTGTTCCTCCGGCTGTGACTGCACCTTGCCCTCGATGATGTCGTAAACGAACGGTGGACGCACAGGGTTGGGAATGAACCGTCCAAAGCCCTCCGCTACCCGCACGTTTCCGCGCTCGGCACAGATCCGACCGCGCACCAGAACGAACTCGCAGACGCCGTGCACAGTCATGCCCTCAAATATGTTGAAGTCACAGGCGTGGTGGTGGGTATCCTTGGAAATGGTACGGGTGGCATTCGGATTCCAGATCACAATGTCCGCATCCGAACCGACGGCTATAGGATAAAAGAGCAGGTCGCTTAAAACACTAAGCACAGGTCGAATGTTTCCTACTGACTTACCAATGCGTCCCTTCTGGGGATAGATGTTGAATATCTTGGCTGCATTTGTGCTGGTCACGGCCACAAAGCGGCAAGGGTCCAGAAGCCCAGCGTGGACGCCCTTCTCCCAGACCAGCGACATGCGATCCTCGACTCCGTTGACTCCATTGGGAATCTTGGTGAAGTCGCCCTTTCCAAGCGCCTTGTGCTCCTTGTTGAATGTGCAATTGTCGCTGCCAGTCAGCTGCAGGTCGTCACTGTGGACGTAATGTGAATTAATGACGGAATTAAGGTAGTCCTTTTGGATGGTCAAGGTAACGAAACAAACAATCAACGGCAGGGTGGGATTCTTGGATACTTACTTCTAGAAGCATGGATATGTGGAGTCAATGAATTACTGTCCGTCTGATATTTAAAAAAATAATAATATGACCACCAGGTAACCAAATAAAAGTACGCCGCGAATTCTTTAGAATTTACATTTACAATTACTTTAAGCAACGCAAAACCAAATCAAACAAAATTAATCTGTCCTGCTAGACATCCATGGAAATTTAAAGTTGTTGTTTTTCGTTTAAAGTCTATACGATTCAGCATTTTTTGCAGCATATTTTGGCATAGACAGGCCTACGGGGTCTCCGATTCCACTAACAAAAGGCGATACTTACTAAGCCAGGGATTTCATCAGTTGCCTGGGTGTCTCGGCGGATTCCCGGATCGGGGGACTGGTGATGGCGTAAATGCGATCGCTCTTGGGCACGGCGCTCATGGAGCGGCCCAGTGAGCTGGCCAGAGTCTCCCCGAAAACGCAGTAGCCACTGCGACGGGCGCGACCCACGAGCTCGGCGGAGGATTTGCTGGTGAGGCCGGACACGAAGAGCGGCGTCTTCATCTGGACGATGTGTGAGCGTGTGAGTAAAGCAATGGCAAACATGGAAACGTCTTTGGATTAGTCAGTTAGTTCGGTAACGGGCACAGTTAGTTAGTTAGTAGAAACGATTCAGGCAGGCAAAACCAAAGACCAAGTTAGTATGCAGATTAACCAGTATCAAAAAAGAGAATTTATCCCAGGACCAGAGACCGTAATCAGCAAAAGTTGCATACTTAAGTTTGCATAGCAAAATTGACTGCTTAAAACCTTTTTTATCAAATTAAGCATACTAAAAATTTTATGTGGGGGAAATGTCAGTGCCAATCCGAAATGCCCATTTAGAATACCACTTTGTGGTTTTAGCTCTTTTTGTATTAATGAAATTTAAATTTTGTTTCCAACTCAAGTGCCTAATCCTATTCCCTTTTAAATCTACAAATATTTCTTGCCATATTTGAAAAATAAATAAAGCGGTTTTAAATACTCCTGCAGCTTTCTGTATACAAAAGGGGGGTCCTTAGCGAACTAAATAATCGTTTCCCTCTGATATTTACGGTCCCGGCCCGGAATCTGAACCCAGGCACAACTTACTTCGCCAGCAGCTTCATCAAGAACTCGGGGGTCGTCTTGTCAGGCCGCAAGGGCGGACTGAGCACATGCGCAGCCTCGGCATCGAAGCCCAGGTGCTGGCAACAGGTGGCATCCGTGCCCAGCGCCGCGGCCAGGGTCTCGCCCATTATGTACCGCCCGCGATAGCGGTGACGGGCCCTGGCCAGCTCAATACCCGCCGACTTGCTCATCACGTGGACCACGTACAGGGGGCAATCGGCCTAAATTACGTTTATTGTGGGGTTATATCGAGTGCCGCATACCGCATACCGCATAATATGTACAGGGGTGCATACATACAGAATGGAAATAATAAGAAATCAAAATCAAAAATAACATAAATAAATAGACCATGATTACAGTGCGCGGCACAGTGACTGGCACTCCACCGGCATGGACACACACCGTCTTGTTCCTCTTTTTTTCCGTCCCCACTGACTAGTGACATGGGAGTGGTCTTACCTGGTGGGCCAGGACGCAGGCGCGGTGCACCGCCTCGGCCTCGACCTCCTCGGGCCGCGACAGCTCGTGACCCTCCGGCCCATTGATGCCCTCGGCCAGCAGGCGCTGCGTGTTCTTCGCAATGATGTCGCCGTTCTCCGCGTGGACCTGTGGATACGCAGATAGTATGTTACTACAAGTGGATGGAAAATGGTTGTAAATAGTGTATACAAAAATTGGTTCATCTAAAAATCATCTCAGTGTTTTTTATTTTTTTTTTTAAATTTAAAAGACATTTTTAAATGTAATATCATATTTTTACGTTTAGTATTATCTTTACTAATTTCTCTTGATTTGCCCATATTATATTATGATGTAATCATGTAATGTAATGTAATCATAATATAATATATTAAATGTAATATCATATTTTTACTTTTAATATATTCTTTACTAATTTCTCTAGATTTACCCATATTATTATGAAATAATCGTCCAAATAGTCTTACCATAGCAACGCCATTTAAGTGCCTGATACGCTCGAACACATCCAGAAGGTCTGAATCATTCAGCTAAAATGGAGTAAAACCATTAATTACGAAGCGAGTGCATTCCTTTATAGCCGACGCACCTGGTAAAGTCCTTTGTAGGCCATGAATGTTTTGAAGGAGTTCACTCCAAGCTCTTTGCACAAAATGCCAATCTCCTCAGACACCGACTTTGACCACCAGGTGATCCCCACGTGCAATCCGTAGTCGCAGCATACCTAAATAAATAATTAGATTCATTAGGTAACAACTTGTGGTTCAGTTAAATTTACATATGTGTGTACTCATAGATTCCAATAAATGTTTCAACAAACCAATTCCAGGCTTATAAAGGAGTTCATCCCAGCCTCTCTACGCAGTGACATTTCTTGCACAGCTTTCATGGTACCATGAACATGATCTGTTGAACTAGCATGCTATAAGTAATTTTTCTTGTTGCTTACTAATTCACAGCTCCTCTTAATTGGAATTGGTTGTGTTTGAAGCAAAAGTCTATGTCTGTTCCCAATATAAACTCTTGATTTCTTACCTTAGGATCGGCCCAGCTGCGCCACTTGTCGTAGGCCTCGATCATCGACTCATGTTTGTTGGGCAGAACGAAGTCGACTAGGGAAAGGAATGAATGAGTACAGTTCTTCTGCGTCGCAATGCCTGCTTACTGATCATGGTGGTGCCACCTGCAACGGCGGCCTTGGTTCCATGGTAGAAATCGTCGACGGCCACGGCTCCGCCGAAAGGCAACTGCATGTGGGTGTGGGGGTCGATGCCTCCGGGAATGATCATCAGTCCACTGGCGTCGATGGTGCGCACTCCTCCAGGTATCGTTATTTCCGAGGAGGGTCCCACAAACCTTGAAGTAGGATAAAGGTGGATTAGTAAGGGTTTCCGTACTTTTCTTGTGAGTCATGCCAACGCCCTTGACAAATCAGAGTGTGTTAGATGGGCGCTAGAGTAACTGCGGACTGCGGTAATCCTTTTTGGTCTAGATTATATAATATATATCTCACTAACTTGAAAATGAGTATTTAATTCACTAGTTTTACAGGACAAAATGTTTAGCTCTTTGAAATTTGGAAACAAAGACATACTTGATAATTCCATCTTCGATGTAAACGTCCGCTTTAAACGACTTGTCATGGTTGACGATCTCGCCTGTAATGAAATCAGTTCTTAACTTTGTGTATTCCCGCACGGGCCCGGCTAATGAGCTTACCATTCTTAATGTAGACGCGATTCTGGGCGCTCTGCAAGTGAATCGGTACCTTCTTAACCGGTTTCGGGCTGGTAGACATAGCAACAATCTGCAATTAAATGGGTTCTGTGAGTGAATCTGAATGTTGGACACGACTGGGGAGGGTTCCCCATTTCCCACACACAGACACGCTAGCTGACGTTTTCATTCACTCGCTTGGGGTTGTTGGGCCTTTAGTGGTGGCCGTGGCCTATGACTCATCGGAGGCATCGCTCCAGGACAGGCTGGAGACACGTGCAGCACATTAAACTGCGCAAACTGAACCCAAGCCCATGCACTCGAAGAATTATCATTTCGATGAATTTGGTTTTCAATATATAATACCTCATTATTTATGATATATCCGAAGGAATTTGAATATAAAGTATACGATTTATATCTTACTGTTGTAGTATTTTTATGCAGGTTATGATTGCAGTAAAATTATTAGTGGATAGCAACTAAGTATAGTTTAGCTATAATATTTGAAATGGACTAAGACATTCCTAAAAGGGCTCAGAAATGACAATGCAGCTCCAGTGTTCATTGGGTTCGAGTGCACGCTCTCGTAATCGGTAAGTATTTGTGCAGCGGGGTGTTTTGGGATCATTTGGAAGGGTTGATGATGCTGTGACCCACAGTGCAGCGACACAAATGTCATCGCAACTCGTTTGTCTTTTCAGTAGATTGGTTCCCTCGCTCGGAGAGCGCTTTGTTCCGCCGGCAGACACGGAACACATCGAGACGTGGTGTGGTAACTGCACAACAGGCGGAATATTAATGTTGCGCCTAAGCCGTTACAAGGGCCATCTTCCGACGTCTGCGCTGCAGTCATAGCCCAGGCAGCCAGCCCAGTCAGCAGTCAACCAACCAGGCCAGCGGGCATTAACCCCCTGGTTGGCCGGTCTTCCTCTCGAGCATTATGTATTGCGTACTTGGTGTTGATGTTGGTGCTGAGTGGCGAAGTGACGTACTACGCCCTCGTCACACACTCTCCCACTTCGGATGTGGCACCACTGCGGTGGCTCCACAACGGCATTGACGCCAAGTTCGAATTATGCCACACGGGCACTTTGGCAAACTGGGAAAAGAGAGTAAGCCAGTGCGGCGCGGAAAAGGTTTGTTGTGGTGCCATGACTTGTTTTCTACACTTGCGGTCAATGGGCCAGAGCCCCGCGATTGAAATGGAATATGCATGTGGGTTAAAGAGATTTGGAAACTATATTTTTGTTCGATCCCATTGAAAATTAACTTGAGCCGCTTTTTTCATACTATTTATTCAATAAATAGACATTTATTGATTATAATTTTGTATAATTGGTATTTGTGTGTTCTGTTTCAGGTCGAAAGACCTTTCATTGTACAGCGAATTAAATCCAAGCTAGATTTTTTCTGAGTGTACTCCAGCTCCAGCACATTGAATATGATTTAGCAACTACTGCTTTTGCCGCTAGTGTGTGTCTGCAAATTCAGTTGTGGTAAAAGATTTTTGGGCTGCATTACGTGTTGGAGGATGACAACATTTCATTAATTCAATTGCGACTGGAACCACGGCAATATTGGATAAGTGAACACTTTCCCCTTTGCTGGCGCACGCTGAGTCACAAAACCCCATGTATTTGGATGAACTGATCTAGATCTAGACTATCTGTAGCATGGGTATATAGTACATACATATATGTAAAAACGCGGAACAAGTGTGTTTATACATAGTGCACACAAGGGGGCTCGTAGTTATATAATGCAATTAATGCAGCCGCATTAATGTGGGTCGCTAGATCTCTTTAATTTTGAAAAATGCAGTCGCCTTTATGTGATGTGTGTTCGCTGGTTAAATATTAGTATTTTTGCATCAGTTACTGGCACTTGCTGGTCTAATTAGGCACTCTAACGTGACTCCCAGGCCAGCTGACGATAAATAAAAATAAAGTTAAAGTCATCAAACCATGGAGTTGTTGGTAAGGCAAGTCAGTATGATTCGCACTATTTTCTTTCGATTTAGTACTGCACTTAAGTTGTGTCTATTTTTAAGCCCAAGGAGTAATTGTTTCAACTTGAAAAATTGAATATAGAATCTGTGTTTATAGACTGAATAATTACGTTGATTTTTCTTTCTGTGAGTTTAATCCCCTGATAGCACAATCGGCAGGTTTCAGTTGTTTTGTGGGCTTATTGCGGCTTTTAAGGCCGCTATAAAATCGCGACTTATCTTATCAGCAATGGCCCATCCCCCAGATGGGCAGAGACTAGTTTCGTAGCACCATTACCACCAGGGGGTGTGAATATTGACAAGCGTGCAGCACTTATCGCGAGCCAGCCAAACGAACCTGGAAATAAAGACTCGACCTCAAATATAGACGACCATGTGTACATCTGTTAAGTACGAATTCATCGGCTAAGTTCCGTTGCCATCTGAAATCTCCGATCCTGGCCAGGCATCGCGGCCAAATGCGATTGCCGGTTTTTGCAGAGTCCAACGACTCGAGGCCGTTCGTTTGTTATTAAATCGATAAAAGGCTGTGGCCCGGAAAGGAAGCAACAAGAAATGCCAGTACCCACCCATTTGGATTGGGATTCCGAATCGGAATCGATGAATGTACATATGTATGTACATTGCACCTGATTAGCGGGTTGTAAGTGCAGTTGTACAAACATGCCTATCCACATATGTACATAAATTGCTTACAAATCGGGACTGGGAAATGCCGTCACAAAACTTGCGATTGTGATGTGCAACGTTGGAGAAATTTGAATTAACGGTCAAACAAAATGTTGTACATATATATACTATTGTGCGAGAGCAATAAAATTTGAAAATAGAACGAAAACTGAGAAAATACCCACGCATTGCGCACAAGTATACACACACACACACACGCCCAGCCAAAGTCGGCCAGAAAAACAATTGCAATACAGAAAATAGAGAAGAAAAACCAGCTCGCTTTCTTCTGCATGTGGAACATTCACATTTAATCCGATCGCTCTCTTTTGGTAAATTACCGTTAAATGGCAAAAATCTCACGCGATTTAAATGCTGAACAGTTTAATTTTAACGCACGTACAAGTTCACTGTTTGAAAATCGGAAAACATTTAACTCTCTGTCCGATTGGAACTCGCCTAATGGTGGATTTATTCTTTTCGTGGTGGGTTATGGCAGCTGACTGTTAACAGCACTGTTAGACCGCGGAGCGCTCTGTTAGCCGGCATTTAGATTTAAGATTACTTGGCATCTTATTACTTGTATCAAAGTTCATATTTGGTTTATTGGAAGGTTGAATAATTTCTTGTATTTTCAACCTTTACAAATATAAAGCCAACCAACTCTTATCTAAGGTTGTTAATCAAGTTCGTCCGACCAAATGTGATATTTGAAATATTTCATTTTATTGTTAGAGTGACCAGGCGACTCATTGAGTTTATCAAAATAGTAAAGGGGCTTGATGTCAAAAATTCTGTAAAAGATTTTAAAATTACTCATATTCAGAGCCATTTAGTCCTTGCCCAGATCCTCCCAATTGATTTGATCCGTGAACCATGCTCTCCAGTATTCACAACAGTTTCGAATCTTGGTTAATCATTTCTTATAATAGGAAACACAGTAAATCCATTACAATGCAATTGTAACTGACAGCTTCCTCGTCGCACCTGTAGCTTTTGTAAATCGAGCTCTATTAATTTTATCCCACTCAAAAAGTTTGACCATAATAAAAAACCATATATTTGGAAAAATTATATTTAAATTGAAACTAAAAACAAAGTATTTGTAGAACTTTGTATATGAAATTTGTAACTGAAGTGTTGTTGTGAAAGAAGCGTACTAACTTAAACCTGTTGTGATGCGCTAAACGCGAACCACAAAACCTGCTGGGCAGCGTTAGCGGACTCATCTGAGTCGCCCGATATTGGTTACTTGCTGTGTGGTCTTAAAACTATTAGGTCTATTAGGTTTTTAGATTTTCCTGCTGCGCACAAGGGGCACGGCCTGCCCCGCCATCCATGCTGGCCTAACTGTATAGATAAGAGATAATCGATTTTCGTATTGCCATAGCGATTCGCCGTATTCCCAACAGTTCGGCCGAAGTTTTAGCTACCCAGCCGCCCTACGAAACAAGGCAACTGCTCTTCTCCTGGGGATTGCCGTTCTCGTTTTCTATGAGGATCAGCAGCTGATGAAATATATCTCCCACGGACTGCGAAGGAAATGGATTAGTAAGATTCACCTAGTTGTATTGGTCTTGGTACTTGCTTCGTTTTGTTTGGCGGACGTTTCGAGAAATGCTGCTCGCCAGGACTCGGCCAGCTTCTTGCCTTCTTCCGTGGAAACGGTTCGTTCCTGGTGTAGATCGATCTTGTTGCCGACCAACACCACAGGTACACTGAAAGGCAAGGAAGGTAAGCTTAACTATCAAGTGTAACCCACAAAGAAAAAGGCCTACTATTTCTTGCCCATCACATCCAGCAGTTTCTCGTATATAATCTTCACCACCTCAAAGGACTTTTGGCTGGTTATCGAGTATACCAGGACGTAGCCGTGGTAGTCCATGCTGTACTGGACCGGGAATATGCTGTACTCGTCCTGGCCGGCCGTGTCGATGAGCTTCACGATGTAGTCTTGCGATTTTACACGCTCGATCTTCGTGAAGGCTGCGAATGGGAATAACCGATCATTACGCATTGCTACTGCTATCGAAGCATGGAGTCATCCTGGCTTCAAAGAAATCCGGACGAAATGGAATGTGGCACTTACTGTTCTCAATAGTGGGGTCATAGGAGTCCACGAACTGGCCCTCTACGAACTGTATGCATAGCGACGATTTGCCTGCAGGTGAAGCGCAATTATTATGGGCAATTGTTCATAGTTGTTGCTGTTATCGAAATACTACGCAATTACAAGTGACAGAAGCGACAACAGCTGTGTTTCTTGTTCAATTTTCTGGGAACACTCACCCACTGATCGGTAGCCCATCATAGCAATGTTGCGCTCCTTAGTTGGCATTTTCCTGGGGCCCAGTGCTTTCAAATAAATGGAGAAATGTATTGGTTTTGTGATTTTCCGCACTTTTTTGTTGTTGCTGTCGCCCCTTCGACTTTTTGTGCGCTTGTGTGGGTATGCCTGAGCTCCAATAGCTGTTTGGGTGTGGAATATTGCTTCTGCGTTTAGTTTTCTTGCTGGGTATACTTGTTGCTATCACAGCTAGGGCTTTTTCGCCGATTTTAATTAAATTATTATTTATCAGATCGTCTAAAAGAAAACAGTAATTCTCAAGTTGAGTCAGTGATGGTGTCGACGACGCCGAAATACCACTACTAGCTTAGCTAACATAAGGCATTTACCAGCTATTGCACAACGGTCATACCGCGCATTCGTCTACTACTTTAACAGTCAACACTTGCCAAAATTATGTACGCCTTAGTTGGGTTTTGCGTAAAAAGGGATGCTCTGTTTATATAAGGCCTGTTCGGATATTCAACTGTACAAGTTCGCAGGTTTTTTTTCTTGCACAAAATATTAGAGTATTTTTATCTAGGGACTATAGCAATATGAGCTGATCTGTTTGTCGCAAATTTCGTCGAAAAACACGATTGAAAACACTGTTTTATTTATATGTGTAAAGTTGGTTAGCCGAATAGTATATGTGATGTAATCAAGCTGGAGTATAAGTATAGTAAGTAAGGAGTAAGTATAGGAGTAAGGTATATTGTAAGTAGGGGTGATGCAGATGCGGTCATGTCTAAACAGGCCTTTGAAATAAACCTTACTAAATCGATTGGGAATGAAATCGATAAATGTTTAGTACTCCAACATTTCTGCGGCATTTTTGTGAAAAGTTGTTTTGATTTGAGAATCTTCCAGTTTTCTCATAGCCCCAAACCTATGTTAAATGGGTACAAAGCGTCGCAACATCGAGGATGAGCTCTCTCGCTTCGAGGCGGAGATCTCGAAGCCTCCCGCGCGCAATCTCTTCGTGCCCAACCAGGTGCGCCCGATCATAGCCGCCAACACGTACCACAACGCGCAGCACAAGTTGCAGCATCACCAGGGCAATGGAGGATCGCGTCTGACCGTACCCCCGCCTCCGATCCCGCCACCACCCACCTTCATGTCCACCTTTGTGCCTACGGGGAGTGGAGGTGGCTCCTCTGCCAGCTCCAAGCCGATGTCGGCCACTCCCGTAGTCCTTAGCAGCGCTCCCAAGCTGTATCAGTGCCGGCAGTCTGTGCATGTGCCCACCGTGGCCGCCGCGCCCTCCATCGACATCAACGCCGTCTCTTTTGACGTGACGCAGAAGCTAAAGAAGCTGAAAGCGGAGAAGTCCGGACCCAATCCTATTGCAGAGGAGGCCATTAAGGCGGCGCGCGCATCATCGGCGCTGCAATCCTTCCAGACAACGGAGCGGAAGAAGAAGGACCGCAAGACTGTACGCATCGCTGGCGGAACCGTGTGGGAGGATACTTCGCTGGCTGACTGGCCCGACGATGACTTCCGTATATTCTGCGGAGACCTGGGAAACGACGTCAACGACGAGGTCCTGACCCGGACTTTCAACAAGTTCGCCTCATTCCAGCGGGCCCGGGTGGTGCGAGATAAGCGTACGGGCAAGAGCAAGGGATTCGGCTTTGTGAGCTTCAGAGAACCAGCCGACTTTATTCGGGCCATGAAGGAGATGGATGGTCGCTATGTGGGCAGCCGCCCTATCAAGCTGCGCAAGAGCACGTGGCGGCAACGCAGTCTTGACGTGGTTAAGAAAAAGGAGCGCGAAAAACAGGTGCTGCTGCAGGCGTTCAACTCCATGACCTGAATCTGAGTGTGCATCCTCTATCCTTTAGGCTAGTTTCGATCCCTTTCATGTAGCAAATTAGATTTGGATGTTGCTGCCAAAGATGAGCAATAAATTTACGTTTAGCGATTGACGCGCTGTTTTATTGGAGGAACTATGTACTAACAAACCCTTCCCATTACGAGTAGCACATTTGTAAACCGAAAATTAAGCGATGTCTAGATATGTTTAAAAAGCTTAAGCGGAAAAGCAAAACTAACTATATTTTAAAGCTTTTAGTACCATTTAGACTCTTCCTTGCCAGCGAGGAGAGGTCTCCGAACCGCATCGCCGCCAGCTCGATCATCATGACATACATTGTCATCCTTTCCTGACAATCGCTGGTACTTTCCCTGTCTGCTGGGCCATCTGACCAGTGGTTTGCCGGCTTCAGGGCTGAAGATGGAGGGATAGTATTGTCTGTAGCTTATGTAGCCTGCAAACAGACCAATCAGGCCGCCGATGGTCACATCCTGCCAGTGGTGGTGGTAGTCGCAGGTTCGACTAACTGCAACTAGCAGTGCGATGAACAAAGGTATCACAGCGATGCAGAGCCGCCAGGTGTGGCCGCGTCCCCGTACATCAAAAGCGTGCAGTTTGGCGCCAATGTAGTAGGCAATAAAACCGAAACTAGCAAAGGCGACTAGAGTAGGCGTATTAAAAGGGTTAACGGGCATCAAGGACTGAATTCCAGCATTCAACTTACATGAAGAGTGTCCGCTGGGGAAGCTCTTGCGGCCTTCGTTTATGTCGCCCGGAAGCCCCGTGCAATTGAAATCCAGGATGGAGGTGTCTAAGCCACTCGACGTTGTGTTAAGCACCATCACGCCATCGGGAAAGCAACGGTAGAAGTAGTCTGGCCTGGGCCGACCCACTGTTATCTTTAGTACGCTCGTCGGAATGCCGTTCAAACACAAGGCCAAGGTCCACGCCCAGCTGGCGGCTCTGAAGTCGCGTCTGTCTTTTGTGTACCAGTAGAAGGCGACAGTGACCAGAAAGGGAGCCACTATCACCCAGAAGAGCAGTTCCCCGCCCCTGACGATGTCCGGTCTCCTTGGATTCTTGTATAGCCACAACTCTTCCTCGTGGATTTCCCGCTTGAAAGCTGTCATCGTCTCCAGCTTGCTGTAGATATGAGCAATGCATGAGTGATGGGCTTCGTCATCATTTGCCATGTACACAAAACACTCACAAGAAGGTAATGACGAGGAGAACGCGGAGTAAAACATCTACGGCATCGCTGAGCCCCATATTGGAATTCCCTGTCCTGGGACTTCGTTCCTCTTGCTTTTCGGGCTGAGCGGAGCTGCTGTCCGCGTTCATAGCAAGTTCATTGCGCCACATTTCGTCGTCGTCGGTCCTGGTCATCGATCCTGTGTGCCCGACGTTCTCTGCGGAACTCTCGCTGAGTGTTCGCCTGGATTCTTGACCATCCTTGCCTGCAGGCATTTCGTTAGTCCTTTGGGAATATTTGGTTGTCAGCTTCGGTCTGCTATTTGTAGCCTAAATAATTGAAGAGATAAGCAAACGACGAGTCATTAATGATTGCACTTATGCTTGGGGGTAAGCTATGTCAGGTGTGGGATAGATCGATTAAAGGCCTATCTAACTTTGTTACTTCACTTATCATTCGCGGACTGGGAAGGCTAATGATGGAAAAGCTACTGCTCTTAGAGAGTATACCAAAATTGCTAGGCCATACCCCCTTAGTTAAGCGGTGGCAAGGTGTGAAACATACGATTTGCGCGATTAGATACAAATACTGAAAAAAAAATATGGACCCATATAAATTTTTTTAAATTAAGATAAATATTTTTCCAATCATTTTTGCGATTGTGCTAGCATTTGCTCACACTAAAACAAAAATTTGATTCGACATTTTTGTAGGTATGATGCAGTGATCCTAGAATAAATGATGACAGTTGCTTTGCTTTCAGTGCACACTTGGCCACGCTTTCCGTCAATGTTTGTCGTCAAACGCGGTTACGTATAGCCAGATACGTGTGGATGTATGTACGTGGAGTACATTGCATGGCTATATCAGCATCCGATGCCATATGCACACACTATGGATTTACTCAGCCAGGCGTCATAAATATTATTGGCTTGCTGGCGCACCTGTTCCTTGGCTGTGCCTCCGATATTGCCGTTGCGGTCAAATGGATTTTCCCGGCGCCGACTTCGTAGGTCCACTTTACAACTATCGGCCATTCTCACCCAAACCGCTGCGATCCCCTGGGATTTGGGTATATTTGAGTTGACTTTGAAACTGTTTGCACTTGGAGCATCCACTTGTTGCTGGTGCTGTTAATCCCAACGTGGTTTTAACTTGGTTGCTTTCCGACTGCTGGTGAATGCTAATAGCAGGGCTTTTTATAAACTTTCTCTAATCTCGCGACAGCATCGTAAAGCAAACAGCGAAGCAAGCCCTTCACTTCACCCCTCTGCGACAACTAATGCGCAGGAAAACAACAACAGCTGTTTGCCCTTTTGGTTAGTCGGATTCCCCGAGAGTTTGCAGCTCGCAGTTTTACCTGTTAATTGGGCATGGCCGTGTTTGTGGCGGCAGCAATTAAAAGTCATTGCGTAAAATGCGGACGCACGCGACACAAGCAAACATTTTGCAGACGTTTCTTTTCGTTTTGATTTGATTCGGTTGTTAGTTTGCAAAGCAGAATCGGGCTAGCGATACCGATTGTTATCGACAGGAGTGCCACCTCGGCGCAAAACAGCGATAAGTCAGGGTTGTTGGTCCAATCATATGATTGAAAAATCTCCGTCAGACCGAAACATAAATAAAGCTATTTTACAGCCCGCAATGAGCAACAGAAACAGCGAAAAGGAGGCCGCTGGTCAGCTGCTGGATGACTTGTATCTGGACATGTTCCACCTTGTCGAGGAGCACACCCAGTGTCGGGTTAATTTGGAGCAACGCAACGCCAGTGGGTCGATTCTCCTGGCCCGCACTAGATTTCAGCACGGAGGCAGCCATTGCGTTTCCACCGCCCAGATTCCCACGGAGAACAGTGCCGAGTTCAACGCCCTTTGTCGGGTCGTGGACTCCACGGATGGCGTCTCTATCGAGCGACAGGCGGTGGACAAGTCCAAGGGCTTCGTGGAGCCCCTTCACTGGTTCTCGTAAGCACTGATAATGCCTATATGGGTCATCGTGATAACTGTTTTACTCCTCTTTCCAGGGTTCTGCCACCGATGAGCTTGCGCAATGCTGTGTCCAAGTTCAAGGATTGCGTAGAGTTGGTTGCCGAGAGCACTAATCTGCAGCGACAGCTTGCAGTAGCGCTTGATTGGATCACAAAGCTGCGCAGGAGTACTTTGCTGAACTAGATACTTGTGGCTTACACACAATCCATACAATGTTAAGAATAAAGTAGATTTCAAAACCTTATTGAAACAGCACTCACTGACTCTAACAAAAGATACGAGGAATTATTGTTGATCTATCTTAAACGTCAATTTCATAATTACCTGACATATGATCCCACCTCATTTCCAAATAAATATAAATGACGCCCAAAAAAAACATTTTTTAAGTATCAACTAACAAATATTATTAAAATGTATTAAATAAATATATCGCAATTAAAAGTATTATAGTAATTTTTAAAAGGAAATCTATTAGTTTTTCCCAAAATAAGAATGCTAATACTAGAGCCCATTTTTCGTTCCTCTTGTCTTTAATTTTAGAAGCTAGTTTTCACTTGTAAGGTATGATTTTCTTTCGCAAGCTAGAACCAGAGCCTTTGGCACTGTCATTTAAAATAAACATAATATACACCTTCCGCAAACCTTATGGGTTCCAATAACGGATAGAGTTAAAAAAATAATAAGCAATGCTGTAAGTTATATTTTCAGTGTACGCAATTAAATTGATCAATTTCTACCGAATTCTTTCCATTTTAATTTGATATTTTAGTATTCCTCAATTTGAAATATTTCCGCCAAGTTCTTAACGCTCTTATGTGCGAGGCTGCCACTCGGGGAGCACAGAATTAGCAAGTTGGCAGCACCGCGAATTCTACTCGTCAGCTGTTTGGTTTGTCAACCATTTTTCGCTTCGTGTTCTTAGCGAAAATTAATTCGAACGCGTAATTCACTTGTTACATTTGCGGAGTGCATGGTGAGTACCTAGTTCGATGGTAATTGAGATCCTTCGCGTCTCAAGTTCCATTTCTGAAATGCAACTGGGACAGAAGCTGGGGCTCAACGCCAAAAATCGATAATTGTCGAACGAAATAGAAGCATAAAATTGAAGCACTTAACAAGTAATGTAATTAAATTGCAGTCCAAATAATAAAAGCATATTGTGCGGGAACATGCGAGCGGAGAAAAAACGGAGGAGCAGATAACAGATAGCCAAGCGACGCCCAAAATTCTCAGATAGAAGCGCAAGAAGCTGCAGCACAGCGCGGGCCTTTGTTGTTGCGTCTGTTGCGGATCCGGGGCAACGGCACCACCTATTCCTACAGCGCGCCCTCCGTACCCTCTCCCAACCACCCACGTGCCTGCCACCCACTGCAAACATGAGTAGCGCTCGGGATCAGGAGGATCCCCCGCTGCTCCAGCTCGAGGACGAAGTGGATCTCATCGGGGACTTCGTCAAGGACCAAACGCCGCCCAGAAGCCAACTGGCTCCGCTTCTAAATGGGTTCGAGTCGACTAGCAACCAGTTGACCACCAAAGTTGAGGTAAGTGCCCTCCGTTCTCAACCTCACCTGCAATACGAACTGGCTTTTCTCTTAGATCAACACTATTGGCATGGGCAAACGCAAGACCAGGAGAAGAGGCAGGAAGGGGCGGGAACCCATGCTACTGTCGGTGGACGACGAGGAGGATGAGGAAGAGGCGTCAGAGGAGAGGAGCCACTCCAATGGGCTGCCGCCAGGCGAGGAGAGTGCCGGCGGCGATGCTGTTATACAGAAACCGCAACTGGATAAGTTGGTCATGCTCCACGACGACCAGACCGACGACGAAGATGGCGAGGATGCTGTTCTGCTGAAGAGAAGCTCAAACCCGCGCAACCAGAGATTCAAAGGCCGCACTGAGGAAAGCATCGAGACCAGCAGCCAACCACCCCAGATCATTAGTCACATCGCACCCGCGAAGGTAGCATCGACATCTCCCCTAAAAACCACTGCGCACACTGCTCTCGCCCGTCATCCTAATGACGAGGCCGACGACATTTGCCTTGTGCCAGAAATCGACTTCGAGGGCATGTCCACGGACGCCGGCAGCGACAACCGGGAGTCACAGCCGCTCCTGGGTGGAGGTAGTGCCAGCCACGGAAGTCGCATCAGCGAGCTGTTGGGCGGACTAGGACGCGGGCACGATCATGTGGAGTTCGTGTCGAACACATTTGGCGGTGAGTGCGCTGCGGTTTAATGAAGTCGTACAAGTTGCATTACGTACTTACTACACCCAGACAACATTGCCCCCTTGTTTGCTTTGAGGCTTTATTTATGATGATTATCAGTTCTATGGCCGCATATAGTGGTTCTATTAAAATAAGGAGCGCCAGCCTAGAACAGATTATTTAGTGACTCGATGCTATTCGTTCAACTTGATCTCATTTGTATAATAGGGGGAGGATCTGTAGCTTTAAACTACCACATCCGCTCTGTAAAATTTATGAATATAAACGTATCGATCTAGACAATAATGTCCGTCCAAATTAACTCAAAGAATTAAGCCAATGCTTACATACAAAGTACACGTTAAATAAACATTTAGTACATTGTTTTACAATATTTTATACTCCTCAAAAAGACTTATAAATAAAAGAATCAGCAAGTCATTTCTAGCTATTACAAGTTTTAAATTCTGAGTCAAAACAATCATTCTGGTCGACCCAAGTTCGCTTAAAAGATTATTTAAATGCGATTTGCCTTTCTTGCTTAAAACCTCATGTTTTTGTATGCCCTTGCAAAGATAAATAATATTTGTATGATTCAATAGAAAAGTTATAATGAAAAAATCAAGGGGTGTAAACGAACATCCTCACAGAATCATTGCTTTGCATTAATGTCTTCACAAAGAAACCTTACGAAATTCTCAGTCAAGCTTTTAATGGTGAAACAAGATAGGAAGCTTTAGTCGAGTTCCCCGACTATCAGATACCCGTTACTCAGCTAGTGGAATTGCAAACGAGAAATTTCAACATTTTCTGCAATATCGGTAGAAATTGAGGAAAAAATAATGAAATAAAAAAAAAATTCAAAAATTTTAAAAGTGAGGGCGCGAGAGAGACAAATCTATAAAAACTTACAAGACATAAAAGTGAAATAATATCACATTTTTCAAAAGTGTGGGCGTGACAGTTTTGTGCGGCTTTGTGGGCGTGGCAACATTTGGAAATAATCTTGCGCTGCAGTTATGTCTCTGGAAGCTGCATGCTTAATCTCAACATTCTAGCTTTTGTAGTTCCTGGGATCGAGGCGTTCAAATGGACAGACAGACATGCCAGATCGAGTCGGCTATTTATCCGGATCAAGAATATATATATATGTACTTTATATCGTCAGAAACGTTTCCTTCTGCCTGTTACATACTTTTCAACGAATCTATTATACCCTCTTACTCTACGAGTAACGGGTATAAAAACACGATGTGATCACTTTATTTGTGAAATCTATATCCTAATTCTACTGATGCTTTTTTAAATATTTTTCAATTGCAAAATTGTCAGGAAAACTCTAATGAAAATCACATATAATGCTGTAAGAAAGCTTAGTGCGCTTGTACTGGTAAATGATTTGCAAATACCCAATTTCTGAGCGAATTTTTAATAACCCAATTTCTATGTGTAGGGAATTGAAGCTTAACTTATTATATGTAGAATGTGTTGTGGGAGTGATTTGCACTTCCATTGTGTATCGTCGCAATCTCGGTGACCTTTGATTTTGGTGACTCAGGTGATCGCACTGCTCTGCTGCATTTAAACAAATGATGATGAGTAATACCCCTCATTTGTTTTCGTTGCATTTCGAAATGAGTTCTGAAAGCAATTTATAATTTTTCTGTTCTTTTTGCATCAGTTCTCAATAGGTTATGTTATCAGTATATACAGATATTACCAGATATACATATTTTGCTCGCCGTAGCAGACAATCCTCCAAATTTCAAAATATTTTTTACACTTGTATGGTTTCTACTAGTCCTATTTTTTTCGACCTTAAGCATAAAAATTGTGTGTTGTAAATGTTGGTGTACTTGGATGTCATCGTGGTCGTCTGTAGCTCGGGTTTGAAGTCAGTCAGGAAGCATTTAAATAATTTCGAGGAAGGCTCTTCAAAAATGGAACTTGTTCCCTTGGCAACTGTCGCCAATTGGACATACCCCCATGCCGAAAACCAACCTAAAGACGTTTCTCAGCCAGGAGCCGTTGCCTAACAGTATATCAGCCGATGAGCAGCCCACAACAAGCAAGGATGCACTGGAGACCAGCTCCTCGGTGCCCTCCAGCACCGCGCCCTACGCCTGTATCTGTTGCGAGACCAAGTGCCAGCTGGACAAGGACTTTCTTGAGACGCAGTCCGACAAAGAGGGCGATCCCCCCTTTCTGGTGAACTCACCGTCGATGGCGCGTGACTCCAAAGACACAGTCACCGTTCAATTCGCGGCTCCTCGCTGCAATTGCGCCAACTGCCCGCTGAGGAACTTCTGTAAGTGGGGGGTTGGCCCTTATCGAAACGCTTTGGCTATGCTAATTGTGACCTGGTTCTCCTTTATCAACTGCCAGCCGACTCGAAACCTCTTAACTGCCGGCGCATTTAATTGAACTGTGCCTTCATGTCGCGCTTGTCGAGCAGTAGTCGCGAAAACTTCATCCAGCAAGTGTTCTCCATTTGCCAGGACTTGCAGGGCGATTTCAACGACAACTTTGATTTCATAGGTAGCGCCAAAGGATTTGCGTCATATGCAATTTCTTGATATGAGGGACATGCCTTCATCGCAGTCTTATAAGCGTTTACGTGCATGTTCGCTGTAATTATTTTTATCCAACAGCTGGCTCGACATTGCCTACTCATTTCGGTTTCAATCGCCTCTCTGTTGGTGTGTTAATAAATTATTAAAACCATAATTCTGAAGCAAATTCGTCCAATTTGAATGAGTAACGAACAGTCTTTACTTATACGCCGCTTGAGGCATGCGAATCTTCGTTCTACGCACAAACTTCTTCAGTAATTTCAAGCTTTAGCGCAAATGTCTATTTTTGTTTGACTTAACATAACTTTTAATCTTTTAATTACAGATGACCCGCTTTTCTCGGAGATTGTGGCGAAGGCGGAGGGGGCCATCGAGAATGGTGTGCTGCCCGAGCGCATTTACCAGGGTAGCAGTGGTTCCTATTTCGTCAAGGATGCCTCCCATGTGAGTAGGAAATCAAGGCGTTTTCCAACCGTTTTTGCGCATAAGCTAGGAGTTAGGTCGTCCAGTTCTGGGCCTAACTTTGTTAATTTGTTACTTTTCCGCGCATATATAAATAAATCAGGTAATAGGGGAAGTGCTGCAACTATAAGGCTTTTGCAAAACTTTTGGTTTTTTCCTGAAACAGTATAAAAATATTGTAATAGATGGCCGGGTTATACTAAATATATTATTTTTGTAATTTTGAGTGATTTCTTTGTATCCCCTCAGCAATGTCTGGCTGTATTTAAGCCGAAGGACGAGGAGCCCTATGGCAGACTGAATCCAAAGTGGACGAAATGGATGCATAAGCTGTGCTGCCCGTGTTGTTTTGGCCGAGCTTGTTTGATTCCCAATCAGGGGTAAGATAATACAACTTGTTATTATTATTTATCAAAAATAAATTGAGTAAATTATTTCATTTGCTCGTATACATTTGTAAATGTGTTCGTTTTGTATGTAATATAAAACAAATTATTAAAAAGTTGTTCATATCTGTTAGATACCTTTCCGAATCAGGAGCCAGCTTGGTTGATCGAAAACTTAATCTGAATGTGGTTCCAAAGACGCGAGTGGTCAGATTGGTTGCTGAGAGCTTTAACTACGCCCGCATTGATCGCCAGAAGGCCAAGCTGAAGAAGCGCATCAAGGAGCACTATCCGTCAGCTCACTTCAACCGAATGAGCCTTCCTCTAAAGGTGAACTGGGCTTAAAAACAAACCGACTAGGTATTAACCAATTTAAAATTCCTTACAGACTGGCTCCTTTCAGCTCTTCGTGGAAGGCTACAAGGATGCGGATTACTGGCTGCGGCGCTTTGACAGCGAACCGTTGCCGCCTTCAGTGGCCAAGTCATTTCAATTGCAGTTCGAGCGCCTTGTCGTTCTAGATTATATCATACGCAACACGGACCGGGGCAACGACAACTGGCTGATCAAGTACGTGGCCCCTAAGATCACGACCCAGGTGGGTGGCACCGGCGGCAGGACTATGCACGGAATCGTGAAACCCAAATTGCCCAATGCGTTGGGGGCTTTAAAAATCGTTGATTTAAACGAGCCGCAGGCTAGCCCAAAGACGACGACCGATGGTCGCCCAATAAACCAGCTGGATGGTGGAGCAGCCACCAATGCACAGCAGGACAGCAGCAGTCTGACCAGCAGCGAAGATGAACCCTCCTCGAGATCCCATTCGTCGGAACCCGATTGGAATGTGGTGAACTCGGCCTTCATTCGGATTGCTGCCATCGACAATGGCCTCGCTTTTCCTTTTAAGCATCCGGACTCTTGGCGAGCTTATCCCTACCATTGGGCATGGTTACCGCAGGCGAAAATTCCATTTAGCGAGGAAATCAAGGAGCATGTGCTGCCGCAGTTGTCAGATATGAACTTTGTAGAGGAGATCTGCACGGAGTTGTTGTACCTCTTCCAGCAGGATCGTGGCTTTGACAAGCGTCTCTTCGAGCGCCAGATGTCGGTGATGCGGGGCCAGATTCTTAATCTCACCCAGGCCCTGAGGGATGGTAAGTCGCCGGTGCAATTGGTTCAGATGCCAGCGGTGATTGTCGAGCGGTAATTATTATATTTTCCCGCGTATTGATTGGCAGTAATGTTTCCTAATATTTCAGATCAAGCGGGAGTCGTTTCTTTTCTTTTACGCAGCGCTTCCAAAATAAGAGCCCTTTCTTCTCTTGGTGGTAAATTGCCGGTTTATTGGTACTTAGTCGCATCATTTACTAGCCTCTGCTCTTTTTCAGCTAAATGGAGTAGCCCCTGCCAGGCCCACCAAAAATCAAACCGAGCAGTCGGTTAATGCCGTCTCATCGTCTTTTTCATCGTGTATATGCGCTTATTTCCAAATCGTAATTGGCTGCTGTCTGCAAGGAGCCCAGAAATGTATTTTGTTGTATATGTTAGTTTCTTTCGCCAAAAACCCCAAAATGTCATATTCAATAATTAATTACTTTTATTACGAGTTTATGGGATAACTTACCCATACCATGGTTACATATTTAGGAATTACCTTATGTTTGTGAAGTGCTTCTATAGTCAATTGTTTCCGCATAAAATATCATAAAATCAAGATATCCTGGAGTTTTGTGAGAAAAGTACTCGCCCAAGTAGATTACGCATTACTTTATTATTTAATTTAAATCATAAAGCCTATAGGTGAAATAATCAAAGCTCATTTACATTCGTTAGCACTTGAGTTAAGGATTACCATTGTTATTAGCATTAGCACATATTTAATGGTTTCCTTCTCCAAACTATAACTTAATTTAATTCTAGTTGATGGATGCAGGCAGTTAAATAATACCAAAATACATATGTGAAGTATTTAAAATTGTATGTAAAAGGCAAGCCTTAATTACAAACATTAAAAAATTATAACAGTTGAACAGCAACTAAAGCTCTTTCGATCATATGTAAATACCTAATTATTTAATAACAAAATATCTTAAAACTAGCAGCAGACGTACTTAAATCCTAAGGACTTGTTCAACAATTTATTCACTATAGGAGCCAATCGTCTGCTGCATCGGATGCCAGTCTACTAACTAAGACAACTTCGCCTTTCTGGACCTCAATAACATTGCATTCGGTACTTTGAATTTTATCCTCCATTGGAACACAAGGTATAAGGACTGCTCCAGGGTCGAGAGTTTCGTTTTTAATGTCCATTTCAACATATGGAATTTCGGATTCCATTGCATTGTTTCCAGCAACTATTTCAGAATTCGGAAACGATTCCGGTCCCAGGGGCTCGTTTTTAACTGGTATCTCGGATTCATTTCGAAAACTCTCTTCCATGGTGCTGGACATTATACTTACATGATCCGGTATCTTATCTTTGCTCCCTTTGGAAACATTCTCTTGCACGGGGCTCAAGAACATTTCAATATCTGAACTGAATGTTGCAACGCGTTTTGGCGTAGCTAGGAAAGCAGATATCGAAGGCTGATACCCTGTACTCAACATAGATGCCCGACCTTCGTACTTGTACCACTGTGTGGGCACATCTCCAGTGACAAAGAGATTGCGACCCACAGGAACGGTGCTTATGACTCGCTTCGGCTTGAGGAAGCGTACGAACCGCTCCAACTCCTTGTAGCTGGAGTGTTCCGAGTACTCGATGCCGATCGTGCTAATTCGCTTTCCGTAGGAAGGCTTGGAGTTTTTTTCCCAGCCGCTTGGTCTTATACCTAGCAACATATCATATTGGTCCTCGAATAACGTGAAATAATCAACCAGGCTCTGAAACAAATTGATATCCTTTATAAGGTGCTGCAATAGTATACACTTTAGACCTACCGGATAGCTGATTTTTCCCATTGTAACAACGTGCAAGTTTGCTTCGCGGGGATCTTCTGTTAGCACAGAATCTAGATCCGGCCATTTAAGGCATCTAACGGCAGTGCTGCGATTGCTTTCCGTCCAAACTTTCATAGTGAACTCTTTCGCTAGGGCCAGCCATATCTTCTCTTTTCCTATCACATAGGACCCGCAGACGATAAGGATTCTTTTGGATGCATTTTTCTCTATGAAAGCGCGCACCAGATAAACGGCACGGTCAACGCTCTCGCTTTGGTGGCAAAAGTCGTAGTTCTTATTCATATACGTTGTGTCCAGATAGAGCAGGTCGATGTTTGCATGGTTCCAGAAGATCGGCAGGGATTCCATGTCCGCGCTACCTCGAAAGTCTCCAGTGTGCAGTATGCATTCGCCAGAGCTCAGTTTGAAGAAGAACATGAGTGCTCCAGGACAGCTGAAAAGGGTAGAAAATAACAGTTTGGTAAGCTTAAAAAAATAGCGATTGCTCTTACTGGTTAGCTTCTAAGGCGGTTACTTGGACGCCATTTACGACCAGGGTCTGGTCCACTTCAATCTCATGAATGTATGTTGTATCGACTTTAATAAATGTTTGCACCAGGCGCGCTGTAGTAGGACTCACGTAGAGAGGATAGCAGAACTTTTTAGTTAGGCCGATGTAGTGATCCGCATGAAAGTGGGTGAGAAAGTAATGTGTGACTCCATCTATATCCCCAAACTGAAAACCGTCGACGCAGAAGGATGTACCTTCCACGACTTTATAGGGCGGACAAGGCTTTGGTTTTTTTTGTTTGCGTCCAGTTTCTTTTTTAGAGTTTTTGGGCAGCGGGCTTTCCTTTGGGATTGTTACCGTTGATGAGCGGAAAGAATTATTCGAAGGGGATTTTTTGGAATCGGGTGAGATCTCGACCCTGCATGTGCTGTTTAGATACCCATCGAGAATGGGAACTTTTTTGGGACTGTTTAGCTGCGCCTCTGGACTTCTATGCTCCGCTGCTAGTACAGGGCTACTTGTTTGACAGGGAGAGGCTACTATGGAAGACTTTTTTTCTGTGGCTTGCTCGTCCTCGGAGCACAGGTCAATTACGTCCGACTCGGTGATGGCGTTCTCCTTGCCTTTTGCACGGCGACTAGGCTGCACTCGCTTCTCTGGCGGTTTCGCATCCCGCTTGTCCGTGGAGGCGGAGAAAGTGGTTGTAGACTCCTCGAACAGGCGCTTGCGTCTCCTGGAATTTTCTTTCCGCTTGTCCAACGGAGGATCCACCGTCTTGGAGGCGGAGTTTGGCACCATGTTGACTTTGTAGTTCTTGACGGCACTTTTAAAAAAGCTATCGATGCGCATTTGTCCTGGCAACGGAGTCTTCTTGCTGGAACGCTTGAACGGAGTGCCGACTATAATTGGACATGCTTCCGCTTTTGGCTGGATTTTTTTTGCCGTGGAAGCCACACGAGCTCTTCCCGCTTTTTTCTGTTTCGGCGTGCTCTTCTCGGTCGTGGGGGGTGGGTCCGGTTCCACATTAATTCGTATAGTGGCCTGCAGATCCGCGATCGCTTTTATCTTTATTTTTCCTACATTGGACATCTTGTTTACAAATAACTCGATATCAACTTCACGCCAGGATCGCACCGGTTCAATTGCCCGATAGCCAGACAAACTGCTTCTTATATCGAAAGACGAGATGGCGATTTTGACGCAACCAAAGGTCCTACTAAAAATCGAGCGCAATATTTGAATAGCCAATCAAACAAAACAAACGTAATCCAAATAACCAATACCAATTTTAACGATGAATTTTCGGAATACCATTGACCTATTAAGTACTGTAGACTGAGCGTTAAAAATCAGCATTTTCCGTGTTGCTGTATAAAAATGGGTGTTTTCGTATTTGTTTTAAGAGGCACATTATCTAATTTATACTGTCTTCCCTTACTGTTTTATTGTTGGCTCAAAGTCTTGAAATTCGGCGCAAAAATGTTCGACCACGCAATGGTTTAAAAAATATTAACTTCGAGCATGAAGCCATTTTTTAATACCAATAACAGGATTACGCATTTATTACCAACATGGCCAAGTGTAGAAGCTTGTGATTTTTTTTTTTTTGTATTGTATATGTAATATGTATATATTTTTAAAATTATATAATATTAATATTATTATAATCCTGACTCTGAACTGACAATTAGGTTTTAGTATGAGGTGACATGTATGCAGGTGCTTTTTCAATTTATGTATTGAACTGAACTTATCGCAGCTGTTGGAAATTTCAACAGAGGAGTTGAACATACATATGCAAGCATATGACCCAAATCTTAATTTGTATCTACGCACTGCTTGAATGTATCGTTTCTTGCCAGAGTTATCGTTTTTTTGCCATCTCTGTTACATATATATTATTATAACAAAATTAAACAAAACAAAACAACAAGACGGTGGAAAAAAGGCAACTTGTTTTTGGGATTGTTAGACTGGGCTTCTTCTTTCGTGCCTTCAGCATGGCATGGCGATCCGTGGGATCCAATAATGAAGACCTCATTCGCCAACTGAAGGGTGAGCCATTAAATTCGCTCTATGTAAAGGAAAGAGTTAATAATAGAACCGAATCCCCAAGATCACGGCGTCATTGCAAGTGAAGGCGTAGCCCAGGCGATGAAGGAAACCGACCGCAAGCACTACTCTCCGCGCAACCCCTACATGGACGCCCCGCAACCCATAGGAGGAGGTGTCACCATCAGTGCTCCTCACATGGTAACTTAAAAACAAAGCTTGCTGACCATCTTTGCTATGTGAGCCAATGCCCACACTCACGATTCTTTTAGAAGGAAGCACACAGAAGTTGGTAATTTCAATCCTCTCATGGCTCTTACACTAAAGCATTTCTGTGGCTCATCATCTGATAAGAGTCGTTATAGTGACAGAGCTATCTGTTGCAAAGACGATTTGAAATGCAATGGATGTACAGTTTTATTTTGACCGCATTTCATCTTAAAAGATTTTCGGGGCACCTTGTAGTGTAAATTGTAATAGTATAATTGGCCTCTCTTTGTATGTAAAGAAGGAATAGTTATATTGTAAAATTATAACAATAATAGTTTTCGAAGTTCATTTGAAGACTAGTTCTTCATTCGCGTAGCCTTGCCCTATCTTTGATGGTCAGTAAGGCTAGGAGATTACAACGTGTCCACCTTATTATTTGCTTCTCTTGCTTAGCATGCCTTTGCCTTGGAGTATCTACGCGACCACTTGAAGCCCGGTGCACATATACTGGACGTGGGCTCTGGATCTGGTTACCTCACAGCCTGCTTCTATCGTTACATCAAAGCTAAGGGCGTCGGTGCGGAGACCCGGATCGTGGGCATAGAGCACCAGGCAGAGCTGGTACGGCTGAGCAAGTCCAACTTGAATACCGACGACCGTAGCATGCTGGACTCCGGCCAGTTGCTAATCGTCGAGGGCGACGGGCGTAAGGGATACCCCCCCAACGCACCGTATAATGCAATTCATGTAGGCGCAGCTGCTCCCGACACGCCCACCGAACTCATCAACCAACTGGCGAACGGCGGACGCCTCATAGTTCCAGTCGGTCCCGACGGCGGATCTCAATACATGCAACAGGTGGGCAGATGCTTACGAGTAACTGCTGGAATAATATGAATTAATTTTCACAGTACGACAAGGACGCCGATGGAAAGGTGCAGATGACACGTCTCATGGGCGTAATGTACGTGCCCCTTACAGATCTTCGCTCCTGATTGCACAGAGTGGGAAGCTCGCTATTTGTAGTGCTGCTGCTGGGGTTTATTCTCTATCGCGTTTTTGCTTACTAGTTAGTAAATAAATCATAATTGAAATACTTGTTTTCACGTTGAGTCCAAATACATAAGTTTCCTGAACAAGCCACCACTTCCTTATTCTTGGTTTAGAACTAACTAACTAAACTACAAAGAATCCCATTTAACTGATTAAATCTTGAGAGAAATCTTGAAAGAATATCAACACGAATAGAAATAAAAATTCGATACTTAGGGCCAACTTTCCACAGAGTTGTTATTCAAAAGTGTTATTCAAAAAAGCTTAATTTTTGGTACAAAGTATGACTTTTAAAAATGTTAACTACGTCTTTAGTATTTAGTATTCACAGCGATGAATAAGCTAATTGTAAAATATTCCTGCTTAATATTAAAAATCAATAATTAATATTACTATTATTATTTTTGAAATTCTTCGATAACATATCTGACTTTGTTTTAAGAAACTAGCTAACAATTTTATATGCATTTCCATACTGCGTCCCAAAAAGTGAGGAATAGATTTCCGAAACGGAAAAGCTGGTCAAGCCTTTTAAAAAATTAAAATAAAATCAAAATATTTTTTAAAATTGGGGAGTTAGGCACTAGTGTTTATGTCTAATAGCCACTAAAATACTTAAATAATTTTCGTTTGCTACATTGCATTAGAGAATTGTCCCTAATCATTCAAGCTCAGTATTTCAATGATAATTAAGCCAGGAGTATTTTTAAAAATTGTATTTTTAAAATCGCTCACAAGCCGAACCAAGCTAAAACGCCAAAACTATTGAATACTGGTATATTATTTATCTTTCCAACCTCCCAATAGCTAATTAACGGGTATTTGATAGTTGAGGCACTCGCTATAGCGTTACCTCTTGATTTTGAATGCGACGGCAGGGAAATATGTTGAGTAGATTTATTGATAGACATATTGTAGATAAAACTTTAAATTATGGCGTAAGACTAATCTGTCTAAGCAGTGCTTCTACTAAAGTACGAGGTATAATAGTATATGATTTTATTCCATCTACCGCGCGATATGAAACTGATTTTCCAATTCCCATTCGTACTAGGCGGTTTCTACAATTTCACTTGACATTAATGTCAAAGTCAAGTTCAGTCGGTTGTGGAAATACTATGAAGGGCAGTAGTCGAAAGGAGCTCGACCTGGGAAGTTCTCCCAGCGGTCATAAATTACACTAAAAGTCTAAAAACGCGATTTATTTAATAAACAGTTTTCATATAAAGTAAATTTGTTTGAAATCAAAAATTATTATATGCAAGAACAATAAGAATTAACCTCGATGAAGAGGTTATGTTCTTAGAGCTAATAGGGATAAATTGTTTTTTAATGTGTATTCGAAATGCTTCTTTCGGTAACCGTTGACCTTATGATTAGAAGGCTATCAAGTTGTGGGCCACGTGATGCCTAAAACATATGTATATGATTTATCTGGTTTCACTTTTTTAATTTATTTATTAATTAAATAGCGGGCAATGTTTGTGGTTAGAATTTGAGATTTGTGGGTTGAGTTTCTTTTTTTGGAAATAGTATTACTCCTCGGGTAAGTTGTGGCAAGCTGTGCCAATATCGAACTGACATTCAAAAATCAAACAAGCCGCATTTGTAACTTTCGGCTGCGATTTGAATTCTTTTTGATATTTTTGAAAATCCAATTGGCGGGTATCGAGTCACAACCCTGGCTGACCGATAACGTGCCGTGCATCGTCCACCTATCGACCAGTGCCATCACTACTGCCAAAATGTGGCAATTTGAAAAAAAAAAGGCAACTGAAATGAGAACGCCTCAGAATGAAATGCCCGACAAGGAGGAGAGCTTCAGCAAAAAGTCCTTGTCGTTGCGTTCTTTGTCCGCGATATCCTTGCACAAAACTGGTCAGCGGCTGGACGACGGAGTAGCCGAGTGGCTTTCCCTTAATATTAAGGAAGACATTAAAAACCTGCTAAACGAGGCGGGAAAATACATGCGACGCATCCGGGAGCGCCGGTTGAACCTGTCCCACATCCAGCATGCTGTCCGAATGGACGACAACCTGTGCCCTGACATTTTTTTCAGGCTGATCCATTGCGACGATTGCACAAGGCCTCTGGCCGAAAATGTACCCAGAACCGTCGGCGAGGCTGTAACTACCGAAAATGAGGATAAACCTCTCGATGTCGTGCCAGATTCCGCACCGGAGATTTCTTTGGAGCCGGCTCCCGTCCACTCCGGCTGGCTAAAAGTGGAGCAGGTGCTGCTAAATCCCTGGAAGAGCTATCCGCTGACCAAGGAACAGCAGTCCTTCTTCGAGTTGGTTACCGAGGCCTGCATGGGCATATCGGAATCCCGGCGCCAGCGGGCCCTCCAAACTCTCTCTACTGATCCGTCGCTAGAGGTGTTGCTGCCCAGGCTGATCACGTTCATCGCGGACGCAGTGGCTATCAACGTTACCCAGCAGAACTTGTCGCTGCTCCTTTACCTTATGCGCATGGTCAGAGCCGTTTTGGGAAACCATCGCTTCAGCTTGTTGCAATATGTGAGTATTCGGTTCTGAGGAATAGGATAAGCTGAAGAATGCATCTGTTGCATTGCAGCTTCACCTGCTCCTGCCGGCCGTTCTTTCCTGCCTGTTGGCTAAACAAGTGTGCGCATCTCCTGACGTGGAGGATCACTGGGCCTTGAGGGAATACTCCGGAAACATAATGGCCCATATAGGACGCCAGTTCAACGCTGCCGACAACAGCATCCTGCCCAGAGTCATTGGGCAAGTACTCATCTTGTGTGTGGGTTCCATGATCATTTTTGAATTCCGTTTATCCCTTTAAATTATTTAAGAATTCATGATCATACCATTTTATTGGCTAGAACTACATTCTTCACTATTGCCCCTTATAAAGCCAGTTAGAAAAATATAAAGATTAGTGTATTAAACACTATTTTAAAAAGTTGTTTAAATTAAAAACAACTCCGCAGTTTTAACTGGCTTCTGTGGCCACTCTTTAGAGGAATAAATTACCTTTTACTCATTACTCGTAGAAGGAAGCGCTTCCGTTCCTATAATATATATATAATCTTAATCAGGATCACAAGCTGAGTGGATCTGCTCAAATATGCCGGATTGTCGGGATTTCGGCTACCATAAGAGATAGAAAGCTGAGATTAGGCATAGGCGTAGTGACGCAAACGCAGCACAAGTTCATTTCACGCCCACTATAATAACGCCTATAGCGCTAAAGTCTCTTGCACCCACGTGCCTAATGTCCGAAAATTGTCATATATGTACATATCAATAAGTGCTTAGCTCAATGATACGCATCTACGTGCTAGAAAGTTTATTAAACAGAAGAATGCACTCCTCACCCCTCTCCTCCTTGCATGCAATCTACATCGCTTCCGCTCGTTGATTTATAAATATCCATTTATATCCTAGGGTTTACAAAAAGGCGCTGTTGATGAAGCCACTGACGACGGTCTTTGGAGCAGTCATTGGCCTGGGAAAGATGGGGAATTACGCAGTGCGCGCCTGCATTGTGCCTCAATTAAAGTATCTATCTGAACACATCCAGCCACACATGACCGCCAGTAATGGCTCTTCCAGCTCCAGCCTAGACAAACAGGCAGCTAAGTACATTCGCCATCGGGTGGTGAAGATGTGCACTCCCGTGCTGATGAGCTTACATCAACCACCGGATCTGCCGGAACAGTATTTGGACAAATATGGATCTTTGGGCCCACCGTTGAGCGATTCCGTCATCGTGACGCGTATGAAGTTACAAGCAGTGGCTGCAGCCAAGGCGGAAGCAGAAGTGGCGCTAAGAAAAATGGCTGCAGAACACCATTACTCCAGAGTGGCAGGAGCTCGACATGTCGGCTCCAACGGTCTTATCCCTGGCAGCCAGCTGCCCAGCAATGGTGTTCGTCACACGAGCCAAGCATCGCAATCAATTCTTTCTATGAATGGACAAACCGTCAATACCCCGACGAAAATTCCATGCAATCCAATGCTTCAGTATCAGAAGCAGGCCATCGTTTCCAAGCCATCGGACTTCGTGGTTCCTCAATCGGTGCAATTCAGAAACGTTGTTATCCCGCCCACTTCCCAGCGCTCCATTTCGCCATCCAGGAACGGAATAGTTTTAAAGCCAAACAACGTTTGTGTTATTCCACCCTTCATAAATGGATTTGTTCCTACGCCATGCAATAATGGCAGAATGTCCATTAATTACTTACTTCAATAGCCGATCTCTGTAAAAATACTTATAACTTTGATATTAATAAGCTTTTCATTTTAATTTTAATTTTTTTGCGGTCCTTGAAAGGCCTTGAAGCCTTAATAAAAACATCAAAACCGTACAATCAGTAAAATTTGTCTTTAAAATTAGTAATAAGAATAAACCGCGCGTATTCCGAGTTGAAATAAACTGCAATTGTAAATAATAGCTCATTGGAAAATGTAACCAAACCAACAACCATTTTTAAAATCAACGTTAACAAACCAGCAAAGCAGATTACCAAAATATCGTACGCGCCATGACCAAAAAGAACGAAGGAGCATTTTTCTGAATTTTTTTCCGATTATTTCTAATGCTATATGATATAGTGGTCTGATCCGGGCCATACGGTTTATGTTCATACTACCTGTTGATACCGATCAAAAAATGGATGTATGTACAATACATATGTACTTTAAATGGTCTGCAATTATCATCTTGTTAAAAAGACCCTTCATTCGGTTTGTTTGTCTTTCTGCAACAAAACTGTGATTTAAAATCGTAACATATTTCTTTTTAGATCAATAACGCGATATTGGGAAACCTGCTAGTCTAGCGGGGAAATTGATATAAATTGATAAATTTTCCATGCCCATAACTTCTGATCTTGTTGAGACTTGTTATATATCTAGTTGAATAGGAGGTTCAAAATAAAAAAATGCGTTAGGAGTTAATAATTTTACGTAAAAAAGTGGATATCAGTATTTTGTATGTTGGAGGTACTAGTTGTTACTAGTTTTAACCTAGTTAAGAGGTCAGTCAGTTTAATAGCCTACAAATTTGTTTTAAAATTTTTAATTTTATCAATATATTGGCATTTGCAATACAATATTTTAATATAATAATAATGTAATATAATATGTTGTAAGTTATAAATACTTAGTGCCTCATAAATAATCAACCGTACAATAAGAAAATTATACTGTAATCAAATTCGCCTCTGTTACCCCACTGTGCAGCGTAACATTTTGCAAAAATGGCGAAGTTGTAAAAAATGTACGGTATTTTCATTTGTTAGTCGTATATTTGTTTTTGTCTCCTGACATATGGGCCTATGTAGGTAACAAAATTTAAAAGGTAAAAGTGTATATTAACTCTTATTAGACTTGCGATTTCAGCCCTTGTCAACCGTCTATCGACACTGACGAGCCATCGTAGCCATCGGTCACTTGCACTCCCATCCCCAGCAAAGTGTGCCCCAGGGGTGCATTGAAAAGAGCGTATGTGTATTGTTTGTCTGGTCGCTCAATAAAGACGAGAAACGGAAAAACGAAAAAACGCCGCTCTGCGATCTCGCGAATCGCCTCTACGATGCGTACACAGTGCGAGGCTCCAGCAATTTGATATTAGTAGCGAGGTAAAAGCCAGTTGTAACTCAAAACCGACAACGACAACACAAAACTCCTTGAGGGCGCAGTGCTTATAGGTGTGCGTGTGCGTCTCGTCGCGCGTGCAAGTGTGTGTGTGCGGCAATTAAACAATAAGAATCTCTGGGACAGAGGCGTGGGGCTGGATTACTGACAGGGGCACTCCAGTACAGTGTCTACTCATGGGCGTGGAAACGCACACTTGGGGACCCCATCAACGCAAGCGAAGCGCGAAATTGGGCGCAGGTCGTGGTAGGTGGCTGAGGTGGTTGAGGTGGGCAGGTGCCTCTCCAGCAGGTGAAACTCGAGATTCCAGGCGGAACTCGTTTCGACCCTCTGCAGCTACAGCTAATTTGTAATTGGTAACTCGAAAAATTCGTTGGCGTATGTACGGGCAGATGTTCAGTGCGTGGAGCTGAAGAATCCCATGCAGTGTAGTTTTGTTTACATCTGGACTCTCCACTCTGAGTCGCTTGGAATCTAAACTATTCTCGCCATTACACATGCGCCAGTGGACTCAATTAGATCATTAATTTCAATATTGCGCGCTCTTGTGCGATTTCAATTAGCTTCGTCAGCCATTAAAGTAACCGTAGTCAAGTACTTCGTACTAGCTGATTTTAGCAAAAGAATCTTTAAAAGAATCCAAGTTTATTAGAAAAGGAATCAGCGTAAGAGTGTTTTTCTTAGCACGAGGCTTGGAAGTAATACCTTGTCAAAGGGTATAAGTATGAATTGAATAATTGAAAAAGCTTCTGAAAAAGTGTTACATTTCTTATAAAAATAGATTGATATAGAATTTCAGCATACAGTTTTTATTGATTTCGATTGAAATTCTTAATATATCTCAACTATTGAAATATTGTATAACAAATGGGATTTATAATACTTTTGATCACAAGAGTCTCTAATAGAGGCTTGTTTTTGTAGTTTTTGTAGCAAGCAAAGTGAGCAAATATAGTAGTAGTACAAACATTAGTGATTACATTTCAACTATTTATTTCCCAATGCCAATCCTAAGTAGTTCCTGTTTTTTACAGATTGTATTCATTAATATCAAAAATGGACGCAATACAAGAGTGAAAGGCGGCGCCCAACTACCATGCCGATGTCCCTTCAAACTGCCTCGATTCCACCGCCGGCTGCTGTGCCTGCCACTTTGTCGGTCAGTGCATCCGGCACTCAAATGCCGCGCCCTCAGTCTCTGGCCGGTCCCGAGCGGGAGCCTATCGAGTTTAACATCAACCTGGTGGGAGCTCCTCCAGAAGTGGAGCAGCTGGTGGAGCAGATCAAGAGCGTGGCTGAGCAGTTCCTCTACCACTGGAAGAGCTTCCCCATTGGTGAGTTTCCATAAATATTTCGGTGATCCACGATACTAACCGAGTTCTATTTCAGTTTTGCCTCAGCCGCTGGCTAGCAGTGGTCTGAATTTGACGGCGAGGAACGCCACCAATAGCGTGAGCAGCCGCAAAACGCGTCCCATTAATCTGCGCGACCTCTTTATAGCGCCTCCCTTTGACGAGCTGGACGCCGTGGCATCTGACGGGAGTGGAGAGCCCCGCCGGCTGACGAGCGCCCAGCTGAAGACTCTGCGGGAAACTGGGTGAGTTTGCGGTCACGAGACAGCGCCGTTTATTTCGATGATGGATAGATTGATGGATGACGGATGTTGGATGGAGCGACGTGCTAGCAAAATATGCAAAAAGGGCAATTGTTCAGCTAGCAATTAACAATATGCTGATTAAACGCGCTTTGGCCACATAACCACACCTGATAGTGATTACATTCGTTTTTTTGAGTTTTATTACCATTGCCAAACATTCAGCGACACTTTGCACACAGCAAACGCAAAAATCAAATTAAGGCATGCTCCAAATCTATCTCAAAATTAATACGATACTAGCTACCGTGGTCTGTTTATTTGTTTTCTAACCAATCTAAACGCATGTCCCACTACAATTGTTTTTATTTCTGTGTATCACTTGCCAATGAAACATGAAACGGTAAACAAAAATTTGTGACATATTTCTGTAAAGCTTGCAAAAGGATAAATATGGAAAGCCGAAGAAATTAACTTTGGAACAATTGGAAACAATACGTAAAAATGGGTAAATAAATACTATCAAGAAGGCATTTACAATAGCCAAGGCAAACTTCTGCCACTGCATTCAAATTTGTTTAGTCGGTGTTTTTTGTTTGTACATTTTCCTTTTATAATCGATGTTGATTGTTTAGATGTTAAGTCTTATCCAAAGCCGCTCTGATAAATTTGCATGCTCGTAAATATGAAACTAAAGCCCATAAGCGAATCTGCATGTTCAGAAACACACAAAATATTTAGGGGAAAAGAAGACAATCCATTGTTGCACATTTGGGTTGCTGATGACTATAGCTATTCTTCGAAACGAGTTCTTTGCAAGAACAAACAGCCTTACCCCAAAGCACACTCACTTTCTCACACAAACATTTAAACATATGTATAATATTCACCTAGAATCGGGCAAACCATAATTTTGAATCTGGTACACGCTTGTGCATGCCGACTATTTGTCATTAAACTAAAATCTAGATAATTTAAGTGTTTTATGTTGCTGTGACCTTCCAGTCGTGGGTAGCTCAATAGCTAATTGATTTCCCTGTTCCTCCACAGCGAGTTCGATGTGCCCAGTCTTCACTTTCCTGGTCAGGTGCATAAGTGGCGTCTGTCTCAACTACTCCAGAAGGGCAAGTTGCGGGCGCAAGACTCTTTTCTGAGCGATCTGGCGCTGGCTGCCCGGTTCGTGGTGGTAACTGCCCGGGCTCGCATACTCTCCCACTTCTTTTCGGTAGCGCAGGCTATGCACGGCTTGTTGGAGGCGTTCACCAGACTTGCAGACATGTTCATTGGTGTGCCGGCTCTTTTGGCCCATAACCTGGACTATAAGATTAAGGAGGAGCGTTGCCGATTTCTCATAGCCGAGCTGGTTTGTCGGGTAAGACACTTTTAACTGGTATTGATATTGCAGACCGGCTTTATTTATTTTATTTACTTATAAAACTATAAGGTAACTGAGAACTAAGAGCATTAGCAGCTAAGAACATTTACAGAGTGAGAGAAAAATGTAGTTTTATATCTTACGAATTAGGTTGGAGCTTAGCAAAAAGGTTATAATTTTGTTGATGTTATCGTTCGTTGGGTTAGCACGGTTATTGGTAATTGGGTATATTGATTATTAGTATATTTAAATCGTGCAATTTGTTTTAAATTCATCTTTTAATCTAGTAAGATCATGGGGAATTTTTGGCCACTATTTTTTACACATACTGACGTCACTGATTTTGTCAAATTCGTTTATCCATTATGTAAACTCTACTTAATATTGCTTTATATTAATAAATAATTATGTAAATCATAAATGATTTATTTTTAGTCCGAGTACGAGGACTGTTTGCACGGCCTGTGCTCCTATGTCCGGAAGATGCTGCGTCGCGCCACGATGGAAAAATTCGACTTCAACAGCTGCGAGGTCAGCCAGCCCGTGCCGTACCTATTCCTCACGCCCAAGGGACAGGATATCGACTTGCGCCTCTTTTGTCGCGACATTATGCGCAAGGCACTTCCAATTCTAATTGGCATTCTGGAGAGGGAGACGCGAGGCTGGTTTCTGCATTTCCGCGAGCGTTTGATTGCCGAGTTGCGGGCCAAGAAACTGAACGACAAGGAGATCGAGGAGGAGGTGAACGAAGCTGTCATGAAGGAGTATCTGCAACGCGTCTATAGCTCAATCGTATCCAATGCGAAGCTGGCAGAGCTGGGAGCCGGAGTGCCGGAACTCCTGGTGCAGCAGGCACAGTCGGTGGTAATCATGTACAAGGCTGTAGACAAGGTGGAGCAGAATATCAAGCGGATTCGTGAGGACCACAAGAAGTGTCTGGCCAACGACCATTCCGTGTTGTCGCGCGTTGCTCCCTGGTTGCGCTCCAAGCTACGCCACGCTGAAGAGAATCGCCTCCACAAAAGCGCCTGGTCAGCCCACGAGGAAGCGCTGAAAATGTGCACCCAACATAATCTGCACCAAACAGCATACTTCCTGTCCCGTGACCTGACCTTCATGAAGGAACGCGAGCCAGTACTGCTTAAGGAGCTGAAGAACGCTAAGACTCCCACGCGCAGCTTTCAATGGGCGTGTCGCATTTGGTCGCCGCAGTCGTGGATCATCCGTCGCAACTTCCAGGGGCAGTCTGACGTGATTCCCACTGTGATTAGCCAGCATGCCACTAGCATTGTCACTCCCCGCTCGGATCCTAGCCAGCCGGTGTTTCTGGTGGAAAAGGAGATACTGCGCACAACAAGCACACGCTGGCCTTTCTGGCGCCTACTAAACATGATCCAGCGAATCTGGTGCTGGTCTTGGAACATGATGTTCCTGCTTGGCATACTAGTTCCGTGGTGCAGTCCACTCGGATTGCGCGCCCTCTGCTGTGTGAAGCCTTTTATGCCCGACCTTGAGCTGTCCCAAATCAACGGCACTCTGTTTCCAAGAAAGACCAGCATAACTCAGACTCTGGCGTCACGTCTAATTGAGTTATGGCGTCATATATCAAAATCGCGTACGCACTTTGAGACAGAACCTGACACGGGTAAGCTTTCACTTTAAATGCTAAGATCATACTTCACAAAACTGAATGTTATATAATTCTTTCAAGGCTTTATTGGAAAGGGACTGACACGAAATCTGAATCGAACTTGGAACTATTTTATAAAAGGATTTCTAGGTACGATCGTCATTTTATTCGCCTTCCCCCTCATCTGTTTGGCCACTAGTTTGCTGAGCATAAGTCTGGCTGTGACTGCGCCCCTATGGATTCCAGTGTTTGTACTCCTACTCCACATCTACATGATCCTCATATATGATTTGGATGCGCCTGATAATATGAAGAATCGATACTGCATCTTACTGGAAGCCATAGTTTGGAATCTTCTCATACAGGGATTGATGCAGCCGGTGGCGGCGATTCTAATGGCCACGTTGATCTGTCCATTGGCAGCAGGAGTCGTTTTTATAGGTGCGTAGCCTTTTCATTTAGAATTTTAAATTTTAAATTAAACGCTTTCAAAATCTCTTTTAGTTGGAGTCGTTCGGTATTCCGTACGGCTGGTGTGGGACTCTCTTACCTACCATCTGTTCATCAAGAAGTGTGGACGTGTACCGGCCTCGGATAGCATTGCTGTAAAACGAATTGCTGGACCTGGACTGGCATTAGACTATTATTTTATAATCAGACCAGAGCAGGCTTTGGCTGCGCTGGAGGCGAAAATGGAACTGGACGAGTTGCAGGCCTACCAGCATGCCACGGAACGAGTGGTTCTGCAGCCACAGCAGGACTTCCTCCAGTTTGTCGAGGCTTGCTTTGGGCCGTTTTCAGCCCAAATCAGTAAAACTGGTCCATACCTATCGCTGGACCGGGAGGCGCACGATCTGATGAGTACGCTACACGAGAAGTTAGAGAAGCGACGAAGGGAGTTGCAGACCGCGCTGACCACCCAAGTCAAATCGCGCATAAAGTTAAATACCAAAGAATTAAAGGTTTGTGCTAGGAATTTGTATTGTACATCCAACTAATTTGCTTTCCTTAAGATTGCTATACAACTGGCCGCCCATATTTTAGAGAAATATTATCCGTCTCATGTCATCGGCAGACTGTCCATTAGCGAAGAAGAATTCTGGGATAATAAGGTATGAAGATCTTATCAAATCTGTTAAACTACACTGATAAATTCGGTTACTATTTCCAGGGTCTCACGGTAAACGACTGGCCGGGACTGGCTGGTCTTATATACACCGACATATTTAGTCTAGATTTTCTAACGCCATTGACTGAACACGATACACATTTTAAACTAGAACCACATGCCTCGCTCGACCTGATGCGTTATACGGAGATGGTGAAGAATGCTAACGACGTAATTGGCTCCAAGGGCTTGGATCTGCTCGGCAATGTGTACGCGCCGCGTGGCAACGTCCAGGTGCACCTGCCCTTCCTCGAAGTGACTGCATTCAATCCACGCTCCCGCATAACGCTCACTTTTCGCAAACCCGAAAAAAGGTAAGACATTTTGAATACTTATTAGATTAACCGATTATAGTGCGATTCTTAATAGGGATATGTCTGTGGGATTGACCACCCCGAGGGTCCGTGCCCACCGTGCCCAGCATGTGCCGAAGACTTTACAAGATGCCCAGAAGTCCTGGCGACCGTGGAAGCAGCAGTGCGAGGAGAAGAGCGTTACGGAAAACCTGCTCATTCCGTTGCCAGTGCCCCATCCCGTGCACATTGCTATTGCCATTTACAATCGCGACACCGAACAGCCCATCCCCTTGGACTCGGAGTTGGTCTGGGAAATCCTTAAATCGATAGAGGACTGCCAAGGCGGCGATGCCATGGTATGTTTTTGGTTCCTGGTGAAATGATTATGATTCATACAACATTATCACACTGTTCAGGCTGTCCAGGCTGTGGCGCGGTATCGAGGAGCGGTCATTGAATCGAGCAATGACTCCCTGGCTAGCAGCAGCAGCATTGGCAGTACTCGCGACTCGGGCTCAGGTTCTGTTTCGGGCTCTGCATTGGCCAACGGCACAGAAACCTTACCGTGCGGCAATCGTGAGGTAATTTTTATTTAAAATCGTATTACATTTGCATCGAAATATTAAATATTTGGGTTGGATTAATTGAATCCGCAGGTCTGCACCCAGGTCAAGGTGGATACCGAACCGGCTGCAAGCTCCTCTGGTTTCCATTGGACTCTAAGCAATTGGGGCGCTGCGCAAACGGCACGACGCCGAACCAACTCGAATGTTCGCGTGGACTTGGCCAGTCCCGAAGATATATCCTTGGATACGGATAGTTCGCGTGCCGTTTTTAATAACGCGTACGGTACAACTGTCTAAAAGGCTTCATTGGCTTGGGCACACAAGAATATATAAACCTATCAACTCATGTAGATTTTTCGTGGCTGCTCGCTGTTAAGATAAAATTGTCTAACCCGTTTTATCGAATGAAATCTCGAATATGGTCTTAGTAACGCGATGTTTTAAAAAGGGATCCGATTGTTCAGAAAATGAGTTCGAATCTTAATTTGAAAAAAAATACATCTAGAGAACTTTCGGCAGTGTACGGGAGCACTTGTGAACAAATTCCAGGGAACAATCGTAAATACTTAAAATGTTTTCCCCTTCTCAATATGAAATCCAAGGCAGCCGCGCTAAAGTGTAATAAGAACAAATTTATCTAACTATATTTACAGTATATGATATACATATATGATTCGGTAATCTACACCGCATAGGCAAGTCGAATAGTAAAAAATGCAATCTAGTCGCAAGCAAATTTTATGCAGCAATCTAATTCGTTTTCTTATGCAATTATAGGCATATTCTAATCGAAGCTTCATGACAGTTTTACATCCGAGTTTAGTTTATTGCGATATCCGTTCTAAAAGCAAATACAGAAAAATACTTATTGATTAGGTATACAACATAAGCCATGAGATTTTTCTTTGTACCTAACCAACATAAACACATTTAAGGTAAACTTCATATTAGAAATATACCACGAATTGTACCATGAGCAGTTAAACGAATATTGTTGATTAATTACTAATTTATTTATATACACGCAAACTAACAAAATACTAATGTTTTATCGACTCCAATACTTTTTCTTCCAAATCCGAAACGCAAAATAATAAAAGTGAGTAAAACAATGCAATAGAATTGCAATGTTGCAAGAAAACATCAATCGAAATCATAGATAACAGCATTAAAATATTTCAGCGTGAAGAATTTTTACAGAAATATAATAAACAAGGCCAAGGATAAAACATTTTTACATTTATATATACGTATTTAGATCACATAATCGTAACAAATAACTGTTGATACCTTTGTATCGAACATTTTCCAACCTGGCTCACCATGCTAATTTCCAATTCGACTCCATCCCCAGAGCAACATGCCCTCCAAGTATTTCTCATACATAATTGTGAACAAAATATGTTAACTGCCACAAATATAGGTATTACTTTTTCTTCAATCCACGCACTGCTCACTATCAATTCAACATTTTATATCGCATTGGCCGCCTCCAGTGTTATATTTAAGCCGTTTAACTGATTTTGTAAACTTTGTATTATTTAAATGTCGTAATGCAAGCACCAGCAATGGAATGAATCTTTACACACAATATACAAACATTTACATAAATATGTAGTTATACAAATTAACCGATGGAATCTCCGAAAACGGTAAATCTCATGAAAATGCATTCAACAATTTTATGTAAAATGTTTCTTAATATTAATGAAAAATGTATCAATGAATTATGAATGAATGTGTGCTCTCAACTTTATAAGCAATGTTTAGATGCAGGAATTTGGAAAACAAAAAGTGTTACTAACGACGCTTGTAGAGTTGCAAGCACAATAATAGTTTAATATGTAATAAAAATGTTGGCTAAAAATTATCCACATACTGTTTGTCTTTATTTGGAAGATTGTTTATATGCGGAAACCAATGAATGAATATAAATGTAAGTCAAAAATGTTAATTTGGTAATAATATATTTATTGTATTTATTTCAAAGATATATTCCATTTTACTTGTAAAGATATAAAGATTTACTTAACAATAGTGTAGTTTTGCTTAGGATGTATACTCTAACTGTTAGCTTAAAACGAATTTAACCAACACAACTCGTTTCGAGTACTAAGTAAATCATTCAGAAATTAAAAACGGAAAATATAAAAAGGTAATCACAATATTTAGATTTTTCAAGTATGCTTGTATTTTAAACTTATCAAAAGTGATTCATACAGTATTAACAATTAAATAATATATTTAATTTAATACAAGAAAAATATCCTTTAAAATTGTATTGAGGTCGCTCAGCAAACCTTTTTAAGTTAATTACATAGGTCTAGATTCTAGCTTCAGGTATTACAAAGTCATCAAGGAGAGTTAAGGTTAAGACTCTTAAGGTTGTCAAAAAATGCCTAACACGCCCACTAATTAACATGTTAACAGCCCTAAGTTCTCTGAGTCAGCTTACTACATAATAATGTACTCCATTTGTTCAAATTGTAGAATTTTATCGAGCAGGATATTTGAGAAAATGTAAGTGTGCGTTTTGGAATTCGAATCTAATACAGAATGATTTTTGGTATTTACTCGGGGTATTCTACGATTCTTGGAGATTTAGTTTTTTGAATACGTATACTTGTTCATCCCGCATTGAATATATTGAAACGGGATTACCAAATATTCCAATGGGAATGAAATGGGATATTGGGACAAATGTGGCGAGGGGAGCCATTTCTTTTGGGTTCACATTTATTTACCAAAACGATGTGCCCAAACTAGTATTCTATTCTATTTCTTACAGACTCACTGAAAAGGCAGGAGGCTGTTGGCCGTTGTGTTGAGCAACCCCAACCGCTGCTTCTGCTTCCGCTGCTCTGTCATATGATCCTTAAGTTCGTGTAGTTGGGTGGACAGGTTCTTAATGAGAAGTTGGGTGTCCAAAAGCTGTGCCTGCATGCTGCGCAGCTCGATTTGCTCCCCGTCGGCATCCACAGCTGCCAGCGACATGGCGCGCAGGCGGGGGAACCACTCCAGGATTCCGGCCTTGACCATCGCATATACATAGCTCTCGGGACCGGTGAACTCAGTGGGGTCCTTCACTTTTACAAGGACGATGAAGTACAGATAGTGCCACATGTTGTGCTCGCTCTTTATGTGCTCTTCAAAGCTAACAGTTTTGTTGTCGAACGCCGATCTATTGAGTGAGCAGATGAAACAGGTTGTCTTCAGGATGGCTTCCTTTTGCTGCTTCTCCGATCTCAGGTCGGCGAAGGTATCGATGATGACACCAAATATCAGGTTTAACACAATAATGATGACAATGAAGAAAAAAAGCAGGTCGTAAATTACACGTGCCACAAACAAGCCCTCCTAAAAATATACAAATTAGCAGTGCACTTTGAGACTTCCGGATGGATTTTACCTTGCTTGAAGGCGCCCTGAGTATGTCACCAATGCCGCCTCCATTTCGCAAACCCTGGTTAAGAGTGGTTACTATGCACATGACCAGCGAGTCGCACGAACGCTCTTTCACTTCCCCGACCCCAGAACTCGGTGGTGCCACGTCCTGGGCTGCCTGGCAGTTTCCCAAGTCATCTGGAGCAGAACAGGTATCTCCCGATAGCGGCACAGATAGAGTTAAAGGGACTGACGGAGGAGGAGGCGAATTGTCTTGCTCCTCAAAGTCCACGCTGACCAGAAAGTCATCCTTGAAGAACATGTAGCCAATGATCGAGAACAGGTAGACCAGAATCAGAGCCAGGACAGCTGTCAACACGATAGAGCGACCGTTGCGGGTTACGGATCGAATTACATTGACCAGGGTCTCCTCCCGATAGACCACATCGAAGAGCTGTAAAAGCATAGGTAATATACATTTCCTTTTGCACAAAATGGATACATCTTACCAGCAATGAGTAGAAAAAGGGATGAAATATCAGACCGCAAAAGCAAAATGCTATATAAATGCAATGGTAAAGTAACTGAAAGTCAGTTATTATTTTAATTAGCTGCTTCTCCAGAGTGCCTTTGTTGCCCATAATGCTCACTATGTGAACGCTTTTGAGGGTCACCTATTTGAAAGAATCCACGTAAAAGAGATTTGTGGGCAGATATAGTACCTTGTACATACCGTGACGACTCCCAGCAAGCAGAGTGTAGACTCCGGGCCCAGTAAAAAGATAAATCGAAGGATGACGGAGCCTATAAAGGTTCTGATTCCAGACTCCCGGGGTAGCGTCAACACAATAACAAGTGAAAATATCGTTATGATCCAGAACAACAAGGAGATATGGGAACTGAGCTCTGAAACATATGACAAAGAAGGGTTTTAAGTGGTTTTGATGAAGGCATCCAATGGTCTCACCTGGCACAGTGTTATCAAAGGGATAGAAGAAGGCCACAATCATATTGATGACGACAACACAGTTGAAGAGGATATTGCTCCAAAGAGACATGTAACTGCTTATCCAAAATAGTAAAGGTTGACCTATCCATTTACAAAAGAGCGATTATTTAACTTGTAGTTCTAGGTCAATACAAAGGTGGCTTACTTCTCAGCTTCTTTTGCCATTTCATCTCGTTAAACATTTCCTCTGCTTTGTCGAAGAAGTCCGCCACCTTGGATCCTTGGTCGTCGCGTTCTGCGGTGTTGAGGATTTTAATTTTGGTGTCTGTGGTCAGGTACTCACAGATCTCGGGAATGGGAAAGACTATCTGCTCCAGAGTGCGATCGTTTCTAACAATCTGCATATATATTAAACTTAGACGTAGGATATAGGGATAAAACCATGCCGTATCTCACCTCTATCTGGGCAGTGTGCGTGGCGTAGTACATCAAGGCCTGACTTGTCTTGGCGTCGAAGCTGGCGGACTGCGGATCCTCGGAAGCTTTGAGCAGGCTGGCCAACTCCTTATTGTGCTGAGCCAGCTGGTGGCACAGTATGTATATGTTGTGGCCCACCTCCCGCGGACTTACAGTGGCATCGTCATCGTCCGACCCGGCATCCGGCTCATCCCCATCGTCCTGCTCGTCGATCAGCTCTTCCTGGTGGTACGCCTTGCAGGCCACCTCTACCAGTTGCTTGGGATTCATGTTGTACAGAATGCGTTCCGCGTTTTCGCTGTCCCCCCGACTCTCCATAATGGCCAGCAGCAGCTTGGAGGCATTGTTCTTCAGCTCTAGGACCAGATCCATGCGGTTCTCGCCCAGCGGATTGATATTGTTCAGAATAAGCGCCGTGATGATGTCCAGCCCATTTGATTCGTGGGTGGCTATGCAGTTCTGGTTCTCGTGACACGGTCCTTGGCAGTATTCCGTGAGGGCCTCCAACGTCTGGTTGATCAAGGCCACATTGTGCTCGTTTATGTACAGGCCTAGTAATCCCAAGCCGCCCGTCGTCGAGCCACAAATGCAGTCCAGGAACATAAGCGTCTCCGATACCAGGTTGTTGTTGGTCTTGTTGTTCTGGTTCCTCAGCAGGTTCTGCATGTCCGGATTGTGGTTTTCGCAGAGCAACTGCAGGAACCGTAAGATAGGTTGCATGACCAGCACCTTGTTGGACAACTGGTTGCGCTGATCCCGACTGTCTTTGTGCTTTTCCAGCTTCTCGGCCAGTATATCCTCCAGCGGACTGTTAACAGTGATGGCGGAGCTTTCCTCGCCGGAGTGGATGTTTCGGGCATTCCCGTAGGCACGGGCAGTTGCCAGTCCGGCATTGTGTAGTTCCCGCTTTAGTTCCTCAGTGATCACCACCCCGTTGCTCTTGAGGCCGTGCTTGCGAGTGATCTTGTCTAGCTCTAGATTGGCATCCTGTTTGTGCTCGTGGGCCTTAGCCGCAATGTCCGTGGTGTTCACAGTGACAGTGGACTTGATCTCCTGCTGTGCATCCTTCATCTTCTCAAAGAAGACTTTAAAGAAGGCCTGGTTGAGGTCGTCACTGAGGAACTTCTGGAACATTCCCTTCTGTATAATGGGGTTGCCGCCTTCAAGAAGTGCGATGCCCAACTCTACAGCCTCGACAAAAATATTGGGCGAATGTACGGACTTGATAACCAGCTCGACCACAAGATCTGAGGCGCCTTCTCTGTCCAAGTGGTTCTGCATATCGTGAAGCGTTTTGCCCGCTCGCTGCAAGTACTTAGCCCCAGGTCCGTGGGTCACTAGGTGGTTTTGCTTTGCGGGATCCATCAAAGGAGCGGCCAGCAGAGCAACCTCCTCCTCCGGCAGCCTGGGCGTGTTTTTGCTCTGGAAGTAGCGCAGCAAAAGTGTTTGTCGCAGTGCATCGCCCTTCTCGCCGTAGTTCACATCAATAGCCATCATTTCACGCAGAGTGCGCAGAACCTTTACACACATGCGCTCCTCCTTCTCCTCCAGCAGCTTCTCGGTGTGCTTTATCAGCTTCCGGATGAAACCACCGCTTTCGCAGCGCTTCCGGGCCTCTGTTCCAGCGGGAAAGAGCAGCTCTGAGCGGTACAGAATATCCACTAGAAGCGATAGTTCCGCCTCAACCACCGGCTTTAGTTGATCCTCCAAAAGGGACACTATGTCCTGCAAGCCCTCGATGATTGAGCGATCCCAGCGCATCAGACTGGCCGCTTGCTGAGCCTCGTACTTGGGCTGCTTGGAGGCCAGCAGCCATTTTGTGGTCTGCCGGGTCAGCATAGCCGTCTTGCTGGACATTGTGGCCACCTGCTGCTCCAGCTCGGGGGGTATTGCGATGCTACGCATTTTGGCCGACTCTGTTAGCGTGCGGATGCAGTTTTCCACGTTGAAACGATCTCCCAGCGACAGCCAGCGGCACTGGGTGATTCTGTGCGCAGCCTGTAGCAGCTGCACGAAGATCAACTGGCGGGACTGCACGATAGCACTCTGATCCGAAAACGGACTGGCGAAGAAGCTGCCCAAGAGATTGGTTACCCCATTCAGGACGTACGCCTGGAGCGTCTTGTTGCTGGCGGCGGCGGGGTTCGTGATGAGCTGGTTGATGTCCACCAAGAAACTCTTCTCGAATAGGCTCCACATGTGCCCGGAGGAGTAGATCTCCTTCATCTCGACCTCCGTGTCAATGTAGCAGTGGTTGAGGAAGTCCACGTAGGCTTCCTTAACCTCCGGCATGCACAGCGGGTGGCAGATGATTGTCACTATGTCGTCCAGAGAGAGAAGGTTGTTGCACTTAATCTCCGTGTAGACGTTTTTGCCCATGGTGCAGCAAGCCAGGAGCTTCACCAGCTCGACGTGGTATTTCAAGGGGCTGTCGTCGCTGAGCTTTTCCATACTCAGCATCTGTTGTTGCATCATCTGAACAAAGTGGTTGAAGGAACCCTTGTCATTGTAGAAGACCAGCACATCCTCGCCGGAGTTGATGAGCTCCTGCATCACCATGTCCTGGCAGCGTCGGATGAACTGGTTCTCCGCCCGCACTATGGTCTGCAGAAACTGCAAGTAGGCTACGTGGCGACCATGAATCTCTATGCAGTGTACGAAGTGCTGCACCACCTTGTCCGTCACCTCGTTGCACAGCGCCAAGTTGTCCTTGAAGATGGCGCACACGGTCTTCGCCTCCAGAATCTGTAAGGCCATCGATATGATAAAAAGCGAACATTTCAGGTGGGGGCATGGTACACTATCAATTGCAATTTTATTTAATAAAGGCATATTATATATAATAATATTAATATATATTATATAATATTAATGTATATTAATATTTATATATATTTATATATTTTTATATTAATATTATATGTATTATTATATATATTAATAGAAAAGTTAACCTTTCTTTAGTGAACGGTGAACCGCTACTCGTAGAGGAAAGGGTATACTAGGTTCGTTGAAAAGTATGTCACAGGTAGAAGGAAGAGCTTGTGACCATATAAAGTATATATATTTTTAATCAGGGTCATTAGTCGAGACGATCTGGTTATGTCCGTTTGTCCGTCCGGCTGTCCGTTCGTCCGTATGAACGTCGAGATCTCAGGAACTAATTAAGTTATAGGTTGAGATTAGGCATGCAGTTTCCCGGGACATACCGCACCAAATCGAAAGAAATTGAATAGACTAATTATAAAATGAAAAAAAAGTGTCAGTTTTGAGGGGTTCGTGGGCGTGGCAGGAACATTTTTGGCGTACCGATTGAAATTGACGGGACAAACAATAAAATGAAAAAATTTAATTTATATTCAAAATTGTGGGCGTGAAAGTTTTCTGCGGTTTGTGGCCGTGGCAACATCTGTCCACAAGCTTGCGCTGCGTCTATGTGTCCAAAATCTGCATGCTTAATCTCAACATTTTAGCTTATATAGTTCCTGAGATCTCGACGTCCTTACGGACGGACAGACGGACATGGCCAGTTCGACTCGACTATTGATCTTGATCAAGAATATATGTACTTTATATGGTCGGAAACGCTTCCTTGCTTTTACTCTACGAGTAACGGGTATAATTATACAAATGCATAGATATTTGGAATTTGCTAGCATACCCTACTACTGCGCCTAAATAAAATATAAAATAGGCTTTTATATCGCAGCGTTCGTTCTTGTGGAATACATACATGCGAGTTTGTGATATAATAGGGAAAAAATAAGGAACTTACGCCCGGATTGAGGAACAGATCAAGGTGGTTGTGGAGCAAGGCCTGGTTCTGCTGATTGCCCAGACAGAAGTTCTGCAGGAACTCGTGGGCCAGGCACATGAGCTCCTTCATCAACTCGTCGTCCTTCTCGTCGTAAGGGTTCTGGAGGAGATCGAGGACGACGGTGTGGACGCCAACATTGCGGAGCAGTCGTTGCTCATGCTTGCGTGGCTTGACCACCGAACCCGGACCGGAGGCAGTTACGCAAAACTTGTTCATGCGTATGAGAATCTCCTTGACCTTGCGGTACTCGTTCCGCTGCTCCTGGGACAGGGCGGCATTGTACTCCAGGCTGACAGCATCTCCCCCGGCGTCGTTGGCCCCCAGTTCATCCGTGGCCTTCGCCTTGTACACCCACAGCTCCGACTTCTCCACGCTCTGGCGCAGGATATCCAGATCGGACTTGATTTGCTTATAGGACTCCACGTCGCTGTCCGACACCAGAAGTTGCACCTGAAAGCGGAGACGGAGGACATGTCCTGGTTAGTCTCGAACTGCCTGGTTAATCGAAAGTTCTTCAAAATCATGGGTACATACAAAATCAAAAGTTCGGTCGGTACGGTATGCGGTGTAAGTCCACTTTGTTAGTTGTGTTTTTTTAAACTAGATCATGAGTTCAATTGCGTGAATATACGATTATATTAGTATATATGGTATCGGATTAGTAAGCTCGAATCTCGATTTAAAAAAGAGACAGAGAGTTAGCGCATGCAAACACAAGAGAGAAGATGAGCATTAGATCAATCAGTGAGTTAGTACGAAATTATTCTACTTATTTTAGTATGTCATATTTTGTGGAAGAATGATATTTCTTTGTAAGACCTAAGAGTATCGGTTAACTAGCTTAATAATTAAATGAGCGAGCTTCCATGAATAGCCAAAAAATGTGAGTTATATACGTAAATGAGTAAGATTATTATACCTCTTGATTATTATAACTTGAATTACTATCTAACCAGGGCCACAAATATTTAAAAGCAAGCAGCTTACCTGGCGAAAGGCCTGGAGCACCTCCTGGCGCTGACTGAAGTGCCGGAAGAGAAGGTGCAGGGCACCCGAGACCAAGGGCGCGTAGTCGTGCATGATGAGGTGGAGTAGGACACGCAGAAAAGTACGTCCGCCCTGGCCGTCCAAGTCCAGATTAGCTGCGTCGCTCCGGTCGCAGTCGAAGATTCCCTCCGCCTGCACGCCGATGGACTCCAGATCGATGTTCTTCTGGCGGGCAGCGGTAGCGGCGGCTGCGGCAGCGCCAGCTGCCACGGACTCGGCATTCTCGAGGGTGTCAGTCTCGTTGGCGCTGCCAGGCGTCTGCGGTGCCTGTTGTTGGAACTGCTGCTGACCCGCCTCATTGTTAGCAGCCGAGGCGGCCACCTCGGACTCGTCAAACTCCCGCTTGAATATGGAGAGCAGGCAGCTGATCCTGTAGTCCAGGCGAACGTCCAGAATGAACTGCAGTATCTCAATTATCTTTAGTTTGGTGTCCATCACCAATGGATACTCCTTCATCAACTGGGAGACGGACTTCCGTTGCTGCAGGGAGATCGTGGGCGCAGCTATGGCCTGACCCACCGATCCCAGGGCCAAAGATGTCATAACCGTGTTGATGTCCCCAATCGAGCGTAGAACTCCACCTTCGGCTGCAAGTTATGGGGTTACATATGGAAATGGACATAATAGAAATAAAATTATGTTTTGTCCACATCATCTACAAATATGGTAAGTTTTCATAGGTAATTATTAGTAATTATTAGGCATTATTAGTGGCACCTTAAAACTAGAATATTTCCGATGTACACTGTAAAAACGTTTCGTAAAATACGCCTCATATTAAGGCGTATTAAGGGCCTTTCAAAGAATTTCAGGCAGTACAAAAGTCTTACCCTCTGTGTTATTCTCCTCTTCGACAGCTTGTTAAGAGAAAACTCTAAAGATTTCATATCTTTTAGGAATATACAGGACTTACAATCAATATCCGTGCTGGCAAAGGCACCGGATGAAGTGTCGGACACGCAGTCCAGGATGGACAGAAGCGTCTTGGTGAGTCTGAGAAGATCGCTGAAGCTGTAGAAACCGAAGTAGATCAGATCCCTTGCCAGTTTGACAACCTGAAAATGTAACTTTGGTGCTCAGTTCTAATTGATACTTCTCGCCTGAGGGCAGACTTACCTCGAAGGTGAGTTTGTTTTGCTCTTGGTCTGTGAAGAGCCACACCTTGGTGGCCACATTGCACAAATAGTTCTCCACAAAGGCGATGGTTGTGTTAAACTTGGCCCGACAGGCTTGCTTGTTTTGATCTGGCTGCTGGTTCTTGCCATCATAGCTGGATGAGAAGATAGATAGCACCTCTAGTCAAGCGAACTTCCATTTTCACTTACTCCATTATGGACATCTTTGAGGGTATCTCGCTCCAAAGGCGGGCGTACTTAACAGGTGTCACTGGTTCCTGGGGATCGCGATCCACGTGGAGGTGCAGCATCAATCGGCAGAAGGAAGCTCTCAGCTCGTATGGCATGGTTTCATCCGACATGCATCTGCAAAAAATGTAAGGTTAGTGATACCAGACGCTCCACCTGTTTCCAGATTACTTCAGGATTAAATCAATATCCAGGCGCGGTGACAGCTCATTTAGGGCCAAGTACTGACGGTTGAGGCACATGTTGGAGAATAGATTCAACTGGTGGCGATAGTAGTTCAGAATGGCCGCCTCCAGCTCGCCGCCATCGCAACTGGCCAAATCCGCCATGGACCGGGATGTCTGCAAGGCAACGATTTATATGAGTAATTGAAGGAGTTGGGTAATAACCAACCGGTTGGTTATTTCTATACGCTTTTTGCCTAGCCTGGCATAATGACGCTATATACTCGGATATTAAATTCAACACCCACCGGTTGTCCCGTCCATTTGAGGTGGATTTCGTACTTATCCCCCGCAGATGGGCTGCCATCGTCCTCGTTCAGGCTGGCGGTGTCCCAGGTGGTTGTGGTGGACGTGGACTGCACATCAGAGCGATCCTCGTCGTCGCCGGCCACCTCGGCGAGAGTTGCCAGGCACACGTCCTCGGAGGTGCCTTTGTAGCAGCGCGCTGGGCCGGATCCGCTTCGCAGTGCCTTCACCTGCGTCTCGATCAGTATGTCCTTGTTCTTGTCGCTCAGCACGCTCTTGCAAATCAACTCCTGGGTGACCGCGATGGCTTTGCGATTGGACACGCACAGATCTGAGAGGTAGTCGAGAAACCGCGAGTCCCAGTTGTGCATGTTCTTGCGCACCAGACCTACAAATGTTTCGATTTCTGCGGCTGTTATGTGCTTCTCCAGCAGCTTTCGGTTGTTGTGCAACAGGGCCGTGATAGTGTCCTCTGCCAGAATATCGTATCCGATCTGCTTCTGCATCAGGCCAAAGTGCTTGGCTATGTACTCCTGGTTCTTCCGGTAATCCTGTTGCGACAACCTCAGGATGCGGTAGCACAGACGAAAGATGTTCTTGTAAGGACTGTTCTTCGGATCGCTGAGCTCATCCAACCGAAGGAATGGACCGTCTCCGGCTGTGTGTTCCTGAAAAGGACCCTGTAGGATCTTGAACAACTGCTTAAGGATGTACTGTTCGCGCAGCAGTTTCTGTCGATCCCTGATAGGATTCTTTATGGTGAATTCCAGAGCCTTTGTCTTGTTCTGCTCATTCTCCATTCCTGCTATGAAGTACACTATGTCCTGGAGCAGCGAGATCAGCGCCCGACGCTCGTTGATGGAGATGCTGCCGTTATCCAGCTTGCTGGTCACCGTGGCAAGCACTTTGCACGCGTCGTTGGCAAAGTCCAGGTCGCGAACTTCTACCGGGGAGACGGGTATCAGCGCAAAGGCCTCCTTGTCCTCTTTGATGGGTGAGCAGCAGACCATCGACATCACCGGCTTGTCGTCGTCGGCATCGATGGGTATCGAAGTGGCATGGACCCACGTGTTGGAGCAAATGTGCTGTAGGCGCACATAACTGGACTGTGGGACCAGGCTGTCGGGGCGAGCCATTGTTGTGGCGTCCAGAACAAACACCGAGGCAATATCCGCCGAGTACGGAACGGACACGAGGCGGTATTGCTTTCCCTTGGGTTTGTCTGAAAAGATTGATAACAAATAGGAATAGTTGCACGTTCTTTGAGTTTAAGTTCAATACTGCATACCATTTATGGTGGAGTTCATGGTGGAGCAGCTGAGGCCAGAGTCTTTGCTACAGTCCCCCAAATGCAGCTCGTGTCCTGATGCAGAGGCGGCGGAAATCGCGCCGCCAGACACATCGATTTCCGCCTCGGCCGCCAGATAGTGACCCGTAGCCAGGTGCTTGAAACGGTAGAGCGAGTTCCAGTCGCCGGCGCCGCCGCGGCAGGAGTCGTGCTGAACCACCTCGATCTCCCAGAGTGCCTTGCTGCTGGTGGCAGCCGTGGCGCTGGTGCGTCCGGTGGTGCGCAGAAATACGTGGTACTGCTTCTTGTATTCGTCCATGGTGAGGAACTTCTCCTGCTCGGCGTGAAATAGACGCACCACGTCGCCGCCCTTGAGGATGTGCTCCTGATTCTCCTTGTGCTCCATGAACAGTGAGATCTTCCAGGAGGTTGACGAGTTCAAAACGTTGACCTCCTTGCAGCCGGGATTGTCGGGCAGTTCGTAATTGGCTGCCACATGGAGGTTCTGCTGATCGGCGTTCACCGGACTTAAAATGACCTTGTCACCCACCACCACGTAGTCGCCGATGGAGCGAAGCTTATAGAAGGGCTTGATGTAGAACCATGAGCCCTCGTTCCCGTTGGCGTCCAGATAAACGCGCATGGCATTCTTCTCCAGCAGCGACGGCAGTCGCTTGTTTACTGTCAAATATTTGTTGGATTTCAGATGCAGTAGCTGCACCACAGCCCGTCCATATTGGATTGAGGTTCCCAGCAGCTTCTTGTTCTCCGTCTCGTTTTGTTTCTTCTCAATCTCCGCCGCGTGCTGGGGAACACAATATATATTATTAAACAATTAAATTATATATAATCCTGAGCCTACATGCAAACGCTTGAGGAGATTGGGATCCGTATTGGAGCTGGCAGATTGCTTAGCTGCTTTCCAGAATTGCTTCTGGGCGGAATAGCGGTTCATGGGACATATTTTGATAAGGCAGTCTGAAAATGTATCATAAATATGGCGAATATTAAATCTATTAAATATCGCGACTTACCCCTGAACTTTTTAGGCGGACAGCTGAGGTCTCCGGCCTCGGGACACACCACTGTGCGATCATCGACCAGGCTGGCGAAAGAAATCAGATGTTTAGTGCAGCATTCAACAACAGGTGGCCCCAGGAGATCCTCCACCTCCTGTTCATCCTGGACAATGGTACTTACCCGAGTGTGCTCAAGAAACCGCAAACGCTGCCCTCCGCATAGAGGGACACAATGTCCCCCAAGTGCAAGAAGCTTGCCGAGCCAATTATATTGTCGCCCATGTCTGAAGCCCTCTGTGAGTTGGGGCTCGGGAAGGGAATTGGGTCCAAGTCGAGGGTGCCGTGTGTGTACAGTAGCTGATGCCAGGTGGCGCAACAAAGGGGCTCTCCACGTTCCTGCGCCTGTTGCTGTTTTTATTGCTGTAGCTGTTTCTATTGTTTGGAGGCGCAGTCGGTTACGCGAGTTAATTGCAATGATTTGTAGAACTCGTTAGGTCCTGCAGGGTTTGGCAAAGGAAAAAGCAACGTGAGTTCGCTTACATATCGTGAGAAAACAAAGAACGCTCTTAGGATGGTTATCGTATATGAACGTACGTTATATGTCAGTTGTAGCCTTATACGATGATATCTAATTAAAACAAGAGAGAATGCTATAGTCGAGTTCCCCGACTAGCAGATACCCGTTATTCAGCTAGTGGAAGTTCGAACCAGAAATTTCAACATTATCTGAAATATCGGTAGAAATGGGGGGAAAACAAATAAAATTAAAAAAACTTAAAAATGTTTAAAGCGGTGGCGTATGTTTTTTGGCAAATCTATCAAAAAAATTTAGAAAATTAACAATAGAATGAAAATATTGTAAAACATTTTGACAGCTTTGAGCGGTTTGTGGGAGTTTGACTGGGCGTGCAAACAATTCGATAGAAATTTACAAGACTACAAAAAAATTAAAAAATATTAAAACAATTTTTAAAAGTGTGGCCGTGACAGTATCATTTAACAAACTTTTACTGCTATGTCTCTGAAATCTGCATGCCCAATCTCAACTCTCTAGCTTTTATACTTCCTGAGATCTCGACGTTCATACGGACGGACAGACAGATGGACAGACAGACGGACATGGCCAGTTCGACTCGGCTATTGATCCTGATCAAGAATGTATATACTTTATATTACTTTAGAATATATTACTTTAACGCTTCCTTCTGCCTGTTATATACATTTCATCGAATCTATACCTTTAACTCTACGCGCAACGGGTATAAACATTCCTCCTGGATGTCCGCATTCAACTAAAGTCGGCACTTTTGACGATTTTTGTAGTCGCGGCTTTTATGTGTTCCATTAATATCTAGCCTTAATGGTTGTACGGGGAATGGGAACAACGAATGCGAATGTACTTTGGCATATTGAATGACAATAGGATGAGGAAAATGCTTTCATTGTTTGACAAGTTCCATGGAAGCAAGGCGAACAAGTGTGAGCTAAGATTTTTGTTTGAAGGATTCCAGAGAGTTGTTCAAAGTTCTACGTCAATGCTAGGCTTTTATTTCCCAGTTTCTTGGTTTAAATAAAACTTGTGACAGCATTTCTGCAATTAAGCTTAATATTCGGCTTTTACATTTTTTATTCCGATTATTTAATGGCTAAAGTGTTGTTCGCTTTGGAATTCCTGATTTTATGAAGCAAATAAGTTATTCACAAGAGGCATATTATTTCATGATTGCTTATTTTGAAAATGCATACATATATCAATACGTCGTACATTAACTTTGTAAATATGTTATTCATAAATTGTTGTACTGTTTGTTTTATTTAAAGATGTATCTAAATGCCGATTCAAGTTTATTTATTTGTTTATTTCTGGCGCGCCAAACTTCTTTCCGGCATGTCGCAACGACTCATTTTTATTGTTCCAATATATTTGTTTCTGGCGATTAGATCGGCTTATGGGATACTCCATGAGCATACTAATGAGCAGAACACATGCCTGATAGAAGAACCCATTTGATTGCTGTGGGGTCCCAGCTAATCAGAGTGATTGACATAACAATTACCGAAATTCCGCCCCAAGCTTCAGTTAGGACACCTCGAGCTTATAACCTCGAGAGTTCTTATGAGGAAATGAGAAATTCATAACTTCAACCCATCTGCTCAAATATGATCATCTCGTTAGTAGTGATGGAAGGAAGCAGCTGAGCGAAGGCAGGAAACGAGAACCTCCACCTTCGGCGACAAGGACCATGGAATTCGGATGGAGGGGAGGCAGCTGTGCCACCTCGTCAGCCATTCCAAGCAATTGGTTCCTGGGGCGCGGAGGGCTTCCACATTCTACGGATGACGCCTAAATCTGTTTGCCAACAAAGCAATTACGTTTAATCACAATAAACTTTTGCCTAATCCGTGGCACGCCATCGAGCACCGCTGCTCGGCAATTAAATCGAATTTATTCGAAAATAAATTTGGACAACGAGCGCTTTTATCAAATTAGGCGCTGAAATAACAATAATCCGGCAGTTACCTTAAACAAAATCACACTCAAAATGTGGATACACACACAGGGCCCTGGGTATCTGCGAGGTATTTTGCCTATTTTTCGTTTTCGTTTTCGTTTTATATTTGCGGAAGCTGGCACAGCCAGGTTTCCGTGGACTCTGTTTTTCCAGGTGCACATTTTCATTTTCATCCTCACCAAGTGGCCAAGTGGCCCACAAGCACTTACACTCTCTTTTTAATGTTTGGGCGTTGTGTAAACACAAGGAAACGTGGAACTTTAATAAATAGCGAGCTGGAATGATAAATTGTGGGGATTCTGTGGGCAGCTCTTTGACTTCGATTGCCGCAGCCCGAGAAACGAAAACGGTCTGCGAACCCCGAACGCTGGAGCGAAAATGTTGGCCAAGTTCGCCGCAATGGGACCAAAAAGCTGGCCTGAGCTTGCAGAAGCTTTTCCGCTTTTCCGCTCCCACTTCGAGTGGAATCCGGTCCACTTTCGCTCAACTTTTCTTTTCATTCATGGCTATGGCTTCTCCTCAGGCAAACCCTATGGCAAACCCTTTCCGCGACCATTCGACGGTCGATGCTTTACGCATCAGCGCTGCGAATTAGCTGGGTTAGTAGTGCGGCATTTGATAAGCCCTCCTTTGTGCCTCCACTTGAGTGCATCTGCTTTCCATGGCTTGTGCCTTCTTGGCCTGGGCATGTGCAGCTTTGATTTCCCTCTTTGGGTCAAGGTCGTCGGTGCGGCAGCGAAAGTGGAACCCCTCGACAAGTCATTGTTTGGGTAGCTATGCAAGCATTTCCTAAAATTCCTTTTACCCAGATGAGTTTGGCCTGGCTGTAAAGGATTCGCTCTGGCGAAGATAATGCGTTAGTTAGGAACACAACTTAGAAGCTACCCTGCTAAGTTAGCAGCTGGTTATTATGTTTTCTTCAGAACAAACGCCACTCATGAGCATATCTTGTCCAATTTAGAATGGGAATATCTGCGAAACCCGTCAAAACTGCTGCGTGCAAACAAATGTTCCTAGGACCGACTTCTTAATTTCATGTTAGCTTTCACTGACGGCTAAAACAACTCATAGTTATAATGTAAAATAAAAATATAAATAAATTATAAATATAAATCATAGTTATATCCGTTTCTTAATATATAAATGTATTACACGTCAATCGCAATCCTTTTTATTGGCTATGTGATTGATATTCACGCATATTTCATGATAGCATTTTTCAAATAAGAGTTTTCTGTGCAGCAGTATCAACAACACTTTCTAGCATATTTTAGTTGTAAGCCAATTAGTGTAAGGTGCTTCCATATCTGAATTTTGTGGTGATTAATTGCTCAATGTGTATGTGTTTCTCTTTTTAAATGTTCCTCAGAGTTGAGAAACGCTATGTTTCCTGTTCAAAGGGCAAAGTAAATAAATTCCTTTTGGAATAATGGTATGCAGCAGATCTAAACAAATTTTTTTTTTCTTTTTTTTGTTCTTAAGTGTGTATTAATTTAAAGTAACTGTATTTAATCTTATTCCAGCTGGTCCATTATAATTTTATTGCCAACGGACTGACCTGGCTCACATTCGAAGTCACATTTAATGTCTTACGAGGATTGTTGGCTATCGCTCCGTCAGTTTGGGCGATTTAAGCCATCATTTAACCGAATAACCGACTAGCCGACCAACGGGTGCGTTAACCAGCGGGCGACGGTCAAGCCAAAGGAAAAGCTTTGGGCACAGTCACATGCGTGGGAAAAGCCAAACAACGCGGCAGACAGCCACAAGTGGTTGGCATGCAAACAGATGCAGACGTCGAAGTCGGCGCTGGCAGCGCAGCAGCGGCGCTGCGGGCGGCGGCAGTCAGCTGACCGGAAAAGCGGACGGCGCCAAACAGCTGAGAGGCAAGGGGAGAGAGCCGCTCTCCGGGCACAATTTGTTTACATGCGACTGCGCAGGCGTGGCTCAGCTTTGGGCCAGCTTGGAAAGCTCAGTCGGGGAGCTTAAAGCGCAAAAGTTAAGGGATTTTTGGGGAGCCGAGGCGACTTTTCAGTAGTCGAGCATCACGCAAAGCGCCACGTTGTCCTTCGCAGCAGTGAAAGCGAGCAAGGAAAAGCGGAAAAGCGGAAAGCCAGGCGTCGCGTTGAGCGGGCGTCGAAAAGTAGGCAACACAGCTCTTGCTGCCTGGTGCCACGGTGCGTATGCGATATGTGATGCAGAGGCAGTGAAACCCGATAGGGAAAGCTCAGTCTGGGCGAAAATTGTCAGGGAATCGAAATTGCCAGAAACAACGCTAGTTCTACCCAATTTAAAACAACCGAAAATTGCCAGTGAAAACAGGGAAACAAAGGGATAAAAGTTCGGACCGTGTGCGTGTTATAAAAGTTCCCTCTGTGTGTGTGTCTATGTCTCTGTGTGTGTGCGCGCAAAAAGAATAGAGAAAGCAAAGCATCCCGAAGGAGTGGCACACAAAGTGTTTGCATAACTTAACTCGCCCTAACCACCCATTAATAACTTGATTAAATGCCCCGAAATCTCGACGAAGGCGAGGACTGATGAAATGGATATGCGGAAAGAACATCCACGGTGGTGAAGTAAAGCAATGAGTTTCAGGACATGACCTGAAGTCATAAAAATGACCCCAAATAGTTTTCAGTGTGGCGCCAATTGAGGCGTGGTCGCGCCAATCCATTTTGGCATGGATTCCGTCCAGACAGCACAGTGTATCGTGTGTTCCGTCGTCGTTTGCGTCCTGCTCATCATCACGGGGTTCCTCATTTTCATCCTGAGTTTGTATGCCTTTGCTCCCCTTATGGATAAGGTGCAGCACCGCCTTATAGAGATCAATGTGACCACCACAGAGACCACCATTCAGGATTACGAATATGGTTGAGCTGGAGGAAACACTTTTCTGTACTTGCTCAATTTTTGATTGAAGATTTGTCAAGATATTCTCGCCAATCAGTGACTTTGCTCTCGTTTTAAATATTCTATTTTGCATATAGGTCAATTTGTAAATGAGTTATAAATATAGAAATGCCACCTACTTAATATCTTAGCATACTTGAGTTATGGTTAATATGGTTATTCGTTACCATAAGATAATCTAGTGTAGTAGATACGATATATGCATGTTTAACACAGCTATTTCTTGAACACTTGCTTGCGTATCCTACCAATATAAAAGATATTTGTTAGGATTTCCATGTAATCCTCAATATTTCGCGAATCCTTTGTTCGAGCTACCCAAATTCAAATAGTTTTTCAAGCCAATCGAATTGTTGGCCATTAGGCACCTGACCAACAATGAACTGAAAAGGGAACTTCGTGGTAGTGAGCCACATCAATGTGCAATGCTTGAAATCATGCACAGAAAGGTCCAATCCCGCTTTGCCCCACCGCTCCCCATTTCCGGACTGCCATCTATCCGACGGATTGGGACCCAGTGGAGCAAGGCGGAATACGTACATCTGTTTGGCAATTCGTGTGTGAAAAATGCCCCCGAAAATTGCCTACGTAGAGATGCTGAAAAGTACACAAAATATAAAATGGGAATCGCCCACAATGGGCCACGAATGTCGGAGTTGCCAGGCGGAGGAGGGACATCCTCGACTTGGTTATTGGCTCAGATGGGTTTCCCATTGAATGGGAAAGTGCCAGGACTGGATGGGCATGGGCAGAAGCTAAAGGGATAAAGGTCATAGCAACAGGGCGTGAATGCGAACCAGTCGGGCGAAGGGCCACAGAGTGCGGTTCAAAGTTTCGGTTCAGAGTTTTTATCGAAGCTTTTGTCTGCGCTCGAGTCCTTGGAGAGTTTTTCTGCCTGCCGGATCGCACATAAAACAATTCCCGCCTACGGGGGGCAAATTAAATTATCTTAAATTGGCCAGCGGGAGAAATTACCCGGCCATCCGCCCTGAACTGATCGATATGGTCCCAATTGAGCTCTAACCGCTTTACGGCGGAGTCAAACAATCTGAACCCCTGTTGCTGCTTGGAACCGCTACCTGTGTGTCGCTGTATCCCAAGTTCCAAAACCACTGCAAATATTTCAACGAGGCATCATCAAATGCGAGCCGCCGTCGAGCTGGATGCTCTCATTGCTGTCAGCCTGTCAGCTCGAATTGCACTGAAGCTGGTTCCACCCACTGATCCTATCCGCTCCCCCCACCATCCCTATGCACCAGCGCCACATTTAATGGAGCCCGCAATCGGCAATCCCCGCACACGCTGCACCAACACGAAAATTGAATAAAATGCCGGCCACGGCACGTTCGCTATGTTAAATAGTTGAACAAAACTCACAAGGGAAATTCTCCAATGACTCTGCAGAAGTTGGAATGCCCTTTCAAATCGCAGGGTGTTAGGTTTCTGCACGAAGATTACTTACCCTAACCAACCACAGAACCAGCAGTTGAATGAATTGGAACATATGTCTGGTTATATTGCTAAATATTTCTATTTACATAAGCTCAAAACCTTTCAAAACTGTTATATTCGTTGATTTATAGAGCAAATATTGACCTATATTACAATTTAAACTGCACTCCATAATAAACATACCATAGTCCCACAACTCAAAGTTCATTAACTGCCGTATCAATGGACATGCAAAAATTCGAATGCGAGCAAATCGAGGTGTGAAATGCATAGGAAACCTTGTCGAAAGTATAACCCATGTCAGACGACATATTTACAACGTTTTTTATACGTAGGTGACAGTATATATTAAACGTTTGTTCGATTTCTTTCATTTGGGAATTGTGTTAGCCTCAACAAAACAGGGAGAGTAGCAAATTTCCTTGGGGAAATTCCGTGCGCTGTTCAACCATCTGGATGCTGGTGGCTTTGAAGCTGTGGAGGTCTAATCAACTATTTATGGGGATTAATAGAATATGAGTACTGGCGAACGGGGATGTGCGGGTAAGGTCCTAAAGAGAATCCTTTAAGAATCATTTAACACGAGTAATGAGTAGCAGGGCACATGTGCTGAATGCCCTTTTCAGCAATTTGGCCGAATTCATTCATTTAAGGTCTGGGCCCTGTCTGGTGGCTCAAAGCAATTGAAAAGCTAAGAGAGCTCGGCTTACCTGAGCGGAAAAACGTGCAGCACACAGACACACTGATGAGAGCACTCTGCGCCTCATTCAATCCGCTTCATTGATAACACCCGACCTCCGCATCTGAACACACATACTCTTATTAATTGCAGCCAAGTGGGCTTTGCACATCGGTAGGCGGGGGCTTATATTTTATTTACAGCTCCAGAATGTCGCTTACACAATTTGCCTGTTTATGTTAATTGCTGGCGCCTGGGCCATCGCCGCCCACTTTTCTACCCCTTGCCCACCAGCTGCTCCATTCAGCTGCAAATTATGCTCATGCTCATGCTGGGAATCCTTATGGTGTTTAATTTATCCAATTTAGTTAAGCTATAATTTATAATAGAGAGTTATCAACTTTATATGAATAACAAACATATTCTGTTCATTTTTTAACTCTTCAGATAATGATTGATCTTATCTTAAGTACTTATCGTTATTAAAGAACTAGCTTTAAATATTGAAATATTTCTATTTTCTAGCCTGTTCAACACAGAATGAAATCTCAATTGACTATTTGTTTTTAATAAACGAAACTCACTATCAATTTGTCCCATCAATTTTATAATTTAGTAATTTGTTGAACAATGCATGTGGACATAATTTCTCGTAATTGTCTGGTCATAGGCTCATTAACCCAATCTTGATTCAATGAAAATCAAGAAGTATCCAAGTGCGCCCTTATAATTGCAACAAGTATTGACCAAAGTGCAATTTTGCGTTGAAAGGACGTATTTTTACACCAGATAATTAAATGGAAATCATAGCATGCAGCAAGCTCGGCAAGTCAACATTGCAAAAAAAAAAAATTTTTTTGAAAAAGGAAAATTTGTTTTAAAAGTGTGGGCCGTTGAGAATCAAACTTGCAAATCGTAGGCGTCACTAGAATTTTTACATTCTAGCTTTTATAGTTGATGAAATCTCGGACGGACATGATCAAGAATACATACATATGTACACATATAAGCCATGTAGGGTCGGATCCGTCTTCTTCTACCTTTTACCAAAGACATTAGAATAATTCTACGAGTGAGGGGTAAGACAAGTGAAACCACTAAGAACAAATGCAAATTTAAATGATGACTATATTGCTTAGTCATTGGCTATATATTTCTTAAATACTCCAATTTGAAAAATTGTTGTATAACAGCAAACAACACTAATCACCACAAAACAATTTTTTATGCAAATGGTTTTAGTTGCAATCAAAATTAGACTTTGTGTAATTTTAAGGGATTTTTCTATGAATTTGTGCAGCTTGGCTTGTCAGTTCACTTAAGTACACCGCTTAGTAGTGTAAAGTAAATGTGGAAGTGCGAATCCCATTTTTTTTTTATTTTATTATTTTTTCCCCCAATTTCTACCGATATTCCTGAAAATGAAGAACTTTTTCGTTCGCACTTCCGCTAGCTGAGTAACGGGTATCTGATAGTCGGGCAACTCGACTATAGCATTCCTTCTTGTTTTTAGTTACAATTATCTAAAGCTAAACTCTGTATAGAAATTATATTTATTACTTCATAAGCTTTAGTGTCAAAATCAAATTTAAGGGAAAATAAAGCAATAAAAATATAAAAATAAAAAAAATTAAAAAATAAAGGAATAGAAAAAATACATTTCACTGATGCGACTCAGCTGAACTGCTTTTTAAATCCCATTTTCAAGTTAAGTCATTATCAAAACGACAATTTGTAAGGCAACTTACATTTTTACTGAACTACAACTACAGCACGAGTCTATCGTGTCTATCGTCTATTTTTCTATTCTATCTTTTATCTTTTTGTTTTATATCTTGATCTTTTTGTATTATAATTATTTTTTAATTTTTGGTATACAACAATAAAGATTGATCTATTGTGAAGCATTAGATATTATATTAAACTTCCGACATTCAGAAAATGGATTTTGGACAGAAAATGTGGGCAAATTTTCCCATAGTGCCGTGCTGCAATTGAACCTATGCCCCGATAAGCAGATGTTCAATGGGTCGGATATAAATGTTTTTTCCTTCCATTTTCTTTGCGTGTAAGAAACAAATAGTTTGTCCGCTGCCACTGCAACTTAATTGAATCTCAGCGGAATCGCAGCCCTTTAGCTTTGATTTACTTTCAATTATTCAGCGAAAGCGGAGGCAAGAGCGAAATTGAAATCAAATCGAACCGAAAAGCGAGGGCGTGACTGCTAGATAATAGCTATCGCGGTAATAAGCCTATCGGTTTGGTCACGTTAGGCTTATTGCCTTATGACCTACTTAAATTGGCGGCAAGCCCTTCGGGAAACCAGAAAAACCAGTAACTGTGCTTGATTGGCAACAGGTTACCGTGGTCGTGGGATACTCACCGCAGAATGTGAAAATATCCCTTGTAGAAATGTGCCACTGTATTTAGATACATAGGTATTGAATCATCCGCCGATAGATGACGATCGTAAATCGAATTTGACTTTAAATTTATTTTATTCAAATGCAAACACTCGTGGGCACTCGAAAGAACTTAATATATTTTCACCTTGAGTGCGCGCACTTAGCCGCGGAAAAGAGAGAATAACAATAAGTGGGAATACGGCGAGGAATACACAATAACAATAACAATAACAATGCCGGGGCAGCGACGTCGGCAGAGGCAGCGACGCGAGCAGAGGCGGTTTTGTCAATACGAAGGAGCAGTTAAAACACGCGACAAACAATTCCGGCTGCTAGACAGAGAGGCCATCATGCGAAATAACGTCAACAATCGGCCCTCCCGGCCCCGCGATCCCGTCAACCACACGCAAGCAGCGCAGTCGCAGCGCAGCGCAGCAGCAGCAGCAAAAGCAACCACAACGATTGTCGATTTCTACGCACTTTTCCAGGCACTTTTCACACTCACGCATACACCCACACCCACACAGGCCCGTGGCGTTCAGGCGAACAAATTGGCCAGCATTTCGGGCATAAATTACCCGCTCGAAGTGTACGAAAATGCAATTTTCCAGGGAGCCGCGTCATGCGCGACGTCGTGTGCCGTACCGCTCAGCTCCTCCGTCTCCCTCACTCCAACGAAGTGCCAGCGCAGCGCAGATAAGGCGGACCGACACGTAAAGACCCCAGCGAAAATACGTCCGACTGAACGCGCGGTCGAGCAACAAGTGTTCGAAAGCCGCATGACCATATGATCGATTAGTGCGACCGCGCGAAAAATACTGCCGTTAATATGAATTAATAGGGATTGGAGTTCTTTTTCAAAGATATTGCAATATTGCTTATAATTCGTCAATTGCTCTAATACCGCGTTATAAATTTGCTAGAAGTGCGGGAAAAAAATGCTAACACACAAAACACTAAATACTAACATCTTACCGTTAGCTTAGCAGCAACGAGCTTGCTATTTGAATCGAAGTATTAATTACTAATTAATTGTTGACCATCCTACCTGTCGCCTGTAGTTTGAAATACATTATATCAATTTTACTGACTAAAATTGCATATCAATTTGATGAAGCGAGTGCGGTTAAGCTCCCTCATTCAACCACTCGCATACTAAAATGTTGCTTCCAAGCTAAAAAAATACTTGTTTTAATGATGAATGGTCACCCCAACGATCGTGCTGTTAATACTCAATTTTGCGCGATCTGGCAGCACCGCAGTCTTCATAACATACCGCGCACTTAAAGTTAAGCACTAAATAAAATGCGGAAAATCAAAATCGGCTTAGGGTAACTTTAAGATTGGTCTTTGAGCAAAGGCCTTGCTTGGGCAGAAGATAATAACATTAATATTGCCATTTCCCCTTTTCTACTTGCAGAAAATGCTGGATGTTTGCTCGAGAAACCATTGAAATCGTCTTACAATACACCTCGCTTATCCTCGCCCAAAAAGTATAGACTTCCGCAGAATGGCTGTCGCTGAGTTTGTTTTTTGTTGGCCATTGTTTGAGCTCGCCATTGTTCTCCTGGTGGCGCCAATTCATGCCGCCCAGAGGCACACTGCCTCGGATAATCCCTCGACGTACAACATTGGCGGCGTACTGAGCAATTCCGACAGCGAGGAGCACTTCAGCACCACAATAAAGGCAAGCCCATTGACTAACTGGATTCTTCCAATATTTAAATGCGATAATCACTATTTCCAATCAAACCCCAGCACCTCAACTTCGATCAGCAGTATGTGCCGCGCAAGGTCACCTACTACGATAAGACCATCCGCATGGACAAGAATCCCATCAAGACGGTCTTTAATGTGTGCGACAAGCTCATCGAGAATCGGGTAAGTCGGTGGCCAAATGCAATTACCTGCTCATATCCGCTTCTCCATCCCTGTGCTACATGTTTAACCCGACCTGGTTCGATTCATTTCCATAATTCAAGGGGAAATCACTCGGAAATGGGTTGATGACGAACGGTAATAGGCCAGCAGATTCCAATATCCATAAGCTAACCAACTGGAACTCCTAAGGCGAAAGAATGCTTAAATCTGCCAATTGAAATATAAATAGCTCGCCTTGTGTTCAGTGTTCAGTGTTCAGCTATTAGCAAGCTCAGATTTATAGAGTCTTAACATTTCCAAAGGTTTATTTCCTTAAATTTATCATTGATGGTCTTATATTAAGCTTAGTGATTAATGATATTGTTTAATATTTATGTAGGAAAGTATTTACAGTATTTGCTGTTCAATTCTTTTAAGTAATATCAATGAATTAGTTTGATAACTTACAGGCTCCTGGGTAAAAATGTCAAGAACTATTCAAAGGAAATATGTTTTAATCGCACTGCACTGTGCTTTCAATGGAATCAACACCCAGGCCTTCCATCAAACTGTATTCTCGTTCAATTAATTATTCCTGTCATGCACAGAAAGTGTCCAAATATTCCTAATGACGAAGAGCATTTTAGCGTGAGACTTCGTCACTAAAGCTGAAACTTTTTTCAGCCAATTTCCGCCAAACTAGTTGGCCAGCCTTTTTGGTTATCTTTGGATTCCTTGCATCACATTTCCAATTTCTTGCCACATTTATCATGAGCGTCTGTCTCTGTGGGAGGCCATCCTAAGCAGAAGCCCACGCCCACTGGGCCAGGTCCAAATCAATGAGATGCCTGTTTCGGGGCGTCATCGTTTGTCATCATTAATGTAAGGGTGAATTTATCATGTCAGGTCACAAAATGCGCGTCCATTGCCAACCTTTCATTACCCAAAGTAAACAAATGAACTGTCATTGACCCCTTTGAATGGTGGATCTGAAAGGTGCGTTTCGAAACTGTAGGATTCGGAAATTAATTTGCATTTTATAGAAATTTGTATGGAGTCAGTCAACTATTATCTTTCTATGCTGATTCGCAGTCCACTCCTTCATTGTTTTTATTCATGTTTATATTCTTGACATTTTGCCATCGAAACGCATCTTATTTTGCTTCGGCATTTGAACGCCCTCTCGGCGCCATTTGCACTTCCGATTCCCATCCACCCATCGCCAGTAGTTCTCCCCTTTGCATCCGCCCTTCATGGCTTATTTCCACTGATTTGGTGCTCCGTCGCCCGTCTTCCGATCCCCGGCACCCACTTCTTTCCATCCGCAGGTGTACGCCGTAGTCGTTTCGCATGAGCAAACCTCAGGTGATTTGTCGCCGGCGGCTGTGAGTTATACAAGCGGATTCTATTCAATTCCCGTCATTGGCATCTCCTCGCGGGACGCAGCCTTCTCCGACAAGAACATCCACGTCTCCTTCCTGCGGACGGTGCCCCCTTATTACCACCAGGCGGACGTCTGGCTGGAGATGCTCAGCCACTTTGCCTACACGAAGGTACGTTCCAGGGTCAGCCATCTGGCATCTGCCGCCCGGACTGCTGCTCCCAAATTTGACTTATTGACTTAGTGAGTTGTTCCGTTATCTGCTCCGCTGGCGACAGGTAATCATCATCCACAGCTCCGACACGGATGGGCGGGCCATCCTGGGTCGGTTCCAGACCACATCTCAGACCTACTACGACGACGTGGATGTGCGTGCCACCGTAGAGCTGATTGTCGAGTTCGAGCCCAAGCTGGAGAGCTTCACCGAACACCTAATCGACATGAAGACCGCCCAGTCCAGGGTCTACCTCATGTACGCCAGGTGAGTTCCTCCAATGGGTTCGTAATTAGGCCGGTTGGGTGAATATCCGCCACGGATAGTGACGTTTGGAAATGGTGTTAATAATTTACCACTGCTATCGCTAAACAATGAAATAATCAAATATCATCCCGTTAGATTTTGTTGCCATTCACCCAAGGTAACCAAGAAGCGATTCTGAATTAACTCAAAAACATGTGTTAAAGCTTTCGAATTGTTAGAGTCCTAAACTATTTAGTTTCGTGTCAAAGGTATCTCTTAATATTTGCTGGGAATTATATGTAAGACCTGCCAGTTAAGTATTGCAGCTTCTTGGTGCATTTCCTACTTCGGATGACTGTTTAATTTGAATTCTGAAGCCCGTCAGTCAATTGTTGTCAATTTACAATAAAGTGATTTTATGTTGTGCTCCGTAAATTAATGTCAATGGAAAAGCGGCGTACAAAAGATTATTGAGATTGAGTTCCAGCATGGGAATTCAGAAACTGGAAAATGGAGGCAACGATGTTCTAGCTATTTACATATTTGTATTATTACTATAATCAAGTGAGTTTTATGGTCACTATCTATATAACTATAACTATTTTCAACACCACAATATAAGGTTCGGTGGTTAATTGGTGCAGCTTGTGATTTCCGGTGGATAAAATTGGTTTTTCAAATACGTAACCCGGAACATAGTTAGGGAATACCTTTAGTGAGTGGCTAGAATCTATGAAATATGAGACATTGAAAGAAAGAGATGTTTCCTGCTCTGTAGTGCAGGATACAAATTATGAAAGTAGCTTAAATATTAAATGGCAATTGTGATCTACTGAAATTCCCCGAGCCCAGACATCTGGAATTTCGACAGTATAATAACTATGCTGGCTTTTTGCGTATTTCACGTTCATCCGCAGCACGGAGGACGCCCAAGTAATCTTCCGCGATGCCGGGGAGTACAACATGACCGGGGAGGGTCACGTGTGGATTGTGACGGAGCAGGCGCTGTTCTCCAACAACACTCCGGATGGAGTTCTGGGTCTCCAGTTGGAACACGCGCACAGTGACAAGGGGCACATCAGGGTAAGCACATCTACTCCTGAGATCCTGAGTATGCAAGCTGATATTCCTTGGCAACCAACAGGACAGCGTTTACGTTTTGGCATCGGCCATCAAGGAGATGATATCCAACGAGACCATTGCTGAGGCTCCTAAGGATTGCGGCGATTCGGCTGTTAACTGGGAATCAGGTACGTAATCTTTATAATACTTTGATATGGTCATGGTGTCTTAAAATTGATATCATTCCTAACAGGCAAGCGACTGTTTCAATACCTCAAAAGCCGCAATATCACCGGGGAAACGGGTCAGGTGGCCTTCGATGACAATGGTGATCGGATCTACGCCGGCTATGATGTGATCAACATTCGGGAGCAGCAGAAGAAGCACGTGGTTGGAAAGTTCAGTTACGACAGCGTAGGTTACTTCTTCTATTTTCGAAGTTATCAAAGTCTGATCCCTCTCAAACAACTAACAGATGCGGGCCAAGATGCGGATGAGGATCAACGACAGCGAGATCATTTGGCCGGGAAAGCAGCGCCGGAAGCCAGAGGGCATCATGATTCCCACCCACCTGAAGCTGCTGACCATCGAGGAGAAGCCCTTTGTCTACGTGCGGCGCATGGGCGACGATGAGTTCCGCTGTGAGCCGGATGAGCGTCCATGTCCGCTGTTCAACAACTCGGATGCCACAGGTTGGTGCTTCAATACTATATTAATACTTGTTACCTGCTTGCTTGTTGAGTATCAGTTGCTTAAGTTAACCTTTCCGCCGACAGCCAACGAGTTCTGCTGCCGCGGCTACTGCATCGACCTGCTGATCGAGCTGTCCAAGCGGATCAACTTCACCTACGACCTGGCCCTCTCGCCGGATGGGCAGTTTGGACACTACATCCTGCGGAACAGCACGGGAGCGATGACGCTGCGCAAGGAGTGGACGGGCCTCATCGGGGAGCTGGTCAACGAACGTGCCGAGTAAGCGATGCGGGATCCGCCAGCAAGCGCCTTCTACTAATCCGGACTACTAATCCATTTAGCATGATCGTGGCACCACTAACCATCAATCCGGAGCGTGCCGAGTACATTGAATTCTCGAAGCCATTCAAATACCAAGGCATTACAATACTCGAGAAGAAACCGTCACGATCGAGTACTCTCGTGTCTTTCTTGCAGCCGTTTAGTAACACGCTATGGATCTTGGTAATGGTGTCGGTCCATGTTGTGGCGCTCGTGCTCTACCTGCTGGACAGGTGAGTGAATCCTGGGGTGAAACCCCCATCCCCCAAAAACCCACCCAAGCAAAAGTGAAGCGGAGCAGAGGGCTGCTGCATTGGACGGTTGAATGGCACCCCGACCAGCTAATCCCCGCCTGGAGTGGTCTGCAGATCCGGATCCTATTAACCACACGTTTCCAATTCCAAATTTCCGAACTCAGATTCTCGCCGTTCGGACGCTTCAAGCTCTCGCACTCAGATAGCAACGAGGAGAAGGCCCTGAACCTCAGCTCCGCGGTGTGGTTCGCCTGGGGAGTCCTGCTGAACAGCGGGATCGGCGAGGGCACGCCCCGCAGCTTCTCCGCCCGGGTGCTGGGTATGGTATGGGCCGGATTTGCCATGATCATCGTCGCCTCGTACACCGCCAACCTGGCCGCCTTCCTCGTGCTGGAGCGTCCCAAGACCAAGTTGAGCGGCATCAACGACGCCCGACTGCGGAACACCATGGAGAACCTGACCTGCGCCACCGTTAAGGGCTCATCCGTCGACATGTACTTCCGTCGCCAGGTGGAGCTCTCCAACATGTACCGCACCATGGAGGCCAACAACTACGCCACCGCCGAGCAGGCCATTCAGGATGTGAAGAAGGGGTAACGATTGCTTCAGGCCGCCGATCTTTTCGTAGCTGAGCGTAGCATCGCATGTCATGGCACCACTGTCCAGATCCAGAACCAGACTACAACTTTACTACTACTATTACTCACTCTCCAAAACGCCACCTTCAGTTCAATTCAGTCCACCTAACGCCACTGTCTCTATCTTTCTCTGTCTCTATTGCTCTCTCTCTCTTTCTCTCTGTTTCAATCTATTGTATATGATATGATATGTTTTGTAATCGTTAGCGGTATCGTGTTCCTGTTGGTCTTGCCCCCGTTCTATCCGCCCCTATACCACCTCGTATTTCCATTCGTAGCATCTCTATGTCTGAAGACCTTGCAGATCGTTTTGAAAGTGGGGTGTATCAGTATCGAATTTTTATTGGTCTGCTCGAACAAAACCTAATAATTTCATAGTGTTACAACACAAACCTATCAATTGATTTTTCATTTGTTTATTTTTTATTTTTAAATTAATTAGTTACGTATGTATGTAATTCGATGTACCCGTTACTCGTAGAGTGATTAGATTGATACAAAGTAAGTGATAGATTATAGCCGATTCCGTGTTGTGTCCGGGTTTCCACCCGTATGTCTATCCGTCCGTATGAACATCGCGATCTCGGGAACTGTAACAAACGTACATATAAGGAGATCGCAGTGTAGAAGTGTGCACAAAAAACTGTGTAATGAATAGTAGAAGACATTTCTTTATTATTTTAAGTAGTTTTATTTTAAATATTATATATTTTATAAATATTTTATATTTTTTTAATATTTTTACAAATATTTGATTTATTTTAAGAGGAATCGTAGGCACATACCTTTGAAGCATCTGCAATGGTTTCGGATTGAAGTTTCGGCCCTCGAAGCTAGCCTATCTTTTTAGTGTTTTGAACGTTTCTTCCTACATGTTGTACCCCATCTCAAGCTGAACAGTACAAGCAATAACAATAACGTCCGATTATGTCCACAGCAAGCTCATGGCATTCATCTGGGACTCATCCCGCCTGGAGTACGAAGCCTCCAAGGATTGCGAACTGGTTACTGCCGGAGAGCTGTTCGGACGCAGTGGGTATGGGATTGGACTACAAAAGGGTTCTCCCTGGACGGATGCGGTCACGCTGGCCATCTTGGAGTTCCACGAAAGTAGGAGTTACATACACATACCATTGAAAGGCATCTAACGGCATTTTTTCAGGCGGGTTTATGGAAAAACTGGACAAACAGTGGATCTTCCACGGGCACGTCCAGCAGAACTGCGAGCTCTTCGAGAAGACGCCTAACACTCTGGGGCTTAAAAACATGGCGGGAGTGTTCATACTGGTGGGTGTGGGCATTGCCGGCGGCGTGGGCCTTATCATCATCGAGGTCATCTACAAGAAGCACCAGGTGAAGAAGCAGAAGCGCCTGGACATTGCCCGACATGCGGCGGACAAGTGGCGGGGCACCATTGAGGTGGGTACTCAACACAGTCTTAAGAAGACTGACATTACATTGCATCATTGCATTCTTTCTCCAGAAACGAAAGACTATTCGTGCCTCCCTGGCGATGCAGCGTCAGTACAACGTGGGCCTGAACTCCACCCATGCGCCGGGCACCATCAGTCTGGCAGTGGACAAGCGCCGGTATCCTCGCCTCGGTCAGCGACTGGGACCGGAGAGAGCCTGGCCAGGAGACGCAGCCGACGTGCTTCGCATCCGTCGCCCCTACGAACTGGGCAAGCCTGGCCAGAGTCCGAAGGTGATGTCCGCCAACCAGCCGGGAATGCCCATGCCCATGCTGGGCAAGACACGGCCCCAACAGAGTGTCCTGCCCCCGCGCTACTCGCCCGGATATACCAGCGATGTGTCGCATCTGGTTGTTTAAGTTAACATTTTGCCAAAGCAGCTAGAACATAGAATCAAGTATTATCATTGCTCACCCCAGGCGATTGCCAGAAAAAGAGAATTTAACTGTAGCAAATTGATTGTTATCGCCGAAAGAAATGACCAGGACCAAAAGGACGATTAGCATAATCTCAGACACATTTATGCAATTTTTGCATACATTTTTGTTCGGTCGGTGGTCCTGTGCGATTGTCTGTTATATCAGAGTCTAGGTGTATTATTAGATGGTCTATTAAGTTTTCGCAGTTTTCGACGGATTTTTGTGAGGTCTGGAGGTAGTTTCATTTCAATCTGAGTTCTCGCTTTCAATGTGCATACTGTTTATCCTAACAACTATATCTCCGCTTTAGCTTTTCTCAGCTTTTTAATATAACTCCTCGGAAAGGAAGATAGATCTCTATATGGAACGTAAATCGATATGTGCATGACCAGAAACTTTTAAAACTCACAATATACCACAAAACCCACCCATTGTTGCAAGCCGTATACTAAAGTCTATTCTCATCCAAACAAATCTCAAACCCGATTTTGGATCTGGGCATAAATAAGTTTGCCTCAACTGAAAGCTCCGATAGCCTGTACAACTATACAACTTATATTTTGTCTTGGAAAGAAAGCTTAAACAACATAAATTTCATCGAGTGCAATAGTGATCCATACAACCAAGAAAGGGCAATCCCAAGAAAAGCAATTAACTAGGCAAAATAAATTAAACTGAGAAATTTGTAAGCCACAAGATTATATATATACATATATGTATACATATTATATTGATAAGATTCAGTGTGAAAGTTAACAGCATAAATGTGAAGCATAAAAAACAAAATTCAAGAACAAACAATATTTAGTAGTGGAATTTGAATTTTAAATGTTTTGCGTGTGTAAACCGTTTATGCAACTAAAATAAATATTTAAAACAAATTAGTACTTCAAATGAAAGTTCTTTTGGTAATCGAGCATTTAATGTTTATTTGTTTCGGATCTGGTCTTTTGATCTTAGTTGCACTATTTAAGTTATACGATATATGTATGTATGTATATTAAAGAAGATAGAAGGCTATAGTCGAGTTCCCCGACTATCAGATACCCGTTACTCAGCTAGTGGAAGTGCGAACGAGAAAGTTCTTTATTTTCTGAAATATCGGCAAAAAAAAATGTGGGCGTAACAGTTTTGGGCGGTTTGTGGTCGATCGATCCTGTTCAAGAATATATATACTTTATATGGTCGGAAAGGCTACCTTCTGTCTGTTACATTCTTTTCAACGAATCTAGTAATACCTTTTACTCTACGAGTAACAGGTATAAACATTAACAATAATTTATGTACTTAATTTTCCCGTAAATACGAAAGGTCCGTACAATTGTGCTCCTTGTTATACTCCGTATCCAGTGCAATACCAATAGTTCTTGTACACAAGAACACTCCGTAGGTCGTAATAGTAAATAGTAAATGTAAGACCTAATTGGCTGATAAGATAGCTTCCAATTGGCAAGATCAACTTTTCAATTACACACATTCTTTTGGAAATAACAATATTATCCATTACGGAATTTTATCTACTCCACATGAAGCCTAACATCATGTTTAAGTAACATCATTCGATTTATTAGCTTATTTTTTATTTTGATCAAGCGCCGTCCTCTGTTTACATATACCTCTTACATCGGTATAGATGTTATAAATTAATAAACTTGTTGTCAAACCCCGTTGTTGTAAGCAAACCAGTTCCAATCGAAACCCAATTTTACTGGTTATATTCGGCTTTCTGGCCATATTCTTCGTATTTGCGAAATTCAAACTTTTACGGTCGTGAATAATGTCTTCTCCACTTGTGATTGCTAAATGAAACGACTCAAAAGTTTGCCGGAACAAATAATTTTATATTCAGTTTAATGAAAATAAAGTCAAAATACGTTCCTTGCTTATAATTTAACTAAGATGGTTAAGAAACCAAATATTGCTTACGGGCTTGCCAGATACTATTGAGTTATCAAATAGTTTTGAAGTTCGTTTCGTTTTAGTTGAAATGTAATGACCCCTGATGCCTTTACTTATATGTGTACTAGCCCACAACTCAGCACATTCCTGCCATAAATCAGTGTAAATATTGACTCTTAAGACGACGGCTTGAATAATTTAGTATACACACCGAGCTTCGTTTTGGAGATGACCCTTATTCGCACTTATTTATCTTACCTGCAGTCAAGAGCGAATAAAAGAACAACGCGAATTTAGGACAACTTCTTGGTACCTTGGAAAGCGACCGCATTACGAAATGATAAATGATAAAATGATATCGACACTGCACAATCAGTGGAATCTTGCCTAATACGGAGCCTAATTAATAAATTTCCACAATTGTTACAACTAAATTTTGATAGCAAATGATTTGCCATCCGAGTGCGAATGTGTATCTGTGTGTCTATCATCAATTGTCGCACTTAAGACGGCACCCCGATCGCAAATACGCGGGTCGATCTCTGGGACTCCAGACGGACAGTCTGGACGGACAGATACAATGAGACTGGCTGGCGCTGAACAAGTTGTTACTGCCACGAAGCGGTTCGGTTCTGCCCCTTAATATTGCCTTGGCATGACGGAGCCGAATGTTTGGTGATGACTACGCTCCGGCGATGGGAGATCGAGTGAAACCCCCAAATCGGGGGCATAACTGCAGTTTGTACATTTAAGAGGGGCTCCGAGGAGTAGTGACCGGTCAACAGCGGGGAAAGAGCTCTGTACCAACGAGCATTCGTCGCAATTGACAGCTCTTCATTTATATTTTCTTGAATACCAACTCAATTCTTCAGCTGTACCACATTGCAATCAAAACAATTGGGATCGTACTCCTCTAGTTGTATTCCATCTCCCCAGAGCTTTCTCGCTATTAATAATTTAAATAATTCGAGAACAAGTGAATATAATTTGCTATTTTAACTTGTTAAGCTATACGTACCTATCACGATTTACGTGCAACGCGCAATGGCGTAATAAATAGGCAATATTTCAGGGGAAAATGAGGTTTTTAAACGGACATGTCTATATGAACTCTGATCCAACGCTCGACGTCATCCTTGTTAACCACAAGGATGTGGCTAGGATAAATAGTAACCCTATTTAGACTGATATATAATAACATGCACTCGTGACTCGAGTCGCTTTATCAAAACTTTGAGTTAAGCGGTCTAAGGCGATCAATAACAATTGACGCCAAGGAGAGGTATTTGAAAACCCGGTAACTGGCGATCAAATCTAGATTATTGTCGCTTTGTGCAAAGCTTCCTTCGCGCGATCCGAGAGAAACCTTTTTAAAGTGGTATGAAGCAGTTAATTCAATTATTAATCGAGTGTCAAATAATGTCACTGGCCACTGCGATAGCGCATGTTCGCTTGTCTTGTGTCTTCTTCATAATAAGAACCCCAGACTAGTTTAATTGTCATTGGGGAGACGTTATCGTCTCCCCATGTAAGCGGTTACACTCGTATATGGCCCCCAATAGGTTGGAATTAATTAGCAGCGCAATATTGTTATACAACAGCTTGACAAGTCTTAAATATTTAATTTTAGCTGTAAAACAATCAATTTATCTGAGCATCGCGATGTTTATTCGATCAATTAGATACAGTTCGTCCGTAGTCCAAATAGAAGCGCAGGTGTTAATGAGTGCAGTTGAGGGTTAACCAAAGCCGCTTGTAACTGGATAGGGGTAGATGTCACACATGACCATAGTCTAAGTCTCGATAAAGTAAGTGTTCACAGATAATTTTGCCTAAGGCAGAAAATATTTACAAATATACATGCACAGCTAAGAAGTCAAGAATATGTATATTTGCGTTCGAAAATCGTATTGAAAAACAAACAATAGTCAACTAAGCCATAGTTACTAAACGACCAAAACAATTTGAGGGTAATTTGAGTTTAATTGCCCCTTTTGATTGCCAGCACCTCCATAAAAATAAGCAGGAACGCTGTAGAACAGTGCTGCGACTATCCAGTACCCGTTACTGTGTTAGAAAATATTGGGTATACAAATGTGAATGGTGTTTCTGGATTCGTCAATCACATCATCACTTCATTTTTCTATCCGTTGCTTGTAGAGAAGAAGGTATAATAGATTTCTCGAAAAGTATTTCTGTCTAAAAGGACGGAAGCTCAGTATTTCTGGCACCTACGCAATAGAAGTTTGTTTGATTTGTTCTTAAAAATCTGTTCATGCGGAAACGATTTGACACTTTCCACGAAACATTTATATACTGTGTTTAGGCAATGCACTTTCACGCCGTTTGTGTCATGAAAAGTACTAATTCGTGTGTCCATAAACTGCTACCTTCTTTCAGCCATCTCCTGAGCCAAAAAACAACATAACTTTTTAGTGAGTCGCATAAACAAGGTATAATTAGATCTCGCGCTTTCAAGAAATGCTGAAACCTCATGATATAATCATAGTTATACTAGACAGTTAAGCGCATAATTTCTAGCCATTTATTCAAAAATTAAAAATTTCTTTATATTCATTGTAAAACCCACAAAATCACAATAGATTCTAAAATCTATTAGACCAGGTAGACCCTATTAAACGACGAGTAACGGGTGTAAAAACACAAGTCTAATTGCCAATTGCAGTTTTATATCCGCAAATATAAACAAATAAAACTTATTCTGGCAAGATACCCAGAAACAAAAATTTACAGGATAGATATTGAAAGATTGTTAGATAAACATCTGTAAAAATAAACTATGACTTTGACGATCGAGTGATTCTAAGATATATAACGATAATTTCGGATGTGGACTTTGATATGTTTTTTTTTTTTTGTTCGTTCCGGAATCTTTGCATTCAATCTTCAGCTTTTTTATAAATTCATTAAAGAATTCATTTTCAATCAATGGAACGGTAAACAAATTCTCTACCGCAAAGTACCAACGATCCATACAATAAACTTTAATAAACGGAGCAAACGAATTTGGAAGACGTGTGAAAAATGTATCGCAAAGTAATAAAAATCAGTTTCGCTCAAAATATATTCAACGAATTGTGGCTGTGATGGCTTGCAAAGTAATAAACAAATTTTGATAATTAAGGAATCGTAAATTACTTGCGTAATATTAGCAAAAATAAAAGTGATATCAAACAGTCATAAAGGGTAATCAACTAATTAGCTCGCGCTTAGCTTTGTGGTGATCAAAGGGTTAGTTTATACCGTGTTAGGTGCGATCGAGGGTGCTGAATTTTTAATTCGAAAATCACTCAACTGAAAATGCTTAACACTTTGGGGTTTCCCAGTAGAATATAAAAACAATGAGTCACAAAATTCGGGCTTATAATTAGATGTTCTGAATTACCGAAACAAGCCAGCTGTAACTATGATATTAACAATATTCAAGCATGTTTTGCATAATAAACTTTGGAAGGTTGATGGGCAAACTATGCCAAGAAGTAAAACCCCACAATGAGATTTAGCACCGGAGGGAACACGAGAACGTCATTAGGTTGATTCAGCCGTTCCTCGCATGTCGGAGGATGGTTCGGAGGAGGGAACCTTCACTTGGCTCAGTAAAAATAACTCTTTTCGCCGCGATCCGCTCTTCATGAAACCCCCTCCGCGACGCAGAGCAAAAGCAGCCCGACCAACCAGTCAACCAGTCAGCCAGCTATCCAACCATCCAGTCATCCAGCCAGCCGGCCAATCAAACCAGATAAAACCGAATTTAATTCGATTAAGGGGGTTATTCGCGTGCTCTTGCCCGATTGTTGTTGCTGCCTGGCTTAACTTGACTTGGCTGATAGTAAAGATGTTACGAGTGTCTAAGTTTTAGTGCGCGAACGATTGTGAATGAGTGTGGAGAGTCGCGAGAATTGTATGAATTGGGTAAACAAACGAAACAAGTTAATAGCCGCAATCGCAAGCGAATCGTACCCACGAACGTGCCAAGGTGCTAAACTCTTTGCCGAATCGAAGCGACAAAATGGTGTTGTATCAAGTGGCCAAATCTTAGGACCACAGCAACGGAGGTCCTTCGACGCTAGTTGAAGTTTGTCAGTGACCATGATTTATGGAACAAAATTGAACAAAAGTTGAACGAATTTGAATGAATACATATTTTAGTTTGATTTATAAAGGCGTACATACGTGTAAATAAAAACAAAAACAATTTTAATATTTTAAAATTGAAAATATCAGTTATAGCACAAAGAAAGTTATTAAAAGGCGTCTAAGCTGTGGCTTAAATGACAGTCAACTGAAATGGAACGACGATAATGAGATTGGATTCGCTAGTCTCGTTTGCGTTGGCGACAACAAAAATGTTAATATGGGGCAAAATCGTTGATTTTTTCACTTATCAGAACACGCTTAAATTTGCAAGCTGTTGAGATAACGAAAAAGTCTGATACATTTGTGCAAATTTTTAAGAAAATAAATATAAAATCATTGTTATAATTGTTATGCTAGTTTTGCGTTTTGACCTAATATCAAACCAAAAGGATTGTGTTTATAAAATACTCATCGGAAAGTACTTTTTTAATAATCCACAAATTTCTAAATTCTAAAAGTTCGAAATATTACCCATTGTGCACAATTTATCGCTATAAAAATGTGTTTCGAATGAGTATTATCCCATAAAATAATATTCTCTACGCAAAATCATCCAGTTAATGATCCAAACAAACAATTTTCTGTCCCTGTGTCTAGCCGCGAACTACTTTCTGCGTATGCGTAATTTTGCCCAGTGCTTATACGCCCGCTGGACGCTCTCAAGAGCGGTATCCCGCCGTCGCGACGGACCTTCTGGCCAATGGTACTTCCCCGAATCGCGCTGTGCTCCTCGTCGCTCCGCAGAGAGAGCGCTCTTGTGTTGAGTTCGCCACGAACACTTGTTGGAAACTCACCACGCGGGCGTCAGGTTGGTTCGAACTGAAGCAGCCGCTGCCAATCCGCAGCACAGCGGAAGCAGCGGAGCAGTGGAGCGGAGGAGCAGGGGAGCGGAGGAGCAGAGGAGCAGCTGACTGGCGCAAAAAGCCATAATAATCGGGCGGTAAACACTTGACAACGCTCAAACGCCGTGCGACAGTCGCCGCGATAAGTTGCAATTGCCTGCTGCCACGGATGAAATATCGGAGTGTTCTCCGCGAGAATCAGACACATATATAAGCGAGCCCGAAACCCAACCCGAAACCAAACCCGAAACACCCAAAACAACCCGACGTGGTCGATGCGTTCTGAACATCCGGACAATCGGCGTTGAGGGTCAAGCGCAGTCGGACGTAGAAACTCGGGTCCTTCGATTCGCGCTCCCTGTGATATCATCCACTCCCAGTAGGGAGCACTCGTCCTGCCAAGTGTGTGAAATGCAAATGTGCTCGGCTCGTTAGCTTACGACAAGTTGCCCGTGCAATCGATAAGAATCCGTGTCCAGCGTCCAGTTAGCAACCAAGTGCAAGGACTCCCCAGAGCCACATCATGGCCGATCGCTTCCAGATCTCAAAGGTGAACGGCACCGCGAACGCCGGCTACGATGGAGAAGCTGGATCAGCTCCATCCGACCAGGCGGATGCAGCCCACCCACTTCCGCCGACCAGCAACGAGCACCACCTGCACCCTAAGGCTCCGGGGGAAACGGGCGAGAACCGCCGCAGCTCCCGGCTCTCCTTCCGCGGATTCGGAAACTTTCTGCGGAAGTCGGACGCCGAGCGCAAGTTCAGTCTCGCCCAGCTAACAAAGTAAGTTGAATTCAAATTTAACGCATTCCCGGCTAAAATGCGAGCGATTGGCTTCAAATGTGTGTCGACACGGGGGAAACCTGAACGTCGTTTCCAATCAATGGTAGTTCGTTGTTGGTTCAAATTACGCGAAATATAAACATATTCTTAGGTTCTTGTCAGTGCAAACTAATAATATAACTATGCATTTTATTTTAATAATTTAAAACTTATCAGTGTTTTTCAATTACAAGAAGGAGTTACAAAAGCAATATTATTATTGAGATTAGCTGTGTCGCTAAAGAAAAATTAAGCAGAATGATGGAAAAGTTTTACAACTATTAATATATTTTGCGGAATGAATTGGAACAGAAAATTTATAACTCAATAATTTTTTTGATGTTTTCGCATCTGGTTTTTACGTGAAATAATAGTTCGGGAACCCTTCTGATCTTACAGTCTATATCTAGTTTGAAAACATTATTTTCGAACATGATGGAAAGGTTTCACAACTATTAATATATTTTGCGGGATGAATTAGAAAATTATACAGGAAAATTATAACTTAATAATTTATTTTATGTTTTCGTATATGGTTTTTACCTGAAATAATAGTTCAGTAGTATCTTACAGTCTATATCTAGTTTGAAAACATTATTTTCGAACAGTATGCTCTGGAAGTTATTTTTTTTGTGTTCGCCTTTTATTTAAAATTTTAATTAAAAAAACACAAGATACATTTTCTCGTTTTCTCAGCGATAAGCGCGGTTTCCTTTCCACATCCGACTTTACAAGTTGTTGAATTTTTGATAATTACAACCATTGAGGGGATTTACCCGCTAGATAAGAGTTTTTGCGATTCAGCTGATGCTGATACATTGCTTGCGATAAATTATTTCGATCCATTATCGCGCACGTGGGGTCTTCACTCGCGTCTAATACAATTTAGGAATAATACAACAATTAACTAGAGTTTTCCCAAAGCAAATTAATCATTAATTCTATTTTCCGTAATGAGTTTCAATTAAGGTGCGAACACATGTTTAAACTCAGCCCGCTTCTGTTTGCGGTGCACAATAAATAAATGCCATTGTACTGGGCCTTAAAACAGACAATAAAACACGTCAAAATTGTCTGATACACAAAAAACGAAACCAATATATTTCGTTTGTATAACCGATGCGAAGGTTACACTATGCTAATTTATTGTAATCACGTTTAGCACATAAACTGACAACAGATCGAAATCTTATCAAGAGCAACATCGTCCGAAATTGGAGTAATGTGGCCCTGGATGCACTTGATGCACTCCACATCCACTAGGTTGAATCGCAGCCTATACGTATATATTCATACCACAAAGAGATTGGTGTTTAACTATCACCTATTATAGAATATTGGGATAGGTTCGGGTAATGGGCTTCACTTGCTATTAAAAGGTAATTGTGCGATAAAAGAGGAATTGGTATTAAATATATACAGTTCATGTGAATAATTTTGAGTACATAACGACCACTCCGACCTTAAACTCTTTCAAAATAACAAGCAACACGCCCAAGAGGTCACAGATCACTTTCAAATTAACTTCTGGATTAATTCACATTTTTTCTATTTTGATTATTCAAATTTGCCACATGACAGTTGGCTGTTGGCCTAAATTAACGATTGACCCCGTCCAAACCCTCCAAGATAATTATTGTTCGCAATCACGTGCTGGAATTAAATTCAATTAAAGGCTGCCAATGATCTGTCCGAAAAATGGGAGACCTCCGGTTTAAAGACAGCAGATGATTTGTTTTTCCTGAAAAATTGCACACGGCGAGCAAGTTACATCAGCCGCCCAAATAATATTGAAATCACTGATGGAAATGCTGAGCAGTTCGGGTCACTCAAAGTCAGCCGTTTTTGGCCCAAGGATCGCTAGCGGAGATGGCGATCACTCGCACTCCGCGAGATCCGGAGCCGTCAGCTCGGGTTTTCTCTAGAGGATGAGCAAGTCAACAAATAAATTTACGGCCTGTCGTTTGGGGAGTGCGAGCGCAAATGAGTTCAATTGATCGAACTCTGCTCCACTCTGCTCGGCTCCAATTGTAGAACTAACTCGGACCAGCTGATTCCCAACGAAACCGGCCAGCAATCAATGCCCCTCGATGGACTGGACTCCATATACGCCATGATCGAGCATGCGGTCCCGTGTTTACATGCTGTACATAAACATATATTCGCAGAATGTATCTGTATCTTATGCCCAATATCCGCGTCTGGCAAATGAATTGGAAGTGAAAATGGAATCGGAGGAAAGCCACAAGACGTCCGATTCTCCGCGCCGAATGCTTGAAATTTATTTAGTAGTACAATGAAAAACGCCCTCCAGAGATTCTGTCTATAATTAATAAACACTCATAAATTTTCCCGGCCGAGCGACGACCTAAAATCGATGGGGATCGAAACGTAGGGCAAATACATGCACTTTACTGGGATTTATCAGGGGTGCTAAAAGGCGAATGAAAGGGGGTGCACTAGAAGGAGCCCTGTAAGAGTGCATCTAGAGAATTTCCGAAATTTCCGAAAGAATCTAGACTTCTAAGGAACTTGTTTTTCCATACAACACCAAAACTTCGTACAAGTATGTCGGCAAATTTACTAAATTTACATTTCCTAAATGGTAAAAGGAGTTTTGGTGTTTCAGAAATATATTTTCTGCAGATTGGGGATCCCATAATGAAGAATTCAATACAACACCGATCCAAATTTATGGTCCATTGCTTAGGCTTGCCTTAATATATTTAAGGCACACCCCTGCATTTCAGTGCACTTTCTTAATGTACATTTTAATTGTGAAATGTTTGGTTACTCAGAGTACGATGCGTATGAGTAATGCGATCGTTACTTGCGCATCCCCCAAGGGGCTGTCACTCCTGCGCCGCGCACCATGCAGCGCGCCCCTTTGAGCCCCTTGGAATCGGCGCCTCTGGGCGCTCGTGGCGCCGTACTGTGCTCAGCGATTATAGCCTGCCTCATTTCGCTTTTGCCTTTTTAAGATTTTAAATTATATTTTGGCATTGCTTTGGCTTCAGCTGGTAATGCTGTTGCTTTTGCTTCTGTTTTCGTTGGCGATCAGTAAATATACATCATGGCATACTCTCTCCCCGAGCAGAAGAATTTTCCGATAAAACTTGATTTTTCTCGATTTCGGCATGGAGCCCCTGACCTTCTGCCCGGCTACCTTTACCACTCGGCGGGGCGATTTTATTGTCTTATTATTAATGTGTATACACAAATAACTTGGTTCCTACACTTGGAATCCGGCGGAGTGGGTATTTCTGTTTGGAACGCTGCAGGCTGCGGTCATGCTGCCCGAGGCGGTGATAGTGCTGCTTCCGTTCCACCAGTAGGGACCCCAACCGTTCCGCGAAAGTGACTTGCTCTAATCGGATTCCTTCTCTTCCATCTGCTTGCAGGGAGAGTCTGCCGCGCCTGGACAACTACCGCATTTCCATGCGCAACCTGAAGCGTCCTTCCATCGGCGAGCTGCAAGGAGAGGCGGTCGATCAGGTGAGCTTTAAACCCCTAGTTGGAGTCCCTGACGTAAGCGTGTCCGAGTGCCCAGCAGTTTGCATAATCAGTCTCTGGCAGCGGATTATACAGTCGATTTGCATAGCATACAAATATAGTGCACATAAAATGGGTATTAAGAACGTTATTGCAAGTGAAACTATTTCTAAAAAAGGTTGATTTAAAACTATGAGTTCCATAAAACAAACGTTGTTTCCATATTACAACTCTGTAGAAACCTTTAGTTGTAGTAATCAGTCCCAATCGACTAGGCGTTTGATGGCCTTGTGCCTATGAACATTCGACCTTGCCCAACAATCGGACTTCGCCGAGGCCTGGAACGCACTTGAAATGGTCGGAAAATAGAAACGTTCCTCAGTTCTCCGTCGGGATTAGTGATAGGCCAAAGTGCCGTCCGTGATCGTGGAGTATCTCAATCCGCCGCAGTGTCGTGCGCGGAGATCTGCTTTCTGTTCACCATGGCATAATCCTTGCAGCGCACTTCAGTCGTGGCCTACTCAGTTCTGGAAACATTTCAAGTACCCGGCAAATAAACAAAGCACAGCGAAAATACCTTGGGCAGCATGAGGCGAACCAGAAGCAGAGTAAAAAATATGGATCCAGCCAGAAATGGAAACGTTTTCTCGCTGGCTCCCCATTTGCGCTCGTACTTTGGCCTACAAAAAACCCAGAAACATGGCCATCTACACGCGGGCATAATATTTCTATATCTGAAATTCATTAATACGTTGCCTGATTTATTTACTTGGGCAATTTTCACATTTCCGACGTGCAAATTGAGAGTTTTCCATGACGTCTTCCGGGCATCCCATCCATTGATGTGTTGTGCCAACAGATTTGGGCGCTTCTCCCGCCATGGCGTTGTGGTCCCTCAAGATAACCAGCAACCCACACATCTCGATGTCCACCACTTACTCAAACCGACCATACCCACTACCACCCACAGTCCGTCTTGGCTTATCGCTTAGGTGGAATTAAAGGGCCGGAGGCTACCTCTAATCGCTCCCAGTGTTACGCTCTTTATGTTTATCGCCGAGGTAATAAACTTGATGCGTCTATAGCTAGCTCATACATATACATCCCTCCTCCCAATATACATAGTTTCTGTGTTGTTCAATTAATTCACTTTGCGTGGCTTCTGCGGGCCACCGCGGCGTATGACAGATATCGTCAGAATTCCATTACAAGCGAGCCACGGCTCATCAAGGGGATTTCTAATTACAAAACGACTCCTAGGAGATGGATAGCAATACTATCTAACGCGTTAATCAATAAAACTTGCAAATTGCAGAAAAATGATTAAGTTTTGGCAAATGCACGAAACTATTCTGCTGAAAACTTTTTAGGCTTTAAATCAGTTTCCTTGCCAAAACCATAGCCACCTCGTCGTATAGTGCCCACTTGTATATTAATTATTCTATATTATTTAACGTTCTTAAACTTCCATCCCTGCTGGGGTAAATAACGTTAAATTCCGGAGATTCAGGAGATCGAAACCTCGAAGAACATTTGCTTTTCTTTGCCTTTCGCTCAACTTTCCTTGGGAACAACTTGGGCATAGGCTAAGTCAACACGATAAGTGGATTTTCTGCATCCATCCATGGCTCATAATGCGCATGGCGATATCGATGACAGCGCCGAAGCCAAAGCCAAAGCCAAATTAATTGTCAACAAGATGCAGCCATGCATCTGGCAGGGGCCAGCCACATGGACAGTGTTTCAAGAAGCGGGGGGCAGGAGCCGCGGAGCCTTACAAGCGTGGGTAAACAGCTCACTAGGTGGCGTCCATAGTCAGCACCACCACATGTGTGCCACAGGATGGATGGGGATGGGGATGTGGACGAGCAGAGGGTAGCGATAATGCAGACCAAGTGTGTCGCGCCATTAAAATTGACAGCAACGGCCTGCAGATGTGGCTGTTGCCATTGACGTCCCTTCTTATCATAGAGGGGTGGCTGGTGGTTCTGGTGCCCTCCAGAAACGCCGAGTCTTGAACCTGTCAAAAGCGCTGACAAGACTTCATTTTGATAAACGTCGGCCGAGCAGTGGATTATTCCCTACATTCAATCAATTAAGCTGACAGAAAACCCACTCAAGATTAATCGGACACCCAAAAACCATTTCCAGTTCTTGGCAGTTTTAAAATCGAACCTCTCAAAGCAAAAGTGATTTGTCAAACCGAGTGGCACTATCGAGCTATACCATCTGTAAAATCTTTTATCGTTCAACAGGGCGTATGAGCGTTTGCATCACTGTTTGCCACTGTTTGCATCATCAAGGGGCAGCCTGTGGCGCATTTGCCATTTTGGATTCCATTGGTATTGCACTTGTAATTACAATTCTAATTTACAATTCGCAGCCAAAGAGCTGGCTGCTATTTTTGTAACATTTATTGATTTCCTAATGAGAAAGTCTTGCTGCAAAATCTTTGTTTACCGCATTGCCATTGCCCCGGACAAGCCATTAAGTTATCGGCGCATATAACAATATGTTTACCCCATTTGTGTTGCATTTCTGATACTTAGCCGATATTGTTCGGGCGGAAAACTTGTGGAAAATCTCTCTTCTTAATGAGGAAAATGCCATTTTCTCAAATTTATTGGATAACTCATTTGGCCTTATCGATTTTCTGCGCATTTGCCTAATTGTGCTGAAATTTCCAGTTCAGACCCCGTGAGTTCACTCTAAATCAAGGAAAACATCCAGCGCCTTAAGGATGCCTTTGGGGACTTTAGGACCCCAAGCTCCTAGTCGCCATTATTAGCTCAATTGAAGCTAATAATCATTTTCCGCCGGCTGAGTTAATTTCCATCTATTTATGAACCTGAGAACATACTCTTTGGCCGCCGCATCCTTATTGCTTATCCCGACCCACATTCATCATTTTGTCTCCCTTTTGTCTATTTCGAAGCTGAAATCAGTGGCACGAGCCATCCGAGAAAGTGGCTTATCCCCCACTTCCCCCTGTCGTATAGCGCAAATAGCACAAATACCAATTCCAATTCCGATTCCAATTTCGGGTGCGAAAATTTTCCACGCATATCGACCACAACAGCAAAGACACTCAAATGGGGAAAACAACCGCAGAGCCAACTGCGTCTTCCGCTAAATAAAGTGAAATGAAATGAAATGAAATGGACAGAGCAAGGAAGCGCCAGAGGATTTGGAAACCCTTCAGCGGGCGGGGACACTTGGAGAATATATTTCGCTGTAATTACAGTAATTATAACGAGATCCTAATGCCTTCTTAAAACATTTTAATGTGCATCTGTGAGAGTTATCTATTGGTTATGCGCGTAACTAAATGAAGTCCACGCGTCAACATTGGGTCATTTTATTGAAGTGTACAAATGTTTATGTTTGCGTCTGACTGAGCTGGCGTCCGCTTGAAGCCGCCAAAAATGTGTAAGCAATCAACATTAACCACCTACCGAGGAGCGTAACTAACCAGCATTGCGTATACGCAGGGTGTGCGAACGGGCTGGGGGTTGTGTGCTCTCCCGAATCGATGTCGTCCTGCCCACCCTACCCACCCTGCCACAGGACTCGCATCTCCACCGCCACATGCCACGTGAGGCGAGTCCGACTGGTGGCGCTTTAAAAACACTCAATTATGTGGGCAAACAATAAAGTAAATAAGCCCCATTCCCCGTGCGACAAATGGCAAAACAATAACCCGGCAAGGGCATGGGAGCAATGTCTTGGTAAATCTATTAAATTATCACAGGCACAAGAAAAATTCATAAAAGGTCTCTTTTTGCCTTTTATTTAAAAATTTAATTTAATTAAAATCGAGTCAGTTGCGCTGAACGAAAAGAATGTTCTCAATTTGATTGATTGGGATTTGGGATTGTGCTATACTTCTATACTATCTATCTATACTTCTATGGATTTGCCAAAAAACTTGTTTCCACGCCCACTCTAACGCTTAAAACTGTCACGCCCACACTTTAAAAAATGTTTAAGCTTTTTTCATTTTCTCCATTGCGATACTCCAGAAAATTTCTCGTTTGCACTTCCGCTTGTGAGTGACGGGTATCTGATAGTCGGGTATCTCGCCTATTGCGTGCTTTCTTGTTTTAGTGCGATTCATAGAAAATGTAAGATCAACATACTAACCTAACATAATAAAAGGCTCAGCTGGGCTTTCAGAAGCTTCAAAATAATTTTGAGATACAATCACCGCGTCGCATGAAATGGCAAGTACTTAAAAAGATTCCAGCAACCCGCGTAATTTTCTATTTGGTAGCAAAGAGCCAAGCTAAAAACGCCACTGTAGGGCTTAATTGACACATAGCTGTCAATTACTCGGCGCAGCTAATGTGGATGAGGTCTTTGTTCCTGCATTTGCTACCCTGTTGGAACAAAGGAAAGCCTTACGATAAATAGTTAGCTTGGTGGCATCTCAGTGGTTTCAGCTTTTATGCGAACATTTTCATAATGTTTCCAACTTTAGTGCGGCTGTAAAAGTGAACTTTAATTGGAATGGCCAATTGAAGGGCAATATGAAGCTGCTCATAATCTGGTTGTTGCTGCGCCTTTGGTTGCTGCGGCTTTCGTATTTCGGCTGGCGTCGACGGGTCGTTAATTGAATCCGAGTACTAAATTGCGCACATGTCGTATGAGTAATTCCGGATAAAATCGCACCCGAACAGCTGTTGGGTGAACTGTTTACAAAATTCCGAAGTCAATTCAATCAGATATTTAGCACACATTCAATTGAATGCTTCTGATGTCAAGATCCCATTATCGGACAAATAATAATAGCCGCATTTAGCGGCCTTTTTGCTGTATTGCTAAGGCATTAGCCGGCTAGATTGAACATGGCCTATGCGAAAAGTTAATAAAACGTGGCTTACTTATGAAAGGTTTTATTAGGACAACCTTGATTAGAACTTGATTATCATGAGAGCATTTCTCCTTGCAGAGCATCACTATTCCCGAGGCCGAGCCGGAAGCCACTGGCGGACACATCAAGCTGGGATGGATCGTCGGTGTGCTGATACCTTGTCTCCTGAACATCTGGGGCGTCATGCTCTTCCTGCGCCTCAGCTGGGTGGTGGCCGAGTCGGGCATCCTGCAGTCGCTGATTATAATTACGATCTCGGCGGTGGTCTGCGTCATCACGACGCTCTCGCTGTCAGCCATTAGCACCAACGGCGAGGTCAAGGGCGGCGGGGTCTACTTCATCATTTCCCGTTCGCTGGGCCCCGAGTTTGGGGCGTCGGTGGGCGTGGTCTTCGCCTTCGCCAACGCCGTCTCGGCATCGATGAACACCATCGGCTTCTGCGAATCGCTAAATGTCTTACTGAGTGAGTATCAATTGACTTGTGCACCCAGCGGCTCTGCGATTATCCTAAATTGGGCAGCTTTAAATGTCACTGTATCTATATCGAGCATTAAATTAATAATGGTTTCCAATCGCAAAAGTTAGCAATAACTAGGAAACTATTATCACATGAGTAAATTCATAAAGGAGTAGTTAATTGGAATTACTAACTATCCAAACTGGACTAATAGAATAAGGATAGCCTAAACTAAGTTCCGGATAAATGATTTTTTATTTCTCAACAACTCACTTCCAGAGAACAACGACCTGAAGATTGTCGACAACGGGATCAATGACATCCGCATCGTTGGATCGGTGACGGTACTGGTGCTGATCCTGATCTGCTGCGTGGGTATGGAGTGGGAGACGAAGGCCCAGAACTTCCTGATCGTCACGATTGTCCTGGCCATCTTCAATTTCCTGATCGGAGCTGCCATCGGACCACAGGGCAATGAGGAGCACATTTCGAGGGGTTTCGTGGGCTTTTCATGTGAGTTCAAACGGGTTTAAAATGGTGATTGACTCATAACTGGTTATCTTTATTAGGGGCCACACTTAAGGAGAACTTCGGCTCGGACTATCGCTATGCGGAGGGCGTGAACCACGACTTCTTCAGCGTGTTCGCCATCTTCTTCCCCAGCGTAACAGGCATCCAGGCAGGAGCCAATATCTGTGGAGATCTCAAGGATGCCGGAGCAGCTATCCCGAAGGGCACTTTCTGGTCCCTGCTCATCTCCATGACCTCCTACGCCCTCTTCGTCCTCTTCGCCGGCGGCGCTGCTGTAAGGGATGCTTCCGGTATACCGGCTGACCTTGTCAACGGCACCATTGTCGCCTCGGAGCTGCCGTGCATGGCCGCAGGCAACTGCACCTGGGGTCTCTTCAACTCGTACGAGATGATGCAGGAGATGTCGCTGTGGGGACCGCTAATCTACGCCGGCTGCTTTGCGGCCACGTTGAGCACGGCCCTGACTAACCTGCTCTCCGTTCCCAGACTGGTCCAGGCCTTGGGCATTGACCAGATCTACCCAGGTCTAATCTTCTTTTCGAAGCCGTACGGCAAGCACGGGGAACCGTACCGCGGCTACGTACTGACCTTCTTCATTACCACTGGCTTCCTGCTGATCGGAGAGCTCAACCTGATTGCTCCTCTGATCTCCACCTTCTACCTGGCCTCCTACGCCCTCATCAACTTTTGCACATTCCACGCGGCCTTCGTGAAGCCATTGGGATGGCGACCTACCTTCAAGTACTACAACGCCTGGCTCAGCCTCTTCGGGTTCGCTATGTGCGTGGCCATCATGTTCCTGATCAACTACGTGGCCGCCATCATCACCTTTGGTATTATCTTCGCGCTCTATCTGGTGGTAATGTACCGCAAGCCGGAGGCCAACTGGGGATCCACCACGCAGGCGCAGCAGTACAAGGCTGCTCTTATGGCTGTCCACCGACTGCAGAACGTCTCGGACCACGTGAAGAACTACCATCCTCAGGTGCTGGTGCTCTCCGGCGATCCCAAGACCAGACCGCCACTCGTGGACTTTGGCTACCTGCTGACCAAGAACAACTCCCTCATGTTCGTGGCGAATATAATACCGGTACGTGAATGGGTTTCAGTATTATGAAAAATTAACTCGTTTTTCAAATACAATTTTAAAATTCGATGGAGTTCTGGAAACTAAGGATAGTATTGGTGAACTTTGGCTTCATGATAATACATTTGTTATAGCTACATACAGTACGTGGAACACTTTAACACTGTTACGTTCTTTCCTTGCAGGTGCGAGTGGGCTACAAGAACCGGCAGCACCTGGTGAAGGATGGACAAAAGTACCTGGATGCGCGCAAGATCAAGGCCTTCTACAATGTGATTGATGGATTCAGCCTGGAGGACGGAATAAATGCTCTGACAAAGTCAACGGGATTCGGCAAGATGTCTCCGAACATTGTGCTGGTGGGCTACAAGCCGGACTGGAACCGCTGTCGCAAGGAGGAGGTGGAGAGTTACTTTTCCATTTTGTAGTAAGTGATGATTTTCTCCCACCATGTTACTGGATGCCTGACCAACGCGACGTCTTCCGTAGCAATGCCTTTTCTCAGCGCATGGGCGTGGCCCTGCTCCGCCTGCCCAACGGATTGGATTTCTCGGAGCTGAGTTCCGAGGTTACTCTGCCGGCCAACGGAATGGGCCACATGCACACCGCCAATGCCCACGGATTCACCAACGAACTGATACCGGCGGCCAATGCCGCCTCCGAGCTACTACACATTGACTCCAACCTGAACCTAGCCAGCATGGACAGTCCCAACTCCTCGTTCACAATGCCGCAGCCAGCACCGATGCCCAACATGCAGCGCAACCCCCGCAGCTACAAGGTGACCAGCTCGGATGAGCCCGCCGTCACCTACCACACCAAGGGCGGATCGGATATACCCCAAAACCTTCTGGACGCCATGACCATATTCACTCGCAAACAGCCCAAGGGCACAATTGATGTCTTCTGGCTGTACGACGACGGAGGTGGGTACTTGGTTTTAATGCCTCTTTGCATCTAATCAACTACTCCTTGGGGTTATAGGTCTCACTATTCTCCTGCCCTACATAATCTCCATGCGCTCCCACTGGCAGAACTGCAAGCTTAGGGTGTTCGCAATGTGCCACGGAAAGGACGAGGAGCAGGAAGAGAAGAGGTAAGACTTTAAGAACACCACGTAATAGGTAAAAGACCCGATTCCGACCCTGAGGTAAGCAAAGGCCGAAGTGTGCTTGGGTTCCATTTGAGCGAAGTGAGCTCAATGGCTCAAAGCCCGTCTTCCAACCGCCTGTCTAATTCCGTAGGACCAACTTGCCCAAACGGTGCTTTTCAAAGCGAAGGACCCGAAGACCCATCCCGCCTGAAAGCAGACAAAGGATGATCATTCCAAAAATTAGTTTCTTTTTGGACGAAAGTCCATTTAGGGACGAAGCCCAAACTTTCGCGCCCACAGTTTTGAAAAATGTTCAGATTTTTAGATTTCACTATTTCCGGGTATAGTTACCGTGGAGTAAAAGGGTATACTAGATTCGTTGAAAAGTATGTAACAGGCAGAAGCAAGCGTTTCCGACCATATAAAGTACATATATTCTTGATCAGGATCAATAGCCGAGTCGAACTGCCCATGTCCGTCTGTCCGTATGAACGCCTCGATCTCAGGAAAACGCTAGAATGTTGAGATTAAGCATGCAGCTTCCATAGACAGAGACGCAGAGCAAGTTTGTTTCCAAATGTTGCCACGCTCACTTTAACGCCCACAAAGCGCAGAAAACTCTCACGACCACACGTTTAAAAAATTTTAAGTTTTTCTTCATGTTATTATTTTTTCTCCACTTTCTACCGATATTCCAGAAAATTTTGAAATTTCTCGTTTGCACTTCCACTAGCTGAGTAATGGGTATCTGATAGTCGGGGAACTCGACTATAGCATTCTCTCTTGTTTTATCTGTAAACTAGGTTTTTAAAATAATGTTAAATACACTCGACTACGAAATAAGTCAATATGTTAGTATAAATGGCATATTTTAACCCACAGCATGGCCAGCTTGCTGACCAAGTTCCGCATCAAGTACTCGGAGCTCATTATGCTGAAGGGCGTCTCCGAGCAGCCGCGGGCGGACACGCTGCTGAAGCACAAACGCCTGATCGAGCCCTTCCGCCGCGGAGCCCGCAACGAGTTCGGGATCACAGACGATGAGCTGCAGAGCATGTCGGAGAAGACGAACCGCCAGCTGCGTATCCATGAGCTGGTGGTAAAGCACTCGTCGAACGCTTCTCTGGTGGTCATGTCCCTGCCCATGCCGCGCAAGGTGAGCCATTTGGTAATGGTACCTCGAACTTGACCACTAACATATTCGTATTTATAGGAGGCCATCTCAGCACCGCTGTACATGTCTTGGCTGGAGATGCTCACGTCGGACATGAAGTGTCCGGTGGCATTGGCGCGCGGCAACCAGACGCCTGTGCTGACGCTTTACTCCTAGACTAGGCCTTGCTTTCAGTTCGAGTACAACTTAGTATTATTAGCGTTTAGGTGTTCCACCCAGTTCCCAGTAGAATCGAGACAGTCCCTGGACTGGGAGTTCTGCTATGTGTGTGGAATTCCAGAGCCCAGACTCTTGTTCTAAGAGACTCACACTACTTACTTACTCTTTTGTACGATCGAACTCCTAAACGCTTGACGGTAGTCCCTAGTGAAGATTTGTGTGGCATAGTTCTAACTGTTTTAAAACGGATCCAGATCGATTTCAAGACCTGTTTCACATGCAATAGATTTAAGTTAATTACGAACTACTTACTGAATAAACGAACCCGTAAAATATATAATGACGTCTGCTATTTAATTTAAACAAGGACATTTTATTCAGCAAAGTTGCACTTGAATAAGCGGACCTAGGATATTGGTATAGTGTCGGAGTGATCAGTTTAGGTAGTGCTAGTAGTAGGCGCGACGTGGATTGTTCTGCAAATAAATATAAAGTCATATATATACTAACTAGATATAAGAGATATACAAGATAGAGCTATACAATCAGTTGCGTCCATTTTCTCTTGGAAATTTCAAGAGATTACTTACCAAAGGGTTTGGACGAAAACGATAGGCCAACATCATGCGCTTCCTGTAGGCGTCATATTCATTGTCGCAGTCCTCTGGCTGGGCAGCGCTGCTGACCCCAAGTCCTTGGTTTCCATCGCGTTGCGGTGCCCTGTTGGCACATTATACAGTGAGATGTTTTACAGAATGGGAGTAACCTACTTGTTGACGGGGTCTACGATTCCAGCTCCGTCCTGTCCTAAGCCTTGTCCCTCTTTCCATCCGAGTTTTTGCAGCATTTGGAAGCCAATGTTGTCCTCCTTTAGTTTGTACTCCTTGTAGTCGCTAAGATCCGGCTGCCTGTTGTTCTTCTTTGCCTCGTACTGCTCCATAAACTTTTTGAGCTCCTCGGGGGGCAGGAAGTCGCCAATGTGGTGCTTGCCTTCGCTTTGCTTGGTCAGGGCGTTGGCCCACAGCGATGTGGCCTCCATTTCGGCTGTTCGCAACTTGTGTTCCCACGTTCCGCCCTCAATGTCCTCGTCCGAGTCATATTCGTACTTAAATTTACCGCCACGGGCCAGCCGATCGATCTCCTGGCGCTTGCGCATCATGTCCTGATACAGTAGGTTTACTTTGTAGTGCTCCTCGCACTGCTTCCACTGCTCCTCGCTCAGCTGAGTCGATCCGTAGTTGAGCCGAGCATACTGCAACAGCGCGGGATCTGTTCGCGTGATGCTGCTCAGGATGGGTTTATTTTGGTTACCAAAATTACCCGATGTGCCTGATAATAGTAAGGATTGATTGTCAATATCGTCATAATTGTAGCTATTACTTGTGCGCGTTAGAGTGGAAGTGTCTATCTTTTACGTCTTTCTAGAGATCAATAGCTCATACGGACGGACAGACATACACTGACAGATCAACTCGGCTGATCCAGTTCACAAATATATATACTGTAGGAGTCTGTTTCATACTTTTCAACGAATCCAGCAACTATTCTACTCCACGAAAGAGTATAAAGGGTATAGAAACTTACTTGAGGATGGCAACTGTTGCTCTTTCTCGCCCCAGCGGCTCTTGCGCTCTCGCCTCCGTCGCTGCCTCTGCGACTCCTTGTCGTCTTGATCATCCTGGTCATCGGCATCCGCAAGTTCCCCGGCTGCACCCTCCTCCCGTTCGCGCCTTTCTTCGTCACTTAGCTCATTCCGACACTCTATGCGGCGCTTGATGTTGTCCCGGTTGCGATCCATCATGCCCCGCATGTACTCATCATCCGAGTCGAAGTCCGCACTGATGGCCGACTCTGGGTCGTACTTGTCAGCCGCCGAGTTGCTGTGCTGCTCCTCGCGGTGTTGTGCTTCCTGTTCCTTCGACTGGGGCTGCTGGTCCCGACTTAGCTGCTGATTCTCCCGCTCCCGTTGTCGCTCTGCGCGCTTCCGTTTGTAGTCGAGGAGTTGGGAACGATAGCTTCGATACTGCTCGCAGCTCTTATCATAAAGAAACCTATTACCAAAATTCAAAAGAAGTGAAACGTACAATGAAAAGTGCTCGACGTTTGTCACGTGTACAAATACATTATATGAATAACTGTTTGAGGCGCCCCAATAGCGGCTTATTCAGAGATTTTTAGTTGGCATCCGCCGGCTGGCTCCTCCAGACTTTAGATGACGATCGAGGAACGACGGAACACTGTGCGCTCGATGAGTCCACGCGACTGGTCTGGCTTATCCTCCTACACTACCATCCCATCAAGTTGGTCCGTTAGTCATATATTTCAATATAATGCAAAAATAAATGCAAATACTTTGAACCCAATAACATTCCCTCTGGCTACCATTTGGTACTATTAAGCAGACAAATATCTTAAAACGCATCACAGTAAAATATTTACATGTATCGTCCAATGTTTGTGATTGTAAATTCATAATTGAGTAAGCGAAACGAATTTGGTGCGTCTAACAAGTAAATTCAAAATGTCATGTAAATATAGTATAATTGAAAAAAAAAAAAAAAACATAAATCGGACTGATTTTTAGAACTTCCTATCCTAAAGAGCTGGCAATGTACTTGAATGGATTCTACTTGTGAAAATAATAAATTAACGTGGACAATTTCCTGGTTAGGTCTCAACTAATAAAGTGCCAAGCCCAATCCCTAAGCTGTACGCCTTCAACGACCCTTTCCTTGGGTGCCAGTACTAGTCCCAGTTAAAACATGTTTAGGTCATTTACCACAAGGCCGGATGCAACTCGCTTCTATGCAAACGTATTTTATCTTCATAATCTTCACCATTTTCCGCGACCAGTGCGATTAGGTTTTCTAAGCACGTTGGCAATTGTATGCACGTTTCTGAAAAAACTACATAAATTGCTTTAAAATCGTGCTCAACGATTAAAGTTCTATACAAATTGAATGAGTGGGACGTTGCAAGTTGTTAAAATGAGGGAGAGGATAGATGTTGGATATGGATAGGGCATGGCGATGGCAAAACAAAACAGGCAACGAGGACTGTTTTGCAAGTGTTACACACCTTGAGGCGGGACAGCTGTGGGCTGAGGTGGATGTGGAGATGCCACCTGCTGGTGCTGTAGCTCCATATCCTCCACTACAGGCGGCGGCGGTGGCGGTGGGTGTGGATTTACTGGCATGGACATGCGGTCCGTTAGGAGACCAAGCTGCTCCGCCGAGTGACCGCCGATGGTGGGCATCTGTATAGCCTCCAGATTTATTTGCGGCTTAGGTATGGCATTCAAGTCAAACTCCTTTGGCGCCGGTATGGCATTCAGCTGCATAGCCTCCACTGGCGACGGTCCAAGCTGCATGTAAATCGGTCCCATGTTCGCTAAAGCGATCGGCAGCTGTGGAGGCGGTGGAGGTGGGGGAGGAGCTACTGCCGCCGGATGCAGGTGCAGAGGCAGATGGCCGTGGAAGAATGCAGCTGGCAGCTGCATCTGCGGTGGTCCCTGTTGCAAAAGCGTAGGATTGAAAAACGGCGGCGGCGGTGGTGGCTGTACTGCTTGCACGGGTAGTCCAAAGGCTAAGTGAGTTGGCGCCGAGCTGGTCACCGTGATGGAGTTAGCCATGGATGCTGCCGAGCTTATGGCGATGGCCGCCTCTAGCTGGGGACTGTTGTTCTGCTCTGATGTTTCCTTCTCCACGGCATTGTTCTCCTCGGCGCTATAATTACCGACAAATATATAAATACATATACATATATTTTCGCGTAGTACACTCACCTGGGCACAGGAACAGGCGGAACAATCAAGGACGGCGGAGGCTTTTCGTGCTTTTCTAGTATTTTCTTGAAATTCTCCAAAAAGGAACCATCGTTGCAGAAAGTATTCTTTACCTTCGGTGGTGGCTGCTCCACAGTGGGCTGCGGCAGCTGCTGACGCTTCAGGCCAAATGTGATCTTGCCCGTTTTGCCGGTGAAGCTATTGAGCGTCTTTGGGGCCACTGCTTCCTCCAACTTTCCCTTGCTGGCCATGTTCTCAATGTGAACAGCCTCTAGGCCATTACCCTCCTCGCCATCGATTAGAGAGGTGTCCTGGGGGGCGGTGTCCAGGTATCGAGCATCATCCTCCTCCTCCACCTCGTTGCCAATTGGTTTTCCTGCAGGCGTCTCGGTTTTCAGCTGCGCTGCCAAGTTCTGCGCCGCGGCCACCGCCTTCGCCAGCTGTGCCGTCTTTTGCTTCTCGAGGATCTCCTGCCGCTTCTTGGCTATAATCTCCTCCTGCTTCGTCATCTGGGCGAAGCGGTCCACTCTGTGATTTCGCTGTGACATAATTCCTAATGCCGCAGACTTCGTTTTATTCCACAATTTTCTTTTCCAGCGAAGCAACAGTGTTACCAGCTTGCATAAGTAGAATAATACTAAGTCTCTGAATCACCAGTGTTAATAATTTTATAGGAAAGTACACTGCTCATCAGTCTCAAACATTTCAGTTCAAAAACAAGAAAATGTGATTTGAATATAAAAATAGTAGATTGTTTTTCAAAAAAAAATATTTTCCTAAAATAAGGATTACGTGGATTATAAACATAAACTCATAATGAAATCTATTAAAAACCCGTGTTATTTAATGGGAAAATATAAAACTCCAGTGCTCTAAGGTCCGCAATGATCGAATACATATTTATTAAATTCAAATTTCAAAAACACCCATATGCAAAGGAATCGATGGCAATAACATTGGTAACGAACACGGTTATCTTACGAAGTAACTTCAAAACACTGGGGTATAGGGAATTATTGCCTATTATTATTAATAATTGGAGATTTCCAATAACATATAATTCTCTTTGGCAGTATTAAATTTAGTGGAATCCATATTTTTAAAGTTTTCCTCAATTCAAGCAATAGCAAATTTGGTGAAACCACTTAAGGAGAAGCACCATATAAATATTAATAACGATACACGTATTTAAGTAGTTATACATTTCCCTAAATTTTCCTAAAATAAAAAGTACAATTTGATAAAGGGTCAATTAAACTAGATGATTCGGGGAATAATATGAGTTTTCACATCTGCTTTCATTTCACTATTGGTACTTGGGTATAATTAATCCCTTCAACATGTCAAAGCTGTTTCCATCGGGCTGTACAATTTCTATGGTTCCAGTTGGTAATTTCACCTTCAAAAATCCAAAGTCATCAATTCCCACAATTTCGGCTTCTTTTTCCTGATCGTTTTGTAGGCAAATCTTAATGGATTGCCCGCTAAACATGAATAAAAATGTAAATAAATATATATTAATATGTAAATTGAATATATTTTGTATATGTTTGATTTACCTGTGTAACCAGAGCGAATAGTATAAGACATAAAAACTATCAAAGTCTCCGTTTTGTACTTCTGCCAAAAGTCTTTCGATTTCATTGAATATCATGGCAATAAGTATTTCATACTTAAGTATAGGTAACTTGTTGTTCGGGACACGGGCATTATATTCTCGTATCAAGTCATTGATGCAAACTGTTGGTTTTGAATTGTCCAAATTAATTCCACTTCCGATATTGACGATGGCCTGGGAACCTTGAAGTGTGGTATTAATGACGAGACCCCCAATTTTCTGATTTCCATTTGCATATATGTCATTCGGCCACTTTATAGAAATATCCAGCACCTGAAGGTAATTTCAATATATTAAGAAAACGACGACGAGGTTCTTAGTAATATCATAAAATATAAATAGGAAAATCAAATGTAAAATTGTTTAATGAAATATTTCTACCTTTAAAATACAAATATTATTTGGCTAATTTCTTACTTCGACTAATAAAATATAAATATTAATATGTGGCTAATTCGAACATTTTACAAATCGTACATACATATATAAATATATACACACGAAAACATTTTATAATTAAAATATTACAATATTTATATTTTATGAAATATATATATATTATATTTCTTTATTACTGTGGAGTGCCCCTAACGTACTTTTTCGGAAGTGTTTTTAGTACATTTCAATGCGCCGAGCTAAGAAGTCCTCCAGGGTACGGTCACACTTCTCTCGATGCGCTACTTGGGTGTAGAGAAATTTCAACAACAGTCGAGGAAATTGTAAAATTTTTCGTCTTTTCGCATTCCCTGAGCCGTCTCGAGTTGCGGGCCTAAGTGTGCGAAAGCCGGAGCAGCGAACGTCAAGGTCGCTTGACGAGGGCCACAATGCGGGGCGTAGTCCCAGCCGGTCCCATCGAATCGTCGAGTCCCCGAGAGGACGTCTGAAAAAATCAATCGGGCTCCACTCTGCCGCGAATGAGCAGGATGAGCAGCAACAACAACGCCCCCGCATCAGGTCCAGACACCGGCTCCACCAACGCCAACGATCCCATCTCCGGTTCGCTGTCTGTGGACAGCAATCTGGTTATCATTCAGGACATGATTGATCTCTCGGCCAACCATCTGGAGGGCCTGCGAACGCAGTGCGCGATCAGCTCCACGCTGACACAGCAGGAGATTCGTTGCCTGGAGTCTAAGCTGGTGCGTTACTTCTCCGAGCTGCTGCTGGCGAAGATGCGTCTAAACGAGCGCATCCCGGCCAATGGGCTTGTGCCCCACGCAACGGGCAACGAACTGAGGCAATGGCTCCGCGTAGTGGGCCTGAGCCAAGAGACTCTTACCGCCTGCCTCGCTCGCCTGACCACTCTTGAGCAAAGCCTGCGCCTCAGCGACGAGGAGATCCGTCAGCTCCTGGCCGACAGCCCCAGTCAGCGAGAGGAGGAGGAACTGCGACGCCTGACCAGGGCCATGCAGAACTTAAGAAAGTGCGTGGAGTCGCTGGAGAGCGGTACTGCGGCCAGCAACAACGATCCAGAGCAGTGGCACTGGGACTCCTGGGACAGGCCCATCCACATTCACCGCGGCAGTGTGGGAAATATTGGACTGGGTCACAATTCAACCGCCTCCCCAAGAACCCATCATCGCCAGCATGGTATCAAGGGAAAGAATTCCGCTTTGGCCAACTGCACTAGCTCCAAAAGTGGCCGGCAATCGCCCTCAGCGACGGAAGAGCTGAACAGCACACAGGGTTCCCAGCTGACTTTAACCCTCACGCCCTCGCCACCCAACTCGCCCTTCACACCTTCCAGTGGGTTGAGCAGCAGCCTTAACGGAACACCGCAGAGGAGTCGTGGTACCCCGCCACCAACAAGAAAGCACCAGACCTTGCTAAGCCAGAGCCATGTGCAAGTGGACGGGGATCAATTAGCCCGCAACCGTTTGCCCACTGATCCCAGCCCCGATAGCCACAGCTCAACCAGCTCGGACATCTTCGTGGACGCAAATACTAATGCCAGCTCCGGAGGAAGTTCCTCAAACGTGCTTATGGTGCCATGTTCCCCGGGCGTGGGTCACGTGGGCATGGGTCATGCAATCAAGCATCGCTTCACCAAGGCCTTGGGCTTTATGGCCACCTGCACACTATGCCAGAAGCAGGTCTTTCACCGCTGGATGAAGTGCATCGACTGCAAGTACATCTGCCACAAATCATGCGCCTCACACGTGCCGCCCTCTTGCGGACTTCCACGAGAATATGTAGACGAGTTTCGGCACATAAAAGAGCAGGGTGGATACGCCAGTCTGCCGCATGTGCACGGCGCGGCGAAAGGATCACCTTTGGTGAAGAAGAGCACCCTTGGAAAGCCGTTGCATAACCAGCACGGCGACAGCAGTTCGCCGAGTTCCAGCTGCACTAGTTCCACGCCAAGCAGTCCGGCGCTGTTCCAGCAAAGGGAGCGCGAACTGGATCAGGCTGGCAGCAGCTCTAGCGCCAATCTGTTACCTACGCCTTCGCTTGGCAAGCACCAGCCGAGTCAATTCAACTTTCCAAACGTGACGGTGACGAGAAGTGGCGGAAGCGGTGGTGTATCGCCACCAGTGGCAGACCAATTTCCCACCGCCCCTGTTACAGTCAATGGAGGACTGGATAGTCTGGTGAGCAGCTCCAATGGGCACATGAGCTCCCTTATCGGTAGCCAAACTTCAAACGCTTCTACTGCTGCCACCCTGACGGGTAGTCTGGTTAACAGCACAACCACCACCAGCACCAGCAGTTTCTTTCCGCGGAAATTAAGCACAGCCGGAGTGGATAAGAGGACGCCTTTCACCAGCGAGTACACGGACACCCACAAGTCAAATGACAGCGACAAGACAGTCTCCTTGTCTGGAAGTGCCAGCACGGACTCGGACCGAACACCCGTTCGGGTGGATTCAACGGAAGACGGAGACTCGGGACAATGGCGTCAGAACTCTATCTCACTCAAAGAATGGGACATCCCATATGATGATCTGCTTTTGCTCGAGCGGATAGGGCAGGGACGCTTTGGCACCGTGCATCGAGCCTTGTGGCACGGAGATGTGGCGGTTAAACTGCTCAACGAGGACTATCTCCAGGACGAACACATGCTGGAGACCTTTCGCAGCGAGGTAGCCAACTTCAAAAACACTCGACACGAGAATCTGGTGCTGTTCATGGGAGCCTGCATGAACCCACCATATTTGGCCATTGTGACTTCCCTGTGCAAGGGCAACACTTTGTATACGTATATTCACCAGCGTCGGGAGAAGTTTGCCATGAACCGAACTCTCCTCATTGCCCAGCAGATCGCCCAGGGTATGGGCTACCTGCACGCAAGAGAGATCATCCACAAGGATCTGCGCACCAAGAACATTTTCATAGAGAACGGCAAGGTTATTATCACGGACTTTGGGCTCTTTAGCTCCACCAAGCTGCTCTACTGTGATATGGGCCTAGGGGTGCCCCACAACTGGTTGTGCTACCTGGCGCCGGAGCTTATCCGAGCATTGCAGCCGGAAAAGCCGCGTGGAGAGTGTCTGGAGTTTACCCCATACTCGGATGTCTACTCTTTTGGAACAGTTTGGTACGAGCTAATCTGCGGTGAGTTCACGTTCAAGGATCAGCCGGCGGAATCGATTATCTGGCAGGTTGGCCGTGGGATGAAGCAGTCGCTGGCCAACCTGCAGTCTGGACGGGATGTCAAAGACTTGCTGATGCTGTGCTGGACGTACGAGAAGGAGCACCGACCGCAGTTCGCACGTCTGCTATCATTGCTGGAGCATCTTCCCAAGAAGCGTCTGGCGCGCAGTCCCTCCCACCCTGTCAACCTCTCCCGATCCGCCGAGTCTGTGTTCTGAAGGAGCTGCTTCCTGGTCACAGTCACTGTCACTGTCTAGTACAATTTCGACCTACCAACTAAGCTAGCTCACTTTGTTACCAACTCCTGAGCGAAGTTCTATCGAGCGAAGATTGTAAATACCTAAACGTAACTACCAAATTATAGCAATTGATTTTAGAACTACATATGTACGCATGTATCAGGAGCACTTCAGTTGCAGTTGTTAGCAAACAAAACTAAGGCAAATCAAATGTTAAATCGAAAAAGACAAAACGCTTAAATGTTTAAGAGCATAGGCAAACTGAAAAAACAACCAAGCACTGTGGCAAATATAAATGTAAACGTTAATCAGGTGAGCAATTTGTAAATTGTTAATTAGGTGTAAGTGAAACTCTATATATGTACATGTACATATACATAATGTATATGACGAACTAGAGTTTAACTAAATATATATTGTGAATTACGTATGATCAAGTGTATATAGTAAATGGACTTTAAATGCAAATCAAGAAAATGTCAAATAAACTTATCAAACTTAAAAACTATCGCTGTGTGCACTTTGTTGGAACTTTTCAAGATCTGAAGCTTGTCTCCTTGGACTTGATTATCCACATGCTCATAATCGAAACATAGGCTCATTAATGCCTTACCAAATGGTACAAGTTTACAATCTAAACTCACCCCGTACTGTTCATGACCCCGGAGGGAATTGACAATCGCCGTTCCAATTAGGTGCTGCAACAAAGGCAACCGAGAGCCTAAAGCGGAGTCCATGGACAGGTGCAGCTGAAGCGAGAACATGGCACAGCCCGGGGGACTAAGCCACTGAAAAGCGCAAGAGGATGATTTCAACAAGAACTGAAATCTGAAGACATCTAAAATATTTACTTGATTATTTCCACGACCCACTCCAGAGGTCTGTTGCACGGGAAGCACAGCCAGGCCGTTGATGAGCTCCAGGTTGTTTATGAGATGCATGGAGCTGCTTACTACCGGTGCATAGATAACCAGTCGTCCGATTTGTTCCGTTTTAAGATTCTTTAAAATAGTAGGATTTTTAATAGATTGAATTCTTCAATTGACTAGAATGAGCGCACATCAAAGTAATCCACGGTGGAGAAGTCCTCCGGACAGGAATGTATAAGTATGGGCAGGACATTGTTGTTGGCCACTGGAGGCTTATCGTCCTTGCCACAGAATTTCATCGTCAGGTTTGGCGTGGCTATTACGTTGTCGGATCCGCTGCAGCGCAGACGCAGCTTTTCCAGAAGCTCAAACTTGGCCTGAATAATAAACGAAAAGATGTTTGATTCTGACACCAAAACAAGTAAAAAGACGAACTGACCTCGTGCCGACCGAGAAAATATGCGTGCTTGTAGACCACTCCAGGCTGCGGCTGGTCGACGCCCTCTCCACGGCGGACCTGCACATCCAAATACTTTCCCAAGAGATCCGCAAATATCTCGAGGCGAGTTCGCTCGCTTTGCTTCAGAATGGAGTACTTAGTCTCATCAGATTCGAATTCGCTGGGATTCATTTCCAAATGAACCTGTTTATTTCAAAGGAGCGGCGTGTTTTAATTAAATTACATATTTAAGAGCAAGCACTTACTTGGGAGAAGACGGCCTTTCCTCCGCTCTGCAGGCTTTTGGCCAACATCAAGCTAGGCGTATTCCAGGTTTCCTCGGTTCCCAGCACCTGGACATCCAAATGGTGGCTGTGACCGGCCAGATCCTTCAGTTCCATGGACCTTGGACATACTAGAGCTCTGAGCAGCGTTTCGTGGTTTGATTTTGTGTTTTTACGATTTTGTTTGTTTTTGGTTTGTTTTTATTTTGGTTAATGGTAGGTAGGATTATAATAGTGATAGCACACACACATAGAAGCACACGCAGTAATTTATGGATACAGAAGGGCGAGAAAGGAATCGAGCTCGCAGATCGCAAAGTAAACGTAGTAGGAGATGTAAAGGTTTGAAAAGGATGATGTTTACAACAAGTAATTTACGTAAAATATCATTTTACATGAAATTAAAGAAAACAGTTAGTTATGCGGATAAAAAACGGGTTTTGAATGGATTACAGTGCACACCGAATCAAATAGAAATGAAGCCATATTTAGAGTAAACGAGAGCAATTTTAGCATGAAACATTTGAGAAATAAAATGAGAATTGGAATTAGTTAAAAACGGTTTAGTATAAAACGATTAATTAGAAAATGTTGGATCACACTAATTTGCTGTCTTGCTTTGATTTGGTTAACAAGCCCCATTCAGAAAAGGTAATATTAAGAGTATAACCAAAATAAGAAGGGAAGCTAGCTTCGGCAAGCCGAAACTCACATACCCTTGCAGTAATAATATATGTGTAGAAAAACAACTAATGTATATCGGAAGCCCATTGCAGTTTCATAATATTTTAATCAAGCTAAAAGTGAAATGATATATTGTAATTGCATGATGCTTTTAAATTATTTCCGTCCCTTTCCACCTTAAAAAGAACTACCTGCGATAGAAAGAAGTCTTTTGGGAAAGTTTCATGCAGACATCTTTTTAACTAAGAGGCTACTTTGCGTAGAACCGGACAAAAATTGATCAAGAATATATATACTTTTTATGGTACTGCCAACTTCTGACTGGAATGTAAAACCTTCTGCAAGGGTTATAGAAAGTAGCGTGTAATCATTTCGAAAGCCGCTTCACCGAAATTTATCCGCCGCATGTGCAATAAGCTACTTGATTAGGGCTTTCGGTTGTATAAAACATGCAAAATTTGGGATTAAAGTACACTGATACTCAGTTATGGGGTTTTGCACTATTTAATAGATCGGCAAGGTTAGCAATAAGTCTTGGACACTGCCATCCGCTGCTTCCCAGTGTGGATGGAAGCAGCAATAGCTACTTACGGTTTGCGGGAGTGCGACTTGGTTGACTCCTCGCTGTCCGTCGAGAAGTGTTTCTTCACCGGCGACGGCTGGTAGCAAAATATGTGGTGCATCATCTTGACCCGCTGCCATTTGTCATAGGAGAACTGAACCAATTCGTGCTCTCGAACCTGCGAAAAATTATATAAAACACAACCTTTAGACTGCGCATTTAAGGGTAAGGAGCAGAATAGGGTCCTACCTCCGCTGTGCGATAGTTGGGGAGTACAAAGTGCAGTATATCCGAGCACAGGCTTAACACCTTGCCGCCCTGCAGAAAGTAGTCCACCAATATCTGTCCGATTCCGGGTGCCACCGATCCGCATACGACCAGCAATGCAGTCTGTTCCGTCCAGTATTTTTGAGCCGCTTGCTGAGGCATCAGAGGATAGATGGTGTAGACATTGCGTTCTAGTAGCTGCTGCAGAGTGGCCAATGTGGATTCCCGGGCACTGGCACTGTCCGAGTAAACCAACACGTTCAGGGGTTTGGCATCCTGCAGGCTATCCTTGTTGCGTTGCAGCACAGGACGCGAGGGAGCATCTGACGGAGGAGAATTTAAAGGCTTTACCGCCTCAAAGGATTTCCTGGGCTTTATTGGCTGATCTGATGTCTTAGCAGGCGCATCAAGTTTACTTAGCATTGGTGGCTTAGTTGAGGAAGTAGCCTGCACTCCGTCTATTTCTTGCTGCTGCACTGCCTGCACTCCCGCTAGCTTCTCTAGATCGCTTGGCTTCGACTCATTCTTGGTTGGCGTTAGCTTGGAGTCCTCTTTGCTTCTGATTCGCTTGTCCTCGGTCTTGGCAGGAGTGGGTTTGGCATCGCTTTTAGTAGGAGGAGATTTTGTAGGCGGTCCCTTGGCCTCAGCTTTAAGGGAAGCTTCTGTTATCCTTGCCGGAGACAGATATGCCTTGTTGGTGGGCTCCACCACAGCCACCGCCTTGGCCACGAGCTCTGAAGTCGGGCGATGATCATGCGTGATGGGATCCGATTTCGTTCTTCCCTCAGAGCGATTCCTTTGGTACTCGAATTCGGTGGCCTGGTGCGCCAGCACCCCTACAGCTCGCAAGTCCTCCAAGTGCTTCTTCCATCCATCTTTGTCCAGACCGACGCTTATCCGAGATTGCCGCTTCAGATGCTTGGCCAGCAACTCAAAGGGCTGTGGATCTCCTTCCCGTTGCACCGCTAGGATGGAGAAACAATAAGTCAGTGGGATTCCAAGTGAAGTCAAATCCTTAAAACGATTTCAGGCGCAGCTTACACTCAATCCGCAAAAGTGGCAGCTGATCGTTAATGCATAAGTTATTTCGCAAGAAAGTCGTTATCAAAAGCTGCGTGAAGTGCTCGACGTCTGTCTCGATGAGCACCGCCAGGTGGGAGTCTATTTTCCATGCAATTAGCTTACCGTAATCTTCCAGCTGATTCATTGGCCCCCGACATGCAAGAAGAAGAGAGGACACACGAAAGGATAACCTTGGTTAGCAAACCTACATATGTATGTATGCATTGCGCCAGCGCTCTATCGATTCAACCATGTACATGTATATCTTAATAAGATCACCGCACGCACCTCCGTTCATATTGCGGCGTTTTAGCAAATTTTAGCCCTTAAGTTGAAAAGTAAAGAACCCTATCTAGTGTTTTAATGATAGTAAGTGGGTTAACTTTAATTACGAAAACCTCTTCGGCATTCTTAAGATACTTATTGAAACTAGTTAAAAGTGCATTAAAAAAACTCCCTTAAATGTATACGAGTCAATAGTGATACATCCAAATATTAATTTTTAAATATGTATGTATTCTGTGGCAGCTAATACATTTAAAACATAAATTCGCAAGCCCGCAAAATAAAGTTCTTACCCGTACTGCTGCTCTGTCCTCGGAACTGGGCGGTTGTAGTGGCTCTATGTGGGCCTCGAGGAGCAGCTGCATCCGTTCCTCACCTTGCGCAGAAAGCGAGACCCGTTGCTTGCGCGGGACGTCCGCCTCCGTGGGCGTGGACACCGGCGTTAGAGTGTCGGGGGAATAGGAAAAGGGCAGCAGACTGGGTGCCGGTGGGAAGCTGATCCAAGGCGTGATGTGTAGCGTTTGCAGCGGACGCAGGCAGCAGCCCCGCTGGTTGGCGTGCAGCCACAGGATGTCCGTGACCTTGGCCGCGTTCCGGTTGCCGCACAGCTCGGAGCTGGCCAGGGCGGGATCTGGGCAGAAAGGAGGGGCATCTTTATACATAAGCTGCATCGCTCTCCAATGACAACGTCACTTACCGAATCCGTCATCGCTGCCCGCTTGGAGAGCGTAGAAGGCGATGCTCGAGGGCTGCGCGAGGTGCTCGGCGATCTTGGAGCAGGCCTTCTGAATGCGCCAGGACTGCAGGACGGTGGCACTCACGTAATACAGAGTCAACATCGCAGATTTTGTGTGCGTACTGCTTCCTCCGCGGACTCAACGTTTTTCGGGGACTATTTGCGCCAGGGCACAAGTGACATCTTGATTGGAACCAAAATCAATGGCGGTTTCGTAATTTGCTTCGATTTCTCTCGGCTGCCGGATTTATCGGTTGCTAAGGCCGAAAGGAGCTCTTCCTGGTTCGCCGTTTTCAGCCAGTTGACACACTTTCTTCATTTCCTTGCACACTGGCTTTTATTGTTGATTACTGCATTCCACTCCAACTGGACGAAGCTTATCCATGAATGTTTCCGATAAGAAAAGCGCGGCAGGCGTTTACAGTGCTGCCGGCCAGGCGGTTTTCCGTCACGTCTGGCGGGTTTTTCTGGTAAGCTTTAGTTCTTGTATTCATTCCATTTAATGCTTAAGATTTGGAAATGAAACTTAAGTTTAACATGCAAATGCCAAAAGGCATTATTAACCCAAGTATATATTATGAAGTGATGAACTTATCAAAACAAATTATTTGGGAGACTCAATTAGTTGTGGTTGTCGATATTTTGTTTACAACGCATAGGGATGCTCTCGTGTCGTGACTGTGCGTTCTACCTGCCCATGTGCACATCACTAACTACGGGTATTTTTAGTAAATTATCGACACACGCCGCTTTAAGCTGTCTTCAATTAGCAATAAGTTTGCAAATTGATTTCCCGCGCTTAAATAAAGATATCCAGTGCATTTTCTGTGGGTCCAGTGACCAGGGAGGCGGCATGCTGTTGGGCGAATACGACACAACCCGACGACTCCTTTTCATCGTGGCCGTTCTGCTGATAGTCCTGTATGCGAAGACGTACTTGCTGCCTGGCGAGGATTTGTACTACAACTAGGGGATTACGGCGTCCCAACAGGATCCGATCCCATTAAAAAGGTTGATGCGATGACGGACCGGAGGGTATCATACTTCTACAACGCGGACGTGGGCAACTTCCACTATGGAGCCGGGCATCCAATGAAGCCGCAGCGCCTGGCGGTCACACACAGCCTGGTGATGAACTACGGACTGCACAAGAAAATGAAGATTTACAGGCCGTACAAGTAGGTTGTCAGAGAGGTGTATCCTGTAATCTATCCTAAACCGCAATCCTTTGCAGAGCCAGTGCGCAGGACATGCTTCGCTTCCACAGCGACGAGTACATTGCCTACCTACAGCAAGTGACTCCACAAAACATCCAGTGCAATTGTAAGTAGAACGCCTAATTGGAACGCAACGCAAATTTGCATGTACAGTTATTATCTATTTTCTCTCCTTCAGCGGTGGCCTACACAAAGTACCTGGCGCACTTCAGCGTAGGCGAGGACTGTCCCGTGTTCGATGGCCTTTTCGACTTCTGTGCAATGTACACGGGTGCCTCGCTGGAGGGAGCCCAGAAGCTGAACCACAACCACAGCGACATATGCATAAACTGGTCAGGTGGACTGCATCACGCCAAGAAGTTCGAGGCAAGCGGGTTCTGCTACGTGAATGACATCGTTATCGGCATTCTGGAGCTGCTGAAGTACCATCCTCGGGTGCTCTACATCGACATCGATGTGCATCATGGCGACGGGGTGCAGGAGGCCTTCTACCTTACGGACCGAGTAATGACGGCTTCGTTCCATAAATATGGAAACTACTTTTTCCCCGGCACGGGAGACATGTACGAGATAGGCGCCGAATCGGGACGATACTACAGCGTGAATGTGCCGCTAAAGGAGGGCATTGATGACCAGAGCTATTTCCAGGTGTTCAAACCAATCATATCGGCCATTATGGACTTCTACCGCCCCACGGCTATCGTTTTGCAATGTGGTGCGGATTCCCTAGCAGGAGATCGACTAGGTTGCTTCTCCCTGAGCACCAAGGGACATGGAGAGTGTGTCAAGTTTGTGAAAGAACTGAACGTACCCACATTGGTGGTCGGAGGCGGGGGCTACACCTTGCGGAACGTGGCCCGCTGCTGGACACATGAGACATCACTGCTTGTGGACCAAGACATTGAAAATGATCTCCCCGCCACCGAGTACTACGACTTCTTCGCCCCCGACTTTACGCTCCATCCTGAGATCAACTCACGCCAAGATAATGCAAACTCAAAGCAGTATCTGGAACTTATCGTAAAGCATGTGTATGAAAACCTTAAGATGTGCCAGCACTCGCCTAGCGTCCAAATGGTGCAAACCCCGCCAGATGTGGACTTGGAGGAGCTGCGCAACAACCGGGAAGAGGCGAGTGATCCCGACGTGCGAATGTCCGTGGCCGATGAAGACAAGATAGTTGATGCCAAGAACGAGTTTTACGACGGCGATCAAGACCAGGACAAGCCCGATTCGGCAGAGAGTTAGTATTGGATAATGTAGAATAAGGATTAGAGATTTGTGTAAGCAGTAAAGAGCAGAAAGTTATTTTGTAACATCGTTGGGAACAACTTTTTTGGGCGGACTTAAAAGACAAAAATCTTTCTGGGAGTAGCGTAAAAGACAATTCCTTTTAAAATCGGCAGACACACATTTATTCAAGATTTATAATGGTACTTAATAGGAGGATTACTTTAGTGACATGTTGCTGGATCAGCGGAAGATCACCAACCAGTTGTTGTATTGGCCAGTCGACGCATTCTGCGGGTGTTGCGGTCCTGGTCGCGGATTTTCTTCTCCATTTCGGCGTCGGTAAGCGTCTCTAAAAATGGGGCCCACGCGTCAGCGTCACTGGGGTTCCGGAAGGGCACATCAATCGTCGAGAGAGGGGCCTCACTGAAGGCGTATGTTCGACAGTGCCAGGATAGCTGACCCCTAATGCTGTAGGCAATGGCTGTGACAAACTCTCCTCCCAATCCCAGTTCCGCACAGAGTTTTATGGCAAACTCCTCTGGGTTGTTGTTCTTCTCGGACATGTCCCACTCCACCTGGTCGACGAGCGAGGTGTTGCCCACGTGAATGTTCAGCTTGACAATCACCCGCTGGTCGCAGCTTTCCTCGAGGATAGGGGGATCGTTGGGAAAGGCCTCGATCTGCTGTCGAATGGCCTGTGCAATAGCCGGCACAAAGGGCAGGGGATTGAGGTCCAAGTCGTCGCACAAAACCTCAGCGAACTGCTCCGGAGTAATCATGCTCTCGTTCTTGTTCCATGTGAAAGTGTCGCGCAGCTTTTGACCCTCCAACTCCATGTCTAGTCGAATGGGCACCAGGCATTCCTTCTGCGCCGCATTCTCCAGGCTGGCTGTGGGATCCGTGTCGTCGAAACACATCGGGAATGTGCGAACCTTCTTCGTGTGCACTCGGTTTCGGTTGATGGGCGTGGCCTGCGGCACTGCGTCCAGGTGGCTGGAGTTGGGCATCGTTGGCACATACTGCGGCTGCTTCTTCGACTTGCTCTCACGTGGCACAGGCGTATCGGACGTGTTCACGGAGACAGCGCGATACCTAGGACGGAGATTCATGGTTAGTTATAGCAACTATAAGCAAATTGGCTGATTGGCAATAAAGACAGGCAAAAGGGATATGGCTTTCTGAAAAGCAGTTTGTGCTTATTTGAAAATCATTGTCAATCATACATATGTATATTTGATGAAGGATTCAATTGTTACTATTGACACTAATAAGCTACTCCAGTTCACTCAGTCTGAGGTGTCTTTTAGGGTATGCATTTATTGTAGTTACATATGCATGTAAAGAGCTATATTTGCTAAACAAAGATGATTAAAAGATTCAAAACCTTTTCAGAATGTACGTTAAAATTAAGAAATTAACGACTGTTTTAGTGTTTAATGGTATTTATCGAAACTGTTCTACATAGTTATTATGTTTTGGATATTATTTAGGTAAGACTTTTGTGACTGACACCCCCGACTTACTTTTCATCGTTGCCGGCCATGATATCGTCCACCTCCACAGCGCGGAGCAGCGAGACAGAGCTGGCTAGGATGTGGGAACTGAGGCCAGACTCTGCCAGCCGCTTCCGCTCCTCGTTGGACAGGACGATGCGGGTCATGCCCGGGTACTTCTTGTACAGAATACCTCGGAAGTGGCGCATGTAGTTGCCCACTTCTGAGCCCACGTAGTAGTACTCGCCGCCCTCCTCCAGCTGGAAAGCCACTGGTTTGTCCCCGTACGTCTGTAGGGCCATGTTGGGTATGTTTTCTTCCTTGGGCTCTCAATACGCGGTTTCTCGGTGGGATTCCTTGTTAATATTCGGCGACTTAAATTTTCCTACCGCACACACAAACACAGGCATATACATACATGGCGTCTATCGCGGAAGTGTTGGAAAACGCGCGGGTGCCACCAACGCAATTCAGTGCTGCCGCCTCCTAGCTACAAACACCTAGAGAAGAAACCGAAAACATTTTGCATTGCAATTAATTTCTTAAATTTTACATTAATGTTTAAATATACAAGTATTCTATTTTGAAGTGTTTTTTTTTTGGTTCTACGAGGCTTGATTCAGAAAACTAAAAAATTCGAAAACGCGCGGGTGCCACCAACGTAATTCAGTGCTGCCGCCTCCTAGCTGCAAAAACCTAGACAAGAAACCGAAAACATTTTGCATTGCAATTAATTTGTTAAATTTTACATTAATGTTAAAATAAATAGTATTATATTTAAAAGTGTTTTTTTTTTTGGTTTTACGAGGCTTGATACAGAAAACTAAAAAATTGGTTTGGGGACTAGAATATTGATAATATAATATTTTTCCAAAGTATATACAAACTCTATTGTTGTGGATAAAATTATTAGTAGAAAGATTTAATAAAATGTAGATTACCATCCATTGAAATTAATCAGTTACATATGGGCAGTTAGCTGGCCATCACTGCCACAAAAACCCGCATGACCTGCAACACTGGCTCCCATGCGCGAAAACATATTCGTTAATTATTTCTAAGATCGCTTCAAAGATGTCATTTTTACGCAGTGCCGTTGGTCTCCTGGCTCGTGTCAAGCTCCTGGAGGGCTCCACCTCTGGTAAGTAATCTGGACTCACTTAATCCCAGTCAGTAATCGTGATTTTGGGCAGTGCAAACAAGGCGCCACATCAAACGATGGGTTTCGCCAACGTTACGTGAACTCGCCCATCGGCAAAAGAAACTAGGACCACAGAAACCAGAGCGGCGTGCGGGGTTTATCGAGTGGAACCAGCGCTCGGAGCTCTTTGCTTTCAGCAAGCGTTTGGGAGAATCCTTTGATCTATCGGAGCTGCAGCGTGCCTTTACAGAGAAATCGTTTGCTCAGCGGGAGGAGGATCGGCGTCGGCAGCTAGGCATTGAGGAGTCTGACCTCCAGATACCTCACAATAGCGACCTGGTCGAGAAGGGCCAGCGCATTGCCCGTGCCTACGTCGAGGCCTTCCTGCAGCACCAGCTACCGAAGGTCCCTAATGACGGACTCCAGGCGATCGCCAGTTTTCTTCTTAGCACCGAGACCCTTGCTCACGTCTCCTCTCACCTGGGCACAAAGGATCTGATTCAGTCCACGGAATACCCGCCCTCGGCCGAAAGTATGGCCAAATCTTTACACGCAGTTATTGGAGCACTGGCGAGTTCCAGTGGAATTGAGAAGGCTTTTCTTTTTGTACGCGATTTTATATGTACGCAGCTGAATCAAAAGGACCTGTTAGAGGTGTGGACTCCCCAAGAACCAATCCAGGTGCTGGAAAAGATCTGCCAGGAGCGAAAACTGGGCGAAGCGGAGCCCCGCCTGCTTGGAGACTGCGGAAAGAACACTGTTCTAGCCGCCTACCAAGTAGGCATCTACGCCAATCGCCAGCTGCTGGGCAAGGGATTCGGCGAGGATCTAAAAACAGCCACAGAAACTGCGGCGATCGACGCTCTGCAGAGCATTTTTGACACCCGCGACAACCGAAGACCCTTTGACTTTTCAATTCAGCTAGAACCCAAGAACGTGCGACTTGGCTGAGAAATGAAACGGGCTCTGCGTCCTTGTTGATTATTGTAATTTGCACTAAACACATGTACGCATGCATTGTCAGAAAAGATTGCGTTTTAAAATCATTTAACTACGGGTCAACAACTGTCTCTTAATCGCTATCGTCGCGCTTCTTATCGTGGGCACTGGGCGTGGCCGGTGTGGGCGGCCCCAGGTCGTCCGGTTTGCTCTCCAGTGAGAAGGGCGGAATCTTGCAATCGAAGGAGTAGCCATCCTCGCGCTCTAGCCGGAAGGTGCCCCACATATGGCCGCTGGGCGCCTGCAGACTCACATGGCTGCTGTACTGGAAGGCGGGCAACCGGGGGCTCAGAATGGGCTCCTGGCCCACCACGCCCCTTCCGCGCACCGTCTCCAAGGTTCCGGACAATGAGAATATGCGCCAGTGTCGCTCGCGCAGCTGCACGCTCAGCTCACCAAGGTTCTCCAGCCGGATGCAGTAGCGCCACTGTAAAGGTATTTTATTACGTTTTTCAAAGAAAAGCGTTTCTTATTAACGCACCCAGTAGACCGAACTAGCAGGTGTCTCGCGGCAACCCATGTAAAAAGGGATCACGGTAATGCGGACGTTCTCCGTGGTCTCCTTGTGCACATCGCTCATGTCCAGCCAGGGATGATTCTTCTCCTGCCACGCCTTCAGCGTGTCCTGGCCCACGAATGGCGGGTCCGCCTCCGGAGCGTGCGTAAGGAACTTGTCGAACAACTCGTGCTGCAGCGGACTCTTCTCGCTGGAGCTATAAGGCATGATGTCCACGTGGGCCACGTAGTCCAGCCCGGGGATGGCGTACAAGCTGCGATTGGAGTCCTGGTTGCCCAGAAAAGTGACCGCCTCGGTCTGGGCGCGCTGCAATACACAAATTGCCTAATTAGTAACCGAAGGAAGCAGGGTTCGGCATATCTTACAATGTACGGACAGTCGCGGGTGTCTATGAGAACCTGATAAAAGGTTTGCACCTTGCCTTTGACCTCCTTGGGATCCACTTGGGACGCAGTACCCACACTGGTGGTGCCTTCAGCGGCGTTCGTCTGGAAGGCGGCCGAGGTGGGGGCATCGCCGTTCTGAGCGGTAGCAGCCGTCGGGGGAGCGGAGGTGTTGGCCTTCACACGAAGCGAAGCCTCTTTGGTGCGGTGCTGCTGCGTCGTATTGGCGCTCGCAGTTGTGGCCGCGCTGATCTTGCCGGGATTGTGCAGATCCCGGTCGTAAACGCGGGCTGTCCAGGGGAAGAGTATAACGCCGCGGTAACCAAAGATGCGGTGCAGGAACAGTTGGCCCGTCTCGTAGCGCTCGTCGCGGGCCTCCACTAGACGACCCACCTCAGCAAGTCTGTACAAATAACGTGTTATGCAATTTTCAGGAAGATTCAGGACCCCACTCACTTGGTCGGATACACCGCCTGCTTCTTGACGCCACGCCGCAAAAGGATGTCCACCCGGTGGTGCAGGCGACATCGCTGGTCCCACTTGAACACTTGCACCAGCAAGCTCATCACGGCGCATCCAAAGTTCGCTCGGAATCCCGGGGAGCACCTCTTCGATTTCGGCGTGGTAGCTGCAAGGTTTATGCAACAATCTGCGGCTTCTTCTGGCGATCGGTTCTCAGGTTCGGTTCGCTCTAGCAGGGCACATGTGCTTCTCAATTTTGTAGCTGTCTCTAAAATCTCAACATTGTTATGAAAATTTTGATGTTGTTTTCGGCACTGAAAAAAAACACTACGCGATTGCGTCGAGTCGCCGATAACCACATTCGATTGTCGATAACAGTTTAGGGGCAAATCTTTCAGAATGGTAATTTAAATTTGAAAATATTTAATAATGCAATCAAAATATAAAACAAGAGAGTATAAGTATATACATACTACTAAATACTTTTATTATACTTCTTTATTACTTTATTATTATAAATACTTTTCATTCAACGAATGAAGTATGTTACGTTTTCTATTCAGCGGGGTAAATATACTATTTTAAGGGATAATTTTATTATTATTTCCTGAATCATTTCCTAGTTGTGCACACATAAAGGATAAGCAAAGTACTAAAAGATAATGCATTATCCTTTTTTTTTTTTTGTAAAAATGTAATGCATTAAAATCTAAATGCATAAAAAAATCTGAAAAATCTTTTTGAACTTAAATTATATATTTTTATAGTTTTTGCCAATAAGCGTACAGGATTTATTCGGCAAGATTTAACCCACGAGTATGGATATCTTGAGTTTAAAATATTAAACTTTGTTTAATATCTTAGTATCTTTTTTAATATATTAGTTTTATCTTATTTTTATTTAAATTTTTTTTTTTTTTTTATTATTTTTATTTTCATTTAAACTGATACTTCTATATTGACCCTAACAGCACAGTTTTGGGTAACGGCACGCTGTTACTTTTTACATAAGGCGTTTTTGTGGCGTCTAGCGACAGCCACACTATTTCCTTCTTTTCGCTTCAGTTTCCGGCGAAGTAAGTAAAATAAATTTCTGGGTTTATTTCCTTTTAATAATATATTGTTTTCATTTTTAGCGGTGTTAATTCATTCATCGAACAACAAGGTGGGTTTCCGCAAACATTAATATGGCGAACAGCACATCGGGAAAACAGCAAATAATCGTGGAATAACCTGCAAACGCCAGCCCACGTGCACAAAAATTGGCTGGCGGACTTGATCTGTGATTGTATCTCAATGTTCCTTTGGGACAATCCAGGAATGGACTATCCTACCGTGATGGCAGCTGGATGCCGCACAAAATTTCAGCGCTTCAGACTGCGCACATTATAAGATTGCAATATCCCAGCGTTCAGTTGTCTGCCCTTTTTCTTTATTTTTTAACAAGACTTAAATTTTGTGGAAAATCATAGTGTTTTAGTGAGTGGGTCACAGACTTCCAGCACGTCTTCCCTGTCATCACTTAAAGTTTATAATTTATAAAGCATTACTAGACTCCGTTTGATTTGTTTGTATTATTGTTTGCTATAAAATGATTTTTTTAGTGTCTGATACTGTTGTCCAAACAGAGCTGTGCACCTCAACATCTGAAATGTTTTAAGTATTTTTCGTCATAAAAGTGATCGAACCCCCAATACCCCAACGTACGAATAACTATGATGAATGCCTTCGATTCTAATGATTATCTTTTCTCATGTACAGCTAAGCCATGGCCGATACACAAGCCAAGTCCGCTGCTGCGCCCAAGGCCGCCAAGGCCCAGAAGGCTCCCAAGGCCGCCAAAGCTCCCAAGGCAGAGAAGCCCGCCGCCTCCGAGGCTAAAGTTTCCGCCAGGAAGTACAAGCGCCACGGACGCCTCTTTGCCAAGGCCGTCTTCACCGGCTACAAGCGTGGTCTGAGGAACCAGCACGAGAACCAGGCCATCCTCAAGGTAAGTCTGTACTTCATGCGATTAGTCAGGACTTGACAGAGTTCTTCAAAGTATATATTTAAAAGAAAACTGTATTCCAGTTTTGTAAATTAGCTCAGCCGGTCCAACAACAATGTAAAATGATTTTTGTTTAACCAACATTTAACCGATACTTTTTCGGTTACAGATTGAGGGCGCCCGCCGCAAGGAGCACGGATCCTTCTACGTTGGCAAGCGTTGTGTCTATGTCTACAAGGCCGAGACCAAGAAGTGCGTGCCACAGCATCCAGAGCGCAAGACCCGCGTCCGTGCTGTTTGGGGCAAGGTCACCCGCATCCACGGCAACACCGGCGCTGTGCGTGCCCGTTTCAACAGGAACCTGCCCGGTCATGCCATGGGTCACCGCATCCGCATTGTTAGTTTAAACCTCTTCTGGCCGACAATTGCCTTATATTAACATGCCTAAATTATTTTTACAGATGCTGTACCCATCAAGGATTTAAGTTAATACCCGACTTAAATTACTGACCTGCAGGAGTAAAAAATCCGTTTTACATTAAATGAAACACTTTAAATTTAATTAAAACCCCACTTGGCTTTTAATTAAGGCGAAATTACGTGTAAATGCAGATGACGGTTGGCTTTTTAGCTATAAAATCTATCGAATGCTGTTCGGTATAACTTTCCACACTGCACACTATTTTGATATAGGCGGGACCATCCACATCGCCCTAAAATTAATTTTCTTATGATCTTAAGTAGCTGAGTATCCGATGGAAACAGTTCAGAATACTCCTTATACGAATTCAGCTCGTTTGTATTTTTTGAGGATCTTGGTTAATGTCGATTCTTGAATTCTTGACAATGTGAGCTCAAAGAAGCTGGGTTCGGTAAAATCTAGTTTTTGAAATTTAAAAGGTGGAATCGTTTGCCCACCAATTAGTTTTTTTTGCCCACGTCGTTTTAAAGATGAAATTTTAACATTTTTCGAAAATCAAAAAATTGACTTAACAACGTTTGCCCACCCTTTAGAATTTCGAAAAAATGTTTAGAAAATATAATCCATTAAAGAATTAAGCATTTGCCCATATCTCAAAACTAAATATTTTCAAACAAAATCGTTTGCCCATCCTTTAAAAATAGTTTTTATAGTTTGCCCACCCTCAAAAAACTATTTTGGTTTGCCCACCTCTTAAAATTAAATATTTTCAATAACAAACGTTTGTACATCAGTATGTTTGTATTTTCTGTAAGTTTTGGCGCCAATTAAAAGCCTAGGTACCCGTTACTCGTAGAGTAAAAGGGTATACTAGATTCGTTGAAAATTATGTTACAGGCAAAAGGAAACGTTTCAGCTATAATGTTGACATTAAGCATGCAGCTTGTAGAGACATAGACGCAGCACATGTTTGTTTCCAAATATTGCCACGCCCACAAACCGCACAAAACTGTCACGCCCACACTTTTGAAAAATGTGATATTTTTCACTTTTTTATATATGTTGTAAATTTCTATAGATTTGCCAAAATACTTTTTGCCACGCCCACTCTAACTCCCACAAGCCGCACAAAACTTATACGCCCACACTATTCAGAAATGTTTAAATTTTTTCATTTAATTATTTTTTTCCCAATTTCTACCGATATTCCAGAAAGTTTTGAAATTTCTCGTTTGTTCTTCCACTAGCTTAGTAACGGGTATCTGATAGTCGGGGAACTCGACTATAGAATTCTATCTTGTTTTTGTACTATTCGCGGAGACACACTTGCTGTTCGCAAGTTTGCGTAAACTGAAATAAACACGATTTGTCCCTTTAGATCAGTCCACCTAATAAAATATTAGAATAATAATATAAATTATCATTTCTTTGATGAATAATCTGATTTCTAATCGTTTCTATATTACAACACCCAACAATTATCAAAGGAAGTAAGTAAATCATATTCAACTTAAAGTTCTATTTGAATTTCATATGGAACTGTCCCAATGTATTTTCCGATTACAATCTATTTTTATTTAGGTAAGAAATATGATGCAAATAATACTTTCATATAAAATATTTTAATCATTATTGTTATGTGCTTATGTATGTCAAATAAGGCCCTCAAACATTACCCGCCCAAAAATTTCAAATGGATGAATTAATACAAATTTTTAACCATTATTGTTTACCGAACCGGTTCCCACCTTGTAGTGCTCACTGTAAGGCCTACGAAGGCGGTATTTTCTTGGTATTTCCACGTAATGATGAAATAAACTAAAATGTGGTGTCATCACTGTTATTAAAAGGTACTGAAAACGCGGTCACACTGCAAACGCGCGTTTTGCGGCCCAATCGGGACAAAAACACAAACTAGCCAGTTTTAGTGAATTTAAAAGGTGTAGTTCCTATTGATTGCTGTAGGAACTACCGAGAGTGATGCGGAGATGTGCGCCATCCTTGCCGGGAGCCACTGCCGCCGCTGTTCCACCCACCGACCCCCTAAAGTGAGGTCAACACGTCACCGTTCGAGCCAATTAGAGACTTGCATTTCCGCACCGTTCCCCGCGACCGATTGCCCTCGACCAGGATTACGTTATATGCATGCACGATGGGCATGCAGGACAATTTGGATGGCATCGTGAGGCATCTTCGACGCAACCTAAGCCTTCTGCAGATCATAGCGCTCACCATGGCCGGCCTGGTGGCCATTGATCCCGTCCAGGTGCGAGCTGGGCAACCACCTACAGATTCGGAGCTCCAGACTGCAGGATCTTCTCATCCCCCTGGCCTCGTGCACTGCGTAGATCAGAAAGAGCGCAGCATTGGAAGAAGGTAGGTACTCTATCCAAAGTATCGAGAGGGACTGGTATCGAATGGATCGAAGAAGAAGAGTGCGTTATGTGTGTGTTATGTTTATATGTTCTCGAACATTCGCTAAAATGCAGTGCAAGTGGGAAAACCAGCAGCCAGTACTTAGGCAAATATTGAGAAGAACACGTTGTTGATATTTAGTTAAACTACTCGAATAGTGCTTATTTTATCAGCCAAAACTGGGAATTCAAGGAAAAGTGTGGTATTGTTGGGGTCCTTTAACTTTAAGTAGTTAATTCTGGGACTACAACTTCCGTGGCGGGCCCAATTGCCCGTCTGAAAAAGGTAATTCCGAAAGCTTCTGTTCAACTCGAAGTTTGGGACCGATATGATAATATGAGCCCAATGTTTGCACCTTGGCCAACTATGAAAACCCGTAATCAGTGGACGCGCTTATCAAGCATGCGGTGAGTCATTTGCAAGATCTTAACTGAATTTTTTTTTGTACGAGGCGTCTAGATATGTTGTTTGCCCATCTGGACTGGTTACTCCGATTGTTTTGCTTTCTTTTACGTTTGTGTATGGATTTCATCGCATTTCACCATTCGCCTCCCGTTTGCTCTATCCCCCCTTTTCGAGGACGCCATTTTCGGCTCTTCTGTTGGCAGGACAGAGATGGCGATAGGGGAAATGAAGGGGGGCCAACTGACACTTGTTGTTCCGCTAGCTCTTCTTCTTGGCGCGAAAACAGCTGAGTTTCCTCCCCGCTCCCTTTCTCCGCTGTCAGCTGCGCTAGCCAGTGTGGCCCTTTTCGTGGTTGACTATTCTTGCCCCATGCTCCGTGCACCAGGTGATGAAATTGGTTGCAAGCACAAATAAAATTATGGGTCGGTCGGCGAAAGTTGCAAACTGAAATGCGATTTCCAAGCAGACGGTTGCTTTCAAATATCTTGCAAATTTTACTTTTAGGATTAAATCTTCTGAATTGAAATATTTTAAGCAGTAGCCAGGGAACTTACATTACAAAACAAATTGTTTATTACAAAAAATTTAGAATGTTCAGAATAATAGCATAAACAGGAAAAAGGACTTACAATTTTTTATATTAATGTATGCTGTGTTATTATGTTCTTCCTTTATATGTATAACAAAAGAATTTTAAATGGTTTTTGTTTTTTAATTCGGAGTTCGTTCATGATGTTTGATTATTATCTATATTACCTGTAGTTTAAAAGGATATACTAGTATCTTTATATACATACATATATACAACGGGTGAAGGAAGCCTTCTCGACCACAGAACGCCCGCCTTCTAACGCCAACGAACCGCCCAAAACTGTCTCGCCATGTTTTATTCTATGTGTCGAAGACATGTTGACCACGGCCACTTTAAATCCTAAGTTACAAAATGCTACATTGAGACAGTAGAGACTTTTTTTGCAATAAATATGGGTCATGTATCATCAGCGAAACACTAAAATATTGCCAAATCGTTCCATAATGGACTTCTATTATCTGACATTAGCATTCTCTCCGTTTTTTCTATTAATATGAATAAGGAAATTAATGAATTCAAATTTGTAATTGTTTTGTTATTTATTTTATCCACAGACTCCTATACATTTCCACACTCGATGGACGACTAAGCGCTCTGGACATTGCCAAGTCCGGGAAACTGCGCTGGAGTGTGCCCACCGGACCAGGTTCTCTAATCTCGTCCAGCATCCATCGATTGGAGCTGACCAACAATGGGCAATTCGTACGCATGATTCCCTCTCTGAGCGGCGGCATTTACAAGTTCGACGGCGACTCTATCGATCCCATTCCAATCACGGCGGAGCACCTACTCAGTTCTAGTGCCAAATTCAGCGACGATCTGGTGATATCCGGAGGCAAGGAGACACGGTCCTACGGCGTTTCCGTTCGCACTGGCCAGCTGTTGTATGAATGTTCTCTAAACGGCTGTGTGAATTCTACGGAGGAAGGACTTGCAATTGACGACACCATTAGGGAGCCCCCTGATGAGGATCAGCTGGAGGACGGGGACCAGTTACGGGACGAGGCCGGCTACATAGTGCGCCATGATCCCCTTCTAGACGACGTTATTATCATCCGCCGCCAGACGCAGACGGTTCGGGCTGTGGAATCCCGGACCGGAATGGAGCGTTGGAACTTTAGCGTAGGTCAGCATGAGTTGGATCTGGTAAGACCTTCAGAGTGCCAACTGCAGCCGCGCGATGAGCTGGAGCTGGCTGTTTTGGATGTGGACATCAAGGTGGTAGTGCCCGAGGGAATAATCTGCGCCTTTAGCAAGAGTGAGCCACAGACTATGCTATGGAAGTACAAGGTAAATGGTAATAGCTTTAATATTAAAGACAACTTTACTTAATTCTTTCTCCTTTTTAGTTCGATCACCCAATTGTCAGTGCCTGGATTACGAATGCCGTCGACGAATTGAATCCTATTGATTTGTTTAGCTCGGCCCAGTGGCTTTGGGACCAGGACCAAAATGACAAGGAGCTGCCCAATGCGCCACAAAGCCCGCCATCCATCTACTTGGGCATGTACGATAAGCAGTTATATATTCAGGAGTCAATCCGTCTACGTCAGGAGATTATGGACCAGACAAAGGTATATCAGCAGCTTACAGGCGACACCAACCTAATGCCCAAGATTCCCTGGAAGCCGATAGCTGCCAGTAGCAACTCGTTGGTCATCTTCGGAAAAGATCAGGAGGACCCAGAAATTATTGCTGAGGGAACTGGTACCCAAGGAGGAGAACTTGTGCCATATGATGATCACAACTTCGATGTAGCAGCGCAGTCCGTATTAAATGCATCGGAGTTTGTTAATGGCAATGGTTTTTACTTCTACACCACTGGCGAACTGGAGGGCCCGCAAGAGTGCGGTACGCAGAATACTGCAACTGACCTCCCAGCAATCACAGCTCCCACATCGTCTACCAATGCCACGTCTAAAGGAACGGAAGCTACTGGCAACCATAGCATCAACGACGATTTGGGCTTTAGTTTGGACGACATCGATGCGCCTGTAAAGGTTGTGATATTGTCGTTATGGTTCTGGTGGAAAGAAATCGTGGTCATAGCATTTACCTCGGCCGTAATCCTTAATATTTTTATGGGACAACGAAACCAACGCGTGGAAACAGAGTATCTGGTCATTGAACGTCATGTTCCCGTTCAGACAGCCATCGAGGCCACCGAAGCATCCACACAGGCTTTACTTGGTCCCGTGGTTCCGATGCAGCGACCTGGAAATCGTTTTAGCTTCCCGCATGGACGTGAAAATCAACGCACCATTTCGGAGTCCACAAGTCACTCAGGCGAGCATTACACTTCCCGCTTTCAGTCCGACTTCGAGTTGATGCAGTGCCTCGGTCGCGGGGGTTTTGGAGTGGTCTTTGAAGCTAAGAACAAGCTTGATGAGAACCGGTACGCGATTAAGCGCATAACGCTACCCAATAAGGAATCTTCAAGACAGCGGGTCCTTCGTGAGGCCCGAACGTTGGCCAGTTGTGAGCACCACAACATCGTGCGATACTTTCATGTAAGTTCTTATATAAAGTTAGAAGTTGAAATTCAGTTCTTAAATATAGTCTTATTATAATACTCGTTAATTTTAAACTTCCAGTCCTGGACCGAGACTCCGCCGACTGGTTGGCAGGAAGAAGAGGATCGCAAGCTGCTCGCCCACGAACTCTCAACCTCGATCCAGATAGAGACTCCGGACGATAGTACTATGCCTTCGTTGGCGGAACAGTTAAAGCATAAACGCCATCAGGAGCTCTTGTCCTGGGCTTCGGATGCAGCTAATAGCACGGCTTGCAGTCACGACTTTCATTTACCCAGCGAATCATCACTCAGGAATATACGGGAGGAGTACGACGACGATGAGGAAGAGGACTCGCTCGTTGAATTCCGCAGCGAGTCGCAGTCAGCAGCTTTACGGGCAGAAGAGGAGGATGATACCGACGATGACGATGAAGAGGACGAAAAGCAGGGTGGAGACCATGAGAGATGCCATCGCATTGACATCCATTCGGCCTCGTTTGACCTAAAGAACATAAACTATTCACAGCACCAGCTGGTCTCCAACTCGTTTCAAATCGAATCTGTGCGCCCCAAGAGCAGTGGAAGTGACGATGCGGATGACGATAACAAAGCTAAAAGGAAGCCGCTTACCTTGGCACTGGCCCAGAACCACAATCACAACCAAAACGGAAGCCATCCGACGCCCTCCAGTGCAACGGTACTGAACGGAACGATGGTTAAGCCCAGCAAGGTGTACCTCTACATCCAGATGCAGCTTTGCCGTAAGGAGAGTCTGCGCGACTGGCTAAGGGACAACCGTTCGGAAGCTAGGGCCTCCCACATTGCTGACATTTTTCATCAGATCGTTGATGCCGTTGACTATGTACATTTAAAGGGGCTAATTCATCGGGACCTGAAACCAAGCAACATATTCTTTTCGCAAGATGGGCAGATAAAGATTGGAGACTTCGGGCTCGTCACTGATATGGCCGATATTCCCAACCTAGTGGCCAAGTGTGGGGACCAGAGTGGCCTGCCTTCCTGTGCCCGCCACACCCAGCAGGTGGGCACCCACTTATACATGTCGCCGGAGCAGCTTTTGGGCCAGCACTACGACTACAAGGTTGACATCTATTCACTGGGACTGATCTTCTTCGAGCTACACGTGTACTTCAGCACTGAAATGGAGCGGATCAAGACGCTGCGCAGTCTTCGGGACGGCCAGTATCCCAAGGATTTCGCTGTCAATCACCCGAAGCAGTACGACTTGCTCCAACAAATGCTATCCGCCCAACCAGAGCAGCGCCCGCAGACCAAGCAACTGAAAAGCCAGCTGTGCAACATCCTGCAGCTACCTCATTTCCTGTCGGAAGGACGCAGCGAGCAGGCGGAACTGGCGGAGCGGGCCAGGCGCTTGAGTCGCAGCCGCACCTTCAGCAGCTCCAGCGAGCCGCATCAATGATAGATTAGACCCTATTGACCATGAGCTTAGACACCCATTCTGTCAGCTCCAAACTCAGTCACTTATTAGCATTTCGCGTGTAAGTCATCAGTCGCCATCGTTTATTCCTCACCTGGCTATGCCTCATTCGCTGACCTCGACCCGAAAAAGTCGAAGAGTCATCAACGGCAACACTAGATTCAATAAGTCTTGTATTACGTCTACCTTTACACTTGAGCGTCGCAGATTACCAACAAATTGTCCTTTTGTTTTTAAGACTTAACCCTAGGAATTATACATACACTAAGGATGTACTCCAAAACAGTCGTTAGCTTAAGTTTATGACTTACGATGCTAAATTGTTTGTCTTACTTCGTTTCTACCCATGTAGCCAACCAACCAATGCGAGAGTTGGTTTTTAGTCGTAGTTTGATAGGAGAAAAATAAAAATGTCAAAAAAATATAAATGAAATGTTTTCTAATTGCTCATAGAGATAGTGGTAGTGGCTGTCGCTTGGCTTTTCTTGAAGCAATCGCCGTATACAAGCATTGTCTGAAGTAATGAAATTGGTTGAGTCGCTAAAATGTCTTGTATAAATCAAATACGTAATAAGCCACTAATTAATTAATCGTATACTTGTTATAGAGGGGAGTAGCAGTATTCTGAAATAAGCACTTTTTTCTGTTATCTGTTGTTTTAAAATGAATAAGCCACTTTATTTTTTTAACTTTGAGTTATCTAACAAACATCTAAGGATAAAATCTAAGGATTAAGGATAAACTTAATAAAAATCAAGGAAACATTCCACTTGTTTTGTTTTTGGTGCTTTCACAAACCAGTTTTAAATCTCTATCGATCGTGTTGATAAGCTGTGTAGATTTGTCCCCTGCCCAAGTAATTAAAAGTGCAGCGATTTTAATTTTTATATATCACTTTTTTTATTATCAGCGCCGGAGCGCATTTTCCAAAAACGTTCTCTACTTTGCTAACGGTTGTCGTCGAACTTACACCATCGTTGTGCGTTCTACACTAAGTACAATTTGTCAGCTTCCGTTTCCGGCGGCATTTTATACTCGATTGCTTAACATTTTGTTCGGTGCGTTTCTCTTGCTATTCTGTCCAATTAACAATTTGTTTCTACTTGCAATTGCGTCATGCCTTTTATTATAAAAAAAATAACAGAGATCATGAGCGGCTTACGCATTGGTAATACTTATCTAAACCTAGCGGCTTCACTTAAAATTAATTACGTTTGAATGGCATGAACAAACAACAAGCGGCTGAAGCATTTGATTCGTAATATATGTTTTATTTATTTGCTACACTACATTCTCCTGTTCTTAAACTGTCGCATCGCGTTGCTTGAATGTAAATAATTCAACAATTGTCCTTGCTCAACCATTTTGGCTAACTCCCTCAACTGTTTTGCGTTAGCATTTATTTCTCAAAAATTAACAGCCATTTTGACGAATCCGTAAATTGAAAACCAAGGTAAAACCTGAACAAAACTCGTACAATTATCGTTACATTTAAATATGTGTATATATAGGTATGTCATATAAGTATATTTCGGGCTTTCAGTTGCTTACATGCGAAGAGTTATGCAAGTTTGGAATGGGTTTTCAGTTTGGATAGAGACATGTCATAAATACATTTCTCAACTTGGTATCTGTATGGTAATGGGTGCAGGTTGAAAATTCCCGGTTTGTAAGCTGCTAATATCATTAGTGTTTAGACGGCCCATCCTTTATTAAAGAGGGGGTAAGGTTTTTCATTTATTTGTGTTTCAATATTTCAAGAACATTGTGTAAAAGTAATCGGAGTGAAGCAGCTCCACCAGCTGGGTTTTTACAAGGATGCCCGCGTTTTTATTATTTCTGAAGTCGCTGAACATCCTTGCACTAAAGGCAACCCTCAGATTGTTGTGAAATTTACAAACTTTTTTAATTCCACAAAAAGTATATAAAAATTTAAAATCTAAAAAAGGGCTGTGTGATTACCGACGTAAAGTTTATATTTTTTCTAATCCTGTAATCTCCTACGATTCTGACGCAAGCCATATTTTTTGAAGAGGCGCCAGGAGCCCTGGTGTTTACTTATGTATTTTGGGCAAAATACACCAAGTAACCGTGTGCAACCTTATTAACAAGAAGAATAACTAAAGCTTACATATTTTCAGAATAAAATCGCAAAACAAGGCCTTCTTCTGGCCTTTGAAACCTTACCCCCTCCCCTTTGGAGCCGCAAAATGTATATTAATAATAATATGTATGTATAACAATAATGGGCTAGTCCCCTCGTATTATTATCGACTTTGCATTGCTTAACCTTGAAATAATGTCGTAAAATTATTTCAAGATACTCTTTACCTCAGCTATTCTTAGAATCTTAGCCAAGCACTCAACTGAGAGTGGAACCAATCCTGGCAGTGAGCCCAGTTATCTACCTTGAATATCAGTTAGAGCTTACTTATATTGCTGTAAAAGTCGGTTTTCGTAGCTTTTCGCCAAGTTCTTCCATTGAAATCTCTATGTACAAAGTCAGCCTTGATTGCTTTTCTGTTGAGTAGTTTGAGTTGTTTTCTTGAGGTAAAGAAAGAGATCAGAATGGTATGCGCGTGTTTCGTAGCTCAGCACAGAACCTTATTAACTTGGCCATTGCCAGCGGATACTGTACCTAGCTAATAGATCGGCGATATTGATACTTCTATGCCCAGATGTTGCTTTCGACCATCAATATGGGGTCTGACAATTTCGAGGATGCGATGGTAACACAATCTCGGTTTTGTGCGCTTCGATCAAGTTGTAATCTTACTTTACTCTAAGGTGTTCTATGAAGTATTTGCTTCTGGGTTCTTAAGGCTTCTGGATCACGGCTCCTCGATTTCGTAACACTGGCAAATTATACATATGGCCTTTGTGGCTTAAGGGATGGGACATTACATTATCTTGATGTCAGATTCCGATTGTAATTAATTTCAAGTAATTTTCGAAGGTGGCTCTGGTGCGCAGAGAATATTTATGGATTATGGAGCAGGCCTGTTGAGGATTTTCATGGGATGATTGTGACTGTTTGATTTTACCGCATTCAATCGCTTTAAGTGTTTACTTAGGGCTATTTATTAAATGGCTCTTACTCGTATGTTGTCCTATAGCTAAATATTTGTGGTAATCCCGATTCGGATACTTGACTTCGCTTGACATTAGCCGACGTTCTGGGTCGGTGTGCCTTAAGAACTAATTCTTGAAATGATCACAACGTTAATGTATACATACATGCTTAAGTATATGTGTATAGCTTAGGTCGACTACTTTAGTTCCTATACGTCTTTAGTTGGTTTGATAACAAGGTTATTCGTTCGTACATAAAACGTATTGTAAATTATGGTGGGATTAATTGCCTACTTACGATCCACGACAGAAATAATAACCACAACGATGATAATAGCCGCAAAGGAATCAAACTTTCGCCGACAATTGTGGCTGCACTTTGCGGATATCGCTGCATATTCATGGCCACTACGCTTCCTGCCAGCTAACGGCATTGAATTGCAAATGCGGACGCACAAAAGCTGTCGTCAGGATCGGGATCTGGGTGCTGGGTGCTGGCCAAACGGGTCCTCCGTGTGGCGTTGCCATTGCCATTAAAATGAGCACAGCAAAAGCGTCCATGGAAACAGCCAGAAAAAGGTTGTAATAATGGCAAACAAAGGAGGAGCTGTGCGGAGTGTGGCCACTAAAAATATATGGTAAAATATGCATCAGCAAGCGTTGGCGAGGGGCAACAATGTCGTCTTTGTGCTTCCTCCCTGGAGATTGCGTATACGCCACCGCGTCCCAGCTGCAGCAGCTCGCAACGAATTCACTTGGATGTAATGCGCCAGATCAGCGCCTTTGCTTATAAAACTTATGCAACTTTTGCTACAGTATTGTACAGCGTCCTTTATTCCTAGTTGATTGTGAGTACTCAGTGCCAACCAGGCCACCGACCCCGGCCACGCCTCCGCCGGCGCCGCCTCCTCCCGCGCTGGTGCAGCCCATCAGCTCACGGAAAACGTCTCCGATTTTGTAGTTATATCTGCGGAAGAGCCCGGAGAAGAGAAGCCCCCGTTACGTTAGTCCACATATCGGATGGCAGAGGGGCTATTGATTACTCACTGCGCCGAGCACTCGACGTAGCCGCAGCGCCAATGTTTGCGCACCAGCGTGGAAATATCCTTGAGCTCCTGCCAGTCCGCCGCCAGGATGTGTGTGTGTGCGATAATGGAAAGGATTCAATATTGAGTGAAAGTCTGCTGAAAGCCAATAGCTGCCAACTGTGAATAGTCGAGTCCTTCGGCCTTTCGGCGACATAATTTCAATGGCTTTGGCGATGGAACAGATTGTCCATCTTGGGTATCAATATTTCTTACACTCAAAATACGGAAATTCACCTACCGAACGATTCGAGATCGCTTAATACCATCGAATTCATCTCTATTTACAATAAGAATTAAACCTAAAATTGTTTTACTATGATTATCTTACAAGCATTTTAGAGCTGCTCTTCAAATTGTAAATTACTTTGAAAAAACCGTGTAAGTTGCAAATATATTTAAGCTTCTAAGAAATGTAAATTGGTTTCGACTTTGAAAACTGTTAGTTCGGATAATATCTTTTGAAAGTAATATATTTCAAATGAAATAATAAAAAAAAGGGGGTTTGTCATTGAATCTATTTAGGTATTATTGACAATAACATCATAAAGTCTGCAATTAGTTGGCATGAAATATACTTTCTGGCTATTATCAAAGTCGCACGATTACCATGACTAACAGCTTTCTAGCTTAGTACCTTCTAGATGTCCAAAATAAGTTGGATGAGCTTAAGGGATTTTAGGGCTTCCAAGTCCACTCACCTGCGAGTTGGCCTGCGCCTCAGTCACATTGTCAAATTTATTGCCGACCACAATTATGCTAAAATCACGATGACTGAAACTGTCCAAGATCTGATCCCTCATCGAGCGGCAGTACTGGAATGAGAACAAGTGAGGATCGATAGGGATATCGTTAGGGTGTATGGAAGAGCGGGTCTCACTTGAAAGGTCTCCAAGTTGCCCATGTCGTAGACCAAGACATAGGCGTGAACCGTTCGCAGCCCCAGCGGATGTCCGTTGTTCCACTCGGCGAAGTTGTCAGCCGGAAATCGCTTCTGGCGGATGGCGAAGCGATTACCGTGCCAATTGGGCGGGTGTTTGTTTTTTATCAGCATATTTCCGCAAACAAACGGGCAAACAAACAAGAGGCACATGTGTCCACACGGTTGAGTTGTGTTTCCGTTTCGCATTATTTTGGCACGTGTATGAAAAGCAAATATGGAATTGGGAAAAGCGTTTCAGGCATTTAATGGGGGCTCACAACTTGCAGCAATATGACATGAAATATGGATGGAAATGGATGCAAATCGATGGATGCTGTTTCTTATTTTGGAATGCCAATCTGCCGACCACAAGGTATTATTTGCTATGGGTCACTGTCGCCTTTGTTGCCTTCGAGCAGGAAAAATGCAGTTTTGCATGTTACAATAATGTGTAGATTCACTCGTCATAGTACTTAGTACAAAGACCTGGCACCAAATTCAGTTTCAAAGTTATTTCGCAAGAGACAAATTTGCCCAAAGTTCAGCCATTAATTCATCCACTTTAGTCGGACTCCAGCCGCATTTGTCTGGCGCAAAGTTCACTGAAAAGTGCACTGAGCACACACTTTCCGCCGCTTTATCATATTTATTTAGGACTTGGTTGACCATTCTTGTGGCTTTAGCAATCTTTAGAAACCCACAGCAGTCGTATTTCAGCTCGAGAAACTGCCGCATCGCTAATCGGATTCAGCAGCTAGCACATTTATTAAATGCCGCTGAATTTCAAAGGACGCAGCACCAAGCTGTTCCCACAGTAGCCGAAAGCCGGAGCAGTTACTCCTCAGGATAATGCGTGCCAGTAAATATTTATTGTCCAATTGGTGCATTAAAATGCGTTGGTTATGGAATTGTTCTTTAGGATTGAGGTAATTTGGTTCAATGTAAAATAACTCGGACGCTTTGATTAATAAATCTTGTGAAATCTGGTTATATGTTAGCTATTCTGATTAATAAATATACGCAATAGTCAAGTATATGTATATGCATCTAGTACTGAGTAATCTATCACCAACCTAATCTTGTTTAAGAAAGATATGTAGATGCGCACAACACCTAACTAACTGATAGGTCCCTTTGGAATACAAAGCAGAAATAAAATTTCACGGAAGCTGCCCGGGATATTGCTTATATTTTTAAAAGTTTATTTTTATTCGGCAGCCATAAACAAATCCCTGAGCAGCTGCCAAACTGCTGATCCTTTAGCGCGCGGAGGCCTCGCATCGCAAATCAGCAGGCAGTTTCCACCGCAGGCAGGTGGCCACATTTTCCACTCCGGGCACTAATGACCAGGATTTGGGAGGTGGGAAGACAGTAAGTAAACGATATAATTAAATTTACGTCGCAGCGTTTTAGACGCAAACAAAAGTCAACGGCCGCCTAGACGAAAACAGCCGTCCAGACATTTCGGAGGAGCAATCCGCGAACATCTAGTGATGACTGCCTAGCTGCTTTCTATCTGTGCTCGCAGGAATATAAGGTCAGAATTCTCACAATATACTTTTATTTTAGTTACATTTACCAAAGGAAGTATGTAACATTTATACGTATACGATCATTGGGCACGAATTTAAATTGCTGTACCCAGTGCCTCAAAATAAATGGAGTGAACGCTTGTAGGTTAGCTTATTTTTAAGGCGTATCAGTCACCACTTAGATTCCTTATCTCGATTCCCGACCCTGTGCACGGTTGGGCAGCTTTGGGTCCGCATTCCTTGGCGCCTTTACGTCTGGTCCTTTGGCCTGTCAGTTTTCAAGCTCTCCAGCTCCAAGCTCCTCGGTTCATCCCCTTCGCGACCTCCTGGGTGCGGATGGTGTGTCACTCCGGCGGGCAGACAGTCGACGCCACTCCCTTCGCGCGGTAAGTTACATAGCTAGATTTACGTTTTTGATTAAATTTCATTTAATTTGCGCTTCCTCCGCTCCTCCGCTCCTCGGTCCATTGTGATTATTGTTGCTTTGTTAATTAACGGGGTGCCTTGGGAGCAGGCTTGAAATGCGAGCAGCTCTTTAGCCAGGATTCTCGACGTCTGCTGGCCCAGTTGCAATTGCTGTAACTGTAACTGCCACTCGGTTGCTCTCTTGGCTTCGATCCACGATGGCTGGGACACATGAGGGACTTGGAGGGCACCAGGCTAGTAAGCTGAGCTCCCGTCTGGCTGGCGACCCCCTTGCCTGGCTCTTATCAGTCAGAATATCTGGGTCAGCAGGTGCGATTGATTATGGTGGGGTTCAATAAATGACTACCTGGATAATGAGTTCGATAACTGAATGGGAGAGACTTTCTATCGGTTATATACCTTTAAGTAAAGCATATCGTACAACCGCATTAAAAATATATAAAATTGAAAATTGCAGCTAGTATTGTAATATGCATAATTAAACAAACGAGAGTAGGAGTCAAGATATGTAATTGGTTTAATATAAACATAGGCATTTAATAACGTATTTTTTATCCTAAAATAAAATATGTCTAGATTGTAGTATTTAGATCTTTTTTTTCAAGTCTATTATTTAAATTACACAAACTACTCGCATAATTATGTACTTTTAAGAAAAATTCGGCATACATTAATAGCTGCTCACCTATAGTGCAAGACAAAGTTTTTTTTTATCGCACCTACACTAAAAATAATGGCACATCGCCGTGGATTGTTAAAAAAAAAATTCTCTAAGCCTTTAAACAATTTGCCCTAAAACTATGGACGTTTGGTCCGAAATACAAAGAGACGGAAATAATGAAGGATATAGAAGATTTCTCGTAATTTGCCTGCTCAAATGGGATTCTATGGGATTCGCTTTGATTCTAGTTACTAGAATTTAGTGTGATGTGAACAGTGTCAAACAGCGTCATGGATGTTTTCAAAGGCCAACGATACTATCACAATACTATTGTTACATACAAAATTGCAATCTTAGAAAAATATATCAATATAAAAAATATAAAATATTATATAATTTAATAAAAGCGAGGAAATGCTCTTCACCGATAGTATCGATAGTGACATCGATGTTTTCCCAGATTTATGTTTTAACACTATGGGTAAAGAATATTGCCTTTTATAACCTTTTTGTAGGTATTTAGACTTGAGCTACTCCATTAGCTGTAGAGTTTTCCAAAGGTGCGAGAAATTTTAAGAAGTATACGTATGTTTTATTGTATTAGGTATATCAAGTTATTTATTGTTGCATGTCTGAACAATATGCATTGGATATTCTTTTTCTTCTCCAGCCACAAGTAGGATTCATAAAAACACATGTAATATTTTTTAAAGTTTTTATGTAACATAAAAGCGTTTCCGACCATATAATGTATATAATATATATCCGCCCACAAGCCGGCCAAACTGCCACGCCTACACTTTAAATAAATTTTAAAGTTTTTTCATTTTATTATTTTTTTTTTACCAATTTCTAGCGATATTCCAGAAAATGCTAAAATTTCTCGTTCGCACTTTCACTAGCTGAGTAACGGGTAGCCGATAGTCGGCGAACTCGACTATAGTAATCTCCCTTGTTAATATTTTAAAGAGTTCTAGTTTAGTATACATGTAAGTATACATGTTAGTATATAATGTAACGATGTAACGACCATAACGACCATTCCTAATGACTTCACTAACAGACTCAGTATATCATGGACTCGATATTAACTATAACATCATGCAATATAATTCATCAAGTTTGGGCCTCCCCTACTGATTCCCATAGGCCTGTGAGCCGTCTTCCCCAGATTGTCATCTCGAGTGGCTTTGAGCAGCGAAGGAAACAATGACCAACCAAATGGCCCCCACTTCGCACAGCCACACAGAGCCAAATCACCTGTTCTCCACTGGCTCTGGTGAATATGAGCGGGAATCCGTTGGAAAATAAATGTTGTTTGTACAAGTGGAAACCATTAAGGTGGACTTTGAGTTATGACTGCCAGGCAGTGCACTTGGCGATGAAAAATTCCGCACAATAAACAGGCGACAGCGAAGTGAAGGCTCCCAACCTGCGGACAACCTGGACCCCTCCATCCTACCCCAATCCTGGCCAGAAAAAACCCTGTTGGCCCGCTTTTAGACAACAGTCAGCCATTTGGTCAGCACAATGGATGAACAACAAAGAGTGTAACAAAGGGGGGCAAAAAAGCTCTGCTCGAAAACAAATTCACGCCAAAATGGACATGAATAAGTTGAAAAGCATCGAGTGGCGGCATGGGCGGCATGGGCGGCATGGGCGGCGCTGGCGAACTGTCGAAAAGGGGGCGGGCGGTATGGGTCGCTCGGCACGTAGTTATTATGACAATGGATGCGGTTGGCTGGCTGCCCGACGCTTGCTTGTCAACTCTTTTGCTCCGCTTGCCATTTCAATTCCGCCCGCTTCTCGTCCCCTGCATCCGCGAATCTGGGGGAATGCGGATTGGGTATCCATGGCGTTGCCACAGAATCCTCCCCGGGCCATATCTTTTGGCGACTTTGTCAGCTCAGCACACACTTGGCCCAGTTCTCGATTTCCTAGATCCACGACTGCCCCAAATTTATTCAGCCGCGGCACAAAGGGATGTACTCGTATGTAGGTAGATACATATGCAAAGGAACAGGCCATATTAACTGGATCGATAGCAAGTGTAGAGATTCCATTCAACTAGGCCCTAAAAATAGGTAATTACCTGATTAATATTAAAAGCTAGGCCAAGGATTACCTTGATTTCCAACGCAGGTTTTCCGCCCAATTGAAAAAGCATACTTATAATAACCAGCTTGAGTACCTGGCCTCTATAAAGTGCACTTCTTAAAGTAAAGATACTATTAGTAATCCCAAAGAAATCCTCTTCTTACTTGGGAGCTCGTGCTTTGCATATCCTAGAAGGCCCTGGGGGGAAGTCAAACAGCAACTGGCCTTGTTCGGTGTGTGTTCCATAAATATTTTATGATAGTTAAACGTGGCAGACCGAAGAACAAAAACTGGTGGTACAGGGATGTCCTGGTAGTGATATGTAAGGCAGTTCACGGCGTTGGTGTGAAATCATTTCGCCCATTTTCGTTGTCAGTTTGCGATTTGTGGCATGCAAAACTACTCCCTAATTGCCAAAGTCCTCTGCCAACTCATGGAAGCAACCAAATGGACGTTGCAAGTATGAACGGAGATATGGGGAACCCAACTTTGGGTAATTTTACTTGGGCAACTGCAATTGCCACATAAATGGACGAAAATATTGACATAGGGCCGGTCCTTATGGTAATTTGGTAATATTGTTGTTCAGGGCTAGTTTCGCCACAAAGCAGTTAAAAATTGATAATAAACAGATATCGTAACGCTGACCGCCATGCACCTGAATACTCTCTGTTGGCTATTACAGGAAAATTCATAGGGGCTTTCACAATATTTTTAAATACATTTTAAGAGAGGAAACTTTTGGAATCGCGTTGAGCCATAGAACATCTAAAGTACTAAAACCCTTTGGCATAAAATTTGACCACGTCGCTGGGCTGAGAGCTTTAGATTAAAGTCCTTCTCTCTTTAAAAGTATTAATTGGCTTAGAAAAATAAATTTTAGTCTCTGCTTCAAATTCATGTTTTCATTTTAAGATCGCTACTAAATTAATAAAATATAATCAATTAAATTGCATGTTCAGACTGAAAAGCTTTGCAGTTGATTCGTTAGACATTCCCGTGTCTAATTTCATTTCATTTAATTTCATTTTGCATTTCCCGTAAAATGTCTATATTATCCTCCCAAATTTTCAGCACATCTTTTACGATAAGGCTCTTGGTGGTTGTAAGTTTGAGCATCTAGACAACAGTAGGCAGTAGGAGTTAAATCGTACTCGGGTTAATATTTCCACTGGGCGAGGAAAGCCGGAAAATTGCAAATGGCTGTGGGTCTCTGGGGCAATTTAGATTACTTAGCAATTTATTATGGCCAGGGGGAGCATTTTCTAATATATCAGCAGCATGAAATTTACCGGAAAATTGCATAAAAATAGTTTGTACATATTTTTAGAAAATTCCTCACCACAGCCACGCTGTGACAGTGGAGAAACTTTTAACTAAATTATGGAAAGTTGGAAATTGTGGCAAGGGCTGTGGCTGGGATGGATTTATGGCAGATATGGGGCTGCCAGGTGGCAGCTGCTAACTCACCTGGGGAGGAACGTCCAGTACCATCAGCTCCCGAATGCAGGTGTCGCAGACCAGACAGTTTTTGTAAATCTTGCGATGAGTTGTCGTCTGATGAGTCCTGGGAAAGTCATGGTAGAAAAATTGCTGTAAATAAGCACGAAAGAGCGGAGTCAGTTAAGCATGAAAGTTAAATATAATTATTAATATAAAATATTTATTACTACATTATTAGAAATTAAAATTACAAATTAATAGCACTTCGCCAAATCGTTTTACTCCATAAAGTTTTCCTTGCACTGTACGCGATTCTTGCTTATCTGTTCTCTATGCCGAGCAAACATTTTAAATATGCGCCATGAGCTTTTGCATGAGGTCCTTTGGCCGGCAAAACTCACAAAAACAGCCACATATTTTCATGGACATTTCTAGCTTATTAAAATTGTAAGCGCTTAAATGTATGCTTCGGATTTTACGTTCTCCAACGTAATCATAAAAAGTACTTAAAACGGGAAATAAACAGCAATGGTAATGGGTGTATGAGCTGTGTGTCCATCGAAGCGTAGGGTAGAGCTTAGAGAAGTGTAATTAAACAAGGCTTTAGGCCAGCTAAAGATATTCTTGAAATATAAATGAAAATAATTAAATTGTTATATTGTTATATTGCAGACAGATACTACATTTTAATTTAGTTTTAATACTATACAATCATAACTCATTTATTTATATACTATTACTGTTTTTATAGTTATACTATAGGATATATATTTTTATATACATATATATACATATAGGATATAGTATATAGTATAGGATACTATATTCTTCTTAACTGGAGTATACCCTGTTTAGATTTAATATGCGACTTTTTGATACCCGTTACTCAGCCGTTAAAGGAGCGAGAGAGAGATATGCTGGCTGGCTACATCATATGAGTGATGTAGCAAGCAGACACAGCCTGCGTTTACATCCATTATACCTTTGCATAAAGTAATAGATTCTTAATCATTTCTTAATCATTTTTACATTGGATACTGCCATGTCCGTCTGTCCCTTTCTGCGCAAACTGAATTTTCAGTTTTTAAGCTATCTGCATGAAAATTTCCCAAAAGTCTTCATGATATTGCAGGTAGTTTATAAGTCGAAGGGGCCGTAACGGTAAGAAATAAAATTACATTTTATCTTAAGATGTTAGATTTCAGTATACATCAGTCTATGGTCATATAGCTGTATATATAATTCGGCTTTCCGAAGTCTTACTTTTGTTTATACCCGTTACTCGTAGAGTAAAAGGGGATACTTGAAAATTATGTAACATATAGAAGGAAGCGCTTCCGACCATATAAAGTATATATATTCTGTTTATGTTCGTCTGTCTGTCCGTCCGTATGAACGTCGATAACTCAGGAACTAAAACAGCTAGAAAATTGAAGATTCTAGGGACATAAACGCAGAGCAAGTTTGTTGTTTCGGAGAACTCGACTATAGCGATCTATCTTGTTTTTCTATATACATATTCCAAATTTTTTTCAATCAAGTTCACGCTTTAACTTGTTAATACATTTTTAGTTACCTAATGCTCAGTGTCGCCATCCCCAGGAAGGACTTTTAGACTTTTTTTGGATTTCACTTGGCGCCGTTGTCGTAATGACCCTTACCCGCGGCCTTTTCTTTTACTTACTCTCTTATTGGGTCTTTATCTGGGATTCGGAGTTGCGAAGGCGAATCGCAGAGTTTTAAAATAAAGCCAAGGCCATCGGACACATAAAATACAGTTTGTAAAGACATTTAATAATGAAAGCGGGGAAATGTCACAATGGGAAAATGGGCCTGGGGATGCTTGGGACTGGCAATGGGTATCAATGCATGAGGAGCGTTAAGATATTCAACGCCTGATTTCACTTTAAAGTGATGCCTTGCCGCTTCAAGAAGCCATAAAAAAATCAATAAAAAAAAAATTTGAGGAATTTGTAGAATGGAAATTCATAGGTTTCTCGAAAACCCTTGAATGATAAACTTATGAAAAGTGTTTCTCGGTGCTACTGTTCAAGGGGTGGCTAATAGGAAAGTCAATAAAAGAGAGCGATCCCCGCTCGTCTAATAAAAATGCAAATTATCTTCTGCCAATCAGCACACCCATTGTTGTCGCTGCAATTAAATCAGATGCAATTTATGCGCACTATATTCAATTATGGGCACCGAAAAGGAAGCAGCAAGGCAGCAAGGCAGCAAGGTCACCGGAAGCGGAAGTGGCTGCGTTAGGAAGATGCCACGGCTGGCTGGCCCAAAACGGGTATGTTAGATTCCTTGAAAAGTATGTAACACGTTTGCGTCGCTTTAGTCTTGCAAATTTCCATCGATTTGCCAAACAATTTTTCGACTTTTTTTTAAAAGTTTTTTTTTTCCATTTTATTATGATTTTCCCCAATTTCTACCGATATGCAAGAAAAATGTTAAAATTTCGCGTCAGCATTTCCATTTGCTGAACTACCGGTATCTGATAGTCGTGGAACTCGACTATAGCTTTCTACCTTGTGTTTTTTCAAATCATACGCTGCACAGACGGGCAATTCACCTCCTGAACACGGAGGCGGGGGCGTGGCAAAGGGGTCAGACATCGATTCGATTCGCATCGCGTCGCTTTTATGTGTCAACGCCGCATATCATTGACTCTTATTTTCATTGAACTGGTAATTGAATAAGAAATGACATTGATGTTGGCTCTGTGGTCTCCTGGCCCGTTTCCATGTCCCAGTTTTGAGCTTCGTGCTCCGTGCTCCGTGCTCCGTGCACCGTGCACCTTGCTCCAAGCTGCTAAGGTCGTTGGGGCTTCGTAGCTTTCCGTCCTTTATGCTGCCTCCTTGCTGCCTCATAAAAAACGGTACATTATCTGCCACATAAATAAGCTCGCCGGGATCCTAGCTGCTTTTCTAAATGTACTCTAATAGATATTCATGGCGCACGCTTTATTAATATGACTGCGTTTTATTGCTCCCTTGTAAGCCAGGGAGAAATATGTATAAGTTTAAGTTCTTGTTCTTTCTAAATTGAATATCTAAATATATATATTTGTTTATAAATAAGCAACAATCCGTGCAGTGTTAAATAAGGTATTTTTTTACATTTCTTATGTAGGTAATTATATTTCGAGATATTTAAGAAGTATTTTAATGGTAAAATCCCTTCCGTTTCTCGATTCGCGTTATCCTGTTGGAACAATTACGTTATTTGATTTCGCGTTTTTTTTACGCGGCTATTACATTCACGAGTCTATAAACATTTCGGATGCCTGGTGTGCGAGATTAACATCGTCTCATTCCGAAAAGGATTTTCTTGGCCAGCTTGACCGCAAACGGCCATTAAACAGGGCGTAATTGATTTTGCAGTGCTTAAAATGCCATAAAAATGCACAAATCTCGCATTACAAGCAATAAAAGGCACCCAACGGGAATTGAGCAAGCAGTTCGGAAAAGCGATCCTAAAAGCTGATGCATACATGCTCCCAATCGCAGTCGTGGAAATTAAACGCAGAATGGAAAATAATGGACCACGTAGCGGAAAAGCGGAAAGCAAATGGCAAAGCGGCCAACTCGCAACTGCCAACTGCAGTTAATTGAATTTACCAAGCGAGAGGTGAAAAGCGAGGGCGTGGAGGTCGGCCGTGGCCGGAATACGGACCGTTTTTCACAACTAGGATAATACTCTTTTCCCCCTGGCGTGCCAAAATCCTAGTGACTTAGAAAAAGATTGCATTTCAAGCAAATTGTATATTCGACATTTTGAAATATGCTGCTTTAACCTTTTTTAAATATTGTTTTAAAAGCCTAGGCACTTAAGTGGGAAAATCGAAAATTTTCTAGTTATTTATCAAAACAAATTGAATTATGAAAGGGTAATCATCGAGACTGTCACTAAGCAAAAGGTATACAGAATCGAATTTATTTTACTTTTCTGAGTTTAATTGAAAAACTTTTTGTTTACTGTTGCAGCTTAATTAAAGTTGTATTTTTTCAAATAAATCTTTAATTTTTTGTTTAGAAAATGTAATTAAAACTGACAGATTGTTTGGTAGTCCAACTATCCAAAACCATTTGTACCCCTACTCGTAGAAACCAGAAAGACGGTAGCATAAGGCGTTTCGTTTTCGTGGGAACTACATACGTTAAATTGAAACTGAGATTGAGCTAAATTCTAGTTATTAGAATAATTATTCTAGTGTCTTTGGTCAAAAGTTATTAAAAGCTCATTGGCGAGAGCCGTCTTCATACTGTAAGGCGAGGCATTCAATTTCTGCTTGCTACACCACTCGCTGTGGTGCTCATCGCACTCTCTCTCTCGCACTCCATTAGCTGAGTAACGATATTTACTGGTCATAATAATGGTAAAAAAAAGAAACAACTTAATTTCTCAGTTTTCTAATAAAAAAAAACCTAATAAATATTTTCCCCATATGGTAACGAATTTGACTTTTTCCATTGACAGTACAGCATATAAATATAAAAAGATTGAGAAATGGACAGTACTTGATTAAACTTTTGAATATAAGTTAACAGATAGATTCTGTTGATTTTGACTTTTCGAGTCATGAAATCCAATGAACTCTTCTCCTTGGTGCCACAGTGACCATAATTGCTGATGGACCCCCACAGCAGCAGGCAGCCACGGTAAACACATGTGAGGCATTCAAGCTCTGTGGCTTGCCATTGTCTAATTACAAAAGATAAGCCACAAAAGATACTATGCGATGCGAATCGCAAATCAAATTAACGGGACTCCCACACGCACACAAATGCCATTAGAGGACCGGGAGGGGAGGAGACGATGTGAGGATGCGAATCCTGGATGGGATGGAGGTGGCAATGTAGGTAGATGGTGCGCTAAACATCGCCGATGAGGGCCAGCTGTCGTGGGATGGTCTATTAAAAAGTTTGCCCCAAACTTTTCAGCTTTCAGCATTCAGCTTTGCACGGGGTCGCCCGTGGGCCATTAATAATTTAAAGCCAAGTTGGGGCATCAAAAGTGCAGCGTTGCACTCCATGCATCCCCTCGCAATTTAACGTTTTGCTTGCGTGGGGGACACTTAAATCGGGAATTCTGCTAATTGAAAATGCAATTTATTGTTGAGCAACTGATTAATACGAGCGGTCAACAAGCTGCCATCTACGCGATGATTGGATGGGATTCGACCAACGTTTTAATTGCAAATAGGAAACAGTCAAATTAACATTGGATTTCCATATTAATTGCCACAGTTTGGAAGCAATGTTTGTTTTGACAGCTATTGAAATAAGGACAACATATTGAAATAAGAATAATATTGGATAAGGATATTGAAATAAGAAATAACAATAACTTTTGGGTTCTACCCGATGTCAGTTCGCAAAGCTGCTCCCAATTGTTAATCGCAATCTGACTTGTGGATTGGCTTCTACGTGAATAATATTTAATCGTATTTAATCATTTTTAATTATGCAGCTTGTGCACTCAGAAAGAAACGCACATTATCTTGAAAGCCTTTGCTTTTAGGTGAGGGAAATAACTATATAGAATAATTATCATTATAAATATATAAGTAAATACATATAAATAAATATTATTCCAGTGTCTTTGCTCGTACATATGTAGGTTGGACTCACCTGTAGTATGCTTGTTTTGCCGACCCCAGTAGCCCCCAAAAACGCGGCTTTAAGGGGGCCCTGCAGCCATGGCGGCTCCGCACCACCCTCCAGAGTGATGCGCTATGCCGAGATGCACTTATTCTGTATGTGGAGCTCCATTTCGATTGAGATCTTGGTTGTGGGGGTTGTGACTGCGATGGCGGTGGCTTTGGCTTTTGTTCCTTTGGCTCCTGCGGCTGCTGCTGCTCCTGTTTTGATATTGCCTGCTGCTGTCCTCGCACTATCACCGACATAATCAACGCTTCGTGTGCTTCCGATCAAGAGTTTCTTAGAGTTGGTTGGCGATATAGTACTACTCCACATTATATTGTTGTTGTAATTGCTTATGGTGTTCTTGTTATCCTTCTGCTTGAACGACGCCAGCTTGCCGGATTTTGTTGATCGGTTGGGAGGAAGGACTCGTTGGATAGGAGCGAAAGTGAAGCCAGGCAGCAGAGTTTGAAATTAGATATGCAGTTTTGTGATAGTGCTGGATGGTTAGTTTGTATTTCCTGAAAGAGCAGAACGGTTATAAAATTAATTGGTATCTAAAAACTGATAAGGCAAGCTTTATAAATTTGGCTCTTATCTTTATCATAGCTATTTCCCGCAGGACTTCGCAAGATGGGTCGTAAAATTATAATTTAAGTGGCGTTTTCCATTAATCGGAAAGCTGAACAGAAATGAAAACAAATCAAAGGCATAAAATCAATGGCAAAATTGACGGAAAAAATCGCACAATGATTCCGAGTCAAGCAGCTCGAATTCGGCTGACTAAATTTATTGAGTCGCCAGCGGATATTGCACATTGATTTCAGTTTAAAAACATAAATATTGTTTGGGGCCCCGCCCTTCGCCTTCTGGTTTTTTTTGCGTGATGCTCCTTGGGGTCTCTTTGCATTGCCAATAATAAATTTCAAATTTCACATTTCACTTCCGCTACATAACGGAAGTTGATTTCTGGCTCTCGCTTTTGCCAAGGGCGCCAATTTGTACTGCCTATTTTTTGAATTCGAGGATAACAGCAAGTGGGGCGTGAAAAGTGCTTTCCAATTCTGTTCCCTGTCCCCAGTATTTCTCGTTTTGGGTGGACCGCTTATAAATTTCACGAGAACAGATTTATAATTAGAAAAGTTTTGGAAAACGAGTTTGGGCTTTGATTAACGCCACTTCTGCGTCTTAAATGCTTGTTAAAGCCAGTTTAAATTGCAGAAAAGCGTTTAGTCAGCAACAGAATTTCGGGCCTACTCTTAATTAGTTAGACATCTGCCAACAGCTTCATCCATCATCACTCGGAGCAGGGAAACTTAATAAATTTAATAACCACAAAATCGCTCGGAGCGATGAGCTTGGTGCCAGGGTGCTAAAAATGCCAGACAGCCCTAGCCTTCGCCATATTTATAGCCCACATCTCCATAAGAATCAGCACCAGCCTTCGTCGCATCCCTGCCTAGTCACCTTCCCGCAAATCACGCGTCATCGAGGCGACGCCCACAACTAACTGGAGCCGTATTGTGGGCTATTGTGGGCATGCCAGGAGCACAGATGCCGCGCCGGCGGATTTGATTTGATCAGATATGAGTGAGAGCGTCTTAAGCGGCGCCCATACGGGAAAACCGTTGCTTAGCGTTTTCGAGGGTGAGCGCTCAAGGTCGAATAGTCGATACCCTATGGTATCAAGCCCCTCATCTGCATGGCCTTAAGTTGACTCAAATTTCTATCCCAGGATGGAGCTGCCGACTCAATTGTCAGTAACACAAACCCGGCTGTACTTTTGCATATTCCTCGTAAATAGGGAAGCTATTCTCTCATCGAACCTTCATTCATGACGGCAGCCCTGCAGGCTAGCACTTTGATTAGATTTTGGAGGCCGGAGTAAATTGAATTTGGAAAACAACACATTTGGTCGGGCATGTTATGGCACTTGGCGCGGATTGGTGGCCTTTTGTCTCCGATCTCAGGACCCAATTCATACACCCCGTGGCCCAGTTCATTGATACGCTCTCGGCGAAGGTCGAAGTACGTAGAGCACAAGTGCCTGCGGCTGAGGTGGATGTGGATGTGGCTGTTTAGGCCGAGGTTGGTGGGCGTGCCGTGGCCCGAGGCACAAATCATGGCAATTGAAAACTTTCCACTCCAAGGCTTAGGCCACATCCCCATCCCCGTGCTCATTCCCAGCCGCGGCTTCGATGCCAGACAATTGTAGCCCAGTTATTGTGTATATATTTGAGCTGTGTGTAATGTAATGCTTTTAGCCTTCTCCCCACTCGAAAATTTGCTGCGGTCTTTATGCTGACAGGCTCTGGCAAACTGTTCGCCCCAAGAGTTCCGACTTTTCCGAGTAGGAGTGCGAATTCGACTTCCGACCATTTGGTGGCTTTTGTTTAAGTCACACCTTAGCTTTTTATGCGACGTGCCACTAAAATGTTACAGGGTATTTATTGTTGGCATAGCCACTTGCTACAGTTGTTTTTCGACCAGCTTCGTTGTATATCAAGCGTTACAAATTCTAGCCAATTTAATAACGGCCTTGTAGTCTCAGCTTCTCAGCGAGTAATAAAAGCAAGGACAGAAAAAGGTCCGGAAAAGGGAATGCCAAAGGAACTATCCTTAGATCCCTTTTTTCCAATTTGGGGCAACATCCTGCAGCTTTCGGCGACTAAAGAACTGAAGCTGCAGGAAAAGGGCCACCAAGGACACGTAAATCTGCATATGAGGATGTGTCCTGTCGACAGGCGGAAATGAAATGCAGGTAGCGAATGTCAGCTCCAGGCGGATATTGATTTTGTTGTATGTTCGCGAGCTGTGCCAAGAACTGGAGGCATTCTTATTCAATCCGGCTTACAAAAATGCAGGTTCCATGTTGGATAAATAGAGGATTGCCTACTATATCCAACACAACCTACCCATGGTGATATTTTCGTAAGGCTCAGCATTCTAAGGGCTTCCTTCTTTACAAAGTGTTGTAAGCTGAATCGAAGGCCGTACCTCTAATTGAGGCTACAGTCCTAATGGATTGCCAAGCCTTTCTTAATGACGAGAATTTGCTTCGCTCCTGCCAAACTAGTTAAACAAAGCATTCTGCGCCCCAAGCTGCGACATTATTTCAAATTATGACGAGAATAAAGCAAAACAGGCTTAAGTGAATTTCCGGCAAAGAGTGGATGGGTCCAAGGCGATGACTCGACTCCCTGGAAGGGCAGACAGTACGCCTTATGTCATTTGCATTTTAAGTACAGCACTCCTATCCCTCCTGCCAACTAAACGCAAGTTTCACTGCGTATTTCATACAAGCTAATTTTTTTACGATTATATGCGCTTAATAAACGCCATCGCCCGTGGAGCTGCGATGAGGGATGCCAAGGAATCCAAGCTCGGAGACTCAGCATCTGGGTTCCATCATCGTCTCCATTCCCATCCCCATCCCCATCCGCATCCTTGATCTCCCGTCACGTGCTGTGCCCACTGCTTAGCTGGGGCATCATCTAAGCTAGCGCACCGGAAACGATGGCAGCGCCATTACCACCAACACCACCACAGCGCACAGCGCGGCGGAAGTTCATTCACACACACGCACACATTTACTGGACCCACTGACACACATGCATCCTGGGGGCAAGAAAAGCAGATAGTGGCAGCGCCTCTGGACGCGGATTTCTCCTTTGTTAAGTGTGTCCACACGGGCTAACAGGGATTCCCCGACGCGAATTCCAATCAGATCAAGTTGAAACTATAAAAGACAGTTTTCAATGTTTATCCTGGCTCCATATAAGTCGCTTGTAGCCTAGTCTACATATATAATCTTTTAATCTGCCTTATGTAATCAGGTAACCACTCTTTGGGGCTAAAAAAGGTTTTAGGCTTTGTTCAAATTGAGTTCAAAATTACTCCTTCGATCTAATGATTAGGAAAAACAATATCGAAATGTAATAAAACGAAGTAGTAAACAGTTGGTTTAATTTAATTAAACAGTTAATTAGTTTAGTTTACCAATTAGCCACATTAATGAAATGCAGTAAATTGGCTATTTGTTATATCCTGCAGATTTTGAAAAGTATGGTTTATTAAGAGGTTTATTTAGCAGTTTGATATCATTTTACTTTTCAGAGCTGAGTGGAGTCGATATGTCGACCGGTAGTGCATAATGGGCATCGAAAGTTTATTGGTTTAGAGAAGCCATATTCGTGTGACCCGCCAAAATGTGATGATGTTCAAAAGAACACTTTTAGGTACGTGGATGGGTGCCCATAAAAATGTATGGAGTGTGTTTGATGAGTGAGCCCCGGACCTCAGATATTTATAAAGGTTGCTATTAATAAATTGTATTGCTTTCAACGTCGAGAAAAGGTTTATGGAAACGTAACTTTCCTTATGTTCCATCTGCTGTTTTTATAGCTTCCAGAATAGCAATAGCCTTTTGCCGTGAAAACCGAAGAATAGTTAGGTGGATAGCTTGCTTGAACACCTATTCTTCTGGGATAACTACAAGACCAGTTATTTCCTGGCTTCTGATCCATTAGTAAAAATTAGTTAAAAGTTCTGATCGGTACGGCGATCCAGGAACTGTTTAGTGTAGGTGTCCTTGTTCCTGTTCGATTTTGTATTACTGTGTGCTTATAAGGATGTTATCCATGAACCAAGAGTTTTGCAGGATTGTGTTTTTGTGGATGCAGGATAAACATTTCGACAGTTATTAATACATTTGCTGACCGGTTCTTTTTATTTTTGTTTTTTTTTTAATTCATTTGATTGTATTCAGGGGGTCATTATGTTTCAGATGAGTGTGAATTAAACCAATTAAAATACCCTTGTTTTAAATAGGCGAGGACTGAGGAAAATGTATCTGAAAGATGCAATCAAAGTTTTGTCACTACCTGTTTGCTGTGTTAACTTCTTGTATTATGGGATTGAGGAATATGCGATATAAAAATATGATTGACATATAAAAACGTATTTATGTTGTATTATCATTGGATAAACTATCTTGACCAGGCGTGGGATCTTTTCGGCAATTTACAGGTATTTTTCATCGATGAAGCTGGATGTTGTTGCTACAAATCTTTTAGATGCTATCTTTCATATCTTATGAACTTGTATGTTTATCACTGGATATTCGAAGCGATCGTAGGTCACAAAGGCGGGCAACTACATTCTAGAAGAATGTGTGCCTGAGGTAAAGTTAGGTAATTAAACATGACATATTTCAAGCACTCTATACTCCTAAACCCTTGTGAAGTCTTCCCTCTTTAGAGATGTATTGTGTTCGTTTCTTTTCCCCTTCCTTGCGTGTACTTCGGATCACTACTTGAATGTCCTTGAATAGCAGGTGGCTGAGGGACCTTTTCCCTGGATTTCCTGCTCATTGTCATTTAAGGCGTAAACCTGGTGGGTATTTTCCGTGCCTCATCCCGGATCTGTATTCATAGTTGCCTGAGTTAAACACTCAAGCGGTCTCAATGTGTTTGGATTTTGCCGATTTCGGCTGCACGTGTAATAAGAGCTCTTCGCATGAAAATCTACATACTCGTATACGCCATTTGGTTTGGCTGTGTGGCAGCTAAAGCTTTCCGCCGTTTGACTGCCTTTGCATACATACATATATGTATCCTGGCGTCCTTGTGAGGTGGCTCCTGTCGCCGTAAGAGCGCGTTTTAAGTGTTGAGCAAATATGCGCGTGCTTGGCAGGGCTTACCGCATGGAGAAGTATCCAGCTCCACCCCACATGGCCACAACCACCCTGAGCTCTTCTCGGATTTATCTTACTCGCCTGCCCCATTTCGGTTAGCTTCCAGTTGGCTGGGTGGGGGATCTGAGCACTGTCCGATTCGGACTCAACTTCCGTTCGAAGTGCACCGCCAAATGGATTCGCATTCGGTTTACTTTACCACCTCCTCCACTTGATCTTGGTGCGGGCAAAACTTTTTCAATACTTCAAGAGATTCCGTGTTTTATTTAACCCCCCTCCTCGCCAGCTGCAGCTTTATATAATTGAGTGGAAGGAAGCAGCTTTAACCGCACGAGTTAACCGAGAAGAGGCGATTGCGAGGATTTTGAGTGGAAGCCTTTCGATCCGGCATCTCAAGGAGGGCTACGAAAAATATCTCCTCTTTTCACTGTTCGCCGGGAATGGGAATCATATTTAATTATGGGTTTCTCTCTTAAACATGGCAGCTTAAGCAGGTTACTTTCGTTTGTTCGTGGTATTAAGGTACTTAAAGGCATTTGAGTGTATGAAAAGTGCTTTAAAATCTCAACAGCAGTCGCCCTTCTTCAATAATTAAATTTGACAAAAATCTATTACTTAACATTGAATTTGCGCCAAGAGTAAACACCGTCAATAAGCTAATAATAACTCTACGATCCAATTAAGCATAACTATGTTAGCGGACTTTTCCCTGGAAACTGATGGCTATTATCCCATCGCTTTCGCTGGGAAACTGAAACGACCTCACCAACGAGACGATGGAGTAACCATAAAGGTGCAGGACCAACATAAAACCTGTTCCACGCTGCGGACCAGCCACCAAATACGGTCCCCCAACTTTACACGGTCCCAAAGGATGGCGACAAGTGGGCACATGTGGACGTGAGACCCGAATAAAAGGCCCAATTCTCGCCTTGGACACGCACCGGGAAAATCAATGGAAAGGGGCCATGGAAACGGGAGAGGTGAGGCAGAAGTCAGCAGAGAATTTCCACGTTGATGAGCTGGATTCATTTCGGTTGCGTGCCAAAGTCAACGGAAGGTGCGAATTGGGATCGCGTGGGTGGCTGAACCTTTGAGTCCGGCCGCAAAATGGGAGGCGAACGGAAGCAATCCGAAACTTACAGTTGACATGGAGGACATCATTAGCAGGAGCAGGCAGCTGTCACTTGGGTCGGAAATTACGCATATCCTTTGATAAATTGTAGCGGAAAACGAAATAATGAACTGCTTGCTAACTTTGCGACAAACTATATCAACACTTGAAGATTGTGCGTTGTGTACACCGGAATGGCAAACTTTGCTGCACAGTGGGAAAGCGTAACCTGATTGCAAGGCCTTAATTGGAGCAGTACCAGGACTCAGACTTCCTCGAGCTAGCCCTAACCCATGTCGGTTAGACGCCAGCCGGCTTTGGCTAATGTCATCAAATGACGTGTCACTCAATCGGGCAGCCGAGGAAACCTGATATCCTGGAGCACATCCTTGTGCTGATGTGCGACGATATGCGCTTATGCAAAATTAAATCATTAAAATGCGAGGCGGATGAAATTTTCTTAAACTGTTTTGCGCACGAGTTGATGCCAAGTCACACATGCCCATGCAAACAGCGCCCATACACAAACACGCCCAATGTCCTTAAACACACACACACTCGTGCTTGTGCCTAAGTAGATATTTCATCGGATTTTCACAGCGGCTGAGATAAAAAAGCGGGAACAGCACAGCGAGTCTGGGAAAAACATACGGGACAGCAACAAATTTAAAACGTTTTTGGGACAAGTTCCCCTCGCTAATGGCTGGGGTCATGTTCTGACCTGGTTGACACAAAGGTAAAAAGCAGGAGCGGGAAAACATCGCCAGTCACGTGTGTAAGGCGAGGGACATTAAAATTAAAGGCAGCCACGCGGGAGAAAATTCATTGATAAACCACGAAGTAGGAAAACCGGAAAACTCGCGAAAACTCGTACAAATGTATGCCAAGAAAGGCATGGAGTCCATAAAACCCAAGCATATTTAATTATGAGTATTTAGTAGGGCTAAATAACTACTGCCTCTGTCAATTTAAGATTAATTATAAAATTTACTTACTGTCATACTTGCCTAAGACAGATTGTAAATAAAAAGCCTGTCCTGTAAAAATGGGTTGTCATCGGTGAAAGTATAAATAAAATAGTTTTATAGAAATACATGCGACCCGCATTATTAACGGTGTATTAATAACAGGATATCGAGCCGCCGCTACTCCGATGCGATAAATGTCTGTTTTTCGGCTTAGCTACGTTCTGAGATGTGTCTAACTGAACAGATCCCCACTGCCTAAGCATCTCAGCCCATTCCGGCCACTCCTTCCACAGAACCTGGGGATTGGGGAGCAAGTGGGTGTACGTGCTCCAAAGCCACGACTAGGCAGTTGGGAAATTAAATTCTAGTTACGCCCCTGGAATTTAAAAATAGCAAACAATCGGCGAATTGTTCGGTGGGTGGATGGGAGGCTTTTGGACTGGGAAGAGGGTGGAAGGATGGGGGCTAGAGGCTGAAGGACGCTTGGATGCGGTTGTTGAACGTGTTCAAATTGCCGAAACGCGTCGAAATTATGTTAATGCTGTAAGTACGTGTCCCGAAGGCGGCCAACAAATTGAATATGTATTTAAGCTTTAATGTTGCAAGTGGGCGGCTATCGGGAACGCGTCATTGTTTAATCTGTAATTTGGCAGCTATATCTTTATTGTGCGGGAGCAGGGAGGTGGAAAGAAGTGAATCCTAAAAATTCGGCATCCCCTCGTTCTGTTTGTCTCCCCCGATGTTTGATGTTCTCGTATGTGCATGAATTCTGAAGGAGAGGACTGCTTAACAATTCCTGTTCATCTCCCTGTCACTTTTAATGAGTTCTTGTGCCCGAATTTTCGTTCCCTTGCATTCCGGCTGGAACTTGTTGGCAACAATGTGGGCGAAATTGTCGCCGCCCCCGAAAATCAGGCGAACGCCCTTCGAAGTCGTCGTGGTCGTGGCCATGACGCATTGTCACCATGATTATAATTTCCATCAAGGCGATTTTGTAGGGCTGCGGGAGGATGAGATGGGCAGGTGGCGCCGAGCAAGTCATATTGAACTAATTTGCATCACCAGCGAGGGGCAGTTATTTTTTGATCGGAGAAGAAATTTGGCAATAAGCCGTACACTTAATATTTTAATTTTAAGTAGAAGAAGAGAAAGGTTACAAAATGTGTCCACAAAATGTGCCATAAGCCTACGCCAAGGAAAGTTATTTTGAATTATTTTAGATATTTATAGATTGCGGACCACGTTCCTTTTGATGAAGCGCTCTAGAAACTTGTCAAAACATTTAAAAAGACGGCAAATGGTACATACAATAAATCAAGATGGGCGGCAAACGAGCATGTGCGTAAAGGATTTGGGTTTCCGAAAAGTTTTAAATTTAAAAATTTAGCAACGAACAAGCGAAAACTGTGCAGACTATTTGGTCATAACCTGTGGCAGGCCATCAAAAAGGATTGTGGGGGCGTGGCCCGTGTAGGGATACATTTTGACAGGACCTTTGTTTTCAACTGAAAAACGATGAATTAGTGGGACACTCTCTAGTTAACAACAAGATGTGATAAAGAGCAAAAAGTGCTCAGTCACTTTAAATGGCTAATCATTCGCAGCTCCATGATGAATGGGGGAAGTGGTGTGTATAAGATAGTTTACCACAGCGTTTTAGTGCTGCTAGCTACTGGGACAGTGTTTTAATTAAAATTAATGTGCCATAAGCTTTAAATAAATGCCACTTCTTTGTCCCAGAGCCTCTTGCCGCGCATCCATAAAAGGAGCATTATTGCATGCGCGTGGGAGGTCCTTGTGGGCTGTTGGCTGTAACTGCTCCTCCAGGATGGGAAAATACCCATCCCATATAGTCGGGACTTACTCGGCATTGCGGGCCATAATACATCCCCTCGTTCCGCCCACTCGCCTCGCATAAATAAGGGATTATGCATGGATCCACGCATTTAGTTCTCGGGATTGTCACTGCTCCAAGCCCCAAAAGAAACCGCGCAAGTTAGATCGACATTACAACTTTTCACTGAGCTCTGTTCATTTATTTAATAGTAGGATATGCAAACGGACTTAATGTGCCATCTAGTTTAGCTACCTGTACAGCAGGAAAACACAATTTAGCTAATGTGTATGTTTATATAAAAACTAGGAAATACTCGGAAATTCCACTTAGCGAATGAGTTTATTGGAATTTGCCATATGCCACATTTATGCACTTTTACATATAGGAATTAAAATAAAATGATGTCAATCAAATTTCCGCTGAAACAGGTCCTATTACATGCAGTACAAATACGTTTAGCATACATATTTTGCATATCATTATCCGTCGTTTTCATTTTACATAATGCCTACTAAACGTTTTTCAGCGCAATCTGGCACGCAAATTAATTATGATTGTATAAATTCGCTTTGTTCATAAATTTTTGATCAAGTGGGAAACAATCTCGTACTGCAAAAGGCGGATTTTTGGCCAGGATGCGATTAAATGGCATGGAAGGAGCAATTGCAGAGCCCAACTGACAGCTATTCCCGGTCGAACCTAAAACCGGAATTCTGGAAACGCGAGTGATTGACAGCCCAATGATGATGCCAATGTATAAGGAGGATGTGAAGATGATAGAGCCAGCCAGGTTACGTAATGAATTTACTAAATTAATCCACTTCCGTGGTGTAAATCCGCGCAACTGGTACTTATGTGGAGAAAATCGATTCAACAGCCATGTGGACACATAACTTTGCCAGCACCGAAACGGCGGAAATTGGAAAGTAAGTGCACAGGTTTCTTAAGCAGCCAACAAATGATGAAGGCTAACTGGAAAGGGGAAAACTTGCTGAAAAACTATTTAAATTGATGTGTGGCCCAATTTTTAAGCTGACAGAAGAGACTGGAAATGGTTGCGATATGCTGGGTATGAACAGTAATGTCCGCTTATAATCATTCATTTATATTAACAAAACTGTTAATATAAAATATATGTTCCATTGGGGGTATGTTTTTGGTGTTATTGTATGAACTAGATCGAAGAACTCGGAAAATTCAGTCATTCTCCACATCATACTTATCGAAGGTGGCAACAATAGATCGCCGGAAACATTATATTTCTGCCTGCGTAGAAGTTTGGCAAACTCCCACATCGCATGGCGGAACCGGAACCGGAAGAGGGGCGTGCAAAGGACGAGAGGCGTTGGCAAGGCCGTTCCGATGCTCACCAATCGAAGCCTCAGGTCCGCAAGGAGCGGCGACATCCACCACAGCCTAATCAGCCTCATGGGGGTCTTCCCCATGATGATCGTCGCTTCATGGAAACTCGGAGCTGCACGGAGGCGGAGCAATCTCTACCGGAAATTATAGTTGCGGGAAAGTACCGCTTACTGAAGCGCATTGGAAACGGATCATTTGGAGAACTTTTCCAGGCCGAGAGCCTCAAGTACCACGAGAAGGTGGCCATTAAACTGGAGAGCTCCACGGTCAAGTACCCACTGCTGCCCCGCGAGGCCAGGATCTATGGCATCCTGCAGGGCGGGCTGGGAATCCCGCATGTGCGGCATTTTGCCACCGAGGGCGCGTACAATGTCATGGTGATGGACCTCCTGGGCCCCACTCTGGAGGATCTGCTCAACCTCTGCTCACGCTCCTTCAGCATGAAGACCACACTGGTGCTGGCCGACCAGATCCTGGCCCGCGTGGAGCTGCTCCACCGCAAGTGCTTCATTCACCGAGACATCAAGCCGGACAACTTCCTGATGGGCCTGAACCGCCACCAAACCCAGGTGTATATGATCGACTTCGGACTGGCCAAGAAGTTTTACAGCCTACGCTCCCAGAAGCACATTGGCTACACGGAGAACAGGGATCTTGTAGGTACGGCCCGGTACGCCAGTGTGCGGGCCCATTACGCGGAGCAGAGTCGTCGGGATGACCTGGAGTCCGTGGGCTACTTGCTCCTCTACTTCCAGCGCGGTCGTCTTCCCTGGCAGGGAATCCGGGCGCAGTCGCAGGCCCAGAAGTACGAGAAGATAGCTGAGTACAAGTCCAACATCCCACTGCAGCAACTCTGTTCCGGATTGCCCATTGAGTTCTTCATGTACCTGAAGTACTGCCGGAAGCTGCACTTCGCCGAGAAGCCGGACTACGTGTATCTCCAGCAGCTGTTTAAGGTGCTCTTCCGGAACCAGTACAAGTTGGCTGACTTCCTATTCGACTGGGTTGTTTTGAAGCGAGGATCTGAGGAACAACAAGCGGAGCAAAAGGGTACGGAAAGGGGGAGAGGTGGGAAAAGACATAGGCTGGTGCAGAAGGAGAGGCATCGCAGTAAGGATAAGGGCAGGAATTGTTACACGCAGAGGGATCGAAAAAAGAGCGGGGAAAATCTGCCCGAGATCGAGCCAAATGAATGTACCAATGAGGTAGCCCCAAATGAAGATCAGCCCCGGAAGAAGAATGACAAGGCCTGCTCTTGCAGCTACCACCTCCAGAAAATGCGCCTCCAGGATCGGGATAAGATGGCGCCTCTGATGACCGAGCGAAGGATCCTTGCGGAGGAGCAGGAGCAGGAGCAACCGGAGTCCCATCAGATGCCGCCCTGCCTTTAGTATAACGCTGCTTGTAAATGTCTCGCTTGTTAATTAACTGCCGAGCAACTATATTTAGCATGACTTAATCATTTAGCCAGCTCAGATCCTTTGTTCGCCGAATCAACGTCTTGGGTAATTAGGAAAGCTCTCGGGCGGCCGCAGAAGTCAACTGGCAGCTTAGCCAACCATGGGAACAAACTTTGCGAGGCGTCCTACACGGCGAAATCGATACCGTGGCAACTCGCTTTAAAGGATAGTGGAGACTATGCTAGCGACATATCCTACACAAAAATGAGAAATGCATTTTTATACAAAATTTAAATAGTCCTAAAAAATATTTTTGTCTACGTTCGTTATTAAGTCGTAGTAGTTTGTGAAATAAACATTTCTTAAGAGTTGGCAAGGTATGTTACAAGGTATCTTACTGTATCATTAAATAAGTTCGTTCTATTGCCCTTTCTCTAGCTTTTCCTTTGCTGGCACCATTTGCAGAAAGAAATGAAAAAGTTTCCTCGAAGTGTAACAGCACACATTCGATAGCTGTATATTAATAAAGGGGTTAATTATTGGCCCAGCCAGGATGCCTTACGAGATTTCTGGCACGACTTAAGGATGCGACGCTGGGGCGGATGGCGATGGCTCAGACCAGAGGACATATAAATGACTCCCCCAGTGGCTTATAAGAAATAGGGTCATCGCAGCCGAGGCAAAGTAGTTTGCTCAGTCGCGCAGCAATAATGCGGACTTATGGGTCCAAGATATCCAGACCTACTATTTTCTGCCCGAAATCATTTTGGCCCAAACCACCAAACCAATTATGACTTTGGGCTGGGTGTGAGGGTGCATAAATCTATAAATAGCTCTCCTCGCCGGGATTTACACTAAGCGGAAAGCGAAGAACCATAATTATATCATATATATATAAAAATATTTATATATATTATATAATCTTTTTCTTAAAGCTCAAGATTTTAATGCATTTGGAAAGATTTTAGTATGAGCAAGATAGACCGCTATAGTCCAGTTCCCCGACTATCAGATACCCGTTAATCAGTGCAAACGAAATATGTCCAAATTTCTGGCCTATCGATAGAAATTGGCAAGACTAATAAAATAATTGACTTTATGGGGAGTCGCTTCCTTCTGGCTGTTACATACTTTTCAAGGAATCTTGTATACCCTTTTACTTTACGAGTAATGGGTATAATAAATAAATGTCCTTCGATTACACTCAAGCTAGAATAATTTCAAGCTGGACAAATTTCGCGGGCTAAGTCAATAAGCAAGTACAATTCAAGTCCATTTAAACCACCTTTGCAGGTTTTGATATTAAGTGCTTTTCTAAAAATAGTCGGGTTTTCCCGTGTACGTAGCGCAGACGCTGCCACGCCCATTTAGCATCCCTAGCTCTGCGATATGAGGTGAGTCTGGGTTGTTGGGACTTCCACCCACGAAACAACTTTCCCAAGAAGTTGAAATCCCCACACCACAAAGAACACACCCACACACGCAGCTCACGCATACTCATGAAAACCAAGGACACGCACTCATACGCTTTTCCGTACACGTACACAACGCGGTGAAGCGTAAAAATATTTGCAAGCTTGGGCTTCGGCTTTCTCCTTTCTCCATTCCCCATTCCCCATTCACCATTCTCTTTGGCGCGCCGCATTTCAAATGAAGTTAATTTTTTTCGTTGAACAAAATGGCTACAAATCTGTGTTTTATTTATAAGTGGCACTAGCCGGGCCAGCAGACACACTACAGAAGGCAGTGAACTCGGTCATCCTACACTGATGGGTCCCGAATGAACTTCGGTGACATTCAAATTGGGCAGTTAACGAAATTGTGCAATTTGTGGGTCAATGGCAAATGGCGATGGCAATTCGAATATCAAGTGGATGCGAGTGGCCATCTGAGTGGGTCCAGTGGGGCTATCTTACTTATGGGTGTCTAATGGGCATAACTGAGACTGTGGCAACGTTGCGTATAAGCAATATTGCCACTTTATGGTGTTGTGCGCTTGATTCTTCCATTTCTGTGGCTAAGGCTTGGAATTATTATTCAACACTGGAAGGTTTTCTAATACAATTGTGTTATTATCTAAAAAAAAAAAAAAAGGATTCTCCGGCTTTCAGATACCCATTACTCAGCTAGTGGGAATGCAAATAAGAAATTAGAACATTAAACAACATTTGCCAAACCAAAAACAAAAACACATTTTTTTTTAAGTTAGGGCGTACCAGTTTAATGGCGTAATGGGAGTTAGATTGGGCCAAAATGTTGTTGGTATTCCGATAGAAATGGGCCAGATATGGTAGGCGTGGCAGCATTATTAAATAAATTTGCTTCTATGTCTTTAGAATCTGCATGCTTAATCTCAACTTTCTAGCTTTTATAGTTCCTGAGATCTCGACGTTCATACGGACGGACAAAGGGACATGGCCAGATCGACTCGGCTATTCATCCTGATCAAGAATCTATATATTTTATAGGGTCGTTATAGGGTAGACTCGCTTCCTTCTACCTGTTACATACTTTTCAACGAACCTAACTTTGATATGAATTCTGTTTTTAACGAACCAATAACTTTGCATGCTCACTTTAAGTCAAATATGTCTTTGCAATTAATTTTCAGTACGTTTGGTTCATTAAATTAGTCTCAAACGATTGCCATTTATAACAATTATTATTTAATCAGCGTTTCAAACATCTAGCAGCGCATTGATGCTGGAAAAAATGTGTGCCTTGTGGCAAAAATAAATGAGACGACAAAGTAATTAAAATGTTGCACGAGTGGCAAACATTAATTATGCAGATGTGTATTTTAAAACGTATGGCTTCAGTAAAGTTTGTTTACCAGAAATTAAGGAAACTGCGCTATTTCTTAGGCATTCCATTTTAAATGCTTTAAGCGTCACTACGTTTTCGAGATAAAGCGCCGACGTTATTTTCTTTAAATAGTAGAGCAGGAAATACAGAAAAATTAAATACGGTAATTTACGACCGATAAATAAACAAAAAAGGGCGAAATACTAAAATAACTTCATATCTAACAGAATAACTTAATACTTTTCAGTACACAGATGTGCAGCTCATGAAGACTAACATTATTTTATTTATTTCTAATATATTTCTATATTTATTTCTATATTGAAAATTATGTGACAGGTAGATAAAAACTAATTCCAACCATTAATGTATATATCCTTGATGAGGATTACTGGCTGAGTCGATCTATAAATGTCAGTCTGTCTTGTCTGTTTAGATTGAGTCGTGTGCTAATTTTTTTTTGCTTCTTTTACACTCCCAATTTTGAAGCATTATTATACCCGTTACTCGTAGAGTAAAAGGGTATACTAGATTCGTTGAAAAGTGTGTAACAGGCAGAAGGATGCCTTGATCTCAGGAACTGTAAAAGCTAGAATATTGAGATTAGGTTTTCAGCTTCCAGAGCCATAGACGCAGCGATTTATCAATCTTGTAAAGTTCTATTGATTTGCCAAAACACTTTTTGTGCGCCTACTCTATCGCCCACAAATCCCGCAAAACTGTTACGCCTACACTTTTAAAACTGTTGTAGTTTTTAGCTGAGGAACGGGTATCTGATAGTCGGGGAACTCGACTACAGCGTTCTCTCTTGCTCCATTAAGAAAAGTAACTATAGCTTATAATAGCCCAAATTGACCAGCTAATATACCTATAGCAGACCCAGAACTTTGCCATCCACCGCTGAAGGCTGTTCTGGTGGTCATAAATTATTCAATTGAAAATATGTTAAAAATGCACAGTAAATTATTTACGCCACAGACCCTGTTCAGTGTACACGGACATTTACTCGAATGTACAGAGTACCATATACGGTCGTGCACTCAAGGGGCCCGTTGTTAACCTCGGAGGGGTTGCGTCCACATACATTTAGCCATAAATTTGCCTTCCCTCACCAACAGACACGAATACAAAAACCGCGGGTACACACGACCAGTCCCACACACAAACGCACTCTCAGTTTGCAAGTTTCATTGCATAACTTAGTGTGACTTTATGGCATTGCCTCGGAGTGCACAGTGGTCAGGATCATGTTTTTTATATCAATTTGTATTTCGAAGGGTAATCATACTCGGCCCGTGGGTAAGGGACTATAAGGACTATTTTCATTGTGTACAGTTATACTTTTGAGCACTGTCTGCAGCAGATGTCCAGATGATGTGCTGCAGCAAATCAGTCAGCATGGAAAATGAATACCCAGGCCACGAGGCGAGTCAAGTCGGCAGGGCACACGTGGCGTATGATTAATGCGTCTGGTGCGCGCTTAATGCTTTTAGGTGAACATAAATGATTGCAGTTTACCTCGCCCTGTTAATGCATCTAAAATCGCATTACGTGCAATCGGCATCAGCCAGAGAATTGCCCAATCGAGTTGAGGCCCAGGCACTGAACCCATTTATATGATTATATGACCACGTTATTGTGTGGTGCAACTGCAAATTTAAATGGATCTTGGTTTTCTATGAACAATGAATATCAGATAGTGGATAAATCACACATTAAAAAATACATGTGCAAGATTCTTAAATAGGAATACAACTAAATTGGATTATCGTCTGCTCAACCGTAAGCATTGCCTTGAATTTAATGGGATATTATAAATCGATTATTTACACCTTTTGTAATGGTTAAATTGTTTTGGCCCTATTTTGTTGTATTTTAATTTGATAACTAACCAATAACCAATTTTAACTAAAGCCATCATTAAATATTAGGAACATCCAAAAAGGGCAGACCAACAGCACCACAAAAATAACAAGGTAGAATGCTATAAAAATGGAAAAAATATTTTTAAAAGTGGTGCCGTGACAGTTTTGTGCGGCAAGATTTGTCCGTTCATACGGACAGACGGAAGGACGGACGGAAGGACGGACGGACAGACGGACGGACAGACGGACGGACAGACGGACGTGTCCAGATCTACTCGGCTTTAGATCCTGATCGAGAATATATATACTTTATATGGTCGGAAACGTTTGCTTCTGCCTGTTACATACTTTTCAACGAATCTAGCATACCCTTTTACTCTACGAGTAACGGGTATAATAAGAAAGAACTCTATAGTCGAGTTCCTCGACTATCAGATACCCGTTACTTATCTTGTGGGAGTGCTAGGGAAAAAATTTAAAATTCGTTTGAAATATCGATTAAATGATAAAAAAAATAAAACACACAGTGGACGTCACAGTTTTGGGCGGCTATTAGAGTGGGCGTGTCAATATTCTGAAACAAACTCTCACAAATTCAGTTTTTCTAGAATTTTCTAGAATTATTTAATTTTAGTTTCAGTGATCCCCACGATAATAACAGATGGACAGACGGTCATGGGATCGATTCGGCTACTGATCCCAATCAAAAATGTATGTACTTAACAGCGTCGGAAGCGCTACCTATTACAGCAATTTGTAGTTTCCTCACTTTAGTTAAAGAATAAATTACATTTATGAAAAGTTAATAGGTTAATTAGCCCTCACTTACCCGTCATTGAGAGTTGTGAATATTTAAAATAGAAAATGGGGCAGTTCGACAAGTTGCTCTGTCCAATTGCTTCCCTATTGACTTTTTATAAATTTGGTTGTAATTGTGAGTTCCATCTTGGGTTTCAAGAGCTTAACTTGACGCGTTCAGATCTACTTACCCCGCTAGCCACAGATTTTGTGTACCGAACTGAATCCAATTTACTGTATTTTGTGGCCTTAACTTATTAGCTAATTAGTCAAATATTTGCGCTCTAATCGCACAGTTGATATACACTACTAAATCATTGCATAAGCCCGGTCTAAGTGGCCCAAAATACGCAGCGAGTTCCCATTTGATTCGCTCAAGCGTCTTTGATTGATGCGCTAATTGAACATTTAGCCGCAAAGGCAAGGCAAATATTGATTTTATTGACACATCTATCAGGCTCATCGGACAACAGCCAACGACAAGTGCAACAACAGGGGCAAGTTTGTGTAAAGTTTCCATGTTGTTGCTGAGCTTGTTTTGTTTTATTTATTATTTTACTCAGTGCCGCCGCTCATTTGCTCTTTGATGGAAAACTGCCACATCCCGCGTTTCCCACGGAATAGCGCCAGTATGTGTATGTGTGGGTGTTTGCCAAAGCGCTGGGCCATTAAACCAATTTTCAGGCTAACAAAAAGTGGACAAAAGGGAAAGCGTAAAAAAGGCTGGAAGCGGCCGAGGAAAAACTGAATTTTTTCCTAACTTCGCTGAAAAGGGTACAGGGGCACTCCAAAAGAGAACTTTGAAAAGTTTGTGCACTTTGTAGTTTGAAATCCAAAATGATTTGTTCAACTTCTTTGCATTTACTCCAAATATTTCAACAAGTTAAGCGAATAAAATATATTGAAATAAACACATATCACATTTTCCCTAAACCATTTTAGAAAACAGTACTAAATTAAGAAATTAAAAAGTTTTCTTTTGACAACATCACTCAGTAATATTTGAAGCAAAAATAATTGTTACACTTCGAATATATTGAAGGATACTCGTATAATATATAGCACCCATTTAATTCAATTTGTTGTACTGTTGACTAGGTTCTTTTTAAGTTTTCCTAACAAAAAATGTACGAGTACAAGGGCTTCATTTTCTTTTGCAAGGGATGACCCTTTTTAATTGCCCAAACATTTAGGCAGTTTCACTTTGTAGGGACGCATAGCTTAAATTAGTTAGGTTTTAAGGGAAAGGGTAATAACAGGATAGGTGGGAGTGGAAGGATCTGGAACCCTGTCATTTCCTTGGCTGCTTTGGGTTCTTTGTCCTGTTAATTGCCTCTGATTGCCAACATAGCGATATCTTGGACAAATAATTCTTAGTTGGCTTTTGGAAAGAATGTGGCTTAGCGACAGCTGTTGTTGTTTCCCAGTGCCTACAGTATTTATTTTAAAAATTGATAGGGCGCTTGTCCTTGGCTGCTGTTTAATAACTTCATTCGATGCAAGGTGAAAAATAGAATCATCCGATTCAAGCAGCTTGCAATTAATTAACTTTTTAGCCCAATCCACCATTATTCAAAGCTGCCGTACCCATTTTGGCAAGCTGCATTGTTTGCATTGTCAAAGAGCTCGGAATAAGATTTAGTTGCCAAAAGACATTATCCGAGTAATGAGCTTGCCAGCCAAGCCGGAACTCGGGTCAATTGCATTGAAATTGAACGCATTGAATCAGCTTAAAATGTTCTACCATCCTAAGCTCCTAAGAGGCTTTGGTTTAGCATACAAAGGCCTTTGGATACCAATTATTTCGCTCAGTTCGGCTGAGTTTTGCTGGAGCTGTGCATACATAGAATATGTATTCAGGACTACCACATACTATCTTTTCGGCTAATAGAGAGCATGAAAGTTTGAAGAGAGTCGTTTTCCACTTAACTTTATGCACTTGCTCTTGCGCTCCATTTGCTAATGTACTTTTTGGCCCGCCTCACATTTGGCCGGGCTCCAGCCCATTTTTGGCCAAACTGTCTGCCTTTTTGGGAATTAATAACATTAAGAGCTCCACCTGGCCTCGACAAACAGATACAAATGCATCCAAAGGATGCGGCCTCAAAGGGCGTGACATGCTGGCTATGTGGGGTCTACCACTTTGCATGTCTATATAATTTCAAACAAAAGAGTCTGACAAAAAGTGTTATTTGCGAGACAACAGGAATTACAGATATTAATACCTCTCCACGTACTCTTTCTAATGGGATTTAAAAGATGTTTGCGGCTGTGAGATGGGAAAATCCATTGCATTTGCGTGCCAAACTCCCACATTCAGGGAATTCCCCTTGCGAACAGCACGGTTCTGAATCAATTGCACTTTAATTGCAGGGGTTTTCCTGCTTGCAGGTGGATGTCAGCCAAAGTAAATTATACACACCGGTAGATAATAACCAACCACTTAAATGCTGTTGCCTAGTAACTCCTTTCTGCGATTGCTTCTTGGAGTTAAGAGGCCTACTTGAAGTACTCTTACGGTGGTGACTTAGCTTGAGACAAATGCTTGGAAAGCACAATACATCTCGCTGTAAGGATACCTCACACTCTTCTCTAGTGGAAAAGTTGCGGCTCAAATTGTATCTGCAGTCGCATGTGTGGGCTTCGTGTTTGAATTGCTGATCAAAAAGGCAAACTCAGAGCGTGTTTTTATCATACATTTCATTCTCATCTATTCGATTTCATCTGGGGCGAGGAACTTTGGCTTGGAAAGTGCAGAAAACGAAACATTCGCAAAGAAGTTTCTAGTGTAGTTGGACAAGTTTCTTCTTTCTGGAAAACTTTTTGGTGTCCTGCAGCGACTACATTCTGCTCCAGAGCTGCCAAGAGGAGGACGTCGGGTGAAGGATGTGGGTGGCGCTCAGGACTCGAGCTTGGCTAACTAATGAGATTAGAATGAAATGGACATAAACTAAATTGCATTAAGATATTGTTCGCAAGGATCGAAGATCGCAGCGGCCTTAAGAAATTCATAGAAGTTCATTTGCCTTGGGTTACCAACTAAACCCTTGTACATTTCTCATCAATGTCAACTTTTAGTGAAAGTACATTACAAATAGTTTGATATCTTGTCTACCAATTACTTACTACCTTTCAGCATTTACACGTTGAGTAAGTGAACAGTAACTGCTGCAAATTCTGCATCAGATTCGTAATGACAATTCATTAGGAGGCCTCTTCAAATAATCAATATTTCCAGCTTGGGGCAACCAGGACTTTGGAATTCCCAGATGAAAGAGGTTGGAAGAATTTGGGGCTGAATTTGGAATGGCCACACAGCTTTTTTCAATTCCAGTTGAATCCGGCCAAAGTTTTTGGAATTCGCATTCCTCATGTCAATTAGAATTTCTATTTCGACAAGAGATTCTGCGAGTGGCAAGCAGCCTTGCCAGCTCACCAACTTTCAATTAAATGGGCGCAGAAGCGGATGCCTCCCAGTCGATGCCCACGTCAGTTCTTTGGCCACGTACCCAATTCGGTCATCATTTTCCATGTACTGACCGCCAGAAACTCCGCGTAAGCCGTTTAAGATTAATGACCTTTCCCACTCGTCGACGGCAGCAGTCTGTGCTGATATTTTTATGTGTGTTTATTTTAATTATTAATGCATAAATTAGGATTTAAGCAGACTGCGGTCCACAACGCCAGAAAAAACGATATACAACCACCAAAAGGAAAACCGGGAAAAGTTGGCCAAAACTAGCCTCTACTAACCTGATTTCACCTTTGCCGTTGCTGTTGCTGCAATGTTGCTGCGGTGCTGCTGCTGCTGCTGCTGCTGCTGCTGCCACTTCCGGTGCTCCTCCCACACTCTCGCTGTCTCACGCGCTCAACACAGTTAATCCATCATCATTATGATTTTCATATTTTGGTGCTGCTCTTGGTTAAGTTTAGTAGATGAAAACACTTTTCCAGTTTACTTTTTGGGCTGTGCTGTTGGCTTATTTTCGGGGTGATTCTTTTGCAGAGTTTCTACTCATTTTGGCAGCAACATAATATCCTTTAGGTTTGTTCTAGCCTTCCTTTACTTTATGTACATGTGTTTCCGGCACTTTTTAAAAGGCATTTAAGTCCTGGTATATCTACTGCGGTTCTACCATCCCGCTCTGCTCGACTACTGCAAAAATCTCGTAATTAGTTGCTGCGACTACAGTGAGCACAACAACAAGTGGCCACTCCGCCTGTCTTTATGGCCTAATGCAAATTTAATTGCGGTATTTCGCCCAACTCCTCGCCCACAATGGAAATGTGCTGTACTTCCCAATGTATTTTTGCGGTTATATTTTGAGACCTTGTCATGTTTCTGCTGCCCCAATTTGCCACGCCCAGCGCGCACACACAGCCGCCCGCTGCGCCAGACTATCCTCATTTGCTTCACTTTTCCGACCGCTTTCCTTCTGCTGGAAAACGTTCAGCTTATTTCTGGAATTGCCGCTGTTGCTGCTGGCTTTAATGAGCTTCCTCCTGATTGTGGCTGAAATGGGAAAGCCATGCAGCTTCCGACTCCAAGTGACGCTGCTTAGAGCAGCAGTGCCACTTGCCACCTGCGGGAATCGGGTGCACTGGCATTATATAAGTGAAATGAATCACATCTGACTATCTGGGCTTTAGGGTTTCCGTAGCTGCTAAAGAAATGCAGATTAGCAGATGTATTGCTACACATGTGCAATAATTGTGGCAACTTATGCAATACATAATCAGATGCATAATCAGTGAAAAACACCAAAAATTGTTCGCCTAGAATTTTTTAATTTCTGTGTGCTACTTTTACCTAATTTAAAAAGTTATTTCCTTTATTTTTCGACCTTCAAATGTATGTTTATTCAAAAGGCTTAGTCACTAGAACTAGTTAGTTAATGATTAGTTTGATCTGATTAGTTAGTTTGATTTGATATGATTAGTTAATCAAATTAGTGCCTAAAAACTTTCAAACATAAGCTGAGTGCGTACTCCTTCAAGAAAGCGGTGCCTCAATGTCTCATTGGACATTGGACATTCCACACTTCTTGGATAACCCTTGGCAACCAATGAGAACCGTTGGACCCAGCCTTCGAGAAGCCTCCTAACTCGGGTGCATCAGTGCGAATGCGTTCTCCAAAGTTTGAACAGCAGTTGTGGCCCTGGCGATTGCGGGGAAACCGAGTGCTGTTGTCCTTGCCAGCTGATGGACGCCTAGCAGCTGTTATCACAGCCTAATGCTAATGCGATTTTCATCGCTGGCTCTGTATCGGCGTCATTACACCTCCCCGCTCCCCTTGCGAGGAGCAATGCTCCCACCTTATTTCTCGCCACCATGAGAGCGAGATTCATGGCATTCTGATGGCAGCTGGCTGGCGCTAACGATGCCGAAGCCTTTGGCCGTCTTCAGATGCTGCTGCCGATGATGAGGAAGTTGGCTTATGTAACTAGTGCTGCATGAATCCGAGAACACACACAAGCACACGCACACGCACACGCACAAGCACACGCACACGCACACGCAAATCGGGCAGAGGCCCACGAAATCCTTGTGCCTTGTGTTTTGCCTATGTCCTGGCTGCTTCTTAGCCACTCAAACCGAAGCTTTTGTGTTTTTTCGTTCGCCCCAGACATATCCCCACTGTTCGCGTGTGTATGTGGGGCAGTTGTGTGTCTGCAGCAGTGGTAATTCTTTGGCTGCGAGCTGCTGCGTGCCTTCAACACTAACAAGCAGCAGCAAAAGAGCTGGAACCGAAGGAGTGGACCTTTGTCCATGTCTGACTTCAAGTGGGCGCAGGGAGATGGTGCGGTCCTTGGACCACCAGCACTCACACTCACACTCACACTCACAGTCACATCCACGTCTGTTTCACTTCACTACCACACTCGCGTTTCCTTAGAACTGGCCCGGTTCGGTTGGCTTTGCCTTGGGTTTTGGCTTCTGGCAGCGAACGGACTTGCGAATCTGCTGGCGGATGCTGCTCTCGGTGCTGTTCATCTCCCGTCGATGGACCATGTTTGACTGGCTCCCAATCGAAGCCATTGGCTGCCATTCGGCGTCACGCTCGCTTCGTCCTGGCCTAAACGCGGATCCCGTAACAGTGGCTGTGGTTGCTGCTGTGCTGCTCTCCTCCGCTCTGCTCTGCTCCGCTCACTTCTTATACTAATCTCTGCAAAGAGCAAGGAGCAAGGACCTGAGAGAGAGAGCATTCAGCTGGCGAGGCACTGCTCTTGTTGCATTTCACAGGCTCGACGAGTCGAAGATAATGCACGTGAGTGGCTGGGACTGCCAGATAGTTTCGGATTGTGATGCTTACCAAAATGGATGAAATGGGAAATGCTCCTGAAAATGAAAATACATCGCATCCTTAATTCAATATGCACTCAAGCGAGAATCCAGCAGGGTATTCAATCAAAAATAAGCAGCAATATTTAAAATAGATGTGGAACAATTTCGGAAATCGAGAGCTGATCGTAGGTTAATTTGTAGTTTATCGGAAAATGGTGTCATATATTTTTGACTAATCAATCCTAGATTAAAACAAACATTTTAAGAAGGATCACTAGCCGAGTCCATCTGGACATGTCCGTCTGTTCCGTCCGTCCGTCTGTCCGTCCAAATCAAGCTAGAAACTTAATATTAAGCGGGCAAAAGTCACACGTCCACTAATTGATTTCTTTTTATTTTATTTTAATATGATTCTTTTGGATTGTACCAAAGATTGTTTCTTGCCAACAGAATTAGAAATTAATTCCTAGCTGAGGAAACGCTTGTTTGTTTTTTTATCCATTCACACGGAACGTAGGCATATTTCCTGCACCCATTCTTTTACATAATTCCCAAAATAGTGGCAACGTCAAGCGCTTGCCACATCGTCTCTTATATTTTATTTTAAAGCACAGACTCGCTCTCCCTCTCACTCAATTTTACTCTCCCTGCGCATGCTCTTTCGTGGGAAAACAACTTCGAATTTCGGCAGAAGGATAACAAAGAAAGCCCTCCAACAAAAAGAACACCCTACATACTAATATAGAACACCACAAGACCAAAACTCGTTTAGTTGCCGCGTTGACAACTTTGTGGCAGGCGGCAAGCAAACAAACCTCACACTTGTCCTGAATGTCCTTAATGTGGGGTCGGCTGCAGGGTGGGGATCCTGCTGCAATTGCATTGTGAAAGGCAAATGCAGTGTCTTGGTGTCTTGGTGGGCATGTTGCCTGAGCATTGACCTGCTTAGACAGCTGAGAGATTTATAACTCCGCTACAACTCGTGGGAGTACTGCAGGTCTGCGAATGGGACCGACGGCATTAAATGGCAAATAAATCTAAAGTTAAAGTTTTGACACTGTCTCGGCGAGGAGCCACGCAGGCATTTCCTTCCGCCTCCCTCGACTTCCGGTTGGAATCTGTCGCCCTGTCAGCGGCAACAGAAGAAGTGACACTGGCACACAGACACAAGTCTGCACAGTGCACTGAGGGAAATCGTTTCAGTCACTCTTATTAATTCATTGAAATAGATGGAACAGGGAAATATTGACAGTTTTAAATATGAGTGATTAAATTATGTGCAAGCTTCAACTTACTGATATACTTCGACGTACCTATCAAACATTTTTGTATGAACAACTGATGCTAACGGCTTGTAATTTTTTAAGGGCTGGATTTAATATACTGGCAAAGCTAAATTCACAAAATACAATAGTTTTCCTTCTGTTTATTAAAATTTATATATTTATTTATTTATATAGAGCTAAGTTACAAAGTGAATTTATAACTTAACTTAAAGCTATAGCACTGGCTGCATAGGCCTTTGGCTAGGAGGTTTTTAATCGTAGGTAGTTGTGTTTATATAATATAATTCTGAGATGAGTTTTATTTTGTGGAACATTAATAACTTAATATATATTTTTATATTTGCTTTTTTTTTAAATATGGTGAAGGAGTTTAGTTGATTTAAAAAAGTTAATAATTTTTAATATATTTGAGTTTGTTGGGTTGGTAAGGAGCGTGTTTATTAAAGTTATATTTTCAGTTATCTCCTAAAATGAAACTGGTTAGCCATAGATGTACAAATTTGATGGCTCGAAATTCCTTCTCAAATTGACCCCAAATTGTCCATGTGTACTATTGTGCGCCCAGCACCTCTTCCGAAATCTTATAAAACTCGGGAATAAATAATAATAATTCTTGCGCTTTTCGCGCCAGTCCGCTGTTCGCATTTCCCGCATCCCCCGCATTTCCCTGCCATCCTTATGGCAATGTCAACATTTCTTTTGCTCCCCTAATGGCCTGAAGAAAGCACACACACAGGCACACACAGCCCACGTACGGGTATATGTGTTTTCGATCGGTTGTTGTTTTTCCGTGTCGGTTATGCATAGCCATAAATTCTGGTAAAAGCTTCTGTAGGTCGAGGGCTACGGCGGTCCGAAAATAAAGGAATTGTCCATGATGCTGGCACTTACGCACACAGCCAAGCAGAAGGATGGGAACGAAAGGACCTAGCACACACACACAGTTGCCAATTGTTGTGCTCGCCGTTTTTGTTTGTCACTTAACAGATTTTGCTGTCCTTGTTGGTATTGATTTCTAATTTTTCCTTCGTCGGCTTAATAAAAATCCTTGCGCCATATGAACGTGCCGGTTTCGTGTATCTGTGTGCGTGTATCTGTGTGCGTGGGCCCGACAGCGGTTTTTATTATGTGTGCGTGTGTGTCGCATTGATTTCGTAATTTATGGGCGATTTGATGGATTGCTCGAATAACTTTTTATGTTTATTTTTGAGTTTTTATTGTTTTACTGTATTTGTGGTATTTCATGCGGAGATCCTTTGGCAGCCGCAATGGAAATCATTTGGTTTTGGCCAAAATGCGGCCGTAAAGGTGTGAAGTAAAATAATGTTGCCTATACTCGTACATCGGGCTTATCATGCCCGCTGTCTATAAAAAGCTCTTAATTTAACAAAACTCGTCTTCTGTGGGCTATATAATTTCGAATCATTTTGTGACTTTTTAGTCCATTTGTGCTAATCATTTTAATGGTTTAATTTGGCATCATAATTGATCAAAGTAATGGGCACAAAAACGGATTGGTAATATGAAAAACCCGATTTGATTAAATTGTAAATTAAATTAAGCAAGTGACACTTTCCACTTAAATGTTGCCTTACATTGGTAAAGGATGCAGGGCTTACGATCCTCCGCGGTTAGCTAATTAAACCAAACGCATCCGCGTAATTAAACAAGCCCATAAACTAAATCAACTACATTTGGGATGGAACTCGGTTAACTCGGTTAGATTACGAGTTAAATCAATATTGTTAAATCCCCGCTCACAAAAAACAAATTCACAAGCCGAGTGTTCACGTATTAATTGGTGTTCGTGAGTGTCCTGCATTTAAATAATCCATGAACTGGCACATCTGTGTCTGAGTTCCCATCCATGTATGTGAGTATCAGCCATCTGAGCGGCGGAAGCTAGCTGCTTGAAGATACAGATACATTCCGGCACATACACGTGTAGTTCCAAGTGTGATTCGGTAATTCGGTGCTTTCTGTTCCTGCCACGTTTGCCACATTTTAGCATTGCTACAACTAGTTTCGAATAACATGATTGAATTATGTGATTTCATGAACCCATTTGTGCCATTTTAATCATTTAATTTGGCATCAGAATGGATTAAACCCATTTAAGACTACTGTTGAAAACCTCGCCTATCGAAATTCGGTGCTGATGCACTTAGAACGAAAAATTGAGCAAGGACCAACTAGCCATCAGGACACTCACATGCAAATGGGTATATGTGTTATTTTTTGGGTCAGCGATTCGCCGAGGGATCCGTTGCCTGAGGAATGGCCTATCCCCATTGCTCTGCGGCACTTAAGGCCAACAAATACAAGCGGGCATAATAAAATAATCGATGCCTTTAAAATTTGCATAAGTTTGGATACCGCAGATGCCACGCAAGGGGATGCCAGATGAGCCCATCGCCAATCCCATTCCTCCAGTGCGCACACGCCGCGTGGACGGCACAGGACTGGGCCATGGCCCAAAACCGGAGTCCTAGACCTGGAGACGGCGGCAGTGGCGGTGGACAAGTTCGTGGGCGTTCTATTTAATTGTGGGAATTCGGCGTCTGCCACGCACCCTTCACATGGATGGACGTGGCTGAAGAGCTGAATTTTTAAGCGCTTCAAGGCGGCCCCAGACCCATATGTATATTTTCATTAACATGTGTGGGTCGGAGTGAAAGTTACGGGCGCGGATTCAATGTGGCCTTGCTGCAGCCGTGGGAACTCGTCCTTAAAGTACACGTCCTTATGTACAGCGGAGCAAGTACCTAGCCGACAGAAGAAGCAGGCACTTGTCGACAGAGCTTGTTAACCTTCCGGATTTCACATTTCATTACCGTCGACGACGCGCTGCTGGCTGGTTAACTGTTTCCTGGTTCCAGGTTCCTTTGTATCTTAAATATCCCGGTATAGCCTTATAGAGTGAAATGAGTGCCTAGAAGTGCATTTATTGGGACTCAATTAACCCGACAATAACCAGACAAAAATTACATCTGTATTTCTAAAGTTCAACAGGAAGGTAATCACGAGGACTTTAAATATCACACTAAAATAATAATTGGTCACCAATTGTCCAGCTCCAAATTCCGAACTAAATATTTCACTAAATATTTCACAACATTTCACAATAAATAGCCGGTTTAATATGAATTTGTGAAAAGACCACCTGAATATTTAATATTGGCCTAATGCTTATTCCCTCCATGAATAAAACAAGCCAAATCGATTCATTTCGAAGAGCAAAATTCCAAACAATCCGAGGACTAATCACGCACACGGAATATTGAACAGATTACCACGGCAATAATAGCTGATTAAATTTGGCGAAACCCACTGATTTTGTCGTGCACTTTTCACAGGATGACAACCTCGATGCAGCCGAGCAAGTATACGGGCCTGGTCGCTGACCTGATGCCCAACATCCGGGCGATGAAGTACTCCGGCCTGTTCATGCACAACTTCACGGGCGGCAGTGGCTTCATGAAGAAGGTGTACTCCTCCGCACACCTGGTGTTCCTCCTCATGCAGTTCACCTTCATCCTGGTCAACATGGCCCTGAATGCCGAGGAGGTCAACGAGCTGTCGGGCAACACGATCACGACCCTCTTCTTCACCCACTGCATCACGAAGTTCATCTACCTGGCGGTGAACCAGAAGAATTTCTACAGGTGCGCAGAATGTCACGAGTGAATTCACGCAATGAGTGAATAAATTATTAATTAATTACAAAAATAATGTTACTTTTGCAGAACCTTGAATATATGGAACCAGGTGAACACGCATCCCTTGTTCGCCGAGTCGGATGCTCGGTACCACTCGATTGCACTGGCGAAGATGAGGAAGCTGTTCTTTCTGGTGATGCTGACCACAGTGGCCTCGGCCACCGCCTGGACCACGATCACCTTCTTCGGGGACAGTGTGAAGATGGTGGTGGACCATGAGACGAACTCGAGCATTCCGGTGGAGATACCCCGGCTGCCGATCAAGTCCTTCTACCCGTGGAACGCCAGCCACGGCATGTTCTACATGATCAGTTTCGCCTTTCAAATCTACTACGTGCTCTTCTCGATGATCCACTCCAACCTCTGCGACGTGATGTTCTGCTCCTGGCTGATCTTCGCCTGCGAGCAGCTGCAGCACCTGAAGGGCATCATGAAGCCGCTGATGGAGCTCTCCGCCTCATTGGACACCTACAGACCCAACTCGGCGGCCCTCTTCAGGTCCCTGTCGGCCAACTCCAAGTCGGAGCTGATTCACAATGAAGGTGATGTGATAATTATAATACATTGATTAAAATCAAATATTAAAGTCAATAGACAGACTTCAATACGATTCGTAAAGCCCTAACTATAAGTTATTAATTGCCTTCAACACATTTAACCATTTATTCAATGAAGCTATCCCCCTTATGGTGTAACTATCTGAAAGTAGTTTTCATCACTGCATTGAAAAGTGCCATGACGGCTGTTCCTCTATTACAGAAAAGGATCCCGCCACCGACATGGACATGTCGGGCATCTACAGCTCGAAGGCGGATTGGGGCGCCCAGTTTCGAGCACCCTCCACGCTGCAGTCATTCGGCGGGAACGGGGGCGGCGGCAACGGGATGGTGAACGGGGCTAATCCCAACGGGCTGACCAAAAAGCAGGAGATGATGGTGCGCAGTGCCATCAAGTACTGGGTCGAGCGGCACAAGCACGTGGTGCGGTGAGTTCAAATCCAGCCATTTCAAGAGGACTTGGGCCGCCAATGATTGCATTTGGGTGATTCGGGATGGGTGCTCAGAAAATTCCGCTAATTGCATAATACAAGTATTTTGGAAGACACTTTATCGCATTTTAGGCGATTGGATTCTCACCTTAAACAGAGCACCGATGTAAACACACTTTCCCTCGCTTTTTTACAACTTAATGTAGCTTCATCAGAACATGTGTTCCCATTTATTAGGAGCTCAACAGATCCCCGCAGCTTGTTTGAACTACTTGATTACTTCCTCAATTGCAATCATTGTTTGGGGCCCTAGAGTGATGTCCTTGTTTGTCCTGTCCGCCAGTTGGCTCAGCTATGTGTGTGCAGTTGTTGATCCACATTGACTAGAGTTCTGCCTGCAATCCTTCATCCTTTTCCCGTTGCCCTTTCCCGGCAGACTGGTGGCTGCCATCGGCGATACTTACGGAGCTGCCCTCCTGCTGCACATGTTGACCTCGACCATCAAGCTGACCCTTCTGGCGTACCAGGCAACCAAAATCAACGGAGTGAATGTCTACGCCTTCACAGTCGTCGGATACCTAGGATATGCCCTGGCCCAGGTGTTCCACTTTTGCATCTTTGGCAATCGCCTGATTGAAGAGGTGAGCTTGGGCAGAGATATTAAATGGGCAACTACGTGTTGGGCACAGATAAATATACTCGTATATTATAAATATATAAGTACGTCAGACATTTTTAACATATGCACAATCCCATTAGGTTAAATTGTCCCAAGACATTATATACATACACTGAAAATCATTTTTAACATCAATACCGATGTGTTAGAAGATGTGTGAAGATACATTTTTATAAAGCGGCAAAAAGATTCTTCGCCATATTTGTATTTATATTAAGTCTTATCTTCAGCTGAAACTGTAATGTTAAATGCTCCCTTTTATATAATCATCATTTCAGCTATACACTTTGATTGATAAACAAGACTTTTCTGTATTTGAACGAAGAGACATTTATTGTGCGACTTGATTAAAATTGAATCCGTTGTATATTAAGAGGTATCGACAGATCGGTCCGCTCACTATAATCTAATCCGTACCTTTTTTGTATGCGGTAGATATTAAAGAGTTAAATTTATCCAGTTTACAGACTGGGAAGCATAGTTTTTGAAACGACTCAATGAACTTAGTTATCTGGAACATCCTAATAATACATTCATTCCGCAGAGCTCATCTGTCATGGAGGCGGCCTACTCGTGCCACTGGTATGACGGCTCCGAGGAGGCCAAGACCTTCGTCCAGATCGTGTGCCAGCAGTGCCAGAAGGCAATGAGCATATCGGGCGCGAAGTTCTTCACCGTTTCCCTGGACTTGTTTGCCTCGGTGCGTGGTATTTGATTTACTGAGGGCGGGAAAACCGAAACTAAGTCCGCTCGAACTTTCCCGCTTCGCAGGTTCTCGGCGCCGTCGTCACCTACTTCATGGTGCTGGTGCAGCTCAAGTAAGCTGCCGAGGAGCTGGCGGACTTTTGTACCAGGAAAGCGATTGCCAAGGAGCCGCCGTGCCAGCCACGCCCCCAACCGCCCAGCCATAGCGCCCGCCCACCGCCCACCGCCCCCGCACTGTGCAACTGGAGCAATTATAACGCAAATTATATATTTTATACCAGCGACAAGCGCGCCTCGTGGGGCATCAAGGAGACATTCTGGGGCAGTAGAAGCCTGCAAATACCTATCGATTTTGTACACGTGTAGAGCTTTCAATGTCAACCCAAGATGCAACTAAATAAATGTGTAGTGAAACTCGAGAGTTTAATGGGCGAGGTCATGGGCGAAACAGTGAAAGTTCCTTGCAGATAATTTTTTTAAGTTCCTAAATCGTTCGTATTCTAATACTTCTAATAATTATCGAATCCCATTTCTCGAGATGGGAACGATTTCTCGTATACAATTTAAAAGGCAGTCATTTAAGTTTATCTATTTAACATTTTCATTTCAAATGTAATATTATTACTATTCCAAATCCATCGAAAATCTAAATAATTTGTCATATTTTCATTACAATACAATATATTGAATGAAATTGCTTCTTAAATATTTTTTATTGGTGAAGCTAATCTAATTCCAATATTAATATCTAATATCCAATATATTTCTAATTCACAATATTATGATGTAGAGATTCATGGAAAGCACAGAACTGTTTCCAAATTATTTTAATCTGCGTAATGAACTTTAATTGCCTGTACTCTAAATTGTTACTTTAAATTCAAGTTAAATCAATTAGTTTTAATTCCTTAATTATCGGGTTGTTCACATGATAAGCGTGGAATTTAATGGGCTAGACGCCGTGTTTAACGCATCACTGGCTTGCATGCCGCAATTTTCCAGGCATATGTGCAAAACGAACTAAATTTAGGATTTAATTCGGACCATATTCACAATCTTTTGGGCAGTACTACAGTACGTTTTTGCCACATTTTTGGCAGCTGTTGGCGCAACAGCAGAAGCAGTGGAAACGGCCAGCCATCGTCCACAGTTGCAGCGGGCAATTAAAAGTGGCAAAAGTGTAATTCCGAATCACACTCTCGAACGTGAATCTCCACACACTTAGCTCCACTTACCTCTCCTATATTTGTGCCGTTTTGAAAGCGCACTTTATGGTTTTCCAAATTGCCCAACTGGGCTGTCTGACTCCGCGGCGGGTTAACACAACAAGAAAACGCTCCACAGCGCGAACTTTTAATGCGGCCACGCTCTGTACATTCGGCCAAGTTTTTATTTCTCGAAGCTTTCATAAAACAAAAGCGAACGAAAAGTGACTACAACTAAAATTGCGCCAAGATGGGGTAAGACGAGGTGGAGCGTAGTATCTGTATCTGCCGTATGCCCCTGGATACCCCTGGATACCCCCTTTCAGCCAACTGCTTCTTACTGTTAATTTCTTTATTGCCCACACTTTCGTCTGCCAATGAAAGTTTCTTGACTTTGGATTTGGGAATGCAGCAACAGCGGCTGCTGAAACTACTTAATTTATAAGTCTACGGTTTAATTAGTTTTCTTTCTTTCGAGCTTGTTTGTGTCTAGGGGCCACGGAGGTACATCTTCCTGTTCTTGTCTGCAGTTTTCGGTAATTTATGCGAATTTTTCAGCCTCATTTGCGGTTTTCCAGTTGCCAGTGCGATTTCTTTTCGGATTTTAAATATAACGTTACACGCATAGAGTCATTAACATGCCAGTACACCATTCATTGTGAATAAGCCACTCTGTTAATGACACTTTTATTGAGTCCTAAACCAGCTACCTGTTTGGCTTACATAACTCTTCTAATTTTCAGCATGCGCGGTATCTTGGTGTCAATGAGTAGTGTAGAAATTAATGCACATAAGAATTAATAATTAAATGCTATTTCAATTTCATATGGACGCGTTCGGATAAGAAGAGGAATTTGATATTAAGTTCGATCACTTACATGGATGTCCAGTACTTAGCCAAAATAACCTGCTACTAAAATGTCTTAAATATAATCCATTTCACATTGGTTCAAGGTATAAAAACGATTCTGGCTCAAACGAACAATATTAAAATATTCACAATTTTGTACAATATCAAAGGTTAAATACGAGTATATTTAATTTTGAATTACTATTAATAGTTCGCCGTCGACACATACATTTATGAATTATACCCAATAAAGCTAAAACAAACCATTTCCGAATGGTGAAACCAAGTTTAATAATCCAGAGCTTTATGCAATTTATACAATTTATCGCATAGCTTTCCTTGTAGTTCTGGTAGTTTTCGAGAACAAGTAGCATCAAAAATAATTACTGTATCTTACTGTTTAGTGTATCTAGTGAACTATTTACCATAATCGACTTTATGGGAACCGCAAGAACCAGTGATATCAGTGTTTTTACTGTTCAAGTTGGTTGGTAACTTTTTGCGTTCGGATCGATTTTTATTGCCACATTGGCCGCGTCTCGCATTGTTTGGTTTAGGAAAAGGGCAAGTCAAGTTCAATGCATGCAAAGTCAAAGTCGGAATCCCCCGGCCCCTCCGGCAGCCCCTTCCCCCGCACCGGGCGACGATAATTGCTAGCAATCAGCTAGCTGGAACAATAAAAATCGACAAAAAAGGCACAAGGAAAATAAAAGCAGCACGGGCAAAACGCAATGCAAGCCAAGACAAAGTTATGGAAAATGTTCATTTTCATTTAGATGAAAATGAGGAAACGGCCGACAAGTTCAACGACTCGCGGCTGCTTAGTAAGAGGCACCGCGGCGAATCCAGCGCCAATTCCATGTGCACTAAATTGCTTAATTGTGAAATGTCGAAAAGTATAAAGAAACAATTATGACCGAAATCATTTCAACAAAGCGGCGACTAATGCAATTCCCAGGCAAAAGATTGGCCCACACACGCGTTCGAAAGTTAATAACTAACTTGTTGCACGCACCACGATAAGTGACTGATGGCGTTCAGGGGGCGTGCCACAACCGGCTTTTCACCCGGCTGCAGCAGGACGAAAGACTGAAGGCACGAACACTACATTCGCATGGATTTGTGGGTGGCAAGCAAAAGACTTAGGACACGAACTTAAATAGTGGATAGCTTCGCGGTGGTTGAATGGGCCCACCAAGGACCGAGTACAACAACCCGCCAATCAGAGAATTAGGGGTCAAGTGTTTGGGACTTGGTACTCATTCCTGGTAATGCCTATCGGGAATATCCATAGCTGGCCGCTCGGCAGTGGAGCGTGGATAGACCGCGCCGCTCATTGAACCCATCTTGCGCAAATGGCCAGCCGACTTCCTTTCCGCTCCCCCCGTCCGAGGAACCGGCGCGTGCATTTTTCTTTCTGACCGATTTTCATGGCATGATCTGTTTTACGGCTTTCGGTTTTCTTTAATCGCGTTTCCCGACGAGCGAGCCGCGAGCCGCGAGCCGCGATCTTCGGATCTTTTCGTTTTCGGAGTCGGTGGGTATTTAAGTGGCTGGAAACGTGTTTGCAGACATTCAGTTTCTGTTATCGTCTTGAGCGCTTCGGTTGTGTGCTATTCATCATACGCCGCGTTGTCCGTTGGATACACTGACTAAAGGATTATCTCTGACCAACTAATCATCTCATTCTAACCAAGGTGAGCATTCCCATCCGAAATGCACCTCTGCTCAGCTGCAGAGCTCACAATTCGCGGGACAATGCCCCGAATTTAAATTAGTGCGCCGAAATATTCACGATAAAGTGTGCAAATCATGTGTTGCATTCCAGAAACACAAAAGAAGTTGTGGGTTTCTGTGATCCAACGACGATGAATTGACAAGGAGACAATAACTTCACTTGAAATTGTGCGAATAACTCAATTTGAATGGCAGCGAATAATGAAGAAGGCCAAACAATTTTTGATTAAAATAATTCAGAAGAAGAACTCAGTAATTCAGAAATAATAAAAGCGGTATGCGTAGAATATATTAAAGTAAAAAGAATGCCACTAAAGTGACAGAAGTGACATAAATGATTTCGGTTATTTCCTTGGCACGGTGCTTTATATTTTAAATAAGTGTACATGTTCATCAAGTACAGATTACTTTCCTTAACTATGCTCAAAGTTATTAGATGATAAAGCGGATACTTAGAGATAAGCGAAATCGAAACAAGTATAAGCTACTATTCGTCACAAGATCGACCTATAATGCCTGGTCATTATATTTAATTGTCACAAACAAATATATATCACACATACTTCAAATGTCATAATACTGTTTTGAACACTTAGAGCTCATCTCTTTTTCCTGTAAGTCGCTTGTGTACAAGCCATCTCCAAAACCACTTAATGCTACCCGCAATTAAAAAAACACATTTCAAAACAAACAGGCAAACAGAATATTGTAATGTCAGACTTTAGACCGAGATGAGGAGCAGAAGACAAGGGCCGAAAGAGTAAGAAAGCGCTTAAAGCGATGCCAAACGACCAAAAGACAGAAAAATAAGTTTACAAAACCCGTTTTTGTTATTTTTCTCGCGACTTGGTCGTTTATTCTCGGATCACTCTATTTCGCGCTGTTTTGTTTTGCCGAAGCTTTTCGCAATATTTGCAATAGAGGTGCAGGCCAGAAGAAAAATTTGCAATAGCCGCAGCGGCCATTAGCGCAACAAAAAATGTAAGAAACCGAGGAAAACCATACGAGTGTGCACACACAGCAATTTGAGTGTGGTCGAGCCTGGTCCAATCCACCGCTGGTAATTGCAATTCTAACAGGTTGCACGTTGCAACTGCAGCAGGCGCTGCGGTTGCATTTCCAGCTGGTTGCGGCATGTGCAGCGCACGGACGCCAAATCAAATCCCCTTCAGCTTTTCGAGAGCTTTTCCTCCACCAGCTGCAATTGACCCCAATGAGCTCTGTGTGCGGCGGTGTTGCAAGTTGGGACTCAAAATGGCCCCTTGGCTGCAGTGGAGTATTCTGTGCAACTCCCAAAGTCGCTTGATTTAACTATTCGGCCACACTTTAAATGTCAGTTACCTCGCGTTTACGCATCAGTAGGAAAGGCTGAAAAAGAAGAAAATCAAGCTGAGCAAAAAGTATGCCCCAATGGAGGCAAACAAAGCAGCGAGGCTTGGGCCAAAATATTACTATTGACTACCTCCAAGTCACTTTTCTCTATTTGCATAAACTTACATTTTCATTACTCATTCCCCACAAAAGGCCAGGCAGATGACCAAACCCAAAGCAGAAGGGCCCTCGAATTTTGAGGTCGATGTCAGCTGATTGATTTTGCTTTGGACATTACGCAAACTCCCTAAGTTAGCCAAGTATCTATGTCTATTTGGGGCTAAGGGGCGGGCCAAAAGTAATGCATATTTGGCCACAGCCCATGCTAATGAGTCCGGGCACTGACGTGTGACCGCAAGACCCACGAAAATCCAACGTTTTGAAAGCGCGCAATTAAAATGTCAAAAATATCTGCTAATTGCGAATGGCTTATTAAAAAGTGTGTCGAAATGGCCAGCGAAGAATGGGGGGTTGCAATTTCATTGTCTGTGCCACAGAGCTCGCCTTTTATCTTTATCTTAAATCATCGGGCATGAGCTAATGAAAAAACGTTTTATTTTTTAATACATGCTTACGAAATTCGCCTGGTAGTTGATGATCGCAACGTTTGGCATTTCTTAAGTTAAGTTTAACATTGAAATAATTATTTGACGATCAATTAATTTAGATAAATTATAATAGAATTCAATTTAGAAATAGTAAGCATACAAAAGCATTCAATACTCCCTACCTTCCTCCAGATGATGATGCTACACCCCACACCCGACCAGCGCGTGAGCATCCGCGAGGAGCTCCGAGAGCCGGAGGATCCCGCAGACATTGAGCGCGACATCAAGCTGATCCGCGAGTGGCTGGAGACGCAGCCCCACTTGCCCAAGGACATGGACGACATGCGCCTCACTACCTTTCTGCGCGGCTGCAAGTTCAGCCTGGAGAAGGTGAAGAAGAAGCTGGACATGTACTACACCATGCGCAATGCGGTGCCAGAGTTCTTCTCCAACCGGGACATCAACCGGGAGGAGCTCAACATTGTACTGGACTATGTGTAAGTATCCCACAGAAAACAAGTAAGCATAACTAATACATGTCTCTCTAATATCCTTTGTAATATCCTTACAGGCACTGCCCCACTCTCCCGGGGATCACGCCCAATGGACGCCGCATCACGTTCATCCGGGGCATCGATTGCGACTTCCAGCCCCACCACATCCTGGACGCCATGAAGGTGGCCCTGATGATCGGGGATGTGCGCCTGGCGGAGGAGAGCGTCGGCATCGCCGGCGACATCTTCATCCTGGACGCCTCGGTGGCCAGCGCCGCCCACTTCGCCAAGTTCTCGCCCACCGTGGTGAAGAAGTTCCTGATCGCCGTGCAAGAGGCGTATCCGGTGAAGGTGAAGGAGGTGCACGTGATCAACATCTCGCCGCTGGTGGACACCATCTTCAACTTTGTCAAGCCGTTCGTGAAAGAGAAGATCCGCAGCCGCATCACCTTCCACAACGACGTGGAGAGCCTCTACAAGGTGGTGCCCCGCGACCTTCTGCCCAACGAGTACGGCGGCAAGGCCGGCGCCGTCGTCGAGCTGAACCAGTGGTGGAAGCAGAAGCTGGTCGACAACACACAGTGGTTCAAGGACCAGGAGGACAAGAAGGCCAACGAGGCCCTGCGCCCCGGCGCACCCAAGACCAGCGACGACCTCTTCGGCATGGAGGGCACCTTCCGGCAGCTTAACATCGACTAGGGACTAGGATCCTCCTGGACCCAGGTCCTGCGACCTCAACCCAGCTTGTCTAACCGCTCATTTTAGCCGCTCATTTGATTAGTCCAAGCTCGTGTGCATGACCCTTGCTTAGTTGCTTCACTCTTTCGCCAGAACCCATTGTAAATCTATCTTATTTCACCAGTACATTGCAGTAATTACAATAATAAAGAACCAGCATATTAAGGAATGAATAAATAATTTCAAATTGCGTCTTTATTGTGGTACCTTCTGGACGAAATGACTTAGTCTGCAACGGATGATCCACATCTCAAATAGAAAAGACTCCCAAATACTGAGTTAAACCAAGGTTAAGATTTGAAACCCCTCAAAGTTTAATTTAATATTTCGGCCAAAATACACACAACCCATTCTGCAACTTAATCTATATTAAAAGGGGAAAATAAAAGTTATTTACCATGAATTGGATGTTGGGTTATTTAGTGAAAATGAAAGCTAAGCATTGAAGACTAATATGTAACTCCATATGTAGTACGTAGAACTAGTTCCGCAAATGGGAATGGAACAGGAAATGGGAATGGGAATGCATCAAATTAAGGAATAAATTAATCAGGCAAACTGTCCCCATCTGTTCGCCGTACAACAAAGTAGGTGAGGACTGGGTGCCAAGGAAGGAAAGCATTTCCCCACGAACGCGCCATTAAAATAATGAACGAGCGAGGGATGAGGGCACAGACCAGGACTCGCTGCCGATGCCTGATGGCGTGTGCCACAGTGCACAATGCCACCCATATATTTCACTCGTCGCATGTCGCCACTTTGTGCAACATGCACATTGATCAACGGAAAGGAAAGTATGTCGCATTCAGTGGGAGGATGGAAAGCCCAGGACGGCTTCCTCCCGGCTGAGTTATTCCTCCGACATATTGGGTCCGTCCATTGTTGTGTGCGCATTTCGGCGTACGAAATCAAGTGATGCCAACATATCGCAGTCACGACTCCTCGGACATGGTCAACTGGGCTTTGATGGGCAGCGCTTTCCTTCCTCGATGGCAGGGTTTATTTGGAATTGATGGCCCGATGGCCGTCCGGCTAGGGAATGGCACAGAACCCGTCTGAATGGCTGGGTTGGTAAGTGGCGTTATGACTTGTGAAACCCAGTTGCCAAACTGTGCAATACGTACATCACATTGCCGTTGGCCAACTGAGTAAACTGCTCTTGGCCAAAATCAGTGAAGCCGTTACTAAGCAATTCAGTTGATACTCATTCATGTTTTGTAAGTGAAAAGGAGAGGAGGATTTGCTTAGTGCAAATAAGTGCTTTCATGTTTATGTCTATATAATTTATTTGTAAAATAAGTCCTTTTCAAATAGTAATAAATCCTTTAAAAAGTTCCTATTTAAAAAAAAGTTTGCCAACCAAGCTTATCATTTATTCATATTATAACAATGAACATTTATTTTTTGGGTGTGGCTGCAACATATAATTTAAAGTTTATTCAGCTTAGAACATATAATTGAAAAGTTTATAGGAATTCATGAAGCAATAAACCTATAAAAGGGTTGGACTAAAGCCTTAGATCTAAATAACATTTCTGTTCAGAATGAAAAGCACAACCAAGAAAGAAAGGATTACAGCCGACTCCAGGCGTCGCGACCTGTTCGTATTTGTGAGGCAAACCATGTGCATAGCGGCCATGTATCCCTTCGGGTATTACGTGAGGGGCACTGGAGTCCTGGCCGATCTGGCGCGAGTCTGTGACTTGGCCTATGAACTCCTTAACTACTTCGTATCGGTGCATATAGCCGGCCTGTACATCTGCACCATATACATCAACTACGGCCAAGGCGACTTGGACTTTTTCGTAAACTGTTTGATACAAACTATTATTTACCTGTGGACCATAGCGATGAAGCTCTATTTTCGGAGGCTCAGACCTGGACTGTTGAATGCAATTTTGTCCAAAATCAATGATGAGTACGAGCCACGTTCTGCTGTGGGATTCAGTTTCGTCACCATGGCGGGTTCTTATCGGATATCCAAGCTATGGATCAAAACCTACGTGTATTGTTGCTACATCGGCACTATTTTCTGGCTGGCACTTCCGATTGCTTACAGGGATGGGAGCCTTCCTCTCGCTTGCTGGTATCCCTTTGACTACACGGTGAGTTAAGGATATGTATACACGTATAAACAAGGAATACTGAGTTAAGGGACACCATCCGCAGCAACCGATTGTCTACGAGGTAGTGTTCCTTCTTCAGGCGATGGGACAGATCCAAGTGGCCGCGTCCTTCGCCTCCTCCAGTGGTCTGCATATGGTACTTTGCGTCCTGATATCAGGACAATACGATATACTCTTTTGCAGTCTCAAGAACGTGTTGGCCAGCAGCTATGTGCTAATGGGAGCCAATATGGCGGAACTGAAGTAATTTCATTTATAAAGGTTTTATTATATATGAATTCATTTAATTCCTTAAATCCGTTTATGCTTGCAGTCAGTTGCGGGCTGAGCAATCTGCGGCCGATGCCGAGCCAGGTCAATATACCTACTCCGTGGAAGAGGAGACTCCTCTGCAGGAACTTTTAAACGCCGGAAGCCCAATGGACTTCTACTCAGCATTCCGGCTGTCTTTTGTACGGTGCATTCAGCACCACCGATATATAGTGGCGGCACTGAAAAAAATTGAGCATTTCTACAGTCCCATTTGGTTTGTGAAGATTGGTGAGGTCACTTTCCTCATGTGCCTGGTGGCCTTCGTCTCGACGAAGAGCACCTCGGCCAACTCCTTCATGCGGATGGTCTCCTTGGGACAGTACCTGCTCCTAGTTCTCTACGAGCTCTTTATCATCTGCTATTTCGCGGACATCGTTTTCCAGAACAGTCAGCGGTGTGGTGAAGCCCTGTGGAGAAGTCCATGGCAGCGACATCTGAAGGAGGTTCGCAGTGATTACATATTTTTCATGTTGAATTCCCGCAGGCAGTTTCAACTAACTGCCGGGAAAATAAGCAATCTAAACGTGGATCGGTTCAGAGGGGTCGGTATCCTTGCATAGAGTTTAATTACAATCAAGCTAAAAATACGTGTATTTTCTTTATTTTATTTAAGACTATTACTACTGCCTTCTCGTTTCTCACCTTGCTGCAAAAGATGGATTCGCGAGAATAAAAATAGACTTTACTGGTTTATCATAATAGTGAAATATTGATGGTTTTCAATAAAATCATTGAAAACGATTTGACGATTTGCCCATCTGAATACCTAAGTATTCAATCATTTTTACTTGCCCCCATCTTATTTATTTCAACTTTGGCATTACACTTTCGCGCAGTGTGTTACAGAAATAGTTTAAATAGCGGATGTCTCATAGCATTGAAAATTATTTAAATAAGGCCTTTAGTGGAGTATATAATGAAAAAAAAAAAATGGTTGAATCCAAATACTTAATAATTGGCTAGTTTATTATAACAATTAAAAAAGAAAGCGTTTGAAGTAAAACACATTAGCCTTAACTTTTCCAGTGCACGTATTATTATTATTATTAATGTGGACCACACATTTAATATACCGCCGCAGTAAATGCTTATGCTAGCACACTTAAAACGGAAATTTTTTTAAAAATTATACAAGAAATTCATGTGCTTCAGAGATAAGTTATTGACCCTAAACGCAAATTAAATCATATACATTTATAAGGTACTTGGGTTAACTCTCCTACTCCCTACCTCGCTTTCACTGCACTCCCTTCTCACGATGTGTTTCCTTCATTCTTGTTAACTACATTTGAGCAAGTTATTTGCTTAACAATCTGTGTGCTCTCTGTGTTTGGTCACAATTATGATCATTCTCATAGTGTTGCGCTTGGCATTTTGTACAGTATCAAAAAATGTTTGTTGCATGCTTTCTATTGCGGCCAAATACTACATTTCTCGTTTATTTTTACATTACATATACATCGGGCAAATGCTCAAACACTTGCTTACAATTAGTTAATAGAGGCCTTCTATGTTGGTTTTATAAAATTGTACACATTTTCAGTTTTCAATAGACAAGTGGCCAAGATCTTAGTTACTGTTCTCTATGTAGTTGCTTTCATATACAGTTGACAGTATATGCATTTTGAACTGCCTAAATCAGTTTCTTTATAATGTAATTATCATCAAAAAAATATATATAAGTTTATGATTTATGTATCTCATTCTCATTCCGATTTCCCTTTCTCAGCGACTCAGTTTCCATCTTTTGTTTTACAATTTATATATAGACATATTAAACAAAGCGTAACAAGACGAGCAGCCACAACAAAAGCAACAGCAACAAGGCAGACAGGGCCACACAATTTGCAATTGTTGCTTGTTTTGATAAATGCTATGAGTATGCTGTTGCTATTGTACCCGTTGATGCTCTGTTGTTTTCTGTACATTCCCCTTATGGTTCCTTGAGCCATGAACTGAGTATATGACAATCGTCCTCCTCCGGATGCCGTTGCCCGTATTGGCCAAAAGTTGCTGCTGCTGATGATGCTGATCCTGCGGCTGCTGCCGTGGCTCCTTGCTGATGCGGTTGACTAGTGGGAGTAGACTGCGCCGCTAGCTGGCGTGCGCTGTACTCGTGCTGTTGTCGTGGTTGTAGTGCTCCGTGTTGACAATCACCTGCACCACATATCCCGGGTGTATGCTGCACTCGTCGATTGGCACCTTGTCGCCCAGCAGCTTGCCGCTGTAGAACCATCGCTGACAGCAGGCGTCGACACCCTCGGCGGCCTAAAAAGTTTAAGTTTAGGGAAAGATTAGAACTCCAGGAATCTTAGGCGGCTGACTAAATATTAATAATGCTGCTAATTACTGCACAGTAAAATAAATATCTTTTAATCGTGCTAGTCCTGATCCTATGGATTAGATATTTAATAAAAATAAAAATATAATAGATAAAAAAATTCCTTCGTACTGTAACTGCACTAGTGATAATCGATAAATGGTTGACTGCTGCACTCACCTGAAGCTTTTTCTTGCACTGCCCTACGGTGTCCTTGGAGTAAACCGGAAGTTTAACATCCGTCATGGTCGATGATATGCGCAGCTTCAAAAAGATCTCGGTGCCACCATCCACGGGCTCAGAGTATTCGGCAGGCGAGTCGCGCCCATTCTCCTCCTTTACGATATTAATGGGATATGACAGACAGTAAATCGGCACTTTGTACTGGGTGCCCAGCTCATCGTAGCATTCTGTAAGGTAGCTGTGGAAAAGCAGAACAGTGATCAGTAACCAGGCGGGCTCACTATTATTATCTTATCGTAAATCCCCATGCAGCCCAAAAATGATTCACTCAATGAAGCCAAATGCTAATGATTTAATGCCAAATAGGCCAAGTCTGATAAGGGAGTAGATAGTAGCGGAATTACGTAGGGAGCTCCCTTCAAGTACACTGATACATGCAATGCCGAAAGTGGTGGAAAGGTCAGCGCTGCATTTAAATAAATGTGTTCGACAGTCCGAGGCGAGTGCCAGAGTGTCAGTCAAAAATCGATGTGTAATATAAACGTTTGCGCGGCGAAGTTCAGTCGAGGGGTCGAAGGGTCAAATACTCTAGGCAGGAATTACTTAATAATAAACGTGGAATTCGGTAACGAAAGCAGCCTAATGAGTAATTCCCCACCAACCCGTTCTCTTAATAAGCAATATAACATTCATTTTGGATCAATATAACATTCATTTCAGTAGTGCGAACTTTGTATTTCCGTTCCGTTTCCTATTCTCCTGACGGGGTTCATCACTAATTTACGACACCCCTGTGGTGTCCGGCAAAGGACACTTGCAAATCGCTGTCATGCATTAATGGAGTTATGGCCATGTGAAATCACTGTATACATTATTGATTTTCTGGGCGATGGCAATTAGCATTAGAAACTTGTCGGATTTGTAGTACAAATTGTTTGTACATGAGTGTCAGGTCTTCAATCTTACTACATAACTTACTACATGATTTTTTGGTTACCAAAAAAAGTAACATCTATTTGTCCAGTGGTCATATCATATAATATTAGCAACTCACCCATTCGGAACCGATACGTTAGCCCCGTCCAGGATGGCCTGGGCCATCTGGAAGTCAAGACCCTCGGCCGCGGTAGTGGCCGCCCGCAGCGCATCCCAGATCTCCTTTCGGCCGTCGAAGGCGGGCGCAGTATCCCAGAACTCGTCCCGCTTGGACCTCAGTTGACCCTCGGTCAGTGGCACGTCGGATCGCCACCGGATGGTCTCGTGGCAGAGCGGTCGGTTCTTGCGCGCAGCACCCATGGCAATGCCTGAATTGACGCTATATAGAAGGTGTCAATGCATGTGTCGAAGGCCACTCACCTGCGCTGGCCGGACGCGAGATGCTCGCCGAGGAGACGCTCATCGTCTCGTTGTCGGGGTTCATGCGACACACACAGGCGCCCATTGTCACGCTCAGCAGCACTGCACTGCACTCCAATCCACGCCGCTCCGGTAAGAAGGATCTACGGGCATACGACATATATACATGACACATAGTGTACATGCACTCATCAGAGGGTCACGTTCGTACGCCAGTTCCGGAAGGTCGGAATCTGGGATTCTCGGAAGCTGACAATATCCGATACTCACCTCTGTCCCGCACAGCCGCCTTGTTCGTCTGCTCCTCTATACTAGGTGCGCCTTATTTTGGGACTGAGTTATCGGTCGGTCGGCTGTTTATTTTTATTATTGTTGGTTAAATTGCCCTCTGCCTTTTATTTTATGCACACTACCAGTGTGACCGCAGCCCCAGCGACAAAATACCAAGCGCCGCCGGCAAATAGCACTAAAATACTTCACCGGATATAATAAGTTATTGGTATTTGGCCTCATTTGGATTAAGGATATTTTTTTTTGGATGGAGCCGTGGCAATACTACATATCGATATATTTCTCATTTAATGGCTTTTAAATTTTTTATTTGAATATTAGGTTTTTTACTTATTCATGGCAATATTTATTTAAAGATACAATTGGTATGGTCTAGTATATTACCTAGTTTATTTCAAGTAGTATTTTTTCGATAAAAGTGTTCGTCGATTAATCGATATTTTACAATTTTTAAAAAGCTTACACCATAGGCGGATTATAAATAATTCAAGGCATGATTAACTTAAATACATCTTAAAAAAAGCCATGAAAATCAAATAAAAGACATTAGAAGAATATGTTTTCCAAACCAAAAGCAAGTTGTTCCAGCCAATTATTACCGTTTTAAGGTCCTCCGATGTTGCGCATGCTCCGAACGGCTTTCCAGCCAACAACAACGGTAAATGCAACTGAATGCAATCGTCAAGTGTTTCCAGCTCCAGAGCGCCTCTCAGCTTCTGAGATCTTTGCGCTCTTTGATCGGAATATTAGAGTGGCTTTAATAAGAAACGCCTGCAGAAAGCAGCTAAGAGGTACAAAAACAAGACGACCTCGAACAAAGTTGTCGCAAAAACAAAAGAAATAAAGGCATGCAAACTAAAATCCAGCACTCTGCATGAGCTGCAAAAAAGGTGGAGAAAATTCGAGAGAAATATATGGTTGAATCGAATTTTTAGAATAATATTAATATAAATTAAAAAGCTAATTTAGAAATTCCGGTTTTACTTTTAATATATTTTTTTTAAAAATCATTTGCTTCTTAGATAAACTTTCTCTTCTTACGAGAAAGAATATGCACTAGCAAATGCGCAATAATTTCGAGGACACGTTTCCGAAACGGTAAAAAACAGGCGGCGGTAGTGACAAAAACAGAATAACAAGCTTAAGCGCTCATAAAATATTCACTTCCAGCGGCAGCGCAGCGAGTGCGACTCCGGCAGCGGACGCTTCCAGTGGCAAAAACGAAAGACTTCAACTCAGTTTGGCGAAGACAACGAACCCGAAAAGAGCTGCGCGGACGGCGGCGAAAAAGAGAGAAACGTCTTACAAAGCGGTACGTGCGCGCATGCGTGTGTTTGTGTGAGGCCAAATGCGAGTGTGTGCGTGTTTGGGCCAAAAGTTTAGTGCAGCAACAGCAACAATTACCAACACACGGGCGAAGAAAAAAAGTTAATGAAAAGAAATCAAATAAGATATTAAGTTTTCAAATCAGTGGGCCACGCAAGCGAATCCGCTACCAGAAAAGGTAGAGAAAGGAAGTTGGCCAAATCCATAATCCTCGTATGAAAAGTGCTTCTGTTTTGAATTCGAATGTCTTTATAGCCAACAAATCGTAGACACCTTCACCTGGCCAAGTGGCTTACTCTCGCTATCTGCAGAAGACAATCGCCCATTTCTTTGACGTTTCCATTGTGCCATTTCATCGCCGTCATCCGATCGCAAGAAAGCAACGGTATAATTCTCATACCACAACAACACACTCGTTCACAGACATATCTGCATGTGAAAGTTACGGATCTCTTTCTATTCCGCTGCCAGCCGCTCGCTTTTCATTTATTTCATCTGCGGCTGCTTCTGCTGCTAACGGGTTTTGCTAGCAACACTTTTGCTTTTACAGGCTGCATTCAATCTGGCTACTTAGCATTTCGGAGCTGGAAACAATTTGCGTTGTTTGCGGATCAGAAAACCCGTTCGCCGAAATAAAGCAACACACCCAAAATCTCGCAACTTGTTCTATAACTTAGATTAAATTAGTCAGCAAAAGAGAACCAGCGCCCATATTTCTTTGCAACACAGTGGTGTTTGGAGGCTTTCACAGGGAATTACGAGCGGGAAAGGTCACCTGGCGACGGTTTTCACCTGGCTAAGCTCTTTACTGCCAAGTACATCCACTCATCCGCTTGGCATTTCCAGCGAGATGCGCTCCGTCTTTAAGATTCTGTCTTCAAGGCTCGAGGTCTCTTCTCATGATTCTTCTCCCGCTACTTGCTCATTTAAATTTCGCTCACATTTTTCGAGTGGAGCGCTGCCAAATAAAAGCCTCTGCAAATTGTCAATGTTTATTTGTTTTCTATCCATATAGCAGGTAACTGTTGTTTGGAGTTAGTAAACGAAGAGAATGTCAAAGTCAATGCTAAAGGGGTAGATTCAAATTGTTTATAAAACTAGTCTAAAATATTTAAAAAGTACTTTTTGCATTGAGCAGGATATAACTTTTGTTTTACATATCTTACTTCAGATTCAAAATCCAAACCACACAATGTCCCAAGCTGAAGCCAAAAAAGAAAATGTGTGTCATTAAACATGACAACTCATCGGTGAATGGCTAAGTCTTCCAAAACCCAAAATAAAACCAGCAATTGGTGCTCAAATTAAAGCCCGAACAAAAGACAAATCATTCTCAGGTCTGAAAAGAAACCAAAAAAACCCAAAAATGAAGTGTCAGTCCCTTTATCTCACTCGTTACGTAAAATCCAAATATTAACCTCTACTGTGACTCATTTCACATAATCAAAATACCTTGATTCAACCTTCTACATCATTATTGAAAACATTTAAGTTGTCTGCAATTGAATGCCTTTTAATTATTTAGGTCGGGTAGAGCAGAAAACGGCAAAATTTACATACAAAAATCAGAGTGATTTAAACTGAAATTTTTTTAAAACAGTTTACAGACAAAGAGGAACCCAAAAGGCGAAAGAACTAAAAATTAAATTAAACGAGACATACAAAGCTGGAATGTGATTCAACTAATCTTATAAAGAAGTATGCTGAATGTTCGTTGAAAAATATTAAAAACTTCAAAATTTCGAATGTTTCATCATTTTAGTATAGCGGTTACGTGAAGTATTTTGTTTTTAAGTTTTGGTAAAGGGTTTTTAAAAGTGGTGTTTTATATATACACTGCAACTTAGCATATATTATCGGTTTTATGTTAATTGCAAATTGTTAAACAATGAAAATGTGATAACTAAAACTTTACAAATTATCCAGAGCTTAAATCAGCGGAGTAAGCTCTCCAAAGCATGGTAGGCGATCTCTTGAGTTGGGTGAATCGTCTGGCATCAGCAACCATGAATCATCCGGGGCGATAGCAACTGGTATTCCTGCAATCGGATTGCAGGCAACCTTCAAGCAATTGTGGCTCTCCGTTGAGGCAAGCATAAATCAGTGGCTTAAGTAACCAATAGCCAATCCCAGCCAGCTGACCACTGCGCCTCGAACCCACACCGATGGATGCCCCTTCCCGGATCCCCACCCCAAAACTTGCCCCGTCTTGGCCATGTCACCAATTCACTCGCCGTTCGTTCCGGCTTGGTTCGCCTGCAATTTTGCGCATAATGCCTGCTATTTCAGTCATATTGGCGCATATTTCTTGGCCGCAGCTCGCTGGCTTTCCTGTTGTCCGCCGAAAACTGGTTGTCCGGCAATCGTCGATCGGCAATAGCAGTAGGCAGCTGGTTGGCGTGGCCGCTGCGACTGCCGCGTTCCCGTTTTGACTAGTTGGCTTAAGTGTAGCAATCAATTTGTGCGCCACTCCAAGCAGCAACTCGAGTTTGTATCTGAACCACATCGGTATCTGAGCCCCAGTATCGCATAGACTGTGTTCGCTTATTTCTATAACATTTTTACAAGTATCTGACTTTCACTTTTTATGTGTGCCTGGCTGGTAGGTTTTAATTGTTCGCCTTCTTTGGCGGCTTCTGACTAAGCTGGCCAGCAAAACCAAAACATTCGGGCGGATACATACCTTCATCGGTGCACAGAAAAATCAGTTTATGCGGTACATGCTTAATTACCTTTCAAAGGAGGTGGGGTTTTAAATAAAAACCGAAAATTAAACTTAGGACCGTTCTTTCCAGCCAATTCCGTGTTGCTATATGATCTTATTTACCTGAACTCAGGAATTATTTGAAGATACCCAAGTGGACCGTAACATTGGAAAAATAATGGAACAGTTTAAATAAATTGATTTTTATAGTCTTAAACATACATAATATTTAAACGACAAGACAGAAAAGATTGGATACGATGTATACATCAAATTTTATTGAACTGAATTTAAAATCTTTGGACTTTCTGCGTTTTCTTTATTAGTGTATTTCGGCATTACCCTTTATCTACGGAATGTATTTATTCTTCCGCAGCTAGTGCCTTTTATTTGGTCGAATGGGCAATCATTTGGACCTTCTCCCCTTACCTCGAACGCCCCCCAGTTATTACATCAGACAAAATTATGAAATCGCCAAACGCCCGCAGCTGTGTCCCATTGTCTACTTCGGTTGTTCTCCAGACCTCCAGTTGGCCCGCTCCAGATTGCCTTCCTGTCCGACCGGTTGGCTATCTGAGATCTTTGGCAGCAAACGAGAATATACGAGAATGTATACTTTTTCGGCTCTGAAACTCAATAATCCTTTTTGCGCTCGATCTCTGGCCCTATGCGTTGGTTCACGCGTCGACATGAATGCCTAATGGGATTGGAAATTCGTATTTTCTTCCACTTGGGTAGTATTTGGTATGGGGAGCACGTTTTGTGTGTAGGTTAAAGTACTAGAATGTTGAGGTTGGCTAGGGTCAACTAGGTTCATATCTTTTGGGGGCTTGAATACATGTTTCCTTTAACTGCAGCCTTGCTCTTTTCTGACTAGCGCGCTCTATAGAACGGACACCTTCAATCATCATATCAGACTTAGTTGTTGATAAGTTTATAGGTTGGTGTTTTTCGTTATTTAAGTTTGCTGTCCTCAAATGAAACATATTGGTATTCAGTTTTCAGAGAAAAAACACACAGTCGCACAGAACAATTGTTGGATTGATGGTACGATCTTTTATCCAACCCCTAATATAATATAATATGTTAAAAGATGTTCATTAGGAGAAATAAATGTTTACTGATACGCATTTACCTAAGCTGCTACGTTTAAATAAAATTGAGGCTACCGTACTATTCAGCTTCAACCAAGTAAGTCAGCTTACGGAATGAATGACACATATTTGAGTTAATTAACAAGTTCAACTGGCTCAAAAAATCACTTCTAGCGGACATTTGATATTTTGAAGAATCAGAGAAGACGAGATTTCATTTTGATATTCATTGGTCGGTCCAATCGGTTTCTGCTGAGTTGAGTCCGATGGCTGCTCAATTGCCTTTTCCATACTAAATGGATTTTGCATTTTGCGATTCCAAAGTTAAAGAAACTGGTTTTTATTGTGTTTCAAAATACACAAGTTGAGTTTTGAGTACCTAAGCCATGCAAAAGTAGTATCTAATAAAAAAGTTAGCTTATAATCGACCGTGACAGGACTCGAACCTGCAATCTTCGGATTCGAAGTCCGACGCCTTATCCTTTAGGCCACACGGTCCCGTTGAAACGTCACGTTTGTCCCTGCCCAATAAAGCACAAAATGCGCACTCCGAGGACACACTTTCACCACACTTTCGCATCCTGACACCTCCACCTCCCAGGATGTGTCAGTAAAAACCACCCTTGCCGGCATACGCTTAAAATTGTGCGTTCCTCCTTTTGTGAGGGAGTGGAAAGGGGTGCGTGGTTCCTCCTATGACGCCATGGTCGCCTTGTGCGCAGAATCCTCCACACGGGCACAGATGCAGTCCACAGCATCCCACATCAGTGCAAGCACTTTAGCTGGTTGTGATTTGGAAAATAACGTCACTAAAACTTCAGAACAATCCACTCCCCAGTGTCCTCTCATGTTATTTAATATACATTTGGAACCACTATCCTTATCCAACGTGGTCTTGATTGTAATCACCGATTGCATACTAGCGATGGTTTAATACAAAATTGCGTTTTTAAGCATTCTACTTCATTAATTCATTCATAACACAATCTTTTTTTTAGTGCAACATACATATTTATTAAAACGTTAATCAACCAACTTAATGGCTGTAATACGTTGAGTAAAAGAAAATGGGAAAATATATCGCGAATACATTACAGAACAGGAAAAACTCTTTTTTTATAACAATTCTAAAAAATAATTACTTTGACTTCTTACCCCAAGATCGCCAGGATATCTTCGTTTAAGCCTTCTTCTGGTCATTTCTCAATGTCAACCAACACTTAGTTGCCAGGGTGAGCCTGCCGTTGGTTTGAGCAGCCAGTTGAGATTCCTTTGGTTAGCACGACACTGCTATTTTCAGGTTTTTAGGTGAGCCGCTTAAATTAGAAATCACACAGGATATCTTTTCGTTAGTCTTCTTCTTGGTTTCCTTCCCTTAAACTTTTAACTTTGTAAAATTTGTCAAGTCAACTGTACAGATTCCGTGTAGCATTGCAATGCAATAACAGGATCCAAATTTGCTGTCTTGTTCTTGAGACTCCGTAGGATCATCATGCAAATCGCCAGTTCTGTCACTCTATCCAATAAAGCCATGGTTGGGGGCACTGTGAAGAGGACACCAGCAGTAGAACCCACCTTCGAGATCACCCAGCTGAACAGCTCCAAACTGTCCACCAACCGGGGCGTTCAGCTGCCGCCGCTGATGATGAAGGGTCTGGTCCGTCCGGATCAGGTGGAGAACGCCAGATTCCGGGTAGTCCAGGCCGATCGTCGTCCCGTCAGCGATCAGCACTTCAACGCGCTGATAAAGCGGCTGGTCAAGTGCTTCATGTCGGAGGTGGAGATCACAAAGCGGCTACGGAAGGTTACCTTCAAGCGGCCCATCAATTCGGAGGAGTTGCAGCTCATCCGGCACCTGGAGGCCCTGCGTCGGAACTACGAGACGGAGCGATCCGTTTTGGTGGTGAAGCTCAGTCTGGACAGCCGATTTAATCTGTGTGCTCCTCATGCCGCTCCTCTTGCGGACGCCCAGCCAAGCAAGTCCAGAAAATCACGGAAGACCAATCCTCCAGCAACTCCTACAAGGAGCGACAAAGCTGTACAAAAAAACACGAGTCGCAAAATCGAGCAGGACATTCGAACAAGGCAACGCCAAAGTGGAGGGTCCCTTCCCAAAGGGTCGATCACGAGCGCCATAGTGTGCAACCAGATCGCAACTCCTGGAAATCTGACCAAGCGACTCAGGGAGAAGCTCCACAGATTGCAGGAAACCTTTGCATCTTATTTGGAACGTCCCCAAGCTCAAGAATCCCCTCCTTCTCACAACAGATTGGTGTCAGTCAACAACGATCTATCTGCTCAAGTGTCGCCGAGTTCGTCTGACGTATTCTACGACTTTCCAGATATAGTTGAATTTTAAAAGCGAAATATGATAATATTTTCCTCTGCCAATTTCTATCGATATGCCGAAACCATTTTGGCCCACCAACTCTTGGTATTCACCAATGGGGCATGTATTTTTTTAGATTTTTATTTTGCTTGGCAACTTCTATCTTGCAACTTCTACTAGCTAAGTAACGGGTATGTGATAGTGCAGGAACTCGACCCTCTTGTTACACCCGTTATATATATTCTTGATCAGGATCACTAGCCCAGTCGATCTGGCCACGTCCATCTGTCTGTCCGTCCGTATGAACGACAAAATATCAGGAGCCATAGAATAAAACCGGTCAAAAGTGTTTAAATGTTTTCATTTTTATCGCTAAGCCAAAATAATGTTGCACTTTCTCGTTCGCACTCCCCCTAGCTGAGTAACGGGTATCTGATAGTTGATAGTTCTCTCTTGCTTTAAGTAAATACCATTGGGTTTTCCTGTACCAATACCAATTGAGTAACGCCGCCGATTTGCCTCTAGCCATAAATATTGCGATCGGACGAGAATCTGGTACAAGGCCTTCCATTGGCAGAACAATACGAGGAGTGCTGCAAACTGCGACGGCAATTCAAAGTACTCGCACCTAATTACCATAAAAAGAGAAGACCCGGGCAACATCGGTCTCAGTTCCGTGCCACATGTGGCACAAGTGAAGCGAATCTCGGGCGAAGCATGCAACTTGCAAAGCTCCAGCCATTTCTTAAATAACTCCATACCGAAAGTTAGAGAAGTGAAAGTGAAAAGTTGATGAGAATATTTCAGAAGCGCACGAAGGCATGTGAACATGTACATAAATTTAATCGTCTAGATGCACAAGCCATTAGTCACTATATTCAGGCTACACTGAAGAGAAATATCACTTAGATCCACTTTCAAATTAGTCAAATTGTCATTTACACAATCCATACATTACTTGCAGAACGCAAATCACATCGATAAAGAAATATTTAGGAAATGCGTAAGATTTTAAAACTGAAAGAAAGTTGTGGAGATGTTTCGAAAACGTTGATTTTTTGCCTGTTCATGTAAGAGAAGCGTTCAAGGTCCCTCTGGGACTTGAAAACATAAACCTAAACCGGTCTAGGGGCGGAGTCAAAGGACGCCTGTCCTTGGGAGCCGAGTTCCATGGCCATAAATTGCATTCCGTTCCATTAAAACCGGCTTATCGAACAATCGCATCGCAGGCTCAATTACTTACCTCTCTGCTCTCCGCCGACTCTTTGCAGCCGATCATTGGCCACCCAATCCAAGATTGGGGCTAGCACCAACCGTGGGAGATGTCTGCGATGCGGCATCGCCCGATGGCCCCTCCGGGCCAAGGAGCCGGAGCGGCAGCCGCCGGAGAGCACGGCGACAGCGATGACAACAACTTTACCGACGACGAGAGCTCGCCCCTTACGCACGACATCTATGGCGGCAGGTAAGACTTTTTTTCAAGTGTATTGTGGTGGCCAACTGCCGCGCAAGACAACCAAAACGGCGGTGTACAGTGTATAAGCCAAAAGCTGTAATTAAACCAGCTGCGACCGCTATGCTGCACAACCACTTTCGGTTCGATTCGGGCGGAGTCGGGTCTATAAAGTGCCGGAAGTCGAGATCATCTAGTCGAGTGGACAACGCCAATGCAGTGCTATGTGATCTGATCCGGTCACTTAAATGCAAGCGGCTAATATAATATATTATATCATTTATATTTGACTAATATTAAATATATCTTTTAATTCGAATGTAAAATATTATAATTTCTATTGCATTCTTACTGCCACTTTAAGCAACTTGCTATAGAATATATCATTTAAATTATATAATATTATATCATATCATATTATATCACTTCACTGACCTTATTGGGCATAGAAAACATACAAAATCAGATGATGTGACGTAATTACTAACATAAAATATGTAATTGGGTGAACAAATCCTTCAGACACAATTTAATGAACCCCATACAATCCTCAGCCAACGCACCATACAAGAGACGAAGGGTTGGGATGTTTTCCGGGATCCGCCGATCAAGATTGAGACCGGATCGACGGCGAACCAGGAGTGCTTAGAATTAACCGTAAAGATCTTGAAGATCTTCGCCTATGTGATTACGTTTATCATAGTTTTAACCGGCGGCGTCATCGCCAAGGGCACAATGCTCTTCATGACCTCGCAGGTGCGCAAGGATAAGAAGATGGAGTACTGCAACAAAGACTTGGTAAGAGCACCACTCCTATCTATCAAAAACATAACATTTTAACTGACCTTTTTATGTGTTTCCCATTAGGGTCGGGACAAAAGCTTCGTGGTGCGGCTCCCGGAAGAGGAGCGAGTGGCCTGGATCTGGGCGCTGCTGATAGCCTACGCCCTGCCCGAGATCGGAGCGCTGATCCGATCCGCCCGCATCTGCTTCTTCAAGACCTTCAAGGTGCCGAAGACGGGTCACTTCCTGTTCGTCTGGCTAATGGAAAGCTTAAGTGCCGTGGGCATGGCCCTGCTGATGTTCGTGGTTCTGCCCCAGATCGACGCTATCCAGGGCGCCATGCTGACCAACTGCCTGTGCGTGGTGCCGGGCATCTTCGGCCTCTTGTCGCGCACCTCCAAGGAGGGCAAGCGGTTCGTGAAGGTGATCATCGACCTGGCAGCGGTGGCGGCCCAGGTTACTGGCCTGGTGATCTGGCCGCTGCTGGAGAACCGCCGGGAGCTGTGGGTCATCCCGGTGGCCTGTGTCATGATCTCGTGCGGCTGGTGGGAGAATTACGTGTCGCCACTGTCCCCGCTCGGCCTAGTTCGTGCTCTGGGGCGCATCAAGGAGGAGATGAAGTACACTCGCTACTTCTGCCACATATTCCTCTCCATCTGGAAGATCCTACTTTTCTTCACCGTCACACTGCTTATCTACTGGGCGCAGGGCGAGGAGCCCGGCAATCTGTTCGCCATGTACGGAGACGCCTTCGGACCCCACAAGATCATAGTTTACGAACTGCCAGCTGGACTGGGCGGCGTGCTTCCAGATACCCTGGAATCGGCCAACATTGACACCGTGGATGTAGATGCCGACTACAATACGGTGGTGTATGTCCTGCTCCTACAGATCTTCGGCGCCTACTTGTGCTACATCTTCGGAAAGTTCGCCTGCAAGATCCTTATCCAAGGATTCAGCTACGCGTTTCCGGTCAGTCTAACTGTTCCGCTCTCTGTCACGTTCCTGATCGCAGCCTGTGGAATCCGCATCGACGATCCCTGCTTCTTCCATGACACCATTCCGGACTACCTGTTCTTTACGAGCCCCTCGAACTTCCGGTTTAACAACTTCGTTACCGAGCAAATGGCGTGGGCCTGGATCCTTTGGCTCCTGAGTCAGACCTGGATAGCACTGCACATCTGGACTCCGAAGTGCGAGCGTCTGGCCACCACCGAAAAGCTGTTTGTCCAGCCCATGTACTCCTCCCTGCTGATCGATCAGTCGATGGCCCTCAACCGCAGGCGCGATGACCAGGCGGATGTGAAAACAGAGGTAAGTTTTCAACAGAGAACCTCGTTTAATCCGAAAAATACCTAACTTCTCTTTTGCAGGATCTCTCGGAGATCGAGAAGGAAAAGGGCGATGAGTACTACGAGACCATTTCTGTGCACACGGATCGTTCCTCGGCACCCAACAAGCCCTCGATTAAGTCCTCCGATAACATCACAAGAATCTACTCCTGCGCGACCATGTGGCATGAGACGAAAGACGAGATGATAGAGTTCTTGAAGAGCATCATGCGGATGGACGAGGACCAGTGTGCTCGTCGTGTGGCTCAAAAGTATCTGAGGGTGCTCGATCCGGATTATTACGAATTTGAGAGTGAGTAGTAGTTAGTTAGTTAGTCAGGCAGTTAGAGTCCCAACAACCACAACTTCCGTTGCAGCCCACATATTTTTCGACGACGCTTTCGAAATCTCCGACCACAGCGACGATGATATCCAGTGCAATCGCTTCGTCAAGCTTTTAATAGCTACCATGGACGAGGCTGCCTCCGAGATCCATCAGACGACCATCAGACTGCGTCCGCCCAAGAAGTACCCCACTCCGTACGGAGGCCGCCTGGTGTGGACGCTTCCGGGAAAGACCAAGTTCATCACGCATCTGAAGGACAAGGACCGCATTCGGCACAGAAAGCGTTGGTCTCAGGTGATGTACATGTACTATCTGCTAGGACATCGCCTAATGGAGCTGCCCATTTCGGTGGATCGCAAGGATGCGATCGCGGAGAACACCTACCTGCTGACCCTGGACGGAGACATTGACTTCAAGCCGAATGCGGTGACTCTCCTAGTGGATCTGATGAAGAAGAACAAGAACCTGGGTGCTGCCTGTGGTCGCATTCATCCCGTGGGATCGGGACCCATGGTGTGGTACCAGCTGTTCGAGTACGCAATTGGTCATTGGCTGCAAAAGGCCACGGAACACATGATTGGTTGTGTGCTCTGTTCACCTGGCTGCTTCTCCCTGTTCAGGGGCAAGGCCCTCATGGACGACAACGTAATGAAGAAATACACCACCCGGTCGGATGAGGCTCGTCACTATGTGCAGTACGATCAGGGCGAAGATCGTTGGTTGTGCACATTGCTCCTACAGAGGGGATACCGCGTGGAGTATTCGGCTGCCAGTGATGCGTACACCCACTGTCCCGAGGGATTTAATGAGTTCTACAACCAGCGGCGCAGATGGGTGCCCTCGACCATAGCCAATATCATGGATCTGCTGGCGGATGCGAAGCGCACGATCAAGATCAACGATAACATCTCCCTGCTGTACATTTTCTACCAGATGATGTTGATGGGCGGAACCATCCTGGGACCCGGCACCATTTTCCTTATGTTGGTGGGTGCATTCGTCGCAGCCTTTCGCATCGACAACTGGACCTCCTTTCACTACAACATCGTGCCCATCCTGGCCTTCATGGTTATCTGCTTCACCTGTAAATCGAATATCCAGTTGTTCGTGGCCCAAGTCCTTTCGACGGCATATGCCCTGATCATGATGGCGGTGATTGTGGGTACGGCCTTGCAGTTGGGAGAGGACGGAATAGGCTCCCCTTCGGCCATTTTCCTGATATCCATGGTGGGCTCATTCTTCATAGCCGCATGTTTGCATCCACAAGAGTTCTGGTGCATTACATGCGGCCTAATCTATTTGCTGTCCATCCCGTCCATGTACCTGCTGCTCATCTTGTACTCGATCATCAACCTGAACGTCGTCTCCTGGGGAACCCGCGAAGTGGTGGCTAAGAAAACCAAGAAGGAACTGGAGGCGGAGAAGAAGGCCGCCGAGGAGGCCAAGAAGAGAGTGAAGCAGAAGAGCATGCTGAGCTTTCTTCAGAGTGGCATTGGCGATAATGGCGACGAGGAGGGCTCCGTGGAGTTCTCCCTTGCTGGGCTCTTCCGCTGCATATTCTGCACCCACGGCAAAACCTCCGATGAGAAGCAGCAGCTGACCTCCATCGCGGAATCGCTGGACACGATCAAGCATAGAATGGACACCATCGAGAGTGCTGTGGATCCGCACGGTCACCATGCCTCCCGACATGGAAGGAGGAGAACCACATCCAGTGGCTCCAAGGATCACCACTTGCTGACCTCGGTGGCGGAGAAATCAGGCGATGAATCGGACGAGTCGGACTCAGACACTTCGGCGGAACCGAAGCAGGAGCGAGATTTTCTTACCAACCCCTACTGGATCGAGGATCCAGATGTGCGCAAGGGCGAGGTGGACTTCCTCTCCAGCACCGAGATCCAGTTCTGGAAGGATCTCATCGACCAGTATCTCTACCCTATCGACAACGATCCCGTGGAACAGGTGAGACACCCCTATACTCGTATATTATTCATTTTAAGCTACACATTCTTTGTTGTTATGTGATGTGTTATAGGTAATATGTAATATTTTAAGCTATAGTCAGTTTTCCTACAGATTGATAGATAGATAGATAGAAAGATAGATAGAAAGATAGATAGAAATCAATTAATATCTCGAATCTTGTTTCGAATTTCACCGAATAAGTTAGATAGATATGGCTTTCAGAGAGAAAGGGTCTATTAAGAACGTAATAACTAGATAGTAAACGTCCTTGAACAATAATAAACGTTAATTAGATCGTTAATTAGTATACCAGATATAAAGATAGATATATTTATGTAGAGTTATCCATAATGAGTATTTTAACTTCGGCTCGCCGAAGCCAGCTTTATGGTTCGCCGAGATCACTTTCTCCGGAAAAGCCCTCATCTCGAAGAAACCAAACATAACTTAACCCCATCGCCGGATCGGATAACACTCTTGTAGGCCCGCATAGCCAAGGATCTGAAGGAGCTGCGCGACTCGTCGGTGTTCGCGTTCTTCATGATCAACGCCCTGTTCGTGCTAATCGTGTTCCTGCTGCAGCTGAACAAGGACAACATCCACGTGAAGTGGCCTTTCGGAGTGCGGACGAACATCACCTACGACGAGACCACCCAGGAGGTAATTGCTGCTTTCAAGCCGAACTAACACAACTCCTTTGGTTTATTTCTTTTCTGGCGCCACGATCTGAACCGAACTGAAACCAAATGAAGGCCCGCATTGCCTCCGACCTGATTGAGCTGCGAAACAAGTCGGTCTTTGCTTTTTTCATGGCCAACGCCTTGTTCGTGCTGATTGTCTTCTTGTTGCAACTGAACAAGGACAAGCTACACATTATTTGGCCGTTGGGCGTCAAAACCAACATTACCTATATCGAAGAGACATCCGAGGTTTATAAACAAGCTTTATTCGATGTTATACTACCACAACTGTGCTCTCAGTGTTTGTCTTACCCTAAACCTCCGGAGGGGTCTTCTAACTTCCTGCCTGTCCTCTGTTTCACTCTAAATGTTTACTACCCTACCCGTCCAACATGTCACATCACCAAACAGCTAATGATGTTCTGTGTTCTCGGTACTCCCGTTTATTGTGTTAGCCCCATCCTAATGGTTCAGGCTGTATCATACGAATACATCATGTAAAAACAACAGAACAACATCTTGGCATTCTTGGCATTCGCGGGTCTAACAGTTAGCCCTAAAACGAAAACACGGTAAACTATAAGCAACACTCTTAAGTATTCCCTTCTGAGTAATCACGGTCTGTACACATGCCAAGAGTTGCGGCAAGCATGTTCATTGTTCCTCCGACATCAATATGTTCAACAAATATATAAATACAAACCAACCCGACATATACATTTATAACCTCCCAAATGGTATCACACCTCAACCTCAACATGCCACAATCAATCACCGACAACTGGTATCAAGATCAGCCATTATCCAAGCCCAAACCGTCGTTCAGTGTCACTAACCCTAACCCAGTCCTTCAGAGCCCCGCTAATCCATCCTATTCTTATCCCTTAGGTGCACATATCCAAGGAGTACCTTCAGCTAGAGCCGATTGGACTGGTATTCGTGTTCTTTTTCGCTCTTATTCTGATAATCCAGTTTACGGCCATGCTGTTCCATCGATTCGGAACCATTTCGCACATCTTGGCCTCAACGGAACTCAACTTCTGCAAGAAGAAGTCCGAGGATCTAACACAGGATCAACTAATAGATAAAGTAGGTAGCAAGTGTTAGGAACTTATGATATATACTTGTAAATTAATGTTCTATTATACAGCATGCTGTGGAGATCGTGAAAAACTTGCAGAGGCTGCAGGGCATCGATGGGGACTACGACAATGACTCCGGTTCCGGGCCAGATCGCATAGCCAGACGGAAGACCATTCAAAACCTGGAGAAAGCGCGACAGCCGCGTCGCCAAATTGGCACCCTGGATGTGGCTTTCAAGAAGCGCTTCCTGAAACTCACTGCCGACGCGGAGAACAATCCGGCCACGCCCATCCTCACCCGCCGCCTCACAATGCGGGCGGAGACCATCCGGGCACTGGAGGTGCGCAAGAACTCGGTGATGGCCGAAAGGCGGAAGTCCGCCATGCAAACTCTGGGAGCAAAGAACGAGTACGGGATTACGACTGGGGCACCGGTGAGATTACAAAACGTTTGGACAAATCTTAGAGAATGGGATATGACTTCATACTCTATATAGATCAACAACAATGGAGCTCTGCCGAATCAGCGAAGCGGACGCGTCTCAAATGCAGGAATCAGCATCAAGGATGTATTCAATGTAAACAACGGTGCCGCAGAGGTAGAAGCCAATTTATACGGAAATGTGTTCATGGAATGATCATAACGCTTAATATTTTTATACCCGCTACTTTTAGAGGAAAAGGGTATACTAGATTCGTTGAAAAGTATGTAATGGACAGAAGGAAGCGTTTCCGACCATATAAAGTATATATATTCTTGATCAGGATCGATGGCCGAGTCGAACTGGCCATGTCCGTCTGTCCATTTGAACCCCTCGTTTGTGTCCCCTCGTAGTTTGTCCAAATGTACACCTTTGAAAAGTGCGATATTTTTAAATTTCTTTAAATAACGTTTTGACACCCACACTTTTAAAGAATTTTCATAAATTGTATAATTCTTTTCTCCAATTCTCACAGATATTCCGCAAAAGGTTGAAATTTCTCGTTCGCACTTCCACTAACTGAGTAACGGGTATCTGATAGTCGGTCAACTCGACTATAGCACTCTCCTGTCTTTATTTGATTTGCTTACATTTCCCATCGTATTCCCAAATTGCAGCAAATTTATGGGTCCAATGGGGGCGGCACGATCAACCAGGGTTATGAGCACGTGATCGACGAGGACGGCGACGGCAACTCCCTGCGGCTCACCACTAGGAACCCCCATCCCCACCCGCATCACCAGGTCTCCTGGGGGCAGAACACCAATGGCGGCGGCAACGGCACAGGTCGCCTTTGAAGAAACCGTACATCCTAGACGTAGTGCTAAGTTAGACCTAGAGAACTTGTTAACGAATTCCGCCTCTTTCCATAAACTGCCTAAACTTAAGATTAAGCCAATGCCTAAAGTTGTAGTCAGGAGGGCTTGTGTTGTAGAGTATATATAGGGACGCGAGAGAGATCCAGGACACACTGGCGGTATCCTGTCAGGAGGCATCCTGTCGACACAACGAACATTATACTTAGCTAATCACACTGCCAGTGCCGACGTGTGCATGTGCGTGGGAGATCGCCCATTGTGGCAGCAACATTCATACGTTGTACTATACTATCATTTGTAGGTTACGTTTAAGTCAATCCCCGCGTGGATCCTTCAGGATCAGGCACGCGCCAGTGCATGCTGACACAAAATACTCAACGTGGAGCTGATTTGCAGCAGAGAGATATTGTTATATTTATGCACTCGACATATAGAGAATAGTTCTTTAAATAAATAATGATTGATGATTTGATGGAATGTGAATATTTTGATACAAGAATAAATAGCGCCAGATACAGAACTATGAATATGCAAAGGATATTCACCCTTCCCAGTTAAGAGGAATTCCCATGTGTTTTCGGCTTAGAGCCCTGGTACTATACGAATAATTTTATTTGCGGGAAAGGGGTAGAAACATTACTAGACTCCGCTTGCGGGACAACATTGATAACCAGCTATGATAGGTAATAGTATAGACACCCATTTGGAAAACGATGTATGTATGGTCGTGTAGGCTCGAATTATCAGCTTATCGGGCCAGCTTAGTGGAATAGAAGGTTGCCCTTCTTGGCGGCTATAGGCAAGCGATCGCCCTGGAGGAACGGGTTCAAAACCGCGTCATCCAGGCGAGGATCGGGCATCACTGGATATCCGGCCTTCTTCACCAGGCTGTTCACGTTGTTCAGGCTGTTCTCCTGGCCCATCTGCAGGATGTACTGCTCCACGGCGGAGTGCAGGTCACCCTTCTCGGCGCCGGTATCGGCACTATCCTGTTCCGAGCAGTCGAACATATGCTCGTTGTCGCAGGTGCAGTCCTGTGCGGCCTGGAACTCCCGGCTAAAGATGGCCGTGTTTTCGAAGTCTACGATGCAGCTGCCACCTTGGGTCTCCATGTCATAGCCCTCGGGGCATGGATTAGGAGGGTTGCAGTAGGCTGGCAGACCGGCGTCGTTCTTCACTATGGCAGGATACCTATTGGGACCCTCTCCCATTCCGCCGGAGATGAACTGGTGACCCCACAGCGAGCTGTGCTGCACGAACTCGTGGTCCCTCAACGAAGGATGGGAGGCTGCTCCCGATCCCGATTGCAAGATGCAGTCGCTTCCCCCCTCACACAGCCTCGCGTACTCCGATCGGGAGACCAGGTCCACATTGTCCTTGGAGTCAGCAGCTGCCTCGTTGCCCACGTCGTAGTAGCCCACCTGCATGTCGTTGTCCATGCGATTGAGCAGATCCGTCAGCAGGACATCGGCCAAAATATCCTTGGAGCCATAGGACTGCACCTGGTAGCCACTTGAGGCCACCACCAGCATCGCAACCATCATGTGCACACCTTGAAAAACAGGTTATTCGCCGGAACCACCTATAACTATTGCGTCGTAGACTTACTTTGCGAACGGAACAACATATTGCGCGATTCCAAGCGATTTCAACCGTCCACGTAGTTTGGTAAGTATTGATTTTTCTGCGGCAGCTGCTCCGATTCCGTGTGTATACCAATGTGACGTAGGGCGCTGTGGCTCGTGCGGCGGCTACCAGTTGAATTCGCAGAATATGCAGAACCCCAATCGAATCCCTCTATATAAGGCAGCCACAGCTGAAAGGACGCATGCGCCGTGCATAAAAGCTCTTTTAAATTGGAGCCGTCCATTAGAGGCCGAGAATTAGATTAGCGCCAAACGGTTAGAGCTGGTTTTTTCAGATTTCTTTTAACAATATAAGTATAAAATGTGTCAGAAAATAAGGAAATCGGATCGCTTAGGGAAACATTATTTTCTTGAATTTAATTTTTCAGAGCGTTTTACAGGTTAGTCTTCCAAGAAATACAGCACTTTTCAAATTTCATTCCCTCCTTAATCTAAAAGTATTAATATTTAACTAAATTTAACTTACTTCAAAGTAGAAAAAAGGAATTTATTTCAAATAAATTAAAACTAAAATGTTAAACACTTATAAAAATATAACGTTTAGCTGGTACTCCATTATTAAATATTGTAATTGTAATTATGATTTACAATTTAATAACTTAGGAGTAGGTTAACAATTCGTTCAACTCGAATTCATCCTGCATATACTTAGCAAAACGCTTGTGCGGTGCTGTTTTTGTATGGGCCACCAGATCCCTGCGAGTTATAAAATCCTTGTTGCAAGGCTCACACCTTAACGAAAAAACATATTAGCCATATTAAGATATAAGACTGCGCAAGCTGAGGGCTTACCTGAACTTCCGGTTTTCCTCGGAGTGTATCAAACAGTGATTCTGCAATTCGGAAACGCTGCTGAAGATCATTCCGCATTCTAGGCATGGATAAGGTCTTTCGTTCTCATGGGCTCTGAAATGAAATTTCGGATTTGCAGATAGAGCTGCAAGTGCTTAGCATACAACTCAGAGCATCCTTACTTGTCGTGACGCAGCTTGGCCCCCATAGCCGCGAAAACCTCGTTGCAGATGGTGCACTTGAACTTGCGCTGGGTTGAGTGAAACTGGGCACGGTGAAGCTTCAGAAGGGCCTTCTTTTTGAAAGTCTCTGGGCACTCCGGGCAAGGGAAGAACTGGTTCATCTCCCGCCTGTTTTGGTGCCCATTCAGATGCTCGTTGTACAGGTACTCATCATGGAACAGGGTCCCACACTCGTCGCAAATAAAGAAGTTCCTGCGCCTCTTGGCGGCCCGTTCTATTTGCTGCTCATGTAGATCCGCTTGGTGCGTCGCCTCTGCTGCCGCGATCACCGAGGACGAGGGTTCTTCATCCGGCTGGAATTCCTCCAGATCTTGGGGGTCCTCTTCAGTGTCTTGATAACACACAAACTGCTCGTCGTCGTCCACCTCCAACTGATCCGCATCAATCAGTTGCTCGTCCAGCGGTTCGGGACTAAGGTCGATGTGAACAATGCTCTGATCTTTTGATTTCTTCCTAATCTCCAGGAGGTACTTTTGCGAAAAGATGCACCGCTCGCGGAACTTTGTGGCCAGGTCCAGCTCGGAGAAGCAGCGCTCACAAACGAACTCCGGCAGCCCCTGGTTCGTTGTTAACTGCAGAAATCAAAGTTGATAACAAATGGTTCCAAAGTCGGAAGCTGATTCAAAGCCACTTACCTCCACTCCCGTGATTAGCTTCAGTTGCTCCAGCAATCTTCCCCGCATGTACTTGAATATGTTGCGATCCCGCTTGTGGCCCTTGATTTTGTTGGCGCAAATGCGGCAGACATCGGTAAGGCTCATTGTTTATAAATTGATTTGTTTACTTATTGCATAAAACGCAACGACGGCCAGTGTTACCAGAGGCTGAAAGAACTTTTTACCATAATGTCTTCGACCATCCCTGGACCAACATACCAATAAAAGCTAAATCTGCTAGAATCTGCTAAGTGTTATTTTTATTTATCGGCGTAGTTTTTTTATTTTATTAAGCCTGGGGTTGTGCATCCCAATAAGTTAAATTTTTTAAGTAAGCTTAACTTGAAGTTTAAAGCTATCACCTTAAAACCCAACAGATTATATTTAAGTTTGCTGTGGAAAAGTATAGTGTATAAAGTAATAGTATATAAAAAAGTATACCTAACTTAGCTCAAACTTAACGGCTTAGAAGGTTACAGAAAATCTAGAATTCGAATGTCTTTGGTTAAAGGTAACTACTTTACATTATTCGACAGATTAAAAAAAATGCATAGGAAAACAAAGGGAACTTATAGCTTCTTTAATATACGATTTTCTTCGAATGTAATTTAAGAATTTAAAAATTTATTGTGGTATACTGAAAAAAAACTAAATCTAACATCAATTGTGTTCTCTTACTATTTAATTTAATATTGTTGCTTTTATTTTTTAATATTTAATATTGTTGAATAATACATTTTAAGTGGCTAAATAACGGAGCCATTAAAAATGGGAATTATTTTATTTGTCGACTAACGATATTTTTGGGTGCTGAACATTGGCGAAAATAGCAAATAACAGGCTAATCAATCGAAAAATTTCACATCCCTAATTGCGCGCCTTAATTTTTGTGATATTTGCAAACGTTTCGAAGATTTTTTTGATTCCGCAAAGTGCTTTTCGGGAAAACAGTGTTCGGGTAAATAAGCCATTGAGAATGTCCAGCGAAGCAGGAGTAGCTTCCAAATGGACGCGGCCAGATGACGTGGGTATGGATTCGGAGGAGCACCTGCCCGCCACTGATATCATTGTTTCGTTTTCCAGTTCATCAAACTGCAGCGGCTTAAGCAGAAAAAGAACAAATTGGCCGCCCGCGTGAGCAACAACAACAATAGGCGGCCAGGACTTCAAGTGGATGAGACGGATAAGAGCAAGCTACTAGAGGCTAAGCTCGCCCAGAAGCGAAAGAATCCATTTGCGAAGTGAGTTCCTCTCTCTCCCAAAGACCTAATTCCTCACTGCCTCCTCCAGATCCACAGACGATGCCAAGAAATTCTGCATTGATCCGCACCTGCCGGACCTCGGACCGGTGGTCACTGCCTCCTCCTGCTTTGTGCGGGAAACGCCCACGCGCCCGCCGCCCACGAAGTTCGTGCTCCAAAAATACGACCCCCAAGCCTTTGCCAAGCTCTTTCAGCAGCCCCAAATCAAAGCTGAGGACGAGGAGGATGCGGAGTTGGCCGCCCGGCAGAAGCACACCCCACACCTACCTGTGGACTGGTCCCTGAAGACTCGGGCCCGCTTCTTTTGTCCCACGGAGCTACCGGCCATCCAACTGAAGACCTCGCAGCTGGCCAGCGGACTTACCAGCTTCGTGCGCTGCATGGATCCGCAGCGTACGGACAGCACGCTGGATATCTCGGACGCCACGCGGTTCAACCAATGCAACTACTACTGGCAGCATCCGCACCTGCCCTGGCTGACTCTCTTTCCGCGCACAGCCAAGGAGAACGTGGGTGTGGTGGTGGGCGAGCGGGAACGCAAGGCTTTGGCCGAGGAGTGGGACTACAGCTTCCGGGGACTATTCCAGCTGCTACGTGCCCGTCAGTGCCCTTACTTCTACCTGTGTGCCAACACCTTTACGGTGTTGTTCCGAGCTGCTGGAGTGGGCGGTCGGGCGGAGAGCCACGCCTTGGTCACGCCCTCGACTCGGGGTATGCGACAAGCTCTCCGACAGGAGGGCATCGAGTTCAGCATGCCTCTTAAGAGCGAGACCTCTGGAAACGCGCACGACAACAGTTTTACCGAGGAGAGCACTACCAGCTCCTTGGGGCCAGATGCGGGGGAAGATGCTCCTCCGCAGGCCCAGGAAGATGAAGACGACGACGAGGACTGGCTGGAGAGCTTGGGCGTGGATGAGCGCGAGCTGCGACGTATTCAGTCCTCTCACGCCAGGAAGCAACAAGCTGCCGAAATGCGAGAGGACTTTAGCGACAATTCTCTGCTGCTGGTCGACGGCGTGGAGTGCCAGGGCTTCTTTAGCTATCTCCTAAATGCCAAGAGTGCCATCAGCACAGTGGGCCGTCTGGCCGGAGTGCCTCCCACTCTGCTGTCGCCAGTTGCCTTCCCCAAGGCCACCATGCAGCACTTGGTTCCGCGGTCCAAGAAGGTGCGCCTGGACGGCGTCGACTACTTCAGCATAGACATAAAGGGCCTGATCCTACCTACATTCCTGCCTAGCGTTGCGGAGCTGCTGTCCGAGACGCGTCAGATGTTTAGCTCCACGCTGGCCAGTAGCACCAATACGCTGGCCTTTAGCAAGGCCACCCAAAAGCTGCTCGAGAGTCCGGAAAAGCCACAGTCAAATGCAGAAGGAGAAGATGCCGCCGGGCAGGTCTTTGGCGAGCAGAATCTTTCGGAGTGCGGTCTGCTACCAGGAGTAGTGGGCTCCATCTGCCGCACTGGCCAACATGCCGTCGGTCTTCTGGAGCGCGTTTGCTATCAAAAGGATGAGGGATATGCTTGGAGCTAAAGACCAAGTGTTCAAGGGCAGCTGTTTTCTTAATCTGTACATTTGTTACGTGAAATAAAATATTTTACTAGAAAAACGTTTATAGCAAAACCGTGGTGATATTATTTCTGGTACCAAACGCATGGCAGCAAGTATCTATATTATAGCAAGTAAATTATATTATTATACTATAGGTGCAGGGAAAGTGGAATCTGTCGTCACATTGATAGACATCCTCCCTTACGTTAGTTCCCCGGGAAGGCAACAACCACATGAATTGTACTTAATCTTAGTCGGTTTGTTTTATTATGAATAAATGGGTTGAGTACTAGTTGTCCACCATGATAAGCTCGTCGATGCTCCAGTCCTCGTACGAGTGATCCGGCAGGTATCGGCGGATGATAATGGGGATTTTCTTTTGCTTGAGCTCCTTCATGGCTATCTGCAGAGGATCCGTTTCACCGTCCAGCTCCACCATGATAGGTGCGCACATGGCGATCTGGAGCGCTCGTGTGCCCAGAACTCTGGCGCGCTCGTATTTCGTCATGTACTTGGTGGTGATTCGTTTGGACTTGGGCACACCTCCGCCACCCGCTCCTCCGGGGGCTATGATTTCGATGTTGTCCGCCTCCTCCTCCTGGTTAATGTCCTCGTCCACGTCCTCGTCGACATCGTCGAAGTCATCCCCGCCAACGCTGCAATTGGTGGAGTGGTCGTTAATGGGTACGGTTATCAAATATGTTACGCCTGCACTAACTCGTCGTTGTCGTAGTCTGCATCATCCATTTCTATTATTTATAATCTATTTATTTTATTATAATCGAAATAAAACAATACAATGCGGCGTGTTTTGCACGCGTGGTCTTCTTCTTCGGCACTGCGGCCTGCGCTTTCCAACACTAAAGAGCAGTGCGCAGCACTATCAGTGACTCTCAAACTTTCAGGGCTGCATTTCTACTAAATGGGCACTTGAATATGTATACATCAAATAGAATAATATCGAATATTTGATATTTGAACGATTGTAGTGAAGCGTAGAACATTACATATAAAATGAGTTTACAGTTTTCGAGCTCATAAAATGCAAGAATACCTTAAGCCACACATTTGTATGGCATTTTATAGACAAATGAAACACTTACCTCATAGTTCGATATATGTTTGACCATCATCTATACGGACACTTAACGTACTCGATCTCAGTATTTTCTGAATGGAAAATGGGAAAATTAATCGCACGAGCTCGGATAATCTGGAGAATACAAACCATATGATCCCGGAGAAGACCTGGGATGATATTGCCGCTGGAATGCTGCGGGTGGGCGGGTTCTTGGTATGAATGCTGCGGGAGGGGACGAACAACCATGAGGGTTCGATTCATATAAAGGCTGGTATGCCGGAGGGGGTCGGGATCTTGAAGGTAAATATACGGGGGGAGGCTGAGGACGTGCACGTCCGGAGTGAGCTTGTGGATGTCGATTTCCTGGCTGAGAATTTGCAGCTGAATATGTGTTCTCTCGAGCTGAATATCCCGGCTCGTAGTCGTAGTCGACGCAGGTGCGAATGGAGACGTTCCTTCTTCTGCCTGCGGCACCTCGATGGGTAGCATCCCTATCGAAGCGATTCAGATCGAAGTTGACTAGAGGATCCACTTCCTGCAGGCGCCTGCTTCTAGGGGGATACGGATAATAGGGATCGTTGGGATCCTGACAGTTTTCATTTATCGCGTGAACAGCGGGCTGAAAGGATCGTATGGAGTCGCTGTATGGAATCTCAGACTGTGGATCTGGCTGTAAGAGAATTGGCTCCTCCGTCCTGGGCTGCTCCACTCTCCGATCCTCACCGTTGCATCTAGCACCCAACGGATGAAGGTACATCTGCTTCGTCTTCAGAACCTCAGGCACGGGGTATGCATCCGGATGGCACACCTTTATCCTCCGCTCCGCTGGTCCGCCATGCCCGCTGCCAGGGCAGTTGCAAATGCATCCCTGCGCCTTGTTCCCGGAGGAGCAGCAAACCCTTTGCCTTCCAGGCTCCGTTGGTGAGGCACAGCAGCATCGCTGGCGGGGCTTAGTGGGCGGACATGGACAAGGGCTTACCGTCGGTGGCGGAGTGCAGCAGCACCGAGTTTCCCCATCTATGACAGGCACGCCCTTCGGAGGCCTTTGTGAGCGAATCACGAAGCAGTGGCGGCTGCGTTTCCGCGCCGTATTCCGATGGCTTCCGTGGAAGATGTCCTCCTCGTAGTAGGGTTGCGATGTCATTCTACCCACTTGACGGGCTCTCGGTCTGTTCCCTATCCGGAAAGAGACACTGATGTATTAAACGGACACACTGCTATCTGTTTTACTTGCCCATTAGCGGTCACATTGGCTTTATTGACCCGGAAATCTGGGCAAAACTGGTAATTTGGCTATCCCGAAATTCGGGAGGTCTGTCATGTTGTGAGTGGTGTAATCTGTGTAGCCTGCTCCGTAGCGCCTGCTGGGATCTCAACGTTCTCCTGTAGCTCCACCCCAACGTCACTGAATGACGCACTTCTTCTGCTTCTTCTGCGATCGGCAGTGACCGCAGGAGTTCTGGTTCTGGCTGTGGTGGCCATGGTGTGGGCGATAGGGCTGCGGACCTCTGGGCAGGCTCTGGCCACAGGTCACGTTGGCGTAGGTGGGCTGGGCCATCGCCTGCTGCTGTTGGTTAGGGGGCGGGGCCACCGGCGGGGCACAGTGGCACTCCATCTTGGCGGGCTTCTCGCGACAAGTGCAGCGGGTCTCTAGGGGAGGCGGCTGCTCCCGCGGACCCCGGCTGCACGTGATGTGATCCGCCTGGACGGAGGGCGGAGGGGGCCGGCTGCGGTTTTGGGTGCACGTGCACTCGACGGTGGGGGCTCCTCGGCTCTGATACAGGCTGCATGCTGCGGGTTCGCCTGACGGCTGGGTCGAGTTGACTTGGCAGCCGCCTGCTCCTTTCCCCTGGGGACCCGGATAGGGACAGCTGTCTGGCTGCTGCTGTGGCTGGTGAGCGTAAGAGGGGGGTGGACGGTGGGGCGGCTGCTGAGGGGGTGGAGCTCCGCCGCTGGTGCCGCATGGACAGTTGTTGCACTTGCCACACGGAGACGCTGCCGGCGGAAGGATTAGCGTTCTGTGGTTTGCAATCTACAGTCCATTTGATACTCACACATTTTCTGAATGTAAAGGTTTAGATGTAATTGTCCCTACAGGCTTTCCTACAAGCAGGTAAATCTAAACTGACAATTCCGGAACGAGATCTCTAATCGGGTTTTACTGGTATACCTTACATAAGTGTATAGCTTGCATTCTATGCATTCCTTTATGCTTAACGAATTTATAATAACCAAATATGTCTATAGCAATACAATTTACTGCCTAAAGGCTTACAATATAATATAATGAAAATATATAATATAAGGAAAATAATAGATTCCCTTAAATCCATACTTGTAGCTGGAGAAGTGGAGAGGGCAATCCTCTTAGGGGCTCCACCTGCCTGTACAAAGGTTATTGATGATGCAGTCCGAACGAGCTTTTAATATTACTAAGAAATCCAGAAGAAAGAGTCCGCAGGAATCCTCGAGAATTCCTAGGGAATTTCCCAAAGCGGCGAGTAACTTTCATGGAACAGACATTCGAAGTTGCCTAAGAAGTCCTCGGAAATAGCCTCAGGAATTCCCGAGGAATTACTGGGAATATCGAAAAAGGAAGGTATTTTCTAGAGCAAATCCCGATGAATTCCTTGAGGTATTTTGAAAAGAAGAAGAAACGTCCTCGGGAATTTATGTATAGATGTATGTGTAACAATTATTATTCCGCCAAACGGATTTTAACAAAAGTAACTGGACTGGACTTAACCAAAAAGCGCTTTCCGTTAATTGACAATGTCTATAGTATGGCTTTTTTGGCAGGTCCGTCGGCGTTCCACCCACCTATGGCCGTTACGCATCTGGTTATTCTAGTGCCATTGGACCAACAGTCTCCCATTGGATTAGTGACCGTTGAGCATTCGTTGTTGTTGGTGTTGACTGTTGGCGTTCCTGGCTTTGCTCCAGTTGTTGTTGCCCAGCCGGGAAAACTGTTGACTCTAAAGGAGCGTCATGGGATGTCGTTGATGCTGGGAGGACTAAAGTGATCGTGGCGAAAACCACCGACGGCGTAAGCGTATGGAGCCACAATGAGTGGCCGCGCACTTGATCTGGACAAAGTTGACAGTTGGGGACGAACAAACTTTTAGCTTTTGTTTTATTTGTGTGTTTTATTATTTCATATTAAAAAAACTGTAAATTAATTTTTAAATTTAACGGTTGTTTGAAATTTTAAAAAAGAATATCTCAGCTGAAAAAATCTACAACTTTTTTATTCCTACTTATTTTCTGAGGTAAACAAAAATTGTACAAAAGTATCGCGTACAGTGATTAAGTTGAGTTGCCAGGAATTTTAATTCAGCCCTGGTTTTCAGCGGATTTGAGAATACCCCAGACCCGAATGTGAGGTATTTTATTGAAGTCGGTGCTCAGATTTGTATTTCCTACAGTTATCAGTGCGGTCACACTGGCGAGCGGACGTCCACTTCGCTTCGATTTGTACGCTTGTGTTTCTTGTAACGGCACGGAAGTGCATTTCTGGTGTTCTCGTGAATTCTTTCTGCTCCAGCGGAAAGGAGGTTGAAAGTATGGCTGAATAGCGGGAAATTGGGAGATGCCGAAACGCCATTAGCTCCAATTGCATGTCGCCGATTTTCTAATTGTGTGTGTGTGTTTGTGTGTAATCGAAAAATACTGCAATGCACATCCGTATCGAGTTTCCTTGATTTCCCCACAAAAAGAAGGAAAAAGAGTGCAACTGCTTCGAGTGCTGCTGCACTTGTATGGAACAACGTACCTACTTGTCTACCAGGTGAGTTTTCCAACCAGACCGACCAATCCAGTCCGGACCGCCAATTGGAACAACGAGAATAGGGCTTAAGTGCACGGGCACCTAAGTTGGAATTAAACGCAGAAACTCAAGCCAGACGCACATACCCCTACATTCACGCACACACCCTTACGCTTGTATACACACATTCATGTATTCTTGTCAACAGCTGAGTTGTTGCTGCTCCACAGCTGTATTGCGTTCTGATAACGGCACTCAGAGTATGGAAATGACAGCTGTCCCTGTCTGCCCCCTTTGCTCTGTACAGCAGAAGAACCGGACTTTTCGGTGTATAGGTGAATTGTTATTGTTTCGGGGGTGCGTGGTGCCACCCACGCAAAGTATCGATGTCGATGCCGATGCTGCCATACTCTTAGCTATTTTAACATAAAAACAAAGTCTACTAAGTTCACACTTCTAACCACAATGATCTTCTATTTTATTTTAAATGTGACTTAATAGCAGCTGAGAATTGGATGCCCCAGGCTCTGAGATTGCAGTGCTTTTATTTTCCCCGCGCGTTTTGCGTTGCATATTTTTATTCACGTCGGCAATTAGAAGTGGAAAATTGCTGAATATGCGACAGACAATACAAAAATCAGCAAAAGTGTTACGCACTTTGTGGGAAGTGCAGTGCCAGTTAATAAAACTTAAACGAGAACAAGATCTGTTCAAAAACATACAGAAAATACTCGCCGAGTATTGAAGCAAGTCACATTTAAACTGTAATAGCAGTATTTACTTATTTTTAATTTTGTTCTCATACAATAATAATTTATTTTGATATACTAAAAGGACTTAAGCCCGATTTCAAATTTTCAAAACATTTTCAGAACTATAACATTTTTTTCTGTCGAGTATCTACTGTACCGTTTTTCTCCTTGTACAAATCCATTGCACTTTAAGGAAATTTCTTTCTGGAATATCGAATAGGCATGCAATTTAGCAGAAAGCCTGTTCGTTTACGTCTATTTTGATCTTGGCAGAGCATCTGCCCTTTTGCGCTGAATAATGACCCTTTCGTGTCAGAAGGAACTCGCCCCACGTTATTTATAATATTTTGTAGCTCTGCTTTTGCTATTTTGGCTGTGGCTTGCGTGCACCGTCGAAAAGTTCAGACGTGGGTTGATATATGGCAGCGACAAAGCGGGTCAAGATTGGATAACGAAAAAAGGGCTGAAACAAGGTTCAATGTGTGGGACTGCCGGTACTACAGGAAACTCAATATTAACAGTACTTCTTGAATTTAAGATTGACGTATTTGTTTGTTTGATATATACACCGAGAACATTCTCCTTCCATTCCATCCAAACTTTTTGTCTGCTTATCAATTTACTCGCTGAATGTAGTTTCCGCTATGTGGCTGTTAGTCACATATTGTCAAGCGCCAAATGAATTTAGATACATCTGTATTAGTGCTGTATATGGCAAAGTTCCCATTGTACAAGCATTTAAATGATAAACAACCCGGTCTATAGATAAACGAAAATATTGATTAGACCTTTCAAGTTAACCGAGGCTTGATATTATCAATCTTATAGCATATACTAAAAAAATGATCGTACGTGTCTATACATAGGGTACTAAAGCACTCGATTGTTATTGTTTGTTTCTGATAAGCCAGTGTAGATTAAAGGGCGAAAAACGAGTAAGTACAAAATACAAATCGTTGTCCACTTAGCACTAATTTACGGTGACACTTAGTCGCAACAGATCGCTTTCGTGTTAGGCAATTAGCAGCATGCGAGTAGTTGAGGGTAATCATAATGCATCATTAAAACAAAAGGGTCTATTATTAATTGTTATATTATCAGCATTTATTACAACTTACAGTGTTGTGCATGAAAACACCGTCGCAGCTAAGGGGAAAACGATTCAGTTCCCCGGTTCCGATTCTTTATAGCATTTATAACATTTATGTACATATAATGTATAATATGCTCATATTTTATTAAATTTATAAATCAACACATTGCCCGAGGGGCTTCATGTCTTCTGCCTGCTATTCTGTTCTCGGGTGAGTGGCATTTGGGGCGTATGAATGATTTGTTCTGAGAAGTTGGAGATGAGTATATGTGTTTATTTTGCTGTTAATTTGTTTTTAATTTACATTTATGAAGAACGTGTTTGGGTTATTCGAGTGTGTCAAATACAGCATGCCGGTAAGCAAGTTCTATAAATGTTAAGGGGAATTATCATTGCGTTGAACATAAACCAAATTCAAGAGGTGAGGTACCTTTTGTTCTAGTTATAAAAATAACATTTAGTACTATATAAAGCTCAAGTTTTAAACGCTCACAAATAAGCAAATATATAATTTATTGTCAAGAGAAGCCAGCTAATTGCCAGACAGAAAAGAAAACGAATAAAACTATAAGTATACAACTATGGCTAAATGCAATTATTTTCAATGTCAAGGCTAATTTATTATTACAGCCTAGCTTCTGTTTTTGCAAGCAATATATCAGGCACCTACCCAAAATTAATTAAACAAACAATTTGGCTAGCAAACTAGCAAACCCAAAAGCCGTTCTCCTCCGCCAATGTCAAGATATAAAGGTAGGAAATGCGACTTAGACCAGCATGCAGCTCGGGTACAAGTGTGGGCAAGGTCCAAGGTGGTTTTAATGCCAGATTTTAACCAACAGCCGGTTATCGCAGGCTGGCCAATATCACTCGAGCGTTTCAAGGCGAAGGTCGCCGGCTGCATGCAACCCGCCTGAGCAGAACCCGTTTTCCAACTGCCTCGGAATCGACTACAGCTTCTCCGGTACGCTTTCTTCACTCAGATTCTGAAACCAATTTTGCGTGTTTTGGGTGCCGTCGATCGCCGTTGACCTTGAGACGCTTCGTTGCTTTTTGGTGCGAGTTCAGCTTTCGGCGTGCGACTCTCTAATTAGCAACAACACAGTCTGCTGTGCTAGTAGCTAACCAAAGACTAATTTGCATACATAAGTCATGTTTGAAGGTGTTGGGACTGTTCTCCGCGGTTGTGAAATATAGAGATTCATTGTTAAACGCTGGTCGAAGATGTTTATCCCATTTGCTATATGATGGGAATATTGAATTCTCTTTGGCCAAGTTCAAAGCAATCGTTTACGATCGGAACAGGAATATAAATCGGAACCTGTTTGGTTCTGACTAAGTGTGCTATGATTCACACTGGAACTTTTAAGTACATACTTTAAGTAGTATTTTATAGCTTTAGCTTCTGACACGTTTTCTTGATCTTTGTTTACTTATACCTATCGAAAGCTTTTTCTCTGCCCAAAACCTCGAAAACTGCAATCAAGAGTTCGTTCAACTCATTTTCTGCTGGTACCTGCATTGTACTTTTTGTTTTCCCTTCCCACTGAGTGGCATACAATTTAAACCAGTTTTTTACACTTTTTTCTGCACATTTTTCCTGATTGCTCAGTTCAGCGAGCTGTGAACAAGAATCGCGCAATGTTCGTGCATATAGCTATAAATATAGCGATACATTTTTGAACATGTGCAATTATCTGCCACTGAAAACCTATTTGCAAAGGCAAATAGAACCCTTTGAAAAGTATTTCAAAAGCTATTTTGCATGAGAATGGTCCGTTGCTTATCACAAAGCGCCGATTTAATTGAGGTTAATCCTAAAAATATTTGTCGTTAAATTGTTGTATGATTGCATATTGTATAAACACATTCATTGGAGTGTTATCGTAATCACTGACATTTTTTATTCTTAGCGATTGTGAATCATAAGTGGACTTAGCATTTAAAATACTTTAATATTTGTGTAATCAGATGCGACATTTTGCCGCCTAGTGCAATTATACTTTTCTAATGGCATAATCAATTACTCGTCATTATCATCGTCATATTTATCATTATTATCGTCATAACAACGAATTAAAATCTCTGAAATATTTACGAGTCTATGCTAATGACAAAAGCCATCAGGTGCAGAGGACCGTGGCAGAGCTTTGAATATGACTCCGTGGAGTTGACTGAGGCTGTCCCAGTCCCCTCTGCGTTTTCCGTCCTATTGTCATTATCAACACCTCTCAGTAAGTAATTAAGAGTTGAAAAGCCCACCTTTACGTGAGCTGAAAAAGTCACAAAGGTCGAACATCGAACGGAAAGAGAATGGAGCGTCGTAACTGAGATTTATTGCGAGGAGTAACTAACAACCCCCAGCTTCACTGCCTCTTACTGCGATTTAAAATACAGTCAGACATTTCTTAAACCAATACTGCCACTTTAGCTTTAACTTCTTTAACTTGAACTAAACAATATGAAAGGGTCTTTAACTCGAGAGCATATTTTTTCACCCTGGGAAATTTTTTGTTTAATTTTAACATTTTTTTTAATTATTGAAGTTTCACGGTATTTCTAACTGAAACCCGTTTTCTTCTCTTAGTACCGACAAAGCCGACGACATAGCGGGAGACGGAGACGAAGAGCAGTCAAGATGACGCAGACCAAGCAGCCAGCAGGGCGGTCGTCCACCTCGGTCGGGGACTTAGTGGCCCCTGTTAGCTCCACGAGTGCCTCCAAGTTCACACCCTGCTCCGCCTCCGCCCACGATGTCCTGCTGAACAACTTCCAGCTAAAGAAGAAGAGCTACAGAGTACTGCTACATGGGCAGCAGTTGGTTTGGGAGCGGCTGCAGAAGATAAAGCATTCGCCCCAAGGAAACGAGACCAAGGCACCGTTGCCGCCGGACTCGCCTTCTCAACCAGGCGGAATCTGCTCTTATGGCCCACAAAGCAACGTGCTTCACCTGGACGATGTGGTTAGCATAAGGAGCGGGGATACCAAGGCGAGCTCCCTGAAACCGCCTTCGCCACCAGTCTCGGAACGCAGTTCCAGATGCAGTGGCGATGTTGCGCCAGGAAAGCCCACCAGTCAGTACCTGACCATCAACTATGCCATGAGGCTGAGCAAGTCTCAAACGGATTGCAATCGGTGGGAGCTAAGGAGACTCACATTCTTTAACTCGGACCCATACATAGTGAGGCAGTGGGACCAGGAGCTGCAAATCCGTCTGCATAGCTCTTCCCCCGCACGGATGCGAGTGCGCCGCCTGTTGGTTTTTATAAACCCCTATGGAGGTCGCAAGGCGGGAGCTCAGACCTATGAGCGCCATGTAAGACCTATTTTCCAGCTTGCTGGGGTGGACGCCACGTGCATCACCACTCAGAGGGCAAACCAAGTGAAAGACATTCTTCTGAGCCATGATCTCGGAGTATACGATGCGGTTTGCTGTGTCGGAGGCGATGGCACCGTGGCAGAAGTCATAAACGGATTGATATTTCGGCAAATGCGGGAGCTTGGACTGGACGAACAGCGGCCACCTTACATTCCAAGGCCGGCACTGCCAGTGGGCGTGATCCCCGCTGGCAGCACCGACACCATAGCTTATAGTATGCACGGCACGGCGGATGTGAGGACAGCGGCCATCCATGTGATTCTGGGCCAGCATCGGGGCCTAGATGTGTGCAGTGTGAGCAATGGCCAGTCCCTGCTTAGATTCTGTGCCAGTGTCTTGAGCTACGGGTACCTGGGCGATGTGGCAGCCCAGAGCGAGAACTACCGCTGGATGGGACCGCGTCGGTACGAGTATAGTGGCGTCAAGGCCTTTCTGAATAATCGTGGCTATGACGCCGAACTGAGAATGTTGGAGGAGCCCGATCTCCCGCTGACCACGCCGCTGGAGGTCGTTCCGCAGAGTCCGGACAGCGTGTGCTCGCTGGGAGAGTCAGTGCCCTCCATCTGCTATGCCAATTGCCAGCGCTGCAGCTTCGCTAGCAGCATACAGGAGCAGCGATCTTCATTGTACATACAGGAGGAATCCGCAGAGGCGGAGCGCAGTCAGCAGGAGGAAACGGAGGACTCTCATCTCGCCGCAAGAGAAGATGCATTGCTGAGGCCTCGTCCACATCCAGGAAATCTTCGATTGCCCACTGGCTCCATTTCCTCAATGAGAAATCTCGGCAACGATCAATGGAAGGTTGTGCGGGGCAATTTCTTTATGATCTGCGGAGCGAACATCACATGTGCCTGCGCCAGGAGTCCCAATGGCATCTCCCGCTACAGTCACCTGGGTGATGGTTGCCTGGACCTGATTCTGGTGAAAAAGACCTCGCTGCTTAACAACGTGCGTTTTCTGCTCAACACAGCGGGCAGAAGCGGCGATATAGTAAGTACTATTTTAAATAGGCATGAAAGTCCTCAGACTTTTACACCCTAGCATTTCTCCAAACTAAAATAAATGAGCTGCCAGCTTTACCACAAAAAGAAGAAAGGAAATCATTATCCGAAACGCGTATTTACCCTTACACCAAATCACTACACCTTCTAATTAAATGAATTACAATTAAAACAAGAGTATAAAACGGGTATAAATAAATTAAAAAACATCTACCCATTCCAGCGCAATTTGCCGTTTGTGGAGGTATATCGGACAAGGGAATTCCAGTTCAGAACGTTTTCCGCTGGCGAGGAAGACTACAGCTTGGCAGGGTCTTGCCAGCCGATAACTCCGCCTGAAGAAATGGCTGCCAACTCCTCCTCGACGGAGTTTTCCAGCTGGAACTGTGACGGAGAGGTGGTTACTGACCTGGACATAACCATGCGGTGAGTTAGGTGCACATTTAACTCCAAAAAATCGCTATTTAACACTCCCGTACCTTGCAGATCACATTGTCAGCTCATCGAGGTCTTCATGCGGGGCCCCCATTCCTACAGCAAGCCCCTCAAGGGCGGCATCATGCCGGCAACCCCAACTAGCTCTAGCGATAATGTTTACTGCTGCTGCAAAGACTAGAAGTTTTAAGCAAATAGAATTAGCATCAATCATTGGCCGTGACATGTAGCTCTTAGTTTTGCGTAGGGTATTCTTGTTCGTATATGACCCGTGTTAAAGAGCGGAAATCCCCGTCATTGTTTTTAGCATAGCTCAATAAAGCAACTGATATTAGCGACTGTATTATGGCATCTAAAAGATGCGACAGCAACCGAAGCATTCCCCTCGGAAGCATTACTTACATACCTATATATTTACAAATTGTGTACTGGTATACTGGCAATAAAAATATGTTTTTATGAATTAAAATTCATAATTATTTATTATTCATTTATAAGGTCTGATCAAAACATTTTCGTTGGGTTCTTAAAAACTATTTTCACCCGTATCGTGGGGGTTCCTTCCTCCAATATGAATAAATAGGGATATTACTTGGCATTTGAGGTATCAGTGAGACAACTTTATTCCTTTTTAAAAATTGTGGGAGATCGATATGCGAAGGTAATGGAGATATTGATTTCCTAGATCGACCAGCAGCACTACTAAGTTCATTGCTCATGACTCTGTAACTGCATTGACCATGGCCTTGGATTAAATGAACGTTTTTGATGTTTCATCATTTCAAAGAGTAGTAACTACTCTTCATGTAAGAGTATACATGAAAAGGCTATACTTAAAAAGATCTCGGATCGAACTCATATTAAAGTTAACAGTCTCTGGAGTCTGCATGCTTAATCTCAACTTTCTAGCGGACGGACAGACGGACATGGCCAGATCAACTCCGCTATAGATCTTGGTCAAGACTATATATACTTTATATAGTCGGAAACGTTTCCTTTCTGCTGTTCCATACTTTTCAACGAATCTAGTATACTCTTTTAAAACGATGTGACCAGGCTAGTATTAGGTCAAACTTTGGTATGTCCGGTATTTTTAGGTACCGTTTGCCGACAGTGGTATTGGCGGCCGTCAAAGTCTGTCCACACTGCGCTGACTCTGGATTTTATTTGTGCCCGTCATTCTCTGGCAGCGACAAACATTTCAAAGTTTTCGATTAAGCCAGTCTCCGAATAAATTACCATGTTGAACAACTACAACAGCCTGGCGCAGCCCCTGTGGCAAAACGGACCCGCTCCCGGCGCGTTCTACAACTTCACGGGCGGACAGACGCCGGTCCAGCAGCTGCCGCGGGAACTGACCACAGTGGGACCCTATGGAACCCAGCACAGCACGTAGGAACTGAGGATATGTTCCAGTTGTGCCACTTGCTTATACACCATTTTCTATTCCGCAGTGCTGCCATCACCACGGGCTCCTCCGTTTTGGGCATTCGCTACGATGCAGGCGTGATGCTCGCCGCCGACACCCTGGTGTCCTACGGATCCCTGGCCCGCTACCAAAACATTGAGCGCGTCTTCAAGATCAACAAGAACATCCTGCTCGGCGGTAGCGGCGACTTCGCTGACATCCAGTCCATCAAGCGCAACATCGACCAGAAGATGATCGAGGACCAATGCTACGACGACAACATTGAGATGAAGCCTAAGTCCCTGGCCAGTTGGATGACCCGTGTGCTCTATAACCGTCGATCCCGCATGAACCCCCTCTACATTGACGTGGTTGTCGGGGGCGTGGACAACGAGGGAACTCCGTACCTGGCCAACGTGGATCTTCGTGGACGCTCCCACGAGGACTACGTGGTGGCCACTGGTTTCGCCCGCCATCTGGCCATTCCGCTGGTCCGTGAGAAGAAGCCCAAGGACAGGGACTTTACCGCCGTAGAAGCTTCCGAACTGGTAAGTAACTTCGAACTCTGATGGGGACTATTATTTGAATAGACATAACATATAACATGGACATAAACATTTAAAAAAAGGAAAAAACACAGTTATGGGATTCCAAGCGTTAAAAGAAAATATGTACGAGTATGATATATAATTAGAAATTGATTTCATTGATCATTGTCTTTCTATTTTAGATCCGCACATGCATGGAGGTGCTATACTACCGCGATACTCGTAACATTTCCCAATTCACAGTGGGCGTGTGCAGCGCCAAAGGATGCGACGTGGAGGGACCCTTCCAGGTTAACGAAAACTGGACGTTCGCCGAAACCATAAAAGGATACTAGAACCTCCGATTCTGAATGAACTTAGTTTAGGTCTAGCTCGGCGGTTTTGCATAAAAAACCACTTCTCTAAGGATATGTGGTTACATGATTTATTAAAAATAAATGTGGCTGAAAATAATATATTTGATATATTAATTATATGCGGAAGGCGGTGTGATAGAAACTATTTGCGAATCAATCTATCGTTTTGATAGAAATAAGCAGTAGCTGTTAGGCTAAGAAGCCGTAATCCAAATCCTTTTGACCTACCATTAAAACCAGACGAGCCCAAAGCTTGAGTTCTACGACAGGTTCTTTCTGTCACTTATAGTCTTGCGTCTCAACCGTCAAAATTTTAGACCTCAAATAAAAAGCGCGATGTTTTAAGAGTAATGCAGATTAAAATGAATAGTCCTTGTTTTCCTTAACGCATCTATTAGTATCATTTATAGGTTTTATTCGAAACATATTTCTAGTTCTTTCTTCCCACCAACTTGTTAACTAAAATACAAAGACACGCCTTCCAAACTTATTTTCGGGAATAATTTAATTAACATAAAATCTGGGTAAATATACAGATATTCAATTTAATCCAAAGTGGAATTTTGCAAGGATAACTGCTTGGAATACGTGTCTTAAGTCGCCCATGCTCCTTCTAATCTCCTCCAGCTGCAAACTGACGCCTTGTTAGTTTAGCATGGTGTGCCTGTCGTAGATGTGGCGTCTTTGCTCGCGCACCTGCCGCTTCCACTTGTCCTGCTGGTGGCCCACACGATTGAGTACATTGGCTCTGGCACTGAGCTCCTGGTTGTTAACGGATGGCAAAGGCGGGGTCGGTTCGTCCTGGTTAGAAAGGGGTGGAGAAATTTGGGATTAGTCGAGGTGATCCAAGATCTGGCTATGCGGTTAGTGTCTTAATGAATTGGCGGTGTGGGTTAAGAAGTCAACAAAATCTAAAACATAAAATGAAACAAAGGGGGTTGTCGAAATTAAAATCTATTCAAAAGAGTGGTGCTTCTTTATTGCCAACTAGTTGAGCCGCATCGGCATCAACATCTTCATCATCATCATCTGCGCCTTGGGCTGTAACTAGAAGGCTATACTGAATGCCCTTGTATCTAGAATGCTTGTTATGTACATCTTCGTTGGTGTGCTCCTGGTAGTTCGCCTTCACTCGCTTGTTCAGCAACGGGTCCAGGCACATCAGGAAGAGCATGTATATCACTAAAATGGAGATGATCCAAATCACAATAATGACCACGACCTGGATAGAGGAGAGAGCTAGTTAAGTACGGAAGGCTTTTGCACATTCGAATGGCCAACCTTTATCAGCGTCGTATTTCTGGCCACATGGGAGCACTTGCACTCTGCGCAGATGGGCAGTTCCTTGCCATTGGCATCCAAGCGTGGCAGCAGTGCACCGGCACAGAC